>NC_135617.1:72827500-74027500 GCF_053574225.1 Canis aureus
CAAAGCTTTACCCTAACCCTAACCCTACACTACCACTAACCCCTAACCCCTAACGCTATTTATTTACCCTGAACCTCAACACTTAACCCTAAACCTAACCCTAACCGTTACCCTAACCCTAACCCTAACCGAACCCTAACCTGAACCCTAACCTTAACCCTAACCCTAACCCTTACCCTAACCCTATACTGTACGCTGCCCTAATCCTAACCATAACCCGTACCCAAACACTAAAACTACCCCTAACCTAACCCTAACTAATCAAAACCCTAACCCTATCTCTAAACCTAACCCTAACCTAACCCTATCCCTCACCCTAACCATATCCCTAACATGTAACCTAACCCTAACCCTAACCCAAACCCTAACCCTAATCCTAACCCTAACCCATAAACTAAACCTAACCCTAACCCTAAACCTAGCAGTACCCTAACCCTAAGCAAAACGTGTACCTTAACCCTAACCCTATCCCTAAGCCGTACCCTAACCGTAACCCTAAACCTTACCCAAACCCTAACCCTAACTCCTAACCCTAACCGTAACCCTAACCCTAACCATAACCCCTAACCCCTAACCCCTAACCCTAACCCTAAACCTAACCCCTAACCTCTAACCCTAACCCAAACCTGAACCCCTAACCCCTAACCCTAACCCTAACCCTTAACCCTAACCCCAACCCTAACCCTAACCCTTAACCCTAACCCATAATCATAACCCTCACCCTAACCCTAACCCTAAACCAAACCCTAACCCTAACTCCTAACCCTAAAACTAACCCTAACCCTAACCCGTACCCTAACCCTAAAATGTAACCTAACCTGTACCCTAACCTGTACCCTAACCCGAACCCAAACCCTAATCCTATCCCGTTCCCTAACCCGAACCCTAACACTAACCCGTACACTGACCCGTAACCATACCCGTACCCTAACCCATGAACAAACCCATACCCTACCCCTAATCCTAACATGAACCCTAACCCCAACCCTAACCCTAACGCGTTCCCTAACCCTAACCCTAAATGTATCCCAAACCCTAACCCGAACCCTAACCCTAACCCATAACCTAAACCTAACACTATACCTAACCATAAACAGTACCCTAACCCTAACCCTAACCATAACCATAACTGAAACCTAACTCTTAACACTAACCCTAACCGTAACCTACCCTAACCCTAACCCTAACCCGTAACCTAAACCTAACCCTAACACTAACCCTAAACAGTACCCTAAACCTAACCCTAACCCGTACCCTAACCTAAACCCTAACACTAACCCTAAACCTAACCCTATCCGGTACCCTAACCCTTACCCTAAACCTAGCCCTAACCCGTACCCTAAACCTAACCCAAACCCTAACCATTACCAGTACCCTAACCCATACCTTAAACCGTACCTAATCCATACCATATCTCTAAACTGTACCCTCACCCTAACCCTAACCCGTACCCTAAACCTAAGCTAAACCGAACCCTAATCATAACCCTAACACTAACCCTAACCCGTAGCCTAACCCTAAACCGAACCCTAAACATAACCCGAACTCTAACTCTAACCCTAACCCTAACCCTAACCCTAACCCTACCCCTAACACTAACCCTAACGCTAAACAGTACCTTAAAGCTAACCTTATCCCATACCCTAACCCTAAACCTAACACTAAACCCAACCCAAAACCTAACCTTAACCAGTACCCTAATCCTAACCCGTACACTAACGTTTACCCTAACCCTCACCTGTACCCTAACCCAAACTCTAACCCGTACCCTAACCCTAACCTTACCCAAACCCTAAAAATAACGAACACAATCCCTAAACCTAACCCTAACCCTAACCCTAACCTAATCCTAACCTTAACCCTTACCCTATCCCTAACCCTAACCCGAAAACTAACCCTAACCCTAACCCTAACCCTGAACAGTACCCTAACTTTAACCCTAACCCGTACCCTAACCCTAATCCTAACCGTAAACCTAAACCGAATCCTAAGCCATACCCTAACACTAACCCTAACCCTAACAAGTACCGTAACCCTAACACTAACACTAACCCGTACCTTAGTCCATAACCTAACCCAAAACCTAACCCGTAACATAACCCGTAACCTAACCCTAACCCTAACCCTAACCCATAGCCTACACCTAACCCTGAACCTACCCCTAACCCCAACCTGAACCCTAACACTAACCCTAACCCTAAGCTTAAACAGGACCCTAACCGTAACCCTAACCCGTACCCTAACCCAAACTTTACAGCATTGGAAGTCAGTTTGTTCCATGAATAAAGCTCTACTGCACCTGGAGACACAACCGTTGAAGCTTGCCACTTGCGTCCCATGAGCTTCTGACAAGCATGTCTAGTGAGGATGTTCGTAACTGCATCTGCAGGCAGTGTGGAACTGGGAAGGACCGCGTGTCAGCTCACCTCGCAGAAGGAAATTCCCCAGAGAGACAGCTTTCAACGAGGTACTCAGGTTTGGAAGTTAGTATGTAGCTCCCTTCTGAGGGAGGAATTACTCAGAAGTCGTTGGATTGGGCTAGGAGACACTTGCCTCTCACAAAACTTGTGTCCCGGATCGAACGGCATCCTTTCGAAGTGAAAGGTACTGGCGGTCAGCATGTGGGAGGAACAAGCCATAAGCTCATGCAAAGGAGTGTGCATCACTTGGAGGCAGGTGTCCGGTAGTCGCGAAATTGACAATGCAGACACTTGGATCTCACTCCGCTACTGTCCCGCATAGAAGGGAATGCTGTGGAAGCGATCTGCACAGGCCGTCAGATTGTGGGAGGTACAGGCCATAAGCTCAACTGTGAGAAGCGTGTATGCTTTGCAGGCAGATGTCTGCTAGCCACTCTTTTATGGGAGTTAGAACCTAGCTACACTTTAATTGAACAAGGCTGTTGGAAATCGCTGTATTGAACTCAGTTACACGTGACTACAAGCCTGAAACATCTACATGCTTTTCACAACCTCTTCCAGTACCTAACATAAGGATGTTAGGACCTATGTTTACAGGCAGTCAGGTTGCAGGAGGGTCCCGCCCTCACCTCAACTCTCACAAGGAAGCATGTCTAGAAGCCAGCTTTCAACTAGCTGCATTCTTCTGGCCCTGAGAACTCAGCAGTATTCTAACTCAGGAGGTTCTAAGAATACCACTCTACTCCACCTGGAGACACCTTCCAGGCCTGCATTATTCCACTTGCATCTCACAAGCTTCTGACAAGCGTCTCTGGTGAAGACGTTGGAAAGACATTCTGCAGTCAGTGTGGAACTGTGAGGGACTGCGTGTGAGCCCAACACTCGGATGTAAGTTGCCGTTGGATGCAGGGTTCAATTAGCTAGTATGGAACTTAGTATGTAGCACCAGTCTAAGACAGGAATTACTAGGAAATCGCAGGATTGAGCTTGGAGGCACTATTCTTGTGGGCCTCACCTGGACGAGGTGACTGATTCCCTCCTGGGACTCACCTGGACCTGATAACTTTGATCCACACTTTGGCCTCACATGGCCCTGATGACTCTGGTCCCCCCACCTAGGCCTCATTCTGGACCTGGTGACTGTGGTCCCCACCTTGGTCTCACCTGGACCTGGTGAC
Source organism: Canis aureus (assembly GCF_053574225.1). Taxonomy (NCBI): domain Eukaryota; kingdom Metazoa; phylum Chordata; class Mammalia; order Carnivora; family Canidae; genus Canis; species Canis aureus. Next base: position 72,831,099 of record NC_135617.1, read on the forward strand.
TCTCGTTCCCACATGAATCAAACCTGGACCTGGTGACTGTGGTGTCCTTCTAGCCTCACATTTACCTGGTGACTCCGGTCCCCACCAGGGCCTCACCTGGATCTGGTGACTCTGGCCTGCAGGTTGGCTTCACATGGACCTGGTCAGTGGGGTTGCCAACTGGGCCTCACCCATATCTGGTGACTCGGGTCCCCACATGTGCCTCACATGGACCTGGTGAATCTGGTCCTTACCTGGTCCTCACCCGGACCTGGTGATTCTGGTCACCACCTGGGCCTCACCTGGACCTGGTGAATCTGGTCCCCATCTGGGCCTCACCCAGTCCTGGTGACTTTGTTCCCAACCTGGACCTGATTGCTGTGGACTCTTTCTTGGCCTCACATGGAACTGGTGACTCTGATCCTATCTGCGCGTCACCCAGATCTGGTGACAGTGGTCCTCACCTGGGCATCATTGGTACCTGGTTACTCTGTTCCACACCTGAGCCTCACCTGGACATGATGACTCTGGAACCGCTCTGGGCCTCACCCTGACCTGGTGACTCTGGTCCTCATGTGGATGTCACCGGAACAGGTGATTCTGGTACCTCTCTAGGCCTCAACAAGACCTGGTGACTCTGGTTCTCAACTGGGCTTCACCTGTACCTAGTGAATATGCTCCCCACCTGAGACTCATCTGGACCTGGTGAGTCTGGTCTGCACCTGAGACTACCCTGGATCTGGTGTGTGTGGTCCCCACCTGGGTCTCATTTGGATCTGGTGACTCTGATCCCCATCTGGGCCTCACCTGGCCCTGTTGACCATGGTCCTCAACTGGGCATAATTGGGACCCGGTTACAGTGTTCCACAACTGGACCTCACCTGGACCAGGTGACTCTGGTCTCCCCTGGATCTCACCCTTCCCGGGTGACTGTGAACCCCACATAGGTCTGACTTGGTCGTGCTGACTCTGGTTGCCACCTGTGCCTCACCTAAAACTGTTGACTCTGGTTCTTTCAAGGGCCTCCCCTGTGCCTGGTGATCCTGGTTCCCATCTTGGTCTCACCTGGACCTGGTGACTGTTGTTACCACCTGGGACTCACCTGGACCTGGTTACTGTGTTCCACACCTGGCCCTCACATAGACCTGTTGACCATGGTCCCCAGCTGGCCTCACATGGACCTGTTGCCTCTGGTCCCCACCTGGGCCTCACGTGTACCTGGTAACTCTGATCCATACCTGGGCCTCATCTGGACCTGGTGACTCTGGTCCCCACTTGGGCTCCACCTGGATCCGGTGACGCTGGTCCTCACCTGGACCTCTCCTGGACCTGGTGACTCTCTTTCCCACATGAACCTCACCTGGATCTGGTGACTCTGGTCCTCATTTTCGCCTCACTGGACCTGGTGACTCTCGTCCCCACTTTGACCTAACTCAGACCTGGTGAATCTTGTCCCCACCTAGGCCTCACCCAGACCTGGTGACTCTTGTACCCAGCCATGCCTCAATTCGACCTCATGAATCTCGTCCTCACGTGGGCCTCACATGGACCTGGGACTCAGCTGGATAGAGTGGCTCCGGTTCCCACATGAGGATCGCCTGATACTGGTGACTGCGGTCTCCTTCTATGCCTCACCAGGACCTGGTGATTCTGAACCCCATCTGGGCCTTGCATGGCCCTAGTGACTCTGGTCCCCACCTAGGCATCATTGCGACCTGGATACTCTATTCCACACCTGGGCCTCACTTTCACCGGGGACCTCTGGTCAAACTCTGGGCCTCAGTCTAAACTTGTTACTCTGGTTCCCCCTCTGGGCCTCACACTTATATGGTGACTCTGGTCCCCTATGGGCTTCACTTGGACCTGGTGAATCTGGTCATTACCTGTTCCTCACCTGGACCTGGTGACTCTGGTCACCACCTGGGTCTCACCTGGACGTGGTGAATCTTCCTGCCACCTGGGCCTCACCTGGACCTTGTGTCTGTTGTCCCCACCTGGACCTCCCCTGGATCTGGTAGCTCTGGTTCCCATATGGGGCTCTCCTGGACCTGGTTACTGTGGTCTCCTTCTGGCCTCACCTGGAACAATACGACTCTGATCCATCTTTGGACCTCACCTGGACCTGGTGACTCTGGTCCTTACCTGGGCATCATTGGGACCTGGTTACTCCTTCTATACCTGGGTCTCACCTGGACCTGGTGACTCTGGTCACCCTCTGGACCTCACCCTGACCTGGTGACTGTCGTCCCACCTGGGCCTCACCTGGACGAGGTGAATGGTTCCCAAAGGGACCTCACGTGGTCCTGGGGAATCTGGTCCTCCCAATGGCATCATGAGACCTGGTTACTCAGTTCCACATCGGGGTCTCACCTGGACCTACTGACTCTCGTCCAACTCTGGGCTTCATCCTGACGTGGTGACCCTGGTTCCCACCTGGATATCACCTGGACCGAGAGACTCTGTTCCCCCTCTGGGCCTCACCTGGAGCTGGGAACTCTGTCTTCAATTGGACCTCAACAGGACCTGGTGAATCTACTCCTCACTTAGGCCTCGTCTGGACCTTGTGACTCTGGTCCCATCTGGGCATCAGTGGGACATGGTTACTCTGTTCCCCACCTGGGACTCACCTGGACCTGATAACTTTGATCCACACTTTGGCCTCACGTGGCCCTGATGACTCTGGGCCCCCCACCTAGGCCTCAATCTGGACCTGGTGACTGTGGTCCCCACCTGGGTCTTACCTCGAACTGGTGACTCTCGTTCCCACTTGAACTACACCTGGACCTGGTGACTGTGGTGTCCTTCTAGCCTCATACTTACCTGGTGACTCCAGTCCCCACCAGGGCCTCACCTAGATTGGTGACTCTGGCATGCAGGTTGGCCTCACCTGGATCTGGTGAGTGGGGTTGCCACCTGGCCCTCACCCATACCTGGTGACTCAGGTCCCCACGTGGGTCTCACTTGCACCTGGTGAATCTTGTCCTTCCAGGTCTTCACCATGACCTGGTGACTCTGGGACCAACTGGGCCTCACCTGGTCCTGGTGAATCTGGTTCCCATCTGGGCCTCACCCAGTATTGATGACTTTGTTCCCCACCTGGACCTGATTGCTGTGTACTCCTTGGCCTCACCTGGAACTGGTGACTCTGATCCTATCGGGGCCTCACCAGATCTGGTGACTCTGGTCCTCACCTGGGCATCATTGGGACCTGGTTACTCTGTTCCACACCTGAGCCTCACCTGGACATGATGACTTGGAACCCACTGGCCCTCACCCTGACCTGGTGACTCTGGTCCCCATCTGGATGTCACCTGGACCAGGTGATTCTGGTACCCCTCTAGGCGTCAACCAGACCTGGTGACTCTTGTCCTCAACTGGGACTCACCGGACCCTAGTGAATATGCTCCTCACCTGGGCCTCATCTGGACCTGGTGACTCGGGTCCCTACCTGGGCATCATCGGGACATGGTTACTCTTTTCCCCACTGGGACTCACCTGGACCTGGTAACTCTGGTCCTCACTTTGGCCTCTTCTGTACCAGGTGACACTGGCCCCTCTTGGGCCTCACCTGGAACGGGTGACTCTGATTCTCAGCAGCATGCCTCGAATGCACCTTTCCACTTTCTGTGTTCTTATAGCCATGAGAATGTACCAGTATTCTAATTCAGGAGGTTCCAAGATTACCACTCTACTGCACCTGGAGATACCTTCCAGGTCTGCATTGTTCCACTTGCGTCTCACAAGCTTTAGACAAAAGTCTATGGTGTAGATGTTTGATACTCATTCTGCAGGCAGTATCATACCGTGAGGGACTGAGTGCGAGCTCAACTCTCAAAAGTAAGTTACTTTTGGGCAAGGCATTCAGCTAGCTTCTCACCTATGGAACTTAGTATGTAGCAGTAGTCTAACACAGGAATTACTAGGAAATCGCTGGATTGACCTTGGTGGCACTAGTCTTGTGTGCCGGGACATTCCACCTACCTCTCACAACACTTCCCTCACGCATCGCGTCTAGGACTTTAGAAACGAAGTGTACCTGAAGGCAGGATGTCGAGGTACAGGTCATAAGCTCAACTCTCAGTAGTGTGTATGCCTGGGAGGCAGAATTCTGCTACCCACTCGTACATGGGAGTTAGAACACAGCTACAATATGATTGAAGAAGGCCGTTGGAAATCGCTGTATTCAACTCAGATACACGTGAGTTCAGACCCGACGCTTCCACATGCTTTCCTCACAACCTCTCCCAGCACCTAACAGAAGGATGTTAACAGCTACATCTACAGTCAGGCAGGATGCGGGAGGGTCCTGCGCTGAACTCAGCTCTCAACAGGAAGCATGCCTCGAAGCCAGCTTTCTACTAGCTGCATTCTAATGACTGTGAGACCATAGCAGTCTTCTAACTCAGGAGGTTCGAAGAATACCACTCTACTGCACCTAGAGACACCTTCCAGGCCTGCATTATTCCACTTGCGTCTCACAAGCTTCTGACAAACGGCTCTGGTGAAGATGTTCAAAACTCATTCTGCAGGCAGTGTGGAACTGTGAGTGACTGGGTGTAGGCTCAACTCTCGGAAGAGAGATGCTTTTGGACTCAGGGTTCAGCTAGATTCTCACGTATGGAACTTAGTATGTAGCACCTGTCTAAGACAGGAATTACTAGCAAATCGCTGGATTGAGCTTGGAGGCCTAAGTCTTGTGTGCCGGGACTTTCCACTTACCTCTCACAACACTTCAGTCACGCAACGAGCCTAGGCCTGTTAGCAGCGAAGTGTACCTACAGGCAAATGTGGGAAGTACAGGCCATAATTTCAAATCTCAAAAGTGTGTACGCCTGGGAGGCAGATGTCTGCTACCCACTCGTACATGAGAGTTAGAAACTAGCTACACTCTTTGAAGAAGGCCATTTGAAATCGCTATATTCAACTCAGAAAATCGTGAGTACAGGCCTGACACTTCCACATGCCTTTCGCCGCCCTCTCCCAGCTACTAACATAAGGATGTTATCAGTTATGTCTATGGGCAGGAAGGATGCAGGAGGGTCCTGCCCTGAGCTCAGATCTCAGAAGGAAGCATGCCTAGAAGCCAGCTTTCTACTAGCTCATTCTGAAGGCCGTGAGAATGTAGCAGCATTGTAAGACGGGACATTCCATGAATACAGCTCTACTGCACCAGTACATACAACCATTGAAGCATGCAGCTGGCGCTTGCGTCCTATGAGCTTATGGCAAACATGTCTAGTGAGGATGTTCGTAACTGCATCTGCAGGCAGTGTGGAACTGGGAAGTACCACCTGTCAGCTCATCTCGCAGAAGGAAATTCCCCAGAGAGAGAGAGCTTTCAACTAGGTACTCAGGTTTGGAAGTTACTATGTAACTCCCATCTGAGAGAGGATTTCCTCGGAAGTCGCTGAATTGAACTAAGAGACACTTGCCTCCCACAAAACTTGGGTCCCGTTTCAAAGGAAATCCTTTGGACATGAAACATATAAGTGGTCAGCAACAGGGAGGTTCAAACCATAAGCTCAATCCAAAGCCGTGTGCATTCCTTGCAGGCAGGTGTTCGCTAGGCACAAAATTGACAAGGCAGACACTTGGTTTTCATTCCACTACTGTCCCGCATACAACGAAATGCTGTGAAAGAGGAACGTACAGGCAGTCAGGATGGGGGAGGTACATGCAACAAGCTCAACTCTCAGAAGTGTGTATGCTTTGCAGGCCGATGTCTCCTAGACACTTATCTAGGCGAGGTATACCCGAGCTACACTCTACTGAACAAGGACTTTGACAATCGCTGTATTGAACTCAGATACACGTGAGTACAGTCCTGACACTTCCACTTGCATTTCTCCAACCTCTCCCAGAACGAAACTTAAGGATGTTGCAGCTACGACTTCGGGCAGGCAGGATGCGGGAGGGTCCTGCCCTAGCTCAGCTTTCAAAAGGAGGCATGCCTCGAAGCCAGCTTTCTACTCACTGCGTTCTGATGGCCATGAGAACGAGGCAGCACTGTAATTCAGAAATTTCCGTGAATATCACTTTACTGCACCTGGAGACACAACCTTGGAGCCTGCAGGTTGCCCCTGGCATCCCATGAGCTTCTAACAAACATGTCTCGTGAGGATGTTCATAACTGCATCTGCAGGCAGTGTGGAACTGGGAAGGACCACGTTTTAGCTCATCTCTGAGATGGAAATTCCCCAGAGAGAGAGCTTTCAGCTAGGTACTCAGGTTTGGAAGTTAGTATGTAGCTCCCATCTGAGGGAGGAATTCCTCAGAAGTTGCTGGATTGAACTAAGACACATTTGCCTATCGCTAAACTTGCGTCCCATATCGAACGAAATCCTTTGGAAGTGAAGCATACAGGTGGTCAGCATGTGGGAGGTTCAAGTCCTAAGCTCAATCCAAAGGAGTGTGGATGCCTAGGAGGCAGCTGTCCGCTAGGCGGGAAATTGACAAGGCATACACTTGGTTTTCATTCTGCTACTGTCCTGCATACCACGAAATGCTGTGGAAGAGGAACGTACAGTCAGTCAGGATGGGGGAGGTACAGGCCACAAGCTCAACTCTCAGAAGTGTGTATGCTTTGCAGGCCGATGTCTGCTAGACACTTATCGAGGCGAGGTATAACCGAGCTACACTCTAATTGAACAAGGACGTTGGCAATCGCTGTATTGAACTCAGATACACGTGAGTACAGTTCTGACACTTCCACTTGCATTTCTCCAACCTCTCCCAGCACGAAACATAAGGATTTTTGCAACTACGACTATGGGCAGGCAGGATGCGGAGGGTCCTGCACTGAGCTCAGCTTTCAAATGGAGGCATGCCTCGAAACTAGCTTTCTACTAACTGCGTTCTGATGGCCATGAGAACGTGGCAGCATTGTAATTCAGGATGTTCCATGAATACCGCTTTATTGCACCTGGAGACACAACCTTGAAGCCTGCAGCTTGCCCCTGGCATCCCATGAGCTTCTGACAAACATGTCTAGTGAGGATGTTTGTAACTGCATCTGCAGGCACAGTGGAACTGGGAAGGACCGTGTGTCAGCTCATCTCACAGAAGGAAATTCCCCAGAGAGAGAGCTATCAGCTTGGTACTCAGCTCTGGAAGTTAGTATTTAGCTCCCATCTGAGGGAGGAATTCCTCAGAATTCGCTGAATTGAAGTAAGAGACAATTGGCTCTCGCAAAACTTGCATCCCGTATCGAACAAAATCCTTTGGAAGCGAGGCATATAGACGGTCAGCAAAAGGGAGGTTCAAGCCATAAGCTCAAGCCAAAGGCGTGTGCATGCCTTGCAGGCAGGTTTCCGCTAGGCGCGAAATTGACAAGGAAGACACTTGGTTTTCACTGGGCTACTGTTCCGCATACAACGAAATGCTGTGGAAGAGGAATGTACAAGCAGTCAGGATGGGGTAGGTACAGGCCATAAGCCCCACTCTCCGAAGTTTGTATGCTTTGCAGGCCGATGTCTGCTAGACACTTACCGAGGCGAGGTATACCCGAGCTACACTCTAATTGAACAAGGACTTTGGCAATCTCTGTATTGAACTCAGATACATGTGAGTCCAGTCCTATACTTCCACTTGCATAACCCAACATGTCCCAGCACCTAACATTAGGGTGTTAGTAGCTTCGACTACAGGTATGCAGGATGCGGGAGGGTCCTGTCCAGAGCTCAGCTTTCAAAAGGAGGCATGCCTCGAAGCCAGTTTTCTACTAACTGTGTTTTGATAGCCATGAGAATGTGGCGGCATTGTAATTCAGGATGTTCTATGAATACCGCTTTACGCACCTGGAGACACAACCTTGAAGCCTGCAGCTTGCCCCTTGAGTCCCATGAGCTTCTGACAAACATGTCTAGAGAGGATGTTCGTAACTGTATCTGCAGATAGTGTGGAACTGGGGAGGACAACGTTTCAGCTCATCTCACAGAGGGAAATTCCCCAGAGAGAGAGCTTTCAGCTAGGTACTCAGGTTTGGAAGTTAGTATGTAGCTCCCATCTGAGGGAGGAATTCCTCAGAAGTTGCTGGATTGACTAAGACACATTGGCCTCTCGGAAAACTTGCATCCAGTATCGAACAAAATTCTTTGGAAGTGAAGCGTACAGGCGGTCATCATGTGGGAGGATCAAATCCTATGCACAATCCAAAGGAGTGTGCATGCCTTGGAGCAGCTGTCCGCTAGGCGCGAAATTCACAAGGCAGACTCTTGGTTCTCTCTCCACTACTTTCCCATATACAACAAAATGCTGTGGAAGCGGAACCTACAGTCAGTCATGATGGTGGAGTTATAGGCCATAAGCTCAACTCTCATCCGTGTGTATGCTTTGCAGGCTGATTTCTGCTAGACACTTATTGAGGCGAGGTATATCCGAGCGACACTCTAATGGAACAAGGACGTTGGCAATCGCTGTATTGAACTCAGATACACGTGAGTACAGTCCTGACACTTCCACTTGCATTTCTCCAACATCTCCCAGCACCTCACGTAAGGATGTTAGCAGCTATGACTATGGGCAGGCAGGATGCAGAAGGGTACTGCCCAGAGCTCAGCTCTCACAGGAGAGCATGCCTAGAATCCAGCTTTCAACTAGCTGCGTTCTAATGTTGTGAGAGCATAGCAGTCTTCTAACTCAGGAGGTTCATAGAAGACCACTCTACTGTACTTGGAGACACCTTCCAGGCCTGCATTATTCCACCTGCATCTCACAAGCTTCCAACTAACGTCTCTGGTGAATATGTTCAAAACTCATTCTTCAGACAATGTGGAACTGTGAGGGACTGGGTGTGAGTTCAACTCTCGGAAGAGAGATGCTTTTGGACTCGGAGTTCAGCTAGCTCTCAAGTATGGAACTTAGTATGTAGAACCTGTCTAAGACAGGAATTACTAGGAAATTGCTGGATTGAGCTTGGAGGCACTAGTCTTGTGTGCTGGGACTTTCCTCTTACCTCTCACACTTCAGTCACGCATCGAGCCTAGGCCTGTTAGCAACGAATTGTACCTGCAGGAGGATGTGGGAAGTACAGGCCATAAGCTCAACTCTCAAAAGTGTGTACGCCTGGGAGGCAGATGTCTGATACCCACTCGTACATGGGAGTCAGTAACTAGCTACACTCTTTGAAGAAGGCCGTTTGAAATAGCTATATTCAACTCAGATACTCCTGAGTATAGGCCTGATACTTCCACATGCAAAGCGAATCAAAACAAAAAGAATCGCATCAAATAGAATCGAAAAGAACGAATCGGAAACCTTCGTATCGAAACGAAAATAATCGAATTGAATTGAATCGAATCCAAAAGGATTTAATCGCATCGAATTGAAAAGAATCGAATTGAATCGAATCAAAAATAATTGAAACAAATCAAATAAAAAGGAATAAAATAGAAAAAAACGTATCGAAAAGAAATAAATTGAATTGAATCGAAAAGAATTGAATCGATTTGAATCGAATCGAAAAGAATCGAATTGAACACAATTCAATCGAAGAATTTCGAATCAAATCGAATTGAATCGAAAAGTATCTAATTGAACCGAAATGATTCGAATGGAATCAAAAAGAAACGAATCAAAAAGAATCGAATTGAATCAAATCAAAAAGAATCGAATCTAATCGAAAAGTATCAAATCCAAATGAAACTATCCGAAAAGAGTTGAATCAAAAAGAATCGAATTGTTTCAGAAAAAACGAATTGAATTGAATAAAAAAGAATTGAATCGAATCGATCCTAAAGGAAAGGAATTTGAATCGAAAATACTCGAATTGGGGAATCCCTGGGTGGCGCAGCGGTTTGGCGCCTGCCTTTGGCCCAGGGTGCGATCCTGGAGACCCGGGATCGAATCCCACGTCGGGCTCCTGGTGCATGGAGCCTGCTTCTCCCTCTGCCTGTGTCTCTGCCTCTCTCTCTCTCTCTCTGTGACTATCATAAATAAATAAAAATTAAAAAAAGAATCGAAACGAATAGAAACGAAACAAATCAAATCCAATAGAAAAGAATCGAATCGAATTGAATCGAAAAGATTCGAATCGAATCGAATCAAAAAGCATCGAATCGAATCGAATAGAAAAGAAACGAATGGAAAACTATCGAATGGAAACGAAAAAATTGAATTGAATCGTATCGAATCAAATCGAAATAGATCAAATTGAATCGAATATAAGAATCAAATCGAATCTAATCAAAAAGAATCGAATCGAATCAAAAGGATCGAATTGAATTGTATCAAATAGAAAAGAATCAAATCAAATCGAAAAGAATCGAATAAAAAAAGAAAAGAATCGAATCGAATCGAAAAGGATTGAATCGAATCAAATCGAATAGAAAAGAATCGGATTGAATCGAAGAGAATCGAATCGAATTGAATCGAAAAGAATCAAATCGAATCGAAAAGAATGGAATCGAAAAGGAAAGAATCAAATTGAATTGAATCCAAAAGAAATGAATCGAATCAAATCGAAAAGAATCGATCGAATCAAATCAAATCGAAAATAATCTAATCGAATCAATTCTAAAAGAAAGGAATTTGAATCGTAAAGACTCGAATCGAAAGATTCGAATAAAATCAAATCGAAACAAAAAGAATCGAATCGAATAGAATCGAAAAGAAACGAATCAAAAACTATCATATGAAACAAAAAATCGTATCGAATCGAAAAAAATCAAATCGAATCAAAAACGATCGAATCGATTCGAAATGAATAAAAAATAATCGAATCAAATCGAAAAGAATCAAATCGAATCGAATTGAAAATAATCGAAACAAATCAAATAAAAAGAATTGAATCAAAAAGAATAGAGTTGTATTGAAAGGAATCGATTCGAATCGAAAAGAAATGAATTGAATCGAATCGAAAACGATTGAATCGAATCAAATCGAATAAAAAAGAATTGAATCGAAGAGTTTCGAATCGAATCGAATTGAATCGAAAAGAATCTAATCGAATCGAAAAGATTCGAATAGAATCAAAAAGAAACGAATCAAAAAGAATCGAATCATATTGAAAATAATAGAATCTAACCGAATGGAAAAGAATCGAATCCAAATAAATCGAGTCAAAAGGAGTGGAATCGAAAAGAATCAAATCGAATCGAAAACAACGAATCGAATTGAATCGAATCGAATTGAAAATAATTGAATCCAATAGAATTGAAAAGAATAGAAAAGAATCGAATCGAATCAAAAAGAATCAAATTGAATTGAATCGAAAGAATCGAATCAAATCGAAAAGGATAGAATCGAAAAGAATAGAATCGAATCGAAAAGAATCGAATCGAAGAGTCGAATCTAAAAGAATCGAATCGATTTGAAAAAAACGAATTGATTCGAATCGAACCGACTCGAAAAGAATCGAATTGAATCAAAAAGAAACGAATCGAATCGAACCGAAAAGAATCAAATCGAATTGAAAAGTATCGAATCCAAATGAATCTAATCGAAAAGAGTAGAATCAAAAAGAATCGAATTGTTTCAGAAAAAACGAATCGAATTGAATCGAATCGAAAACAATTGAATTGAATCGATCCTAAAGGAAAGGAATTTGAATCAAAAAGATTCAAATCGAAAGATTCGAATCAAATCGAATCGAAACAAAAAGAATAGAATCGAAAAGAAACTAATTGAAAACTATCATATCGAAAAGAAAAAAATCGTATCGAATAAAAAAATCGAATCGAATCGAATCGAATCGAAAAGGATCTAATCAATTCGAAACAAATAAAGAATCGAGTTGAATCGAGAAGAATTGAATCGAATCGAATCGAAAATAATCGAAACAAATAAAATAAAAAAGAATCGAATAGAAAAAAATTGAATCGAATCGAAAAGAATCAAATCGATTCGAAAAGAATTGAATCGAATCGAATCGAAAACAATCGAATCCAATCGAATCGAATCGAAAACAATTGAATCGAAGAGTTTTGAATCGAATCGAATTGAATCGAAAAGAATCTAATCAAACAAAAAACATTAGAATAGAATAAAAAAGAAACGAGTTAAAAAGAATCAAATCGAATTGAATCGAAAAGAATCGAATCCAAATAAATCGAGTCGAAAGGAGTGGAATCGAAAAGAATCGAATCGTTTAGAAAGAAACGAATAGAAATGAATCCAATCGAATAGAAAATAATCGAATCGAAGAATCGAATTGAAAAGAATCGAATCGATTCAAAAAAACTGAATCGAAGAGACTCAAAAAGAATCGAATCGAATTGAATCAAAAAGAATAGAATCGAATAGAAAAGAATCGAATCAAATCGATTTGAAAAGAAAGACATTGGAATCGAAAAGAATCGAATTGAAAAGAATCGAATCGAAAAGAATCGAATCGAATCGCACCGAATCAAAAGAATCGAATCGAATGGAAGTGAAAATAATCGAATCAAATTGAATCGAATCAAAAAGAATTGAATCGAAAAGTATTGAATCGAATCAATGCGAAAAGAAAGGAATTCAAATCAAAAACATTCAAATAGAAAGATTCGAATCGAATTGAATCGAAAAGAATAGAATCAAATCGAATAGAAAAGAAACGAATAGAAAACTATCGAATGGAAATGAAAAAAATCGAATCGAATCGAAGAGAATCGAATCAAATCGAAAAAGATCAAATCGAATCGAATATAAGAATCATATCAAATCGAATCAAAAAGAATTGAATCGAATCAAAAAGGATCGAATCGAATTGTATCGAATAGAAAAGAATCAAATCAAATCGAAAATAATTGAATCGAATCGAAAAGGATCGAATCGAATCAAATTGAATAGAAAGAATCGAATCAAATCGAAAAGAATCGAATCGAATTGAATCGAAAGGAATCAAATCAAATCGAAAAGAATCGAATAGAAAAGAATCGAATCGAATCAAACCGAAAAGAATCGAATCAAATCGATTCGAAAAGAAAGAAATTCAAATCGAAGAGACTCGAATCGAAAAGAATCGAATCGAATCGAAAAAAATCGAATCTAATCGCACCGAATCAAAAGAATCGATCTAATGGAAGTGTAAAGAATTGAATTGAATCGAATCAAATCGAATCAAAAAGAATGGAATCGAATCGAATCGAAAAGAAACGAATTGAAAGATTCGAATCGAATCAAATCAAATAGAAAGAAACGAATCGAAAACTATTGAATCGAAAAAAATCGAATCTAATCGCATTGAAAAAAATCCAATCGCATCAAATCGAAAAGAATCGAATCGAATCGAAAAGAATCGAATCGATTTGAAACGTTGGAAAAGAAAGGAATTCGAATCGAAAAGACTCGAATCGAAAGATTTGAATCGAATAGAATACAAAACTATCGAATCGAAACGAAAAAAACAAATCGAATTGAAAAGAATCAAATCGAATTGAAAAGGATGCAAATGAATCGTAACAAATAGAAAAGAATCAAATCAAATCGAAAAGAATCGAATCGAATAGAAAAGAATCAATAAAAGTATAATAAAAAAGAATCAAATTGAATCAAATCAAAAATATCGAATCAAATGGAAAAGAATCGAATCGAATCGAAAAAAATCGAATCGAATCGAAAAGAATCAAAAGAATTGAATAGAATGGAAGTGAAAAGAATTGAATAGAAAAGAATCGACTCAAAAAGAATCGAATCAAATCAAATTTAAACGAAAAGAATCGAATCGAATTGAATTGAAAAGAATCGAATCGAATCGGAAAAAATCGAATCGAAACTAAAACAATCAAATCGAATCAAATCGAAAAGAACTGAATCGAATCAAATCGAAAAGAATACATCGAATCGAATCAAAACAGTAGAATTGAAACGCACCGAATCAAAAGAATCAAATCGAAGGAAGTGAAAAGAATCGAATCGAATAGAAAAGAATCGAATCCAATCAAATCTAAAAGAAGCGAATTGAATTGAATCGAAAAGAATCTAATCGAATCGATTCGAATTGAAAAGAATCGAATCGAATCAAATAGAAAAGAATTGAATTGAATTGAATCGAATCGAATCAGATCCAAAAAATCGAATCGAATTGCACCGAATCCAAAGAATCGAATCAAATGGAAGTGAAAAGAAACGAATTGAATCAAATCGAATTGAATCGAAAAGAATCGAATCGAATCGAATTGATTCAAAAAGAAAGGAAATCGAATTGAAAAGACTCAAATCGAAAGATTCGAATCAAATCAAATCGAAACAAAAAGAATCGCATCAAATAGAATCAAAAAGAACGATTCGAAAACTATCGTATCAAAACCAAAAAAATCGAATCGAATCGAATTGAAATGAAAAGGATCGAATCGAATTGAATTGAAAAGAATCAAATTGAATCGAAAATAATTGAAAAAAAATCAAATAAAAAAGAATGGAATAGAAAAAAATCAAATCAAAAAGAAATGAATCGAATCGAAAAGAATCGAATCGAATCAAAAAAAATTGAATCAAAAAGAATTCAATCAAAGAGTTTCGAATCGAATCGAATTGAATCGAAAAGAATCTAATCGAATCGAAAAGATTCGAATGGAATAAAAAAGAAACGAATCTAAAAGAATCGACTCGAATCGAATCGAAAAGAATCGACTCGAATTGAATCGAAAAGAATAGATTCCAAATGAATCTAATCGAAAAGAGTGGCATCGAAAAGAATCGAAATGTTTCAAAAAAAGAATCGAATTGAATGGAATAGAAAATAATTGAATCGAATCGATTCTAAAAGAAAGGAATTCGAATCGAAAAGACTCGAATCGAAAGATTCAAATGAAATCAAATTGAAACAAAAAGAATTGAATCGAATAGAATCTAAAAGAAACGAATCAAAAACTATCATATTGATACGAAAAAAAAATCGTATCGAATGAAAAAATCGAATCGAATCGAATCGAAAAGGATCGAATCAATTCGAAAGGAATAAAAAAGAATCAAATCGAATCGAAAAGAATCGAATCGAATCGAAAAGAATAGAAAAAAATCAAATAAAAAAGAATCGAATAGAAAAAAATCGAAAGGAATCGAAAAGAATCGAATCAAATCGAAAAGATTTGAATAGAATAAAATCGAAAACAATCGAATCGAATCAAATTGAATCAAAAAGATTTGAATTGAAGAGTTTCGAATCGAATCGAATTGAATCAAAAAGAATCTAATCGAACCGAAAAGATTCGAATGGAATCAAAAAGAAACAAATTAAAAAGAATCAAATCGAAAAGAATCGAATCTAATCGAATCGAAAAGAATCAAATCCAAATGAATCGAGTCGAAAGGAGTGGAATCGAAAAGAATCAATCGAACAAAAAGAATCAAATTGAACCGAATCGAATCGAACTGAAAAGAATAGAAAAGAACCGAATCGAAACGAATCCAAAAGAATCAAATCGAATCGAATTGAATCGAATTGAAAAGAATCGAATCGAATAAAAAAGAATAGAAAAGTATCGATTTGAATCGAAAACAATTGACTCGACTCGAATTGAAAAGAATTGAATTGAATCAAAAAAATCGAATTGAACCGAAAAGAATAGAATCGAATTGAAAAGAATTGAAACGAATTGAAAAGAACCGAATCAAATCAAGTCGAAAAGAATCGAATTAAAAAGAATCTAATCGAATAGATCCAAATTAAATTGAATCGAATAGAAAAGAATCGAATCGAATCGAAAAGAACCGAATCGAATTGAATCGAATCTAAAAGAATCGAATCGAAAAAATCGATTCGAATGGAATCAAAAAGAATCAAATCGAGTCAAATCGATTTGAAAAGAAAGGAATTTGAATCGAAAAGACTCGAATCGAAAAGAATAGAATCCAATTGAAAAAAATCGAATCGAATTGCACTGAATCAAAAGAATCAAATCGAATGGAAGTAAAAAATAATCGAATAGAAAAGAATCTAATTGAATCGAATCAAATCGAATCAAAGAGAATTGAATTGAATCGATTCGAAAGAAGCAAATTGAATCAAATTGAATCGAAAAGAATCGAATCCAAATGTATCGAATCGACAAGAGTCGAATCAAAAAGAATCGAATCGATTCGAAAAACAAACGAATCGAATGGAATCGAATTGAAAATAATCGCATCGCATCGAATCGAACAGAATAGAAAAGTATCGATTCGAATCAAAAAGAATTGACTCGAATCAAATCGAAAAGAATCGAATCGAATCATATTGATCAAAAAGAATCGAATCGAATTGAATCAAAAAGAATCGAATCAACTTGGAAATAATCGAATCGAATTGAAAAGAATCAAATTGAATCGAATCAAAAATACCTAAATCGAATCAAATAAAAAAGAATCGAATTGAAAATAATCGAAGAGAATAGATTCATGTCGAATGAATCGAATTGAAAAGAATTGAATTGAAAAGAATCAAATCGGGATCCCTGGGTGGTGCAGCGGTTTGGCGCCTGCCTTTGGCCCAGGGTGCGATCCTGGAGACCCGGGATCGAGTCCCACATTGGCCTCCCGGTGCATGGAGCCTGCTTCTCCCTCTGCCTATGTCTCTGCCTCTCTCTCTCTCTCTCTGTGACTATCATAAATTTAAAAAAATAAAGAAAGAAAGAAAGAAAGAAAAGAATCAAATCGAATCGAATTGAAAAGAACTGAATCAAATCAAATAGAAAGAATAGAATTGTAAAGAATCAAATAGAATAGATTCAAATCAAATAGAATCGAATCGAAAAGAATCGAATCAAAACGAAAAGGATCGAATCGAATTGTATCGAATAGAAAAGAATAAAATCAAATCGAGGGATCCCTGGGTGGCGCAGCGGTTTGGCGCCTGCCTTTGGCCCAGGGCGCGATCCTGGAGACCCAGGATCGAATCCCACATCGGGGTCCTGGTGCATGGAGCCTGCTTCTCCCTCTGCCTGTGTCTCTGCCTCTCTCTCTCTCTGTGACTATCATAAATAAAAAAAAATCAAATTGAAAAGAATCGAATCGAATCAAAAAGGATCGAATCGAATCAAACCGAATAGAAAAGAATTGAATCATCGAATCGAAAAGAATCGAATTGAATTGAATCGAAAAGAATCAAATCAAATCGAAAAGAATCGAATTGAATCGAAAAGTATCAAATCAAATCAAATCAAATCGAAAAGAATTGAATCAAATCGATTTGAAAAGAAAGAAATTCGAATCGAAGAGACTTGAAAAGAATAGAATCGAATCGAATCGAAAAAAATCGAATCGAATAGCACTGAATCAAAAGAATCGAATCGAATGGAAGTGAAAATAATCAAATCGAATCAAATTGAATCAAAAAGAATCGAATTGAATCAAATCGAAAAGAATCGAATCGATTCGAAAAGAAAGGAATTCAAATAAAAAACACTCAAGTAGAAAGATTCGAATCAAATCGAATCGAATCGAAAAGAATCGAATCGAATCGAATAGTAAAGAAACGAATAGAAAACTATTGATGGAAATGAAAAAAATCAAATCAAATCGAAGAGAATCAAATCGAATTGAAAAAGATCAAATCGAATCGAATCGAATATAAGAATCGAATCGAATCGAATTTAAAAGACTCGAGACGAATAAAAAAGGATCGAATCGAATTGTATTGAAGAAAAGAATCAAATCAAATCGAAAAGAATCGTATCAAATTGAATCAAAAAGAATCAAATCAAATCGAAAAGAATCAAATCGAATCGAAAAGAATCGAATTGAAAATAATCGAATCCAAGTGAATCAAATCAAAAAGAGTCGAATCGAAAAAAATCGAATCCATTCGAAAAAAACGAATTGAATCGAATCGAAAAGAATCGAATCGAAAAGAATCGAATCAAAAAGAATAGAATCGATTCGAAAAACGAACGAATCGAATGGAATCGAATAAAAAATAATTGAATCGAATCGAAAAGAATCGAATAGATTCGAATTGAATTAAATCGAAAAAATTTGAAACGAATCTAATCAGATCGAATGGAAAAGAATCGAACCGAATCGAAAAGAATTGAATTGAATCGAACCGAATCGAAAATAATCGAATAGATCGAATCAAAATCATTGATTTGAAATGAATAGAGTAGAATCGAATCGAAGCGAAGTGAAAAGATTCGAATCGAATCGAAAAGAATCGAAATGAATCGAATTGAATCCAAAAGAATTGAATCGAATCGAACAGTATCGAATCGAATCCAAAGAATCAAATCAAATTGAAAAGAATCGAATCGAAAAGAATCTAATCGAAACGAAAAGAATCCAATTGTATCGAATCAAATCTTAAACAGTCAAATCGAATCGAATCGAAGAATCGAATTGAATTGAATCGAAAAGAATAGAATGGTATCGAATTGAATTGAAAAGAATCGAATCGAATCGAAAAGAATACAATCGTATCGAATCGAATCGAATCGAATACCATCGAAAAGAATCAAATCGAATCGAAAAGTATTGAATCGAATAGAAAAGAATCGAATCGAACCGAAAAGAATCAAATCGAATGGAATCGAATCGAATTGAATTGAATCGAAAAGAATTGAATTGAATCGAAAAGAATTGAATAGATTCGAATCAAATCAAATCGAAAAAATTCGAAACGAATCTAATCAGATTGAATGGAAAAGAATCGAATTGAATCGAAAAGAATTGAATCAAATCAAACCGAATAAAAAATAATCAAATAGAGCGAATCAGAATCGATCGATTTGAAATGAATAGAGTAGAATCTAATCGAAACGAAGTGAAAAGATTTTAATCGAATTGAAAAGAATCGAAACGAATCGAATTGAATCCAAAAGAATTAAATCGAATCGAACAGTATCGAATCGATCCAAAGAATCGAATTGAATCAAATCACAAAGAATCGAATTGAAAAGAATCAAATCAAAACGAAAAGAATCCAATTGTATCGAATCAAATCGTAAACAGTCAAATCGAATCGAATTGAAAAGAATCAAATTAAATCGAATCGAAAAGAATCGAATTGAATCGAAAAGAATCGAATCATATCTAATTGAATTGAAAAGAATCAAATCGAATAGAACCGAAAAGAATCGAATCGAATCGCATCGAATCGAATTGAAAAGAATCGATTCGAATAGCACCGAGAAGAATCGAAATGAATAGAAAAGAATCGAATCAAAAATAATTGAATCGAATCGAAAAGAATCGAAATGAGGGGAGCCCTGGTGGCTCAGCGGTTTGGCGATGCCTACAGCTCAGGGCGTGATCCTGGAGACCCGGGATCGAGTCCCACGTCGGGCTCCATGCGTGGAGTCTGCTTCTCCCTCTGCCTGTGTCTCTGTCTCTCTCTCTCTTCTCTCTGTGTATTCTCATGAATGAATAAATAAAATCTTTAAAAAAAAGAATTGAATTGAATAGCATCGAAACGAATCGAATCAAAACAAAAAGAATCGAATCGAATGGAATCGAAAACAATCGAATCGTATCAAATGGAATCGAAAACGATCGAATTATATTGAATTGAATCGAAAAGAATCAAATCGAATAGAACTGAAAAGAATCGAATCGAATAGAATCGAAAAGAATCTTATCGAATTGAATCGAATTGAATCAAAAACAATCGATTCCAATGGAATTGAATCGAAAAGAATCGAATTGAACAGTACCGAATTGAATTGAAAAGTATCGAATCAAATAAAATCGAAAAGAATCTAATTGAAACGAAAAGAATCGAATCGAATTGAATTGAAAAGAATCGAATCAAATCGAAATGAAAAGAATCAAATCGAAGAGAATCGAATCGAATAGAAAAGAATCGAATCGAAAAGAATCGAGTTGAGTTGAATCGAATCGAATAGAATTGAGTCGAATCGTATCAAATAGAAAAGAATCGAATCGAATCGAAAAGAATCTAATCGAATGGAATGGAATCGAATCGAATTGAATCGAAAAGAATCAATCAAATCAAATTGAATTGAAAAGAATCGAATAGATTCGAATCGAAACGAATCAAAAAAATCGAAATGAATCGAATCATATCGAATGGAAAAGAATCAAATCGAATCGAAAAGAATCGAATCGAACTGAATAGAAAAGAATCAAATCGAACAGAACCGTAAAGAATCGAATCGAATTGAAAATAATCATATTGAATCGAATCGAATTGAATCGAAAAGAATCGAATCGATTACAATCGAATTGAATCGAAAAGAATCGAATTGAACAGTATCGAATCTAATTGAAATGAATCGAATCAAATAAAATAGAAAAGAATCAAATCGAAATGAAAAGAATCCAATCGAATCGAATTGAAAAGAATCGAATCAAATAAAATCAAAAAGAATAGAATCGAAACAAAAAGAATCGAATCGAATCGAATTGAATCAAAAAGAATTGAAAAGTATCGAATCGAAGCAAAAAGAATCGAATAGAATCAGAAAGATCGAATTGAATTGAATCGAAAATAATCGAATTGAATTGAATTGAATCGAAAAGAATCAAATCTAATCAAATTGAATCGAAAAGAATTGAATCGAATCGAAAAGAATAGAATCGTATAGAATCCAATTGAAAAGAACTGAATCGTATTGAATTGAATCGAAAAGAATCGAATCGAATAGAATAGAAAAGAATCGAATCGAATCGAATCAAAAAGAATCGAATCGAATCGAATTGAAAAGAATCATATCAAATCAAATCTAAAAGAATCGAAACGAATCAAAAAGAATGGAATCGAATTGATTCGCATCGAAAAGAATCGATCGAATCGTATTGAATCGAAAAGGATCGAAACGAATCGAATTGAAGAATCGTATCAAATCAAATCTAAAAGGATTGAATCGAATCGAATCAAAAAGAATGGAATCGAATTGATTCGCATCGAAAAGAATCGATCAAATCGTATCGAATCGAAAAGAATTGAATCGAATCTAATCGAATCGAATTGAATCGAAAAGAATCAATCAAATTGAATTGAATACAAAAGAATTGAATCGAACAGTATCAAATCGAATTGAAAAGAATTGTATCAAATCGAAAAGAATCGAATCGAAACAAAAAGAATCGAATTGAAAAGAATCTAATTGAATCGAATTAAAAAATCAAATCGAATCGAAAAGAATAGATTCGAATTGAAACGAATCGACAAAAATCAAAACGAATCAACTCAGATCGAGTGGAAAAGAATCGAATCAAATCGAAAAGAATCGAATCGAATTGAAGTGAATCGAAAAGATTCGAATAGATCGAATCAAAAAGAATCGAATCGATTCGAAATGAATAGAGTAGAATCGAATCGAAGCAAAAAGAATCGAATGAAAAGAATCTAATCGAATCGAAAAGAATCGAATCAAAATGAAAAGAATCGAATCAGGGATCCCTGGGTGGCGCAGCGGTTTGGCGCCTGCCTTTGGCCCAGGGCGCGATCCTGGAGACCCGGGATCGAATCCCACGTCGGGCTCCCGGTGCATGGAGCCTGCTTCTCCCTCTGCCTGTGTCTCTGCCTCTCTCTCTCTCTCTCTGTGAGACTATCATAAATAAATTAAAAAAAAAAAAAAGAAAAGAATCGATTGAAAAGATCGAATTGAATCGAATCAAATCGAAAGAATCGAATCTAATCATATCGAATCAAAAAGAATCAAATCAAATCAAATCGAAAAGAATAGAATCGTATTTAATTGAATCGAAAAGAATCGAATCTAATTGAATCGAAAAGAATCGAATCGAATCAAAACGAATCGAATCGAATTGATAAGAATCGTATCGAATCAAATTGAATCGAAAAGAATCCATTCGAACATAATTGAATCGAATTGAAAAGAATCGAAACGAAAAGAAAGGAATCGAATCGAATTGAAAAGAATCGAATGGTATCATTGATTAGAAAAGAATCAAATCATATCGAATTGAATTGAAAAGAATAAAATCAAATAGAACCGAAAAGAATCGAATCGAATCGAATCGAAGAGTATCGAATCGAATTGAATCGAAAAGAATCGAGTCGAATCGAAAAGAATCGATTTGAATAGCATTGAAACGAATCGAATCGAATCGAAAAGAATCAAATCATATCAAATGGAATCGAAACGAATCGAATACAATCGAAAAGAATCGTATCTAATCGAATCGAATTGAATCAAAAAGAATCGAATTGAATCTTATATACTCGAATCAAAAAGATTCGAGTCGATTCAAATCGAAAATATCAAACCGAATCGAAAAGAATCGAAAAGAAAAGAATTGATTCAAATCGAAAATAATCGAACTGAATCAAAACAATTCGGATACGAAACCAATCGAATCGAAAATAATAGAATCAAATCGAACTGAATCAAAATGAAAATAATCAAATTAAATCGAATTGAAAATAATCGAATCAAATCAAATAAAAAATAATTGAATCGAATCTAATCGAAAATAATGTTTTCGCATTGAATCGAATCGAAAATCATTGAATTGAATTGAATTGAAAATAATGAAATCGAATAGAAAATAATCGAATTGAAAGTAATCTTATCGAATCGAAAATAATCGAATTGAATTGAAAATAATCGAATTGAAAATAATCGAATCGAATTGAAAATAATCGAATCGAATCGAATCAAAAATAATCGAATCAAATGGAATCGAATCGAATCGAAATAAAACGAATCGATTCGAAAATCATCGATTCACACCGAATCGAATCAAAAATAATCAAATCGAATCGAATCAAAAATAATTGAATCAAATCGAATCGAATTGAATCGAAAATAATTGAATCGAATTGAAAATAATCGAACCGAATCAAATCGAATTGAATAAAAAATAATCGATTCGAATCGAACCGAATTGAATTGAAAATAATCTAATCGAATCAAAAAGAATCGAATCGAATCAAAAATAATTGAATTGAATCGAAAATAATCGAATCGAATCCAATCAAATCGAATCAAAAATAATCAAATTGATTTGAATTGAATCGAAAATAATCGCATCGAATCGAATTGAATCGAAAATAATCAATTCGCATCGAATCAAATAGAAAATAATCCAATCGAATTGAATCGAAAATAATAGAATCAAATCAAAAATAATCAAATTGAATCGAAAATAATCCAATCGAAACGAATCGAATTGATTTGAATTGAAAATAATCCAATCAAATCGAAAAGAATCAAATCGAATCGAATAGAAAATAATAGAATCAAATTGAATCGAAAATAATCGATTCGCATTGAATCGAATCGAATCTAAAATAATTGAATCGAAATGAATCGAAAACGAATCGAATTGAAAATAATCGATGGGATCCCTGGGTGGCGCAGCAGTTTGGCGCCTGCCTTTGGCCCAGGGCATGGTCCTGGAGACCCGGGATCGAATCCCACATCGGGCTCCCGGTGCATGGAGCCTGCTTCTCCCTCTGCCTGTGTCTCTGCCTCTCTCTCTCTCTCTCTCTGTGACTATCATAAATAAATAAAAATTAAAAAAAAAGAAAATAATCGAATCAAATCAAAAAGAATCGAATCGAAAAGAATCGAATCGATTCGAAATGAAAATAAACGAATCGAACTGCAATGAATCGAATCAAATAAAAAATAATAGAATCGAATTGAATCAAAAATAATCGAATCTAATGCAATCGAATCAAATCGAAAATATTCGAATAGAATCGAATTGAATCGAAAATAACCGAATCGAATCGAAAATAATCGAATCAAATTGAATCGAAAATAATTGAATCAAACCATCGAATTGAGTCGAATCAAAAATAATCAAATCAAATCGAAAAGAATCGAATCGAATCGAAAAGAATCGAATTGAAAAGTATCTAATCGAAACGAATCAAATTGAATCGAATCGAATCGAACAGAATCGAATCGAATCGAAAGGAATCGAATCGAATCGAATCGAAGAGAATAGAATCGGGATCCCTGGGTGGCGCAGTTGTTTAGCGCCTGCCTTTGGCCTAGGGCGCGATCCTGGAGACCCGATATCGAATCCCACGTCGGGCTCCCGGTGCATGGAGCCTGCTTCTCCCTCTATGTCTCTGCCTCTCTCTCTCTCTCTGACTATCATAAATAAAAAAAAATAAAAAAATTTAAAAAAAGAATAGAATCAATTTGAAAAGATCGAATCGAATTGAATCAAATCAAAAATAATCGATCTAATCGAAAAAATCGAACCGATTCAAAAAGAATCGAATTGAAACGAAAGATTTGAATCAAATTGAATCGAATCGAAAGGAATCGAATCGAATTGAAAAAATCGAATCGAATCGAAAAGAATAGAATCGAATCGTATCGAAAAGAATGAATCAAATCGAATGGAAAAGAATCGAATTGAATCGAAAAAAATCGAGTCGAATAGAAAAGAATCTAATCGAATCATAAAGAATCGAATTGAATCGCATTGAAAAGATTTGAATCGAATCAAACTGAAAAGAATCTAATCGAAACGAATAGAATCAAAAAGACTCGAATCGAATCGAAAAGAATCGAATCGAATCAAATTGAATCCAATAAAAAAGAATATCGAATCGAAAAGAATCGAATCGATAAGAAGCGAATGAAAGCATTGAATCGATCGAATTGAATCGAAAAGAATAGAATCAAATCAAATCCCTAACACTAACCCCTAACGCCTAACCCCTAACACTAAACCTATCCTAACCCTAACCCTTAACCATAACCCTTAACACTAACCCTAACCCTAACCCTAATCCCTAATCCTTAACCATAACCCTTAACCCTAACCCTAACCCTAACCCTAATCCCTAGTCCCTAACCTTAACCCTAACACAAACCTGAACATTAACCCTAAACTTAACCCATACCCTAACCCTAACCGCACCCTAACCCTAACAGGTACCCTAACACTAACCTGTACCCCAACCCTAACCCATATCCTAACCCGTACCCTAACCCTAAGCCCGTACACTAACCCGACCCCTAATCCTAACCCTAATCAGTACTCTAACACTAACCCGTACCCTAACCCGTATCCTAAACCTAACCCTAACACGTACCTAATCATAACCATAACCCTAACCCTAACCCTAACCCTAACCCTAACACCTAACCCTAACCCTAAACCCTAATCCCTAACCCTAACCCAAAACCTAACACTAACCCCTAACCCTAACCCTAACACTTAACACTAACCCTTAACCCTAACCCTACCCCTAACACCTAACCCCTAAACCTAACCTTAACCCTATCCCTAACCATTAAACCTAATACTTAACCCTAACCCTAACCCTAAAACTAACCCTTACCCCTAACCCTAACCCTAACACCTCAAACTAACCCTAACCCTAAACTAGGCCAAACACTAACCCTAACCCCTAACTCTAAACCAACCTAACCCTAAACCTAACAGGAAACCTAACCCATACACTAACCCATGCCATAACCTTAACACTCACCCATAACCTAAACCGAACCCTAACCTGTACCCTAACTCTAACCCGTACCCTAAACCTAACCCTAACCCTAACCCATACACAAACCCATACCCTAACCCTAACCCTATCCCATAGAGTAACCCTAACCCTAAACCTTACACTAAACCTCACCCGTACCCTAACCCTAACCCTAACCTGTACCCGTACCCTAACCCTAACCTGTACCCTAACCCTAAACCATACACTAACCCTAACCCGTACCCTAACCTGTACCCTAACCCGTACACTAACCAGTACCCTAACCCTAACCCAAACCCATTCCCGAACCGTAACTGTAACCCGTACTCTAACCATAACCTGTACTCTAACCCTAATCCTAAACCTAAACATAACCCTAACCGAAACCCCTAACCCTAACCCGAACATTAACCCCACACCCTAACCCAAACCCTAAACCTAACCCTAAACCTAACCTTAACACTAACCCTAACCTTAACCCTAAACCTAACCCGAGACCAATGCCGAAACCTAACCCATACACTAACCCGTAACCTAACCCTAACCTGTACCCTAACCCTAACCCGTACACTAACCCGTACCCTAACCCGTACCCATACCCTAAACCTAACCCTAGCCCTAACCCATACCCTAACCCTAACCCTATCCTGTTACCCTAACCCTAACCCGTACCCTAACCCTAACCCTAACCCACACCCAAACCTGTACCCTAACCCTAACCCGTACCTTAACCCTAATCTTACCCGCACCCTAACACAAACCTCTACCCTAACCCTAACCCGTACCCTAACCCTAACCAATACCCTAACCCTAAAACGTACCTTAACCCTAACCCGTACCCTAACCCGTATCCTAATCAAACCCTAACCCGTACCCTAACCATAACCCTAACCCTAACCCCTAACCCCTAACCCCTAACCCCTAACCCTAACCCTAACCCAAACCCCTATCCCTAAACCTAACCCTAACCCCTAACTCTAACCCTAAGCCTAACCCTAAAACCAACCCCAACACCAAACCCAACCCCAGCCCTAAACCTAACCCTTACCCCTAACCCCAACCCTAAACCTAACCCTAACCCAAAACCTCCCCTAACTCTTAACCCTAACACTAACCCTAACCCGTACCTTAACCCTAAACCGTACCCTACCCTAACCCTAACCATAACCCGTACCCTCACACTAAAACTACCCCTAACCTAACGCTAACACTAATCATAACCCTAAACCTATCTCTAAACCTAGCCCTAACCCTAACCTAACCCTAAACCTCAACCAAACCCTATCCCTAACATGTAAACTAACCCTAACCTGAACCCGAACCCGTAAACTAAACCTAACCCTAAGCCTAAACAGTACCCTAACCCTAACGTGTACCTTAACCCTAACCCCAACGCTAAACCTAACACTAAGCCAAACCCTAACCTTAACCCTAACTCAAACCTGTACCCTAACTCTAACACTAACTCTCCCAACCCTAACCCTAACCTGTACCCTAACCCTAACCCTAATCCGTACCCTAACCCATACCGTAACCCTAAACCTAAACCGTACCCTAAACCTAACCCTAACCCCAACCCTAACCTGAACCCTAACTATAACCCATACCCTAACCCTAGTCCGTAACCTAACCTTACCCTAACCTGTACCCTAACCCATACCCAAACCCTAATCCTATTCCTTTCCCTAACCCAAACCCTAACACTAACCCGTACACTAACCCGTAAACCTACCCGTACCCTAACCCATTAACAAACCCATACCCTACCCCTAACCCTAACCTGAACCCATACCCTAAGCCTAAGCCTAACCCTAACCCCAACCCTAACCCTAACCAGTTCCGTAACCCTAACCCTAAACGGATACCATACCCTAACCCGAACCCTAACCCTAACCCGTAACCTAACCCTAACACTAACCCGTAACCTAAACCTAACATTCAACCTAATGCTAAACAGTACCCTAAACCTAATCCTAAGCTTCAACCCTAACACTATACCTAACCCTAAAGAACCTGACCCTAACTGTAACCCTAATCGTAACCTACCCTAATACTAACCCTAACCCTAACCCTAACCCGTAACCTAAACCTAACCCTAACCCTAACCCGTACCCGTACCCGTACCCTAAACCTAACACTAACCCTAACCCGCACCCAAACCTGTACCCTAACCCTAACCCGTACCTTAACCCTAATCTTACCCGCACTCTAACACTAAATGTACCCTAACCCTAACACGTACCCTAACCCTAACCCATACCCTAACCCTAAAACGTACCTTAACCCTAACTAGTACCCTAACCCGTATCCTAACTCTAACCCTAACCCGTACCCTAACCATAACCCTAACCCTAAGCCCTAACCCTAACCCTAACCCAAACCCCTATTCCTAACCCTTAACACTAACCCTAACCCTAACACTAACCCAAACCCTAAACCTAATTCCTAACCCTAACTGTAACCCTAACCTTAACCCTAACCCCAACTCCTAAACCTAACCCTAACCCCTAACCCATAACCCATAACCCATAAACCTAACCCTAACACTAACCCTTAACCCTAACCTTTAAACCTAACCCTAACCCTAAACCTAACCCAAAACCTAACCCCTAACCCTAACCCAAACCCCTAACCCCTAACCCTAACCCTAACCCTTAACCCTACCCTTAAACCTAACCCTAACCCAAACCCTAACCCTAACCCCTAACCCTAACTGTAATCCCAAACCTTAACCCTAACCCAAACCCTAACCCTAACACTACCCCTAACCCCTAACCACTAACGCTATCCGTGACCCTTAACCTCAACACTTAACCCTAAACCTAACCCCAACCCCTACCCTCACCCGTACCCAACCCTAACCGAACCCTAACTGTAACCCGTACCCTAACCCTAACCCATACCCTAACCCGAAACCATACCCTAACCCCAACCCTAACCCGTATCCTAACCCTAACCCGTATCCTAAACCTAACCCGTACCCTAACCCTAACACGTAACCTAAATCTAACCCTGACCCTAACCCAAACAATACCCTAAACCTAATCCTAACCCGTGCCCTAACCCTTACGCTAACCCCAACCCTAACGCTAACCCGTACACTAACCCTAAATGGTACCCTAATACTAACCCTAACCCGTACCCTAATCCTAACCCTAAAACTAACCCTAACCCGTACCCTAACCCTATACCGTACCCTACCCTAACCCTAACCATAACCCGTACCCTAACACTAAAACTACCCCTAAACCTAACCCTAACTCTAATCATAACCTTAACCCTATCTCTAAACCTAACCCTAACCCTCACCCTAACCAAATCCCTGACACGTAAACTAACCCTAACCCTAACACAAACACTAACCCATAAACTAAACCTAACACTAACCCTAACCCTAACAGTACCCATACCCTAACCCAAAAGTGTACCTTAACCCTAACACTAACCCTAAACCTAACCCTAACTCCTAACCCTAACGGTAACCCTAACCCCTAACCCCTAACCCTAACCCCTAACCCCTAACCCGAACCCGAACCCCTAATGCCTAACCCTAACCCTAACTCTTAAACTTAACCCTAACCCTAACCCTAACCCAAAACCTACCCTAACTCCTAACCCTAACATTAACCCTAACCCGTACCCTAACCCTAAACCGTACCCTACCCTAACCCTAACCATAACCTGTACCCTTACACTAAAACTACCCCTAACCTAACGCTAACACTAATCATAACCCTAACCCTAACTCTAAACCTAGCCCTAACCCTAACCCTAACCTAACCCTAAACCTCACCCTAACCCTATCCCTAACACGGAAACTAACCCTAACCTAACCCGTAAACTAAACCTAACCCTAAGCCTAAACAGTACCCTAACCCTAACCCTAACATGTACCTTAACCCTAACCCTAACCCTAAACCTAACCCTAAGCCGTACCCTAACCCTAACCCTAACCCAAACCTGTACCCTAACTCTAACACTAACTCTCCCGTACTCTAACCCTAACCCTAAACCTAACCCTAAGCCGTACCCTAACCCTAACCCTAACCCTACCGTACCCTAACCCGTACCGTAACTCTAAACCTAAACCGTACCCTAAACATAACCCTAACCCCAACCCTAACCTGAACCCTAACTATAAACCGTTCCCTAACCCTAGTCCGTAACCTAACCTGTACCCTAACCTGTACCCTAAGCCGTACCCAAACCCTAATCCTATCCCGTTCCCTGACCCAAACCCTAACACCCGTACACTAACCTGTAACCCTACCCGTACCCTAACCCATAAACAAACCCATACCCTACCCCTAACCCTAACCTGAACCTGTATGCTAAGCCTAACCCTAACCCCAACCCTAACCCTAACCCGTTCCCTAACCCTAACCCTAAACGTATACCATACCCTAAACCGAACACTAACCCAAACCCAAAACCTAACCCTAATCCTAAGCCTAAACCCTAACACTATACCTAACCCTAACCGAAGACTGACCCTAACACTAACCCTAACCGTAACCTACCCTAACCATAACCAAAACCCTAACCCTAACCCATAACCTAAACCTAACCCTAACCCTAACCCTAAGCCGTACCCTAAACCTAACACTAATCCTAACCTGCACCCAAACCTGTACCCTAATCCTAACCCGAACCTTAACCCTAATCTTACCTGCACCCTAACACTAACCTGTACCCTAACCCTAACCCGTACCCTAATCATAACACTAACACTAACCTGTACCCTATCCGTAACCTAACCCGTACCCTAACCCGTAACCTAACCCGTAACCTAATCCTAAACCTAACCCTAAACCTAACCCTAACCCTAACCCGTAGCCTACCCCTAATCCTGAAGCTACCCCTAACCCTAACCCGAACCCTAACCGTAACCCTAACCCTAAGCTTAAACAGGACCCTAACCCTAACCCTAACCCGTAACCTAACCCAAACTTTACAGCATTGGAAGTCAGGTCGTTCCATGAATAAAGCTCTACTGCACCTGGAGACACAACCGTTGAAACCTGCAGCATGCCCCTTGCTTCCCATGAGCTTCTGACAAGCATGTCTAGTGAGGATGTTCGTAACTCCATCTGCAGGCAGTGTGGAACTGGGAAGGACCGCGTGTCAGCTCATTTTGCAGAAGGAAGTTCCCCAGAGAGACAGCTTTCAACTAGGTACTCAGGTTGGGAAGTTAGTATGTAGCTCCCTTCTGAGGGAGGAATTACTCAGAAGTCGTTGGATTGGGCTAGGAGACACTTGCCTCTCACAAAACTTGTGTCCCGTATGGAACGACGTCCTTTCGAAGTAAAAGGTACAGGCGGTCAGCATGTGGGAGGAACAAGCCATAAGCTCATGCAAAGGAGTGTGCATCACTTGGAGGCAGGTGTCCGGTAGTCGCGAAATTGACAATGCAGACACTTGGTTCTCACTCCGCTACTGTCCCACATAGAACGGAATGCTGTGGAAGCGATCCGTACAGGCCGTCAGATTGTGGGAGGTACAGGCCATAAGCTCAACTCTGAGAAGCGTGTATGCTTTGCAGGCAGATGTCTGCTAGCCACTCTTTTATGGGAGTTAGAACCTAGCTACACTTTAATTGAACAAGGCTGTTGGAAATCGCTGTATTGAACTCAGTTACACGTGACTACAAGCCTGAAACATCTACATGCTTTTCACAACCTCTTCCAGCACCTAACATAAGGATGTTAGGACCTATGTCAACAGGCAGTCAGGTTGCTGGAGGCAGTCAGGTTGCTGTCCTTTTAGCCTCACATTTACCTGGTGACTCCGGTCCCCACCAGGGACTCACCTGGACCTGGTGACTCTGGACTGTAGGTTGGCCTCACCTGGACCTGGTGAGTGGGGTTGCCACCTGGGCCTCACCCATACCTGGTGACTCAGGTCCCCACGTGGGCCTCACTTGGACCTGGTGAATCTGGTCCTTACCTGGTCCTCACCCGGACCTGGTGACTCTGGTCACCACCTGGGCCTCACCTGGACCTGGTGAATCTGGTCCCCATCTGGGCCTCATTCAGCCTGGTGACTTTGTTCCCCACCTGGACCTGATTGCTGTGGACTCCTTCTTGGCCTCACCTGGAACAGGTGACTCTGATCGGATCTGGGCCACACCCAGATCTGGTGACTCTGATCCTCACCTGGGCATCATTGGTACCTGGTTACTCTGTTCCACACCTGTGACTCACCTGGACATGATGACTCTGGAAACCCTCTGGGCCTCACCCTGACCTGGTGACTCTGGTCCCCATCTGGATGTCACCTGGACCAGTGATTCTGGTACCCCTCTAAGCCTCAACCAGACCTGGTGACTCTGGTCCTCAACTGGGCCTCACCTGGACCTAGTGAATATGCTCCCCACCTGGGCCTCATCTAGACCTGGTGACTCTGGTCCTACCTGGGCATCATCAGGACATGGTTACTCTATTGCCCACTGGGACTCACCTGGATCTGGTAACTCTGGTCCTCACTTTGGCCTCTTCTGTACCTGGTGATTCTGGCCCCACCTGGGCATCACCTGGAACTGGTGACTCTGATCCTCAGCATGGCCTCACCTGACCTAGTGACTGTGGTTCCCACCGGGACCTCACCTGGACCTCATGTCTCGGTCCCCATCTGGGCCTCACCTGGACCTGGTGTCTCTGGTACCCACCTGGGTAGCATCAGGACATGGTTACACTGTTCCCTAACAGGGACCCGCCTGGACCTGTTAACTCTGGTCTTCACCTGAGACACACCTGGACATGGTGACACTGGTTCCCACCGGGGTCTCACCTGGACCTGGTGAGTCTGACGCCCACCTGGGGCTCACGTCTAACTGGTGACTCTCGTACCCACATGGACCTCATGTGGACCTGGTGGCTGCAGTGTTTCTAGCTTTTCATGGACCTGGTGACTCTGGTCCCCACCAGGGCCTCACCGGGACCTGGTAAGTGTGGTTGGCACCTGCACCTCATCTGGACCTGGTGACTCTGGTCTCCACCTGAGACTACCCTGGATCTGGTGACTGTGGTCCCCACCTGGGCCTCATTTGGACCTGGTGACTCTGATCCCCATCTAGGCCTCACCTGGCCCTGTTGACCATGGTCCTCAACTGGATATAATTGGGACCCGGGTACTGTGTTCCACAACTGGACCTCACCTGGACCAGGTGACTCTGGTCCCCCTCTGGATCTCACCCTGACCTGGTGACTGTGACCCCACTTTGGCCTGACATGGACCTGCTGACTCTGGTTGCCACCTGCACCTCACCTCGAACTGTTGACTCTGGTTCTTTCAAGGGCCTCCCCTGTACCTGGTGATCCTGGACCCCACCTGGGCCTCACCTGGACGTGGTTACTGTGTTCCATACCTGGGCCTCACATAGACCTGTTGACCATGGTCCCCAGCAGGCTTCACATGGACCTGTTGCCTCTGGTCCCCACCTGGGCCTCACGTGTATCTGGTAACTCTGGTCTTCACCTGGGCCTCAACTGGCCCTGGTGACTCTGGGCCCCACCTGGGCTTCACCTGGATCTGGTGACTCTGGTCCCCACCTGGACCTCTCCTGGACCTGGTGACTCTCTTTCCAACATGCACCTCACCTGGATCTGGTGACTCTGGTCCTCAGTTTGGCCTCACCCAGACCTGTGACTCTCGTCCCCACATTGACCTAACTCAGACCTGGTGAATCTTGTCCCACTTAGGCCTCACCCAGACATGGTGACTCTTGTCCCCAGCTATGCCTCAATTCGAACAGATGAATCTGGTCCTCTCGTGGGCCTCACATGGACCTGGGTCTCAGCTGGATAGAGTGGCTCTTGTTCCCACATGGGGCTCACCTGATACTGGTGACTGTGTTCTCCTTTTAGGCCTTACCAGGACCTGGTGATTCAGATCCCCATCTGGGCCTTGCATGTTCCTAGTGACTCTGGTCCTCACCTAGGCATCATTGGGACCTGGATACTCTATTCCACACCTGGGCCTCACTTTGACCGGGGAACTCTGGTCTCACTCTGGGCCTCAAACTAAACTGGTTACTCTGGTTCCCCTCTGGGCCTCACCCTTATATGGTGACTCTGGTCACAGTTGGGATTAACTTGGACCTGGTGAATCTGGTCCTTAGCTGGTCCTCACCTGGACCTGGTGACTCTGGTCACCACCTGGGTCTCACCTGGACTTGGTGAATCTTTTTGCCACCTGGACCTCACCTGGACCTTGTGAATGTGGTCCCCACCTGGACTTCACCTGGATCTGGTGGCTCTGGTTCCCATATAGTGCTCTCCTGGACCTGTTTCCTGTGATCTCCTTTTGGACTCACCTGGAACAAAACGACTCTGATCCATATTTGGGCCTCAACTCAACCTGGTGTCTCTGGTCCTTACCTGGGCATCACTGAGACCTGGTTACTCTCTTCTATACCTGGGCCTCACCTGGACTTGGTGACTCTGGTCACCCTCTGGACCTCACCCTAACCTGGTGACTGTGGTCCCACCTGGGCCTCACCTGGACGAGGTGACTGGTTCCCAAAGGGACCCCACCTGGACCTAGGGAATCTGGTCCTCACATGGGCATCAAAAGCCTGGTTACTCAGTTCCACTTCAGGACCTCACCTGGACCTAGTGTCTCTTTTCCCTCTCTGGGCCTCACCCTGACATGGTGACTATGGTCCCCACCTAGATATCACCTGGACCGGGTGACTCTGGTCCCCCTCTGGGCCTCACCGATAGCTGGGGACTCTGGTCCTCTACTGTGCCTCAACAGGACCTGGTGAATCTACTCCTCACTTAGGCCTCGTTTGGACCTTGTGACTCTGGTCCCACCTGGGCATCAATGGGACATGGTTATTCTGTTCCCCTCCTGGGACTCACCTGGACCTGATAACTTTGCTCCACACTTTGGCCTCAGTGGCCCTGATGACTCCGGGACCCCCACCTAAGCCTCAATCTGGACCAGGTGACTGTGGTCCCCATCTGGGTCTCACCTGGACCTGGTGACTCTCGTTCCCATTTGTAGCAGACATGGACCTGGTGACTGTGGTGTCCGTCTAGCCTCACATTTACCTGGCGACTCCGGTCCCCACCAGGGCCTCACATGGATGCGGTGACTCTGGCCTGCAGGTTGGCCTCACCTGGATCTGGTGAGTGGGGTTGCCTCCAGGGCCTCACCCATACCTGGTGACTCAGGTCCCCACGTGGGCCTCACTTGGACCTGGTGAATCTGGCCCTTATCTGGTCCTCACTCGGACCTGGTGACTCCGGTCACCACCTGGGCCTCACCTGGACCTGATGAATCTGGTTCCCATCTGGGCCTCACCCAGTCCTGGTGTCTTTGTTCCCCACCTGGACCTGATTGGGACCTGGTTACTCAGTTCCTCACCTGAGCCTCACCGGGACATGATGACTCTGGAACCACTCTGGGCCTCACCCTGACCTGGAGACACTAGTCCCCATCTGGATGTCACCTGGACCAGGTGATTCTGGTACCCCTCTAGGCCTCAACCAGACATGGTGACTCTGGTCCGCAACTGGGCCTCACCTGGACCTAGAGAATATGCTGCCCACCTGGGCCTCATCTGGACCTGGTGACCCTGCTCCCTACCTCGGCCTCACCTGGAACTGGTGACTCTGATCGTCAGCATGGCCTCATCTGACTTAGTGACTGTGGTTCCCACAGCGACCTCACCTGGACCTCATGTCTCTGTTCCCCACCTGGGCCTCACCTGGACCTGGTGTCTCTGGTACACACTTGGGTAGCATCACGACATGGTTACACTGTTCCCTAACAGGGACCCACCTGGACCTGTTAACTCTGGTCTTCACCTGGGCCACACCTAGATATGGTGACACTGGTTACTCAAGGGTCTCACCTGGACCTGGTGAGTCTGATCCCCACCTGGGCCTCACCTCTAACAGGTGACTCTTGTTCCCACATGAACCTCATGTGGACCTGTTGGCTGCAGTGTTTCTAGCTTCTCATGGACCTGGTGACTCTGGAAGCCACCATGGCCTCACCAGGACCTGGTGAGTGTGGTTGCCACCTGCACCTCATTTGGACCTGGTGATTCTGGTCTGCACATGAG
The DNA here is from genome assembly GCF_053574225.1 of Canis aureus. Taxonomy (NCBI): domain Eukaryota; kingdom Metazoa; phylum Chordata; class Mammalia; order Carnivora; family Canidae; genus Canis; species Canis aureus. Next base: position 72,866,432 of record NC_135617.1, read on the forward strand.
ACTACCCTGGATCTGGTGACTGTGGTCCCCAACTGGGCACCACTTGGACCTGGTGACTCTGATCCCCACCTGGGCCTCACCTGGCCCTGTTGACCATGGTCCTCAACTGGGCATAATTGGGACCCAATTACTGTGTTCCACAACTGGACCTCACCTGGACCAGGTGACTCTGGTCCCCTTCTGGGTCTCACCCTGACCTGGTGACTGTGAAACCCACTTTGGCCTGACATGGACCTGCTGACTCTGGTTGCCAACTGCGCCTCACCTCGAACTGTTGACTCTGGTTCTTTCAAGGGCCTCTAGTGTACGTGGTGATCCTGGTCCCTAATTGGGCCTCAACTGGATGTGGTGACTGTTGTCACCTCCTGGGACTCACCTGGACCTGGTTACTGTGTTCCACACCTGGGCCTCACGTAGACCTGATGACCATGGTCTCAGGTGGCCTCACATGGACCTGTTGCCTCTGGTCCCCACCTGGGCTTCACGTGTACCTGGTATCTCTGGTTCTCACCTGGGCTTCATCTGGACCTGGTGACTCTGTTCCCCACCTGGGCTGCACCTGGATCTTGTGACTCTGGTCCCCACCTGGACCTCTCCTGGAACTGGTTACTCTCTTTCCAACATGGACCTCACCTGGTTCTGGTGACTCTGATCCTCAGTTTGGCCTCACCTGGACCTGGTGACTCTCCTCCCCATTTTGAGCTAACTCAGATCTGGTGAATCTTGTCCCCACCTAAGCTTCACCCATACCTGGTGACTCTTGTCCCCAACTATGCCTCAATTCGACCTGATGAATCTGGTCCTCACATGGTCCTCATGTGGACCTGGTGAATCCGGTCCCCACCTGTGCTTCACCTGGATCTAGTGACTCTGGTCCCCACCTGGGCCTCACGTGTACCAGTTAACTCTGGTCCTCACATGAGACTCATCTGGACCTGGTGACTCTGGTCCTCACCTGGGCTTCACCTGGATCTGGTGACTCTAGTCCCCACCTGGACCTCTCCTAGACCTGATGACTCTCTTTCCAACAGGGAACTCACATGGATCTGGTGACTCTTGTCCTCAGTTTGGCCTCACCTAAACCTGGTGACTCTCGACCCCACTTTGACCAAACACAGAACTGGTGAATCTTGTCCCCACTTAGGCCTCACCCAGACCTGGTGACTCTTGTCCCCAGCTATGCCTCAATTCGACCTGATGATTCTGGTCCTCACTTGGGCCTCACATGGACCTGGGACTCATCTGGATAGAGTGGCTCTGGTTCTCACATGGGGCTCACCTGATACTGGTGACTGTGGTCTCCTCCTATGCTTCACCAGGACCTGGTGATTCTGATCCCCATCTGGGCCTTGCATGGCCCTAGTGACTCTGGTCCTCACCTAGGCATCATTGGGACCTGGATACACTATTCCACACCTGAGCCTCACTTTGACCGGGGACCTCTGGTACAACTCTGACCCTCAAACTAAACTGGTTACTCTGGTTCCCTTTCTGGGCCTCACCCTTACCTGGTGACTCTGGTCCCACCCTGGGCTTCACTTGGACCTTGTGAATCTGGTCCTTACCTGGTCCTCACCTGGACCTAATGACTCTGATAAACCCCTCGGTCTCACCTGGACTTGGTGAATCTTGTTGCCACTGGGCCTCACATGGATCTTGTGATTGTGGTTCCCACCTGGACCTCACCTGCATCTGGTGGCCCTGGTTCCCATATGGGGCTCTCCTGTACCTGGTTCATGTGGTCTCCTTCTGCCCTCACCTGGAACAAAACGATTCTGATCCATATTTGGGCCTCACTTGGACCTGGTGACTCTGGTCCTTACCTGGGCCTCATTGGGACTGGGTTGCTCTCTACTATACCTGGGCCTCACCTGGACATGGTGACTCTGGTCACCCTCTGGACCTCACCCTGACCTTCTGACTGTGGTCCCACCTGGGCCTCACCTGGACGAGGTGACTGGTTCCCACAGGGACCTCACCTGGACCTGGTGAATCTGGTCCTCACATGGGCATTATAGGACCTGGTTACTATTTCCACATCTGGACCTCACCTTGACCTAGTGACTCTCGTCCCCCTCTGGCCCTCACCGTGACGTGGTGACTTTAGTCCCCACCTAGATATCACATGGACCGGGTGACTCTGGTCCCCCTATGTGCCTCACCCAGAGCTGGGGACTCTGTTCCTCAAATGGGCCTCAACAGGACCTGGTGAATCTACTCCTCATTTAGGCCTCGTCTGGACTTTGTGACTCTGGTCCCACCTGGGCATCAATGGGACATGGTTACTCTGTTCCCCACCTGGGACTCACCTGGACCTCATACCTTTGATCCACAATTTGGCCTCACCTGGCCCTGAGGACACTGGGACCCACACCTAGGCCTTAATCTGGACCTGGTGAATGTGGTCCCCACCTGGGTCTCACCTGGACCTGGTGACTCTCGTTCCCACATGAACCACACCTGGACCTGGTGACTGTGGTGTCCTTCTAGCCTCACATTTACCTGGTGACTCCGGTCCCCACCAGGGCCTCATCTCGATCTGGTGACTCTGGCCGGCAGGTTGGCCTCACCTGGACCTGGTGAGTGGGGTTACCATCTGAGACTCACACATACCTGGTGACTCTGGTCCCTACCTGGGCATCATCAGTATATAGTTACTCTATTCCCCACTGGGACTCACCGGGTCATGGTAACTCTGGTTCTCACTTTGGCCTCTTCTGTCCCAGGTGACTCTGTCCCCACCTGGGCCTCACCAGGAACTGGTGACTCTGATCCTCAGCATGGCTTCACCTGACCTGGTGACTGTGGTTCCCACCGGGACCTCACCTGGACCTCATGTCTCTGGTCCACACCTGGGCCTGACCTGGACCTGGTGTCTCTGGAACCCACCTGGGTAGCATCAGGACATGGTTACACTGTTCCCTAACAGGGACCCCCCTGGACCTGTTAACTCTGATCTTCACAAGGTTCACACCTGGACATGGTGACACTGGTTCCCACCGGGGTCTCACCTGGACCTTGGGAGTCTGATCCCCACCTGGGCCTCACCTGTAACTGGTGACTCTCGTTCCCACCTGGACCTCATGTGGACCTCATGTGGACCTGGTGGCTGCAGTGTTTCTAGCTTTTCATGGACCTGGTGACTGTGGTCCCAACCTGGGCCACACCGGGACCTGGTGAGTGTGGTTGGCACCTGCACCTCACCTGGACCTGGTGACTCTGGTCTGCACCTGAAACTACCCTGGATCTGGTGACTGTGGTCCCCAACTCGGGCTCACTTGGATCTGGTGACTCTGATCCCCATCTGGGCCTCACCTGGCCCTGTTGACCATGTTCCTCAACTGGGCATAATTAGGACCCGGTTACTGTGTTCCACAACTGGACCTCACCTGGACCAGGTGACTCTGGTCCCCCACTGGGTCTCACACTGACCTGGTTACTATGAACCCCACTTTGACCTGACTTGGACCTGCTGACTCTGGTTGCCACCTGTGCCACATCTCGAACAGTTCACTCTGGTTCTTTCAAGGGCCTCCCCTGTACCTGGTGATCCTGGTCCCCACCTGGGCCTCACCACGACGTGGTGACTGTTGTCACTACCTGGGACTCACCTGAACCTGGTTAGTTTTTTCCACACCTGGGCCTCACGTAGACCTGTTGACCATGGTCCCCAGCAGGCCTTACATGGACATGTTGCCTCTGGTCCCCACCTGGTCCTCACGTGTACCTGGTAACTCTGGTTCTCACCAGGGCCTCATCTGGACCTGGTGACTCTGGTCCCCACCTGGGCTTCACCTGGATCTGGTGACCCTGGTCCCCACCTGGACCTCTCCTGGACCTGGTGACTCTCTTTCTCACATGGACCTCACCTGGATCTGGTGACTCTGGTCCTCAGTTTGGCCTCACCTGGACCTGGTGACTCTCGCCCCCACTTTGACCTAACTCAGGACTACTGAATCTTGTCCCCACCTAGGCCTCACCCAGACATGGTGACTCTTGTCCCCAGCTATGCCTCAATTCGACCTGATGTATCTGGTCCTCAAGTGGGCCTCACATGGACCTGGGACTCAGCTGGATAGAGTGGCTCTGGTTTCCACATGGGACTCACCTGATACTGGTGACTGTGGTCTCCTTCTATGCCTCACCAGGACCTGGTGATTCTGATCCCCATCTCGCCTTGCATGACCCTAGTGACTCTGGTCCTCACGTAGGCATCATTGGAACCTGGATACTCTTTTTTTTTTTTTTATTGGTGTTCAATTTACTAACATACAGAATAACACCCAGTGCCCGTCACCCATTCACTCCCACCCCCCGCCCTCCTCCCCTTCTACCACCCCTAGTTCGTTTCCCAGAGTTAGCAGTCTTTATGTTCTGTCTCCCTTTCTGATATTTCCCACACATTTCTTCTCCCTTCCCTTATTTTCCCTTTCACTATTATTTATATTCCCCAAATGAATGAGAACATATAATGTTTGTCCTTCTCCGACTGACTTACTTCACTCAGCATAATACCCTCCAGTTCCATCCACATACTCTATTCCACACCTGGGCCTCACTTTGACCGGGACCTCTTGTCCCACTCCGGGCCTAAAACTAAACTGGTTACTCTGGTTCCCCCTCTGGGCTTCACTCTTACCTCGTGACTTTGGTCCCCCCTGGGCTTCACTTGGACATGGTGAATCTTGTCCTTACCTGGTCCTCACCTGAACCTGGTGGCTCTAGTCACCACCTGGGTCTCACCTGGATCTAGTGGCTCCGGTTCCCATATGGGGCTATCCTGGACCTGGTTCCTGTGGTTTCCTTCTAGCCTCACCTGGAAAAATATGTTATGATCCATATTTGGGCCTCACCTGGACCTGGTGACTCTGGTCCTTGCCTGGGGATCATTGGGAATTGGTTACTCTCTTCTATACCTGGGCCTCACCTGGACCTGTTGACTCTTGTCCCGCTCTGGGCCTCGTCCTGATGTGGTGACCCTGATTCCCACCTGGATATCACCAGGACCGGGAGACTCTGGTCCCCCTTTGGGCCTCACCCAGAGCTGGGGACCCTGGTCCTCAACTGGGCCTCAACAGGATCTGGTGAATCTACTCCTCAGTTAGGCCTTGTCAGAACCTTGTGACTCTGGTCCCACCTGGGCATCAGTGGGACATAGTTACTCTGTTCCCCACCTGGGACTCACCTGGACATGATAACTTTGCTCCACCCTTTAGCCTCACTTGGCCATGATGACTCTGGTCCCCCCACCTAGGCCTCAAACTGGACCTGGTGAATGTGGTCCCCACCTGGGTCTCACCTGGACCTGGTGACTCTCGTTCCCACATGAACCACACCTGCACCTGGTGGATGTGGTGTCCTTCTAGACTCACATTTACCTGGTGACTCCGGTCCCCACCAGGGACTCACCTGGATCTGGTGACACTGGAATGCAGGTTGGCCTCACCTCGACCTGGTGAGTGGTGTTGCCACCCGGGCCTCACCCATACCTGGTGACTCAGGTCCCCACGTGGGTCTCACTTGCACCTGGTGAATCTGGTCCTTACATGGTCTTCACCCCGAACTGGTGACTCTGGTCACCACCTGGGCCTCACCTGGCCCTGGTGAATCTGGTTCCCATCTGGGGCTCTCCTGGACCTGGTTCCTGTGGTCTTCTTCTGGCCTCACCTGGAACAAAATGACTATGATCCATCTTTGGGCTTCACCTAGACCTGGTGACTCTGGCCCTTACCTGGGCATGATTTTTACCTGGTTACTCTCTTCTATACCTGGGCCTCACCTGGACCTGGTTACTCTGGTCCCTGTCTGGACCTCACCCTACCTGGTGACTGTGGTCCCACCTGCGCCTCACCTGGACGAGGTGACTGGTTCCCACAGGGACCTCACCCAGACCTGGTGAATCTGGTCCTTACAAGGGCATCATGGGACCTGGTTACTCAGTTCCACATTGGGGCCTCACCTGGACCTAGTGACTCGCGTCCCTCTCTTGGCCTCACCCTGATGTGGTGACTCGGGTCCCCACCTGGATATCACCTGGACCGGGTGACTCTGGTCCCCCTCTGGGTCTCTCCTGGAACTGGGGACTATGGTCCTGAACTGGGCCTCAACAGGACCCGGTGAATCTACTCCTCACTTAGGCCTCGTCTGGTCCTTGTGACTCAATGGGACATGGTTACTCTAATCCCGACTTGGGACTCACCTGGACCTGATAACTTTACTCCACACTTTGGCCTCACCTGGCCTTGATGACTCTGGGCACCCACCTAGGCCTCAATCTGGACCTGGTGACTGTGGTCTCCTCTTGGGTCTCACCTGGACCTGTTGACTCCCATTCCCACATGAACCACACCTGGACCTGGTAACTGTGGTGTCCTTCTAGCCTCACATCTACCTGGTGACTCCGGTCCCCACCAGGGCCTCACCTGGATCTGTTGACTCTGGCATGCAGGTTGCCCTCATGTGGAACTGGTGAGTGGGGTTGCCACCTGGGCCTCACCCATATCTGGTGACTCAGGTCCCCACGTGGTCCTCACGTTGACCTGTGAATCTGGTCCTTACCTGGTCCTACCCGGACCTGGTGACTCTGGTCACCACCTGGGCCTCACCTAGACATGGTGAATCTGATCCCCATCTGGGACTCACCCAGGCCTGGTGACTTTGTTCCCCACCTGGACCTGATTGCTGTGGACTCCTTGGCTTCACCTGGAACTGGTGACTCTAGTCCTATCTGGGCCTCACCCAGATCTGGTGACTCTGGTCCTCACCTAGGCATCATTGGGACCTGGTTACTCTGTTCCACACCTGAGCCTCACCTGGACATGATGACTCTGGAACCCCTCTGGGCATCAGCCTGACCTGGTGACTCTTGTCCCCAGCCATGACTCAACTGGGCCTGATGAATCTGGTACTCATGTGGGCCTCACATGGACCTGGCACTCAGCTGGATAGAGTGGCTCTGGTTCCCACATGGGGCTCACCTGATAGTGGTGACTGTGGTCTCCTATGCCTCACCAGAACCTGGTGATTCTGATCCCCATCTGGGCCTTGCATGGCCCTAGTGACTATGGTCCTCACCTAGGCATCATTGGGACATGGATACTCTATTCCACACCTGGACCTCACTTTGACCGGGGAACTCTGGTCCCACTGGGTGTCAAACTAAACTGGTTAATCTGGTTCCCCCTCTGGCGCTCACCCTTTCCTGCGACTCTGGTCCCCCCTGGGCTTCACTTAGACCTTGTGAATCTGGTCATTACTGGTCCTCACCTGGACCTGGTGACTCTGGTCACCACCTGGGTCTCACCTCGAGTGGTGAATCTTGTTGCCATCTGGGCCTCACCTGGACCTTGTGACTGTGGTCCCCACCTGGACCTCACCTGGATCTGGTGGCTCTGGTTCCCCTTTGGGGCTCTCCAGATCTGGTTCCTGTGGTCTCCTTCTGGCCTCACCTGGAACAAAATGACTCTGATCCATATTTGGGCCTCAACTGGACCTGTGTCTCTGGTACCCACCTGGGTAGCAACAGGACATGGTTACACTGTTCCCTAAAAAAAAACCCCTGGATCTGTCAACTCTGGTCTTCACCTGGGCCACATCTGGACATGGTGACACTGGTTCCCACCTGGGTCTCACCTAGACCAGGTGAGTCTGATACCCACCCGGGCCTCACCTGTAACTGGTGACTCGCGTTCCCACATGGACCTCATGTGGACCTGGTTGCTGCAGTGTTGGTAGCTTCTCATGTACCTGGTGACTCTGGTTGCCACCAGGGTCTCACCAGGACCTGGTGAGTGTGGTTGGCACCTGCACCTCACCTGGACCTGGTGATTCTGGTCTTCACATGAGAATACCCTGGATCTGGTGACTCTGATCCCCATCTGGGCCTCACCTGGCCCTGTTGACCATGGTCCTCAACTGGGTATATTTTGGACCCAGTTACTGTGTTCCACAACTGGAGCTCACCTGGACCAGGTGACTCTGGTTGCTCTCTGGGTCTCACCCTGACCTGGTGACTGTGAACCCCACTTTGGCCTGACTTGGTCCTGCTGACTCTGGTTGCCACCTGCGCCTCACCTTGAACTGTTGCCTCTGGTTCTTTCAAGGCCTCCCCTGTACCTGGTGATCCTGGTCCCCACCTGGGCCTCACCTGGACGTGGTGACTGTTGTCACCACCTGGGACTCAACTGGACCTGGTTCCTCTGTTCCACACCTGGGCCTCATGTAGACCTGTTGACCCTGGTCCCCAGCCGGCCTGACATGGACCTGTTGCCTCTGGTCCTACCAGGGCCTCAGATGTACCTGGTAACTCTGGTCCCCACCTGGTCCTCACGTGTACCTGGTAACTCTGGTCCCCACCTGGGCTTCACCTGGATCTGGTGACTCTGGTCCCCTCCTGGACCTCTCCTGGACTTGGTGCCTCTTTTTTCAACATGGACCTCACCTGGATCTGGTGACTCTGGTCCTCAGTTTGGCCTCACCTGGACCTGGTGACTCTCGTCCCCACTTTGACCTAACTCAGACCTGCTGAATCTTATCCCCACCTAGGCCTCATCCAGACCTGGTGACTCTTGTCCCCAGCTATGCCTCAATTCGCCCTGATGAATCTGGTCCTCACGTGGGCCTCACATGGACCTGGGACTCAGCTGGATAGAGTGGCTCTGGTTCCCACATGGGGCTCACCTGATACTGGTGACTGTGGTCTCCTTCTATGCCTCACCAAGACCTGGTGATTCTGATCCCCATCTGGGCTCTGCACGGCCCTAGGGACTCTCGTCCTCACCTAGGCATCATTGGGACCTGGATACTCTATTTCACACCTGGGCCTCACTTTGACCGGGGACTTCTCGTCCCACTCTTGGCCTCAAACTAAATTGGTTACTCTGGGTCCTCCTCTGGGCCTCACCCTTACCTGGTGACTCTGGTACCCCCTTGGGCTTCACTTCAACCTGGTGAATCTGGTCCTTACCTAGTCTTCACCTGGACCTGGTGACTCTGGTCACCACCTGGACCTCACCTGGACTTGGTGAATCTGGTTGCCACCTGGGCCTCACTTGGACCTTGTGACTATTGTACCCACCTGGACCTCACCTGGATCTGGTGGCTCTGGTTCCCATATGGGGCTCTCCTAGACCTTGTTCCTGTGGTCTCCTTCTGGCCTCACCTGGAACAAAATGACTCTGATCCATATTTGGGCACACCTGGACCTGGTGTCTCTGGTCCTTACCTGGGCATCATTGGAACCTGGTTACTCTCTTCTCTACCTGGGCCTCCCCTGGACCTGGTGACTCTGGTCACCCTCTGGACCTCACCCTGACCTGGTGACTGTGGTCCCACCTGGACCTCACCTGGACGAGGTGACTGGTTCCCACAGGGACCTCACCTGGACCTGGTGAATCTGTTCCTCACATGGGCATCATGAACCTGGTTACTCAGTTCCACATCGGGGCCTCACTTGGACCTGTTGACTCTCGTCCCTCTCTGGGCTTCACCCTGACGTGGTGACTCTGGTCCCCACCTGGATATCACCTGGACCGTGTGACTCTGGTCCCCCTCTGGGACTCACCCGGAGCTGGGGACTCTGGTCCTCAAATGGGCCTCAATAGGATCTGGTGAATCTACTCCTCACTTAGGTCTCGTCTGGAACTTGTGACTCTAGTCACACCTCGGCATCAATGGGACATGGTTACTCTGCTCCCCAACTGGGACTCACATGGACCTGAAAACTTTGATCCACATTTTGGTCTTACCTGGCCCTGATGACTCTGGGCATCCCAACTAGGACTCACTCTGGAACTGGAGACTGTGATCCCCACCTGGGTCTCACCTGGACCTGGTGACTCTCGTTCCCACATGAATCACACCTGGACCTGGTGACTGTGTTGTCCTTCTAGCCTTATATTTACCTGGTGACTCCGGTCCCCACCAGGGCCTCACCTGGAATAGGTGACTCTAGCCTGTAGGTTGGCCTCACCTGGATCTGGTGAGTGGGGTTGCCACCTGGGTCTCACCCATACCTAGTGACTCAGGACCCCACGCGGGCCTCACTTGGACCTGGTGAATCTGGTCCTTACCTGGTCGTCACTCGGACCTGGAGACTCTGGTCATCACCTGGGCCTCACCTGGACCTGGTGAATCTGGTCCCCATCTGGGTCACACCCAGTCCTGGTGACTTTGTTCCCCACCTGGACCTGATTGCTGTGGATTCCTTCTTGGCCTCACCTGGAACTGGTGACTCTGATCCTATCTGGGCCTCACCCAGATCTAGTGACTCTGGTCCTCACCTGGGCATCATTGGTACCTGGTTACTCTGTTCCACACCTGAGCCTCACCTGGACATGATGACCCTGGAACCCACTGGGCCTCACCCTGACCTGCTGACTCTGGTCCCCATCTAGATGAAACCTGGACCAGGTGATTCTGGTACCCCTCTAGGCCTCAACCAGACCTGGTGACTCTTGTCCTCAACTGGGCCTCACATGGACATAGTGAATATGCTCCCCTCCTGGGCCTCATCTGGACCTGGTGACTCTGTTCCCTACCTGGGCATCATCGGGACATGGTTCCTCTATTCCCTACTGGGACTCACCTGAACCTAGTATCTCTGGTCCTCACTTTGGTCTCTTCTGTAACAGGTGACTCTGGTCCCACTTGGGCCTCACCTGGAACGGGTGGCTCTGATCCTCAGCAGCATGCCTCGAATGCACCTTTCCACTAGCTGCGTTCTTATGGCTGTGAGAATGTACCAGTATTCTAATTCAGGAGGTTCCAAGATTACCACTCTACTGCACCTGGAGATACCTTCCAGGTCTGCATTGTTCCACTTGCATCTCACAAGCTTCTGAGAAAAGTCTATGGTGAAAATGTTTGATACTCATTCTGTAGACAGTATCGGACCGTGAGGGACTGAGTGCGAGCTCAACACTCAAAAGTAAGTTACTTTTGGACAAGGCGTTCAGCTACCTTCTCACCTATGGAACTTAGTATGTAGCACCAGTCTAACACAGAAATTAGTTGGAATCGCTGGATTCACCTTGGTAGCACTAGTCTTGTGTGCCGGTACATTCCACTTACCTCTCACAACACTTCTGTCATGCATCGAGTCTAGGCCTTTTAGAAGTGAAATGTACCTGAAGGCTGGATGTCGAGGTACAGGTCATAAGCTCAACTCTCAGTTGTGTGTATGCCTGGGAGGCAGAAATCTGCTACCCACTCGTACATGGGAGTTAGAACATAGCTACACTATGATTGAAGATGGCCATTGGAAATCGCTGTATTCAACTCAGATACACGTGAGTTCAGGCCCGACGCTTCCACATGCTTTTCTCACAACCTCTCCCAGCACCTAACAGAAGGATGTTAGCAGCTACATCTACAGTCAGGCAGGATGCGGGAGGGTCCTGCCCTGAGCTCAACTCTCAAAAGGAAGCATGCCTCGAAGCCAGCTTTCTACTAGCTGCGTTGTTATGGCCGTGAGAACGTAGCACCACTGTTAAGTCAGGACGTTCCATGTTTACTGCTCTACTGCACCTAGAGACACAAGCATTGAAGCCTGCAGCTAGCTCCTTTTGTCCTATGATCTTCTGACCAACATGTCTAGTGAGGATGTTCGAAATTCCATCTGAAGGCCATGTGGAACTGTGAGGGACTGGGGGTGAGCTCAAGTCTCAGAAGCAAGTACCCTTTGGACACTGTTTCAACTAGTTTCTCATTTATGGAACTTAGTATGTAGCACCAATCAAAGAGACAAATCCTCACATATCTCTGGATTGGGCTTGGAGACACTAGTTGTGTGGGCCGGCACCTTCCACTAACCTCTGACAAAACTTCTGTCACGCATCTAGCCTAGGCCTGATAGCAGCGAAGTGTACCTGCAGTCAGCATGTGGGAGGTACAGGGCATAAATTCAACACTCAGAAGCGTGTATGCTTTATAGGCAGATGTCTGCTAGACAGCTATTGATGGAAGCAAGAACCGAGGTACACTCTAATTGAACAAGGACGGTGGCAATCACTGTATTGAACTCAGATACACGTGAGTACAGTCCTAACACTTCCACTTGCATTTTTACAACCTCTCCCATCACCTAACAGATGGATGTTAGCAGCTATGACTACGGGCAGGCAGGATGCGGGAGGGTCCTGCCCTGAGCTCAGCTCTCAGAAAAAAGCATGCCTGGAAGCCAGCTTTCTACTAGTTCCTTCTGATCGCCCTGAGAAAGTAACAGCACTGTAAGGCGGGACGTTCCATGAATACCGCTCTACTGCACCTGGAGACACAACCATTGAAGCCTGCAGCTGGCCCTTGCATCGCATGAGCTTCTGACAAACATGTCTAGTGAGGATGTTCGTAACTGCATCTGCAGGCAGTGTGGAACTGGGAAGGACCGCGTGTCAGCTCATCTCGCAGAAGGAAATTCCCCAGAGAGAGAGCTTTCAGCTAGGTACTCAGGTTGGGAAGTTAGTATGTAGATCCCATCTGAGGGAGGAATTCCTCGGAAGTCGCTGGACTGAACTAAGGGACACTTGCCTCTCGCAAAACTTGCGTCCCGTATCGAACAAAATCCTTTCGAAGTGAAGCATACAGGCGGTCAGCAAGAGGGAGGTTCAAACCATTAGCTCAAGCCAAAGGCGTGTGCGTGCCTTGCATTCAGGTGTCCGCTAGGCACGAAATGGAGAAGGCAGACACTTGGTTTTCACTCGGCTACTGTCCCGCATACAACGAAATTCTGTGGAAGAGGAACGTACAGGCAGTCAGGATGGGGGAGGTACAGGCAATAAGCTCAACTCTCCGAAGTGTCTATGCTTTGCAGGCCGATGTGTGCTAGACACTTATCGAGGCGAGGTATACCCGAGCTACACTCTAATGGAACAAGGGCGTTGGCAATCGCTGTATTGAACTCAGCTATACGTGAGTACAGTCCTGACACTTCCACCTGCATTTCTCCAACCTCTCCCAGCACCTAATATAAGGATGTTAGCAGCTACGACTACGAGCAGGCAGGATGCGGGAGTGTCCTGCCCTGATGTCAGCTCTCACAAGAGACCATGCCTTGAAGCCAGGTTTCAACTAGCTGCGTTCTAATGGCCGTGAGACCATAGCAGTCTTCTTACTCAAGATGTTCGAGGAATACCAAACTACTGCACCTGGAGACACCTTCCAGGCCTGCATTATTCCACTTGCATCTCACAAGCTTCTGACAAACGGCTCTGGTGAAGACGTTCAAAACTCATTCTGCAGGCAGTGTGGAACTGTGAGGGACTGAGTGTGAGCTCACTCTCAGAAGAGAGATGCTTTTGGACTCGGGGTTCAGCTAGCTTCTCACGTATGGAACTTAGTATGTAGCACCTGTCTAAGACAGGAATTACTAGGAAATCGCTGGTTTGAGCTTGGAGGCACTAGTCTTGTGTGCCGGGACTTTCCACTTACCTCTCACAGCACTTCCGTCACGCTTCGAGCCTAGGCCTGTTAGGAACGAAGTGTACCTGCAGGCAGGATGTGGGAAGTACAGGCCATAAGCTCAACTCTCAAAAGTGTGTACACCTGGGAGGCAGATGTCTGATACCCACTCGGACATGGGAGTTAGAAACTAGCTACACTCTTTGAAGAAGGCCGTTTGAAATCGCTGTATTCAACTCAGATAATCGGGAGTACAGGCCTGACACTTCCACATGCATTTCATCTGAGGCCAAATTGTGGAGCAAAGTTATCATGTCCAGGTGAGGCCCAGGTGGGGAACAGAGTAACCATGTCCCATTGATGCCAGGTGGTAAAAGAGTCACAATGTCCAGACGAGGCGTAAGTGAGGAGTAGATTCACCAGGTCCTGTTCAGGTTCAGTTGAAGTCCAGTGTCCCCAGCTCCGGGTGAGTCCTAGAGGGGGACCAGAGTCACCCGGTTATGGTGATATCCAGGTGGGGACCAGAAGCACCACGTCAGGGTGAGGCCCAGAGGGGGACAAGAATCACTAGGTCCAGGTGAGGCCCCGATGTGGAACTGAGAAACCAGGTCCCATGATGCCCATATGAGGACCTGAGTCACCAGGTCCAGGTGAGGTCCCTGTCGGAATTAGTCACCTCGTCCAGGTGAGGCCCAGGTGGGACCACAGTCACCAGGTCCAGGTGAGGCCCAGGTATATAAGAGAGTATCCAGGTCCCAATGATGCCCAGGTAAGGACCAGAGTCAACAGGTCCAGGAGAGGCCCAAATATGGATCAGAGTCGTTTTGTTCCAGGTGAGGCCAGATGGAGACCACAGGAACCAGGTCCAGGAGAGCCCCATATGGGAACCAGAGCCACCAGATCCAGGTGAGGTCCAGGTGGGACCACAGTCACAAGGTCCAGGTGAGGCGCAGCTGGTAACAGGATTCACCAAGTCCAGGTGAGGCCCAGGTGGCGACCAGTCACCAGATCCAGGTGAGGACCATATAAGCCAGGCCCAAGTGAAGCCCAAGGGGTGACCAGAGTCACCAGGTAAGGGTGAGGCCCAGAGGAGGAACCAGAGTAATCAGTTTAGTTTGAGGCCCAGAATGGGACCAGAGGTCCCTGGTCAAAGTGAGGCCCAGGTGCGGAATAGAGTATCCAGGTACCAATGATGCCTGGGTGAGGATCAGAGTCACTAGGGCCATGCAGACCCAGATGGGGAACAGAATCACTAGGTCCTGGTGAGGCATAGAATAAGACCACTGTCACCAGTATCAGGTGAGCCCGTTGTGGGAACCAGAGCCACTCTATCCAGCTGTCCCAGGTCCATGTAAGGCCCACGTGAGGTCCAGATTCATCAGGTCGAATTGAGGCATAGCTGGGTACAAGAGTCACACCAGGTCTGGGTGCGGCCTAGGTGGGGCAAGATTCAGCAGTTCGGAGTTAGGTCAAAGTGGGGACAAGAGACACCAGGTCCAGGTGAGGCCAAACTGAGGACCAGAGTCACCAGATCCAGGTGAGGTCCATGTTGGAAAGAGAGTCACCAGGTCCAAGAGAGGTCCAGGTGGGGACCAGCGTCACCGGATCCAGGTGGAGCCCAAGTGGAGACCAGAGTCACCAGGTCCAGATGAGGCCCAGGTATGGATCAGAGTTACCAGGTACACGTGAGGCCCAGGTGGGGATCAGAGGCAACAGGTCCATGTGAGGCCAGCTTGGGGACCATGGTCAACAGGTCTACTTGAGGCCCAGGTGTGGAACACAGTAACCAGGTCCAGGTGAGGCCCAGGTGGGGTCCAGGATCACCAGGTACAGGGGAGGCCCTTGAAAGAACCAGAGTCAACAGTTTGAGGTCAGGCGCAGGTGGCAACCAGGGTCAGCAGGTCCAAATCAGGCCAAAGTGGGGTTCACAGTCACTAGGGCACGGTGAGACCCAGAGGGGGACCAGAGTCACCTGGTCCAGGTGAGGTCCAGTTGTGGAACACAGTCACCGGGTCCCAATTTTGCCCAGTTGAGGACCATGGTCAACAGGGCCAGGTGAGGCCCAGATGGGGACCGGAGTCCCCAAATCCAGGTGAAGCCCAGGTGGGGACCACAGTCACCAGATCCAGGGTAGTCTCAGGTGCAGACCAGAATCACCAGGTCCAGGTGAGGTGCAGGTGGCAACCACACTCACCAGGTCCTGGTGAGGCCCTGGTGGGGACCTGAGTCACGAGGTACATGAGAAGCTAGAAACACTGCAGCCACCAGGTCCACATGATGTCCATGTGGGAACGAGAATCACCAGTTACAGGTGAGGACCAGGTGGGGATCCGACTCACCATGTCCAGGTGAAACCCAGGTGGGAACCAGTGTCACCATGTCCAGGTGTGGCCCAGGTGAAGACCAGAGTTAATAGGTCCGGCTGGGTCACTGTTAGTGAACAGTGTAACCATATCCTGATGCTACCCAGGTGGGTACCAGAGACACCAGGTCCTGGTGAGGTCCAGGTGGGACCAGAGACATGAGGTCCAGGTGAGGTCCCGATGGGAACCAGAGTCACCAGGTCAGGTGAGGCCATGCTTAGGATCAGAGTCACCAGTTCCAGGTGAGGCCCAGGTGGAGCCAGAGTCACCTGGTACAGGAGAGGCCAAAGTCAGGACCAGAGTTACCAGGATCAGGTCAGTCCCAGTGGGGAATAGAGTAACCATGTCCCGATGATGCCCAGGTAGAACCAGAGTCACCAGGTCCAGGTGAGGCCCAGTTGAGGACCAGAGTCACCAGGTCTAGTTGAGGCCTAGAGGGGTACCAGATTCACCTGGTCTAGGTGACATCCAGATGGGGACCAGAGTCATCATGTCCAGGTGAGGCTCAGGTGTGGAACAGAGGATCCAGGTCATAATGGTCCACAGGTGAGGACCAGAGTCACCAGATCTGGGTGAGGCCCAGTTAGGATCAGAGTCACCAGTTCCAGGTGAGGCCAAGAAGGAGTCCACAGCAATCAGGTCCAGGTGGGGAACAAAGTCACCAGGACTGGGTGAGGCCCAGATGGGGACCAGATTCACCAGGTCCAGGTGATTCCCAGGTGGTGACCAGAGTTACCAGTTCCGGGTGAGGACCAGGTAAGGACCAGATTCACCAGGTCCAAGAGAGGCCCACGTGGGGACCTGTGTCACCAGGTATGGGTGAGGCCCAGGTGGCAACCCCACTCACCAGGTCCAGGTGAGGCCAACCTGCAGGCCATGCAGAGGAACAATGTCCCGATGATGCCCAGGTAGGGAAGAGAGTTACCAGGTCCAGGTGAGGCCAAACTGCAGGCCATGCAGTGGAACCATGTCCCGATGATGCCCAAGTAGAGACCAGAGTCACCAGGTCCATATGAGGCCCAATGGAGCATATTCACTAGGTCAAGGTGAGGCCCAGTTGAGGACCAGAGTCACCAGATCTGGTTGAGGCATAGAGGGGTGCCGGAATCACCTGGTACAGGTGACATCCAGATGGGGACCAGAGTCACCAGGTCAGGGTTGGGCCCAGAGAGGTTACAGAGTCATCATGTCGAGGTGAGGATCAGGTGTGGAAGAGATTAAAGAGGTACCAATGGTGCCCAGGTGAGGACCAGAGTCACCAGATCTGGGTCTTACGGCCATTAGAACGCAGCTAGTTGAAAGCTGGCTTCAAGGCATGGTCTCTTGTGAGAGCTGAGCTCAGGGCAGGACCCTCCCGCATCCTGCCTGCCCGTAGTCGTAGCTGCAAACATCCTTATATTGGGTGCTGGGAGAGGTTGGAGAAATGCAGGGGGAAGTGTCAGGACTGTACTCACGTGTATATGAGTTCCATACAGCGGTTACCAATGTCCTTGTTCAATTAGACTGTAGCTCGGGTATACCTAGTGTCTAGCAGACATCGGCCTGCAAAGCATGCAAACTTCTGAGAGGTGAGCTGGTGGGCTGTACCTCACCCACCCTGACTGCCTGTACGTTCCTCTTCCACAGCATTTCGTTGTATGCGGGAAAGTAGCGGAGTGAAAACCAAGTGTCTGCCTTGTCAATTTCGCGCCTAGCCAACAGCTGCCTCCAAGGCATACACACTCCTTTGGATTGACCTTAGGACTTGAACCTCCCACATGCTGACCACCTGTACGCTTCGCTTCCAAAGGATTTCTTTTGATACAGGACGCAAGTTTTGCGAGAGGCAAAAGTGTCTTAGTTCAATGCAGCAACTTCTGAGGAATTCCTCCCTCAGATGGGAGCTACCTACCAACTTCCAAACCTGAGTACCTAGCTGAAAGCCCTCTCTCTGGGGAACATCCCTCTCGGAGATGAGCTGACACATGGTCCTTCCCAGTTCCACACTGCCTGCAGATACAGTTATGAACATCCTCACTAGACATGTCTGTCAGAAGCTCGTGGGATGCCAGGGGCAAGCTGCAGGCTTCAAGGTTGTGTCTCCGGGTGCAATAAAGCGGTATTCATCGAACATCTTGAATTACAATGCTGCCACGTTCTCATGGCCATCAGAACGCAGTTGGTAGAAAGCTGGCTTCGAGGCATGCCTCCTTTTGAAAGCTGAGCTCAGGGCAGGACCCTCCCGCATCCTGCCTGCTCGTAGTCGTAGCTGCTAACATCCTTAAGTGAGGTGCTGGGAGAGGTTGGAGAAATGCAGGTGGAAGTGTCGGGACTGTACTCACGTGTAGCTGAGTTCAATACAACGATTGCCAACGCCCTTGTTACATTAGAGTGTACTTCGGTTATACCTCGCCTCGATAAGTGTCTAGCAGACATCGGCCTGCAAAGCATAGACACTTCGGAGAGTTGAGCTTATGGCCTGTACCTCCCCCATCCTGACTGCCTGTACGTTCCTCTTCCACGGAATTTCATTGTATGCGGGACAGTAGCCGAGTGAAAGCCAAGTGTCTGCCTTCTCCATTTCGCGCCTAGCGGACACCTGAATGCAAGGCATGCACACGCCTTTGGCTTGAGCTAATGGCTTGAACCTCCCTCTTGCTGACCACCTGTATGCTTCACTTCGAAAGGATTTCGTTCGATACGGGACGCAAGTTTTGCGAGAGGCAAGTGTCCCTTAGTTCAGTCCAGCGACTTCCGAGGAATTCCTCCCTCAGATGGGATCTACATACTAACTTCCCAACCTGAGTACCTAGCTGAAAGCTCTCTCTCCGGGGAATTTCCTTCTGCGAGATGAGCTGACACGCGGTCCTTCCCAGCTGCACACTGCCTGCAGATGCATTTACGAACATCCGCACTAGACATGCTTGTCAGAAGCTCATGGGACGCAAGGGCCAGTTGCAGGCTTCAATGGTTGTGTCTCCAGGTGCAGTAGAGCGGTATTCATGGAACGTCCCGCCTTACAATGCTGCTACGTTCTCACGGCCATCAGAAGGAGCTAGTAGAAAGCTGGCTTCTAGGCATGCTTTTTTTCTGAGAGCTGAGCTCAGGGCAGGACCGTCCAGCATCCTGCCTGCCCGTAGACGTAACTGCTAATATCCTTAGGTTAGGTGCTGGGAGAGGGAGGCGAAATGCATGTGGAAGTGTCAGGCCTGTACTCCCGATTATCTGAGTTGAATACAGCGATTTCAAACGGCCTTCTTCAAAGAGTGTAGCTAGTTTCTAACTCCCATATCCGAGTGGGTAGCAGACATCTGCCTCCCAGGTGTACACACTTTTGAGAGTTGAGCTTATGGCCTGTACTTCCCACATCCTGCCTGCAGGTACACTTCGCTGCTAACAGGCCTAGGCTCGAAGCGAGACGCAAGTGTTGTGAGAGGTAAGTGGAAAGTCCCGGCACACAAGACTAGTGCCTCCAAGCTCAAACCAGCGATTTCCTAGTAATTCCTCTCTTAGGTGCTACATACTAAGTTCCATACGTGAGAAGCTAGGTGAACCCCGAGTCCAAAAGCATCTCTTTTTCGAGAGTTAAGCTCACACCCAGTCCCTCACAGTTCCACACTGCCTGCAGAATGAGTTTTGAACGTCTTCACCAGAGCGGTTTGTCAGAAGCTTGTGAGATGCAAGTGGAATAATGCAGGCCTGGAAGGTGTCTCCAGGTGCAGTAGAGTGATATTCTTCGAACCTCCTGAGTGAGAAGACTGCTATGGTCTCACAGCCATTAGAACGCAGCTAGTTGAAAGCTGGCTTCGAGGCATGGTCTCTTGTGAGAGATGAGCTCAGGGCAGGACCCTCCCGCATCCTGCCTGCCCGTAGTCGTAGCTGCAAACATCCTTATATTGGGTGCTGGGAGAGGTTGGAGAAATGCAGGGGGAATTGTCAGGACTGTACTCACGTGTATCTGAATTCCATACAGCGGTTACCAATGTCCTTGTTCAATTAGAGTGTAGCTCGGGTATACCTAGTGTCTAGCAGACATCGGCCTGCAAAGCATGCACACTTCTGAGATGTGAGCTGGTGGGCTGTACCTCACCCACCCTGACTGCCTGTACGTTCCTCTTCCACAGCATTTCGTTGTATGCGGGAAAGTAGCGGAGTGAAAACCAAGTGTCTGCCTTGTCAATTTCGCGCCTAGCCAACAGCTGCCTCCAAGGCATACACACTCCTTTGGATTGACCTTAGGACTTGAACCTCCCACATGCTGACCACCTGTACGCTTCGCTTCCAAAGGATTTCTTTTGATACAGGACGCAAGTTTTGCGAGAGGCAAAAGTGTCTTAGTTCAATGCAGCAACTTCTGAGGAATTCCTCCCTCAGATGGGAGCTACCTACAACTCCAACCTGAGTACCTAGCTGAAAGCCCTCTCTCTGGGGAACATCCCTCTCGGAGATGAGCTGACACGTGGTCCTTCCCAGTTCCACACTGCCTGCAGATGCAGTTATGAACATCCTCACTAGACATGTCTGTCAGAAGCTCGTGGGATGCCAGGGGCAAGCTGCAGGCTTCAAGGTTGTGTCTCCAGGGACAATAAAGCGGTATTCATGGAACATCCTGAATTACAATGCTGCCACGTTCTCATGGCCATCAGAACGCAGTTGGTAGAAAGCTGGCTTCGAGGCATGCCTCCTTTTGAAAGCTGAGCTCAGGGCAGGACCCTCCCGCATCCTGCCTGCTCGTAGTCGTAGCTGCTAACATCCTTAAGTGAGGTGCTGGGAGAGGTTGGAGAAACGCAGGTGGAAGTGTCAGGACTGTACTCACGTGTAGCTGAGTTCAATACAGCGATTGCCAACACCTTTGTTCCATTAGAGTGTAGCTCGGGTATACCTCGCCTCGATAAGTGTCTAGTAGACATCGGCCTGCAAAGCATAGACACTTCAGAGAGTTGAGCTTATGGCCTGTACCTCCCCCATCCTGACTGCCTGTACGTTCCTCTTCCACAGAATTTCGTTGTATGCGGGACAGTAGCCGAGTGAAAACCAAGTGTCTGCCTTCTCCATTTCGCGCCTAGCGGACACATGAATGCAAGGCATGCACATGCCTTTGGCTTGAGCTAATGGCTTGAACCTCCCTCTTGCTGACCGCCTGTATGCTTCACTTCGAAAGGATTTTGTTCGATACGGGACGCAAGTTTTGCGAGAGGCAAGTGTCCCTTAGTTCAGTCCAGCGACTTCCGAGGAATTCCTCCCTCAGATGGGATCTACATCCTAACTTCCCAACCTGAGTACCTAGCTGAAAGCTCTCTCTCCGGGGAATTTCCTTCTGCGAGATGAGCTGACACGCGGTCCTTCCCAGCTGCACACTGCCTGCAGATGCATTTACGAACATCCTCACTAGACATGCTTGTCAGAAGCTCATGGGACGCAAGGGCCAGTTGCAGGCTTCAATGGTTGTGTCTCCAGGTGCAGTAGAGTGGTATTCATGGAACGTCCCGCCTTACAATGCTGCTACGTTCTCACGGCCATCAGAAGGAGCTAGTAGAAAGCTGGCTTCTAGGCATGCTTTTTTTCTGAGAGCTGAGCTCAGGGCAGGACCGTCCAGCATCCTGCCTGCCCGTAGACGTAACTGCTAATATCCTTAGGTTAGGTGCTGGGAGAGGGAGGCGAAATGCATGTGGAAGTGTCAGGCCTGTACTCCCGATTATCTGAGTTGAATACAGCGATTTCAAACGGCCTTCTTCAAAGAGTGTAGCTAGTTTCTAACTCCCATGTCTGAGTGGGTAGCATACATCTGCCTCCCTGGCATACACACATTTGAGAGTTGAGCTTATGGCCTGTACTTCCCACATCCTGCCTGCAGGTACACTTCGCTGCTAACAGGCCTAGGCTCGAAGTGTGACGCAAGTGTTGTGAGAGGTAAGTGGAAAGTCCCGGCACACAAGACTAGTGCCTCCAAGCTCAAACCAGCGATTTCCTAGTAATTCCTGTCTTAGACAGGTGCTACATACTAAGTTCCATACGTCAGAAGCTAGCTGAACCCCGAGTCCAAAAGCATCTCTCTTCCGAGAGTTGAGCTCACACCCAGTCCCTCACAGTTCCACACTGCCTGCAGAATGAGTTTTGAACGTCTTCACCAGAGCGGTTTGTCAGAAGCTTGTGAGATGCAAGTGGAATAATGCAGGCCTGGAAGGTGTCTCCAGGTGCAGTAGTGTGGTATTCTTCGAACCTCCTGAGTGAGAAGACTGCTATGGTCTCACGGCCATTAGAACGCAGCTAGTTGAAAGCTGGCTTCGAGGCATGGTCTCTTGTGAGAGCTGAGCTCAGGGCAGGACCCTCCCGCATCCTGCCTGCCCGTAGTCGTAGTTGCAAACATCCTTATATTGGGTGCTGGGAGAGGTTGGAGAAATGCAGGGGGAAGTGTCAGGACTGTACTCACGTGTATCTGAGTTCCATACAGCGGTTACCAATGTCCTTGTTCAATTAGAGTGTAGCTCGGGTATACCTAGTGTCTAGCAGACATCGGCCTGCAATGCATGCAAACTTCTGAGAGATGAGCTGGTGGGCTGTACCTCACCCACCCTGACTGCCTGTACGTTCATCTTCCACAGCATTTCGTTGTATGCGGGAAAGTAGCGGAGTGAAAACCAAGTGTCTCCCTTGTCAATTTCGCGCCTAGCCAACAGCTGCCTCCAAGGCATGCACACTCCTTTGGATTGACCTTAGGACTTGAACCTCCCACATGCTGACCACCTGTACGCTTCGCTTCCAAAGGATTTCTTTTGATACGGGACGCAAGTTTTGCGAGAGGCAAAAGTGTCTTAGTTCAATGCAGCAACTTCTGAGGAATTCCTCCCTCAGATGGGAGCTACCTACTAACTTCCAAACCTGAGTACCTAGCTGAAAGCTCTCTCTCTGGGGAACATCCCTCTCGGAGATGAGCTGACACGTGGTCCTTCCCAGTTCCACACTGCCTGCAGATGCAGTTATGAACATCCTCACTAGACATGTCTGTCAGAAGCTCGTGGGATGCCAGGGGCAAGCTGCAGGCTTCAAGGTTGTGTCTCCAGATGCAATAAAGCGGTATTCATAGAACATCCTGAAATACAATGCTGCCACGTTCTCATGGCCATCAGAACGCAGTTAGTAGAAAGCTGGTTCGAGGCATGCCTCCTTTTGAAAGCTGAGCTCAGGGCAGGACCCTCCCGCATCCTGCCTGCTCGTAGTCGTAGCTGCTAACATCCTTAAGTGAGGTGCTGGGAGACGTTGGAGAAATGCAGGTGGAAGTGTCGGGACTGTACTCACGTGTAGCTGAGTTCAATACAGCGATTGCCAATGCCCTTGTTCCATTAGAGTGTAGCTCGGGTATACCTCGCCTCGATAAGTGTCTAGTAGACATCGGCCTGCAAAGCATAGACACTTCGGAGAGTTGAGCTTATGGCCTGTACCTCCCCCATCCTGACTGCCTGTACGTTCCTCTTCCACAGAATTTCGTTGTATGCGGGACAGTAGTCGAGTGAAAACCAAGTGTCTGCCTTCTCAATTTCGCGCCTAGCCGACACCTGAATGCAAGGCATGCACACGCCTTTGGCTTGAGCTAATGGCTTGAACCTCCCTCTTGCTGACCGCCTGTATGCTTCACTTCGAAAGGATTTCGTTCGATACGGGACGCAAGTTTTGCGAGAGGCAAGTGTCCCTTAGTTCAGTCCAGCGACTTCCGAGGAATTCCTCCCTCAGATGGGATCTACATACTAACTTCCCAACCTGAGTACCTAGCTGAAAGCTCTCTCTCTGGGGAATTTCCTTCTGCGAGATGAGCTGACACGCGGTCCTTCCCAGCTGCACACTGCCTGCAGATGCATTTACGAACATCCTCACTAGACATGCTTGTCAGAAGCTCATGGGACGCAAGGGCCAGCTGCACGCTTCAATGGTTGTGTCTCCAGGTGCAGTAGAGCGGTATTCATGGAGCATCCCACCTTACAATGCTGCTACGTTCTCACGGCCATCAGAAGGATCTAGTAGAAAGCTGGCTTCTAGGCATGCTTTTTTTCTGAGAGCTGAGCTCAGGGCAGGACCGTCCAGCATCCTGCCTGCCCGTAGACGTAACTGCTAATATCCTTAGGTTAGGTGCTGGGAGAGGGAGGCGAAATGCATGTGGAAGTGTCAGGCCTGTACTCCCGATTATCTGAGTTGAATACAGCGATTTCAAACGGCCTTCTTCAAAGAGTGTAGCTAGTTTCTAACTCCCATGTCTGAGTGGGTAGCATACATCTGCCTCCCTGGCATACACACATTTGAGAGTTGAGCTTATGGCCTGTACTTCCCACATCCTGCCTGCAGGTACACTTCGCTGCTAACAGGCCTAGGCTCGAAGTGTGACGCAAGTGTTGTGAGAGGTAAGTGGAAAGTCACGGCACACAAGACTAGCGCCTCCAAGCAAACCAGCGATTTCCTAGTAGTTCCTGTCTTAGACAGGTGCTACATACTAAGTTCCATACGTGAGAAGCTAGGTGAACCCCGAGTCCAAAAGCATCTCTCTTCCGAGAGATGAGCTCACACCCAGTCCCTCACAGTTCCACAGTGCCTGCAGAATGAGTTTTAAACGTCTTCACCAGAGCCGTTTGTCAGAAGCTTGTGAGATGCAAGTGGAATAATGCAGGCCTTGAAGGTGTCTCCAGGTGCAGTAGTGTGGTATTCTTCGAACCTCCTGAGTGAGAAGACTGCTATGGTCTCACGGCCATTAGAACGCAGCTAGTTGAAAGCTGGCTTCGAGGCATGGTCTCTTGTGAGAGCTGAGCTCAGGGCAGGACCCTCCCGCATCCTGCCTGCCCGTAGTCGTAGCTGCAAACATCCTTATATTGGGTGCTGGGAGAGGTTGGAGAAATGCAGGGGGAAGTGTCAGGACTGTACTCACGTGTATCTGAGTTCCATACAGCGGTTACCAATGTCCTTGTTCAATTAGAGTGTAGCTCGGGTATACCTAGTGTCTAGCAGACATCGGCCTGCAATGCATGCACACTTCTGAGAGGTGAGCTGGTGGGATGTACCTCACCCACCCTGACTGCCTGTACGTTCCTCTTCCACAGCATTTCGTTGTATGCGGGAAAGTAGCGGAGTGAAAACCAAGTGTCTGCCTTGTCAATTTCGCGCCTAGCCAACAGCTGCCTCCAAGGCATGCACACTCCTTTGGATTGACCTTAAGACTTGAATGTCCCACATGCTGACCCCCTGTACGCTTCGCTTCCAAAGGATTTCTTTTGATACGGGACGCAAATTTTGCGAGAGGCAAGTGTCCTTTAGTTCAATCCAGCAACTTCTGAGGAATTCCTCCCTCAAATGGGAGCAACCTACTAACTTCCAAACCTGAGTACCTAGCTGAATGCTGTCTCTCTGGGGAACATCCCTCTCGGAGATGAGCTGACACGTGGTCCTTCCCAGTTCCACACTGCCTGCAGATGCAGTTATGAACATCCTCACTAGACATGTCTCTCAGAAGCCCCGGGATGCCAGGGGCAAGCTGCAGGCTTCAAGGTTGTGTCTCCAGGTGCAATAAAGCGGTATTAATGGAACATCCTGAACTACAATGCTGCCACGTTCTCATGGCCATCAGAACGCAGTTAGTAGAAAGCTGTCTTCGAGGCATGCCTCCTTTTGAAAGCTGAGCTCAGGGCAGGATCCTCCCGCATCCTGCCTGCTCGTAGTCGTAGCTGCTAACATCCTTATGTTAGGTGCTGGGAGAGGTTGGAGAAATGCAGGTGGAAGTGTCAGGACTGTACTCACGTGTAGCTGAGTTCAATACAGCGATTGCCAACGCCCTTTTTCCATTAGAGTGTAGCTCGCGTATACCTCGCCTCGATAAGTGTCTAGCAGATATCGGCCTGCAAAGCATAGACACTTCTGAGAGTTGAGCTTATGGCCTGTACCTCCCCCATCCTGACTGCCTTTACCTTCCACTTTCACAGCATTTCTTTGTATTCGGGACAGTACCGGAGTGAGATCGAAGTGTCTGCCTTGTCAATTTCGTGCCTAGTGGACAGCTACTTCGAAGGCATGCACACTCCTGTGGATTGACCTTAGGACTAGAACCTCCCAAATGCTGACCTCCTTTTGCTTCACTTCCAAAGGATTTCGTTCGAAATGGGACAGATGTTTTGCGAGAGTCAAATCTGTCCTAGTTTAATCCAGCAACCTCTGAGGAATTCCTCCCGCAGATGGGATCTCCATACTAACTTCCAAACCTGAGTACCTAGCTGAAAGCTCTCTCTCTGGGCAACTTCCCTCTTGGAGATGAGCTGACACGCGGTCCTTCCCAGTTCCACACTGCCTGCAGATTCAGTTACGAACATCCTCACTAGACATGTTTGTCAGAAGCGCATGGGACACAAGGGCCAGCTGCAGGCTTCAAAGTTGTGTCTCCAGGTGCCGTAAAGTGGTATTCATGGAACATCCTGAATTACAATGCTGGCACGTTCTCATGACCGTCAGAAAGCAGTTAGTTGAAAGGTGGCTTCGAAGTATGCCTCGTTTTGAAATCTGAGCTTAGGGCAGGTCCCTCCTGCATCTTCCCTGCCCATAGTCGTTGCTGCTATCATCCTTATGTTAGGTGCTGGCAGAGGTTGGAGAAATGCAAGTGGAAGTGTCAGGACTGTACTCACGTGTATCTGAGTTCAATACAGTAATTGCGAACATATTGACGAATACGTTCCACCAAAACCTGTTAGAACTAAGGAGTGAGTTCAGTAAAGTCACGGGACACAAACTGACCCTACAGATCAGAGTAGCCTTGCTGTGTCCTGACAATGAGCAGTCAGGAAGGAAATGAAGGACTTGACGCCCTTCTAAGGAGCATCAAGGACAATAAATAATGAGACTGAAACAAAGGAGCACAAGTTTTGTGCACTGAGCCATACCAGGCTCTGGGAGGCCGGCCTGGGCTCGTGGGGTGGGAGCCTCATCTTGTGAAAATGTGCGCAGTTCCTGAAGCCGCCCTCAGTTTCAATGTCATTCCCATCAAAATCATGGTGGCAGATCTTAGAAATAGGAAAAAAAAACGCGTAACATCCAAGCCCCACAACAAATGACCCTGGATAGCAAATCAGTACTGGAGAAGCATGACAGAGTGGGACGCAGCACTTTCCTATTTCAAAAGATGTCACAGAGACACAGGATAAAGCAGTGTGGTTATCGGTCCCCCGGCTGGCTCCGTCGGTTAAACATCCAACTCCTGACCTCACCTCTGGTCCTGATCTCAGGGGTCGTGAGTTCTAGCCCTGTGCTGGACCATGGACGAGGCATGGAGCCTCCTTAGACAAACCAAACCCACGGAGTGTGGTCCCGGCATAAGCTGAATGAGCAAAACAGAGAGTCCAGAAGGAAATGTGCTCTGATAGAACTGATTTTTTTAACTTAATTTAAACCCAATTAATTAACGTATAGTGTATTATACTTTCAGAGGAAGAATTCAGAGATTCACCAGTGGGAGACAACAGCAGTGCTCGTGACATCACATGACCTCCTTCATGCTGGTCCCCTGTTATCCGCCCCCTCCAGCTACCCTCAGTTTGTTTCCTATCATTAAGAGTCTGTATTTCCTGTATCTGTTTTCATCTTATTTGTTTTTACTTCCCTTCACAGTTGTTCATCTGCTTTGCTTCTTTAATTCCACCTATGAATGAAACCACACGGTCATTCTCTTTCCCGAGTGACTTACTTCACTTAACATGATCCCTTTAGTTTTATCCACATCATTGCAAATGGCAAGATTTCCTTCTCTTTGATAGTTGAGTTCTATTCCTCTCTCTATGACCATCATCTATCTCCCATCCTCTTTATCCATCATCTGGTAGAGGGCACCGAGTCTCCTCCCACAATGTGACTACTGTGGACCCGGCTGCTGTGGACATTGGGGTGCAGGTTTCCAGAGTCTCACTGCATCTGTATCTTCGGAGTGAGCTCCAGGCCATTCACCTGCTGGTCGCAGGGCGGCTCTATTTGTAACTTCCCGAGGGGCCTCCACACTGTTTCCAGGGCGGCTGCACCAACCCGCGGTCCCGCACACAGAGGAAGAGTGTTGAGTGAGTTTTTCAGGACGTGGTAAAAGTCTGATCCACATTTAATTTCACGTCCTGTGGGCTCCAATTCCTTGTCCTTAAATATTTCTGGGGAAGCCAGGTGTTGGGCTCCTTTTCAGTGAGATGTTTCTGAAGCTAACAGGCCCCAGCTGGAGCCTGAAAGGAGGCAGGTGCGGCCCCTAGAGCACCTGCTGCCTCCCTCCTGCACAGTCTCCTGTAGCCCCTGAGCATCCCGCAGGGGGCGCCCGAGCCCAGGCCCCGCCCATGGCATGCGCATGTGCAGTAGGCCTCCTCTGCCTGCACTAACAGGAGCCAGCCTGTGCTGGGGAGGCCTGTGGAAGACATGGGGATGCGTCTATGCTGATGAGCTACAGCCTCCTCAGGACCCGCGGGGAGGCTTCAGGAAGAAGTGGGCCCACATGCAAGCTGACAGGAGCCCTGAGCACCTCAGGACCCGCGGGGAGGTTTTAGGAAATTGTGGGCCCGCATCCACGCTGACAGGCACCCCTGAGCAGCCTCAAGCCCCGCGCGGGGAAACTTCAGGAAGATATGGGCCCGCACCCACGCTGACAGGAGCCTCTGAGCCACCTCAGGACCTGTGGGGAGGCTTCAGGAAGATGTGGCGATGCGTTCACTCTGGCAGGTGCTCCCGGGCCCCTCAGGACATAAGTTGAGGCTTCTGGAAGCTGGGGGCCGCATTCATGGTTACAGGAGCCCCGGCCTCCTAAGAACCCTCCGCGACGCTTTGGCAGGACTTGGGGCCACATGGACACAACAGGACTCTGAATTCCTCAGGACCCCTGGTGTAGACTTGGGGAAATATGTGGATGCGTCCATGTGGATAGAAGACCCCAGCCTTCTCAGGGTCTGTGGTGAGGCCTAAGAAAACTGTGGGTGCCGCATCCACAGTGACAGGAGTCTCCAGCCTCCTCAGGACTCACTGTGAAGTTTTGGGAAGATTTGGGTCCACATCCATGCTGACAGGAGCCCCCAGCCTCCTCAGGTCTTATGGTGAGGCTTGAGGAAAATGTGGGGCCACGTCAATGCTGACAGGAACCCTGTCTTCCTCAGGACCTGCACTTTGGGACATAAGGGGCTGCGTGTATGCTGAGAGGAGCCCAAAGCCTCCTCAGGACCCGCGGTGAGTTTTCTGGGGGACATGGGGCCATGTCCAGGGTGACAGGAGCCCCCCCGCCTCCTGAGGACCTGCGGTGAGGCTTCCAGAGGATGTGAGGCATAGTCCACAGTGACAGGAGACCCAGTGTCCTCAGGACCCGCTGACTATGCCTCAGGAACTCGTGGGACCACATCCGCACTCACAGGAGCCCGGCTTCCTCAGGACCCCTTGGAGGAATCTGGAGGAGCCGTTGGGGTCACGTCCACATCAGAAAGGACTCCTCAGAACCACAGGGTAAGTGAAAGTGTAGAATGAATGGTAGGGTTAGGGGAGGGGAGGAAGTTGGTGGTTAGCCTTTGGTTAGATGTTAGGGGTTAGTGATTATGCTTATGGTTACAAATTAGAGGTTAGGAGAGGCATAAGGGTATTGGTCAGTGTTAAGAATTAATATGGGGTTAGGGTAAGGGACAGGATTTAGTGTTAGGGTTAGGGTTTAAGCTCTAGGGATTAGGGCAGGAGGTTAGGAGTTGGGGTTAGGGTTATGGTTAGAGTTAGGGTTGGGCTTAGGTTTGCAGTTAGGGTTAGGGGTTAGGGTGTGAGTTATGGTTAGGGGTTAGAGTTAGGGGTTAGAGTTAAGGGTTAGAGTTAAAGTTAGGGCTAGGTTTAGGGTTAGGGCGAGGGTTAGGATTAGGATAGGGGTTAGGGCTAGGGTTAGGGTTAGGGTTAGTGTTTGGTTAGGGTTTAGGGTTAGGGTCAGGTCAGGGTCAGGGTACGGTTTTGGAAAAGTGTAAGATATAGGGTTAGGGAGTGGGTTTGGGGTTGGTTTTAGGGTACGGGTTAGGGTACAGTTTGGGGTATGAGATAGGATTAGTATTAGAGGGTTAGGTTTAGGGTACAGGTTAAGGTTAGGAATTGGATTTGAATAACTTATTTTAAGGTTAGGGTTAGAGGTTAGGGTTTGGGTTAGATTTAAGGTGTGGGTCAGGGTTAAGGAAACCTAAGTTTAGGTGAACCTATGTTTAGGAGTTAGGGTGAGGGTTGGCAGAAAGGTTCAGTGAATGTGTTTTGGTCTTGGGGTTTGTGTTTGGTTTTTGATTAGTGATGGGTCTTGTTTAATGGTTAGGTTAACATTAGGATTAAGTGTAGGTTTAGGGTTATGTCTGTGTATGTTTAGAGTTTGGGTCTTGGCCTGTGCCTGCACTGGGACTCCTAGCATCTTGGGCCATTTAGTTTTATGCACTCTATTTAGGTTTTGGGTTCAAAGATAGCCTGACTCCACCAAGTCAGTGGCCTCCCCAGAGAATCAAAATCCAGGCCTCTGCTGGGGTGAGAATAGATATGGCAGGCTTCTCCCGAGCTGAGCTAAGGAGGGGATTTATGGCTCTAAATACTCTTTATTTGGATTTTTAGGTGCCTTTCTGATATTTTCTCTAGTGCATACATGTTTCATCAATACTACCTATTATTATTTTAAAGTTTTACTTGAATTCCTCTTTGTATACACAGAATGATATAGTTTCAGGTTTACCACATAGTGATTCAACCCTTGGATACAACGTCTGGTACTGGTCAGAAATGACTTCCACAATCCCCATCCCCTGATTCCCCATCACCCCCACCTTCCCCTGTTATTTCTTAGTTTATTCTCTGTGGTTAAGAGTGTGTTTTTTTGTTTGCTTCTTTTATCCCCCCCTCTGCCCCTTTACCAGTTTGTTTGGTTTCTTAAAATTCACATGTGAATGCAATTGTATGGTATTTGGTATCTGTCTTTCTCTGACTGACTGAGTTAATTTAGCATAAGTCCCTTCCACTTCTCCCACGTTATTGTAAATGGCTTCATTTCATCCCTTCTGATGACTGAGTGATGTCGCAGTGGGTATATTTACCACATCGTCTCTGCCCATTCATCAGTCAATGGACATCTGGGCTGTATCCACAGTTTTGCTGTTGTTGATAACGCTGCTACAAACACTGGGCTGCGTGTCCCACTTGGAATCTACTAAACGACTTTTCTATCCTCGGGGTAGATACCTAGCTCTACAATTTTGGAATCGTAGGGTAGGTCTATTTTTAACTTCTTTTTTAAATTTTTTTTATGATAGTCACAGAGAGAGAGGCAGAGACACAGGCAGAGGGAGAAGCAGGCTCCGTGCACTGTGAGCCCGACGTGGGATTCGATCCCGGGTCGCCAGGATCGCGACATGGGCCAAAGGCAGGTGCTAAACCGCTGCACCACCCAGGGATCCCCCATTTTTAACGTCTCGAGGACCCCCCACAATGTTTTCCACAGTGGTTGCACCTGTTGCCATGCTCACCAGGAGTGTAAGGGGGCTCCCTCTTCTCTATAGCCTCAACAACACCTGTTGTTTCTTCTGTTGTTAATTTTAGCCATTCTGACGGCTGTCAGGTGACATCTTATTGTGGTTTTCATTTGCATTTCCCTGATGATGGGTGACGCTGAGTGTCTTTCGGTGTCTGGTGGCCATCTGGATGTCTTGTCAGAGACAAAGTCCATTCATGTCTTCTGCCCATCTGCAGTTGGATAATTTGTGTTTAGGATGCTGAGATTTATATTTGCTTTACGTATTTTGCATACTGTTTATTGGATGTGTTGTTTACAAATATCTCCTTTAATTTTGTATGTTGCCTGTTAGCATTGGTTGTTTCTTTCACTTTGCAGAAGCTTTTGAATTTGATGAAGTCCCAAGAGTATTTTTGCTTTTGTTTCTCTCAACTCAGAGGCATATCTAGAAAGAAGATCCAATGGCCAACGTCCAAGACGTTGCTGCCTATCTTTTCTTCTTTTTATGATTCCAGGTCTCACATTTAGGTCTTTCATCCATTTTGAATTTATTTTTTATATATATTGTGTAAGAAAGTGGTCCTGTTTCATTCTTCTGCATGTGGCTGCCTGGTTTTCCCAACACCATTTGTTCTTATCCTGGGGTCAGGTTTGTTGATGAGACTGTCTTTGTGCCATTGGATATTCCTTGCTGCCTTGTTGTCGATTAATGTATCATAGAGTTACAGGTTTGTATCTTGTTTCGGCATTCCATTCTATTCTATTGATCTAAGCGTCTCCTGTTGGGAGATTCTTGATTGCTGATTCAATTTCGTTATTGGTTATCTGTCTGTTCAAGTTTCTTATTTCTTCCTTTATCATTTTTGCTATGTTATATATTTCCAGGAATTGATCTATTTCTTCCAGGTTCTAGGTTGCTGGCATATAATTTTTCATAATGCTCTCTTATAAACGTTTGTATTTCTCTAGTGTTGGTTGTTATTTCTCTTATCTCATTTGTGATTTTAATTGGGTCCTTTCTCATCTTTTTATCTTTTTCTTATTTAAAGATTTTAGTTATGTATTCATGCGAGACACAGAGAGGCAGGGTATAGGCAGGGGGAAAATGGGCTCCATGCAGGGAGCCTGATGTGGGACATGATTCCCCAGGACCCCAGGATCATGACGTGAGCCAAAGCAGATGCTCAACTACTGAGACACCCAGGTGCCTTGCTGATTCAATTCCTTTGCTAGTTATGGGTCTATTCACATTTTCTATTTCTTCCTCTTTGAGATTTGCTCGTTTGCACATTTCTAGGGATCTCTCCAATTCTTCCTGGTCTCCCAGTTTGTTAGCGTATAATCTTTCATAGTATTCCTTTATAATTGTCTTATTTTCTGGTGTTGATTGTGATCTCTCGTCTCTTTTGTGATTTTATTTATTTAGTTCTTTTCTGTTTTCTTGTTGATAAGGCTGGCTAGGGCTTGATCCATTTTCTTAGTTATATTGAAGAACCAGTTCTTAGTTTCATTATTCCATTCTACTGTTTTGTTGTTTCTGTATTGTTTATTTCTGCTCTCATCTTTATTTTTCCCTTCTTCTGTAGGCTTTAGGCTTCGTTTGCTATTCCTTTTCTAGCTCCTTTAGGTGTAGTGTTGGGTTGTGTATTGGAGACTTCTTGTTTCTTGAGGTAGGCCTGTATTGCTATCTACTTCCCTCTAAGGACTGTCTTTGCTACATCCTAGAGGTTTGAAGAAACATGTTTTCATTTTAATTTGTTTTAAATTTCCTCTTTAATTTCCTGGTTGCTCCATTCCTTCTCTAGTAGGATGATTATAATCTCCACGAATTTTTGGTCTGTCCAAATTTTTTCTTACTGTCGACTTCGAGTTTCATAGTGTCGTGGTCCGAAAATGTACATGGTGTGATACCATCCTTCTTGTACCTGTTGTACCTGTTGAGGGCTGATTTGTGGGCCATGATATGATCTGTTCTGTAGAATGTCCCATCTGCACTTGAAAGGAATGTGTATTCTGCTTTAGGAAGAAATGTTCAGACTATATCTGTTGAGTCCCTGTGGTCCAGTGTGTCAAGGCTCTTGTTCCCCTGTTCATTTTCTTCATAGACGATCGGTCCATTGTCATAAGTGGGTGTTAAAATCCCCAGTCATTGTATTATTATCAGTGTGTTCCTGTACGTTTGTTGTTAATTGGTTTCTATATTTCGGTACTCCCATGTTGGCAGCATAAATATGTAGTTGTTTGATCTTTTTTTTAAAATAAATTTATTTTTTATTGGTGTTCAATTGACCAACATACAGAATAACACGCAGTGCTCATCCCGTCAAGTGTCCCCTTCAGTGCCCGTCACCCATTCAGCCCCATCCCTCGTCCTCCTCCCCTTCCACCACCCCTAGTTCTTTTCCCAGAGTTAGGAGTCTTTATGATCTCTCTCTCTTTCTGATATTTCCCAAACGTTTCTTCTCCATTCCTTATATTCCCTTTCACTATTATTTATATTCCCCAAAGGAAAGAGAACATACACTGTTTGTCCTTCTCCGATTGACTTACTTCACTCAGCATAATTCCCTCCAGTTCCATCCACGTTGAGGCAAATGGTGGGTATTTGTCGTTTCTAATGGCTGAGTAATATTCCATTGTATACATAAACCACATCTTTATCCATTCATCTTTCGATGGACACCGAGGCTCCTGCCAGAGTTTGGCTATTGTGGACATTCTGCTATAAACATCGGGGTGCAGGTGTCCCGGCGTTTCATTGCATCTGAATCTTTGGGGTAAATCCCCAATAGTGCAATTGCTGAGTCATCGGGCAGGTCTATTTTTAACTCTTCGAGGAACCTCCACACAGTTTTCCAGAGTGACTGCACCAGTTCACATTCCCACCAGCAGTGTAAGAGGGTTCCCTTTTCTCCGCATCCTCTCCAACATTTGTGGTTTCCTGCCTTGTTAATTTTCCCCATTCTCACTGGTGTGAGGTGGTATCTCATTGTGGTTTTGATTTGTATATCCCTAAGGGCAAGTGATGCAGAGCATTTTTTCATGTGCATGTTGACCATGTCAATGACTTCCTCTGTGAGATTTCTCTTCATGTCTTTTGCCCATTTCATGATTGGATTGTTTGTCTCTTTGGTGTTGATTTTAAGAAGTTCTTTATAGATCTTGGAAACTATCCCTTTACTGAAACGTCTTTTTCAAATATCTTCTCCCATGCTGTAGGTTGTCTTTTAGTTTTGTTGACTGTATCCTTTGCTGTGCAAAAGCTTCTTATCTTGATGAAGTCACAATAGTTCATTTTTGCTTTTGTTTCTTTTGCCTTCATGGATGTACCTTGTAAGAAGTTGCTGTGGCCAAGTTTAAAATGGGTGTTGCCTGTGTTCTCCTCTAGGATTTTGATGGACTCTTGTCTCACATTTAGATCTTTCATCCATTTTAAGTTTATCTTTGTTTATGGTGAAAGAGAGTGGTCTAGTTTTATTCTTCTGAAGGTGGATGTCCAATTTTCCCAGCACCATCTATTGAAGAGACTGTCTTTCTTCCAATGGATAGTCTTTCCTCCTTTATCGAATATTAGTTGACCATAAAGTTCAAGGTCCACTTCTGGGTTCTCTATTCTGTTCCATTGATCTATGTGTCTATTTTTGTGCCAGTACCACACTGTCTTGATGACCACAGCTTTGTAGTACAACCTGGTATTGTGATGTCCCCAGATATAGTTTTCTTTTTTAAAATTCCCCTGGCTTTTTGGGGTCTTTTCTGATTCCATACAAATCTTAAAATAATTTGTTCCAACTCTCTGAAGAATATCCATGGTATTTTGATAGGGATTGCATTAAACGTGTTATTTGTCTGGGTAACATTGACATTTTCACAAAATTAATTCTGCCAATCCATGAGCATGGAATATTTTTCCATCTCTTTGTGTGTTCCTCAATTTCTTTCAAAAGTGTTCTATTGTTTTTAGGGTATAGATCATTTACCACCTTGGTTAGGTTTATTCCTAGATATCTTATGATTTGGGTGCAATTGTAAATGAGATTGACTCCTTAATTTCTCTTTCTTCAGTCTCATTGTTAGTGTAAAGAAATGACATTGATTTCTGGGCATTGATTTTGTATCCTGCAATGCTACCTAATTGCTGTAAGAGTTCTAGCAATCTTGTGGCGGAGGGTTTTGTGTTTTCTCGGTAGAGTATCATGTCATCGGTGAAGAGGGAGAGTTTGACTTCTTCTTTTCCAATTTAAATGCCTTTAGTGTCTTTTTGTTGTCTGATTGCTGAGGCTAGGATTTCCAATACTATGTTGAATAGCAGTGGTGAGAGTGGACATCCCTGTCTTGTTCCCGATATTAGGGGAAAGGCTCCCAGTGCTGCCCCATTGAGAATGATATTTGCTGTGGGCTTTTCGTAGATGCCTTTTAAGATGTTGAGGAATGTTCCCTCTATCCATATGCGCTGAAGTGTTTTGATCAGGAATGGATGCTGTATTTTGTCAAATGCTTTCTCTGCATCTAATGAGAGGATCATATGGTTCTTGGTTTTTCTCTTGCTGATATGATGAATCACATTGATTGTTTTACAAGTGTTAAACCAGCCTTGTGTCCAGGGGATAAATCCTACTTGGTCATGGTGACTAATATTCTTTATGTATTGTTGGATCCTATTGGCTAGTATCTTGTTGAGAATTTTTGCATCCATGTTCATCAGGGTTATTGGTCTGTATTCTCCTTTTTGTTGGGTCTTTGTCTGGTTTTGGAATTAAGGTGATGCTGGCTTCATAGAACGAATTTGTAAGTACTCCATCTCTTTCTTTCTTTCCAAACAGCTTTAGTAGAATAGGTATGGTTTCTTCTTTAAACGTTTGATAGAATTCCCCTGGGAAGCCATCTGGCCCTGGACTTTTGTGACTTGGGAGGTTTTTGATGACTGCTTCAATTTCCTGACTGGTTATTGGCCTGTTCAGGTTTTCTATTTCTTCCTGTTCCAGTTTTGGTAGTTTGTATCTTTCCAGGAATGCGTCCATTTCTTCTAGATTGTCTAATTTATTTCTGTATAGCTGTTCATAATATCTTTTTCAAATCATTTGTATTTCCTTGTGTTGGTAGTGATCTCTCCTTTGTCATTCATGATTTTATTAATTTGAGGCTTGTCTTTCTTTTTTTAATAAGACTGGCTAATGGTTTATGTATGTTATTAATTCTTTTCAAAGAACCAACTCCTGGTTTTGTTGATCTGTTCCACATTTCTTGAGGTCTCAATTTCCTTGAGGTCTGCTCAAATTTTAATTAAATCTCTTATTCTGTTGGGTGTAGGATGTAGCTGCTGTTTTTTTCTCTAGCTCCTTTATGAGTAAGGTTAGCTTTTGTATTTGAGTTCTTTCCAGTTTTGAATGGATGCTTGTATTGTGATGTATTTCCCCCTTAGGACTGCTTTTTCTGCATGCCAAAGATTTTGAATGTTTGTATCTTCATTCTCATTAGTTTCCATGAATCTTTTTAATTCTTCCTCAATTTCCTGGTTGACCCTTTCATCTTTTAGCAGGATGGTCCTTAACATCCCCGTGTTTGAAGTCCTTCCAAACTTCTTGTTGTGATTTAGTTCTAATTTCAAGGCATTATGGTCTGAGAATATGCAGGGGACGATCTGAATATTTTGATATCGGTTCAGACGCGATTTGTGATCTAGTATGTGGTCTATTCTGGAGAAAGTTCCATGTGCACTTGAGAAGAATGTTTATTCAGTTCAGTTTGGATGTAAAGTTCTGTAGATATCTGTGAAATCTATCTGCTCCAGTGTATCATTTAAAGCTCTCGTTTCTTTGGAGATGTTGTGCTTAGAAGACCTATCGAGGGTAGAAAGACCTAGATTGTAGTTACCAAGTATAAGATAATTATTCTCTAAGTATTTCTTCACTTTTGTTTTTAATTGGTTTAAATATTTGGCAGCTCCGATATTCGGGGAATATATATTGAGGATTGTTAAGTCCTCTTGTTGAATAGATCCTTTAAGTATGATTTACTGTCCCTCTTCATCTCTCACTACAGTCTTCGGGGTAAATTTTAGTTTGCCTGATATAAGGATGGCTACCCCTGCTTTCTTTTGAGGACCATTGGAATGGTAAACGGTTCTCCAACCCATTATTTTCAGATTGTACGTGTCCTTCTGTCTAATATGAGTCTCTTGTATACAGCAAATAGATGGGTCCTGCTTTTTTATCCAGTCTGAAACCCTGCGCCTTTGATGGGATCATTAAGCCCGTTCACGTTCAGAGTTACTATCGACAGATATGAGTTTAGTGTCATCATGATACCTATTCAGTCCTTGTTTTTGTGGATTGTTCCACTGAACTTCTTCTTAAAGGGGAATTTTAAGAGTCTCCCTTAAAATTTCTTGCAGAGCTGGTTTGGAGGTCACGTATTCTTTCAGTTCCTGCCTGTCTTGGAAGCTCTTTATCTCTCCTTCCATTTTGAATGAGAGCCTGCTGGATAAAGTATTCTTGGTTGCATGGTCTTCTCATGGAGGACCCTGAATATATCCTGCCAGCCCTTTCTTGGCTGCCAGGTCGCTGTGGAGAGGTCTCCTCCTCCCCATAAAGGTGAGGATTTTCTTGTCTCTTGCTGCTTTAAGGATCTTCTCTTTATCTTTGGAATTTGCAGGCTTCACTATTAAATGTCGAGGTGTTGGACGGTTTTTGTTGATTTTAGGGGGGTATCTCTCTATTACCTGGATCTGAATGCCTGTTTCCCTTCCCAGATAAGGAAAGTTTTCTGCTATGATTTGTTCAAATACATATTCTGGCCCTCTGGCCCTTTCGGCGCCCTCAGGACCCCCAATTACACATAGGTTTTTCTTCCTCAATCTGTCATTTATTTCCCTTAATCTGTCTTCCTGGTCTTTTCATTGTCTGTCTCTTTTTTCCTCAGTTTCCCCTTTGCCATCAACTTGTCTCCTATGTCACTCACTCATTCTTGCACCTCGTTAACCCTCGTCATTAGGCCTTCTAGTTTGGATTGCATCTCATTCAATTGATTTTTACTTTCTGCCTGATTGTATCTAAATTCTGCAGTCATGAAGTCTCTTGAGTCCTTTCTGCTTTTTTCTAGAGCCACCAGTAGCTGTATAATAGTGCTTCTGAATTGGTTTTCTGACATTGAATTGTAATCCAGATTTGTAACTCTGTGGGAGAGAGGACTGTTTCTTTCCTTTGAGGTGAGGTTTTCCTTCTAGTCATTTTGCTCAGTGCAGAGTGGCCAAAAACAAGTTGTATTGGGAAAAGGAAAAAAAGGAGAGAAAGAAGGAAAGAGAAGAGAAAAAGAAAAAAGGAAAAAGGAAGAAAAAAAGCAAAAAAGAATAAAAGTAGAAAGAAAAAGAAAGAAAGGGGGGGAAAGGGTGGGGGATGCGATCAGAAATTAAAAAAAACATCGGGGAGTCTCTTCTGAATCTGTATACTTTAAGTTCCTTGACTTCCCCTGGAACTTGTCCATCTAGCTGGTCTTCTGGGGGGAGGGGCCTCTTGTGCTGATTTTAGGTGTTAGCCCTTGGGGGAGCTCCTCTCCCCTTGCCTGGTGAAGCACTCAGTGGGGGTTGAATACCCTGTGACACCCAAGGTAGAACAACCCCAGTGGCAGCGGCCAGGTCTGAACACCTGTATTCAGCCCCCACAGTAACTCTGGAGCAGTCCATCTGCAGGGCCTGGAGGCTGTGGTGCAGGGGTGCTGATCTGCTCAGCTCTGGGCAGGAGCATCCTTGCTGTCCTGGGCCCTCCGGGCTGCTGCCTGTCCTGGGGGAGGCCGAATCCTGGGCTGTGTCCTGGCCCCCTGTGCTCCAGGACCTGCACTGTTGGATTCTTGCTCCCGGCCGGGCTGGCACCTGTCCACGGAGTCGCCATAGCCCCTCTGAGCTGCTCCTGGAGCCCCGCAGCCCTCTCCACACGGAGCCTTTTCCTCTGCCCTAGGCGCCGCCACCTAGCTGCTCCCAGGGACCCGCAGCACCCTCCGCACAGAGCCGCTAACCGAGCCCCTCGAGCTGTTCCTGGTTCAATGCATATGCCCTGCAGTCCGTAGGGAGCTTGGTGCACTCTCCTGGGAGTGCAGGTGTCTGTTTGTGTCCCATGGAGCCCAAGGGTATCCCCGCCCTCCTGGGGTCTTGTTCTGAATCCCTGAAGGCGCCATTCCCCCCTGGAAGAATGGTGCAGCTCCTGCTTCTCTGGGACAGAGTTCTTCTGCCCGGGGGGCACTCACCGTGGCCTTAGCCTGGCTACTCGTGGGGCCCCTCCCCCTTGGATGCCTTTTGTTTCATTATTTCCTTTTCCCCGTCTTCCTACCTTGATAGAAGCGTAAACTTTCTCACTGTAGCATTCTATCTGGTCTCTGTTTAAATCTCAGACCGAATTCCTAGATTTTCAGGATGATTTGAAGTTTATGTAGGTAATTTGGTCAGGACAGGAGACTTGGAGACCCTACTCTTCCACCATCTTGCCCCTCCTCCTGTATGTTGCTTTTTAGCTATGGTGTTTCCTTCACTTTGCAGAAGCTTTTCGATTTGATGAAATCCCAATAGTATTTTTGCTTCTGTTTCCCTCACCTCAGAGGCATATCCTGAAAGAAGATCCAATGGCCAATGTCAAAGACTTTGCTCTCTATCTTTTCTTCTTTGTATGGTTTCAGGTCTCACATTTAGGTCTTTCATCCATTTTGAATTTATTTTTTATATATATGGTGTAAGAAAGTGGTCCAGTTTCATTCTTCTGCATGTGGCTGCCTGGTTTTCCCAACACCATTTGTTCTTATCCTGGGGTCAGGTTTAGGGTTTCTTGAAGAGACTGTCCTTGTGCCATTGGATATTCCTTCCTGCCTCGTTGTCCATTAATGGATCATAGAGTTACAGGTTTGTATCTTGTTTTGGCTTTCCATTCTGTTCTATTGATCTAAGCATCTCCTGTTGGGAGATCCCTGATTGCTGATTCAATTTCTCTGCTGGTTAACGGTCTGTTCAAGTTTCTTATTTCTTCATTTTTCATTTTTGCTATGTTATATATTTCCAGGAATTGATCTATTTCTTCCAGGTTCTAGGTTGCTGGCATATACTTTTTCATCATATTCTCTTATTATTGTTTGTATTTCTGTAGTGTTGGTTGTTATTTCTCTTTTCTCATTCGTGATTTTATTTGGGTCTTCTCATCTTTTTATGTTTTTCCTTTTTAAAAGATTTTATTTATGTATTCATGAGAGACACAGAGAGGCAGAGGTATAGGCAGAGGGAAAATGAGGCTCCATGCGGGGAGCCTGATGTGGGACTTGATCCACCAGGATCCTGGGATCCTGACCTGAGCCAAAGCACATGCTCAACCACTGAGGCACACAGTTGCCTTGCTGATTCAATTCCTTTGCTAGTTATGGGTCTGTTCACATTTTCTATTTCTGCCTATTTCAGTTTTGCTCGTTTGCACATTTCTAGGGATTTGTCCATTTCTTCCAGGTCTCCCAGTTTGTTAGCATATAATCTTTCATAGTATTCCCTTATAATTGTCTAATTTTTCCGGTGTTGATTGTGATCACTCTTCTCTCTTTTGTGATTTTATTTATTTAGGTCTTCTCTCTTTTCTCATTCCTAAGGCTGGATAGGGTTTAATCCATTTTATTAATTATTTTGAAGAAATAGCTCCTAGTTTCGTTATTCCATTCTAATGATTTTTTATTTCTGTATTGTTTATTTCTGATCTTATCTTTATTTTTTCCCTTCTTCTGTAGGCTTTAGGCTTTGTTTGCTATTCCTTTTCCAGCTCATTTAGGTGTAGGGATAGGCTGTGTATTGGAGACTTCTTGTTTCTTGAGGTAGGCCTATAAGGCTATGTACTTTTCTCTTTGGACTGCCTTTTCTACATCCCAGAGGTTTGGAGAAACATGTTTTCATTTTCATTTGTTTTAAATTTCCTCTTTAATTTCCTGGTTGCTCCATTCATTCTCTAGTAGGATGTTCATAATCTCCACGTATTTTTGGTTATGTCCAAATTTTTTCTTACTGTTGACTTCGAGTTTCATAGCATCATGGTCCGAAAATGTACAGGGTGTGATATCAACATTCTTGTACCTGTTGAGGGGTGATTTGTGGCCCATGATATGATCTGTTCTGGAGAATGTCCCATGTGCACTTGAAAGGAATGTGTATTCTGCTTTAGGAAGAAATGTTCAGACTATATCTGTTGAGTCTCTGTGGTCCAGTGTGTCAAGGCTATTGTTCCCCTGTTGATTTTCTGCATAGACGATCAGTCCATTGCCATTACTGGGTAGGTGTTAAAATCCCCTGTCATTGTATCATTATCAGTGAGTTCCTGTACGTTTATTGGTAATTGGGTTCCATATTTAGGTACTGCCATGTTGACAGCATAAATATTTAGTTGTTGGATCCTGATAGTCTTTTTAATTATGAAATAATGCCCTCCTTCATCTCTTCTTGCAGTATTTGTTCTTTCTTTTTGAGATTTAAATATTTTATTTATTTATTCATGAGAGATACACAGAGGAGCAGAGGCAGAAACATAGGCAGAGGGAGAGACAGGCTCCCCAATGGGATGCCAATGTGGGACTCGATCCTGGGATCCCAGGATCACCCCCTGAGCCGAAGGCAGATGTTCAACCACTGAGCCACCAGGTGTCCCCCAGGGTTTGGTTTCAAATCTAGTTTGTCTAATATAAGTATTGGTCCTCCAGCTTTCTTTTCATAACCATTAGCGTGATAGATGATTTTCCATTCCCTGACGTTCAAACTGCTGGTGTCTATAGGTCTAAGGTGAGCCTCTAGTAGACAGCATACTGATGGATCTTGTTTTTTTTAATAACAATTTTATTTTTGAGAGCATGAGAGAGAGAGAGAGGAGAGAGAGAGCGAGGCAGAAAATTAGGCAGAGAGAGAAGCATGCTCCCCACCAGGAGCACAATATGGGACTCGATCCCAGACTCCAGGATCACACCCTGAGTCAAAGGCAGAGGCTCAACCCCTGAGCCACCCAGGCATCCCGGATCCTGTTTTTTAAGCCACTCTGACACCCTATATCTTTTGATTGGAGCATTTAGTATCAGCTTTGAGAGTGCTTATTCAAAGATATGAACTTGTGCCTTGTTGTTAGTGGTAGAGTTGGTGTTTCTGGTGACGTTCTCTGGTCCTTTCTAGTCTTTGTTGCTTTTGGTATCTTTTTTTCCCTCACTAGAAGAGTCCCTCTTAAAATTCCTTACTGGACTGGTTTAGCGGTCATGAACTCCTTTATACTTTGCCTGTCAGGGAAAATCTTTCTCTCTCCTTCTCTCCTGAATGACACACTTCCTGAAGAAAGAATTCATACAAATTGGACGCCAATAAAAAGAAAGTTAAAAACATAAAATAAATTTTTGCTCGTATGACTGAGGAAAATGGCATTTAGGAGGAAAAGCAGAAGCTGAAAGGGAGGAGAACAGATTTCACCATCCTTAGCATTCACAGGGACCTGGTGTCCTTTCCTAAGGGGGCCCTCCTTCCGTAGGATGTTTCCTGCCCCTCTGTGCTCCTTTTTGGAACCCAGCAGGCACATCTCTGTGCCTCCAGCACCTCTGCAGTCATGGTTTATAGCGTCTTCCATGTATCCTATTGGGGACCACGGCGTCATGTATGTAACCATCCAGCTGCTTTTTGACAGCATTGGGGTGATTCTGACTTTTGTTCGTTGTGGGGTGTGTATTTGTCTATCACATGAATCTATGACCTGTAGCTATCGGATCCTCTGGCTGGGTAACCCAAACACCGAAGTGGTTGGTACAACATCATTTCTGGTGCTGGCGCTGGGTGGCTAGCTGGGCTCTCCTGGCTGACCCGGGGCTCACTCCTGCAGTGAATTTCAGCTGGAGGTTCAGCTGAGGTGGAAGGACTGGCTCGGCCAAATTACCATGTCCGACAGTGGGTCTCGCCGAGCACCGGCTGCTTCCCTTCTCGCCGATGTCTCTCCAGCAGGGAGTCAGACCTCAGGGCAATCCTGGGGGGAGCTCCTGAGGAGTCGGGTACCCATGGCTGGGAGCCCTGGAGCTGCCTGTGTGTGGAGGTCGGGGTGGGGA
The DNA here is from genome assembly GCF_053574225.1 of Canis aureus. Taxonomy (NCBI): domain Eukaryota; kingdom Metazoa; phylum Chordata; class Mammalia; order Carnivora; family Canidae; genus Canis; species Canis aureus. The sequence goes on from NC_135617.1 coordinate 72,909,731, forward strand.
CGGGGCTGGGGTTCTTTGGTCCCCTGTGCTGCCTGGCTTTCAGGCCGAGCCCCATGCTCACCCAGCCCTTACTCACTAGGGCAAGGAGGGTGCCCTCCACACGCTGGTGTGAGAGATCCAGCACCACAAGGTGTGCACGCTGAGTCCACCTGGTGAGCATTGCCCAGGTGGATGAGCTGCAAGTTGGGACACAGGAAATTTAATAAAAATCCCCTACCCCTGGACAAGCAGCGCAGGACTGATTCCATTTTGTGCTACACCCGCCACCTCCCCTCTGCCCCCCACATGACCTGCTTATGGCTTAAGGTGCTGCCCCACCCGAGTCAAACAGCTGGGCACACCCTAATCGGAAATTGGCTCATAACAATGTAACCCTGCTTTGTGCCCCCCAGAACTGTGAGCCAGTTCTGACCAAAGTAATAGGCCAGCTCAAGTGGATACTATAGGGTAAGGTGTAATTCAATCAGCCACTTGTGTGTGGAACAAAATGACTGTGCATATTTCTGCATATCCCATGGTCCACTGCCCCTATAAAGCTGCTATGCCTCTTAGTCTCGGGGTCCAAGTCCCTGCTCTGCTGTGTCGGGTGAACTTGGACCCAAGCTACAGCTCGTAGAGAAACCCTCAGGAGTTTGCATTGGTGTCAGCTCATCGGTGGTTACTCAGATTCGCAGTCTTGGGCACAACACAAGGGCCTGCTGTCCTGACGTCCCTTCCACGGCCACTCTGAGCGCCCCACAGGCCTTCAGTGCCCCAGGCACACTGACACGGGGATGCAGGGAGGGGAGTACATGCCCCGGAACCGGGCCAGCCTCGGCCCCCTGTACAGAGGGAGCACAGACATCCCAGGTCGCTTTTCACAGACCCTGGTGACTCTGGTGACCCTGGTGACCTGAGGCTCCCTGGCTGTCACTCTGTCCCAGGCCCTCAGCACAGGCTGAGTCCCAGTATAGTGTGTGGGGTCCTGACCCTGGCATCTGGCCGCGCCTGGAAGGCACGTGGGGACGTCAGCTGTGCCTTGCAGTGCCCATGCAGGGGCTGTAGGGGCCTGTGTGGTGCCCCCTCCTCCTCTCTGTGGGTCTCTCCACGCCCCGTGCACAGAGTTCTGGGAGACCCAGAAACGGGCTGGCTGTGCATTTTCACACCACAATACTTTATTGACATTCTACAGCAAACGGGCTCAGAGTCGAGGGTGCATGCTTTCCCATGGGAAGGGAGACCATTCTGTTCTTTAGGGGAGGGCAAGAATCACATGGGTGTGGGGCAAGTGCTGGAGTCCCCCACCAGGGAGCATGTGTGGACTCCGGGTGGGGGCGTGTGTCCTGAGGTTTCAGCATGAGAGACAGTTGTGAGGACAGCAGAGCTGACCTGACCTGCATCTCATGGGTTCCTGCGCTGGGTCCCCACAAGGCAGGTGGACCCTGGTCGTGGGGCTCCTGTGGCCCCAGCACCTGGAGGAGCCTGCCTCCTCTTGTGGGTGCGGGTAGGGTCCACCAGCCTACCTCTGCTCTTCCCAACCTTGGGTGTCCCGGGATCCCCAGGGCTGCCCTAGGTCAGTGATCTGGATCTGTGGGGCACCCCCAGGGCCCAGGAGGCCACATCCAGCTGTGAGAAGGCTCGCTCAGTGTAGGGCCAGAATCCAGGGCTGGACAGGGCCATGGGGGGCTGGATCCCATTAGTCTTTTTGTTGGGCCTTGGGCAGGGTCTCAAATCACCCCACCTTCACAGAGCCTGAGGCCAGGCCAGCCCAGATCCCCCTGGGTTATGTGCTGGTGTCCTGTGAAGGGTGTGCCGCCCTCCAGGAGGGACAGTGCATCCTCTGCACCACTCACCTGCACACAACCTGTCGGGGGCTCCTTGTCTTCGCTCCTCCCTGCAACCCCTAGGTACTCTATGGGACCCCCGGGCTTCTGATGGGAGCAGGGTATCGAGAGATCCCCGGGGAGGCTGAGCATGTCCCACAGGGGGCACCTGTACTGGGTCCTTGATGGGGGCTCATGGTGTGGGGGTGGATGGTATGGGGGCATGGTGTTAGGGTATAGTGTGGGTGGGGATTGTGTGGGGCTGTGTGGTTTTGAGGGGGATGGTGTAGGTGGGATGCCATGTGGAATGATGATGTAGGGGGATGGAGTGGGAGTGGGGAATGAGGGGAATGTCATGGGGGGCCTGCGGACACAGGGCATCCCCTTCCTCTAAGATGCACAAGGAGACGTCTACACTTAAAGGCAACTCCAGTCTGGGGTTTGCTGAGACACCTGTCCCTGGGGTGGGGTGTGGTCAGTGCAGGACGCTGGCTGGACCAGGGGCATTATCTGGGGTTCATCATACTATGTGTGTTTTCAAATTGCAAAATGTCTCAAATTAAATGCATAGAATTTAGAAATATATAAATCACCGAGAGTGCGTGTCACTCTGACCCGTCCGACCCTCATGGAATTAATGTGTGTCCTGGTCCAGCTGTGGCCATGCCGCCTGGCCCCCAGGTCTGGTTCCTGCCCCCCACGTCCCCCACCTCATCCCCTGCTACTCAGAGGACCGTCCCTCTCCCCTTTGGGGTTTAGCTCCCATGGCAAGCCCTGGAGACCCCATCCTAGTGGCCTCCTCATGTCCAAGGCCCTGGGGATGAGGGCACAGAGGTTATCCCCAACACCCTACCATGGAGCTGTGTGTTGTTGGCTGCTGTTCTGCCCCCCGACTCAGAATCCTCATTTTCCCTACCCAGAATCCCCCAGTCGTCTACTGGGTCCTGATCCCCCCTGACCCCTCAACCTCACCCTACCCCGTAGTAGTCCCAAAATATGATGTGACTGCTGAGCGTCCTGTTGACGTCCAGGTCCACCTGTGTGATGTCCCTGGAGGAGACCAGGTCCTCCTCTTTCATTTCCTGCGGGAAAACCTGGGAGGAGGAGCTGGCATCAGGGACACAGACCCCGACCTGTCACCAGGTGCTCTCCTGGGCAGGGAGCCCTGGGGCCACCATGGGAGTGTGTCCTGCCGAAACCTCCTTCCATTGCCTGGGAGGCCGGGGACGGCGGGAGTGCCCACCGTGCCCATGGAACTGTGTGAGGGCCTGTGCCCAGCTGTGGTGGGAGGGGAGGTGACTGAGGTTCAGCCTGGGTGGGAGGGGACAGGAGATCAGTCCAGGTGGGAAGGGGTCATTCGGGTGTTGTGTCCAAGATTGCGAATCCGAGAAACCACTAAGGAGCCAACACTTATGCAAACACACGTGGGTTGTTTTACAAACTCAAGCAAGGGTCCAGGTATACCCCACACAGTGGAGCAGGGACTTGGACCCCGAGGAGGGTTTTAGCTTAGTTTTAAGAGCTGGTCTCAGGGACCTCCAGAAGGGCTGGAGCAATTCCTCAAGTTCTGTTTACATTTTGTTTTTTTTTTTCAATTTTTTAAAAATTTATTCATGATAGGCACACAGTGAGAGAGAGAGAGGCAGAGACATAGGTAGAGGGAGAAGCAGGCTCCATGCACCGGGAGCCTGACGTGGGATTCGATCCCGGATCTCCAGGATCGCGCCCTGGGCCAAAGGCAGGCGCCAAACCGCTGCGCCACCCAGGGATCCCTCTGTTTACATTTTGATATGGGTCCTTCAAGGGCATTGAGCTCTCTTCTCATTCTAATTGGGGCTTCCAGCCCTTGGTTTAGGCTCGGTTTTTATTCTATTGTGGGGCTTTCTAAGACATTAAGCTGTCAACTTTTGTTTTATTCCAGTAACTGAAGTAATGCAAATTTCAGCTCTTCTTCACAGGGGCCTGGCATTGCTGGACGTGTGCTAATACTGAACTTAAAGTAGAATGGCCATAATGTTCTCGGCCTCCACGCATCCCGTCCTGTCCTATCTAGCTCATGCCCCCCTCCCTGGAGCTCCTAAGAGAGACATTGCAAATGACCTCAGCCTGGCAGCCTGTGTTCGGCAACAGGCCCAGGGATTTGGGATCAGGAAGACCTGGGGTGCCGGCGTCCCGGCAGTGCAGCAGGATTAGATGCTGCAGAATCTTATTCCCTAAGGATATCTTGACAACTGACTTTGTACATAGAAAAGTTCTCCTTTGTCTTTAAAACTTGAGGAGCGATTTAAAGCATTTTTTCTCTGCCCATCTGATTTCTCAGATTCTAATCTGAGACGTATTTCCTGTTAATAAGGATAATTTATTATCCATAGTACTATGTTTAAAATATTCTGACACAAGTAATTCAGAGGGATGAGGCTTTCTCATCTATTTCTTCACAGCTCAGTCATTCATCAGGAAATGAATCTTCATGGATTTGGAAATAATTGAGAGACATTAGTACCAATGGTCCTATTATTAAGTGAAGGATTCTTCCCTGAGATTCTTCCTCTGTTTCAACTGACACTGAAACACTGTGAACCATTTGGAAGACAAATGTCAAGGAAATAAATGTTATACATTGCTAATTTTAAATGCACTTGCAATATGGTGTCTATTATACTAGAAGAATTTTTGTCTGATTTTTGCTATTTATTATCCTTTCCTGCTTTTCTGGTTGAAGAGGCATTATACGTGTTCATAAGTGTTTTTCTTTCCTTCTGATATAAAATTATTACTTTGTTCCCATCGAAGGAACTCTTTAAGAATAAGGCAAAAGTTAATTCAACGATTCTTAAAATGTCTTCACACTGGAGCCTGATTCATTTAAGTCAATTTTCAAATTAAATCTTATTTCTTAGAAAGAAAACAAAGCTTCATAGGGAAATTGAGAAGATAGTACAGAGCATTCTCATGCACTTGCACTCAATTTCTCCAATTATTGATATCTTATATCAGTACGGTACAAATATTAGCTAATGAATCAATATTAAAATATTCGCAATAACCAAAGACCATACTTTATTCAGATTTCCTTAGTTTTTGCTAAGTCACCGTCCCTTATATCACACTCCATTTGTCCTCATGTCTTCTTAAGCTCCTCTGGATTGTGACAGTCTTTCAGCCTTTCCTTGCTGTTGGTGAACTGGAAAACTTTGAGAAGTAGAGTATTTTGTAAAATTTCCCTCAGTTGAAACATGTCTGTTGTTTATCTCATGATTAAACTGTTTTTGTGGATTCTATACAGAGATATACTGCCATTTTTATTATATCATATAATGGATAGATACTATCAACATGATTTATCATTCTTGGTATAGATCTGATCATCTTGCTGAGGTAGTATTAGGTTTCTCCGTAGTAAAGTCATTCTTTATTGTTATTAATATTATCATTATTATTATATTATCATTATTGTTTTTCATAATATATTTTGTAGAAGGAAGTTACTATGTGTATTCCACACATAAGAGTGGGAAGCTATGCTCATGAACTTGAGTGTGGAATGTCTGCACGTAACCTTTCTTGTTTTTAAGGCTTCCACTTGGGACTGCATCTCAGTTATAGCATTTTTAACGTTGGCCTGACTAGATTTTACTTCTTTTATTTCTACAGTAAGGATTTCTCTAGTTTTCTGTTGTGCTCTTTTTCCAGCCCAGTTGCTATCTTTATAGTCATTGTTTTAAACTGTAGGTAGACATCATATATTTGTATTGATGGACTTCCTGGCTGTGAGTACTACCTCATGTTTTTTTATGGAGGTGAATTTCTCCATCTCATTATTTTTTCCAGAAATAGAAAGTAGGAAGAAGGAAGAAAAAGAAAAACCAAGAAAAACAATAACAACTGCCCTCCCCCCCAAAAAATCACCAGATTATTTTGGCTTGGTTGTTAAAAGATTCTAAATCCCAAAATAAGAAACAAAATTAAAGTACCATGAAACTAAAAATAAGAAATATATAAGGTACATACATAAAAATTAAAATAAGGCAATTAATAAAATACGATCAAAGAAACTAAATGAAAATAAAGCACAAAGTACAAAGGAAGCTAGACCCTACTTTCCAGGCAGAGCTGAATCTCTGCAGCCTCTGTGGTCCGACACCTTGGTGGCAGGGAGTGGTCTGTGCGGGGTCTGAGGATTGGCCATGGCGGTGATGTCAGGTGCACATCTGACTGCTGTGTCAGAGGCGGGTTGGGTGTCAGCCCTTCTGGCCTCCAGCGGGCAGTGCTGTGCTGCTCCCTGAGACTTGGTGCTGATGGGCGGGATGCGGGTGGGGACGCTGTGTCCTCTGGCTCTGGGGCTGAGCATTCCACCCCCCAGTCTGCAGGCCCTCCACAGAAGGGCACCCAAGCCCCCGGGTCTCCACCGCTTCTCTCGGAACCCTGCTTTCACTCTGCCCGCATCCGAGCTCCTTTTGGTTTTGTTTTTTTTATCTCAGACTGTTGTGCCCAAGATTGCGAATCTGAGAAACCACCAAGAAGCCGATTCCGATGCAAACACATGTGAGATTATTTACAAGCTCGATCTTGTGTCGAAGTATACCCAACACAGTGGAGCAGAGACTTGGTCCCCGAGGAGGGTTTTAGCTTAGTTTTAAGGGCTGGACTCGGGGACCTCCAGAAGGCTGGAGCAATTCCTCAAGTTCTGTTTACATTTTGATATGGGGCCTTCAAGGGCATTGAGCTCTGTTCTCATTCTAATAGGGGCTTCCTGCCCTTGGCTTGGGCTCAGTTTTGATTCAATTGTGGGGCTTTCTAGGACATTAAGCTGTAAACAGCAAAGGTTCCACACCTGGAAGGGGGACGTCACACTGTCCCTATATGCTGAAGACGTGGTACTAGAAACAGGAAACCCGAGAGCCTCCACCAAAAACTGTTAGAACTAAGGAGTGAGCTCAGTAAAGTCACGGGACACAAACTGACCCTACAGAGCAGAGTAGCCTTGCTCTGTCCCGACAATGAGCACTTAGGAAGGAAAGGAAGGACATGAAGGCCTTCTCAGGAGCATAAAGGAGAATAAATAATGAGACTGAACCAAAGGAGCACAAGACTTGTGCTCTGAGCCAAACCAGGCTCTGGGAGGCTGTCCTGGTCTTGTGGGGTGGGACCCTCATCTTGTGAAAATGTCCGCAGTTCCTGAAGCTACCCTCAGTTTCAATGTCCTTCCTATCAAAATCATGGTGGCAGATCTTAGAAATAGGAAAAAACCACCCATAACCTCCATCCACCCCCCAACAAATGCCCCGAACAGCAAATCAGTATTGGAGAAGCATGACATAGTCGGACCCAGAACTTTCTATTTCAAATGATATCACAGAGACACAGGATAAAGCAGCGTGGTTCTCGGGCCCCCGCCTGCTCCATCAGTTAAGCATCCGACTCCTGACCTCACCTCTGGTCCTGATCTCAGGGGTCTTGAGTTCTAGCCCTAGGCTGGGACATGGACGAGGCGTGGAGCCTCCTTAGACAAACCAGACCCACGGAGGGTGGTCCCGGCATAAGCTGAATGAGCAAAACAGAGATTCCAGAAGGAAATGTGCTCTGATACAACTGATTTTAACTTAATTTAATTTAAACCCAATTAATAAACGTATAGTGTATTATACTTTCAGAGGAAGAATTCAGGGATTCACCAATTGGAGATAACAGCAGTGCCTGTGACATCACGTGCCCTCCTTCATGCCGGTCCCCTGTTATCCCTCCCCCTTTCAGAGACCCTCAGTTCTGTTTCTATCATTAAGAGACTGTATTTCCTGCATCTGTTTTCATCTTATTTGTTTTTCTTTCCCTTCACAGTAGTTCATCTGCTTTGCTTCTATAATTCCACCTATGAATGACACCACACGGTCATTCTCTTTCCCGACTGACTTACTTCACTTAACATGATCCCTTTAGTTCTATCCACATCATTGCAAATGGAAAGATTTCCTTCCCTTTGATAGCTGAGTACCATTTCTCTCTCTATGACCATCATCTATCTCCCATCCTCTTTATCCATCATCTGCCTCAGGGCACCGAGGTCCTCCCACAGTGTGGCTACTGTGGACCCGGCTGCTGTGGACATTGGGGTGCAGGTGTCCCGAGTCTCACTGCATCTGTGTCCTCGGAATGAGCTCCAGGCCGTTCACCTGCTGGTCACAGGTCACCTCTATTTGTAAATTCCTGAGAGGCCTGCACACTGTTTCCAGGGCGGCTGCACCAACCTGCGGTCCTGCCCACAGTGGAAGAGGGGTGAATGAGATTTGCAGGAAGTGGTAAAAGTCTGGTCCACATTTCATTTCGCATCCTCTGGACTCCAATACCTTGTCCTTAAGTATTTCTGGGGAACCTGGGTGTTGGGCTCCTATTCAGTGAGATGTTTCTGAAGCTAACAGCCCCAGCTGGAGCCTGAAAGGAGGCAGGTGGGGCCCATGGAGCACCTACTGCCTCCTGCACAGCCTCCTGCAGTGCCTGAGCATCCCATAGGGAGCGCCCAAGACCAGGACCTTCCCAAGGGGCATGCATGTGCAGTAGGCCTCCTCTGCCTGCACTAAGAGGAGCCAGCCTGTGCTGCGGAGGCCTGAGGATGACGTGGGGACGTGTCTATGCTGATGAGCTGCAGCCTCCTCAGGACCCGTGGGGAGACTTCAGGGCGAAATTGGGCCGCGTTCATGCTGACTGGAGCCCGGTCTCCTCAGGATGTGCGGTGAGGCTTTAGGAAAATGTGGGCCCGCATCCACCCTGACATGAGCCCCTGGGCCGCCTCAGGACCTGCGGGGAGGCTTCAGGAAGATGTGGGCCCTCATCCACGCTGACCGGAGCCCTGAGCCACCTCAGGACCTGCGTCGAGGCTTCAGGAAATTGTGCGCCCTCATCCATGCTGACAGGAGCCCATGAGCAGCCTCAGGACCTTCAGGGAGATTTCAGGAAGATATGGGCCCCCATCCACGCTGACAGGAACCCCTGAGCCGTCTCAGGACCTGAGAGGAGGCTTCAGGAAGATGTGCGCCGCGTCCACTCTGGCAGGAGCTCCCGGGCCCCTCAGGACATAAGTTGAGGCTTCTGGAAGCTGGGGGCCGCATTCATGGTTACAGGAGCCCCCGCCTCCTCAGAACCCTCGGTGATGCTTCGGGAGGACTTAGGGCCACATGGAAACAACAGGACGCTGACTTCCTCAGGACCCCCAGTGTAGACTTTCGGAAATATAGGGATGCGTCCATGCAGACAGAAGACCCCAGCCTTGTCAGAGCCTGTGATGAGGCCTAAGAAAGATGTGGATGCCGAATCCACACTGACAGGAGTCTCCGGCCTCCTCAGGATGCACTGTGAAGGATTGGGATGATTTGCGGCCACGTCCATGCTGACAGGAGCCCCCAGCCTCCTCAGGTCTTATGGTGAGGCTGAGGAAAATGTGGGACCACGTCAAGACTGAGAGGACCCCCGTCCTCCTCAGGACCTGCACTTTGGCTTAGGGACACATGGGGCTGTGTCTAGGATGACAGGAACCCACAGCCTCCTCAGGATCCACGGTGAGTTTTCAGGGGACGTGGGGCCATGTCCAGGCTGACAGGAGCCCCCAGCCTCCTGAGAACCTGCTGTGAGGCTTCCAGAGGATGTGAGGCATACTCCATGGTGACAGGAGACCCGGTGTCCTCAGGACCCGCTGACTATGACTCAGGAACACGTGGGGCCATGTCCGCACTCACAGGAGCCCAGATTCCTCAGGAATCCCTGGTGGACTCTGGAGGCGCCTTTGGGGGCCACATCCATGACAGTAGGGACTCCTCAGAAACATAGAGTAAGTGAATGGGTAGAATGAATAGTAGGGTCAGGGGAGGGGAGGCAGTTGGTGGTTAGGCTTAGGTTAGATGTTAGGGGTTAGTGATTATGCTTATGGTTATGGATTAGAGGTTAGTGTGAGGGATAAGTGTAATGGTCAGTGGTTAGGAGTTAGGATGGGGGTTTGGGTTAGGGACAGGAGTTAGAGTTAGGGTTAGGGGTATACTTTAGGATTTAGGGCAGGAGGTTAGGAGTTGGGGTTTGGATTATGGCTAGAGTTAGGGTTGGGCTAGGTTTGCAGTTAGGGTTAAGGGTTAGGATGTGGGTTAGGGTTAGGGTTAGGGGTTAGAGTTAAAGTTAGGGCTAGGTGTAGGGTTAGGGCGAGGGTTCGGTTTAGTGTTTGGTTAAGGTTTAGGGTTAGGGTCAGGTCAGGGTCAGGGTACGGTTTTGGAAAAGGGTAAGAGAGAGTTAGGCAGTGGGTTAGGGATTAGTTTTAGGGTACGGGTTAGGGTACAGTTTGGGATATGAGATAGGATTAGTATTAGAGGGTTAGGCTTAGGGTAGAGGTTAGGGTTAGGAATAGGATTGGAGTACATTAAGTTAAGGTTATTGTTAGAGGTTAGCGTTAGGGTTAGATTTAAGGTAATGGTCAGGGTTAAGGGTTTAGAATAGGTTTAAGAGTTAGGGTGAGGGTTGACAGGAAGTTTCAGTGAATGTGTTTCGGTCTTGGGATTTGTGTTTGGTTTTTGATTAGTGATAGTTCTTGTTTTAGGGTTAGGTTAACATTAGGCTTAAGTGTATGGTTAGTTATGTCTTTGTATGGTTAGAGTTTGTTTCTTGTCATGTGCCTGCACTGGGACTCCTAGCATCTTGGGCAGTTTAGTTTTATGCACTCTATTTAGGTTTTGGGTTCAAAGATAGCCTGACTCCACCAAGTCAGTGGCCTCCCCAGAGAATCAGTATCCAGGCTTCTGCTGGGGTCAGAATAGGTATGGCAGGCTTCTCCTGAGCTGAGCTAAGGAGGGGATTTGTGGCTCTAAAGACTCTCTGTTTGGATTATCAGTTGCATTTCTGATTTTATCTCTTCTGCGCACATGCTTCCTGTATACTACCAATTATTATTTTAAAGTTTTACTTGAATTCCTCTTTGTAAACTCAGTATGATATAGTTTCAGATTTACCGCATAGTGATTCAACCCTTGAATACAACACCTGGTACTGGTCAGAGTTGACCTCCATTGTCCCCATCCCCTGATTCCCCATCCCCCCCCACTTTCCTCTGGTATTTATTAGTTTATTCTCTGTGGTTAAGAGTGTGTTTCTTGGTTTGCATCTCTCATCCCCGCCTTCGCCCCTTTGCCAGTTTGGTTTCTTAAAATTCACATGTGAATGCAATTGTATGGTATTTGGTATGTTTCTCTGACTGACTGAGTTCATTTAGCATAAGTCCTTTCCACTTCTCCCACATCATTGTAAATGGCTTCATTTCATCCCTTCTGATGACCAAGTGATGTCGCAGTGTGTATATTTACCACATTGTCTCTGCCCAGTCATCTGTCTATGGACATCTGGGCTGTATACACAGTTTCGCTGTTGTTCATAATGCTGCTACCAACACTGGGCTGCGTGTTCCCCTTCGAATCTACTAAATTACTTTTGTATCCTCAGGGTAAATACCTAACTGTGCAATTTTGGAATCGTAGGGTAGCTCTATTTTTAACTTTTAAATTTTTTTTATGATAGTCACAGAGAGAGATGCAGAGACACAGGCAGAGGGAGAAGCAGGCTACATGCACCGGGAGCCCGACGTGGGATTCGATCCCGGGTCTCCAGGATCATGCCCTGGGCCAAAGGCAGGCGCCAAACCACTGCGCCACCCAGGGATCCCCTATTTTTAACTTCTCGAGGACCCTCCAGACTGTTTTGCACAGTGGCTGCACCTTTATTTATGTATTCATGAGAGACACAGAGGCAGAGGTATAGGCAGAGGGAAAATGAGGCACCATGCGGGGAGCCTGATGTGGGACGTTATCCCCAATGACCCCGGGATCATGACCTGAGCCAAAGCAGATGCTCCACCCCTGAGGAACCCAGGTGCCTTGCTGATTCAATTTCTTTGCTCGTTATGGGTCTGTTCACATTTTCTATTTCTTCCTATTTCAGTTCTGCTCGTTTGCACATTTCTAGGGATTTGTCCATTTTTTCCAGGTCTCCCAGTTTGTTAGCGTATAATCTTGCATAGTATTCCCTTATAATTGTCTAATTTTTCTGGTGTTGATTGTGATCTCTCTTCTCTCATTTGTGATTTTATTTATTTAGGTTTTCTCTTTTCTCGTTGATAAGCCTGGCTAGGGCTTGATCCATTTTATTAATTATTATGAAGAACCAGCTCTTAGTTTCGTTATTCCATTCTACTGTTTTGTTTTTTCTGCATTCTTTATTTCTGCTCTCATCTTTATTTTTCCCTTCTTCTTAGGCTTTAGGCTTTTTTGCTATTCCTTTTCCAGCTCCTTTAGGTGTAGGGTTCGGTTGTGTATTGGAGATTTCTTGTTTCCTGATGTAGGCCTGTATTGCTATGTACTTCCCTCTTAGGATTGTCTTTCTACATCCCAGAGGTTTGGAGAAACATGTTTTCATTTTCATTTGTTTTAAATTTCCTCTTTAATTTCCTGGTTGCTCCATTCATTCTCTAGTAGGATGTTCATAATCTCCACGTATTTTTGGTCGGTCCAATTTTTTTTCTTACTGTCGACTTCGAGTTTCATAGCGTCATGGTCCGAAAATGTACAGGGTGTGATATCAACCTCTTGTACCTGTTGTACCTGTTGAGGGCTGATTTGTGGGCCATGATATGATCTGTTCTGGAGAATGTCCCATGTGCACTTGAAAGGAATGTGTATTCTGCTTTAGGTTGAAATGTTCAGACTATATCTGTTGAGTCCCTGTGGTCCAGTGTGTCAAAGCTATTGTTCCCCTGTTGATTTTCTGCATAGGCGATCGGTCCATTGCCATAAGTGGGTGTTAAAATCCCCTCTCATTGTATAATTATCAGTGAGTTCCTGTACGTTTGTTGTTAAATGGTTTCTATATTTAGGTACTCCCATGTTGGCAACATAAATATTTAGTTATTTGAACTTTTTTTAAATAAATTCATTTTTATTGCTGTTCAATTTACCAACAAACAGAATAACAACCTGTGCTCATCCCGGCAAGTGCCCCCCTCAGTGCCTGTCACCCATTCACTCGCACCCCCTGCCCTCCTCCCCTTCCAGCTCCCTAGTTCCTTTTCAGAGTTAGGAGTCTTTATATTCTGTCTCCCTTTCTGATATTTCCCACACATTTATTCTCTATTCCCTTATATTCCCTTTCACTTATTTATATTAACCAATTGAATGAGAACATACATTTTTCCTTCTCTGATTGACTTACTTCACTCAGCATAATACCCTCCAGTTTCTTCCACGTTGAAGCAAATGGTGGGTATTTGTCATTTCTTTTTTTTTTTTAAAGATTTTATTTATTTATTCATAGAGACAGAGAGAGAGAGGCTGAAGCACAGGCAGAGGGAGACGCAGGCATCATACAGAGAGCCTGATGTGGGACTCGATCCAGGGTCTCCAGGATCATGCCCCGGGCCGCAGGCGGCACTAAACCGCTGCGCCACCGGGGCTGCCCGGTATTTGTCGTTTCTAATGGCTGAGTAATATTCCATTGTATACATAAACCACATCTTCTTTATCCATTCATCTTTGAATGGACACCATGGCTCCATCCACAGTTTCCCTATTGTGGACATTCCTGCTAAAAACATCGGGGTGCAGGTGTCCCGGCGTTTCATTGCATCTGAATATTTGGGGTAAATCCCCAACAGTGCAATTGCTGGGTTGTAGGGCAGGTCTACTTTTAACTCTTTGAGGAACCTCCACACAGTTTTCCAGAGTGGCTGCACCAGTTCACATTCCCACCAACAGTGTAAGAGGGTTCCCTTTTCTCCGCATCCTCTCCAACATTTGTGGTTTCCTACCTTGTTAACTTTCCCCATCCTCACCGGTGTGAGGTGGTATCTCATTGTAGTTTTGATTTGTATATCCCTGAGGCACGTGATGCAGAGCATTTTATCATGTGCATGTTGGCCATATCTATGTCTTTGTCTGTGAGATTTCTGTTCATGTGTTTTGCCCATTTCATGATTGGATTGTTTGTTTCTTTGGTGTTGAGTTTAAGAAGTTCTTTATAGGGATCCCTGGGTGGCGCTGCGGTTTAGCGCTTGCCTTTGGCCCAGGGCGCGATCCTGGAGATCTTGCAAGAATTTACTGTGGCCGAGTTCAAAAAGTGTGTTGCCTGTGTTCTCCTCTAGGATTTTGATGGACTCCTGTCTCTCATTTAGATCTTTCATCCATTTTGAGTTTATCTTTGTGTATGGTGAAAGAGAGTGGTATAGTTTTATTCTTCTGCATGTGGATGTCCAATTTTCCCACCACCATCTATTGAAGAGACTGTCTTTCTTCTGGTGGATAGTCTTTCACCCTTTATCAAATATTAGTTGACCATAAAGTTCTGGGTCTCTATTCTGTTCCATTGATCGATGTGTCTGTTTTTGTGCCAGTACCACACTGTCTTGATGACCACAGCTTTGTAGTACAACCTGAAATCTGGCATTGTGATGCCCCCAGATATGGTTGTCTTTTTTAAAATTCCCCTGGCTTTTCGGGATCTTTCCTGATTTCACACAAATCTAAAAAAATAATTTGTTCTAACTCTCTGAAGAAACTCCATGGTATTTTGATAGGGATTGCATTAAACGTGTACATTGTCCTTGGTAACATTGACATTTTCATAATATTAATTCTACCAATCCATGGGAATGGAATATTTTTCCATCTCTTTGTGTCTTCCTTAATATCTTTCTATAATGTTTAGGGTATAGATGCCTCACCTCTTTGGTTAGGTTTATTCCTAGTATCTTATGCTTTTGGGTGCAATCGTAAATGGGATTGACTCCTTAATTTCTCTTTCTTCAGTCTCATTGTTAGTGTATAGAAATGCCATTGATTTCTAGGCATTGATTTTGTATCCTGCAATGGTACCAAATTGCTGTATGAGTTCTAGCAATCTTGGGGTGGAGGCTTTTGTTTTTTCTAGGTAGAGTATCATGTCATCAGCAAAGAGGGAGAGTTTGAGTGCTTCTTTGCCAATTTGAATGCCTTTAGTGTCTTTTTGTTGTCTGATTGCTGAGGCGAGGACTTCCAGTACTATGTTGAATAGCACTGGTGAGAGTGGACATCCCTGTCTTGTTCCTTATCTTAGGTGAAAGGCTCTCAGTGCTTCCCCATTGAGAATGATATTTGCTGTGGGCTTTTCATTGATGGCTTTTAAGATGATGAGGAATGTTTCCTCTATCCCTATGCTCTTAAGTTTTTTGATCAGGAATGGATGCTTATTTGTCAAATGCTTTCTCTGCATCTAATGAGAAGATCATAAGGATCTTGGTTTTTCTCTTGCGGATATGATGAATCACATTGATTGTTTTACAAGTTTTGAACCAGCCTTGTGTCCCGAGGATAAATTCTACTTGGTCATGCTGAATAATTTTCTTAATGTATTGTTGGATTCTATTGGCTAGTATCTTGTTGAGAATTTTTGCATCCATGTTCATCAGGGCTATTGGTCTATAATTCTCCTTTTTGGTGAGGTCTTTGTCTGGTTTTGGAGTTAAGGTGATGCCGGCCTCCTCGAACGAATTTGGAAGTACTCTATCTGTTTCTATCTTTCCAAACAGCTTTAGTAGGATAGGTATGGTTTCTTTCTTAAACGTTTGATAGAATTCCCCTGGGAAGCCATCTGGCTTTTGACTTTTGTGTCTTGGGAGGTTTTGGATGACTACTTCAATTACCTCCCTGGTTATTGGCCTGTTCAGGTTTTCTATTTCTTCCTGTTCCAGATTTGGTAGTTTCTGGCTTTCCAGGAATGCGTCCATTTCTTCTAGATTGCCTAACTTATTGGCAAATGGCTGTTCATAATATGTTTTAAAATCGTTTGTATTTCCTTGGTATTGGTAGTGATCTCTCCTTTCTCATTCATGATTTTATTAATTTGAGTCTTTATTCTCTCTTTTTCTTAATAGGCTGGTTAATGGTTTATGTATGTTATTAATTATTTCAAAGAACAAACTTCTGGTTTTGTTTATCTGTTCCACATTTCTTCTGGTATCGATTTCCTTGAGAACTGCTCGAATTTTAATTAATTCTCTTCTGTTGGGTGTAGGATCTATCTGCTGCTTTTTCTCTCGCTCCTTTATGAGTAATGTTAGCTTTTCTATTTGAGTTCATTCAGGTTTTTGAATGGATGCTTATACTGTGATGTATTTCCCCCTTAGAATGCTTTTGCTGCATTCCTAAGATTTTGTACGGTAGTATCTTCATTCGTATTAGTTTCCATGAATATTTTTCTTAATAAATTAACTTTTTACTTGTGGTCAATTTACCAACATACATAATAACACCCAATGCTCATCCCGTCAAGTGCCCCCCTCAGTGCCTGTCAAACATTCACCCCCATCCCCCTTCCTCCTCCCCTTCTACCACCCCTAGTTCGTTTCCCAGAGTTAGGAGACTTTATGTTCTGTCTCCATTTCTGATATTTCCCACACAATTCTTCTCCATTCCCTTATATTCCTTTCACTATTATTTATATTCCCCAATGAATGAGAACATACACTGTTTGTCCTTCTCCGATTGAGTTCACTCAACATAATACCCTCCAGTTCCATCCACGTTGAAAAAAATGGTGGGTATTTGTCGTTCCTATAGGCTGAGTAATATTCCATTGTATACATAAACCACTTATTCCTTATCCATTCATCTTTCAATGGACTTCAAGCCTCCTTCCACATTTTGGCTATTGTGGACATTGGTGCTATAAACATCGGGGTGCAGGTGTCCCAGCGTTTCATTGCATCTGAATCTTTGAGGTAAATCCCCAACAGTGCAATTGCTGGGTCTTAGGGTAGGTCTATTTTTTTTTTTTTAGGGTAGGTCTATTTTTAACTCTTTTTTTAAATTTTTATTTATGATAGTCACAGAGAGAGAGAGAGAGGCAGAGACACAGGCAGAGGGAAAAGCAGGCTCCATGCACCAGGAGCCCAATGTGGGATTCAATCCCGGGTCTCCAGGATCGCACCCTGGGCCAAAGGCAGGCGCCAAACTGTTGCGCCACCCAGGGATCCCTATTTTTAACTCTTTGAGAAACCTCCACACAGTTTTCCAGAGTGGCTGCACCAGTTCACATTCCCACCAACAGTGTAAGAGGGTTCCCTTTCCTCCGCATCCTCTCCAACATTTGTGGTTTCCTGCCTTGTTAATTTTCCCCATTCTCACTGGTGTGAGGTGGTTCTCTTTGTGGTTTTGATTTGTATTTCCCTGATGGCAAGTGATGCAGAGCATTTTTTCATGTGCATGTTGGCCATGTCAATGTCTTCCTCTGTGAGATTTCTCTTCATGTCTTTTGCTCATTTCATGATTGGATTGTTTTTCCTTTGGTGTTGAGTTTAAGAAGTTCTTTATAGATCTTGGAAACTAGCTCTTTATCTGATGCGTCTTTTTCAAATATCTTCTCCCATTCTGTAGGTTGTCTTTCAGTTTTGTTGACTGTATCCTTTGCTGTGCAAAAGCTTCTTATCTTGATGAAGTGACAATAGTTCATTTTTTCTCTTGTTTCTTTTGCCTTCGTGGATGAATCTTGCAAGAAGTTACTGTGGCTGAGTTCAAAATGGGTGTTACCTGTGTACTCCTCTAGGATTTTGATGGACTCTTGTCTCACATTTAGATCTTTCATCCATTTTGAGTTTATCTTTGTGTATGGTTAAAAAGAGTGGTCTAGTTTCATTCTTCTCCATGTGGATGACCATTTTCCCAGCACCATCTATTGAAGAGACTGTCTTTCTTCCAATGGTTAGTCTTTCCTACTTTATCGAATATTAGTTGACCATAAAGTTCAGGGTCCACTTCTGGGTTCTCTATTCTCTTCCATTGATCTATGTGTCTGCTTTTGTGGCAGTACCACACAGTCTTCATGACCACAGCTTTGTAGTACACCCTGAAATCTGGCATTGTGATGCCCCCAGATATGGCTGTCTTTTTTAAAATTCCCCTGGCTATTCAGGGTCTTTTCTGATTCCATACAAACCTTAAAATAATTTGTTCTAAATCTCTGAAGAAAGTCCATGGTATTTAGATAGGGTTTGCATTAAACATGTACATTGCCTGGGTACAATTGACATTTTCACAATGTTAATTCTGCCAATCCATGAGCATGGAATGTTTTTCCATCTCTTTGTGTCTTCCTCAATTTCTTTCAGAAGTGTTCTATTGTTTTTAGGGTATAGATCATTTACCTCCTTGGTTAGGTTTATTCCTAGGTATCTTATGATTTGGGTGCAATTGTAAATGAAATTGACTCCTTAATTTCTCTTTCCTCAGTCTCATTGTCAGTGTATAGAAATGCCATTGATTTCTGGGCATTGAGTTTTTATCTTGCAACGCTACCAAATTGCTGTATGAGTTCTAGCAATCTTAGGGTTGAGGCTTTTGTGTTTTCTAGGTAGAGTATCATGTCATCAGAGAAGAGGGAGTGTTTGACTACTTATTTGCCAATTTGAATGCCTTTAATGTCTTTTTGCTGTCTGACTGCTAAGGCTAGGACTTCCAGACTATGTTGAATAGCAGTGGTGAGATTGGACATCCCTGTCTTGTTCCTGATATTAGGGGAAAGGCTCCCGGTGCTGCCCCACTGATAATGATATATGCTGTGGGCTTTTCCTAGATTGCTTTTAAGATTACGAGAAATATTCTGACTCCCCCTATGCTGAAGTGTTTTGATCAGGAATGGATGCCCTATTTTGTCAAATGCTTTCTCTGCATCTAATGAGAGGATCATATGGTTCTTGGTTTGTCTCTTGCTGATATGTTGAATCACATTGATTGTTTTACGAGTGTTGTACCAGCCTTGTGTTCCAAGGATAAATCCTACTTGGTCATGCTGAATAAATTTCTTAAAGTCCTTTTGGATCCTATTGGCTAGTATCTTGTTGAGAATTTTTGCATCCATGTTCATCAGGGCTATTGGTCTGTAATTCTCCTTTTTGGTGTAGTCTTTGTCTGGTTTTGGAGTTAAGGTGATGCCGGCCTCCTCGAACGAATTTGGAAGTACTCTATCTGTTTCTATCTTTCCAAACAGCTTTAGTAAGATAGATGTGGTTTCTTCTTTAAATGTTTGATAGAATTCTCCTGGGAAGCCATCTGGCCCTGGACTTTTGTGTCTTGGGAGGTTTTGAATGACTGCTTCAATTTCCTCCCTGGTTATTGGCCTGTTTAGGTTTTCTATTTCTTCCTGTTCCAGATTTGGTAGTTTCTGGCTTTCCAGGAATGCGTCCATTTCTTCTAGATTGCCTAATTTATTGGTGTATGGCTGTTCATAATATGTTTTTAAAATCGTTTGTATTTCCTTGGTGTTGGTAGTGACCTCTCCTTTCTCATTCATGATTTTATTAATTTGAATATTTTCTCTCTTCCTTTTAATAAGGTTGGCTAATGGTTTATCTATCTTATTAATTCGTTCAAAGAACCAACTCCTCGTTCCGTTGATCTTTTCCAGAGTTCTTCTGGTCTCGATTTCCTTGAATTCTGCTCGAATTTTAATTAACTCTATTCTTCTGTTTCGTGTATGATCTATCTGCTTTTTTTTCTCTAGCCTCTTTATGTGTAAGGTTAGCTTTTGTATTTGTGTAGTTTCCCGTTTTTTAATAGATGCTTGTATTGTGATGTTTTTCCCCCTTAGGACTGCTTTTGCTGCATCCTAAAGATTTTGAACGGTTGTATGTTCATTCTCATTAGTTTCCATGTATCTTTTTAATTCTTCCTTAATATCCTGGTTGACCATTTCATCTTTAACAGGATGGTCCTTAACCTCGATGTGTTTGAGGTCCTTCCAAACTTCTTGTTGTGATTTAGTTCTAATTTAAGGCATTATGGTCTGAGAATATGCAGGGGACGATCCCAATCATTTGGTATCGGTTCAGACCCTATTTGTGACCCAGTATGTGGTTTATTCTGGAGAAATTTCCACATGCACTTGAGAAGAATGTGCATTCAGTTGAGTTTGGATGTAAAGTTCTGTAGATTTCTGTGAAATCCATCTGGTCCAGTGTATCATTTAAAGCTCTCGTTTCTTTGGAGATGTTGTGCTTAGAAGACCTATCGAGGGTAGGAAGAGCTAGATTGAAGTCACCAAGTATAAGTGTATTATTATCTAAATATTTCTTTTATTTGTTTATTAATTGGTTTATTTATTTATTTATTTATTTTTATTATTAATTGGTTTAAATATTTGGCAGCTCCCACATTCGGGGCATATATATTGAGGATAGTTAAGTCCTCTTGTTGGATAGATCCCTTAAGTACAATTAAGTGTCCCTCTTCATCTCTCAGTATAGTCTTCGGGGTAAATTTTAGTTTATCTGATATAAGGATGGCTACCCCTGCTTTCTTTTGAGGACCATTTGAATGGTTCTCCAACATTTAATTTTCAGATTGTAGGTGTCCTTCTGTCTAAAATGTCTGTTGTAGACAGCAAATAGATTGGTCCTGCTTTTTTATCCAGTCTGAAACCCTGCGCCTTTTGATGCGGTCATTAAGCCCGTTCATGTTCAGAGTTTCTATGGACAGATATGAGTTTAGTGTCATCATGATACATATTCAGTCCTTGTTTTTGTGGATTGTTCCACTGAACTTCTTCTTAAAGGGGAATTTTAAGAGTCTCCCTTAAAATTTCTTGCAGAGCTGGTTTGGAGGTCACATATTCTTTCAGTTCCTGCCTGTCTTGGAAGCTCTTTATCTCTCCTTCCATTTTGAATGAGAGCCTTGCTGGATAAAGTATTCTTGGTTGCATGGTCTTCTCATTGAGGACCCTGAATATATCCTGCCAGCCCTTTCTGGCCTGCCAGGTCTCTGTGGAGACGTCTGCTGTTACCCTAATGCTCCTCCCCATAAAGGTCAGGGATTTCTTGTTTCTTGCCGCTTTAAGGATCTTCTCTTTATCTTTGGAATTTGCAAGCTTCACTATTAAATGTCGAGGTGTTGGACGGTTTTTATTGATTTTAGGGGGTATCTCTCTATTTCCTGGATCTGAATGCCTGTTTCCCTTCCCAGATTAGGAAAGTTTTCAGGTATGATTTGTTCAAATACTTATTCTGGCCCTCTGTCCATTTTGGTGCCCCCGGGACCCCCAATTACACGTAGGTTTTTCTTCCTCAGGCTGTCGTTTATTTCCCTTAGTCTGTCTTCCTGGTCTTTTAGTTGTCTGTCTCTTTTTATCTCAGTTTCTCTCTTTGCCATCAACTTCTCTTCTACATCACTCACTCGTTCTTCCACCTTGTTAACCCTCGTTGTTAGGACTTCTAGTTTGGATTTAATCTCATTCAAGTGATTTTTCATTTCGGCCTGATTGGATCTAAATTCTGCAGTCATGAAGTCTCTTGAGTCCTTTATGCTTTTTTCTAGAGCCACCAGTAGCTGTATCATAGTGCTTCTGAATTGGCTTTCTGACATTGAATTGTAAATCAGATTTTGTAACTCTGTGGGAGAGAGGACTGTTTCTGATTCTTTCTTTTGAGGTGAGGTTTTCCTTCTATTCATTTTCCTCAGTGCAGAGTGGCCAAAAACAAATTGTATTGGGAAAAGGAGAAAAAGAGAGGAGAGAAAGAAGGAAAGAAAAGAGAAAAAGAAAAGAAATAAAGGAAGAAAGAAGAAAAAAGGGAATACAAACAGAAAAAAAAGAAAGAAACAGGGGAAAAAATGTGGGGGAAGCAATCAGGAATAAAAAAAACATGGGGGAGAATCTTCTGATTCTGTATACTTTAAGTCCCTTGACTTCCCCCTGGAACTTGTCCATCTAGCTGGTCTTCTAGGGGAGGGTCCTGTTGTGCTGTTTTCAGGTGTTAGCACTTGGGGGAGCTGCTCTGTCACCTGCCTGGTGCAGGGCTCAGTGGGGATAGTTTACCCTGTGAGGCCCAAGGGGAAACAACCCCAGTGGCAGTGGCCACCTCTGGAAACCTGTATTCAGCCCCCGCAGTAACTCGGGAGTAGTCCATCTGCAGGGCCTGGAGGTTCTGGGGTGGGGCCGCTGATCTGCTCAGCTCTGGGCAGGAGCGTCCTTGTTGTTCTGGGACCTCCGGGCCTCTGCCTGTCCCGGGGTTGGCCAAATCCTGGGATGTGTCCTGGCACCCTGTGCTCTGGGGCCTGTGCTGTTGGATTCGTGCTCCTGGCTGCGCAGCCGCCTATTCCCAGAGCTGCCGCCCAGCCCCTCTGAGCTGCTCCTAGTCACGCAGCCCCCTCAGGGAGCCGCCACCTGAGCACCTCCGAGTTGCTCCTAGAGCCACGCAGCCCCCACTGCACTGAGCCCCTTCCTCTGCCAGAGGCACCGCCGCCAAGCTGCTCCTGGGGCATGCAACTCCCTACACGCAGAACCCTGCCCGAGCTCCTCTGAGCTGCTCCCAAGTCAGTGCATGTGCCCTGCAGCCCTTAGGGAGCTTGGTGCACTCTCCTGGGAGTGCAGGTGTCTGTTCATGTCCCAGGGAGCCCGTGGGTATCCCCGCCCTCCTGGGGTCCTGCTCTGAATCCCTACAAGCGCCATTCCACCCAGGAAGATTGGTTCAGATCCTGCTTCTCTGGGACAGAGGTCTCCTGACCGGGGGGCACTCACCCTGGCCTTTGCCTGGCTCCTCGTGGGGCCCCTCCCACTTGGATGCCTTTTGTTTCTTTATTTCTTTTTCCCCCGTCTTCCTACCTTGATAGAAACGCGAACTTTTCTCACTGTAGCATTCGATCTGTTCTCTGTTTAAATCTCAGGCCGAATTCCTAGATTTTCAGGATGATGTGAAGGTTATCTAGGTAATTTGGTGAGGACAGGTGACTTGGGGACCCTACTCTTCTGCCATCTTGCCCCTGCTCCTGTATGTTGCCTTTTAGCTTTGGTTGTTTCCTTCACTTTGCGGAAGCTTTTCAATTTGATGAAGTCCCAATAGGATTTTGCTTTTGTTTCCCTCACCTCAGAGGCATATCTAGAAAGAAGATCCAATGGCCAATGTCAAAGACGTTGCAGCCTATCTTTTCTTCTTTTTATGCTTTCAGATCTCACATTTAGGTCTTTCATCCATTTTGAATTTATTTTTTATATATATGGTGTAAGAAAGTGGTCCAGTTTCATTCTTCTGCATTTGGCTGCCTGGTTTTCCCAACACCATTTGTTCTTATCCTGGGGTCAGGGTTAGGGTTTGTTGAAGAGACTGTCTTTGTGCCATTGGATATTCCTTCCTGCCTTGTTGTCCATTATGGGTCATAGATACATGTTTGTATCTTGTTTTGGCTTTCCATTCTGTTCTATTGATCTAAGCGTCTCCTTTTGGGAGAACCCTGATTGCTGATTCAATTTCTTTGCTGGTTAACTGTCTGTTCAAATTTCTTATTTCTTCATTTTTCATTTTTGGTATGTTATATATTTCTAGGGATTGATCTATTTCTTCCAGGTTCTAGGTTGCTGGCATGTAATTTTTCATCATATTCTCTTATAATTGTTTGTATTTTTCTAGTGTTGGTTGTTATTTCTCTTTTCTCATTTGTGATTTTATTTCGGTCCTTTCTCATCTTTTTATCTTTTTTCTTTTTTAAAGATTTTATTTATGTATTCATGAGAGACACAGAGATGCTTAGGTATAGGCACAGGAAAAATGAGGCTCCATGCGGGGAGCCTGATGTGTGACTTGATTCCCCAGGACCCCTGGGATCATAACCTGAGCCAAAGCACATGCTCGACCACTGAGGCACCCAGGTGCCTTGATGATTCAATTCCTCTGCTAGTTATGGGTCTGTTCACATTTTCTATTTCTTCCTATTTCAGTTTTGCTTGTTTGCACATTTCTAGGGATTTGTCCATTTCTTCCAGGTCTCCCAGTTTGTTAGCATATAATCTTTCATAGTATTCCCTTATGATTGTCTTATTTTTCTGGTGTTGATTGTGATCTCTCTTCTCTCTTTTGTGATTTTATTTATTTAGGTCTTTTCTCATTTCTCGTTCATTTGGCTGGCTAGGGCTTGATCCATTTTATTAAGTATTTTGTTTTTTTTTTATTTACTTATGATAGTCACAGAGAGAGAGAGAGACAGAGACACAGGCAGAGGGAGAAGCAGGCTCCATGCACCGGGAGCCCGACGTGGGATTCGATCCTGGGTCTCCAGGATCGCGCCCTGGGCCAAAGGCAGGCGCTAAACCGCTGCGCCACCCAGGGATCCCTTATAAATTATTTTGAAGAACCAGCTCTTAGTTTCATTATTTCATTCTACTGTTTCTGTATTTTTTATTTCTGCTCTCATTTTATTTTTTCCCTTCTTCTGTAGGCTTTAGGCTTTGTTTCCTATTCCTTTTCCAGCTCCTTTAGGTGTATCGTTAGGTTGTGTATTAGAGACTTCTTGTTTGCTGAGATAGACCTGTATTGCTATGTACTTCCCTCTTTGGACTGCCTTTGCTACATCCCAGAGGTTTGGAGAAACATGTTTTCATTTTCATTTGTTTTAAATTTCCTCTTTAATTTCCTGGTTGCTCCATTCATTTTCTCGAAGGATATTCATAATCTCCACGTATTTTTGGTCTGTCCAATTTTTTTCTTACTGTCGACTTCAAGTTTCATAGCGTCGTAGTTGAAAATGTATAGGGCGTGATATCAACCTTCTTGTACCTGTTGTACCTCTTGAGGGCTGATTTGTGGCCCATGATATGATCTGTTCTGGAGAATGTCCCATGTGCACTTGAAAGGAATGTGTATTTTGCTTTAGGAAGAAATGTTCCGAAAATATCTGTTGAGTCCCTGTGGTCCAGTGTGTCAAGGTTCACCTGTTGATTTTCTGTATAGACTATCGGTCCATTGCCATAAGTGGGTAGGTTTTAAAATCCCCTGTCTTTGTATTATTATCAATGAGTTCCTGTACGTTTATTGGTAATTGGGTTCCATATTTAGGTACTCCCATGTAGGCAGCATAAATATTTAGTTGTTTGATCCTGATAGAGAGTCTTTTTAACTATGAAATAATGCCCTTCTTCATCACTTCTTACAGTATTTGTTCTTTCTTTTTTGAGATTAAGTATTTTATTTATTTATTCATGAGAGATACACAGAGAAGCAGAGGCAGAAACATAGGCAGAGGGAGAGAGGCTCCCCAATGGGATGCCGATGTGGGACTCGATCCTGGGATCCCAAAAACACACCTTGAGCTGAAGGCAGATGCTCAACCACTGAGCCACCAGGTGACCCCCAGGGTTTGGTTTCAAATCTTGTGTGTCTAATATAAGTATTGGTCCTCCAGCTTTCTTTTCATAGCCATTAGCGTGATAGATGATTTTCCATCTGACTTTCAATCTGCTGTTGTCTATAGTTCTAAGGTGAGCATCTACTAGGCAGCATACCGATGGACCTTGTTATTTTAATAACAATTTTATTTTTGAGAGCATGAGAGAGAGAGAGCGAGAGAGAGGGAGAGGCAGAAAATTAGGCGAAGAGAGAAGTAGGCTCCCCACCAGGAGCCCAATATGGGACTCGATCCCATACTCTAGGATCACACCCTGAGTCAAAGGCAGAGGCTCAACCCCTGAGCCACCTAGGCATCCTGGATCCTGTTTTTAAAGCCACTCTGATACCCTATATCTTTTGATTGGAGCATTTAGTATCAGCATTCAGAGTGCTTATTCAAAGATATGAACTTTGTGCCTTTGTGTTACCAGTAGAGTTGGTGTGTCTGGTGACGTTCTCTGGTCCTTTCTAGTCTTTGTTGCTTTTGGTCTCTTTTTCCCCCCACTAGAATAGTCCCTCTTAAAATTCCTTAGTGGACTGGTTTAGCAGTCATGAACTCCTTTATACTTTGCCTGTCTGGGAAAATCTTTCTCTCTATCCTGAATGACACCCTTGCTGAAGAAAGAATTCATACAAATTGGACTCCAATAAAAAGAAATTTAAAAACATAAAATAAATTTTTGCTATTATGATTGAGGAAAATGGCATTTAGGAGGAAAAGCAGAAGCTGAAAGAGAGGAGGATAGATTTCGCCATCTGTAGCCTTCACAGGGACCTGGTGTCCTTTCCTAAGAGGGCCCCCGCCCTCCGTAGGATGCTTCCTGCCCCTCTGCACTCCTTTTTGGAACCCAGCAGGCACATCTCCGTGCCTCCAGCACCTCTGCAGTCATGGTTTATAGCGTCTTCCAGGTATCCTATTGGGGACCATGGCGTCCTGTATGTAACCATTCATCTGCTGTTTGACAACATTGGGGGGATTCTGACTTTTGTTGGTTGTGGGGTGTGTGTGTGTCTATCACATGAAGCTATCATGTGCAGCTATCGGATTCTCTGGCTGGGTAACCCAAATGCCGAAATGGTTGGTAAAACCATCATTTGTGGTGCTGATGCTGGGTGGCTAGCTGGGCTCTCCTTGCTGACCTGGGGCTCGCTCCTGTAGTGAATTTCAGCTGGAGGGTCAGCTGAGATGGAAGGTCTGTCTCGGCCACATTCCCATGTCCGGCAATGGGTCTTGCCGAGCGCCAGCTGCTTCTCTTCTCCCCGATGCCTCTCCAGCAGGGAGTTAGACCTCGGGGCTGCCCTGGCGGGAGCTCCTGAGGAGCCCGGTGCCCATGGCGGAGAGCCCTGAGGCTGCCTGTGTGTGGAAGTCGGAGTGGAGACGGGGCTGGGGTTCCTCAGATCCTGTGCTGCCTGGCTTTCAGGCCGAGCCCCATGCTCACCCAGCCCCTACTCACTAAGGCGAGGAGGGTGTCCTCCACAGGCTGGTGTGATAGATCCAGCACCACAAGGTGTGCACGCTGAGTCCACCTGGTGAGCATTACCCAGGTGCGTGAGCTGCAAGTTGGGACACAGGAAATTTAACAAAAATCCCCTACCCCTGGACAAGCAGAGCAGGAATGATTCCATTTTGTGCTATACCCGCCACCACCCCTACGACCCCCAAATGACCAGCTTATATCTTAAGGCGCTGCCCCACCCAAGTCAAGCTGCTGGGCACACCCTAATCGGAAATCGGCTCATAAAAATGTAACCCTGCTTTGTGTCCCCCAAAACTGAGCACCGATTCTGACCAAAGTAATAGGCCAGGTCAAGCGGATCCTATAGGGTAAGGTGTAATTCAATCAGCCACCTGCGTGTGGACTGACATGACTGTGCAAATTTCTGCATATCCCATGGTCCACTGGCCCCTATAAAGCTGCTATGCCTCTTAGTCTCGGGGTCCAAGTCCCTGCTCCGCTGTGTCGGGTGCACTTGGACCCAAGCTCCAGCTTGTAGAGAAAGCCTCGGGTGTTTGCATCGGTATTGGCTCCTAAGTGGTTTCTCAGATTCGTAGTCTTGGGCACAACACAAGGGCCTACTGTCCTGACATCCCTTCCAGGGCCACACTGAGCGCCCCACAGGCCCTCTGTGCCCCAGGCACACTGGCATGGGGATGCGGGGAGGGTAATACATGCCCTGGAACCAGGCCAGCCCCGGCCTCCTGGACAGAGGGAACACAGACCTCACAGGTCACTTTGCACAGACCCTGGTGACCTGAGGTTCCCTGGCTGTCACTCTGAACTAGTCCATTCTGGCCCACGGGGCACAGGATGAGTCCCAGTATAGTCTTTGGGGTCCTTATCCTGGCGTCTGTCCGCCCCTGGAAGGCACATGGGGACATCAGCAGTGTGTGCCTTGTGGTGCCCCTGCAGGGGCTGTTTGGGGCCCGGGTGATGCCCCCTCCTCCTCTCTGTGGGTCTCTCCATGCCCCGTGCACAGAGTTCTGGGAGACACAGAAAAGGGCTGGCTGTGCATTTTCACACCACAACACTTTATTGACTTTCTACAGTAAACGGGCTCAGAGCCGTGGGTGCGCGCCTTCACCTGGGGAGGGAGACCTTTCTGTCCTTTACGGGAGGACAAGAATCACATGGGTTGGGGGTCGAGTGCTGGAGTCCCCCACCTGGAGCATGTGTGGACTCCGGGTGGGGGCGTGTGTCCTGAGGTTTCAGCCTGAGAGACGGTTCTGAGGACAGCAGAGCTGAACTGGACCTGCAGCTCATGGGCTCCTGCGCTGGGTTCCCACAGGGCAGCTGGACCACGGCCTCGGGCCCCCTGGAGCCCCAGTATCTGGAGGAACCTGCCTCCTGGTGTGGGTGCGGGTGGGGCCCACCGGCCTACCCCTACTCTCCCCACACTGGGGTGTACCGGGATCCTCCGGGCTGCCCTAGGTCTGCGACCTGGATCTGTGGGTCACACCCAGGGCCCAGGAGGCCACATCGAGCTGTGAGAGGGCTCGCTCAGCGTGGGACCAGAATCCAGGGCTGCACAGGGCCATGGGGGGCTGGAATCCATTCGTCCTTGTGTTGCCATGGGGGGGCCCAAATCAACTCAGCCCCCACAGATCCTGGTGCCAGGGCAGCCCAGGTCCCACTGGGTTAGGGGCTGGTGTCCTGTGCAGGGTGTGTCGCCCTCCAGGAGGGAGAGTGGGCGGAGGCAGGGCACAGTGGGTTCTTTGCACCACTCACCTACACCCACTCTGTTGGAGACTCCGTGCCTTTCCTCCTCCCTGCAACCCCTGTGCGCTCTATTGAACACCCGGTCTTCTGATGGGAACAGGGTATCCAGAGAACCCCAGGGAGGCTGAGCATGTCCCACAGGGGGCATCTGCACCGGGTTTGCTGGGGGCCGATGGTGCGGGGTAGATGGTGTGGGACTAGGGGTATCATGGTGGTGGAGTGTGGGGGATGGTGTAGGGGGGATGGTGTTGTGGTGTAGTGTGGGTTAGGATTGTGTGGGGCTGTGTGGCTGTGAGGGGGATGGTGTTTTGTGGAATGCCATTGGGGATTATGATGTAGGGGAATGATGTGGGAGTGGGGAATGAGCAGGATGGCGTGGGGGGCCTGTGGACACAGGGCATCCCCTTCCTCTAAGATGCACAAGGAGACGTCTACCGTTAAAGGCGACCCCAGTCTGGGGTTTGCTGTGACACCTGCCCCTGGGGCACCGTGTGGTCAGTGCAGGGCCCTGGCTGGACCGGGGTCATTATCTGGGGGTCATCATACTATGTATGTTTTCAAATTGCAAATTGTCTCAAATGAAATGCATAGAATTTAGAAATATATAAAGCTCCGAGAGTGGGTGTCACTCTGACCCGTCCGACCCTCATGGGATTGATGTGTGTCCTGCTCTAGCTGCGGCCATGCCTCCTGGCCCCCAGGTCTGGTTCCTGCCCCCCACTTCCCCCACCCCATCCCCTGCTTCTCAGGGTGCCATCCCTCTCCCCTTTGGGGTTCAGGTCCCATGGCAACCACTGGAGGCCCCATCAAATTGGCCTCCTCATCTCTGAGGCCCTGGGTTTGGGGGCATGTGGGTCATCCCCATCACCCTATCATGGAGCAGTGTGTTGTTGGCTGCTGTTGCTCCCCCCGGGTTCAGAAGCCCCGTTTTCCCTACCCCGAAGCCCCCAAGCCTCCCCTGGGGCCCCTCAGCCCCCTGGCCCAGCAGCCTCACCCGACCCCCTAGCAGGCCCAAAACATAGTGTGGCTGCTGAACATCCTGTTGACGTCCAGGTCTACCTGCACGATGTCCCTGGAGGAGACCAGGGCCTTCTCCTTCATTTCCTGTGGGAAAACCGGGGAGCAGGAGCCCACGTCAGGGACACAGACCCCAACATGTCACGAGCTGCCATGCTGGGCAGGGAGCCCTGGGGCCACAATGGGAGTGGGTCTGCTGAAACCTCCTGCCTTTCCCTGGGAGGCCGAGGATGGCGGGAGTGCCCACCGAGCCCATGGGACCTGTGTGAGGGCCTGTCCCAAGCTGTTGTGGGTAGGGAGGTGACTGAGGGTCAGCCTGGGGTGGAGGGGATGTGGGGTCAGCCCAGGTGGGGAGGGGACATGGAAGTTTTGTGCCCAAAATAGCAAATCTGAGAAACCACTGAGGAGCCTACACCAATGCAAACACACAATGGTTGATTTCCAAACTCGAGCTTGCGTCAAAGTACACCCGATACAGCGGAGCATGGACTTGGACCCCGAAGTGGGTTTTAGCTTAGTTTTAAGGGCTGGTCTCAGGGACATCCAGAAGGGCTGGAGCAATTCCTCAAGTTCTGTTTACATTTTGATATGGGGCCTTCAAGGGCATTGAGTTCTGTTCTCATTCTAATATGGGGCTTTATTCGACTTTAAGCTGTAAGCTGTTTTTTTCTTTTTTTCCTGTAACTGAAATAATGCAAATTTTAGCTCTTATTCACAGGGGCCTGGGATGGCAGTACTTGTGCTAACAGTGAACTTAAAGTGGAACCGTCTCAATTTTGTCAGCCTCCACACAGACAAGATACTGAAGTTTAAAACTCCAAATTTTAGGGGCTGCCCTGGTGGAGACCTGTGCTCTTCCTGCCCGGGAGGGTGTCCTCCCACTCCTGGCCTTTGCTGGTCTGTCCCAGGAATGCGGCCCCGTGACTGCACAGGGGTTTGCAGCTTATGGCCATACAGGGCAGACAGCTGGCCCAAGTCCTGCTGCTCTCAGCCACGTTCCCGCTCCTGTGCCTGGGAACAGTTGGTGCCACCATCCTTGGGACCCGTGGGATCCTGAGCCCACCCTGTCACTCCAGGGACTGCCCCTGACTTCTCCACCTGAACACCTTAAGGATGGTGTGTCCCCCACTCTAGGAGACTTCTGAAAGTTCACATTTTGTGCTCTGCTGCATAATATTGTGTGTAGAACCATCAGCTGGCTCCCTGTCCTTGTGGGATCAGGGGCTATGCCTCCCCAAGATCAACTGATTGATTTTTTTTTAAGATTTTATTTTTCTGTAATCTCTACAGCCAACATTGGGCTTGAACATGCTACCCCAAGAACAAGAGTCCCATGTTCTTACAAACCACACCGAGCCAGTTAGGCTCCCTTTGATTGATTGATACATGTTAATTGAAGCAGGGGTGTTGCATGTGTCAGGGCAGAAACTGAGCCCACGCTTTGAGGTGTGGTGGAGTCATTTGGACCTTGATCAATGTTAAAGAAACCATAGCTTCCCTGGGAGCCCAGGGAGCAGGGACCACATACGTGAAAATTTGATAATTTCCTTTTCTGTAGTAGTTATTTTACTGACATTTTAAAGTGCTATTCAATGGTAAATATCAATCTAGGATTGGGATACAGTGAGAACGTTCTAGGATTTGGAGGTTACTAAAGCTCCCCGTCATGGACTCAATGTTCCAGTTCAATGCAGAGATAGGCAATGGAGCAAAGAGTTATAAAACATGGCACTGGGGTGCCTGGCTGTCCTGGTTGGGGTATCTTGAACTCAGTGTTATGAGTTTGAACACCGTGTTGGGTATAGACAGGACATAAAATTAAAATAGTTAGGGGATCCCTGGGTGGTGCAGCGGTTTAGCGCCTGCTTTTGGCCCAGGGCGCGATCCTGGAGACCCAGGATCGAATCCCACATCGGGCTCCCAGTGCATGGAGCCTGCTTCTCCCTCTGCCTGTGTCTCTGCCTCTCTCTCTCTCTCTCTGTGACTATCATACATAAATAAATAAAAAAAATAGTTAACAAATAATAAATGGATGAAAAAATAAAGCATGATATCAAAGGTAAGTGCTTGCTTATGTCTCACCTGCGACCTATTCTTGATCACCCCACTTGCACTACATGGCCCAGATGACGTCCTCCACAAGGGACAGTCCTGCCTGAGTGGAAGTGGGCGTCTTTCGTTGTAAGACCTGTGGTTCCCCTCGTTCTGCAGGAAGAGAAGAGTCATGAAGGCACAAGTTCGGGGGATCAGCATACACCTAGAAAATGATCGTTTCTGAACCCGGTAGCCAGAGCTCAGCCTCCTTTTAGGACCAGATATCATAAAGAAGCCTCTTTGGTCATTGGTTTGGATGCAGGGAGGAGGTAAACTAGAATTAGGAAGAACAAAGGAGGAGGAAATCCAGAAGCTGAAAGAGAGGAGGAAAGATTTCACAATCCATAGCCTTCACAGGGACCTGGTGTCCTTTCCTAAGAGGGGCCCCCCCATTGAAGTATGCTTCCTGCCCCTTTGCTCTCCTTGTTGGAACCCAACAGGCACATCTCTGTGCCTCCAGCACCTCTGCAGTCGTGATTTATAGCGTCTTCCATGTATCCTATTGGGGACCACAGCGTCGTGTATGTAACCATTCGACTGCTGTTTGACAACATTGAGGGATTCCGACTTTTGTTGGTTTCAGGGTGTGTGTGTGTGTGTCTATCACATGCAGCTATCACGTGCAGCTATCGGATCCTCTGGCTGGGTCACCCAAACACCGACATGGTTGGCACAACATCAATTCTGGTGCTGGCGCTGGGCAGCTTGCTGGACTCTCCTGGCCGACCCGGGGCTGGCTCATGCAGTGACTTTCCGCTGGAAGGTCAGCTGAGCTGGAAGGTCTGGCTCGGCCACATTCCCATGTCTGGCAGTGGTTCCCACTGAGCGCCAGCTGCTTCTCTTCTCCCCGATGCCTCTCCAGCAGGGAGCTGGACCTCGGGGCCGCCCTGGGGGGATATTCAGAGCCGCTGGGTGCCCATTACGGGGAGCCATGGGGCAGCCTGTGTGTGGGAGTAGGGGTGGTGATGGGGCTGGGGTTCCTCGGTCCCGTATGCTGGCTGGCATTCATGCCGAGCCCCATGCTCACCCAGCCCCTACTCACTAGGGCGAGGAGGGTGCCCTCTACATGCTGGTGTGAGATCCAGCACCACAAGGTATGCACACTGAGTCCACCTGGTGAGGGTGGCCCAGGTGCATGACCTGCAAGTGTGGGACCCAGGAATTTAACAAAAAGCCCCTACCCAAGGACAAGCAGAGCAGGACTGATTCCATTTTGTGATACACCTGCCACCTCCCCTATGACCCCCACATAACTTGCTTATGTCTTTTTTTTTAAATTGTTTATTTATTTATGATAGTCACAGAGAGAGAGAGAGAGACATAGGCAGAGGGAGAAGCAGGGTCCATGCAGCGGGAGCCCGACGTGGGATTCGATCCCGGGTCTCCAGGATCATGCCCTGGGCCAAAGGCAGGTGCGAAACCACTGTGCCACCCAGGGATCCCAACTTGCTTAT
The DNA here is from genome assembly GCF_053574225.1 of Canis aureus. NCBI lineage: Eukaryota > Metazoa > Chordata > Mammalia > Carnivora > Canidae > Canis > Canis aureus. Next base: position 72,942,510 of record NC_135617.1, read on the forward strand.
GTCTTAAGGTGCTGCCCCAACCCAGACAAGCTGCTGGGCACACCCTAATCGGAAATCGTCTCATAACAATGTAACCCTGCTTTGTGCTTGCCAAAACTGCACGCCAATTCTGACCAAAGTAATAGGCCAGGTCAAGTGGATCCTATAGGGTAAGTTGTAATTCAATCGGCCACCTGCGTGTGGACTGACAGGACTGTGCAACTTTCTGTGTATCCCATGGGCCACTGGCCCCTTTAAAGCTGCTACGCTTCTTAGTCTCAGGGTCCAAATCCCTACTCCACGGCCATGCTGCCTGGCCCCCAGGTCCAGTTCATGACCCTCATGTCCCCCACCCCATCCTCTGCTTCTCAGGGGGCAGTCCCTCTCCCCTTTGGGGTTCAGCTCCCATGGCAAGCCCTGGAGGCCCCATCCTAGTTGCCTCCTCATCCCCGAGGCCCCGGGGGTGTGGGTATAGAGGTCATCCCCAACACCCTACCATGGAGCGGTGTGTAGTTGGCTGCTGTTTTGCCCCCTGCCTCAGAAGCCCCGTTTTCCCTACCCAGAATCCCCCAGTCCTCCCCTGGGTCCTGATCCCCCCTGGCCCCTCAACCTCACCCTACCCCGTAGTACTCCCAAAATATGTTGTGACTGCTGAGCGTCCTGTTGACGTCCATGTCCACCTGCGTAATGTCCCTGGAGGAGACCAGGGCCTCCTCCTTCATTTCCTGTGGGAAAACCGGGGAGGCGGAGCTGGCGTCAGGGACACAGACCCCGACCTGTCACCAGGTGCTCTCCTGGGCAGGGAGCCCTGGGGTCACCATGGGAGTGTGTCCTGCCAAACCCTCCTTCCTTCCCCTGGGAGGCTGGGGACAGCTGGAGTGCCCACCGTGCCCGTGGAACTGTGTGAGGGCCTGTGCCCAGCAGTTGTCAGTGGGGAGGTGACTGAAGGTCATCCTGGGTGGGAGGGGACAGAGGTCAGTCCAGGTGGGGAGGGGTCATGCGGGTGTTTTGCCAAAGATTGCGAATCCGAGAAACGACTAAAGTGCAGACACCGATGCAAAGACTCGAGGGTTGATTTCAAAACTTGAGCGTGGGTCCAGGTATACCCCACACAGTGGAGCAGGGACTTGGACCCCAAGGAAGGTTTTAGATTAGTTTTAAGGGCTTGTCTCGGGGACCTCCAGAAGGGCTGGAGCAATTCCTCAAGTTCTGTTTACATTTTGATATGGGTCCTTCAAGGGCATTGAGCTCTCTTCTCATTCTAATTGGGGCTTCCAGCCCTTGGCTTAGGCTCAGTTTTTATTCTATTGTGGGGCTTTCTAAGACATTAGCTGTAAACTTTTGTTTTTTTCCAGTAACTGAAATAATGCAAATTTCAGGTCTTCTTCACAGTGGCCTGGGACTGCTGGACCTGTGCTAATACTGAACTTAAAGTAGAATGGCCGTAATGTTCTCGGCCTCCACACATCCTGTCCCGTCCTATCTAGCTCATGCCGCTCTCCCTGGAGCTCCTAAGAGAGAAATTGTATATGACCTCAGCGTGGCAGCATGTGTTGGGGGACAGGCCCAGGTATTTGGGATCAGGACGACCTGGGGCACGGTTGTCCCGGCTGTGCAGCAGGATTCCATGCTGCAGACTCTTTTTCCCTAAGGCTATCTTGACAACTGACTTTGTACATAGAAAAGTTCTCCTTTGTCTTTAGAAGTTGAGCAGGTTTAGCATTTTTTCTCTGCCCATCTGATTGCTCAGATTCCAATCTGAGACATATCCTGTTAATAAGGATAATTTACTATCCGTAGTACTATGGTTAAAATATTCTGACACAAGTAATTCAGAGAGATGAGGGTTTCTCATCTCTTTCTTCACAGCTCAGTCACTCATCAGGAAATGCATCTGTATGGATTTGGAAATAATTGAGAGACATTAGTACCAATGGTCCTATTATTATGTGAAGGATTCTTCCCTGAGATTCTTCCCCTGTTTCAACTGACACTGAAACACTGTGAACTCTTTGGAAGACAAATGTCAAGGAAATAAATGTTATACATTGCTAATTTTAAATGCACTTGCAATATGGTGTCTATTATACTAGAAGTATTTTTGTCTGATTTTTGCTATTTATTATCCTTTCCTGCTTCAGGTTGAGGAGGCATTATACGTGTTCATAAGTGTTTTTCTTTCCTTCTGATATAAAATTATTACTTTGTTCCCATCGAAGGAACTCTTTAAGAATAAGGCAAAAGTTAATTCAACGATTCTTAAAATGTCTTCACACTGGAGCCTGATTCATTTAAGTCAATTTTCAAATTAAATCTTATTTCTTAGAAAGAAAACAAAGATTTATAAGGAAATTGAGAATATAGTACAGAGAATTCTCATGCACTTGCACTCAATTTCTCCAATTATTGATATCTTATATCAGTACGGTACAAATATTAGCTAATGAATCAATATTAAAATTTTCGCAATAACCAAAGACCATACTTTATTCAGATTTCCTTAGTTTTTGCTAAGTCTCCATTCCTCATATCACACTCCATTTGTCCTCATGTTTTCTTAAGCTCCTCTGGATTGTGACAGTCTTTCAGCCTTTCCTTGTTGTTGTTGAACTGGAACACTTTGAGAAGTAGAGTATTTTGTAAAATTTCCCTCAGTTGGGACATGTCTGCTGTTTATCTCATGATTGAACTGTTTTTGTGGATTATATACAGAGATATACTGCTATTTTTATTATATCATATAAAGGATAGATACTATCAACATGATTTATCAGTCTTGGTATCGATCTGATCATCTTGCTGAGGTAGTGTTTGTCAGATTTCTCTGTAGTAAAGTGATTCTTTATTATTATTATTACTACTACTATTATTATTATTATATTATCATTATTATTTTAAGTTTTTCATAATATATTTTGTAGAAGGAAGTTACTATGTGTATTCCACACATAAGAGTGGGAAGCATGCTCATGAACTTGACGGTGGAATGTCTGCACAAATTGTTTGAAAATCTTCTACATGGGAGATTTCTTTTCCCTCTGGGTTTGTTTCTTTTTCAAAGATGCTATTTATTTATTTGAGAGAGAGAGGAACGAAAAACATGTGCTAGAGGGGCAGAGGGCAAGGGAGAAGCAGGTTCCCTGCTGAACAGGGAGCCTTCCTTGGACCTGGATCATGATCCGACCCTAAGGCAGAAGCTTAACAGACTGAGCCACCCAGGTGCCTTTCTTTCTTTCTTTCTTTCTTTCTTTCTTTCTTTCTTTCTTTCTTTCTTTCTTTCTTTCTTTCTTTTTCTTTCTTTGTCTTTCTTTCTTTTTTTTCCTTAATAATAATTTACTTTTTATTGGTGTTCAATTTGCCAACATACAGAATAACACCCAGTGCTCATCCCGTCAAGTGCCCCCCTCAGTGCCCATCACACATTCACATTCATTTGTGGCTCTAAAGACTGTTTGGATTTTCAGTTGCCTTTCTGATTTTATCTCTTGTGCGCACATGTTTCCTCTATACTACCAATTATTATTTTAAAGTTTTACTTGAATTCCTCTTTGTAAACACAGTATGATATAGTTTGAGGTTTACCACATAGTGATTCAACCCTTGAATACAACGCCTGGTACTGGTCAGAGGTGACCTCCATATCCCCATCCCCTGAATCCCCATCCCCCCCACCTTCCTCTGGTATTGATTACTTTATTCTCTGTGACTAAGAGTGTGTTTTTTTTTTGTTTGCTTCTCTCATCCCCCCCTCTGCCCCTTTGCCAGTTTGTTTGATTTCTTAAAATTCACATGTGAATGCAATTGTATGGTATTTGGTATCTGTCTTTCTCTGACTGACTGAGTTCATTTAGCATAAGTCCCTTCCACTTCTCCCACGTCATTGTAAATGGCTTCATTTCATCCTTCCTGATGACCGAGTGATGTCGCAGTGTGTATATTTACCACATCGTCTCTGCCCATTCATCTGTTGATGGACATCTGGGGTGTATACACAGTTTTGCTGTTGTTGATAATGCTTCTACCAACACTTGGCTGCGTGTTCCTCTTCAAATCTACTAAACTACTTTTGTATCCTCGGGGTAAATACCTAGCTGTGCAATTTTGGAATCGTTTTTTTTTAAATCTTTATTTTTTTTATTTTTATTTTTATTTTTTTGGTTTTACATCCTATTTTTTTTATTTATTTATTTTTTATTGGTGTTCAATTTACTAACATACAGAATAATACCCAGTGCCCATCACCCATTCACTCCCACCCCCCGCCCTCCTCCCCTTCTACCACCCCTAGTTCGTTTCCCAGAGTTAGCAGTCTTTACGTTCTGTCTCCCTTTCTGATATTTCCCACACATTTCTTCTCCCTTCCCTTTAGGGTAGCTCTATTTTTAACTTCTTTTTAAAAAAATTTTTTTTATGATAGTTACAGAAGGAGAGGCAGAGACACAGGCAGAGGGAGAAGCAGGCTACATGCACCGGGAGCCCAACGTGGGATTCGATCCCGGGTCTCCAGGATCAGGCCCTGGGTGAAAGGCAGGTGCCAAACCACTGCGCACCCAGGGATCCCCTATTTTTAACTTCTCGAGGACCCTCCATGCTGTTTTCCACAGTGGCTGCACCTTTATTTATATATTCATGAGAGACACAGAGAGTCAGAGTTATAGGCAGAGGGAAAATGAGGCACCATGCGGGGAGCCTGATGTGGGATGTGATTACCCCAGGATCATGACATGAGCCAAAGCAGATGCTCAAACACTGAGGCACCCAGGTGCCTTGCTGATTCAATTTATTTGCTAGTTATGGGTGTGTTCATATTTTCTATTTTTTCCTATTTCAGTTTTGCTTGTTTGCACATTTCTAGGGATTTTCCATTTCTTCCAGGACTCCCAGTTTGTTAGCATATCATCTTTCATAGTATTCCCTTATAATTGTCTAATTTTTCTGGTGTTGATTGTGATCTCTCTTCTCTCATTTGTGATTTTATTTATTTAGGTCTTTTCTCTTTTCTCGTTGATAAGGGTGGCTAAGGCTTGATCCATTTTATTAATTATTTTGAAGAACCAGCTCTTAGTTTCATTATTCCATTCTACTGTTTTGTTTTTTTCTGCATTGTTTATTTCTTCTCTCATCTTTATTTTTTCCCTTCTTCTGTAGGCTTTAGGCTTTGTTTGCTATTCCTTTTCCAGCCTATTGGGCGTAGGGTTAGGTTGTGTATTGGAGACTTCTTGTTTCTTTTTTTTTTTTCAAATTTTTTTTAAACTTTTATTTTTTTTAATTTTTATTTATTTATGATAGTCACAGAGAGAGAGAGAGAGAAAGAGAGAGGCAGAGGGCGAAGCAGGCTCCATGCACCGGGAGCCCGATGTGGGATTCGATCCCGGGTCTCCAGGATCGCGCCCTGGGCCAAAGGCAGGCGCCAAACCGCTGCGCCACCCAGGGATCCCCAGACTTCTTGTTTCTTGAGATAGGCCTGTATTGCTATGTACTTCCCTCTTAGGATTGCCTTTGCAACATCCCAGAGGTTTGGAGAAACGTTTCATTTTCACTTGTTTTAAATTTGATCTTTAATTTCCTGGTTGCAACATTCATTCTCTAGTAGGATGTTCATAATCTCCACGTAATTTTGGTCTGTCCAATTTTTTTTCTTACTGTCGACTTCGAGTTTCATAGAGTCATGGTCTGAAAATGTACAGGGTGTGATATCAACCTTCTTGTACCTGTTGTACCTGTTGAGGGCTGATTTGTGGGCCATGATATGATCTGTTCTAGAGAATGTCCCATGTGCATTTGAAAGAAATGTGTATTCTGCTTTAGGAAGAAATGTTCAGACTATATCTGTTGAGTCCCTGTGGTCCAGTGTGTCAAGACTATTGTTCCCCTGTTGATTTTCTGCATAGACGATCGGTCCATTGCCATAAGTGGGTAGGTTTTAAAATCCCCTGTCATTGTATTATTATCAGTGAGTTCCTGTACATTTGTTGTTAATTGGTTTCTATATTTACGTACTCCCATGTTGGCAGCATCAGTATTTAGTTGTTTGAACTTTTTTTTAAAATAAATTTATTTTTTATTGTTCTTCAATTTACCAAACAACAGAATAACACCCAGTGCTCATCCCGGCAAGGGACCCCCTCAGTGCCCTTCACCCATTCACCCGCATCCCCCGCCCTCCTCCCCTTCCAGCATCCCTTGTTCCTTTTTCAGAATTAGGAGTCTTTAAGTTCTGTCTCTCTTTCTGATATTTCCCACACGTTTCTTCTCCATTCCCTTATATTCCCATTCACTGTTATTTATATTAACTAATTGAATGAGAACATACATTTGTCCTTCTCCGATTGACTTACTTCACTTAGCATAATATCCTCCAGTTCCATCCACGTAGAAGCAAATGGTGTGTATTTGTCGTTTCTAATGGCTGAGGAATATTCCATTGTATACAAAAACCACATCTTCTTTATCCATTCATCTCTCGATGGACACCATGGCTCCGTCCACAGTTTCGGTATTATGGACATTCTTGCTAAAAACATCGGGGTGCAGGTGTCCCGGCATTTCATTGCATCTGAATATTTTGGGTAAATCCCCAAGAGTGCAATTGCTGGGTCATAGGGCAGGTCTATTTTTAACTCTTTGCGGAACCTCCACACAGTTTTCCAGAGTGGCTGCACCAGATCACATTCCTACCAACAGTGTAAGAAGGTTTTCTTTTCTCCGTATCCTCTCCAACATTTGTGGTTTCCTGCCTTGTTCATTTTCCCCATGCTCACTGGTGTGAGGTGGTATCTCATTGTAGTTTTGATTTGTTTTTCCCTGAGTCAAGTGATGCACAGCATTTTCTCATGTGCATGTTAGCCATGTCTGTGTCTTCGTCTGTGAGATTTCTGTTCATGTCTTTTGCCCATTTCATGATTGGATTGTTTGTTTCTTTGGTGTTGATTTTAAGAATTTTTTATAGATCTAGGAAACTAGCCCTTTATCTGATACGTCATTTGCAAATATCTTCTCCCATTCTGTAGGTTGTCTTTTAGTTTTGTTGACTGTATTTATGCTGTGCAAAAGCTTCTTATCTTGATGAAGTAACAATAGTTCCTTTTTGCTTTTGTTTCTTTTGCCTTTGTGGATGAATCTTGCAAGAATTTACTGAGGCCGAGTTCAAAAAGGGTGTTGCCTGTGTTCTCCTCTAGGATTTTGATGGACTCTTGTCTCACATTTAGATCTTTCATCCATTTTGAGTTTATCTTTGTGTAAGGTGAAAGAGAGTGGTATAGTTTTATTCTTCTGCATGTGGATGTCCAATTTTCCTACCACCATCTATTGAAGAGATTGTCTTTCTTCCAATGCATAGTCTTTCCTCTTTTTTTTTAAAGATTTTATTATTTATTCATGATAGTCACACACAGAGAGAGAGAGAGGCAGAGACATAGGCAGAGGGAGAAGCAGGCTCCATGCAGGGAGCCCGATGTGGGATTCGATCCCGGGTCTCCAGGATCGCGCCCTGGGCCAAAGGCAGGCGCCAAACCGCTGCGCCACCCAGGGATCCCTAGTCTTTCCTCTTTTATCGAATATTAGTTGACCATAAAGTTCAAGGTCCACTTCTGGGTTCTCTATTCTGTTCCATTGATCTATGTGTCTGTTTTTGTGCCAGTTCCACACTGCCCTGATGACCACAGTTTTGTAGTACAACCTGAAATCTGGCATTGTGATGCCCCCAGATATGGTTTTCTTTTTTAAAATTCCCCTGGCTATTCGGGGTCTTTTCTAATTCCACACAAATCTTGAAATAATTTGTTCTAACTCTCCGAAGAAAGTCCTAGTATTTTGATAGGGATTGCATTAAACGTGTACATTGCCCTGCATAACACGACATTTTCACAATATTAATTCTGCCAATCCATGAGCATGGTATATATTTCCAACTCTTTGTATCTTCCTCAATTTCTTTCAGAAGCGTTCTATAGTGTTTATGGTTTTGATCTTTACCTCCTTGGTTAGGTTTATTCCTAGGTATCTTATGCTTTTGGGTGCAATTGTAAATGAGATTGACTCCTTAATTTCTCTTTCTTCAGTCTCATTGTTAGTGTATAGAGATGCCATTGATTTCTGGGCGTTTATTTTGTATCCTGCAATGCTACCAAATTGCTGTATGAGTTCTAGCAATCTTGGCATGGAGGCTTTTGGGTTTTCTAGGTAGATTATCATGTCATCGGTGAAGAGGGAGAGTTTGACTACTTTTTGGCCAATTTGAATGCCTTTAATGACTTTTTTGTCTGATTGCTGAGACTAGGACTTCCAGTACTATTTTGAATAGGAGTGGTGAGAGTGGACATCCTTGTCTTGTTCCTTATCTTAGGGGAAAGGCTCCCAGTGCTTCCCCATTGAGAATGATATTTGTTGTGGACTTTTCCTAGATGGCTTTTAAGATGTCGAGGAATGTTCCCGCTATCCCTATGCTCTGAAGGGTTTCCATCAGCAATGAATGCTCTATTTTGTCAAATGCTTTCTCTGCATCTAATGAGAGGATCATATGCTTCTTGGTTTTTCTCTTGCTGATATGATGAATCACATTGTTTGTTTGACGAGTGTTGAACCAGCCTTGTGTCCCTGTGATAAATCCTACTCTTTCATGGTGAATAATTTTCTTAATGTACTGTTGGCTCCTATTGGCTAGTATCTTGTTGAGAATTTTTGCATCCATGTTCATCAGGGATCTTGGTCTGTATTCTCCTTTTTGGTGGGGTCTTTGTCTAGTTTTGGAATTAAGGTGATGCTGGCCTCGTGGAACGAATTTGGAAGTACCCCATCTCTTTCTATCTTTCCAAACAGCTTTAATAGGAGAGGTATGGTTTCTTCTTTAAACATTTGATAGAATTCCCCTGGGAAGCCATCTGGCCCTGGTCTTTTGTGTCTTGGGAGGTTTTGGATGCCTGCTTGAATTTCCTCCCTGGTTATTGGCCCGTTCAGGTTTTCTACTTCTTCCTGTTCCAGTTTTGGTAGTTTGTGGCTTTCCAGGAATGCGTCCATTCCTTCTAGATTGCCTAATTTATTGGCGTATGGCTGTTCATAATATGTTTTTAAAATCGTTTGTATTTCCTTGGTGTTGGTAGTGATCTCTCCTTTCTCATTCATGTTTTATTAATTTGAATCTTCTCTCTCTTCTTTTTAATAAGACTGGCTAATGGTTTATGTATCTTATTCTTTTCAAAGAAGCAACTCCTGGTTTTGTAGATCTGTTCTACAGTTCTTCTGGTCTCGATTTTGTTGAGTTCTGCTCGAATCTTAAATAACTCTCTTCCTCTGCTGGGTGTAGGATTTATCTGCTCTTTTTTTCCCTAGCTAGTTTATGTGTAAGGTTACCTTTGTATTCGAGTTCTTTGCAGTTTTTCAATGGAGGCTTCTATTGTGCTGTATTTCCCCCCGTAGGACTGCTTGTGCTGCATCCGAAAGATTTTGAACAGTTGTATCTTCATTCTCATTAGTTTCCATGAATCTTTTTTTAATAAATTAATAAATTAATTTTTTATTTGTGTTCAATTTACCAACATACATAAGAACACCCAGTGCTCATCCCATTAAGTGGCCCCCTCAGTGTCCATCACCATTCTCCCCACCACCCACCCTCCTACCCGTCTACCACCCCTAGTTCGTTTCCCAGAGTTAGATGTCTTTATGTTCTGTCTCCAATTCTGATATTTCCCACACAATTCTTCTCCATTCTCTTATATTCCCTTTCACTATTATTTACATTCCCCAAATGAATGAGAACATACACTATTTGTCCTTCTCTGATTGACATACTTCACTCAGTGTAATACCCTTCGGTTTCATCCACGTTGAAGCAAATGGTGGGTATTTGTCGTTTTTAATGGCTGAGTAATATTCCATTGTATACATAAACCACATCATCTTTATCCATTCATCTTTTTTTTTTTATCCATTCATCTTTCGATGGACACCAAGCCTCCTTCCACATTTTGGCTATTGTGGACATTGCTGCTATAAACATCAGGGTGCAGGGATCCCTGGGTGGCGCAGCAGTTTAGCGCCTGCCTTTGGCCCAGGGCGTGATCCTGGAGACCCAGGATCGAATCCCACGTCGGGCTCCCGGTGCATGGAGCCTGCTTCTCCCTCTGCCTTTGTCTCTGGCTCTCTCTCTCTCTCTCTCTCTCTGTGACTATCATAAATAAATAAAAAAAATTAAAAAAAATAAAATAAAAAAATAAACATCAGGGTCCAGGTGTCCCGGCGTTTCATTGCATCTCAATCTTTGAGGTAAATCCCCAACTGTGCAATTGCTGGGTCATAGGGCAGGTCTATTTTTAACTCTTTGAGGAACCTCCACACAGTTTTCCAGAGTGGCTGCACCAGATCACATTCCCACCAACAGTGTAAGAGGGTTCCCTTTTCTCCGCATCCTCTCCAACATTTGTGGTTTCCTGCCTTGTTAATTTTCCCCATGCTCACCTGTGTGAGGTGGTATCTCATTGTGGTTTTGGTTTGTATTTCCCTGATGGCAAGTGATGCAGAGCATTTTTTCATGTGCATGTTGGCCATGTCAATGTCTTCCTCTGTGAGATTTCTCTTCATGTCTTTTGCCCATTTCATGATTGAATTGTTTGTTTCTTTGGTGTTGAGTTTAATAAGTTCTTTATAGATCTTGGAAACTAGCCCTTTCCTCATACGTCATTTGCAAATAACTTCTCCCATTCTGTAAGTTGTCTTTTAGTTTTGTTGACTGCATTTATGCTGTGCAAAAGCTTCCTATCTTGATGAAGTCACAATAGCTCATTTTTGCTTTTGTTTCTTTTGCATTCGTGGATGTATCTTGCAAGAAGTTACTGCGACCAAGTTCAAAAAGGTGTTGCCTGTGTTCTCCTCTAGGATTTTTATGGACTCTTGTCTCACATTTAGATCTTTTATCCATTTTGAGTTTATCTTTGTGTATGGTGAAAGAGAGTGGTCTAGTTTCATCCTTCTGCATGTGGATATCCATTTTCCCAGCACCATCTATTGAAGAGACTTTCTTTCTTCCGATGGATAGTCTTTCCTCCTCTATCAAATATGAGTTGACCATAAAATTCGGGGTCAATTTCTGGGTTCTCTATTCCGTTCTATTGATCTATGTGTCTAATTTTGTGCCAGTACCACACTGTCTTGGTGAACACAGCTTTGTTGTACAACCTGAAATCTGGCATTGTAATGCCCCCAGGTATGGTTTTCTTTTTTAAAATTCCCCTGGCTATTCGGGGTCTTTTCTGTTTCCACACAAATTTTGAAATAATTTGTTCTAACTCTCTGAAGAAATTTCATGGTACTTTGATAGGGATTGCATTAAACGTGAACATTGCCTGGGTAACATTGACATTTTCACAATATTAAATCTGCCTTTCCATGAGCATGAAATATTTTTCCATCTCTTGGTGTCTTCCTCAATTTCTTTCAGAAGTTTTCTATAGTTTTTAGGTATAGATCATTTACCTCCTTGGTTAGGTTTATTCCTAGGTATCTTATGCTTTTGGGTGCAATTGTAAATGAGATTGACTCCTTAGTTGTTCTTTCTTCAGTCTCATTGTTAGTGTATAGAAATGCCATTGATTTCTGGGCATTGATTTTGTATCCTGCAATGCTACCAAATTGCTGTATGAGTTCTAGCAATCCTGGGGGGAGGGTTTTGTGTTTTCTAGGTAGAGTATCATGTCATCAGTGAAGAGGGAAAGTTTGACTACTTTTTGGCCAATTTGAATGCCTTTAATGTCTTTTTGTTGTCTGATTGCTGAGGCTAGGACTTCCAGTATTATGTTGAACAGCAGTGGTGAGAGTGGACATCCCTGTCTTGTTCCTGATCTTAGGGGAAAGGCTCCAAGTCCTGCCCCATTGAGAATGCTATTTGCTGTGGACTTTTCCTAGATGGCTTTTAAGATGTCGAGGATTGTTCCCTCTATCCCTACGCTCTGAAGTGTTTTGATCAGGAATGGATGCTGTATTTTGTCAAATGCTTTCTCTGCATCTAATGAGAGGATCATACGGTTCTTGGTTTTTCTCTTGCTGATATGATGAATCACATTGATTGTTTTACAAGAGTTGAACCAGCCTTGTGTCCCAGGGATAAGTCCTACTTGGTCATGGTGAATAATTTTCTTAATGTATTGTTGGATCCTATTGGCTAGTATCTTGTTGAGAATTTTTGCATCCATGTTCATCAGGGATCTTGGTCTGTATTCTCCTTTTTGGTGGGGTCTTTGTCTGGTTTTGGAATAAAGGTGATTCTGGCTTCATAGAACGAATTTGGAAGGGCTCCATCTCTTTCTATTTTCCAAACAGCTTTAGTAGGAAAGGTATGGTTTCTTCTTTAAACGTTTGATAGAATTCCTCTGGGAAGCCATCTGGCCCTGGACTTTTGTGTCTTGGGAGGTTTTGGATGACTGCTTCAATTTCCTCTCTGGTTATTGGCCTGTTCAGGTTTTGTATTTCTTCCTGTTCCAGTTTTGGTAGTTTGTGGCTTTCCAGGAATGCGTCCATTTCTTCTATATTGTGTAATTTATTCCCGTATAGCTGTTCATAATATCTTTTTAAAATCGTTTGTATTTCCTTGGTGTTGGTAGTGATCTCTCCTTTCTCATTCATGATTTTATTAATTTGAGTCTTCTCTCTCTTCTTTTTAATAAGCCTGGCTAATGGTTTATGTATGGTATTAATTCTTTCATAGAACCAACTCCTGGTTTTGTTTATCTGTTCCACATTTCTTCTGGTCTCGATTTCCTTTGAGGTCTGCTCGAATTTTAATTAACTCTCTTATTCTTTTGGGTGTAGGATCTATCTGCTGTTTTTTTCTCTAGCTGCTTTATGAGTAAGGATAGCTTTTGTATTTCCATTCTTTCCAGTTTTTGAATGGATGCTTGTATTGTGATGTATTTCCCCCCTTAGGACTGCTTGTGCTGCATCCCAAAGATTTTGAACGGTTGTATCTTCATTCTCATTAGTTTCAATGAAACTTTTTAATTGTTGCTCTATTTCCTGGTTGACCCTTTCATCTTTTAGCAGGATGGTTCTTAACCTCCACGTGTTTGAAGTCCTTCCAAACTTCTTGTTGTGATTTAGTTCTAATTTCAAGGCATATGGTCTGAGAAAATGCAGGGGACGATCTGAATCTTTTGGTATCGGTTCAGATGCGATTTGTGACCCAGTATGTGGTCGATTCTGGAGAAAGTTCCATGTGCACTTGAGAAGAACGTTTATTCAGTTCAGTTTGGATGTAAAGTTCTATAGATTTCTTTGAAATCTATCTGCTCCAGTGTATCATTTAAAGCTCTCGTTTCTTTGGAGATGTTGTGCTTAGAAGACCTATCGAGCGTAGAAAGAGCTAGATTGAAGTCACCAAGTATAAGATAATTATTCTCTAAGTATTTCTTCACTTTGGTTATTAATTGGTTTAAATATTTGGCAGCTCCCACATTCGGGGCATATATATTGAAGATTGTTAAGTCGTCTTGTTGGATAGATCCTTTAAGTATGATTTAGTGTCCGTCTTCATCTCTCACTACAATCTTCGGGGTAAATTTTAGTTTCCTGATATAAGGATGGCAACCACTGCTTTCTTTTGAGGACCATTTGAATGGTAAATGGTTTGCCAACCCATTATTCTCAGATTGTACGTGTCCTTCTGTCTAATATGAGTCTCTTGTATACAGCAAATAGATGGGTCCTGCTTTTTTATCCAGTTTGAAACCCTGCACCTTTGATGGGGTCATTAAGCCCGTTCACGTTCAGAGTTACTATCGACAGATATGAGTTTGGTGTCATCATGATATCTATTCAGTCCTTGTTTTTGTGGATTGTTCCACTGAACTTCTTCTGAAAGGGGAATTTTAAGAGTCCCCCTTAAAATTTTTTGCAGAGCTCGTTTGGAGGTCACTTATTCTTTCAGTTGCTGCCTGTCTTGAAAGCTCTTTATCTCTCCTTCCATTTTGAATGAGAGCCTTGCTGGATAAAGTATTCTTGGTTGCATGTTCTTCTCATTGAGGACCCTGAATATATTCTGCCAGCCATTTCTGGCGTGCATGGTCTCTGTGGAGAGGTCTGCTGTTACCCTTATGCTCCTCTCCATAAAGGTCAGGATTTTCCTGTCTCTTGCTGCTTTAAGGATCTTCTCTTTACCTTTGGAATTTGCAAGCTTCAGTATTAAATGTCGAGGTGTTGGACGGGTTTTATCGATTTCGGGGGAGATCTCCTGTTTCCTGGATCTGAATGCCTGTTTCCCTTCCCAGATTAGGAAAATTGTCAGCTATGATTTGTACCAATACATATTCTGGCCCTCTGTCCCTTTCGGTGCCCTAGAGAACCCCATTACAGGTAGGTTTTTCTTCCTCAGGCTGTCGTTTATTTCCCTTAATCTGTCTTCCTGGTCTTTTAGTTGTCTGTCTCTGTTTTCCTCAGTTTCCCTCTTTGCCATCAACTTGTCTTCTATGTCACTCACTCGTTCTTCCACCTCATTAATCCTGGTCATTAGGACTTCTAGTTTGGATTGCATCTCATTCAATTGATTTTAATTTCGGCCTGATTGGATCTAAATTCTGCAGTCATGAAGTCTCTTGAGTCCTTTATGTTTTTTTCTAGAGCCACTAGTAGCTGTATAATAGTGCTTCTGAATTGGTGTTCTGACGTTGAATTGTAATCCAGATTTGTAACTCTGTGGGAGAGCGGACTGTTTTTTTCTTTTAAAATCTTTTTTTTAAAATTTTATTTATTTATGATAGTCACAGAGAGAGAGAGAGAGAGAGGCAGAGACACAGGCAGAGGGAGAAGCAGGCTCCATGCACCGGGAGCCCGACGTGGGATTCGATCCTGGGTCTCCAGGATCGCGCCCTGGGCCAAAGGCAGGCGCCAAACCGCTGTGCCACCCAGGGATCCCTGTTTTTTTCATTTGTAGTGATGTTTTACTTCTAGTCACTTTGCTCAGTGCAGAGGGGCCAAAAAGAAGTTGTATTGGGAAAAGGAGAAAAAGAGAGGAGAGAAAGAAGGAAAGAGAAGAGGAAAAGAAAAGGAAAAAGGAGGAAAAAAAGCAAAAAAGAGAATAAAATGAGAAAGAAAAAGAAAGAGGGGGGAAATGGTGGGAGAAGCAATCAGAAATAAAAAAAAAAACATGGGGGAGTATCTTCTGATTCTGTATACTTTAAGTCCCTTGACTTCTCCTGGAACTTGTCTGTTTAGTTGGTATTGTGGGGGAGGGTCATATTGTGCTGATTTTCAGGTGTTAGACCTTGGGGGAGCTCCTCTCTTCCTGCCTGGTGAAGCGCTCAGTGGGGCTTGTTTACCCCGTGACACCCAAGGAGGAACAACCCCAGTGGCCGCGGCCAGATCTGAAAACTTGTATTCAGCCCCCGCCGTAACTCCGGAGCAGTCCATCTGCAGGACCTGGAGCCTCCGGTGTGTGGCTGCTGATCTGCTCAGCTCTAGGCAGGTGCGTCCTTGCTGTCCTGGGCCCTCCAGGCCTCTGCCTGTCCCAGGGGAGGCCGAATACTGGGCTGTGTCCTGGGGCCCCGTGCTCTGGGGCCTTTGCTGTTGGATTCTCACTCCCGGCTGCGCAGCCGCCTCTCCACAAAGCCGCCGCCCCAGCCCCTATGAGCTGCTCCTGGAGCCGCGCAGCCCCCTCCACACAGAGCCTCTTCCTCTGCCCTAGGTACCTCCGTCTAGCTGCTCCCAGGGACCCGCAGCCCTCTCCACAGAGAGCCACCGCCCGAGCCCCTCAGAGCTGCTCCTGGGTCAATGCATGTGCCCTGCAGCCCTTCGGGAGCTCGATGCACTCTCTTGGGAGTGTAGGTGTCTGTTAGTGTCCCATGGAGCCCGAAGGTGTCCCCGCCCTCCTGGGGTCCTGCTATGAATCCCTGCAGGCCCATTCCACCCTGGAAGATTGGTGCAGTTCCTGATTCTCTGGGACAGAGCTCTCCTGACCCAGGGGCACTCGGCCTGGCCTTAGCTCGGCTCCTCGTGGGGCCCGTCCCCCTTGGATGCCTTTTGTTTCTTTATTTCTTTTTCCCATCTTCCTACCTTGATAGTTGCACAAACTTTTCTCACTGTAGCATTAGATCTGGTCTCTGTTTAAATCTCAGGCCGAATTTGTAGATTTTCAGGATGACGTGAAGGTTATCTAGGTAATTTGGTGGGGATAGGTGACTCGGGGACCCTACTCTTCCGCCATCTAGCCCCTCCTCCTGTATGTTGCCTTTTAGCGTTGGTTGTTTCCTTCACTTTGCAGTGCTTTTCAATTTGATGAAGTCGCAATAGGATGTTTGCTTTTGTTTCCCTCACCTCAGAGGCATATCTAGAAAGAAGATCCAATGGCCAATGTCAAAGACGTTGCTGCCTATCTTTTCTTCTTTGTATAGTTTCAGGTCTCACATTTAGGTCTTTCATCCATTTTGAATTTATTTTTTATATATATGGTGTAAGAAAGTGGTCCAGTTTCATTCTTCTGTATGTGGCTGCCTGGTTTTCCGAACACCATTTGTTCGTATCCTGGGGTCAGGGTTAGGGTTTGTTGAAGAGACTGTCTTTGTGCCATTGGATATTCCTTCCTGCCTTATTGTCCGTTTTTGGAAAATGTTCGTATCTTGTTTTAGCTTTCCATTCTGTTCTATTGATCTAAGTGTCTCCTGTTGGGAGATCCCTGATTGCTGATTCAATTTCTTTGCTGGTTAACTGTGTGTTCAAATTTCTTATTTCTTCATTTTTCATTTTTGTGTATATATATATATATATATATATATATATATATATACACATATTGATCAATTTCTTCCAGGTTCTAGGTTTCTGGCATAGAATTTTTCATCATATTCTCTTATTATCATTTGTATTTCTGTAGTGTTGGTTGTTATTTCTCTTTTCTCATTTGTGATTTTATTTGGGTCCTTTCTCATCTTTTTATCTTTTTTCTTTTTTAAAGATTTTATTTATGTATTCATGAGAGACACAGAGAGGCAGAGGTATAGGCAGAGGGAAAATGAGGCTCCATGCAGGGAGCCTGATGTGGGACATGATTCCCCAAGACCCCGGGATCATGACCTTAGCCAAAGCACATGCTCATCATGCCCCCTCCCCCCCGTAGGATGCTTCCTGCCCCTCTGCACTCCTTTTTGGAACCCAGCAGGCACATCTCCGTGCCTCCAGCACCTCTGCAATTATGGCTTATAGCGTCTTCCATGTATCCTATTGGGGATCACACTGTCGTGTATGTAAGCATCCAACTGCTGTTTGACAACATTGGGGGATTCCGACTTTTGTTGGTTTTGGTGTGTGTGTGTGTCTTTTACATGCAGCTATCACATGCAGCTATCTGATCCTCTGGCTGGGTAACCCAAACACCGACATGGTTGGCACAACATCTTTTCTGGTGCTGGCACTGGGCGGCTAGCTGGGCTCTCCTGCCTGACCCAAGGCTTGCTCGTGCAGTGACTTTCCACTGGAGGGTCAGCTGAGCTGGAAGGTCCGGCTCCGCCACATTCCTATGTCCGGCAGTGGGTCCCACTGTGCCCCGGCTGCTTCTCTTCTCCCCGATGCCTCTCCAGCAGGGAGCCAGACCTCGGGGCCACCCTGGGGGGATGTCAGAGGAGCCGGGTGCCCATTACGGGGAGCCATGGGGCTGGAGTAGGGGTGGTGATGGGGCTGTGGTTCCTCGGTACCCTGTGCTGCCTGGCCTTCATGCCGAGCCCCATGCTCACTCAGCCCCTACTCACTAGGATGAGTAGGGTGCCCTCTACACGCTGGTGTGAGAGATCCAGCACCACAAGGTGTGCACAGTGAGTCCACCTGGTGAGGGTGGCCCAGGTGCGTGAGCTGCAAGTGTGGGACCCAGGAAATTTAACAAAAATCCCCTACCCCTGGACAAGCAGAGCAGGACTGATTCTATTTTGTGCTACACCCGCCACCTCCCCTATGACCCCACATGACCTGCTTATGGCTTAAGGCACTGCCCCAACCCAGTCAAGCCACTGGGCACACCCTAATCAGAAATCTGCTCATAAGAATGTAACCCTGCTTTGTGCCCACCAAAACTGCGGGCTGTTTCAGACCAAAGTAATATGCCAGGTCAAGTGGATCCCATAAGGTAAGGTGTAATTCAATCGGCCACCTGCGTGTGGACCGACATGACTGTGCAACTTTCTGTGTATCCCAAGGGCCACTGGCCCCTATAAAGCTGCTACACCTCTTAGTCTCAGGGTCTAAATCCCTGCTCCGCTGTGTCGGGTGCACTTCCACTCAAGCTCCAGCTTGTAAAGATAACCTTGGGAGTTTTCCTCGGTGTCGGCTCGTTGGTGGTTTCTTGGATTGGCAATCTTGGGCACAACACAAGGGCCTGCTGTCCTGACATCCCTTCCTGGGTCCCACTGACCGCCCCGCAGGCCCTCTGTTCCCCAGGCACACAGGCACAGAGATCCGGGGACGGCAGGAAGTGCCCCAGAAACCAGCCAGCCCCGGGCCCCTTGACAGAGGGAGCACAGACCTCCCAGGTCGCTTTACATAGACCCTGGTGACCTGAGGCTCCCTGGCTGTCACTCTGTCCCAGGCCCTCCTGGCCCATGGGGCACAGGCTGAGTCCCAGTATAGTCTGTGGGGTCATGACCCTGGTGTCTGGCCACCCCTGGAAGGCACGTGGGTACGTCAACTGTGTGTGCCTTGCAGTGCCCATGCAGGGGCTATTTGGGACCTGGGTGTTGCCCCCTCCTCCTCTCTGTGGGTCTCTCCATGCCCCGTGCACAGAGTTCTGGGAGACACAGAAACAGGCTGGCTGTGCATTTTCACATCACAACACTTTATTGACATTCTACAGCAAATGGGCTCAGAGCCCAGGGTGCATGCCTTCCCCTGGGGAGGGAGATCATTCTGTCCTTTAGGAGAGGGCAAGAATCACATGGGTGGCGATGCGAGTGCTGGAGTCCCCCACCTGGGAGCATGTGTGGACTCCGGGTGGGGGCGTGTGTCCTGAGGTTTCAGCCTTAGAGATGGTTCTGAGGACAGCAGAGCTGACCTTGACCTGTAGGTTATGGGTTCCTAGCTGGGTCCCTGCAGGGCAGCTGGACCCTAGCCTTGGGGCCCCTGGGGCTCCAGCAACTGGAAGAACCTGCCTCCTGGTGTGGGTGTGGGTGGGGCCCACCAGCCTACCTCTGCTCTCTCCAACCTTTGGTGTCCCGGGATCCCCAGGGCTGCTTTAGGTCAGTGACCTGGATCTGTGGGGCACGCCAAGGGCCCAGGAGGCCACATAAAGCTGTGAGAGGGATCGCTCAGCATGGGGCCAGAATCCAGGCCTGGACAGGGCTATGGGGGGCTGGATCCCATTAGTCTTTTTGTTTGGCCTGGGGCGGGGGCTCAAATCACACCCACCCTCACAGAGCCCAGGGCCAGGCCAGTCCTGATTCCCCTGGTTTAGGGGTTGGTGTCCTGTGCAGGGTGTGCTGCCCTCCAGGACGGCCAGTGGGCGGAGGCAGGGCACAGTGCTTCCTCTGCACCACTCACCTGCACAAACCCTGTCTGGGGCTCCCTGTCTTCCCTCCTCCCTGCAACTCCTGGGTACTCTATGGGACACTCGGGCTTCTGAAGGGAGTAGGGTATCCAGAGAAACCCTGGGAGGCTGAGCATGTCCCACAGGGTGCACCTGCACCGGGTCCTTGCTGGGCGCTGATGGTGTGGGGGCAGGGGTATGATGGTGGTGGAGTGTGGGGGATGGTGTAGGGGGGATGGTGTTGCGGTATAGAGTGGGTGGGGATTATGTGGGGCTGTGTGGGTTTGAGGGGGATGGTGTAGGTGGGATGCCATTGAGGATGATGATGTAGGTGGATGGAGTGGCAGTGGGGAATGAGGGAGATGTCGTGGGGGGCCTGCGGACACAGGGCATCTCCTTCCTCTAAGATGCACAAGGAGACGTCTACACTTAAAGGAGACTCCAGTCTGGGGTTCGCTGTGACACCTGCCCCTGGGACCGGGTGTGGTCAGTGAATGGCCCTGGCTGGACCAGGGCATTATCTGGGGTTCATCGTACTATGTGTGTTTTCAAATTGCAAATTGTCTCAAATTAAATGCATAGAACTTAGAAACATGTAAAGCACCGAGAGTGGGTGTCACTCTGACCCGTTCGACCCTCATGGGATTGAAGTGTGTCCTGTTCCCGCCGTGGCCATTCTGCCTGGCACCCAGGTTTGGTTCCTTCCCCCCATGTACCCACCCATCCCCTGCTTCTCAGGGGGTCGTCCCTCACCCCTTTGGGGTTCAGCTCCCATGGCAACCCCTGGAGGCCCCATCCTAGTGGCCTCCTCATCCCCGAGGCCCTGGGTGTGGGGGCATAGAGGTCATCCCCAACACCCTACCATGGAGCGATGTGTTGTTGGCTGCTGTTCTGCCCCCCGCCTCAGAAGTCCCGTTTTCCCTACCCGGAATGCCCCGGTTCTCCCCTGGGTCCTGATCCCCCCTGGCCCCTCAACCTCACCCTACCCCGTAGTAGTCCCAAAATATGATGTGACTGCTGAACGTCCTGTTGACATCCAGGTCCACCTGTGTGATGTCCCTGGAGGAGACCAGGGCCTCCTCCTTCATTTCCTGTGGGAAAACCGGGTGGAGGAGCTGGCGTCAGGGACACAGACCCCGACCTGTCACCAGGTGCTCTCCTGGGCTGGGAGCCCTGGGGCCACCATGGGAGTGTGTCCTGCCAAAACCTCCTTCCTTCCCCTGGGAGGCTTTGGACGGCGGGAGTGCCCACCGTGCCTGTGGAACTGTGTGAGGGCCTGTGCCCAGCTGTTGTGGGCGGGGAGGTGACTGAGGGTCAGCCTGGGTGGGAGGGGACAGGGGGTCAGTCCAGGTGGGGAGGGGTCATGGGGGTGTTGTGCCCAAGATGGCGAATCCGAGAAACCACTAAGGAGCCGACACCGATGCAAACACACGAGGGTTGTTTTACAAACTCGAGCATGGGTTCAAGTATAGGCCACACAGTGGAACTGGGCCTTGGACCCTGAGGAGGGTTTTAGATTAGATTTAAGGGCTGGTCATGGGGACCTCCAGAAGTGCTGGAGTAATTCCTCAAGTTCTGTTTACATTTTGATATGTGGCCTTCAAGGGCATTGAGCTCTCTTCTCATTCTAAATCTTTTTTTTTTAATTTTTATTTATTTATGATAGTCACAGAGAGAGAGAGAGAGAGAGGCAGAGACATAGCAGAGGGAGAAGCAGGCTCCATGCACCGGGAGCCCGACGTGGGATTCGATCCCGGATCTCCGGGATCGCGCCCTGGGCCAAAGGCAGGCGCCAAACCGCTGCACCACCCAGGGATCCCTCTCTTCTCATTCTAATTGGGGTTTCCAGCCCTTTGCTTAGGCTCAGTTTTTATTCTATTGTGGGGCTTTCTAAGACATTAAGCTGTAAACTTTGTTTTTTTACAGTAACTGAAGTAATGCAAATTTCAGCTCTTCTTCACAGGGGCCTGGGATTGCTGGACGAGTGGTAATACTGAACTTAAAGTAGAATGGCCATAAAGTTCTCGGCCTCCACGCAACCCGTCCCATCCTATCTAGCTCATGCCCCCCTCCCTGCAGCTCCTAAGAGAGAAATTGCAAATGACCTCAGTGTGGCTACCTGTGTTGTGGGACAGGCCCAGGGATTTGAGATCAGGAAGACATGGGGCATGGGCGTCCCAGCTGTGCAGCAGGATTCCATGCTGCAGACTCTTATTCCCTGAGGCTATCTTGACAACTGACTTTGTACATAGAAAAGTTCTCCTTTGTCTTTAAAAGTGCAGGAGCGAGTTAAAGCATTTTTTCTCTCCCCATCTGATTTCTCAGATTCCACTCTGAGACATATTTCCTGTTTCCAGGATAATTTACTATCCATAATACTATGGTTAAAATATTCTGACACAAGTAATTCAAAGGGATGAGGGTTTCTCATCTCTTTCTTCACAGCTCAGTCACTCATCAGGAAATGCATCTTCATGGATTTGGAAATAACTGAGAGACATTAATACCAATGGTCCTATTATTATGTGAAGGATTCTTCCCAGAGATTCTTCCCCTGTTTCAACTGACACTGAAACACTATGAACTCTTTGGAAGTCAAATGTCAAGGAAATAAATGTTATACATTGCTAATTTTAAATGCACTTGCAATATGGTGTCTATTATAATAGAAGTATTTTTATCTGATTTTTGCTATTTATTATCCTTTACTTCTTTTCAGGTTGAGAAGGCATTATGTGTGTTCATAAGTGTTTTTCTTTCCTTCTGATATAAGATTCTTACTTTGTTCCCATCGAAGGAACTTTTTAAGAATAAGGGAAAAGATAATTCAACGATTCTTAAAATGTCTTCACACTGGAGCCTGATTCATTTAAGTCAATTTTCAAATTAAATCTTATTTCTTCGAAAGAAAACAAAGATTTATAGGGAAATTGAGAAGATAGTACAGAGAATTCTCATGCACTTGCACTCAATTTCTCCAATTATTGATATCTTATATCAGTACGGTACAAATATTAGCTAATGAATCAATATTAAAATTTTCGCAATAACCAAAGACCATACTTTATTCAGATTTCCTTAGTTTTTGCTAAATCACCATCCCTCATACCACACTCCATTTGTCCTCATGTTTTCTTAGGCTCCTCTGGATTGTGACAGTCTTTCAGCCTTTCCTTGTTGTTGTTGAACTGGAACACTTTGAGAAGTAGAGTATTTTGTGAAATTTCCCTCAGTTGGGACATGTCTGTTGTTTATCTCATGACTGAACTGTTTTTGTGGATTATATACAGAGATATACTGCCATTTTCATTATATCATATAAAGGATAGATAGAATCAACATGATTTATCAGTCTTGGTATCGATCTGATCATCTTTCTGAGGTAGTGTTTGTCAGGTTTCTCCGTAGTAAAGTGATTCTTTATTATTATTATTATTATATTATCATTATTATTTTAAGTTTTTCATAATATATTTTGTAGAAGGAAGTTATTATGTGTATTCCACACATAAGATTGGGAAGCTATGCTCAGGAACTTGAGGGTAGAATGTCTGCACATATTGTTTGAAAATCTTCTACATGGGAGATTTCTCTTCCCTCTGGGTTTGTCTGTTTATTTTTCAAAGATGCTCTTTATTTATTTTAGATAGAGAGGAGTGAAAACCTGTGCTAGAGGGGCAGAGGGTGAGGGAGAAGCCGGTTCCCTGCTGAACAGGGAGCCTTCCTTGGGACCTGGATCATCATCTGACCCTAAGGCAGAAGCTTAACTAACTGAGCCACACAGGTGCCACCTTCTTTCTTTCTTTCTTTCTTTCTTTCTTTCTTTCTTTCTTTCTTTCTTTCTTTTCTTTCTTTCTTTCTTTTACTTAATAATAAATTTACTTTTTATTGGTGTTCAATTTGCCAACATACAGAATAACAACCAGTGCTCATCGCGTCAAGTGCCCCCCTCAGTGCCCGTCACACATTCACCCCCACCCCCGCCCTCCTCCCCTTTCATCATTCCTAGTTCGTTTCCCAGAGTTAGGAGTCTTTATGTTCTGTCACCCTTTCTGATATTTCCCACACATTTCTTCTCCCTTCCCTTATATTCCTTTCACTATTATATATATTGAGAACATACAATATTTGTCTTTCTCTGATTGACTTACTTCACTCAGCATAATACCTTCCTGTTCCATCCTCGTTGAAGGAAATGGTGGGTATTTGTCGTTTCTAATGGCTGAGAAAGCCCACCTTTCCTCTGTCTTAATCTTGGGGTCTCCCATGATATGAATGTTATTGTTTTAATAAGTGGCTGAGTTCCGAAGTCTGCCTTTGTGGTCCATAACCTTCCTTGTTTTTAAGGTTTCCACTTGGGACTGCATCTCAGTTATAGCATTTTTAACGTTGTCCTGACTAGATTTTAATTCTTTTATTTCTACAGTAAGGGATTCTCTAGTTTTCTTCTGTGCTCTTTTTCCAGCCTACCAGCTATCTTTATAATCATTGTTTTAAACTGTAGTTAGAAAACATATATTTGTATTGATGGACTTCCTGGCTGTGAGTACTACCTTATATTATTTTTTGGAGGTGAATTTCACCATCTCATTATTTTTTCCAGAAAAGAAAGAAGGAAGAAAAAGGAAAACCAAGAAAAACAATAACAACTGCCCTCCCAAACTAAAAAACACCAGATTATTTTGGCCTGCTTGTTAAAGATTCTAAATTCCAAAATAAGAAACACAATTAATGTACCATGATAGTAAAAATAATAAATATATAAGGTACATACATAAAAATTAAAATAAGGCAATTAATAAAAAAGAATCAAAGAAAATAAATGAAAATAAATCACAAAGTACAAAGGAAGCTGGACCGTACTTTCCAAGCAGAGCTGAACCTCTGCAGCCTCTGTGGTCCAACACCTTGGTGGCAGCGAGTGGTCTGTGCGGGGTCTGGGGATTGGCCATGGCGCTGATTCTCAGGTGCACATCTAACTGTGAGATGCATCTGCGGGGTCAGAGGTAGGGTGGGCGTCAGCGTGTCTGGTCTCCAGCGGGTGGCGCTGTGCTGCTCCCTCAGACCAGGCCCAGATGGGCGGGATTCGGGTGGTGTCTCTGGGTCCTCTGGTTCTGGGGCTGAGCATCCTGAAACCCAGGCTGCAGGAGCCTCCACAGAAGAGCCCCCAAGCCCCCGGGTCTTCGCTGCTTCTCTCAGAATCCTGCGTTCACTCTACCTGCGTCCGAGCTTCTTTGGGTTTTCTTTTTTTATCTCAGACTGTTGTGCCCAAGATTGCGAATCCGAGAAACCTCTGAGAAGCCGACAGTGAAGCAAACACACGAGGGTTTATTTACCACCTCGAACTTGTGTCCAAGTATACCTGACAGAGCGAAGAGGGACTTGGACCCTGAGGTGGGTTTTAGCTTAGTTTTAAGGGCTGGTCTCGGAGACCTCCAGAAGGGCTGGAGCAATTCCTCAAGTTCTGTTTACATTTTGATATGGGGCCTTCAAGGGCATTGAGCTCTGTTCTCATTCTAATAGGGACTTCCTGCCCTTGGCCTGGGCTCAGTTTTGATTCAATAGTGGGGATTTCTACGACATTAAGCTGTAAAAATAAAAGGTTCCACACCTGGAAGGGGGATGTCACAATGTCCCTATATGCTGAAGATGCGGAACTAGAAACAGGCAACCCCAGAGCCTCCACCAAAACTTGTTAGAACTAAGGAGTGAGTTCAGTAAAGTCACGGGACACAAACTGACCCTACAGAGCAGAGTAGCCTTGCTGTGTCCTGACAATGAGCACTCAGGAAGGAAAGGAAGGACGTGAAGGCCTTCTCAGGAGCATCAAGGAGAATAAATAATGAGACTGAACCAAAGGAGCACAAGACTTGTGCACTGAGCCATACCAGGCTCTGGGAGGCTGTCCTGGACTCGTGGGGTGGTGCCTCATCTTGTGAAAATGTCCACAGTTCCTGAAGTCACCCTCAGTTTCAAAGTCATTCCTATCAAAATCATGGTGGCAGACCTTAGAAATAGGAAAAAAAACCATAACATCCATCCTCCTCAACAAATAACCCCGGACAGCAAATCAGTATTGGAGAAGCAAGACAGAGTGAGACGCAGCACTTTCCTATTTCCCCTGTTATGCCCCCACCCCTCCTGCGACCCTCAGTTCGTTTCCTATCATTAAGAGTCTGTGTTTCCTGCATCTGTTTTGATCTTATTTGTCTTTCCTTCCATTCACAATAGTTCATCTGCTTTGCTTCTTTAATTTCACTTATGAATGACACCACACGGTCATTCTCTTTCCCAAGTGACTTACTTCAGTTAACATGATCCCTTTAGTTCTATCCACATCATTGCAAATGGAAAGATTTCCTTCTCTTTGATAGCTGAGTACCATTCCTCTCTCTATGACCATCATCTATCTCCCATCCTCTCTATCCATCATCTGCCTCAGGGCACCGAGGTCCTCCCACAGAGTGGCTACTGTGGATCGAGCTGCGGTGGACATTGGGGTGCAGTTGTCCCACGTCTCACTGCATCTGTATCTTCGGAGTGAGCTCCAGGCCGTTCACCTGCTGGTCGCAGGGCGGCTCTATTTGTAACTTCCTGAGGTGCCTCCACACTGTTTCCAGGGTGGCTACACCAACCCGCGGTCCCACCCACAGTGGAAAAGTGTTGAGTGAGTTTTGCAGGACGTGGTAAAAGTCTGGTCCACATTTCATTTCGCGTCCTGTGGGCTCCAATTCCTTGTCCTTACATATTTCTGGGGAAGTCGGGTGTTGGGCTCCTTTTCAGTGAGATGTTTCCGAAGCTAACAGGCCCCAGCTGGAGCCTGAAAGGAGGCAGGTGGGGCCCATGGAGCAGGGGCTGCCTCCTGCACAGCCTCCTGCAGCGCCTGAGTGTCCCGCAGGGGGCGCCCGAGCCCAGGCCCCTCCCATGGGGCATGCATGTGCAGTAGGCCTCTTCTGCCTGCACTAACTGCCTGTGCTGGGGAGGCCTGAGGGGGACGTGGGGATGTGTCTACGCTGATGAGCTGCAGCCTCCACAGGACCTGCGGGAAGTCTTCAGGGGGAAATTGTGTCGCGTTCATGCTGACAGGAGCCCCAGTCTCCTCAGGAATCACGGTGAGGCTTTAGGAAGATGTGGGCCTGCATCCACCCTAACAGGAGCCCCTGGGCCACCTCAGGAACTGCGGGGAGTCTTCAGGAAGATGTGGGCTCACATCCACAATGACAGGAGCCCTGAGCCACCTCAGGACCCTCGGGGAGGTTTCAGGAAATTTTGGGCCCGCATCCATGCTGACAGGAGCCCCAGAGCAGCCTCAGGACCCGCGGGGAGGCTTCAGGAAGATGTGGTGCCACGTCCACTCTCGCAGGAACTCCCAGGCCTCTCAGGACATAAGTTGAGGCTTCTGGAAGCTGGGGGCCGCATTCATGGTTACATGAGCCCCAGCCTCCTCAGAAACCTCAGTGACGCTTCGGGAGGACTTGAGGCCACATGGACACAACAGGACGCTGACTTCCTCAGGACCCCCAGTGTAGACTTGGGGAAATATGGGGATGCGTCCATGGGGACAGAAGACCCCAGCCTTGTCAGAGCCTGTGGTGAGGCCTAAGAAAAATGTGGGTGCCGCATCCACACTGACAGGAGTCTCCAGCCCCCTCAGAACCCACTGTGAAGGTTTGGGAAGATTATGGGCCACATCCATGCTGACAGGAGCCCCCAGCCTCCTCAGGTCTTATGGTGAGGCTTGAGGAAAATGTGGGGCCACGTCAACCCTGACAGGAACCCCGTCCTCCTCAGGACCAGCACTTTGGCTTCAGGACATATGGAGGTTAGGAGTTAGGGTTAGGGTTATTGTTAGCGTTAGGGTTGGGCTTAGGTTTGCAGTTAGGGTTAGGGGTTAGGGTGTGAGTTAGGGTTAGGGTTTAGGGTGAGGGGTTGGTTTATAGTTAGGGCTAAGGGGATCCCTGGGTGGCGCAGCGGTTTGACGCCTGCCTTTGGCCCAGGGCGCGATCCCGGAGATCCGGGATCAAATCCCACATCGGGCTCCTGGTGCATGGAGCCTGCTTCTCCCTCCGCCTGTGTCTCTGCCTCTCTCTCTCTCTCTCTGTGGCTATCATAAATAAAAAAAATTTTTTTTATAGTTAGGGCTAGGTTTAGAATTAGGGCGAGCGTTAGGGTTAGGATAGGGTTTAGAATAGGGTTACGGTTAATGTTTGGTTAGGTGTTAGGGTTAGGGACAGGTCAGGGTCAGGGTACGGTTTTGGAAGAGGGTAAGAGATACATTTAGGGAGTGGGTTAGGGCTTACTTTTAGGGTATGGGTTAGGGTACAGTTTGGGGTATGAGATAGGATTAGTATTAGAGGGTTAGGGTTAGGGTACAGGTTAAGGTCAGGAATAGGATTTGAGTACATTAAGTTAAGTTTAGGTTTAGAGGTCAGGGTTAGGGTTAGATTTAAGGTAGCGCTCAGGGTTAAGGGTTTAGAATAGGTTTAGGAGTTAGGGTGAGGTTTGGCAGGAAGGTTCAGTGAATGTGTTTCGGTCTTGGGGTTTGTGTTTGGTTTTCGATTAGTGATAGGTCTTGGTAAAGTTTAGGTTAACATTGGGCTTAAGTGTAGGCTTAGGGTTATATCTGTTTATGGTTAGAGTTTGGGTCTTGGCATGTGCCTGCACTGGGACTCCTAGTATCTTGGGCAGTTTAGTTTTATGCACTCTATTTAGGTTTTGGGTTCAAAGATAGCCTGACTCCACCAAGTCAGTGGCTTCCCCAGAGAATCAAAATCCAGGCCTCTGTTGTGGTCAGAATAGACATGGCAGGCTTCTCCCGAGCTGAGCTAAGGAGGGGATTTGTGACTCTAAAGACTCTTTATTTGATTTTCAGTTGCCTTTCTGATTTTATCTCTTGTGCGCACATTTTTCATCAATACTACCAATTATTATTTTAAAGTTTTACTTGAATTCCTCTTTGTAAACACAGTATGATATAGTTTCAGGTTTACCACATAGTGATTCATCCCTTGGATACAACGCCTGGTACTGGTCACAGGTGCTCTCCACTATCCCCATCGCCTGATTCTCCATACCCCCCACCTTTCTCTGGTATTTATTAGTTTATTCTCTGGGGTAATAGTGTGTTTTTTTATTTGCTCTCTAATCCCCCCTCCGCCCCTTTGTCAGTTTGTTTGGTTTCTTAAAATTCACATGCGAATGCAATTGTATGATATTTGGTATATGTCTTCCTCTGACTGAGTTCATTAAGCATAAGTCCTTCCCCTTCTCCTACGTCATTGTAAATGGCTTCATTTCATCCCTTCTGATGACCGAGTGAAGTCGCAGTGTGTATATTTACCACATCGTCTCTGCCCATTCATCTGTCGATGGACATCTGGGCTCTATACACAGTTTCACTGTTGTTGATAACGCTGCGACCAACAGTGGGCTGGGTGTTCCTCTTCGAATCTACTAAACTACTTTTGTATCCTCGGGGTAAATACCTAGGTGTGCAATTTTGGAATCATAGGGTAGCTCTATTTTTAACTTCTTCTTTTATATTTTTTTATGATAGTCACAGAGAGAGAGGCAGAGACACAGGCAGAGGGAGAAGCAGGCTACATGCACCGGGAGCCCAATGTGGGATTCGATCCTGGGTCTCCAGGATCACATCCTGGGCCAAAGGCAGGCGCCAAACCACTGCGGCACCCTGTGATCCCCTATTTTTAACTTCTCGAGGACCCTCCAGACTGTTCCACAGTGGCTGCAACTTTACTTATGTATTCATGAGAGACAAAGAGAGGCAGAGTTATAGACACAGGGAAATTGAGGCTCAATGCGAGGAGCCTGATGTGGGACTTCATTCCCCAAGACCCCGGGATCATGACCTGAGCCAAAGCACATGCTCAACCACTGAGGCACCCAGGTGCCTTGCTGATTCAATTCCTTTGCTAGTTATGGGTCTGTTCACATTTTCTATTTCTTCCTATTTCAATTTTGCTCATTTGCACATTTCTGGGGATTTGTCCATTTCTTCCAGGTCTCCCAGTATGTTAGTATATAATCTTTCATAGTATTCCCTTATAATTGTCTAATTTTTCTGGTGTTGATTGTGATCTCTCTTCTCTCATTTGTGGTTTTATTTATTTAGGTATTTTCTCTTTTCTCGTTGATAAGGCTGGCTAGGGCTTGATCCATTTTCTTAATTATTTTGAAGAACCATCTCTTTGTTTCATTATTCCATTCTACTGCTTTGTTGTTTCTGTATTGTTTATTTCTCCTCTCATCTTTATTTTCCCCCTCTTCTATAGGCATTAGGCTTTGTTTGCTATTCCTTTTCCAGCTCCTTAAGATGTAGGGTTAGGCTGTGTATTGGAGACTTCTTCTTTCTTGAGGCAGGCCTGTATTGCTATGTACTTCCCTCTCAGGACTGACTTTGCTACATCCTAGAGGTTTGGAGAAACATGTTTTCATTTTCCTTTGTTTTAAATTTCCTCTTTAATTTCCTGGTTGTTCTATTCATTCTCTAGTAGGATGTTCATAATCTCCACAATTCTTGCTATGTCCAAATGTTTTCTTACTGTCGACTTCGAGTTTCATAGAGTCGTGGTCCAAAAATATACAGGGTGTGATATCAACCTTCTTGTACCTGTTGTACCTGTTGAAGGCTGATTTGTGGGCCATGATATGATCTGTTCTGGAGAATGTCCCATGTATAACTGAAAG
The DNA here is from genome assembly GCF_053574225.1 of Canis aureus. Taxonomy (NCBI): domain Eukaryota; kingdom Metazoa; phylum Chordata; class Mammalia; order Carnivora; family Canidae; genus Canis; species Canis aureus. Next base: position 72,972,682 of record NC_135617.1, read on the forward strand.
GAATGTGTATTCTGCTTTAGGATTAAATGTTCAAACTATATCTGTTGAGTCCCTGTGGTCCAGTGTGTCAAGGCTATTTTCCCCTTGTTGATTTTCTGTATAGACGATCGGTCCATTGCCATAAGTGGGTGTTAAAATCCCCTGTCATTGTATTATTATCAGTGACTTTCTGTATGTTTGTTGTTAATTGGTTTCTATATTTAGGTACTCCCATGTTGGCAGCATAAATATTTAGTTGTTTGAACATATTTTTAAAAATAAATTCAATTTTTATGGTGTTGAATTTACCAACAAACAGAATAACACCCAGTGCTCATCCCCGCAAGGGCCCCTCACAGTGCCCTTCACCCATTCACCCGCACCCCCCGCCCTCCTCACCGTAAAGCATCCCTAGTTCCTTTCTCAGAGTTAGGAGTATTTATGTACTGTCTCCCTTTCTGATATTTCCCACATGTTTCTTCTCCATTCCCTTAAATTCCCTTTCACTATTATTTATATTCTCCAAATGAATGAGAACATAAACTATCCTTCTCCGATTGACTTACTTTACTCAGCATAATACCCTCAGTTTCATCCACGTTGAAGCAAATGGTGGGTATTTGTCGTTTCTAATGCCTAAATAATATTCCATTTTATACATAAACCTCATCTTCTTTACACTTTCATCTTTCAATGGACACCAAGGCTCCTTCCACAGTTTGGCTATTTTGGACATTCTGTTATAAACATCAGGGTGCAGGAGCCCCAGCATTTCCTTGCATCTGAGTCTTTGGGGGTATATTCCCAAAGGTGCAATTGCTGGGTCGTCGGGCAATTCAATTTTTATCTCTTTGAGGAACCTCCACTCACAATATTAATTCTGCCAATCCATGAGCATGGAATATATTTTTCTATCTCTTTGTGTCTTCCTCAATTTTTTCAGAGGCGTTCTATAGTGTTTATGGTTGAGATCCTTTACCTCCTTGGTTAGGTTTATTCCTAGGTATCTTATGCTTTTGGGTGCATTGGTAAATGAGATTGCCTCCTCAATTTTTCTTTCTTCAGCCTCACTGTTAGTGTATTGAAATGTCATTGATTTCTGGGCATTGATTTTGTATCCTGCCATCCTACCAAATTGCTGTATGAGTTCTAGCAATCTTGAGGGGGAGGCTTTTGGGTTTTCTAGGTAGAGTATCATGTCATCAGTGAAGAGGGAGAGTTTGACTCCTTCTTTGCCAATTTGAATGCCTTTATTTCTTTTTGTTGTCTGATTGCTGAGGCTAGGACTTCCAGTACTATGTTGAGTAGCAGTGGTGGGAGTGGACATCCCTGTCTTGTTCCTGATCTTAGGGGAAATGCTCCCAGTGCTTCCCAATTGAGAATGATATTTGCTGTGGGCTTTGCGTAGATGACCTTTATGATGTCGAGGAATGTTCCCTCTATCCCTACGCTCTGAAGTGTTTTGATCAGGAATGGATGCTCTATTTTGTCAAATGCTTTCTCTGCATCTAATGAGAGGATCATATGGTTCTTGGTTTTTCTCTTGCTGATATGATGAATCACATTGATTGTTTTACGAGTGTTAAACCAGCCTTGTGTCCAGGGGATAAATCCTACTTGGTCATGGTGACTAATATTCTTTATGTATTGTTGGATCCTATTGGCTAGTATCTTGTTGAGAATTTTTCCATCCATGTTCATCAGGGATATTGGTCTGTATTCTCCTTTTTGGTGGGGTCTTTGTCTGGTTTTGGAATTAAGGTGATGCTGGCTTCATAGAACGAATTTGGAAGTACTCCATCTCTTTCTTTCTTTCCAAACAGCTTTAGTAGGATAGGTATGGTTTGATAGAATTCCCCTGGGAAGCCATCTGGCCCTGGACTTTTGTGACTTGGGAGGTTTTTGATGACTGCTTCAATTTCCTTTTTTTTTTTTTTTTTAAATATTTTTTATTTATTTATTTATGATAGTCACACACAGAGAGAGAGAGAGAGAGAGAGAGGCAGAGGGAGAAGCAGGCTCCATGCACCGGGAGCCTGACGTGGGATTCGATCCCGGGTCTCCAGGATCGCGCCCTGGGCCAAAGGCAGGCGCCAAACCGCTGCGCCACCCAGGGATCCCGAAAGCTTCAATTTCCTGACTGGTTATTGGCCTGTTCAGGTTTTCTATTTCTTCCTGTTCCAGTTTTGGTAGTTTGTGTCTTTCCAGGAATGCGTCCATTTCTTCTAGATTGCCTAATTTATTTCTGTATAGCTGTTCATAATATCTTTTTCAAATCGTTTGTATTTCCTTGTGTTGGTAGTGATCTCTCCTTTCTCATTCATGATTTTATTAATTTGAGGCTTGTCTTTCTTTTTTTAATAACACTGGCTAATGGTTTATGTATGTTATTAATTCTTTTCAAAGAACCAACTCATGGTTTTGTTGATCTGTTCCACATTTCTGTGGTCTCAATTTCCTTGAGGTCTGCTCAAATTTTAATTAAATCTCTTATTCTGTTGGGTGCAGGATGTAGCTGCTGTTTTTTTCTCTAGCTCCTTTATGAGTAAGGTTAGTATTTGAGTTCTTTCCAGTTTTTGAATGGATGCTTGTATTGTGATGTATTTCCCCCTTAGGACTGGTTTTTCTGCATGCCAAAGATTTTGAATGTTTGTATCTTCATTCTCATTAGTTTCCATGAATCTTTTTAATTCTTCCTCAATTTCCTGGTTGACCCTTTCATCTTTTAGCAGGATGGTCCTTAACATCCCCGTGTTTGAAGTCCTTCCAAACTTCTTGTTGTGATTTAGTTCTAATTTCAAGGCATTATGCTCTGAGAATCTGCAGGGGATGATCCCAGTCTTTTGGTATCTGTTCAGACCCGATTTGTGACCCAGTATGTGGTCTATTCTGGAGAAAGTTCCATGTGCAATTGAGAAGAATGTGTATTCAGTTGAGTTTGGATGTAAAGTTCTGTAGATATCTGTGAAATCCATCTGGTCCAGTGTATCATTTAAAGATCTCATTTCTTTGGAGATGTTGTGCTTAGAATAACTATCAAGTATAAAATGGGCTAGATTGAAGTCACCAAGCATAAGATAAGTATTCTCTAAGTATTTATTCACGTTTGTTATTAATTGGTTTAAATATTTGCCAACTCCCACATTTGGGGCATATATATTGAGGTTCGTTAAGTCCTCTTGTTGGATAGATCCTTTAAGTATGATGTGTCTCTCTTCATCTCTCATTTCAGTCTTCGGGGTAAATTTTAGTTTATCTGATATAACGATGGCTACCCCTGCTTTCTTTTGAGGACCGTTTGAATGGTAAATGGTTCTCCAAACTTTTATTTTCAGGGTGTAGGTGTTCTTCTGTCTAAAATGAGTCTCTTGTAGACAGCAAATAGATGGGTCCTGCTTTTTTATCCAGTCTGAAACCCTGTGCCTTTTGATTGGGTCATTAAGCCCGTTCACATTCAGAGTTACTATCGACAGATATGAGTTTGGTGTCATCATGATATCTATTCAGTCCTTGTTTTTGTGGATTGTTCCACTGAACTTCTTCTTAAAGGAGAATTTTAAGAGTCCCCCTTAAAATTTCTTGCAGAGCTGCTTTGGAGGTCATATATTCTTTCAGTTCCTGCCTGTCTTGGAAGCTCTTTATCTCTCCTTCCATTTTGAATGAGAGCCTTGCTGGATAAAGTATTCTTGGTTGCATGGTCTTCTCATGGAGGACCCTGAATATATCCTGCCAGCCCTTTCTGGGCTGCCAGGTCGCTGTGGAGAGGTCTGCTGTTACCCTAATGCTCCTCCCCATAAAGGTCAGGGATTTCTTGTCTCTTGCTGCTTTAAGGATCTTCTCTTTATTTTGGAATTTGCAAGCTTCACTATTAAATGTCGAGGTGTTGGACGCTTTTTATTGATTTCATGGGGAGATCTCTCTATTTCCTGGATCTGAATGCCTGTTTCCATTCCCAGATTAGGAAAGTTTTCAGCTCGGATTTGTTCAAATACATATTCTGGACTTCTGTCCCTTTCAGTGCCCTCGGTACCCCCAATTCCACATAGGTTTTTCTTCCTCAGACTGTCGTTTATTTCCCTTAATCTGTGTTCCTGGTTTTTTAATTGTCTGTCTCTTTTTTCCTCAGTTTCCCTCTTTGCCATCAACTTGTCTTCTATGTCACTCACTTGTTCTTCCACCTCGTTAACCCTCATCGTTAGGACTTCTAGTTTGGTTTTCATCTCATTCAATTGATTTTTACTTTCTGCCTGATTGGATCAAAATTCTGCAGTCATGAAGTCTCGTGAGTCCTTTATGCTTTTTTCTAGAGCCACCAGTAGCTGTATAATAGTGCTTCTGAATTGGCTTTTTGACATTGAATTGTAATCCAGATTTTGTAACTCTGTGGGAGAGAGGATTGTTTCTGATTCTTTCTTTTTGTGGTGAGGTTTTCCTTCTGGTCATTTTGCTCAGTGCAGAGTGGCCAAAAACAAGTTGAATTTGGAAAAGGAGAAAAAGAGTAGAGAGAAAGAATGAAAGAAAAGAGAAAAAGAAAAAAGGAAGAAAAAAGGAAAAAAAGAGAATAAAGAGAAAGAAAAAGAAAGAAAGGGGGAGAAAAAGGGTGGGGGAAGCAATCAGAATTAAAAAAAATTTGGGGGAGTATCTTCTGATTCTGTATACTTTAAGTCCCTTGACATCCCTTGGAACTTGTCCATCTAGCTGCTCTTCTGGGGGAGGGGCTTGTTGTGCTGATTTTCAGGTGTTAGCCCTTGGGGCAGCTCCTCTCCCCCTGCCTGGTGTAGCGCTCAGTGGGGGTTGTTTACCCCGTGAAGCCCAAGGAGGAACAACCCCAGTGATAGTGGCCAGGTCTGAAAACCGGTATTCAACCCCCACAGTAACTCCAGAGCAGTCCATCTGCAGGGCCTGGGGGCCCGGGGTGGGGCTGCTGATCTGCTGAGCTCTTGGCAGGAGCATCCTTACTGTCCTGGGCCCTCCGGGCCTCTGCCTGTCCCGGGGGAGGCCAAATCCTGGGCTGTGTCCCAGCACCCTGTTTTCAGGAGCCTGTGCTGTTGGATTCTCGTTCCCAGCCGTGCAGCCACCTCTCCATGTAGCTGCCGCCCAAGCCCCTCTGAGCTGCTCCAGGAGCTACTTCCTCTGGCCTAGGCCCCGCCACCTAGCTGCTCCCAGAGACCCGCAAACCCCTTGCACAGAGCCACCGCCCGAGCCCCTCAGAGCTGCTCCTGGGTCAATCCATGTGCCCTGCAGCCCTTAAGGAGCTAGGTGCACTCTCCTGGGAGTGTCCCATGGAGCCCGAGGGTATCTCTGCCCTCCTGGGGTACTGCTCTGAATCCTTGTGGGCGCCATTCCACCCTGGAAGATTGGTGCACCTCCTCCTCTCTGATACAGAGCTCTCCTGACTGGGGGACACTCGCCCTGGCCTTAGCCCGGCTCCTCGTGGGGTCTCTCCCCCTTGGATGCCTTTTGTTTCTTTAGTTCTTTTTCCCATCTTCCTACCTTGATAGAAGCGCGAACTTTTCTCACTGTAGCATTCTATCTTGTCTCTGTTTAAATCTCAGGTCGAATTCCTAGATTTTCAGGATGATTTGAAGGTTATCTAGGTAATTTGGTGGGGACAGGTGACTTGGGGACCCTTCTCTTCCGCCATCTTGCCCCTCCTCCTGTATGTTGCCTTTTAGCTTTGGTTGTTTCCTTCACTTTGCAGAAGCTTTTCAATTTGATGAAGTCCCAATATTATTTTTGCTTTTGTTTCCCTCACCTCAGAGGCATATCTAGAAAGAAGATCCAATTGCCAATGTCAAAGATGTTGCTGCCTATCTTTTCTTCTTTGTATGGTTTCAGGTCTCACATTTAGGTCTTTCATTCATTTTGAATTTATTTATTTTTCTTTTTTTAAATATTTTTTTAAATTTTTATTTATTTATTTATTTATTTATTTATTTATTTAATTTTTATTTATTTATGATAGTCACAGAGAGATAGAGAGAGAGGCAGAGACACAGGTAGAGGGAGAAGCAGGCTCCATGCACCGGGAACCCGATATGGGATTCGATCCCGGGTCTCCAGGATCGCGCCCTGGGCCAAAGGCAGGCGCCAAACCGTTGAGCCACCCAGGGAGCCCGAATTTATTTTTTATATATATGGTGTAAGAAAGTGGTCCAGTTTCATTCTTTTGCATGTGGCTGCCTGGTTTTCCAAACACCATTTGTTCTTATCCAGGGGTCAGGGTTAGTGTTCGTTGAAGAGACTGTCTTTGTGCTTTGGATATTCCTTCCTGCCTTGTTGTCGATTAATGGATCATAGAGTTACAGGATTGTATCTTGTTTCGGCTTTCCATTCTGTTCTATTGATCTAAGCGTCTCCTGTTGGGAGATCCTTGATTGCTGATTCAATTTCTTTGCTGGTTATCTGTCTTTTCAAGTTTCTTATTTCTTCATTTTTCATTTTGCTATGTTATATATTTCCAGGAATTGATCTATTTCTTCCAGGTTCTATGTTGCTGGCATATAATTTTTCATAATGTTCTCTTATAATCGTTTGTATTTCTCTAGTGTTGGTTGTTATTTCTCTTTTCTCATTTGTGATTTTATTTCGGTCCTTGCTCATCTTTTTATCTTTTTCTTTTTTAAAGATATTATTTATGTATTCATGAGAGACACAGAGAGGCAGAGGTATAGGCAGAGGGAAATTGAGGCTCATGTGGGGAGCCTGATGTGGGACTTGATTCCCCAGGACCCCAGGATCATGACCTGAGCCAAAGGAGATGCTCAACCAATGAGGCACCCAGGTGCATTGCTGATTCAATTCCTTTGCTAGTTATGGGTCTGTTCACATTTTCTATTTCTTCCTATTTCAGTTTTACTCATTTGCATATTTCTAGGCATTTGTCCATTTCCTCCAGGTCTCCCAGTATGTTAGTGTATAAGCTTTCATAGTATTCCCTTAAAATGGTCTTATTTTTCTGGTGTTGATTGTGATCTCTCTTCTCTCATTTGTGGTTTTATTTATTTAGGTATTTTCTCTTCTCCCATTGATAAGGGTGGGTAGGGCTTGATCTATTTTCTTAATTGTTTTGTAGAACTGACCCTTTGTTTTGTTATTCCACTCTACTGTTTTCTTTTTTCTCCATTGTTTATTTCTTCTCTCATCTTTATTTTTTCCCTTCTTCTGTAGGCTTTAGGCTTTGTTTGCTATTCCTTTTCCAGCTCCTTTAGGTGTAGGGATAGGCTGTGTATTGGAGACTTCTTGTTTCTTGAGGTAGGCCTATATTGCTATGTACTTTTCTCTTTGGACTGCCTTTTCTACATCCCAGAGGTTTGGCGAAACATGTTTTCATTTTCATTTGTTTTAAATTTCCTCTTTAATTTCCTGGTTGCTCCATTCATTCTCTAGTAGGATGTTCATAATCTCCACGTATTTTTGCTATGTCCAAATTTTTTCTTACTGTCGACTTCGAGTTTCATAGCGTCCTGGTCCGAAAATGTACAGGGTGTGATATCAACCTTCTTGTACCTGTTGTACCTGTTGAGGGCTGATTTGTGGGCCATGAATGATCTGTTCTGGAGAATGTCCCATGTGCACTTGAAAGGAATGTGTATTCTGCTTTAGGTTGAAATGTTCAAACTATATCTGTTGAGTCCCTGTGGTCCACCCTGTCAAGGCTATTTTTCCCTTGTTAATTTTCTGTATAGATGATCGGTCCATTGCCATAAGTGGTTGTTAAAATCGCCTGTCATTGTATTATTATCAGTGAGTTTTTGTATGTTTGATTTTAATTGGTTTCTATATTTAGGTACTCCCATGTTGGCAGAAAATAAATATTTAGTTGTTTGTTCTTGATAGAGAGTCTTTTTAATTATGAAATAATGCCCTTCTTCATCTCTTCTTACAGTATTTGTTCTTTTTTGAAATATAAATATTTTATTTATTTATTCATGAGAGATACACAGAGAAGCAGAGGCAGAAACATAGGCAGAGGAGAGGTAGGCTCCCCAAAGGGAGGCTGATCCTGGGATCCCAGGATCACACCCTGAGCCGAAGTCAGATGCTCAACCACTGAGCCACCAGGTGTCCCCCAGGGTTTGGTTTCAAATCTCATTTGTCTGATATAAGTATGGGTCCTCCAGCTTTCGTTTGATATCCATAGCATGGTAGATGATTTTCCCTCCCCTGACTGTCAATCTGCTGGTGTCTATAGGTCTAACGTGAGCATCTTGTAGGCAGCATACAGATGGATCTTGTTTTTCTAATAACGATTTTGTTTATGAGAAAGAGAGAGAGAGAGAGAGAGGAAGAAAATTAGGCAGAGAGAAAAGCATGCTCCCCACCAGGAGCCCAATATGGGACTCGATCCCAGACTCCAGGATCACAGCCTGAGTCAAAGGCAGATGCTCAACCCCTTGAACCACCCAGGTATCCCGGATCATGTGTTTTAAGCCACTCTGATACCCTATATCTTTTGATTGAAGCATTTAGTCTATCAGCATTCAGAGTGATTATTCAAAGATATGAACTTTGTGCCTTTGTGTTACCGGAAGAGTTGATGTTTCTGGTGACGTTCTCTGGGCCTTTGTAGTCTTTGTTGCTTTTGTTCTCTTTTTTTCCCCCCTAGAAGAGTCCCTCTTAAAATTCCTTACTGGAATGTTTAAGTGGTCATGAACTCCTTTATATTTTGCCTGTCTGGGAAAATTGTTCTCTCTCCTTCTCTCCTGAATGACACCCTTGCTGAAGCAAGAATTCATACAAATTGGATTCCAATAAAAAGAAATTTAAAAACATAAAATAAATTTTTGGCCTTATGATTGAGGAAAATGGCATTTAGGAGGAAAACCAGAAGCTGAAAGAGAGGAGGACAGATTTCTCCATCTGTAGCCTTCACAGGGACATGATGACTTTTCCAAGGAGGGGCCTCCCCTCCGTAGGATGCTTCCTTCCCCTCTGTGCTCCTTGTTGGAACCCAGCAGGCACATCTCTGTGCCTCCAGCACCTCTGCTGTCATGGTTTATTGCGTCTTCCATGTATCCTATTTGGGACCACAGCGTCGTGTATTGAATCATCCGGCTGGTGTTAGACAACATTGGGGGGATTCCGACTTTTGTTGGTTTTGTGGTGTGTGTGTCTCTATCACATGCAGCTATCATGTGCAGCTACTAATCCTCTGGCTGGGTCACCCAAATGCCAAAACGGTTGGCACAACATCATTTCTGGTGCTGGCGCTGGGCAGATAGCTAGGCTCTCCTGGCAGACCCAGGGCTCGCTTGTGCAGTGACTTTCTGCTGGAGGGTTAGCTGAGCTGGAAGGTCCGGCTTGGCCATATTCCCATGTGCAGCAGTGGGTCGTGCCATGCGCTGGCTGCTTATCTTCTCCCGGATGCCTCTCCAGCAGGGAGCTAGACCTCGGTACCACCCTGGGGGGAGCTCCTGAGGAGCTGGGTGCACATGACGGGGAGCGCAGGGGCTCCCTGTGTGTGGGAGTTGGGGTGGGGATGGGGCTGGGGTTCCTCAGTCTGCTGAGCTGCCTGGCCTTCAGGCCGAGCCCCATGCTCACCCAGCCCCTACTCACTCGGGCAAGGAGGGTGCCCTCCACACTCTGGTGTGAGAGATCCCACACCACAAGGTGTGCACACTGAGTCCACCTAGTGAGGGTGGCTCAGGTGCGTGAGCTGCAAGTGTGGGACCCAAGAAATTTTACAAAAATCTCCTAGCCCTGGACAAGCAGTGCAAGACTGTTTCCATTTTGTGCTAAACCCGCCATCTCCAGGATGACCCCCACATGACCTGCTTATGGCTTAAGGCACTGCCCCAACCTAGTCAGGCCGCTGGGCTCACCCTAATCAGAATTCAGCTCATAACAATGTAACCCTGCTTTGTGCCCCCTAAACTGTGCCCCGATTCTGACCAAAGTAATACGCCAGCTCAAGTGGATACTATAGGGTAAGGTGTAATTCAATCGGCCACCTGCGTGTGAACCCACATGACTGTGCAACTTTCTGCATATGCATGTGCACTGGCTCCTATAAAGCTACTACGCCTTTTAGTCTCGGGGTCCAAGTCCCTGCTCCGCTGTGTCGGGTGCACTTGGACACAAGCTCCAGCTTGTAAAGAAACCCTCGGGAGTTTGCATCAGTGTTGGCTCCTCGGTGGTTTCTTGGATTCACAATCTTGGGCACAACACAAGGGACTGCTGTCCTGACATCCCTTCCAGAGCCATGCTGACCACAGCGCAGGCCCTCTCTGCCCCAGGCACACAGGCACGGGGATGATGGGTGGAGGAATTGCCCCAGAACCCAGCCAGCCCCTGCCCCCTGGACAGAGGGAGCACAGACCTCCGGGTGGCTTTGCATAGACCCTAGTGACCTAAGGCTTCCTGGCTGTCACTCTGTCCCACCCCTCCTGGCCTGTGGGGCATAGCCTGAGTCCCAGTGAAGTCCGTCAGGTCCTGACCCTGGCGTCTGGCCGCCCTTGCAAGGCACATGGGGAAGTCGGCTGTGTGTGCATGGCAGCGCCCCTGCAGGGGCTGGTGGGGCCTGGGTGGTGCCCCCTTTCCTCTCTGGGGTCTCTCTAAGCCCCGTGCACAGTTTTCTGGGAGACACAGAAATGGGCTGGCTGTACATTTTCCTACCACAACACTTTATTTACTTTCTACAGCAAATGGGCTCAGAGCCGAGGGTGCGTGCCTTCCCTGGGGAGGGAGACCATTCTGTCCTTTAGGGGAGGGCACGTATGACATGGGTTGGGGGGGCGGGTGCTGGAGTCCCCCACCTGTGAGCATGTGTGGAATCCAGGTGGGGACATGTGTCCTGAGGTTTTAGCCTGAGAGACGGTTCTTAGGACAGCAGAGCTGACCTGGACCTACAGCCCATGGGCTCCTGTGATGGGTCCTCGAAGGGCACTTGGTCCCCGGCCTCAGGGTCCTTGGGGCCCCAGCACCTGGAACAGCCTGCCTCCTGGTGTGGGTGCAGGTGGGGCTCACCGGCCTACCCCTGCCTCCCCACCCTGGGGTGTCCCAGGATCCACAGGGCACCCTAGGTCAGCGACCTGGATCTGTGGGGTACACCCAGGGCCCAAGAGGCCACATCAGGCTGTGAGAGGGCTCGCTCAGCCTGGGGCCAGATTCCAGGGCTGGCCAGGGCCATGGGGGGCTGGATCCTATTAGTCATTGTGTTGGGCCTGGTGGGGGGCTCAAATCAACTCAGCCCCCACAGAGCCCAGGGCCAGGTCAGCACAGGTCCCTATGGGTTAGGGGCTGGTGTCCTGTGCAGGGTGTGCTGCCCTAAATGAGAGACAGTGGGCAGAGGCAGGGCATGACGCATCCTCTGCACCACTCAGGTGCACCCACCTGTTGGGGGCTCCCTGTCTTTCCTTCTCCCTGCAACCGTTGGGTACTCTATGGGACACCCGGGCTTCTAATGGGATCAGGGTATGCCGAGAACCCCGGGGAGGCTGAGCATGTCCCACAGGGGGCACCTGTACGGGGTCCTTGCTCGGGGTAAATGGTGTGGGGATAGATGGTGTGGGGGCAAAAGTATGATTGTGGTGGAGTGTGGGGATGGTGTAGGGGAGATGGTGTTGTGGTATAGTCTGGGTGGGGATTGTGTGGGGCTGTGTGGGTGTGAGGGGGATGGTGTAGGTGGGATCCCATTTGGCATGATAATGTAGGGGAATGATGTGGGAGTGGGGAATGAGCGGGATGTTGTTGGGGGCCTGTGGACACAGGGTATCTCCTTCCCTTAAGATGCAGAAGGAGACTTCTACAGTTAAAGGCGAACCCAGTCTGGGGTTTCTTGTGACACCTGCCCCTGAGTCGCGGTGTGGTCAGTGCAGGGCCCTGGATGGGCTGGGGGCATTATCTGGGGGTCATCATAATTTGTATGTTTTCAAATTGTAAATTGTCTCAAATTAAAGGCATAGAATTTAGAAATATATAAAGCACTGAGAGTGGGTGTCACTCTGACCCATCTGACCCTCATGGGATCGATGTGTGTCCTGCTTCAGCCATGGCCATGCTGCTTGGCCCCCAGGTCCAGTTCCTGCCCCCCCACGTCCCCCACCCCGTCCCCTGTTTCTCAAGGGGCTGTCCCTCTCCCCTATGGTGTTCGGCTCCCATGGCAACCCCTGGAGGCCCCATCCTAGTGGCCTCCTCATCCCTGAGGCCCCAGGGATGTGGGCACGGTGGTCATCTCCATCACCCTACCATGGAGTGGTGACTTGTTGACTGCTGTTGCTCCCCTGGCCTCAGAGGCCCCGTTTTCCCTACCCAGAAGCCACCGGGGCCCCGAAGCCCCCTGGCCCAGCAGCCTGCCCTGACCCCTTAGCAGTCCTAAAACATGATGTGGCTGCCCAACGTCCTGTTGATGTCCAGGTCTACCTGCGTGATGTCCTAGGAGGAGACAAGGGCGTCCTCCTTCATTTCCTGTGGGAAAACCGGGGAGGAGGAGCAGGTGTCAGGGACACAGACCTGACCTCTCACAAGCTGCCATGCTGGGCAGGCAGCCCTGGGGCCACCATGGGAATGTGTCCTGCCGAAACCTCCTTCCTTCCTCTGGGAGGCCAGGGACGGCGGGAGTGCCCACCATGCCCGTGGGACCTGTGTGACGGCCTGTGCCCAGCTGTTGTGGGCGGGCAGGTGACTGAGTGTCACCCTGGGTGGGAGGGGATAGGGGTTCAGCCCAGGTGGGAGGGGACATAGGGGTGTTGTGCCCAAGATTGCGAATCTGAGAAACCACTAAGGAGCTGACACCAATGCAAACACACAGGGTTGATTTCCAAAACTGAGCTTGTGTCCAAGTACACCTGACACAGCGGAGCAGGGACTTGGACCCCGAGGTGGGTTTTAGCTTAGTTTTAAGGGCTTGTCTTGGGGTCCTCCAGAAGGGCTAGAGCAATTCCTCAAGTTCTGTTTACATTTTGATATGGGGCCTTCAAGGGCATTGAGCTCTGTTCTCATTCTAATAGGCACTTCCAGCCCTTGATGTGGGCTCAGTTCTTATTCTATTGTGGGGGCTTTCTAGGACATTAAGCTGTAAACTTTTGTTTTTTTCCTGTAACTGAAGTAATGTAAATTTCAGCTGTTCTTCACAGGGGCCTGGGATGGCTGGATTTGTTCAAACGCTGAACGTAAAGTGGATAGGCCTTCATTTTCTTGGCCTCCTTGCATCCCTTCCCATCCTATCTAGCTCCTTCACCCTTCCCCGGAGCTCCTAAGAGAGCAATTGCAAATGACCTCAGCCTGGCAGTGTGTGTTGGGGGACAGGCCCAGGGATTTGGGATAAGGAAGATCTGGGGCACGGGCTTCCCATTTGTGCAGCAGGATTCGATGCTGCAGGCTCTTATTCCCTAAGGATATCTTGACAACTGACTTTATACATAGAAAACCTCTCCTTTGTCTTTAAAAGCTGAGGAGCGAGTCAAAGCGTTTTTTCTCTGCCCATCTGATTGCTCAGATTCCAATCTGAGATGTATTTCCTGTTAATAAGGATCATTTACATTCTGTAGTACTATGGTTAAAATATTCTGACACAAGTAATTCAGAATGATGAGGGTTTCTCATCTCTTTCTTCACAGCTCAGCCACTCATCAGGAAATGCATCTGTATGGATTTGGAAATAATTGAGAGACATTAGTACCAATGGTCCTATTATTATGTGAAGGATTCTTCCCTGAGATTCTTCCCCTGTTTCAACTGACACTGAAACACTGTGAACTCTTTGGAAGACAAATGTCAAGGAGATAAATGTTATGCATTGCTAATTTTAAATGCACTTGCAATATGGTGTCTATTATAATAGATGTATTTTTATCTGATTTTTGCTATTTATTATCCGTTCCTGCTTTTCAGGTTGAGGAGGCATTATACGTGTTCATAAGTGTTTTTCTTTCCTTCTGATATAAAATTCTTACTTTGTTCCCATAGAAGGAACTCTTTAAGAATAAGGCAAAAGTTCATTCAATGATTCTTAAAATGTCTTCACACTTGGAGCCTGATTCATTTAAGTCAATTTTCAAAATAAATCTTATTTATTAGGAAAAAACAAAGATTTACAGGGAAATTAAGACGATAGTACAGAGCATTCGCATGCACTTGCACTCAATTTCTCCATTTATTGATATCTTATATTAGTACAGTACAAATATTAGCTAATGAATCAATATTAAAATAGTCGCATTAACCAAAGACCATACTTTATTCAGATTTCCTTAGTTTTTGCTAAGTTACCACCCCTCATATCACATTCCATTTGTCCTCCTGTTTTCTTAGGCTCCTCTCGATTGTTACAGTCTTTCAGCATTTCCTTGTTGTTGAACTGGAAAACTTTGAGAAGTAGAATATTTTGTAAAATTTCCCTCAGTTGGGACATGTCTGTTGTTTATCTCATGAGTGAACTGTTTTTTTGGATTATATACAGAGATATACTCCCATTTTCATTATATCATATAAAAAATAGATACTATCTACATGATTTATCAGTCTTGGTATCGATCTGGTCATCTTGCTGAGGTGTTTGTCAGCTTTCTCCGTAGTAAAGTGATTCTTTATTATTATTATTATTATTATTATTATTATATTATCATTATTATTTTAAGTTTTTCATAATATATTTTGTAGAAGCAATTTACTATGTGTATTGCACACATAAGAGTGGGAAGCTATGCTCATGAACTAGAGGGTGGTATGTCTACACAAATTGTTTGAAATTCTTCTACATGGGAGATTTCTCTTCCTTCTGGGTTGGTTTCTTTTTCAAAGATGTTATTTAATTATTTGTGAGAGAGAGGAGAGAAAAAGCATGAGCGAGAGGGGCAGAGGGAGAGGGAGAATCAGGTTCCCTGCTGAACAGGGAGCCTGACTTGGGACCTGGATCTTGATCTGAGCCTAAGGCAGAAGTTTAACTGAATGACCACCCAGGTGTCACTCTTTCTTTCTTTCTTTCTTTCTTTTCTTTTCTTTCTTTCTTTCTTTCTTTCTTTCTTTCTTTCTTTCTTTCTTTCTTTCTTATTTTTTTATTTTTCTTTCTTTTCTTTCTTTCTTTCTTTCTTTCTTTCTTTCTTTCTTTCTTCTTTCTTTCTTTCTTTCTCTTTCTTTCTTTCTTTCTTTCTTTCTTTCTTTCTTTCTTTCTTTCATTTTTAATAATAAATTTATTTTCTTATTGGTGTTCAATTTGCCAGCATACAGAATAACACCCAGTGCTCATCCCGTCAAGTGCCCCCCTCAGTGCCCATCACCCTTTCACTCCCACCCACCGCCCTCCTCCCCTTCCATCACCACTAGTTCATTTCCCAGAGTTTGGAGTCTTTATGTTCTGTCTCCCTTTCTGATATTTCCCACACATTTCTTCTCCCTTCCCTTATATTCCCTTTCACTATTATCCAAATTCCCCAAATGAATGAGAACATACAATGTTTGTCCTTCTCCGATTGACTTACTTCACTCAGTATAATACCTTCCAGTTCCATCCACGTTGAAGCAAATGGTGGGTATTTGTCATTCCTAATGGCTGAGCAAGGCCCACCTGTTCTCTCTCTTCATCTTCTGAGTCTCCCATGACATGAATGTTATTGTTTTATTAAGTGGCTGAGTTCCCTAAATCTGCCTCTATGGTCCATAACCTTTCTTGTTTTTAAGGCTTCCACTTGCGACTGCATCTCAGTTATAGCATTTTTAACGTTGGCCTGACTAGGTTTTAGTTCTTTTATTTCTACAGTAAGGGATTCTCTAGTTTTCTTCTGTGCTCTTTTTCCAGCCCATCAGCTATCTTTATAATCATTGTTTTAAACTGTAGTTAGACATCATATATGTGTATTAATGAACTTCCTGGCTGTGAGTAGAACCTCCTGTTATTTTATGGAGGTGAATTTCTCAATCTCATTGTTTTTTCCAGAAAAGAATGAGGGAAGAAAAAGAAAAACCAAGAAAAACAATAACAACTGCCCTCCAAAAAAAAAAAAAAAAAAAACAACACCAGATTATTTTGGCCTGCTTGTTAAAAGATTCTAAATCCCAAAATAAGAAACACAATTAAAGTGATCCCTGGGTGGCACAGCAGTTTAGCGCCTGTCTTTGGCCCAGGGCATAATACTGGAGACCCGGGATTGAATCCCACGTTAGGCTCCTGGCATGGAGCCTGCTTCTCCCTCTGCCTGTGTCTCTGCCTCTCTCTCTCTCTCTCTCTGTGACTATCATAGATAAATTTTAAATAATTAAAAAAGAAACACAATTAAAATACCATAAAAGTAAAAATAAGAAATATATAAGGTACATACATAAGAATTAAAATAAGGCATATAATAAAAAAGAATCAAAGAAAATACATGCATATAAAGCACAAAGTACAAAGGAGGCTAGACCCTACTTTCCAGGCAGAGCTGAAGATGAAGCTCTGCAGCCTCTGTGGTTCCACAACTTGGTGGCAGCAGGTGGTCTGTGCGGGGTCTGGGGATGGGCCATGGCGCTGGTTGTCCAATGCACATCTGCTTGGGAGATGCACCTGCGGGGTCAGAGGCGGGGTGGGCGTCAGCGCCTCTGGCCTCCAGCACGCGGCGCTGTGCTGCTCCCTGAGACTGGGCCAGATGCCGGTGGAGACTTGGGTACTGTGGCTCTGGGGCTGAGCATCCCACTCCTCAGTCTGTGAAGGGGCCTTCACAGAAGATTCCCCAAGCCCCCGGGTCTCCGCCATTTCTCTCCATACCCTGCGTTTATTTTGCCTGTGTTGCAGCTTCTTTTGGTTTTGTTTTTTAATCTCAGACTGTTGTGCCCAAGATTGTGAATCCGAGAAACCACCGAGAGGCCGACACTGATGCAAACACACGAGGGTTTATTTCCATGCTCGAGCTTGTGTCCAAGTATACCCAACACAGCAGAGCAGGGACTGGGTCCCTGAGGTGGGTTTTAGTTTAGTATTAAGGGCTGGTCTCAGGGACCTCCAGAAGGGCTGAAGCAATTCCTCAAGTCCTGTTTACATTTTGATATGGGGACTTCTTGGGCATTGAGCTCTGTTCTCATTCTAATAGGGGCTTCCTGACCTTGGCCTGGGCTCTGTTTTTATTCCATTGCTGGGCTTTCTAGGACATTAAGCTGTAAACACAAAGGTTCCACATCTGGAAGAGGGACGTCACACTGTCCCTATATGCTGAAGACATGTACTAGAAACAGGAAACCCGAGAGCCTCCACCAAAACCTGTTAGAACTAAGGAGTGAGTTCAGTAAAGTCACAGGACCCAAACTGACGCTACAGAGCAGAGTAGCCTTGCTGTGTCCTGACAATGAGCACGCAGGAAGGAAATGAAGGACGTGACTCCCTTCTCAGGAGCATCAAGGAAAATAAATAATGAGACTGAACCAAAGGAGCACAACACTTGTGCACTGAGCCATACCAGGCTCTGGGAGGCCTTCCTGGGCTCGTGGGGTGGGAGCCCCATCTTGTGAAAATATCCACAGTTCCTGAAGCCACCCTCAGTTTCAATGTCATTCCTATCAAAATCATGGTGGCAGATCTTAGAAATAGGACAAAATTCCCTAACATCCATCCGCCCCCACAAATACCTCAGTATTGGAGAAGCAGGACAGAGCAGGACGCAGCACTTTCCTATTTCAAAGGATGTCACAGAGACACAGGATAAAGCAGTGTGGTTCTCAGGCCCCCGGCTGTCTCCATCGGTTAAGCATCCGACTCCTGACCTCTCCTCTGGTCCTGATCTCAGGGGTCGTGAGTTCTAGCCCTGGCCTGGGCCATGGACTAGGTGTGGCGCCTACATAAACAAACCAGACCCTCGGGGGGTGGTCCCGGCATAAGCTGAAAGAGCAAAACAGAGTCCAGATGGAAATGTATTCTGATACAACTGATTTTTTTATCTTAATTTAATTTAAACCAATTAATTAACGTATAATGTATTATACTTTCAGAGGAAGAATTCAGGGATTCACCAGTTGGAGATAACAGCAGTCCTCGTGACATCACGTGCCCTCCCTCATGCCGGTCGCCTGTTATCCTCTCCCCTCTCCCCTCCCCTCCAGCGACCCTCAGTTTCTTTCCTATCATTAAGAGTCTGTATTTCCTAAATCTGTTTTCATCTTATTTGTTTTTCCTTCCAGATGTTCATCTGGTTTGCTTCTTTAATTCCACGTATGAATGACACCACCCGGTCATTCTCTTTCCCGACTGACTTATTTCAATTAACATGATCCCTCTAGTACTATCCACGTCATTGCAAAAGGCAAGATTTCCTTCTCTTTGATAGTTTCATTCTATTCCTCTCTCTATGACCATTATCTATCTCCCATCCTCTTTATCCATCATCTGCCAGAGGGCACTGATGCTCCTCCCACAGTGTGTCTACTGTGGACCCGGCAGTTGTGGACATTGGGGTGCAGGTGTCCAGAGTCTCACTGCATTTATATCTTCGGATTGAGCTCCAGGTCCTGCACCTGCTGGTCGCAGGGCGGCTCTATTTGTAACTTCCTTTTTTTTTTTTTTTTTTTAAAGATTTTATTTATTTATTCATGATAGTCACACAGAGAGAGACAGAGAGGCAGAGACACAGGCAGAGGGAGAAGCAGGCTCCATGCACCGGGAGCCCGACGTGGGATTCGATCCGGGGTCTCCAGGATCACGCCCCGGGCCAAAGGCAGGCGCCAAACCGCTGCGCCACCCAGGGATCCCTATTTGTAACTTCCTGATGAGCCTCCACACTGTTTCCAGGGCAGCTGCACCAGCCTGCAGTCCCTCCCACAGTGGAAAGGGTTGAGTGAGTTTTGCAGGACGTGGTAAAAGTCTGGTCCACATTTCATTTCATGTCCTGTGGGCACCAATTCCTTGTCCTTAAGTATTTCTGGGGAAGCCGGGTGTTGGGCTCCGTTTCAGTGAGACGTTTCCAAAACTAACAGACCATAGCTGGAGCCTGGGAGGCAGGTGCGGCCCCGGGAGCCCCCGCTGCCTCCTGCAGGGCCTCCTGCAGGGCCTGAGCATCCCGCAGGGGGTGCCCGAGCCCAGTCCCCACCCAGGGGGTGTGCATGCCCAGTCGGCCTCCTCTGTCTGCACTAAAAGGAGCCTGCCTCTGCTGGGGAGGCCTGAGGAGGACGTGGGTACGTGTCCACCCTGGTGAGCTGCAGCCTCCTCAGGACCCGCGGGCAGTCTTTAGGGGGACATTGAGTGGTGTTCATGCTGATAGGAGTCCCGGTTTCCTCAGGACCCGCGGTGAGGCTTCAGGAAGATTTGGGGCAGAATCCACCCGGACAGGAGCCCCTGGGCCATCTCAGGACCCACGGGAAGGCTTCAGGAAATTTTGGGCCTGCATCCACGCTGACAGGAGCCCCTGGGCCACCTCAGGACCCTCGGGGAGGCTTCAGAAAGATGTGGGCCCGCATCACCCTGACAGCAGCCCTTGGGCCCGCATAACCCTGAATCACCCTGATAGGAGTCCCTGGGCCTGCATCACCTTGACAGGAGTCCCTGGATCCCGATGTGGGTTTCGATCCTGGGTCTCCAAGTTCACGCACTGGGCCAAAAGCAGGAGACAAACCGCTGCGCCACCAGGGATCCCCTATTTTTAAATTTTCGAGGACGCTCCACACTGTTTTCCACAGTGGCTGCACATTTTCACATGCCCACCAGGAGTGTAAGGAGGATTCCCCTTCTCCATAGCCTCACCAACAGCTATAGTTTCTTGTGTTGTTAATTTTAGCCATTCTGGCAGCTGTCAGATGTCAGGTGACATCTCATTTTGGTTTTGGTTTGCATTTCCCTGATGATGGGTGACGCTGAGTGTCTTTCCGTGTGTCTGGTGGCCATCTGGATGTCTTGTCAGAGACAAAGTACATTCATTTCTTCTGCCCATCTGCAGTTGTATAATTTGTGTTTAGGATGCTGAGATTTATATTTGCTTTATGTATTTTGCATACTAACTCTTTATTGGATGTATTGTTTACAAATATCGCCTCTCATTTTGTTTGTTGCCTTTTAGCTTTGGTTGTTTCCTTCACTTTGTGGAAGCTTTTCAATTTGATGAAGTCCCAATAGTATTTTTGCTTTTGTTTCCCTCACCTCAGAGGCATATCTAGAAAGAAGATCCAATGGCCAATGTCAAAGACGTTGCTGCCTATCTTTTCTTCTTTGTATGGTTTCAGGTCTCACTTTTAGGTCTTTCATCCATTTTGAATTCATTTTTTATATATATGGTGTAAGAAAGTGGTGCAGTTTCATTTTTTTGTATGTGGCTGCCTGGTTTTCCCAACAACATTTGTTCTTATCCTGGGGTCAGGGTTAGGGTTTGTTGATGAGACTGTCTTTCTGCCTTTGGATATTCCTTCCTGCCTTGTTGTCGATTAATGGATCATAGAGTTACAGGTTTGTATCTTGTTTCGGATTTCCATTCTGCTCTATTGTTCTAAGCGTCTCCTGTTGGGAGACCCTTGATTGCTGATTCAATTTCTTTGCTGGTTATCTGTCTGTTCAAGTTTCTTATTTCTTCCTTTTTCATTTTTGCTGTGTTATATATTTCTAGGGATTGATCTATTTCTTCCAGGTTCTAGGTTGCTGGCATATAATTTTTCATAATGTTCTCTTATAATCGTTTGTGTTTCTCTAGTGTTGGTTGTTATTTCTCTTTTCTCATTTGTGATTTTATTTGGGTCCTTTCTCATCTTTTCATCTTTTTTCTTTTTTAAAGATTATATTTATGTATTCGTGAGAGACACAGAGACGCAGAGGTATAGGCAGAGGGAAATTGAGGTTCCATGCGGGGAGCCTGATGTGGGACTTGATTCCCGAGGACCCCGGGATCATGACCTGAGCCAAAGCCGATGCTCAACCAATGAGGCACCCAGGTGCATTGCTGATTCAATTCCTTTGCTAGTTATGGGTCTGTTCACATTTTCTTTTTTTTTTTTAATTTTTTTTATTTATTTATGATAGTCACAGAGAGAGAGAGAGGCAGAGACACAGGCAGAGGGAGAAGCAGGCTCCATGCACCGGGAGCCCGATGTGGGATTCGATCCTGGGTCTCCAGGATCACGCCCTGGGCCAAATGCAGGCGCCAAACCGCTGTGCCACCCAGGGATCCCTGTTCACATTTTCTATTTCTTCCTATTTCAGTTTTACTCATTTGCACATTTCTAGGCATTTGTCCATTTCCTCCAGGTCTCCCAGTATGTTAGTGTATAAGCTTTCATAGTATTCCCTTATAATTGTCTAATTTTTCTGGTGTTGATTGTGATCTCTCTTCTCTCATTTGTGGTTTTATTTATTTAGGTCTTTTCTCTTTTCTCGTTGATAAGGGTGGCTAGGGCTTGATCCATTTTCTTAATTGTTTTGAAGAACCGTCCCTTTGTTTCGTTATTCCATTCTACTGCTTTGTTGTTTCTGTATTGTTTATTTCTGCTTTCTTTTTTCCCCTCTTCTATAGCCTTTAGGCATTGTTTGCTATTCCTTTTCCAGCTCCTTAAGGTGTAGGGTTAGGCTGTGTATTGGAGACTTCTTGTTTCTTGAGGTAGGCCTGTATTGTTATGTACTTCCCTCTTAGGACTGCCTTTGCTACATCCCAGACGTTTGGAGAAACATGTTTTCATTTTCATTTGTTTCAAATTTCCTCTCTAATTTCCTGGTTGCTCCATTCATTCTCTAGTAGGATGTTCGTAATCTCCACGTATTTTTGCTATGTCCAAATTTTTTCTTACTGTCGACTTTGATTTTCATAGCGTCGTGGTCTGAAAATGTACAGGATGTGCTATCAACCTTCTTGTACCTGTTGTAGCTGTTGATGGCTGATTTGTGGGCCATGATATGATCTGTTCTGGAGAATGTCCCATGTGCACTTGAAAGGAATGTGTATTCTGCTTTAGGTTGAAATGTTCAGACTATATCTGTTGAGTCCCTGTGGTCCAGTGTGTCAAGGCTATTTTTCCCTTGTTGTTTTTCTCTATAGACGATTGGTCCATTGTCATAAGTGGTTGTTAAAATCCCCTGTCATTGTATTATCATCAGTGAGTTTCTGTATGTTTGTTGTTAATTGGTTTCTATATTTAGGTACTCCTATGTTGGCAGCATAAATATTTAGTTTTTCGATCTTGATAGAGGGTCTTTTAAATTATGAAATAATGCTCTTCTTCATCGCTTTTTACAGTATTTGTTCTTTCTTTATTGAAATGTAAATATTTTATTTATTTATTCATGAGAGATACACAGAGAAGCAGAGGCAGAAATATAGGCAGAAGGACAGGCAGGATCCCCAAAGGGAGGCCGATGTGGGACTCGATCCTTGGATCCCAGGATCACCCCCTGATCTGAAGGCAGATGCTCAACCACTGAGCCACCAGGTGTCTCCCAGGGTTTGGTTTCAAATCTAGTTAGTCTGATATAAGTATGGGTCTTCCAGCTTTCTTTTGATATCCATTACATTTATAGATCGTTTTCCATGCTCTACTTTCAATCTCCCGGTGTCTATAGGTCTAATGTGAGCATCTTGTAGGCAGCATACCGATGGATCTGGTTTTTTTTAATAACGATTTTATTTATGAGCGAGAGAGAGAGAGAGAGAGAGAGAGAGAGGCAGAAAATTAGGCAGAGAGAGAAGCAGACTCCCCACCAGGAGCCCAATATGGGACTGGATCCCAGATTCCAGGATCACACCCTGAGTCAAAGGCAGAGGCTCAAACCCTGTGCCACCCAGGCATCCCGGATCCTGCTTTTTAAGCCACTCAGATACCCTCTATCATTTGATTGGAGCATTTTGTCTATCAGCATTCAGAGTGATTATTGAAAGATATGAACTTATTGCCTTTGTGCTACCGGTATAGTTGGTGTTTCTGGTGACGTTCTCTGGTCCTTTGTAGTCTTTGTTGCTTTTGGTCTCTTTTTTTCACCCACTAGAACAGTCCCTCTTAAAATTCCTTACTGGACTGGTTAAGTGGTCCTGAACTCCTTTACATTTTGCTTGTCTGGGACAATCTTTCTCTCTCCTTCTATCCTGAATGACACCATTGCTGAAGAAAGAATTCATACAAATTGGATTCCAATAAAAAGAAATTTAAAAACATAAAATAAATTTTTCCTATTATGATTGAGGAAAATGGCATTTAGGAGGAAAACCAGAAGCTGAAACGGAGGAGGACAGATTTCACCATCCGTAGCCTTCACAGCAACCTGGTATCCTTTCCTAGGATTGGCCCCCCATTCCTGACCCTCTGTGCTCCTTGTTGAAACCCAGCAGTCACATCTCCGTACCTCCCGCACCTCTGCAGTCATGCTTTATACCGCCTTCCATGTATCCTATTGGGGACCACAGTGTCGTGTATGGAATCATCCGGAAATTGTTTGACAACATTGGGGGGATTCTGACTTTTGTTGGTTTTGGGGTGTGTGTGTGTCTATCACATGCAGCTATCACATGCAGCTATCGGATCCTCTGGCTGGGTTACCCCGATGCCGAAATGGTTGGCACAATATCATTTCTGGTGCTGGAGCTGGGCGGCTAGCCAGGCACTCCTGGCCGACCCGGTGCTCGCTTGTGCAGTGACATTCCACTGGAGGGGCAGCTGAGCTGGAAGGTCCAGCTCGGCCACATTCTCATGTCCGGAAGTGCAGCCCGCCAATGGCGGCTGCATCTCTTCTCCCCGATGCCTCTCTAACAGGGAGCCAGAACTCGGGTCCGCCATGCGGGGAGCTCCTGAGGAGCTGGGTGCACATGGCGGGGAGCCCAGTGGCTGCCTGTGTGTGGGAGTTGGGGTGGGGACGGGGCTGGGTTCCTCGGTCTCCTGTGCTGCCTGGCCTTCAGGCTGAGCCCCATGCTCACCCAGCCCCTACTCACTCGGGCAAGGAGGGTGCCCTCCACACGCTGGTGTGAGAGATCCCGCACCACAAGGTGCGCAGGCTGAGTCCACCTAGTGAGGGTGGCCCAGGTGCGTGAGCTGCAAGTGTGGGACCCAGGAAATTTAACAAAAATCTCCTACCTCTGGACAAGCAGAGCAGGACTGATTCCATTTTATGCTACACCTGCCACCTCCAGGATGACCCCCACATGACCTGCTTATGGCTTAAGGTGCTGCCCCACCATAGTCAGGCCGCTGGGCACACCCTAATCGGAAATCAGCTCATAACAATGTAACCCTGCTTTGTGCCCCCAAAAACTGCATGCCCATTCTGAACTTCTCCTGGGGAGGGAGAGCTTTCTGTCCTTTAGGGGAGGGAAAGAATGACACGGGTTGGGGGGGCGGGTGCTGGAGTCCCCCACCTGGGAGCATTTGTGGAATCTGGGTGGGGGCATATGTCCCGAGGTTTCAGCCTGAGAGACGGTTCTGAGGACAGCAGAGCTAACCTGGACCTACAGCTCATGGGCTCCTGTGCTGGGTCCCTGCAGGGCAGCTGGACTCCGGCCTTGGGCTCCCAGTAGCCCCAGCACCTGGAGCAGCCTGCCTTCTGGTGTTGGTGTGGGTGGGGCCCACCGGCCTACTCCTGCTCTCCCCCCCGGGGTGTCCCAGGATCCAAAGGGCGCCCTAGGTGAGTGACCTGGATCTGTGGGGTACACCCAGGGCCCAAGAGGCCACATCCAGCTGTGAGAGGGCTCGCTCAGCCTGGGGCCAGAATCCAGGGCTGGCCAGGGCCATGGGGGGTTGGATCCCATTAGTCTTTGTGTTGGTCCTGGAGGGGCTCAAATCAACTCAGCCCCCACAGAGCCCGGGGCCAGGTCAGCCCAGATCCCTATGGGTTAGGGGCTGGTGTTCTGTGCAGGGTGTGCCGCCCTCCAGGAGGGACAGTGGGCAGAGGCAGGGCACGGTGCATCCTCTGAACCACTCACCTGCACCCACCCTGTCAGGGGCTCCCTGTCTTTCCTCCTCTCTGCAACCCCTGGGTACTCTTTGAGACACCCGGGCTTCTGATGGGATCAGGGTATGCAGAGAAACGCCGGGATGCTGAGCATGTCCCACAGTGGTCACCTGCACCTGGTCCTTGCTGGGGGTAAATGGTGTGGGGGTGGATGGTGTGGGGGCAGGGGTATGATTGTGGTGGAGTGTGGGGGATGGTGTAGGGGGATGGTGTTGGGGTATAGTGTGGGTTGGGTTTGTGTGGGGCTGTGTGGGTGTGAGGGGGATGGTGTAGGTGGAATGCCATTGGGTATGATGATGTAGGGGGGTGGAGTAGGAGTGGGGAATGAGGGGGATGTCGTGGGGGGCCTGCGGACACAGGGTATCTCCTTCCCCTAAGATGCAGAAGGAGACTTCTACAGTTAAAGGCGACCCCAGTCTGGGGTTTTTTGTGACACCTGCCCCTGGGGCACGGTGTGGTCAGTACAGGTCCCTGGCTGGACCGGGGGCATTATCTGGGGGTCATCATAATATGTATGCTTTCAAATTGCAAATTGTCTCAAATGAAATGCATAGAATTTAGAAATATATAAAGTATCGAGAGTGGGTGTCAACTAACCCGTCCGACCCTCATGGGATCGATGTGTGTCCTGCTCCAGCCGCGGCCATGCCGCCTGGCTCCCAGGTTCGGTACCTGCCCCCCACATCCCCCACCCCATCCCCTGCTTCTCATGGGGCAGTCCCTATCCCTTTTGGTGTTCAGGACCCATGGCAACCCCTGGAGGCCCCATCCTACTGGCCTACTCATCCCTGAGGCCCGGGGGGTGGGCACGGGGGTCATCCCAATCACCCTACCATTGAGCAGTATGTTGTTGGCTGCCATTGCTCCCCTGGCACAGAGGCCCTGTTTTCCCTACCCAGAATCCCCCGGGGCCCCAAAGCCCCCTGTACAAGCAGCCTCACCCGACCCCCTAGCAGTACTAAAACATGATGTGGCTGTCCAACGTCCTGTTGACATCCAGGTCTACTTTCGTGATCTCCCTGGAGAAGAAAAGGGCATCCTCCTTCATTTCTTGTGGGAAAACCAGGGAGGAGGAACAGGCGCCAGGGATACAGACCCCGACCTGTCACGAGCTGCCATGCTGGGCAGGGAGCCCTGGGGCCACAATGGGAGTGTGTCCTGCGGAAACCTCCTTCCTTCCTCTGGGAGTCCAGGGATGACGGGAGTACCCACCGTGCCCGTGGGGCTTGTGCCCAGCTGTTGTGGGCGGGGAGGTGACTGAGTTTCACCCTGCGTGGGAGGGGATAGGGGTTCAGCCAAGGTGGGAGGGGACATGGGAGTGTTGTGCCCAAGACTGCGAATCCAAGAAACCACTAAGGAGCTGACACCAATGCAAACACACAAAGGTTGATTTCCAAACTCGACCTTGCGTCCAAGTACTCCCAACACAGCGGAGCAGAGACTTGGACCCCGAGGTGGGTTTTAGCTTAGTTTTAAGGGCTTGTCTTGGGGTCCTACAGAGGGCTGGAGCAATTCCTCAAGTTCTGTTGACATTTTGATATGGGGCCTTCAAGGGTATTGAGCTCTGCTCTCATTCTAATAGACGGTTCCACCCCTTGGTATGGGCTTAGTTTTGATTAAATTGTGGGGCTTTCTAGGACATTAAGCTGTAAACTTTTGTTTTTTCCTGTAACTGAAGCAATGTAAATTTCAGCTCTTCTTCACAGGGGCCTGGGATGGCTGGGCGTGTGCTAATGCTGAATTTAAATTGGAATGGCCTTAATTTTCTCAGCCTCCTTGCTTCCTGTCCCAGGGATCTAGCTCCTTCCCCCTTCCCCAGAGCTCCTAAGAGAGCAATTGCAAATAACCTCAGCATGGCATTCTGTGTTGGGCAACAGGCCCAGTGATTTGGGATCAGGAAGACCTGGGACATGGGCGTCCCAGCTGTGCAGCGGGATTCGAAGCTGCAGAATCTTATTCCCTGAGGCTATCTTGACAACTGACTTTGTACATAGAAAAGCTCTCCTTTGTCTTTAAAAGTTGAGGAGCGAGTCATAGAGTTTTATCTCTGCACATCTAATTGCTCAGATTCCAATCTGAGATGTATTTCCTGTTAATAAGGATAATTTACTACTATCTGTAGTACTATGGTTAAAATATTCTGACACAAGTAATTCAGAGGGAAGGGTTTCTCATCTCTTTCTTCACAGTTCAGTCACTCATCAGGAAATGCATCTTTATGGATTTGGAATGAACTGAGAGACATTATTACCAATGGTCCTATTATTATGTGAAGGATTCTTCCCTGAGATTCTTCCCCTATTTCAACTGACACTGAAACACTGTGAACTCTTTGGAAGACAAATGTCAAGGAAATAAATGTTATGCATTGCTGATTTTATTTTTTTATTTTTTTATTTTATTTATTTATGATAGTCACAGAGAGAGAGAGAGGCAGAGACACAGGCAGAGGGAGAAGCAGGCTCCATGCACCGGGAGCCCGACGTGGGACTCGATCCCGGGCCTCCAGGATTGCACCCTGGGCCGAAGGCAGGCGCCAAACCGCTACACCACCCAGGAACCCCCCATTGCTAATTTTAAATGCACTTGCAGTATGGTGTCTATTATACTAGAATTATTTTTATCTGATTTTTGCTATTTATTATCCGTTCCTGCTTTTCAGGTTGAGGAGGCATTATACGTGTTCATAAGTGTTTTTCTTGCCTTCTGATCTAAAATTCTTACTTTGTTTCCATCAAAGGAACTCTTTAAGAATAAGGCAAAAGTTAATTCAACTATTCTTAAAATGTCTTCACACTTGGAGCCTGATTCATTTAAGTCAATTTTCAAAATAAATCTTATTTATTAGGAAAAAAACAAAGATTTATAGGGAAATTGAGAAGATAGTATAGTGCATTCACATGCACTTGCACTCAATTTCTCCAATTATTGATATCTTATATTAGTACGGTACAAATATGAGCTAATGAATCAATATTAAAATAGTCGCATTAACCAAAGACCATACTATATTCAGATTTCCTTAGTTTTTGCTAAGTTGCCATCCCTTATATTATATTCCATTTGTCCTCATTTTTCTTAGGCTCCTCTGGATTGTGACAGTCTTTCAGCCTTTCCTTGTTGTTGTTGAACTGGAACACTTTGAGAAGGAGAGTATTTTGAAAAATTTCCCTCAGTTGGGACATGTCTGTTGTTTATCTCATAATTGAACTGTTTTTGTGGATTATATACAGAGATATGCTGCCATTTTTATTGTATCATATAAAGGATAGATACTGTCACATGATTTATCAGTCTTGGTATCGATCTGATCATCTTGCTAAGGTAGTGTTTGTCAGCTTTCTCTGTAGTAAACTGATTCATTTTTGTTATTTTTATTATTTTTTTATTATTATTAGTGTATTATCATTATTATTTTAGGTTTTTCATAATATATTTTTAGAAGGAAGTTACTACGTGTATTGCACACATAAGAGTGGGAAGCTATGCTCATGAACTTGACGGTGGAATGTCTGCACAAATTCTTTGAAATTCTTCTACATGGGAGATTTCTCTTCCCTCTAGGTTTGTTTGATTTTTTTTTCAAAGATGTTATTTATTTATATGAGAGAGAGAGAGGAGAAAAACCATGAGCGAGAGGGGTAGAGGGAGAGGGTGAAGCAGGTTCCATGCTGAACAGAGAGCCTGCCTTGGGACCTGGATCATGATCTGAGCCTAAGGCAGAAGCTTAACTAACTCAGCCACCCAGGTGCCACTCTTTCTTTCTTTTTTTTTAATAATAAATTTATTTTTTATTGGTGTTCAATTTGCCAAATATAGAATGACACCCAGTTCCCATCCCGTCTAGTGCCCCCCTCAGTGCCCGTCACCCATTCATCCTCACTCCTGCCCTCCTCCCATTCAATCACCCCTAGTTCATTTCCAGAGTTAGAAGACTTTATGTTCTGCCTCCCTTTCTGATATTTCCCACACATTTCTACTCCCTTCCCTTATATTCCCTCTCACTATTACCTATAGTCTCCAAATGAATGAGAACATACAATGTTTGTCCTTCTCTGATTGTCTTACTTCACTCAGCATAATACCTTCCAGTTCCATCCACCTTGAAGTAAATGGTGGGTATTTGTGGTTTCTAATGGCTGATCAAGGTCCACCTTTTCTCTCTCTTCATCTTCTGAGTCTCCTATTATATGAATGTTATAGTTTTAATAAGTGGCTGAACTCCCTAAGTCTGCCTCTTTGGTCCATAACCTTTCTTGTTTTGAAGACTTCCACTTGGGACTACATCTCAGTTATAGAATTTTTAACGTTGGACTGACTTGATTTAAGTTCTTTTATTTCTACAGTAAGGGATTCTCTAGTTTGCTTCTGTGCTCTTTTTCCAGCCCAGCTGCTATCTTTATAATCATTGTTTTAAACTGTAGTTAGACATCATATATGTTTATTGATGAACTTCCTGGCTGTGAGTACTACTTCATGTTATTTTATGGAGGAGAATTTCTCAATCTCATTATTTTTTCCAAAAAAGAAAGAAGAAAGAAAAAGAAAAATCAAGAAAAACAATAACAACTGCCCTCCCCCCAAAAAAACCCAGATTATTTTAGCCTGCTTGTTAAAAGATTCTAAATCCCAAAATATGAAACACAATTAAAGTACCATGAAAGTAAAAAAAGAAATATATAAGGTACATACAAAAAATTAAAATAAGGCAATTAATAAAAAAGAATCAAAGAAAATAAATTAAAAAAGAGGGGATCCCTGGGTGGCGCAGCGGTTTGGCGCCTGCCTTTGGCCCAGGGCACGATCCTGGAGACCCGGGATCGAATCCCACATCGGGCTCCCGGTGCATGGAGCCTGCTTCTCCCTCTGCCTGTGTCTCTGCCTCTCTCTCTCTCTGTAACTATCATAAATAAATAAAAATTTAAAAAAAAGAGCACAGTGTACAAAGGAATCTAGACCCTACTTTCCAGGCAGAGCTGAAGCTCTGCAGCCTCTGTGGTCCAACAACTTGGCGGCAGCAAATGGTCTGTGTGGGGTCTGGGGATGGGCCGTGGTGCTGATTGTCAGGTGCATATCTGCCTAGGAGTTGATCCTGCAGGGGTCAGAGGCGGGGTGGGCGTCAGCGTCTCTGAGCTCAAGCGGGCAGCGCTGGGCTGTTCCCTGAGACCTGGCCCTGATGGGCGGGATGTGGGTGGGGATGCTAGGTCCTCTGGCTCTGGGGCTGAGCATCCCCCCCTGTCTGCTGGGGCCTCCAGAGAAGAGCCCCCAAGCCCCCGGGTCTCCGCCGCTGCTCTCAGAACCCTGCGTTCACTCTACCTGCGTCCGAGCTTCTTTTGGTTTTGTTTTTTTAATCTCAGACTGTTGTGCCCAAGATTGCGAATCTGAGAAACCACCGAGAAGCTGACACTGATGCAAACACACGAGGGTTTATTTACAAGCTCGAGCTTGTTTCCAAGTATACCTGACAGAGCAGAGCAGGGACTTGGACCCCGAGGTAGGTTTTAGCTTAGTTTTAAGGGCTGGTCTCGGGGAACTCCCAAAGGGCTGGAGCAATTCCTCAAATTCGGTGTACATTTTGATGTGGGGCCTTCAAGGGCATTGAGATCTGTTCTAATAGAGGCTTCCTGCCCTTGGACTGGGCTGTTTTTATTCTATTGTGGGGCTTGCTGTGTCCTGACAATGAGCACTCAGGAAGGAAATGACGGACGTGACTCCCTTCTCAGGAGCATCACAGAGAATAAATGAGACTGAACCAAAGGAGCACAAGACTTGTGCACTTAGCCATACCAGGTTTTGGGAGGCCGTCCTGGGCTCTTGGGTTGGGAGCCTCATCGTGTGAAAATGTCCACAGTTCCTGAAGCCACCCTCAATTTCAACATCATTCCTGTCAAATCATGGTGGCACATCCTATAAATAGGAAAAAAAAACCCATAACATCCATCCGCCCCCACAAATGACCCCGGACAGCAAATCAGTATTGGAAAAGCAGGACAGAGTAGGACGCAGCACTTTCCTATTTCAAACGATGTCACAGAGACACAGGATAAAGCAGTGTTTTCCTCGGGACCCCTCCTGGCTCCATCGGTTAAGCATCCGACTCCTGACCTCACCTCCGGTCCTGATCTCAGGGTCGTGAGTTCTCGCCCTGGGCTGGTCCATGGACGAGGCCTTACGCCTACTTAACAAACCACACCCATGTGGGTTGGTCCCAGCATAAGGTGAAGGAACAGAACAGAGAGTCCAGTAGGAAAAGTGTTCTGATACAACAGATTTTTTTAACTTAATTTAATTTAAACCCAATTAATTAACGTATAGTGTATTATATTTTTAGAGGAAGAATTCAGGGATTAAACAGTTGGAGATAACCGCAGTACTCGTGACATCACGTGCCCTCCTTCATGCTGGTCCCATGTTATCCCCTCCCCTGTCCCCGCCTAGCAGCGACACTCAGTTTGTTTCCTTTATTTTTTTAAAATTTTTTATTTATTTATTTACCATAGACACACATGCACAGAGAGAGAGAGGGGGGAGGGAGCAGACAGAGACACAGGCAGAGAGAAAAGCAGGCTCCATGCACCGGGAGCCCGATGTGGGATTCGATCCCGGGTCTCCAAGATCGCGCCCTGAGCCAAAGGCAGGCACCAAATTGCTGCGCCACCCAGGGATCCCCAGTTTGTTTCCTTTAATTAAGAGTCTGTATTTCCTGCATCTGTTTTCATCTTATTTGTTTTTCCTTCCCTTCACAGATGTTCATCTGCTTTGCTTCTTTAATTCCAGCTATGAATGACACCACACGGTCATTCTCTTTTCCAACTGACCTATTTCACTTAGGATGATCCTTCTAGATCTATCCACGTCATTGCAAATGGCAAGATTTCCTTCTCATTGATAGCTGAGTACCATTCCTCTCTCTATGACTATCATCTATCTCCCATCCTCTTTATCCATCATCTGGCAGAGGGCACCGAGGCTCCTCCCAAGTGTGGCTACTGTGGACCCGGCTGCTGTGGAAATTGGGGTGCAGTTGTCCCACGTCTCACTGCATCTGTATCTTCAGAGTGAGCTCCAGGCTGTACACCTGCTGGCCTCAGGGCGGCTCTATTTGTAACTTCCTGAGGAGCCTCCACACTGTTTCCAGGGTGGCTGCACCAGCCCGTTGTCCCGCCCACAGTGGAAGAGGGTTGTTGAGTTTTACAGGACGTGGTAAAAGTCTGGTCCACATTTCATTTCACTTTTTGGGCTCCAATTCCTTCTCCTTAAGTATTTTTGGGGAAGCTGGGTGTTGGGCTCCTTTTCAGTCAGACGTTTCCGGAGATAACAGGCCACAGCTGGAGCCTGGAAAGAGGCAGAGGTGGGCCTGGGGATGGGGACTCTGCCTCCTGCACAGCCTCCTGCAGTGCCTGAGCATCCCACAGGGGGCGCCTGAGCCCAGGCACCACCCAGAGGGCACGCATGTGCAGTAGGCCTCGTCTGCCTGCATTAACAGGAGCAAGCCTGTGCTGGGGAGGCCTGAGAAAGACGTGGGGACACGTCCACGCTGATGAGGCACAGCTTCCTCAGAATCTGCGGGGAGTCTTGAGGGGGATACTGGGCAGCGTTCACGATGACAGGAGCCCCAGTCTCCTCAGGACACATGGTGAGGCTTCAGGAAGATGTGGGCCCACATCCACCCTGACAGGAGCCCCTGGGCTGCCTCAGGACCCGCGGGGAGGCTTCAGTAAGATGTGGGTCTGCATCCACGCTGACAGGAGCCCCTGGGCCACCTCAGGAAATGCGGGGAGGCTTCTGAAAGATGTGGTGCCGCGTTCACTCTGGCAGGAGCTAATGGGCCCCTCAGGACATAAGTTGAGGCTTCTGGAAGCTGGGGGCCGCATCCACAGTGACAGGAGCCTCGGCCACCTCAGAACCTGTGGTGACGCTTTGGGAGGACGTGGGGCCACGTCCACACAACCGGACACTGATGTCCTCAGGACCCCCGGTGTAGATGTTGGGAAATATGGGGATGCGTCCATGCGGACAGAAGACCCCAGCCTTGTCAGAGCCTGTGGTTAGGCCTAAGAAAGATGTGGATGCCGAATCCACACTGACAGGAGTCTCCGGCCTCCTCAGGATGCACTGTGAAGGACTGGGATGATTTGGGGCCACGTCCATGCTGACAGGAGCCCCCAACCTCCTCAGGTCTTATGGTGAGGCTGAGGAAAATGTGGGGCCACATCAAGACTGTGAGGACCAAGACTGTGAGGACCCCCGTCCTCCTCAAGACCTGCACTTTGGCTTTGGGAGACATGGGGCTGCGTCTAGGCTGACAGGAACCCACAGCCTCCTCAGGACCTGCGGTGAGTTTTCTGGGGGACGTGGGGCCATGTCCAGGCTGACAGGAGCCCCGGGCCTCCTGAGAACCTGCTGTGAGGCTTCCAGAGGATGTGAGGCATACCCACCGTGACAGGAGACCCGGCGTACTCAGGACCCGCTGACTAAGTCTCTGGAACACGTGGGGCCACGTCTGCACTCACAGGACCCCGGCTTCCACAGGACCTCCTGGAGGACTCTGGAGGTGCCATTGGGGACCACGTCCATATCAGTAGGGACTCCTCAGAACCATAGGGTAAGTGAATGGGTAGAATGAATGGTAGGGTTAGGGGAGGGGAGGCATTTGGTGGTTAGGCTTAGGTTAGATGTTAGGGGTTATATTATGCTTATGGTTACGGATTAGCGGTTAGGGTGAGGGATAAGGGTAAGGGTCAGTGGTTAGGAGTTAGGATGGGGGTTTGCGTGAGGGACAGGAGTTAGAGTTAGGGATAGGGTTTAGACTTTAGGGATTATGGAAGGAGGTTAGGAGTTGGGGTTTGGGTTATGGTGAGAGTTAGGTTTGGGCTAGGTTTGCAGTTAGGGTTAGGGTTAGGGTGTGAGTTAGGTTCAGGGGTTAGGGTTAGGGGTTAGAGTAAAAGTTATGGCTAGGTTCAGTGTTAGGGCGAGGTTTAGGTTTAGGATAGGGGTAAGGGATAGGATTAGGGTTAGTGTTTGGTAGGGGTTAGGGTTAGGGTCAGGTCAGGGTCAGGGTATGGCTTGGAAAAGGTTAAGAGTGGGCTAGGCAGTGGGTTAGGGATTAGTTTTAGGGTACGGGTTAGGGTACACTTTTGGGTATGAGATAGGATTAGTATTAGAGGGTTAGGGTTAGGGTACAGGTTAAGTTTAGGAATACGATTTGAGTACATTAAGTTAAGTTTATGCTTAGAGGTTAGGGCTAGATTTAAGGTAAGGGTCAGGGTTAAGGGTTTAGAATAGGTTTAAGAGTTAGGGTGAGGGTTGGCAGGAAGGTTCAGTGAATGTGTTTCGGTCTTGGGGTTTGTGTTTGGTTTTTGATTAGTGACAGTTCTTGTTTAAGGGTTAGGTTAACATTAGGCTTAAGTGTAGGGTAAGGGTTATGTCTGTGTATGGTTAGAGTTTGGGTCTTGGCATGTGCCTCCACTGGGACTCCTAGCATCTTGGGCAGTTTAGTTTTATGCACTCTATTTAGGTTTTGGTTTCAAAGATAGCCTGACTCCACCAAGTCAGTGGTCTCCCCAGAGAATCAAAATCCAGGCTTCTCTGGGGTGAGAATAGGCATGGCAGGCTTCTCCTGAGCTCAGCTAAGGAGGCGTTAGTGACTCTAAAGACTTTTGTTTGGATTTTCAGTTGCCTTTCTGATTTTATCTCTTGTGCGCACATGTATCCTCTATACTACCAATTATTATTTTAAAGTTTTACTTGAATTAGTCTTTGTAAACACAGTATGATATAGTTTCAGGTTTACAACATAGTGATTCAACCCTTGAATACAACACCTGGTACTGGTCAGAGGTGACCTCCACTATCCCCATCCCCTGATTCCCCATCCGCCCCACCTTCCTCTGGTATTTATTACATTATTTTGTGTAGTTAAGAGTGTGTATCTTGGTTTGCATCTCTCATCCCCCCATTGCCCCTTTGCCAGTTTGGTTTCTTAAAATTCACATGTGAATGCAATTGTATGGTATTTGGTACCTGTCTTACTCTGACTGACTGAGTTCATTTAGCGTAAGTCCCTTCCACTTCTCCCACGTCATTGTAAATGGCTTCATTTCATCCCTTCTGATGACCCAGTGATGTTGCAGTGTGTATATTTACCACATCGTCTCTGCCCATTCATCGTCGATGGACATCTGGGCTGTATACACAGTTTCGCTGTTGTTGATAATGCTGCTACCAACACTGGGCTGCGTGTTCCCCTTTGAATCTACTAAACTACTTTTGTATCCTCAGGGTAAATACCTAGCTGTGCAATTTTGGAATCGTAGGGTAGCTCTACTTTTAACTTCTTTTTAAAAAATTTTTTTATGATAGTCACAGAGAGAGAGAGGCAGAGACACAGGCAGAGAAAGAAGCAGGCTACATGCACTAGTAGCCCGACGTGGGATTCGATCCCGGGTCTCCAGGATCATGCCCTGGGCCAAAGGCAGTTGC
Source organism: Canis aureus (assembly GCF_053574225.1). Lineage (NCBI taxonomy): Eukaryota > Metazoa > Chordata > Mammalia > Carnivora > Canidae > Canis > Canis aureus. Next base: position 73,007,951 of record NC_135617.1, read on the forward strand.
CAAACTGCTGTGCCACCCAGGGATCCCCTATCTTTAACTTCTCAAGGACCCTCCAGACTGTTTTCCACAGTGGCTGCACCTTTATTTACGTATTCATGAGAGACACAGAGAGGCAGAGTTATAGGCAGAGGGAAAATGAGGCTCCATGCGGGGAGCCTGATGTGGGACGTGATCCCCCAGGAGCCTGGGAACATGACCTTAGCTAAAGCAGATGCTCAACCACTGAGGCACACAGGTGCCTTCCTGATTCTGTTTCTTTGCTAATTATGGGTCTGTTCATATTTTCTATTTCTTCCTATTTCAGTTTTGCTCGTTTGCACATTTCTAGGGATTTGTCTATTTCTTCCAGGTCTCCCAGTTTGTTAGCATATAATCTTTCATAGTATTCCCTTATAATTGTCTTATTTTTCTGGTGTTGATTGTGATCTCTCTTCTCTCATTTGTGATTTTATTTATTTAGGTTTTCTCTTTTCTCGTTGATAAGGCTGGCTAGGGCTTGATACATTTTATTAATTATTTTGAAGAACCAGCTCTTAGGGATCCCTGGGTGGCGCAGCGGTTTGGCGCCTGCCTTTGGCCCAGGGCGCGATCCTGGAGACCCGGGATCTAATCCCACGTCGGGCTCCCAGTGCATGGAGGCTGCTTCTCCCTCTGCCTGTGTCTCTGCCTTTCTCTCTCTCTCTCTCTGTGTGACTATCATAAAAAAAACGAACCAGCTCTTACTTTCGTTATTCCATTCTACTGTTTCGTTTTTTTCTGCGTTGTTTATTTCTGCTCTCATCTTTATTTTTTCCCTTCTTCTGTAGGCTTTAGGCTTTGTTTGCTATTGCATTACCAGCTCCTTTAGGTGTAGGGTTAGGTTGTGTATTGGAGACTTCTTATTTCTTGAGGTAGGCCTGTATTGCTATGTACTTCACTCTTAGGACTGCCTTTGCTACATCCCAGACGTTTGGAGAAACATGTTTTCATTTTCATTTGTTTTATATTTCCTCCTTAATTTCCTGGTTGCTCCCTTCATTCTCTAGTAGGATGTTCATAATCTCCACGTATTTTTGGTCTGTCCAAATTTTTTCTTACTGTCGACTTCGAGTTTCTTAGCGTCGTGGTCTGAAAATGTACAGGGTGTGATATCAACCTTCTTGTACCTGTTGTAGCTGTTGATGGCTGATTTGTGGGCCATGATATGATCTGTTCTGGAGAATGTCCCATGTGCACTTGAAAGGAATGTGTGTTCTGCTTTAGGATGAAATGGTCAGACTATATCTGTTGAGTCCCTGTGGTCCAGTGTGTCAAGGCAATTGTTCCCCTGTTGATTTTCTGCATAGACGATCAGTCCATTGCCATCAGTGGGTGGTAAAATCCCCTGTCATTGTATTATTATCAGTGAGTTCCTGTATGTTTGTCATTAATTGGTTTCTATATTTAGGTACTCCTATGTTGGCAGCATAAATATTTAGTTGTTTGAACTTTTTTTAAAAAATAAATTTATTTTTTATTGGTGTTCAATTTACCAACAAGCAGAGTAACACCCATTATCATCCCGGCAAGTGCCCCCCTCAGTGCCCGTCACCCATTCACCAGCACCCCCTGCCCTTCTCCCCTTCCAGCATCCCTTGTTCCTTTCTCAGAGTCAGGAGTCTTTATGTTCTGTCTCCCTTTCTGATATTTCCCACACATTTCTTCTACATTCCCTTATATTCCCTTTCACTAGTATTTATATTAACCAATCGAATGAGAACATATGTTTGTCCTTCTCCGATGGACTTACTTCACTCAGCGTAAAACCCTCCAGTTTCATCCAGGTTGAAGCAAAAGGTGGGTATTTGTCGTTTCTAATGGCTCAGTAATATTCCATTGTATACATAAACCACATGTTCCTTATCCATTCATCTTTCAAAGGACTCCAAGCCTCCTTCCACATTTTGGCTATTGTGGACGTTGCTGCTATAAACATCGGGGTGCAGGTGTCCCCGCGTTTCATTGCATCTGAATCTTTGAGGTAAATCCCCAACAGTGCAATTGCTGGGTCATAGGGCATGTCTATTTTTAACTCTTTGAGGAACCTCCAGACAGTTTTCCAGAGTGGTTGCACCAGTTCACATTACCACCAAAAGTGTAAGAGTCTTCCCCTTCCTCTGCATCCTCTCCAACATTTGTTTTTTTCTTGCCTTGTTAATTATCCCCATTCAGTGGTGTGAGGTGGTTCTCATTGTGGTTTTGATTTGTATTTCCATGATAGCAAGTGATGCAGAGCATTTTTTTTTATGTTCATGTGGCCATGGCAATGTCGTCCTCTGTGAGATTTCCTTCATGTCTTTTGCCCATTTCATAATTGGATTCTTTGTCTCTTTGTTGTTGATTTTAAGAAGTTCTTTATCGATCTTTGAAACTAACCCTTTATCTGATACGTCATTTGCAATATCTTCTCCCATTCTGTAGGTTGTCTTTTAGTTTTGTTGACTGTATCCTTTGCTGTGCAAAAGCTTCTTAACTTGATGAAATCACAATAGTTCATTTTTGCTTTTGTTTATTTTGCCTTCGTGGATGTATCTCCAAGAGGTTACTGTGGCCAAGTTAAAAAAAAATATAGCCTGTGTTCTCTCGGATTTTGATGGACTCTTGTCTCACATTTAGATCTTTCATTCATTTTGAGATTATTTTTGTGTATGGTGAAAGAGAGTGGTGTAGTTTCATTCTTTCTTCTGCATGTGTATGTCCATTTTCCCAGCACCATTTATTGAAGAGACTGTCTTTCTTCCAATCGATAGTCTTTCCAACTTTATCGAATATTAGTTGACCATAAAGTTCAGGGTCCACTTCTGGGTTCTCTCTTCTGTTCTATTGATCCATTTGTCTGTTTTTGTGCCAGTACCACACTGTCTTGAACCACAGCTTTGTAGTACACCCTGAAAACTGGCATTGTGATGCCCCTAGATATGGTTGTCTTTTTTAAAATTCGCCTCGCTATTCAGGTCTTTTCTGATTCCACACAAGTCTTCTTTTATTATGATAGTCACAAACAGAGAGAGAGAAAGAGGCAGAGACACAGTCAGAGGGAGAAGCAGGCTCCATGCACCAGGAGCCTGACATGGGATTCAATCCTGGGTTTACATGATCGTGCCCTGGGCCAAAGGCAGGCGCCAAACCGCTGCATGACCCAGGGATCCTGATTCCACACAAATCTTAAAATAATTAGTTCTAAGTCTCTGAAGAAAGTCCATGGAATTTTGATAGGGTTTGCATTAAAGGTGAACATTGCCTTGGTAAAATTGATATTTTCACAATGTTAATTCTGCCAATCCATGAGCATGGAATATTTTTCCATCTCTTTGTGTCTTCCTCAATTTCTTTCAGAAGTGTTCTATAGTTTTTAGGGTATAGATCCTTTACCACCTTGGTTAGGTTTATTCCTAGGTATCTTATGCTTTTGGGTGCAATTGTAATTGAGATTGACTCCCTAATTTCTCCTTCTTCAGTCTCATTGTTAGTGTATAGAAATGCCACTGATTTCCGGGCATTGATTTTGCATCCTGCAATGCTACCAAATTGCTGTATGAGTTCTAGCTATCCTGGGATGGAGGCTTTTGGTTTTTCTAGGTAGAGTATCATGTCATCGGCGAAGAGGGAGAGTTTGACTTCTTTGTCAATTTCAATGACTTTATTTCTTTTTGTTGTCTGATTGCTGAGGCAGGACTTCCAGTACTATTTTGAATAGCAGTGGTGAGAGTGGACATCCCTGTCTTGTTCCTGATTTTAGGGGTAAGGCTCCCAGTGCTTCCCCATTGAGAATGATATTTGCTGTGGGCTTTTCCTAGATGGCTTTTAAGATGTCGAGGAATGTTCCCTCTATCCCTACGCTCTGAAGTGTTTTGATCAGGAATGGATGCTCTATTTTGTCAAATGCTTTCTCTGCATCTAATGAGAGGTTTATATGGTTCTTGGTTTTTCTCTTTCTGATATGATGAATCACATTGATTGTTTTATGAGTGTTGAACCAGCCTTGTGTCCCAGGGATAAGTCCTACTTGGTCATGGTGAATAATTTTCTTAATGTACTGTGGGATCCTATTGGCTAGTATCTTGTTGAGAATTTTTGCATCCATGTTCATCAGGGATATTGGTCTGTAATTCTCCTTTTTGTTGGGGTCTTTGTCTGATTTTGGAATTAAGGTGATGCTGGCTTCATAGAACGAATTTGGAAGTACTCCATCTCTTTCTATCTTTCCAAACAGCTTTAGTAGGAGAGGTATGGTTTCTTCTTTAAACGTTTGATAGAATTCCCCTGGGAAACCATCTGGCCCCGGACTTTTGTGTCTTGGAGGTTTTGGATGACTGCTTCAATTTCCTCCCTGGTTATTAGCCTGTTCAGGTTTTCTATTTCTTCCTGTTCCAGTTGTTAGTTTGTGGCTTTCCATGATTGTGTCCATTTCTTCTACATTGCCTAATTTATTGGTGTATGGCTGTTCATAATATGTTTTTAAAATCGTTTGTATTTCCTTGGTGTTGGTAGTGATCTCTCCTTTCTCATTCATGATTTTATTAATTTGAGTCTTCTCTCTCTTCTTTTTAATAAGGTTGGCTAATGGTTTATCTATCTTATTAATTCATTCAAAGAACCATTTCCTCATTCTGTTGATCTCTTCCAGAATTCTTCTGGTCTCGATTTCCTTGAGTTCTGCTCGAATTTTAACTAACTCTATTCTTCTGTTGGGTGTAGGATCTATCAGCTTTTTTTTCTCTAGCCCCTTTATGTGTAAGGTTAGCTTTTGTATTTGAGTAGTTTCCCGTTTCTGAATGGATTCTTGTATTGTGATATATTTCCCCCTTAGGACTGCTTTTGCTGCATCCCAAAGAATTTGAACGGTTGTATGTTCATTCTCATTAGTTTCCATGTATCTTTTTAATTCTTCCTCAATTTCCTGGTTGACCCTTTCATCTTTTAGCAGGTTGATCCTTCACCTCCACGTGTTTGAGGTCCTTCCAAACATCTTGTGATTTAGTTCTAATTTCAAGGCAGTATGGTCTGAGAATATGCAGGGGATGATCCCCATCCCTTGGTATCGGTTCAGACCCTATTTGTGACCCAGTATGTGGTCTATTTTGAAGAAAGTTCCATGTGCCCTTGAGAAGAATGTGTATTCAGTTGAGTTTGGATGTAAAGTTCTGTAGATTTCTGTGAAATCCATCTGGTCCAGTGTATCATTTAAAGCTCTTGTTTCTTTGGAGATGTTGTGCTTAGAGACCTATCGAGGGTAGAAAGAGCTAGATTGAAGTCACCAAGTATAAGTGTATTATTATCTAAGTATTTCTTCACTTTGGTTATTAATTGGTTTAAATATTTGGCAGCACCCACATTCGGGGCAGATATTGAGGATTGTTAAGACCTCTTGTGGGATAGATCCCTTAAGTATGATTTAGTGTCCCTCTTCATCTCTCACTACAGTCTTCTGGGTAAATTTTAGTTTATCTGATATAACGATGGCTACCCCTGCTTTCTTTTGAGGACTTTTTGAATGGTAAATTGTTTTCCAACATTTCATATTCAGGTTGTAGGTGTCCTTCTGTTTAATATGAGTCTCTTGTAGACAGCTATAGATGGGTCCTGCTTTTTTATCCAGTCTGAAACCCTGCGCCTTTTGATGGGGTCATTAAGCCTGTTCACGTTCAGAGTTACTATCAACAGATATGAGTTTAGTGTCTTCATGATATCTCTTCAGTCCTTGTTTTTGTGGTTTGTTCCACTGAACTTCTTCTTAAAGGGGAATTTTAAGAGTACCCCTTAAAATTTCTTACAGAGCTGGTTTGGAGGTCACATATTCTTTCAGTTCCTGCCTGTCTTGGAAGCTCTTTATCTCTCCTTCCATTTTGAATGAGAGCCTTGCTGGATAAAGTATTCTTGGTTGCATGTTCTTCTCATGGAGGACCCTGAATATATCCTGCCAGCCCTTTCTGGCCTGCCAGGTTGCTGTGGAGATGTCTGCTGTTACCCTAATACTTCTCCCCATAAAAGTCAGGATTTTCTTGTCTCTTGTTGCTTTAAGGATCTTCTTTTTATCTTTGGAATTTGCAAGCTTCACTATTAAATGTCGAGGTGTTGGACGGTTTTTATTGATTTTAGGGGGGTATCTCTCTATTTCCTGGATCTGAATGCCTGTTTCCCTTCCCAGAGTAGGAATGTTTTCAGCTAGGATTTGTTCAAATACATATTCTGGCCCTCTGTCCATTTTGGCACCCTTTGGAACCCCAATTTCACATAGGTTTTTCTTCCTCAGGCTGTCGTTAATTTCCCTTAATCTGTGTTCCTGGTCTTTTAATTGTCTCTTTTTTCCTCAGTTTCTCTCTTTGCCATCAACTTGTGTTCTATGTCACTCATTCGTTCTTCCACCTCGTTATCCCTCGTCATTAGGACTTCTAGTTTGGATTGCATTGCATTCAATTGATTTTAATTTCAACCTGATTGGATCTAAATTCTGCAGTCCTGAAGTCTCTTGAGTCCTTTATGCTTTTTTCTAGAGCCACCAGTAGCTGTATAATAGTGCTTCTGAATTGGCTTTCTGACATTCAGTTGTAATCCAGATTTTGTAACTCTGGGAGAGAGGACTGTTTCTGATTCTTTCTTTTGAGGTGAGGTTTTCCTTCAAATCATTTTCCTGAGTGCCAAGTGGCCAAAAACAAATTGAATTGGGAAAAGGAGAAAAAGAGGAGAGAAAGAAGGAAAGAAAAGAGAAAAAGGAAAAAGAATAAAGGAAGAAAGAAGGAAAAAAGAGAATCAAAAAAGAAAGAAAAGAAAGAAAATGGGAAAAAGTGTGGGGGAAGCAATCAGAAATAAAAAAAAACATGGGGGAGTATCTTCTGTTTCTGTATACTTTAAGTCCCTTGACTTCCCCTGGAACTTGTCCGTCTAGCTGGTCTTCTGGCGGAGGGGCCTATTGTGCTGATTTTCAGGTGTTAGCATTTGGGGGAGCTGCTCTGTCCCCTGCTTGGTGCAGGGCTCAGTGCGGTTAGTTTACCCTGTGAGGTCCCAGGAGGAACAACCCCAGTGGCAGCGGCCAGCTCTGGAATCCTGTATTCAGCCCACACAGTAACTCGGGAGCAGTCCACTTCTAATGGCTGAGTAATATTCCATTGTATACATAAACCACATCTTTATCCATTCAACTTTCGATGGACACCGAGGCTCCTTCCACAGTTTGGCTATTGTGGACATTCCTAATATAAGCATCAGGGTGCAGGTGTCCCGGCGTTTCATTGCATCTGAATCTTTGGGGTAAATCCCCAACAGTGCAATTTCTGGGTTGTCTTGAAGGTCTATTTTTATCTCATTGAGGAACCTCCACAAAGTTTTCCAGATTGGCTGCACCAGTTCACATTCCCACCAACAGTGGTTTCTATATTAGGTACTCCCATGTTGGCAGCATAAATATTTAGTTGTTTGATCATGATAGAGAGTCTTTTTAATTATGAAATAATGCCCTTCTTCATCTCTTCTTACAGTATTTGTTCTTTCTTTTTTGAAATTTAAAATATTTATTTATTTATTCATGAGAATTACACAGAGAAGCAGAGGAAGGAACATTGCAGAGTGAGAGGCAGGCTCCCCAAAGGGAGGTTGATGTGGGACTCGATTCTGGGATCCCAGAATCACACCCTGAGCCGAAGGCAGATGCTCAACCACTGAGCCACCAGGTGTCCCCCAGGTTTTGGTTTCAAATCTCACTTGTCTGATATAAGTATGAGTCCTCCAGCTTTCTTTTGATATCCATTAGCGTCATAGATGATTTTCCATCCCCTGACTTTCAATCTGTTGGTGTCTATAGGTCGAAGGTGAGCATCTTGTAGGCAGCGTACAGATGGATGTTGTTTTCTTAATAATAATTTCATTTATGATAGTGAGAGAGAGAGAGAGAGAGAGAGAGAGGCAGAAAATTAGGCAGAGAGAGAAATAGGCTCCCCACCAGGAGCCCAATATGGGACTCGATCCCAGACTCCAGGATCACACCCTGAGTCAAAGGCAGAGGGTCAACCCCTGAGCCACCCAGGCATCCTGGATCTTGCTTTTTAAGCCACTCTGATACCCAATTTCTTTTGATTGAAGCATTTAGTCTATCAGCAGTCAGAGTGATTATTCAAAGATATGAACTTTGTGCATTTCTGTTACCAGAAGAGTTGGTGTTTCTGGTGACATTCTCTGGGCCTTTCTAGTCTTTGTTGCTTTTGGTCTCTTTTTTCCCCCCACTAGAAGAGTCCCTCTTAAAATTTCTTACTGGACTGGTTAAGTGGTCATGAACTCCTTTATATCTTGCCTGTCTAGGAAAATCTTTATCTCTCCTTCTCTCCTGAATGACACCCTTGCTGAAGAAAGAATTCATACAAATTGGACTCCAATAAAAAGAAATTTAAAAACATAAAATAAATTCTTTCTAATATGATTGAGGAAAATGGCATTTAGGAGGAAAACCAGAAGCTGACAGAGAGGAGGACAGATTTCACCCTCTGTAGCCTTCACAGGGACCTAGTGTCCTTTCCTAGGTGGGCCCCCTCTCCGGAGGATGCTTCCTGCCCCTCTGCACTCCTTGTTGGATCACAGCAGGCACATCTCGGTGCCTCCAGCACCTCTGCAGTAATGGCTTATAGCGTTTTCCATGTATCCTATTGGGGACCACAGCATAGTGTATGTAACCATCTGGCTGCTGTTTGACAACATTGGGGGGATTCCGACTTTTGTTGGTTTTGAGGTGCGTGTGTGTCTATCACATGCAGCTATCCCGTGCAGCTATCGGATCCTCTGGCTGGGTCACCCAAAACCCCAAAATCGTTGGCAGAATATCATTTCTGGTGCTGGTACTGGGCGGCTAGCTGGGCTCTCCTGGCCACACTGGCACTCACTCGTGCAGTGACTTTCAGCTGGAGGGTCAGCTGAGCTGGAAGTTCCGGGTCGGACACATTCCCATGTCCGGCAGTGGGTCCGGCCGCCCCGGGAAGGCACGTGGGGACGTCAGCTGTGTTTGCCTGGTGGCGCCCCTGCAGGGGCTGGTTGGGGCCTAGGTGGTGCCCCCTCCTCCTCTCTGGGGTTCTCTCCACCCCCCGTGCACAGAGTTCTGGGAGACACAGAAATGGGCTGGCTGTGCATTTTCGCACCACAACACTTTATTGACTTTGTACAGCAAATGGGCTCAGAGCCGTAGGTGCGTGCCTTCCCCTGGGGAAGGATACCTTTCTGTCCTTTATGTGGGGGCAAGAATCACATTGGGTGGGTGGGCGGGTGCTGGAGTCCCCCATCTGGGAGCATGTGTGGACTCTGGGTGGTGGCATGTGTCCTGAGGTTTCAGCCCTAGTGACAGTTCTGAGGACAGCAGAGCTGACCTGGACCTGCTGGTCATGGGCTCCTGTGCTGGGTCCCAGCAGGGCAGCTGGACCCCTGCCTCAGACCCTCTGGGGCCCCAGCACCTGGAGGACCCTGCCTCATGGTGTGGGTGCGGGTGTGGCCCACCGGCTTACCTCTCCTCTCCCCACACTGGTGTGTCCCGGGATCCCCAGGGCTGCCCTAGATAAGCGACCTGTATCGGTGGGGCACGCCCAGGGCCCAGGAGGCCACATCCACTTTGAGAGGGCTCGCTCAGCCCGGGTCCAGAATCCAGGGTTGCCCAGGGCCATGTGGGCCTGATTCCATTAGTCTTTGAGTTGGGACTGGTGAGGGCTCAAATCAACCCAGCCCCCACAGAGCCTGGGCCCAAGTCAACCCAGGTCCCTCTGGGTTATGGGCTGGTGTCCTGTGCAGGTTGTGCCGCACTCCCGGAGGGACAGTGGGTGGAGGCAGGGCACAGTGTGTCTTCTGCACCACTCTCCTGCACACACACTGTCCGGGACTCCCTGCCTTCCCTCCTCCCTGCAACCGCTGGGTACTCAATGGACACCCGGGCTTCTGATGTGAGCAGGGTATCCAGAGAACCCCGGGGAGTCTGAGCATGTCCCACAGGGTGCAGGTGCACTGGGTCCTTGCTCAGGGACGATGGTGTGGGAGTCGATGGTGTGGGGGCAAGGGTATGATGGTGGTGGGTTGTGGGGGATGGTGTAGCGGGGATGGTGTTGGGGTATAGTGTGGGTGGGGATTGTGTGAGGCTGTGAGTGTGTGAGGGGGATGGTGTAGGGGCTATGCCATGGGGGATGATGATGTTAGGGGATGGTGTGGGTCTGGGGAATGGGAGGATGGTGTGGGGGGCCTGCAGACACAGGGCATCCCCTTTCTCTAAGATGCACACGGAGACGTCTACAGATAAAGGCGACCCCAGTCTGGGGTATGCTGTGACACCTGCCCCTGTGGACCCCTGTGGTGAGTGCAGGGCCCTGGCTGGACGAGGGGCATTATCTGGGGGTTATCATACTATGTATGTTTACAAATTGCAAATTGTCTCAAATTGAATGCATAGAATTTAGAAATATATAAAGTCCTGAGGGTGGGTATCACCCTGACCCATCCGACCCTCATCAGATCGATGTGTGTCCTCCAGTCACGGCCATGCACCCTGCCCCCAGATCCCCTAACTGGCCCCACGGCCCTCACCCCAGCCCCCTGCTTTTCAGGGGTCCGTCCCTCACCCCTTTGGGGTTAAGCTTACATGGCAATCCCTGGAGGCCCCGTCCTAGTGGCCTCCTCATCCCTGAGATCCTGAGGGTGGGGGCACGGTGTTCATCCCCAACAATCTACCATGGAGCGGTGTGTTGTTGGCTGCTGTTCTTCCCCAGGCTCTGAAGCCCTGTGTTCCCTACCCAGAAGCCCCCGGTCCTCCCGGGTCCCGATCCCCCTGGCCCCTCAGCTTCACCCTACCCCCTAGTAGTCCCAAAACATGACATGACTGCTGAACATCCTATTGATGTTCAGGTCCCCCAGCGTGATGTCCCTAGAGGAGACTAGGGTCTCCTCCTTCATTTCCTGTGGGAAAACTGGGGAGGAGGAGCTGGCGTCAGGGACACAGACCCCAACCTGTCTGTCCTGGGCAGGGATCCCTGGGGCCACCATGGGAGTGTTTACTGCCAAAACCTCCTTCCTTCCTCTGGGAGGACAGGGACGGCGGGAGTCCCCACCGTGCTCATGGGACCTGTGTGACGGCTTGTGCCCAGCTGTTGTAGGCAGGGAGGAGACTGAGTGTCACCCTGAGTGGGAGGGGATAGGGGTTCAGCCAAGGTAGGAGGGGACATGGGAGTGTTGTGCCCAAGTTTGCGAATCTGAGAAACCAGATTTCAAGGAGCTGACACCAATGCAAACACACAAGGGTTGATTTCCAAACTCCAGCTTGCATCCAAGTACACCCAACACAGCGGAGCAGGGACTTGGACCCCGAGGTGGGTTTTAGCTTAGTTTTAAGGGCTTGTCTTGGGGTCCTCCATAAGGGCTGGAGGAATTCCTCAAGTTATGTATACATTTTGATATGGGTCCTTCAATGGTATTGGGCTCTGCTCTCATTCTAATAGGCGCTTCCAGCCCTTGACATGGTCTCAGTTTCATTTTATTGTGGGGTATTCTAGGCCATTAAGCTGTAAACCTTTGTTTTTTTCCTGTAACTGAAGTAATGTAAATTTCAGGTCTTCTTCACAGGGGCCTGGGATGGCTGGACTTGTTCGAACACTGAACTTAAAGTAGAAAGGCCTTCATTTTCTCGGCCTCCTTGTGTCCAGTCCCATCCTATCTAGCTCTTTCCCCTTCCCTGGAGCTCCTAAGAGAGCAATTGCAAATGATCTCAGCTTGGCAGCGTGTGTTGGGGGACAGGCCCAGGGATTTGGGATCAGGAAGACCTGGGGCGTGGGCGTCCCAGCTGTGCAGCAGGATTCCATGCTGCAGACTCTTATTCCCTAAGGCTATCTTAACAACTGACTTTGTACATAGAAAAGCTCTCCTTTATCTTTAAAAGATGAGGAGTGAGTCTAAGTTTTTTTTCTCTGACCATCTAATTGCTCAGATTCCAATCTGAGACGTATTTCCTGGTAATAAGGATAATTTACTATCCGTAGTACTATGGTTAAAATATTCTGACACAAATAGTTCAGAGGGATGATGCTTTCTCATCTCTTTCTTCACAGCTCAGTCACTCATCAGGGAATGCATCTTTATGGATTTGGAAAGAACTGAGAAACATTATTACAATGGTCCTATTATTATGTGAAGGATTCTTCCCTGAGATTCTTCCCCTAATTCAACTGACACTGAAAAACTGTGAACTCTTTGGAAGACAAAAGTCCAGGAAATAAATGTTATGCATTGCTAATTTTAAATGCACTTGCAATATGGTGTCTATTATAATAGAAGTATTTTTATCTGATTTTTGCTTTTATTATCCTTTCCTGCTTTTCAGGTTGAGGAGGCATTATACGTGTTCATAAGTGTTGTTCTTTCCTTCTGATCTAAAATTATTTCTTTGTTCCCACTGAAGGAACTCTTTAAGAATAAGGCAAAAGTTAATTCAACGATTCTTAAAATGGCTTCACACTTGGATCCTGATTCATTTAAGTCAATTTTCAAAATAAATCTTATTTATTAGGAAAAAAACAAAGATTTATAGGGAAATTGAGAAGATAGTACAGAGCATTCGCATGCACTGGCACTCTATTTCTCCAATTATTGATATCTTATATTAGTATGGTACAAATAGGAACTAATGAATCAATATTAAAATATTCGCATTAACCAAAGACCATACTTTATTCAGATTTCCTTAGTTTTTGCTAAGTTACCATCCCTCATATCACATTCCATTTGTCCTCCTGTTTTCTTAGGCTCCTCTGGATTGTGAAAGTCTTTCAGCCTTTCCTTTTTGTTGTTGAACTGGAACACTTTGAGAAGTAGAGTATTTTGTGAAATTTCCCTCAGTTGGGACATGTCTGTTGTTTATCTCATGACTGAACTGTTTTTGTGGATTATATACAGAGATATACTGCCATTTTCATTATATAATATAAAGGATAGATACTATCAACATGATTTATCAGTCTTGGTATCGATCTGATCATCTTGCAGAGGTAGTGTTTGTCATCTTTCTCCGGAGTTAAGTGATTCTTTATTATTATTATTATTATTATTATTATTATTATTATTATTATTATATTATCATTATTATTTTAGGTTTTTCATAATATATTTTGCAGAAGGAAGTTACTATGTATATTGCACACATAAAAGTTTGAAGATATGCTCATGAACTTGAGTGTGGTATGTCTGCACGAATTGTTTGAAATTCTTCTACATGGGAGATTTCTCTTCCTTCTGAGTTTGTTTGTTTCTTCTTCAATGATGTTATTTATTTATATGAGAGAGAGAGGAGAAAAAGCATGAGCGAGAGTGGCAGAGGGAGAGGGAGAAGCAGGTTCCCTGCTAAACAGGGAGCCTGCCTTGGGACCTGGATCATGATGTGCGCCTACAGCAGAAGCTTAACTGAATGACCACCCAGGTGCCACTCTCTCTCTCTCTCTCTCTCTTTCTTTCTTTCTTTCTTTCTTCTTTCATTTCTTTCTTTCATTTCTTTCTTTCATTTCTTTCATTTCTTTCTTTCTTTCTTTTATTTTAATAATAATTTTATTTTTTATTGGTTTTCAATTTGCCAGCATACAGAAAAACACCCAGTGTTCATCCATCAAGTGCCCCCTTCAATGCCCATCACCCATTCACCCCCACCGCCCTCCCTCCTCCCCTTCCATCACCCCTAGTTCATTTACCTGAGTTAGGAGTCTTTATGTTCTGTCTCCCTTTCTGATATTTCCCACACATTTCTTCTCCATTCACTTATATCCCCTTTCACTATTATCTATATTCCCCAAATGAATGGGAACATACAATGCTTATCCTTCTTCGATTGACTTACTTCACTCAGCATAATACCTTCCAGTTCCATTCACGTTGAAGCAAATGGTAGGTATTTGTCGTTTCTAATGGCTGAGCAAGGCCCACCTGTTCTCTCTCTTCATCTTCTGAGTCTCCTAAAATATGAATATTATTGTTTTAATAAGTGGCTGACTTCCCTACGTCTGTCTCTGTGGTCCATAACCTTTCTTGTTTTTATGGCTTCCACTTGGGACTGCATCTCAGTTATAGCATTTTTAATGTTGGCCTGACTAGGTTTTAGTTCTTTTATTTCTGCAGTAAGGGATTCTCTAGTTTTCTTCTGTGCTCTTTTTCCAGCCCAGCTGCTATCTTTATAATCATTGTTTTAAACTGTAGTTAGACATCATATATGTGTATTGATGGACTTCCTGGCTGTGAGTACTACCTCATGTTATTTTATGGAGGTGAATTTATCCATCTCATTACCTTTTCCAGAAAAGAAAGAGGGAAGAAAAACAAAAACCAAGGAAAACAATAACAACTGCCCTCCAAAAAAAACACCAGAGTATTTTGGCCTGCTTGTTAAAAGATTCTAAATCCCGAAATATGAAACACAATTAAAGTACCATGAAAGTAAAAATAAGAAATATATAATGTACATACAAAAAATTAAAATAAGGCAATTAATAAAAAAATCAAAGAAAATAAATGACAATAAAGCACAAAGTACAAAGGAAGCTAGATCCTACTTTCCAGGCAGAGCTGAATCTCTGCATCCTCTGTGGTCCGACAACATGGTGGCAGTGAGTGGTCTGTGCAGGGTCTGGGGATGGGCTCTGGCGCTGATTATCAGATGCACATCTGCGTGGTAGATGCACCTGCGGGGTCAGAGGCGGGGTGGGCGTCAGCACCTCTGGCCTCCAGTGGGCGGTGCAGTGCTGCTCCCTGATACCCCCCCCTGATGGGCGGGATGCGGGTGGGGTCTCTGGGTCCTCTGGCTCTGGGGCTGAGCATCTGGTCCCCCAGTCTGCATGGGCCTCCACAGAATAGCCCCCAAGTCCCCGGGTCTCGCCGATTCTCTCAGAAACCTGCGTTTACTCTACTTGTGTCTGAGCATCTTTTGGTTTTGTTTTTATCTCAGAGTGTTGTGCCCAAGATTGCAAATCCAAGAAACCACAGAGAGGCCGACACTGATTCAAACACACGTGCGTTTATTTACAAGCTCGAGCTTGTGTCCAAGTATACCCAACAGAGTGGAGCAGGGACTTGGATCCCGAGGCGGGTTTTAGCCTAGTTTTAAGGGCTGGTCTCAGAGACCTCCAGAAGGGCTGGAGCAATTCCTCAAGTTCTGTTTACATTTTGATATGGGACATTCAAGGGCATTGAGCTCTGTTCTCATTCTAATAGAGGCTTCCTGTCCTTGGCCTGGGCTCAGTTTTGATTCTATTGGGGGGCTTTCTAGGTCATTAAGCTGTAAACTTTTGTTTTTTTTTTTCCTGTAACTGAAGTAATGTAAATTTCGGCTCTTCTTCACAGGGACCTGGGATGGGTGGACTTGGGCTAACACTGAATTTAAATTGGAATGGCCT
Organism: Canis aureus; assembly: GCF_053574225.1. Classification (NCBI taxonomy): domain Eukaryota; kingdom Metazoa; phylum Chordata; class Mammalia; order Carnivora; family Canidae; genus Canis; species Canis aureus. The sequence continues at coordinate 73,023,349 of NC_135617.1, forward strand.
TAATTTTCTTGGCTCCATGCTTCCCGTTCCATCCTAACTATCTCCTTCCCCCTTTCCCAGAGCTCCTAAGAGAGCAATTGCAAATGACCTCAGCATGGCAGCGTCTGTTGGGGGACAGGCCCAGGGATTTGGGATCAGGAAGTCCTGGGGCAGGGGCTTCCCAGCTGCGCAGCGGGATTCCATGCTGCAGACTCATTCCCTAAAGCTATCTTGACAACTGACTTTGTACATAGAGAAGCTCTCCTTTGTCTTTAAAAGATGAAGAGCGAGTCAAAGCAATTTTTCTCTGCCCATCTGATTGCTCAGATTCCAATTTGAGACATATTTCCTGTTAATAAGGATAATTTACTATCCGTGGTATATGGTGAAAATATTCTGACACAAGTAATTCAAAGGGATGAGGGTTTCTCATCTCTTTCTTCACAGCTCAGTCACTCATCAGGAAATGCATCTTTATGGTTTTAGAATGAACTGAGAGACATTATTACCAATGGTCCTATTCTTATCTGAAGGATTCTTCCCTGAGATTCTTCCCCTGTGTCAACTGACACTGAAACACTTTGAACTCTTTGGAAGACAAATGTCAAGGAAATAAATGTTATGCGTTGCTAATTTTAAAAGCACTTGCAGGGATCCCTGAGTGGTGCAGCGGTTTGGCGCCTGCCTTTGGCCTAGGGCGTGATCCCGGAGACCCGGGATCGAATCCCACATCGGGCTCCCGGTGCATGGAGCCTGCTTCTCCCTCTCTCTGCCTGTGTCTCTGTCTCTCTCTCTCTCTGTAACTATCATAAATAAATAAAAATTAAAAAAAAAATAAAAGCACTTGCAATATGGTGTCTATTATAATAGAAGTATTTTTATCTGATTTTTGCTATTATCCGTTCCTGCTTTTCAGGTTGAGGAGGCATTGTACATGTTCATAAGTGTTTTTCTTTCCTTCTGATCTAAAATTCTTACTTTGTTTCCATCAAAGGAACTCTTTAAGAATAAGGCAAAAGTTAATTCAACTATTCTAAAAATGTCTTCACATTTGGAGCCTCATTCATTTAAGTCAATTTTCAAAATAAATCTTATTTATTAGGAAAAAAAGATTTATAGGGAAATTGAGAAGATAGTACAGAGCATTCGCATGCACTTGCACTCAATTTCTCCAATTATTGATATCTTATATTAGTATGGTACAAATATTAGCTAATGAATCAATATTAAAAAATTCGCTTTAAACAAAGACCAAAAACAAAAAACAAAAACAAAAACGAAAACAAAGACCATACTTTATACAGATTTCCTTAGATTTTGCTGTTTCCATCCCTCATATCACATTCCATTTGTCCTCATGTTTCCTTAGGCTCCTCTGGATTGTGACAGTCTTTCAGCCTTTCCTTTTTGTTGTTGAACTGGAATATTTTGAGAAGTAGAGTATTTTGTAAAATTTCCCTCAGCTGGGACATGTCTGTTGTTTATCTCATGACTGAACTGTTGTTGTGGATTATATACAGAGATATACTGCCATTTTCATTATATCGTATAAAGGATAGATACTATCAACATGATTTATCAGTCTTGGTATCGATCTGATCATCTTGCTGAGGTAGTGTTTGTCAGGTTTCTCCATAGTAAACTGATTATTATTATTATTATTAATTATTATTATTATATTATCAATATTTTAAGTTTTTCATATTATATTTTGTAGTAGGAAGTTACTATGTGTATTCCACACTTAAGAGTGGGAAGCTATGCTCATGAACTTGAGGCTGGAATGTCTTCAAAAATTGTTTGAAATTCTTCTACATGGGCGATTTCTCTTCCTTGTGGGTTTGTTTGTTTGTTTCTTTATCAAAGATGTTTTCTATTTATTTGAGAGAGAGAGGAGAGATAAAGCATGAACGAGAGGGGCAGAGGGAGAGGGAGAAGCAGGTTCCCTGCTGAACAGGGAGCCTTCCTTGGGACCTGGATCATGATCTGAGCCTAAGGGAGAAGCTTAACTGACAGAGCCACACAGGTGCCACTCATTCTTTCTTTCTTTCTTTCTTTCTTTCTTTCTTTCTTTCTTTCTTTCTTTCTTTCTTTTTAATAATAATTTTATATTTAATTGGTGTCAATTTGCCAACATACAGAATAACACCCACTGCTCATCCTGTCAAGTGCCCCCCTCAGTGCCCATAACCCATTCAACCCCACCGCCCGCCATCCTCCCCTTCCATCACCCCTAGTTCATTTCCCTGAGTTAGGAGTCTTTATGTTCTGTCTCCCTTTCTGATATTTCCCACTCATTTCTTCTCCGTTCCCTTATATTCCCTTTCATTATTATCTATATTCCCCAAATGACTGAGAACGTACAATGTTTGTCCTCCGATTGACTTACTTCACTCAGCATAATACCTTCCAGTTCCATTCACGTTGAAGTAAATGGTGGGAATTTGTCGTTTCTAATGTCTAAGCAAGTCCCAACTTTTCTCTCTCTTCATCTTCTGAGTCTCCTATGGTATGAATGTTATTGTTTTAATAAGTGGCTGACTTCCCTGCGTCTGTCTCTGTGGTCCATAACCTTTCTTGTTTTTAAGGTTTCCACTTGGGACTGCATCTCAGTTATAGCATTTTTAACATTGGCCTGAATAGATTTTCGTTCATTTCTACAGTAAACATTTCTCTAGTTTTCTTCTGTGCTCTTTTTCCAGCCCAGCTGCTATCTTTATAATCATTGTTTTAAACTGTAGTTAGACATCATATATGTGTATTGATGAACTTCCTGGCTGTGATTAGAACCTCATGTTATTTTATGGAGGTGAATTTCTCCATCTCATTATTTTTTCCAGAAAAGAAAGAAGGAAGAGAAAGAAATTCAAGAAAAACAATAACAACTGCCCTCCCCCCCCCCAAAAAAAAACAACAGATTATTTTGGCCTGCTTGTTAAAAGATTCTAACTCCCAAAATAGAAACAATTAACGTGATCCCTGGTGGCGCAGCGGTTTAGTGCCTGCCTTTGGCCCAGGGCACGATCCTGTAGACTCTGGATCAAATCCCACATCGGGCTCCCAGTGCCTGGAGCCTGCTTCTCCCTCTGCCTCTCTGCCTGTGTCTCTGCCTCTCTCTCTCTTCTCTCTTTCTCTCTGTTTGTGATTATCATAAATAAATTGAAAAAATTAAGAAAAAGAAACACAATTAAAATACTACGAAAGTAAAAATAAGAAATTTATAAGGTACATACATAAAAATTAAAGTAAGGCAATTAATATAAAAGAATCAAAGAAAATAAATGAAAATAAAGCACAAAGTACAAAGGAAGCTAGACCATACTTTCCAGGCAGAGCTGAAGCTCTGCAGCCTCTGTGGTCTGACAACTTAGTGGAAGCGAGTGGTCTGTGTCTGTGTGGGGTCTGGGGATGGGATGTGGTGCAGATTGTCAGGTGCACATCTGCCTGGGATATGCACCTGCGGGGATCAGAGACGGGGTGGGCTTCAGCATCTCTGGGCTCCAGCGGGTGGCGCTGTGCTGCTCCCTGAGACTTGGCGCTGATAGGGCGGACACTGGGTCCTCTGGCTCTGGGGCTGAGGATTCCGCCCCCCAGTCTGCAGGCTGCAGGAAACAAAGGAGCCGCCAATCCCCCGGGTCTCTGCCACTTCTCTCAGAACCCTGCTTTCACTCTGCCTGCATCCGAGTTTCTTTTGGTTTTGTTTTTTACCTCAGACTGTTGTGCCCAAGATTGCGAATATGAGAAACCACCAAGAAGCCGATTCCGTTGCAAACACACGAGGGATTATTCACAAGCTCGATCTTGTATCCAAGTATACCCCACACAGCAGAGCAGGGACTTGGACCCTGAGGTGGGTTTTAGCTTAGTTTTAAGGGCTGGTCTCGGGGACCTCCAGAAGGGCAGAAGCAATTCCTCAAGTACTGTTTACATTTTGATATGGGGCCTTCAAGGGAATTGAGCCCTGTTCAAATTCTAATATGGGCTTCCTGCCCTTGGCCTGGGCTCAGTTTTGATTCAATTGTGGGGCTTTCTAGGACATTAAGCTGTAAACAGCAAAGGTTCCACACCTGGAAGGGGGACGTCACACTGTCCCTATATGCTGAAGAAGAGGTACTAGAAACGAGAAACCCGAGAGCCTCCACCAAATCCTGTTAGAATTAAGGAGTGAGTTCAAAAGTCACGGGACACAAACTGACCCTACAGAGCAGAGTAGCCTTGCTGTGTCCTGACAATGAGCACTCAGGAAGGAAATGAAGGATGTGACGCCCTTCTCAGGAGCATCAAGGAGAATAAATAATGATACTGAACCAAAGGAGCACAAGACTTGTGCACTGAGCCAAACCAGGCTCTGGGAGGCCGTCCTGGGCTTGTTGGGTGGGAGCCTCATCTTGTGAAAATGTCCGCAGTTCCTGAAGCCACCCTCAGTTTCAATGTCATTCCTATCAAAATCATGGTGGCAGATGTTAGAAATAGGAAAAAAAACCCATAACATCCAACCCCCACAACAAATGACCCCGGACAGCAAATCAGTATTGGAGAAGCATGACAGAGTGGGACGCAGCACTTTCCTATTTCAAAAGATGTCACAGAGATAAAGCAGTGTGGTTCTCAGGCCCCGGCTGGCTCCGTCGGTTAAGCATCCGACTCCTGACCTCACCTCCGGTCCTGATCTCAGGGGTTGTGAGTTCTAGCCCTATGCTGGGCCAAGGATGAGGCGTGGAGCCTACGTAGACAAACCAGACCCACGGGGGGTGGTCCCGGCATAAGCTGAATGAGCAAAATAGAGAGTCCAGAAGCAAATGTGCTCTGAAAGGACTGATTTTTTTTAACTTAATTTAAACCCAATTAATTAACGTATAGTGTATTATACTTTCAGAGGAAGAATTCAGGGATTCATCAGTTGTAGATAACAGCAGTGCTCGAGACATCACGTGCCCTCCTTCATGCCTGTCCCCTGTTATCTGCCCCCTCCAGCTACCCTCAGTTTGTTTCCTATCATTAAGGGTCTGTATTTCCTGCATCTGTTTTCATCTTATTTGTTTTTCCTTCCCTTCACAGTTGTTCATCTGCTTTGCTTCTTTAATTCCACCTATGAATGAAACCACACGGTCATTCTCTTTCCCGAGTGACTTACTTCACTTAACATGATCCCTTTAGTTCTATCCACATTATTGCAAATGGAAAGATTACCTTCTCATTGATAGCTGAGTACCATTCCTCTCTCTATGACCATCATCTATCTCCCATCCTCTTTATCCATCATCTGGCAGAGGGCACCGAGGCTCATCCCACAGTGTGGCTACTGTGGACCCAGCTGCTGTGGACATTGGGGTGCAGGTGTCCCAAGTCTCACTGCATCTGTATCTTCGGAGTGAGCTCCAGGCCGTTCACCTGCTGGTCGCAGGCTGGCTCTATTTGTAACTTCCTGAGGGGCCTCCACACTGTTTCCAGGGTGGCTGCACCAACCCGCGGTCCCGCCCACAGTGGAAGAGGGTTGAGTGAGTTTTGCAGGACGTGGTAAAAGTCTGGTCCACATTTCATTTCACTTCCTGTGGGCTCCAATTCCTTGTCCTTAAGTATTTCTGGGAAGCCGGGTGTTGGGCTCCGTTTCAGTGAGACGTTTCTGAAGCTAACAGGCCCCAGTTGGAGCCTGAAAGGAGGCAGGTGCAGCCCATAGAGCACCTGCTGCCTCCTGCACAGTCTCCTGTAGCACCAGAGCATCCCGCAGGGGGCGCCTGAGCCCAGGCCCCTCCCATGGGGCACGCATGTGCAGTAGGCCTCCTCTGCCTGCACTAACAGGAGCCAGCCTGTGCTGGGGAGGCCTGCAGAAGACATGGGGACGCATCTATGCTGATAAGCTGCAGCCTCCTCAGGACCCGCGGGGAGTCTTCAGGGGGAAATTGGGCTACATTCATGCTGACAGGAACCGCGGTCTCCTCAGGACCCGCGTTGAGGCTTTAGGAAGATGTGGGCCCGCATCCACCCTGACAGGAGCCCCTGGGCCGCCTCAGGAGCCGCGGGGAGGCTTCAGGAAGATGTGGGCCCACATTCATGGTGACAGGAGCCCTGAGCACCTCAGGACCCGCGGGGAGGTTTCAGGAAATTTTGGGCCCACATCCACGCTGACAGGCGCCCCTAAGCAGCCTCAGGAACCGTGGGGAGGCTTCAGGAAGATGTGGCGACGCGTTCACTCTGGCAGGAGCTCCCGGGCCCCTCAGGACATAAGTTGAGGCTTCTGGAAGCGGGGGGCCGCATTCATGGTTACAGGAGCCCCGGCCTCCTCGAACCCTCGGCTACGCTTCAGGAGGACTTGGGGCCACATGGACACAACAGGACGCTGACTACCTTAGGACCCCTGGTGTAGACTTGAGGAAATATGTGTATGTGTCCATGTGGACAGAAGACCCCAGCTTTGTCAGGGCCTGTGGTGAGGCCTAAGAAAACTGTGGGTGCCGCATCCACAGTGACAGGAGTCTCCAGCCTCCTCAGGACACACTGTGAAGTTTTGGGAAGATTTGAGGCCACGTCCATGCTGACAGGAGCCCCCAGCCTCCTCAGGTCTTATGGTGAGGCTTGAGGAAAATGTGGGACCACGTCAATGCTGACAGGAGCCCTGTCTTCCTCAGGACCTGCACTTTGGCTTCAGGACATAAGGGGCTGTGTGTATGCTGACAGGAGCCCACAGCCTCCTCAGGACCTGCGGTGAGTTTTCTGGGGGACGTGGGGCCATGTCCAGGGTGACAGGAGCCCTCGGCCTCCTGAGGACCTGCTGTGAGGCTTCCAGAGGATGTGAGGCATAGTCCACAGTGACAGGAGACCCAGCGTCCTCAGGACCCGCTGACTATGACTCAGGAACACGTGGAGCCACATCCACACTCACAGGAGCCCGGTTTCTTCAGGACCCCTTGGAGGAATCTGGAGGAGCCATTGGGGGCCACGTCCATATCAGAAGGGACTCCTCAGAACCACAGTGTTAGTGAATGGGTAGAATGAATGGTAGGGTTAGGGGAGGGGAGGAAGTTGGTGGTTAGCCTTAGGTTAGATGTTAGGGGATAGTGATTATGCTTATGGTTACGAATTAGAGGTTAGGTGAGGCATAAGGGTATTGGTCAGTGTTAAGAGTTAGGATGGTGGTTAGGGTAAGGGACAGGATTTAGTGTTAGGGTTAGGGTTTAGGCTCTAGGGATGAGGGCAGGAGGTTAGGAGTTGGGGATAGGGTTATGGTTAGAGTTAGGGTTGGGCTTAGGTTTGAAGTTAGGGTTAGGGGTTAGGGTGTGAGTTATTGTTAGAGGTTAGAGTTAGGGGTTAGAGTTAAGGGTTAGAGTTAAAGTTAGGGCTAGGTTTAGGGTTAGGGCAAGGGTTAGGATTAGGATAGGGGTTAGGGCTAGGGTTAGTGTTAGTGTTTGGTTAGGGTTTAGGGTTAGGGTCAGGTCAGGGTCAGGGTACAGTTTTGGAAAAGGGCAAGATATGGGGTTAGGGAGTGGGTTAGGGTTTCATTTTAGGGTATGGGTTAGGGTACAGTTTGCGGTATGAGATAGGATTAGTATTAGAGGGTTAGGGTTAGGGTACAGGTTAAGGTTAGGAATAGGATTTGAATACCTTATTTTAAGGTTAGGGTTAGAGGTTAGGGTTCGTGTTAGATTTAATGTAGGGGTCAGGGTTAAGGAAACCTAAGTTTAGGTGCACCTGCATTTAGGAGTTAGGGTGAGGGTTGGCAGGAAGGTTCAGTGAATGTGTTTTGGTCTTGGGGTTTGTGTTTGTTTTTCGATTAGTGATGGGTCTTATTTAAGGGTTAGGTTAACATTACGATTAAGTGTAGGGTTAGGGTTATGTCTGTGTATGGTTAGAGTTTGGGACTTGGCATGTGCCTGTACTGGGACTCCTAGCATCTTGGGCCGTTTAGTTTTATGCACTCTATTTAGGTTTTGGGTTCAAAGATAACCTGACTCCACCAAGTCAGTGGCCTCCCCAGAGAATCAAAATCCAGGCTTCTGATGGTGTCAGAATAGACATGGCAGGCTTCTCCCGAGCTGAGCTAGGAGGGGATTTGTGGCTCTAAAGACTCTTTATTTGGATTTTCAGTTGCCTTTCTGATTTTATCTCTAGTGCATACATGTTTCATCAATACTACCAATTATTATTTTAAAGTTTTACTTGAATTCCTGTTTGTATACACAGTATGATATAGTTTCAGGTTTACCACATAGTGATTCAACTCTTGGTTACAACGTCTGGTACTGGCCACAGGTGCCCTCCACTATCCCCATCCCCTGATTCCCCATCTCCCTCACCTTCCTCTGGTATTTATTAGTTGATTCTCTGTGGTTAAGAGTGTGTTTTTTTGTTTGCTTCTTTTATCCCCCCCTCTGCCCCTTTGCCAATTTGTCTGGTTTCTTAAAATTCACATGTGAATGCAATTGTATGGTATTTCGTATCTTTCTCTGACTGACTGAGTTCATTGAGCATACGTCCTTTCCACTTCTCCCACGTCATTGTAAATGGCTTCATTTCATCCCTTCTGATGACCGAGTGATGTCGCAGTGGGTATATTTACCACATTGTCTCTGCCCATTCATCAGTCGATGGACATCTGGGCTGTATCCATAGTTTGGCTGTTGTTGATAACGCTGCTACAAACACTGGTCTGCGTGTCCTACTTGGAATCTACTAAAAGACTTTTGTATCATCGGGGTAAATACCTAGCTCTGCAATTTTGGAATTGTAGGGTAGCGCTATTTTTAACTTCTTTTTTTATTTTTTTTATGATAGTCAAAGAGAGAGAGGCAGAGACACAGGCAGAGGGAGAAGCAGGCTCCGTGCACTGTTAGTCCGACGTGGGTTTTGATCCCAGGTCTCCAGGTTCGCGACATGGGCCAAAGGCAGGTACCACACTGCTGCACCACCCAGGGATCCCCTATTAAAATGTCTCGAGGACCCTCCACAGTGTTTTTCACAGTGGCTGCAACTGTTCGCATGCCCACCAGGAGAGTAAGGGGGCTCCCTCTTCTCTATAGCCTCAACAACACCTGTTGTTTCTTCTGTTGTTAATTTTAGCCATTCTGTCAGCTGTCAGGTGACATCTTATTGTGGTTTTCATTTGAATTTCCCTGATGATGGGTGACGCTGAGTGTCTTTCGGTGTCTGGTGGCCATCTGGATGTCTTGTCAGAGACAAAGTCCATTCATGTCTTCTACGCATCTGCAGTTGGATAATTTGTGTTTAGGAGGTTGAGATTTAACAAGGCAGGAAACAACAAATGTTGGAGAGGATGTGGAGAAAAGGGAACCCTCTTACACTGTTGGTGGGAATGTGAACTGGTGCAGCCACTCTGGAAAACTGTGTGGAGGTTCCTCAAACAGTTAAAAATATACCTGCCCTACGACCCAGCAATTGCACTGTTGGGGATTTACCCCAAAGATACAAATGCAATGAAACGCCGGGACACCTGCACCCCGATGTTTATAGCAGCAATGGCCATGATAGCCAAACTGTGGAAGGAGCCTCGGTGTCCATCGAAAGATGAATGGATAAAGAAGATGTGGTTTATGTATACAATGGAATATTACTCAGCTATTAGAAATGACAAATACCCACCATTTGCTTCAACGTGGATGGAACTGGAGGGTATTATGCTGAGTGAAGTAAGTCAGTCGGAGAAGGACAAACATTATATGTTCTCATTCATTTGGGGAATATAAATAATAGTGAAAGGGAATATAAGGGAGGGGAGAAGAAATGTGTGGGAAATATCAGAAAGGGAGACAGAACGTAAAGACTGCTAACTCTGGGACACGAACTAGGGGTGGTAGAAGTGGAGGAGGGTGGGGGGTGGGAGTGAATGGGTGACGGGCACTGGGTGTTATTCTATATGTTAGTAAATTGAACACCAATAAAAAAAAATAAAAATAAAAATAAAAAAAAGGAGATTGAGATTTATATTTGCTTTGCGTATTTTGCATACTAACTGTTTATTGGATGTGTTATTTACAAATATCTCCTTTCATTTTGTATGTTGCCTTTTAGCGTTGGTTGTTTCTTTCATTTTGCAGAAGCTTTTGAATTTGATGAAGTCCCAAGAGTATTTTTGCTTTTGTTTCCCTCAACTCAGAGGCACATCTAGAAAGAAGATCCAATGGCCAACGTCAAAGACGTTGCTGCCTATCTTTTCTTCTTTTTATGGTTTCAGGTCTCACATTTAGGTCTTTCATCCATTTTGAATTTATTTTTTATATATATGGTGTAAGAAATTGGTCCAGTTTCATTCTTCTGTATGTGGCTGCCTGGTTTTCCCAACACCATTTGTTCTTATCCTGGGGTCAGGGTTAGGGTTTGTTGAAGAGACTGTCTCTGTGCCATTGGATATTCCCTGCTGCCTTGTTGTCGATTAATGGATCATAGAGTTACAGGTTTGTATCTTGTTTCGGCATTCCATTCTATTCTATTGATCTAAGCATCTCCTGTTGGGAGATTCCAGATTGCTGATTCAATTTCATTGCTGGTTATCTGTGTGTTCTAGTTTCTTATTTCTTCCTTTTTCATTTTTGCTGTGTTATATATTTCCAGGAATTGATCTATTTCTTCCAGGTTCTAGGTTGCTGGCATATAATTTTTCATAATGTTCTCTTATAAACGTTTTTATTTCTCTAGTTTTGGTTGTTATTTCTCTTATCTCATTTGTGATTTTATTTGGGTCCTTTCTCATCTTTTTATCTTTTTTCTTTTTTAAATATTTTATTTATGTATTCATGCAAGACACAGAGAGGCAGGGGTATAGGCAGGGGGAAAATGAAGCTCCACGCAGGGAGCCTGATGTGGGACATGATTCCCCAGGACCCCGGGATCATGACCTGAGCCAAAGCAGATGCTCAACCACTGAGGCACCCAGGTGCCTTGCTGATTAAATTCCTTTGCTAGTTATGGGTCTAGTCACATTTTCTATTTCTTCCGCTTTCAGTTTTGCTCGTTTGCACATTTCTAGGGATCTCTCCAATTTCCTGGTCTCCCAGGTTGTTAGCGTATAATCTTTTATAGTATTCCCTTATAATTGTCTTATTTTCTGGTGTTGTTTGTGATCTCTCTTCTCTCTTTTGTGATTTTATTTATTTAGTTCTTTTCTGTTTTCTTGTTGATAAAGCTGGCTAGGGCTTGATCCATTTTCTTAGTTATTTTGAAGAATCAGTTGTTAGTTTCATTATTCCATTCTACTGTTTTGTTGTTTCTGTATTGAATATTTCTGCTCTCATCTTTATTTTTTCCTTCTTAAGGAGGCTTTAGGATTTGTTCCCTATTCCTTTTCCAGCTCCTTTAGGTGTAGTGTTGGGTTGTGTATTGGAGACTTCTTGTTTCCTGAGGTAGGCCTGTATTGCTATCTACTTCCCTCTAAGGACTGTCTTTGCTACATCCTAGAGGTTTGAAGAAACATGTTTTCATTTTCATTTCTTTTAAATTTCCCCTTTAATTTCCTGGTTACTCCATTCCGTCTCTGGTAGGATGATCATAATCTCCACAAATATTTGGTCTGTCCAAATTTTTTCTTACTGTCGACTTCAAGTTTCATAGCGTCGTCGTCCGAAAATATACATGGTGTGATACCATCCTTCTTGTACCTGTTGTACCTGTTGAGGGCTGATTTGTGGTCCATGATATAATCTATTCTGGAGAATGTCCCATGTGCACTTGAAAGGAATGTGTATTTGCTTTAGGAAGAAATATTCAGACTATATCTGTTGAGTCACTTTGGTCCAGTGTGTCAAGGCTATTGTTCCCCTGTTGATTTTCTGCATAGACGATCGGTCCATTGCCATAAGTTGGTGTTAAAATCCCCAGTCATTGTATTATTATCAGTGTGTTCCTGTACGTTTGTTGTTAATTGGTTTCTATATTTCGGTACTCCCATGTTGGCAGCATAAATATGCAGTTGTTTGATATTTTTTTTTAAATAAATTTATTTTTTATTGGTGTTCAATTGACCAACATACAGAATAACACGCAGTGCTCATCCCGTCAAGTGTCCCCCTCAGTGCCCGTCACCCATTCACCCCCACCCCCCACCCTCCTCCCCTTCCAGCACCGCTAGTTCTTTCCCAGAGTTAGGAGTCTTTATGATCTCTCTCCCTTTCTGATATTCCTCAAACATTTCTTCTCCATTCCCTTATATTCCCTTTCACTATTATTTATATTCCCCAAAGGAATGAGAGCATACACTGTTTGTCCTCCGATTGACTTACTTCACTCAGCATAATTCCCTCCAGTTTCATCCACGTTGAAACAAATGTTGGGTATTTGTCGTTTCTAGTGGTTGAATAATATTCCATTGTATACATAAACCACATCTTCTTTATCCATTCATCTTTCGATGGACACCAAGGCTCCTGACACTGTTTGGCTATTGTGGACATTCTGCTATAAACATCGGGGTGCAGGTGTCCCGGCGTTTCATTGCCTCTGAATCTTTGGGGTAAATCCCCAATAGTGCAATTGCTGAGTCATCGGGCAGGTCTATTTTTAACACTTTGAGGAACCTCCACACAGTTTTCCAGAGTGACTGTACCAGTTCACATTCCCACCAGCAGTGTAAGAGGGTTCCCTTTTCTCCGCATCCTCTCCAACATTTGTGGTTTCCTGCCTTTTTAATTTTCCCCATTCTCACTGGTGTGAGGTGGTATCTCATTGTGGTTTTGATTTGTATATCCCTAAGGGGAAGTGATGCAGAGCATTTTTTCATGTGCATGTTGCCACTTCAGTGTCTTCCTCTGTGAGATTTCTCTTCATGTCTTTTGCCCATTTCATGATTGGATTGTTTGCCTCTTTGGTGTTGAGTTTAATAAGTTCTTTATAGATCTTGGAAACTAGCCCTTTAGCTGAAACGTCTTTTGCATATGTCTTCTCCAATGCTGTAGGTTGTCTTTTAGTTTTGTTGACTGTATCCTTTGCTGTGCAAAAGCTTCTTATCTTGATGAAGTCACAATAGTTCATTTTTACTTTTGTTTCTTATGCCTTCATGGATGTACGTTTCAAGAAGTTGCTGTGTCCAAGTTTAAAACGGGTGTTGCTTGTGTTCTCCTCTAGGATTTTGATGGATTCTTATCTCACATTTAGATCTTTTATCCATTTTGAGTTTATCTTTGTTTATGGTGAAAGAGAGTGGTCTAGTTTCATTCTTCTGAAGGTGGATGTCCAATTTTCCCAGCACCATCTTTTGAAGAGACTGTCTTTCTTCCAATGGATAGTCTTTCCTACTTTATCGAATATTAGTTGACCATAAAGTTCAAGGTCCACTTCTGGGTTCTCTATTCTGTTCCATTGATCTATGTGTCTGTTTTTGTGCCAGTACCACACTGTCTTGATGACCACAGCTTTGTAGTACAACCTGAAATCTGGCATTGTGATGCCCCCAGATATGGTTTTCTTTTTTAAAATTCCCCTGGCTTTCGGGGTCTTTTCTGATTCCACACAAATCTTAAAATAATTTGTTCTGACTCTCTGAAGAAAGTCCATGGTATTTTGATAGGGATTGCATTAAACGTATACATTGCCTGGGTAACATTGACATTTTCACAATATTAATTCTGCCAATCCATGAGCATGGAATATTTTTCCATCTCTTTGGGTCTTCCTCAATTTCTTTCAGAAGTGTTCTATTGTTTTTTGGGTATAGATCATTTACCTCCTTGGTTAGGTTTATTCCTAGGTATCTTTTGATTTGGGTGGAACTGTAAATGAAATTGACTCCTTAATTTCTCTTTCCTCAGTCTCATTGTCAGTGTATAGAAATGCCATTGATTTCTGAATATTGAGTTTTTATATTACAACGCTACCAAATTGCTGTATGAGTTCTAGCAATCTTGGGGTGGAGGCTTTTGGGTGTTCTAGGTAGAGTATCATGTCATCTGAGAAGAGGGAGATTTTGACTTCTTCTTTGCCAATTTGAATGCCTTTAATGTCTTTTTGCTGTCTGACTGCCAAGTCTAGGATTCCAGACTATGTTGAATAGCAATGGTGGGAGTGGACATCCCTGTCTTGTTCCTGATATTAGGGGAAAGGCTCCCAGTGCTGCCCCACTGAGAATGATATTTGCTGTGGGCTTTTCGTAGATGGCTTTTAAGATCGAGGAATGTTCCCTCTATCCCTACGCTCTGAAGTGTTTTGATCAGGAATGGATGCTCTATTTTGTCAAATGCTTTCTCTGCATCTAATGAGAGGATCATATAGTTCTTGGTTTTTCTCTTGCTGATATGATGAATGACATTGATTTTTTTACACGTGTTGAACCAGCCTTGTGACCCGGGGATAAATCCTACTTGGTCATGGTGAATAATATTCTTAATGTATTTTTGGATCCTATTGGCTAGTATCTTTTTGAGAATTTTTGCATCCATGTTCATCAGGGATATTGGTCTGTATTCTCCTTTTAGGTGGGGTCTTTGTCTGATTTTGGAATTAATGTGCTGCTGGCTTCATAGAACGAATTTGGAAGTACTCCATCTCTTTCTATCTTTCCAAACAGCTTTAGTAGGATAGGTATGGTTTCTTCTTTAAATGTTTGATAGATTTCCCCTGGGAAGCCATCTGGCCCTGGACTTCTGTGACTTGGGAGGTTTTTGATGACTGCTCTAATTTCCTCCCTGGTTATTGGTCTGTTTAGGTTTTATATGTCTTCCTGTTCCAGTTTTGGTACTTTGTGGCTTTCCAGGAAAGCATCCATTTCTTCTAGATTGTCTAATTTATTTCCGTATAGCTGTTCATAATATGTTTTTAAAATCGTTTGTATTTCCTTGGTGTTGGTAGTGATCTCTCCTTTCTCATTCATGATTTTATTAATTTGAGTCTTGTCTCTCTTCTTAAAAAGACTGGCTAATGGTTTATGTATGGTATTAATTCTTTCAAAGAACCAACTCCTGGTTTTGTTGATCTGTTCCACATTTCTTATGGTCTCAGTTTCCTTGAGGTCTGCTCAAATTTTAATTAAATCTCTTATTCTGTTTGGGTTTAGGATCTAGCTGCTGTTTTTTTCTCTAGCTCCTTTATGAGTAAGGATAGCTTTTGTGTTTGAGTTCTTTCCAGTTTTTGAATGGATGCTTGTATTGTGATGTATTTCCCCCTTCAGACTGCTTTTGCTGCATGCCAAAGATTATGAACGTTTGTATCTTAATTCCAATTAGTTTCCATGAATCCTTTTAATTCTTCCTCAATTTCCTGGTTGAACCTTTCATCTTTTATCAGGATGGTCCTTAACCTCCACGTGTTTGAGGTCCTTCCAAACTTCTTGTTGTGATTTAGTTCTAATTTCAAGGCATTATGGTCTGAGAATATGCAGGGATGATCTGAATATTTTGATATCGGTTCAGACGTGATTTGTGACCCAGTATGTGGTCGATTCTGGAGAAAGTTCCATGTGCACCGAGAAGAATGTTTATTCAGTTCAGTTTGGATGTAAAGTTCTGTAGATATCTGTGAAATCTATCTGTTCCAGTGTATCATTTAAAGCTCTCGTTTCTTTGGAGATGTTGTGCTTAGAAGACCTATTGAGGGTAGAAAGAGCTAGATTGAAGTCACCAAGTATAAGATAATTATTATCTAAGTATTTCTTCGCTTTCGTTATTAATTGGTTTAAATATTTGGCAGCTCTGATTTTCGGGGAATATATATTCAGGATTGTTAAGCCCTCTTGTTGGATAGATCCTTTAAGTATGATTTAGTGTCCGTCTTCATCTCTCACTATAGTCTTCAGGGTAAATTTTAGTTTATCTGATATATGGATGGCTACCACTGCTTTCTTTCTTTTTTTTTTTTTTACTGCTTTCTTTTGAGGACCATTTGAATGGTAAATGGTTTGCCAACCCATTATTCTCAGATTGTACGTGTCCTTCTGTCTAATATGAGTCTCTTGTAGAAAGCAAATAGTTGGGTCCTGATTTTTTATCCAGTCTGAAACCCTGCGCCTTTGAAGGGGTCATTAAGCCCATTCACGTTCAGAATTACTATCAACAGATATGAGTTTAGTGTCATCATGACATCTATTCAGTCCTTGTTTTTGTGGATTGTTCCACTGAACTTCTTCTTAAAGGGGAATTTTAAGAGTCCCCCTTAAAATTTCTTGTAGAGCTGGTTTGAAGGTCACATATTCTTTCAGTTCCTGCCTGTCTTGAAAGCTCTTTATCTCTCCTTCCATTTTGAATGAGAGCCTGGCTGGATAAAGTATTCTTGGTTGCGTGTTATTCTCATGGAGGACCCTGAATATATCCAGCCAGCAATTTCTGGGCTGCCAGGTCGCTGTGGAGAGGTCTGCTCCTCCCCATAAAGGTCAGGGATTTCTTGTCTCTTGCTGCTTTAAGGATCTTCTCTTTATCTTTGGAATTTGCAAGCTTCACTCTTAAATCGAGGTGTTGGACGGTTTTTATTGATTTTAGGGGGGCTCTCTCTATTTCCTGGATCTGAATGCCTGTTTCCCTTCCCAGATTAGGAAAGTTTTCAGCTAGGATTTGTTCAAATACATATTCTGTCCCTCTGTCCCTTTCGGCGCCCTCGGGATCCCCAATTACACATAGGTTTTTCTTCCTCAGGCTGTCGTTTATTTCCCTTAATCTGTCTTCCTGGTCTCTTAATTGTCTGTCTCTTTTTTCCTCAGTTTTCCTCGTTGCCATCAACTTGTCTTCTATGTCACTCACTCGTTCTTCCACCTCGTTAACCCTCGTCATTAGGAATTCTAGTTTGGATTGCATCTAATTCAATTGATTTTTACTTTCTGCCTAATTGTATCTAAATTCTGCAGTCATGTAGTCTCTTGAGTTTTATGCTTTTTTCTAGAGCCACCAGTAGCTGTATAATAGTGCTTCTGAATTGGTTTTCCGACATTGAGTTGTAATCCAGATTTGTAACTCTGTGGGAGAGAGGACTGTTTTTTCTTTTGAGGTGAGGTTTTCCTTATAGTCATTTTGCTCAGTGCAGAGTGGCCAAAAACAAGTTGTATTGGGAAAAGGAGAAAAAGAGAAGAGAGAAAGAAAAAAAGAGAAGAGAAAAAGAAAAAAGGAAAAAGGAAGAAAAAAGCAAAAAAGAGAATAAAATGAGAAAGAATAAAGAAAGAAAGGGGGGGAAAGGATGGGGGAAGCAATCAGAAATTTAAAAAAAAACATGGAGTATCTTCTGATTCTGTCTACTTTAAGTCCCTTGACTTACCCTGGAACTTGGCCGTCTAGCTGGTCTTCTTGGGGGAGGGGCCTGTTGTGCTGATTTTCAGGTGCTAGCCCTTGGGGGAGCTCCTCTCCCCCTGCCTGGTGAAACGCTCAGTGGGGGTTGTATACCCTGTGACTCCCAAGGAGGAACAACCCCAGTGGCAGCAGCCAGGTCGGAACACCTGTATTCAGCCCCCCCCAGTAACTCTGGAGCAGTCCATCTGCAGGGCCTGGAGGCTCTGGGGCAGGGCTGCTGATCTGCTCAGCTCTGGGCAGGAGCGTCCTTGCTGTCCTGGGCCCTACGAGCCTCTGCCTGTCCCGGGGAAGGCCGAATCCTGGGATGTGTCCCGGCCCTGTGTTCCGGGACCTGCGCTGTTGGATTCTCGCTCCTGGCCGGGTAGGCACCTCTCCACGGAGCCACCATAGCCCCTCTGAGCTGCTCCTGGAGCCCCACAGCCCCCTCCACACAAAGCCACTTCCTCTGCCCTAGGCACCGCCACCTAGCTGTTCCCAGGGACCCACTGCCCCCTCCGCACAGAGCCGCTGCCGGATCCCCTCAGAGCTGTTCCTGGGTCAGTCAATACATGTGCCCACAGCCCTTAGGGAGCTCGGTGCAATCTCCTGGGAGTGCAGGTGTATGTTTGTGTCCCATGGAGCCCGAGGGTATCACCGCCCTCCTGGGGTCTTGCTCTGAATCCCTGCGGGCGTCATTTCCCCCTGGAAGAATGGTGCAGCTCCTGCTTCTCTGGGACAGAGCTCTCCTGCCCGGGGGGCACTCGTCCTGGCCTTAGCCCGGCTCTGTGGGGCCCCTCCCCCTTGGATGCCTTTTGTATCTTTATTTCTTTTTCCCCATCTTCTTACCTTGATAGAAGTGTGAACTTTTCTCAAGGTAGCATTCTATCTGGTCTCTGTTTAAATCTCAGGCCGAATTC
This sequence comes from Canis aureus, assembly GCF_053574225.1. NCBI lineage: Eukaryota > Metazoa > Chordata > Mammalia > Carnivora > Canidae > Canis > Canis aureus. The sequence goes on from NC_135617.1 coordinate 73,041,431, forward strand.
CTAGATTTTCAGGATGATTTGAAGTTTATCTAGGTAATTTGGTCAGGACAGGTGACTTGGGGACCCTACTCTTCCGCCATCTTGCCCCTCCTCCTGTATGTTGCTTTTTAGCTTTAGTTGTTTCCTTCACTTTGCAGAAGCTTTTCAATTTGATGAAGTCCCCATAGTATTTTTGCTTTTGTTTCCCTCACCTCAGAGGCATATCCTAAAAGAAGATCCAATGGCCAATGTCAAAAACGTTGCTGCCTATCTTTTCTTCTTTGTATGGTTTCAGATCTCACATTTAGGTCTTTCATCCATTTTGAATTCATTTTTTATATATATGGTGTAAGAAAGTGGTCCAGTTTCATTCTTCTGCATTTGGCTGCCTGGTTTTCCCAACACCATTTGTTCTTATCTGGGGGTCAGGGTTAGTGTTTGTTGAAGAGACTGTCTTTGTGCCATTGGATGTTCCTTCCTGCCTTGTTGTCCATTATGGGTCATAGATACATGTTTGTATCTTGTTTTGGCTTTCCATTCTGTTCTATTGATCTAAGCGTCTCCTTTTGGGGAACCCTAATTGCTGATTCAATTTCTTTGCTTGTTAACTGTCTGTTCAAATTTCTTATTTCTTCATTTTTCATTTTTGCTATGTTATATATTTCTAGGAATTGATCTATTTCTTCCAGGTTCTAGGTTGCTGGCATGTAGTTTTTCATCATATTCTCTTATAATTGTTTGTATCTCTCTAATGTTATTTCTCTTTTCTCATTTGTGATTTTATTTGGGTCCTTTCTCATCTTTTTATCTTTTTTCTTTTTTAATGATTTTATTTATGTATTCATGAGAGACACAGAGATGCATAGGTATAGGCACAGGGAAAATGAGACTCCATGCGGGGAGTCTGATGTGTGACTTGATTCCCCAGAACCCCGGGATCATGACCTGAGCCAAAGCACATGCTCGACCACTGAGGCACCCAGGTGCCTTGCTGATTCAATTCCTCTGCTAGTTATGGGTCTATTCACATTTTCTATTTCTTCCTATTTCAGTTTTGCTTGTTTGCACATTTCTAGGGATTTGTCCATTTCTTCCAGGTCTCCCAGTTTGTTAACATATAATCTTTCATAGTATTCCCTTATGATTGTCTTATTTTTCTGGTGTTGATTGTGATCTCTCTTCTCTCTTTTGTGATTTTATTTATTTAGGTCTTTTCTCATTTCTCGTTGATTTGGCTGGCTAGGGCTTTATCCATTTTATTAATTATTTTGAAGAACCAGCTCTTAGTTTCGTTATTCCATTCTGTTTCTGTATTGTTTATTTCTGCTCTCATCTTTATTTTTTCCCTTCTTCTGTAGGCTTTAGGCTTTGTTTCCTATTCCTTTTCCAGCTCCTTTAGGTGTAAGGTTAGGTTGTGTGTTAAAGACTTCTTGTTTCCTGAGATAGGCCTGTATTGCTATGTACTTCCCTCTTTGGACTGCCTTTGCTACATCCCAGTGGTTTGGAGAAACAGGTTTTCATTTTCATTTTTTTAAATTTCCTCTTTAATATCCTGGTTGCTCCATTCCTTCTCTGGTAGGATGTTCATAATCTCCACGTATTTTAGGTCTGTCCGAATTTTTTCTTACTGTCGACTTCGAGTTTCATAGCGTCATGGTCGAAAATGTACAGGGTGTGGGATCCCTGGGTGGCGCAGCGGTTTGGCGCCTGTGTTTGGCCCAGGGCGCGATCCTGGAGACCCGGGATCGAATCCCACATCGGGCTCCCGGTGCATGGAGCCTGCTTCTCCCTCTGCCTGTGTCTCTACCTCTCTCTCTCTGTGACTATCATAAATAAAAAAAAAAATTTAAAAAAAATGTACAGGGTGTGATATCAACCTTCTTGTACCTGTTGTATCTGTTGAGGGCTGATTTGTGGCCCATGATATGATCTGTTCTGGAGAATGTCCCATGTGTACTTGAAAGGAATGTGTATTTTGCTTTAGGAAGAAATATTCAGACTACATCTGTGGATTCCCTGTGGTCCAGTGTGTCAAGGCTATTGTTCCCCTGTTGATTTCCTGCATAGACAATCGGTCCATTGCCATAAGTGGGTAGGTGTTAAAATCCCCTGTCACTGTATTATTATCAGTGAGTTCCTGTACTTTTATTGGTAATTGGGTTCCATATGTAGGTACTCGCATGTTGGCAGCGTAAATATTTAGTTGTTTGATCCTGATGGAGAGTCTTTTTAACTATGAAATAATGCCCTTCTTCATCACTTCTTACAGTATTTGTTCTTTCTTTTTAAGATTAAATATTATATTTATTTATTTATTCATGGGAGATACACAGAGAAGCAGAGGCAGAAACATAGGCAGAGGGAGAGAGGCTCCCCAAAGGGATGCCCATGTGGGACTCGATCCTGGGATCCCATGAACACACCTTGAGCCGAAGGCTAATGCTCAACCACTGAGCCACCAGGTGACCCCCAGGGTTTGGTTTCAAATCTAGTTTCTCTAATATAAGCATTGGTCTCCAGCTTTCTTTTCATAACCATTAGCATGATAGATAATTTTCCATCCCCTGACTTTCAATCTGCTGTTGTCTATAGGTCTAAGGTGAGCATCTATTAGGCAGCATACAGAAGGACCTTGTTTTTTTAATAACAATTTTATTTTTGAGAGCATGAGAGAGAGAGAGAGAGACTGAGACAGAGACAGAGGCAGAAAATTAGGCCAAGAGAGAAGCAGGCTCCCCACCAGGACCCCAATATGGGACTCGATCCCAGACTCTAGAATCACACCCTGAGTCAAAGGCAGAGACTTAACCCCTGAGCCACCCAGGCATCCCAGATCCTGTTTTTTAATCCACTCTGATACCCTATATCTTTTGATTGGAGCATTTAGTATCAGCATTCAAAGTGTTAATTCAAAGATATGAACTTTGTGCCTTTGTTTTACCCATAGAGTTGGTGTTTCTGGTGACGTTCTCTGGTCCTTTCTAGTCTTTGTTGCTTTTGTCTCTTTTTTCCCCCCACTAGAATAGTCCCTCTTAAAATTCCCTAGTGGACTGGTTTAGCAGTCATGAACTCCTTTATACTTTGCCTGTCTGGGAAAATCTTTCTCTCTATCCTGAATGACACCCTTGCTGAAGAAAGAATTCATACAAATTGGACTCCAATAAAAAGAAATTTAAAAACATAAAATAAATTTTTGCTATTATGATTGAGGAAAATGGCATTTGGGAGGAAAAGCAGAAGCTGAAGGAGAAGAGGAAAGATTTCACCAACCGTAGCCTTCACAGGGACTTGGTGTCCTTTCCTAGGAGCCCCCCCCCCCTCCGTAGGATGCTTCCTGCCCCTCTGCGTTCCTTTTTGGAACACAGCAGGCACATCTCCATGCCTCCAGCACCTCTCCAGTCATGGTTTATAGGGTCTTCCAGGTATCCTACTGGGGACCACAGCGTCGTGTATGTAACCATCCAGCTGCTGTTTGACAACATTGGGGAGATTCTGACTTTTGTTGGTTGTGGAGTGTGTGTGTGTATATCACATGAAGCTATCATGTGCAGCTATCAGATCCTCTGTCTGGGTAGTCCAAACGGTGAAATGGTTGGTACAACATCATTTGTGGTGTTGATGCTGGGTGGCTAGCTGGGCTTTCCTGGCCGACCCGCGGCTCGCTCCTGTAGTGAATTTCACCTGGAGGGTCAGCTGAGGTGGTAGGTCTGGCTTGGCCACATTCCCATGTCCGGCAGTGGGTCTTGCCGAGCTCCGGCTGCTTCTGTTCTCCCCGATGCCTCTCCAGCAGGGAGTCAGACCTCGGGGCCACCCTGGCGGGAGCTCCTGAGGACCTCAGTGCCCATGGCGGGGAGTGCTGAGGCTGCCTCTTTGTGGTCGGGGTGGGGACGGGGCTGGGGTTCCTCAGTCCCCTGTGCTGCCTGGCTTTCAGGCCGAGCCCCATGCTCACCCAGCCCCTACTCACTAGGGTGAGGAGGGTGTCCTCCACAGGCTGGTGTGATAGATCCAGCACCACAAGGTGTGCACGCTGAGTCCACCTGGTGAGCGTTGCCCAGGTGCATGAGCTGCAAGTTGGGACCCAGAAAATTTAACAAAATTCCCGTACCCCTGGACAAGCAGAGCAGGACTGATTCCATTTTGTGCTACACCCACCACCTCCGCTATGACCCCCAAATGACCAGCTTATGGCTTAAGGCGCTGCCCCACCCAAGTCGGCTGCTGGGCACACCCTAATCAGAAATCGGCTCATAACAATATAACCCTGCTTTGTGTCCCCCAAAACTGCGCACCGATTCTGACCAAAGTAATAGGCCAGCTCAAGTGGACACTATAGTGTAAGGTGTAATTCAATCAGCCACCTGCGTGTTGACCGACATGACTGTGCAAATTTCTGCATATCCCACGGTCCACTGACCCTATAAAGCTGCTATGCCTCTTAGTCTCGGGGTCCAAGTCCCTGCTCCGCTGTGTCGGGTGAACTTGGACCCAAGCTCCACCTTGTAGAGAAACCCTCGGGAGTTTGCTTCAGTGTCGGCTCCTTGGTGGTTTCTCAGATTCGTAGTCTTGGGCACAACACAAGGGCCTGCTGTCCTGACATCCCTTCCAGGGCCACGCTGAGCGCCCCACAAGTCCTCTGTGCCCCAGGCACACTGGCATGGGGATGCGGGGAGGGTAGTACGTGCCCTGGAACCGGGCCAGCCCCGGCCTCCTGGACAGAGGGAGCACAGACCTCCCAGGTCGCTTTGAACAGACCCTGGTGACCTGAGGTTCCCTGGCTGTCACTCTGTCCTAGCCCATTCTGGCCCGTGGGGCACAGGATGTGTCCCAGTATAGTCTGTGGGGTCCTGACCCTGGCGTCTGGCCACCCCTGGAAGGCACGTGGGGACGTCAGCTGTGTATGCCTTGCGGTGTCCATGCAGGGGCTGTTTGGGGCCTGGGTGATGCCCCCTCCTCCTCTCTGTGGGTCTCTCCACACCCCGTGCACAGAGTTCTGGGAGACAGAGAAAAGGGCTGGCTGTGTATTTTTTTAAATTTTTTTAAAATTTATTTATGATAGTCACACACACACAGAGAGAGAGAGAGAGGCAGAGACACAGGCAGAGGGAGAAGCAGGCTCCATGCACCGGGAGCCCGACGTGGGATTCGATCCCGGGTCTCCAGGATCGTGCCCTGGGCCAAAGGCAGGCACCAAACCGTTGCGCCACGCAGGGATCCCCTGGCTGTGCATTTTTACACCACTACACTTTATTGACTTTCTACAGTAAACGGGCTCAGAGCCGTGGGTGTGCGCCTTCACCTGGGGAGGGAGACCTTTCAGTCCTTTATGGGAGGACAAGAATCACATGGGTTGGGGGTTGAGTGCTGGAGTTCCCCACCTGGGAGCATGTGTGGACTCCGGGTGGAAGCGTGTGTCCTGAGGTTTCAGCCTGAGACGGTTCTGAGGACAGCAGAGCTGAACTGGACCTGCAGCTCATGGGCTCCTGCGCTGGGTTCCCGCAGGGCAGCTGGACCCTGGCCTTGGGCCTCCTGGGGCCTGAGTATCTGGAGGAGCTTGCCTCCTGGTGTGGGTGCGGGTGGGGCCCACCGGCCTACCCCTGCTCTCCCCACCCTGGTGTGTCCCGGGATCCTCAGGGCTGCCCTAGGTCTGCGACCTGGATCTATGGGTCACGCCCAGGGCCCAGGAGGCCACATCCAGCTGTGAGAGGGCTCACTCAGAATCCAGGGCTGCCCAGGGCCATGGTGGGCTGGAACACATTCGTCTTTGTGTTGGGCCCTGGGGGGGGGCCCAAATCAACCCAGCCCCCACAGATCCTGGTGCCAGCGCAGCCCAGGTCCCACTGGGTTAGGGGCTGTTGTCCTGTGCAGGGTGTGTCGCCCTCCAGGAGGGAGAGTGGGCGGAGGCAAGGCACAGTGGTTCCTTTGCACCACACACCTGCACCCACTCTGTTGGGGATTCCGTGCCTTCACTCCTCCCTGCAACCCCTGTGTGCTCTATTGAACACCCGGTCTTCTGATGGGAACAGGGTATCCAGAGAATCTCAGGGAGGCTGAGCATGTCTCACAGGGGTCACCTGCACCGGGACTTTGCTGGGGGCCGATGGTGTGGGGTAGATGGTGTGGGACCAGGGGTATGATGGTTGTGGAGTGTGGGGAATGGTGTAGGGGGGATGGTGTTGTGGTGTATTGTGGGTTAGGATTGTGTGGGGCTGTGGGGCTGTGAGGGGGATGGTGTTATGTGGAATGCCATTGGGGATGATGATGTAGGGAGATGATGTGGGGGTGGGGAATGAGCAGGATGGCGTGGGGGGCCTGCGGACACAGGGCATCCCCTTCCTCTAAGATGCACATGGAGACTTCTACAGTTAAAGGCTACCCCAGTCTAGGGTTTGCTGAGACACCTGCCCCTGTGGCACCGTGTGGTCAGTGCAGGGCCCTGGCTGGACCAGGGTCATTATCTGGGGGTCATCATACTATGTATGTTTTCAAATTGCAAATCGTCTCAAGGGAAATGCATAGAATTTAGAAATATATAAAGCACCGAGAGTGGGTGTCACTCTGACCCATCCGACCCTCATGGGATTGATGTGTGTCCTGCTCTAGCCGTGGCCATGCCCCCTGGCCCCCAGGCCTGATTCCTGCCCCCCACGTCCCCCACCCCATCCTCTGCTTCTCAGGGCACCGTCCCTCTCCCCTTTGGGGTTCAGCTCCCATGGCAACCACTGGAGGCCCCATCCAATTGGCCTCCTCATCCCTGAGGCCCTGGGGTTGGGGGCATGTGGGTCATCCCCATCACCCTACCATGGAGCGGTGTGTTGTTGGCTGCTGTTGCTCCCCTCGGCTTCAGAAGCCCTGTTTTCCCTACCCCGAAGCCCCCAGGCCTCCCCTGGGGCCTCTAAGCCCCCTGGCCCAGCAGCCTCACCTGACCCCCTAGCAGGCCCAAAACATAGTGTGGCTGCTGAACGTCCTGTTGACGTCTAGGTCTACCTGCGTGATGTCCCTGGAGGAGACCAGGGCCTCTTCCTTCATTTCCTGTGGGAAAACCGGAAAGCAGGAGCTCGCATCAGGGACACCGACCCCAACCTGTCACGAGCTGCCATGCTGGGCAGGGAGCCCTGTGGCCACCATGGGAGTGGGTCTGCCAAAACATCCTGTCTTGCCCTGGGAGGCTGGGGATGGCGGGAGTGTCCACCGAGCCCATGGGCACTGTGTGAGGGCATGACCCAAGCTGTTGTGGGTGGGGAGGTGACTGAGGGTCAGCCTGGGGGGAGGGGACAGGGGGTCAGCCCAGGTGGGGAGAGGACATGGAGGTGTTGTGCCCAAGATTGCAAATACGAGAAACCACTGAGGAGCCTACACCAATGCAAACACACAATGGTTGATTTCCAAACTCGAGCTTGCGTCCAAGTACACCCGACACAGAGGAACATGCACTTGGACCCCGAAGTGGGTTTTAGCTTAGTTTTAAGGGCTGGTCTCGGTGACCTCCAGAAGGGCTGGAGCAATTCCTCAAGTTCTGTTTACATTTTGATATTGGGCCTTCAAGGGCATTGAGCTCTGTTCTCAGTCTAATATGGGGCTTTCTGGGACCTTAAGCTCTAAGCTGTTTTTTTCTTTTTTTCCTGTAACTGAAGTAATGTAAATTTTAGCTCTTATTCACAGGGGCCTGGGATGGCAGTACTTGTGCTAACAATGAACTTAAAGTGGAACCGCCTCAATTTTGTCAGCCTCCACACAGACAAGTTACTGAAGTTTAAAACTCCAAATTTTAGGGGCTGCCCTGGTGGAGACCTGCACTCTTCGTGTCCGGGAGGGTGTCCTCCCACTCCTGGCCTTTGCTGGCCTGTCCCAGGAACATGGCCTGGTGACTGCACATGGGTTTGCAGCTTATGGCCACACAGGACAGACAGCTGGCCCGAGTCCCACTGCTCTCAGCCGCCTCAGAAACCAGCCAGTTCCTGTGCCTGGGAACAGTTGGTGCCACCATCCTTGGGTCCCGTGGGATCCTGAGCCAACCCTGTCGCTCCAGGGACGGTACCTGACTTCTCCACCTGAACACCTTAAGGCTGCTGTGTCCCCCACTCTAGGAGACTTCTGAAAGTTCACATTTTGTGCTCTGCTGCATATAATACTGTGCGTAGAACCATCAGCTGGCTCCATGCCCTTGTGGGATCCAGGGCTATGTCTCCCCAAGATAAACTGATTGATTTTTTTTAAGATTTTATTTTTCTGTAATCTCTACAGTCAACATTGGGCTTGAACATGCTACCCCAAGAACAAAGTCCCATGTTCTTACAAAGCACACCGAGCCAGTTAGGCTCCCTTTGATTGATTGATACATGTTAATTGAAGCAGGGATGTTGCATGTGTCAGGGCAGAAACTGAGCCCACGCTTTGAGGTGTTTTGGAGTCATTTGGACCTGATCAATGTGAAAGAAACCATAGCTTCCCTGGGAGCCCAGGGAGCAGGGACCACATACGTGAAAATTTGATAATTTCCTTTTCTGTAGTAGTTACCTTACTGACTATTTATTTAAAGTGCTATTCAATGGTAAATGTCAATCTAGGATTGGGATACAGTGATATCGTTCTAGGATTCGGAGGTTACTAAAGCTCCCCGTCAAGGACTCAATGTTCCAGTTCGATGCAGAGATAGGCAAGGAAGCAAAGAGTTATGAAACATGGCACTGGGGTGCCTGGCTGGCCTGGTTGGGGTATCTTGAACTCAGGGTTATGAGTTTGAACACCGTATTGGGTATAGACAGGACATAAAATTAAAATATTTAACAAATAATAATTGGATGAACAAATAAAGCATGACATCAAAGGTAAGTGTTTCCTTATGTCTCACCTGCGAACTATTCTTGATTTCCCCGCTTACACTACTTGGCCCAGATGACGTCCTCCACAAGGGATAGTCCTGCCCGAGTGGAAGTGGGCGTCTTTCATGTAAGACCTGTGGTTCCCCTCATTCTGCAGGGAGAGAAGGGCCACGATAGCACGAGTTCGGGGGATCAGCATACACCTAGAAAATGATCATTTCTGAACCCGGTAGCCGGAGCTCAGCCTCCTTTTAGGGCCAGATATCATAAAGAACCCTCTTTGGTCATTGGTTTGGATGCAGGGTAGAGGCTAAACTAGAATTAGGAAGAACAAAGGAGGAGGAAATCCAGAAGCTGAAAGAGAGGAGGAAAGATTTCACCATTCGTAGCCTTCACAGGGACCTGGTGTCCTTTCCGAAGAGGGGCCCCCCCCATTGAAGTATGCTTCCTGTCCCTCTGCTCTCCTTGTAGGAACCCAGCAGGCACATCTCCTTGCCTCCAGCACCTCTGCAGTAGAGATTTATAGCGTCTTCCATGTATCCTATTGGGGACCACAGCGTCATGTGTGTAAACATTCGCCTGCTGTTTGACAACATTGGGGGATTCCGACTTTTGTTGGTTTCGGTGTGAGTGTGTGTCTATCACATGCAGCTATCACGTGCAGCTATTGGATCCTCTGGCTGGGTCACCCAAACACCGAAATGGTTGGCACAACATCATTTCTGGTGCTGGCGCTGGGCAGCTAGCTGGACTCTCCTGGCCGACCCGGGGCTGGCTCGTGCAGTGACTTTCAGCTGGAAGGTTAGCTGAGCTGGAAGTTCTGGCTCGGCCACATTCCCATGTCCGGCAGTGGGTCCCGCTGAGCGCCAGCTGCTTCTCTTTTCCCCAATGCCTCTCCAGCGGGGAGCCAGACCTCGGGGCTGCCCTGGGGGGATCTCCAGAGGCGCCGGGTGCCCATTACGGAGAGCCATGGGGCAGCCTGTGTGTGGGAGTAGGGGTGGTGATGGGGCTGGGGTTCCTCGATCCCCTGTGCTGCCTGGCCTTCATGCTGAGCCCCATGCTCACCCAGCCCCTAGTCACTCGGGCAAGGAGGGTGCCCTCTACACGCTGGTGTGAGAGATCCAGCACCACAAGGTGTGCACACTGAGTCCACCTGGTGAGGGTGGCCCAGGTGCATGAGCTGCAAGTGTGGGACCCCGGAAATTTAACAAAAATCCCTTACCCCTGGACAAGCAAAGCAGGACTGATTCCATTTTGTGCTACACCTGCCACCTCCCCTATGACCCCCACATAACCTGCTTATGTCTTAAGGCACTGCCCCAAACCAGTCAAGCCGCTGGGCACACCCTAATCGGAAATCGGCTCATAACAATGTAACCCTGCTCTGTGCCCACCATAACTGTGGGCCGTTTCTGACCAAAGTATTAGTCCAGGTCAAGTGGATCCTATAGGGTAAGGTGTCATTCAATCGGCCACCTGCGTGTTGACCGACATGACTGTGCAACTTTCTGTGTATCCCATGGGCCACTGGCCCCTTTAAAGCTGCTATGCCTATTAGCTCAGGGTCCAAATCCCTGCTCTGCTGTGTCGGGTGCACTTGGACTCAAGCTTCAGCTTGTAAAGAAATCCTCGGAGTTTGCATCGGTGACGGCTCATCGGTGGTTTCTTGGATTTGCAATCTTGGGCACAACACATGGCCTGCTGTCCTGACATCCCTTCCAGAGTCATGCTGACGGCCCCACAGGCCCTCTGTTCCCCAGGCTCACAGGCACAGAGATGTGGGGAGGGGAGGAAGTACCTCAGAAACCCGCCAGCCCTGGCCCCCTTGACAGAGGGAGCAGAGACCTCCCAGGTCGCTTTACATAGACCCTGGTGATCTGAGGCTCCCTGGCCGTCACTCTGTCCCAGACCCTCCTGGCCCATGGGGCACAGGCTGAGTCACAGTATAGTTTGTTGGGTCCTGACTCTGGCATCTGGCCGCCCCTGGAAGGCACGTGGGGACATCAGCTGTGTGTGCCTTGCAGTGCCCATGCAGGAGCTGTTTGGGGACTGGGTGGTGCCCCTTCCTCCTCTTTGTGGGTCTCTCCATGCCCCGTGCACAGAGTTCTGGGAGACACAGAAACGGGCTGGCTCTCCATTTTCACACCACAACACATGTCAATAGACATTCTACAGCAAAAGGGCTCAGAGTCGAGGGTGCGCGCCTCCCCCTGTGGAGGGAATGTCTGTCCTTTAGGGGAGGGCAAGAATCACATGGGTGGGGTGCGAGTGCTGGAGTCCCCCAACTGGAAGCACGTGTGGACCTCAGGTGGGGGCGTGTGTCCTGAGGTTTCAGCCTGAGAGACGGTTCTGAGGACAGCAGAGCTGACCTAGACCTGCAGCTCATGGGTGCCTAGCTGGGTCACCGCAGGGCAGCTCGACCCCAGCCACGGGGCCCCTGCAGCCCCAGCACCTGGAGGAGTCTGCCTCCTGGTGTGGGTGCGGGTGGGGCCCACTGGCCCACCTCTGCTCTCCCCAACCTTGGGTGTCCCGGGATCCCCAGGGCTGCCCTAGGTCAGCGACCTGGATCTGTGGGGAATCCCCAGGGCCCAGGACGCCACATCCAGCTGTGAGAGGGCTCGCTCAGCGTGGGGCCAGAATCCAGCGCTGGACAGGGCCATGGGGGCCTGATCCCATTAGTCTTTTTCTTGGGCCTGGGGCGGGGGCTCAAATCACACCCACCCTCACAGAGCCCAGGGCCAGGCCAGTCCAGATCCCCCTGGGTTAGGGGCTGGTGTCCTGTGCAGGGTGTGCCACCCTCCAGGATGGACAGTGGGCAGAGGCAGGGCACAGTGCTTCCTCTGCACCACTCAACTGCACACACCCTGTTGGGGGCTCCCTGTCTTCCCTCCTCCCTGCAACCCCTGAGTACTCTATGGGACACCTGGGTTTCTGATGAGAGCAGGGTTTCCAGAGAACCCCGGGGAGGCTGAGCATGTCCCACAGGGGTCACCTACACCGGGTCCTTGCTGCGGGCCGATGGTGTGTGGGTGGATGGTGTGGGGGCAGGGGTATGATAGTGGTGGAGTGTGGGGGATGGTGTAGGTGGGATCCCATTGAGGTAGAGGATGTAGGTGGATGGAGTGGCAGTGGGGAATGAGGGAGATGTCGTGGGGGGTCTGCGGACACAGGGCATCCCCTTCCTCTAAGATGCACAAGGAGACGTCTACACTTAAAGGAGACTCCAGTCTGGGGTTTGCTGCAACACATGCCCCTGGGGCCAGGTGTGGTCAGTGCATGGCCCTGGCTGGAACGGGGGTATTATACAGGGTTCATCATATTATGTGTGTTTTCAAATTGCAATATGTCTCAAATTAAATGCATAGAACTTAGAAACATGTAAAGCACTGAGAGTGGCTGTCACTCTGATCCGTCCAACCCACATGGGATAGAAGTTGTCCTGCTCCTGCTGCGGCCATTCTGCCTGGCACCCAGGTCCGGTTCCTGCCTCCCATGTCCCCCACCCCATCCCCTGCTCCTCAGGGGTTCGTCCCTCTTCCCTTTGGGGTTCAGCTCCCATGGCAAGCCCTGGAGGCCCCATCCTAGTGGCCTCCTCATCCCCGAGACCCTGGGGGTGGGGCACAGTGGTCATCCCCAACACCCTACCATGGAGCGGTTTGTTGTTGGCTGCTGTTCTGCCCCCCCCGACTCAGAAGTCTCGTTTTCCCTACCCGGAATGCCCCGGTCCTCCCCTGGGTCCTGATCCCCCCTGGCCCCTCAACCTCACCCTACCCCGTAGTACTCCCAAAATATGATGTGACTGCTGAACGTTCTGTTGACGTCCAGGTCCACCTGTGTGATGTCCCTGGAGGAGACCAGGGCCTCCTCTCTCATTTCCTGTGGGAAAACCAGGGAGGAGGAGCTGGCGTCAGGGACACAGACCCCGACCTTTCACCAGGTGCTCTCCTGGGCAGGGAGCCCTGGGGCCACCATGAGAGTGTGTCCTGCCAAAACCTCCTTCCTTCCCCTGGGAGCCTGGGGATGGCGGGAGTGCCCACCGTTCCCGTGGGACCTGTGTGAGGGCCTGTACCCCGCTGTTGTGGGCGGGGAGGTGACTGAGGATCAGCATGGGTGGGAGGGGACAGGAGGTCAGTCCAGGTGTGAAGGGGTCATGGGGGTGTTGTGCCCAAGATGGCGAATCCGAGAATCCACTAAAGAGCCGACACTGATGCAAACACACGTGGGTTGTTTTACAAACTTGAGCATGGGTTCAAGTATACGCCACAGAGTGGAACAGGGACTTGGACCCCGAGGAGGGTTTTAACTTACTTTTAAGGGTTGGTCTCGGGGACCTCCAGAAGGGCTGGAGCAATTCCTCCAGTTCTGTTTACATTTTGATATGGGGCCTTCAAGGGCATTGAGCTCTCTTCTCATTCTAATTGGGTTTCCAGCCCTTTGCTTAGGCTCAGTTTTTATTCTATTGTGGGGCTTTCTAAGACATTAAGCTGTAAACTTTGTTTTTTTACAGTAACTGAAGTAATGCAAATTTCAGCTCTTCTTCACAGGGGCCTGGGATTGCTGGACGTGTGTTAATAATGAACTTAAAGTAGAATGGCAGTAATGTTCTTGGCCTCCAGGCATCCCGTCCCGTCCTATCTAGCTCATGCCCCCCTCCCTGGAGCTCCTAAGAGAGAAATTGCAAATGACCTCAGCCTGGCAGCCTGTGTTCGGGGACAGGCCCAGGGATTTGAGATTAGGAAGAACTGGGGCATGGGCATCCCAGTTGTGCAGCAGGATTCGATGCTGCAGACTCTTATTCCCTAAGGCTATCTTGACAACTGACTTTGTACATAGAAAAGTTCTCCTTTGTCTTTAGAAGTTGAGCAAGTTAAGCATTTTTTCTCTGCCCATCTGATTGCTCAGATTCCAATCTGAGACATATCCTGTTAATAAGGATAATTTACTATCCGTAGTACTATGGTTAAAATATTCTGACACAAGTAATTCAGAGGGATGAGGGTTTCTCATCTATTTCTTCACAGCTCGGTCACTCATCAGGAAATGCATCTTTATTGATTTGGAAATGATTGAGAGACATTAGTACCAATGGTCCTATTATTACATGAAGGATTCTTCCCTGAGATTCTTCCCCTTTTTCAACTGGCACTGAAACACTATGAACTCTTTGGAAGTCAAATGTCAAGGAAATAAATGTTATGCATTGCTAATTTTAAATGCACTTGCAATATGGTGTCTATTATAATAGAAGTATTTTTATCTGATTTTTGCTATTTATTATCCTTTCCTGCTTCAGGTTGAGGAGGCATTATACGTGTTCATAAGTGTTTTTCTTTCCTTCTGATATAAGATTCTTACTTTGTTCCCATCGAAGGAACTTTTTAAGAATAAGGCAAAAGATAATTCAACGATTCTTAAAATGTCTTCACACTGGAGCCTGATTCATTTAAGTCAATTTTCAAATTAAATCTTATTTCTTCGAAAGAAAACAAAGATTTATAAGGAAATTGAGAATATAGTACAGAGAATTCTCATGCACTTGCACTCAATTTCTCCAATTATTGATATCTTATATCAGTACGGTACAAATATTAGCTAATGAATCAATATTAAAATTTTCGCAATAACCAAAGACCATACTTTATTCAGATTTCCTTAGTTTTTGCTAAATCACCATCCCTCATACCACACTCCATTTGTCCTCATGTTTTCTTAGGCTCCTCTGGATTGTGACAGTCTTTCAGCCTTTCCTTGTTGTCGTTGAACTCGAACACTTTGAGAAGTAGAGTATTTTGTTAAATTTCCCTCAGTTGGGACATGTCTGTTGTTTATCTCATGATTGAACTGTTTTTGTGGATTATATACAGAGATATACTGCCATTTTTATTATATCATGTAAAGGATAGATACTATCAACATGATTTATCAGTCTTGGTATCGATCTGATCATCTTGCTGAGGTAGTGTTTGTCAGGTTTCTCTGTAGTAAAGTGATTCTTTATTATTATTATTATTATATTATTATTATTTTAAGTTTTTCATAATATATTTTGTAGAAGGAAGTTACTATGTGTATTCCACACATAAGATTGGGAAGCTACGCTCAGGAACTTGAGGGTGGAATGTCTGCACAAATTATTTGAAAATCTTCTACATGGGAGATTTCTTTTCCCTCTGGGTTTGTTTGTTTCTTTCTCAAAGATGCTATTTATTTATTTATTTGAGAGAGAGAAGACTGATAAACATGTGCTAGAGGGACACAGGGTGAGGGAGAAGCAGGTTCCCTGCTGAACAGGGAGCCTTCCTTGGGACCTGGATCATGATCTGACCCTAAGGCAGAAGCTTAACTAACTGAGCCACTCAGGTGCCACTCTTCCTTTCTTTCTTTCTTTCTTTCTTTCTTTCTTTCTTTCTTTCTTTCTTTCTTTCTTTCTTTCTTTCTTTCTTTCTTTCTTTCTTTCTTTCTTTCTTTCTTTCTTTCTTTCTTTCTTTCTTTCTTTCTTTCTTCTTTCTTTTACTTAATAATAAATTTACTTTTTATTGGTATTCAATTTGCCTACATACAGAATAACAACCAGTGCTCATCGCGTCAAGTGCCCCCCTCAGTGCCCGTCACACATTCACCCCCATCCCCGCCCTCCCCCCCTTACATCACCCCTAGTTCGTTTCCCAGAGTTAGGAGTCGTTATGTTCTGTCTCCCTTTCTGATATTTCCCACACATTTCTTCTCCCTTCCCTTATATTCCCTTTCACTATTATCTATATTCCCCAAGTGAATGAGAACATACAATATTTGTCTTTTTCTGATTGACTTACTTCACTCAGCATAATACCTTCCAGGTCCATCCACGTTGAAGGAAATGGTGGTTATTTGTCGTTTCTAATGGCTGAGCAAGCCCACCTTTCCTCTGTCTTCATCTTGGGAGTCTCCCATGATATGAATGTTATTGTTTTAATAAGTGGCTGAGTTCCGAAGTCTGCCTTTGTGGTCCATAACCTTCCTTGTTTTTAAGGCTTCCACTTGGGACTGCATCTCAGTTATAGCATTTTTAACCTTGGCCTGACTAGATTTTAATTCTTTCATTTCTACAGTAAGGGATTCTCTAGTTTTCTTCTGTGCTCTTTCTCCAGCCCAGCTGCTACCTTTATAATCATTGTTTTAAACTGTAGATAGACATCATATATTTGTATTGATGGACTTCCTGGCTGTGAGTACTACCTCATATTATTTTATGGAGGTGAATTTCTCCATCTCATTATTTTTTCCAGAAACGAAAGAAGAAAAAGAAAAACCAAGAAGAACAATAACAACTGCCGTCCCAAAAAAAACTACCAGATTATTTTTGCCTGGTTGTTAAAAGATTCTAAATCCCAAAATAAGAAACACAATTAAAGTACCATGAAACCTAAAATGAGAAATATATAAGGTACATACATAAAAGTTAAAATAAGGCAATTTATAAAATAGAATCAAAGAAAATAAATGAAAATAAATCACAAAGTACAAAGGAAGCTAGACCCTTCTTTCCAAGGAGAGCTGAAGCTCTGTGGCCTCTGTGGTCCGACAACTTGGTGGCAGCGAATGGTCTGTGCGGGGTCTGGGGATTAGCCATGGCGCTGATTGTCAGGTGCACATCTGCCTGGGAGATGCATCTGCGGGGTCAGAGGTGCGGTGGGCATCAGCGCGTCTGGACTCCAGTGGGCGGCGCTGTGCTGTTCACTCGGAACCAGCCCAGATTGGCGGGATACGGGTGGGGTCTCTGGGTCCTCTGGCTCTGGGGCTGAGCATCCTGCCCCCCGTCTGCAGGGGCCTCCAGAGAAGAGCCCACAAGCCCCCGGGTCTCCGCCGCTTCTCTCAGAATCCTGTGTTCACTCTACCTGCGTCCGAGCTTCTTTTGGTTTTCCTTTTTTATCTCAGACTGTTGTGCCCAAGATTGCGAATCCGAGAAATCTCCGAGAAGCCGACACTGATGCAAACACACGAGGGTTTATTTAGCACCTCG
Source organism: Canis aureus (assembly GCF_053574225.1). Taxonomy (NCBI): domain Eukaryota; kingdom Metazoa; phylum Chordata; class Mammalia; order Carnivora; family Canidae; genus Canis; species Canis aureus. Next base: position 73,058,228 of record NC_135617.1, read on the forward strand.
AGCTGGTGTCCATGTATACCCGACAGAGCGGAGCAGGGACTTGGACCCTGAGGTGGCTTTTAGCTTAGTTTTAAGGGCTGGTCTCGGGGACCTCCAGAAGGGCAGGAGCAATTCCTCAAGTTCTGTTTACATTTTGATATGGACCCTTGAAGGGCATTGAGCTCTGTTCTCATTCTAATAGGGGCTTCCTGCCCTTGGCTTGGGATCAGTTTTGATTCAATTGTGGGGCTTTCTAGGACATAAAGCTGTAAAAATCAAAGGATCCACACCTGGAAGGGGGACGTCACACTGTCCTATATGCTGAACGCGGAACTAGAAACAGGCAACCCCAGAGCCTCCACCAAAACCTGTTAGAACTAAGGAGTGGGTTCAGTAAAGTCACGGGACACAAACTGAAACTACAGAGCAGAGTAGCCTTGCTGTGTCCTGACAAAGAGCACTCAGGAAGGAAAGAAAGGATGTGAAGGCCTTCTCAGGAGCATCAAGGAGAATAAATGAGACTGAACCAAAGGAGCACAAGACTTGTGCACTGAGCCATACCAGGCTCTGGGAGGCCGTCCTGGGCTTGTGGGGTGGGAGCCTCATCTTGTGAAAATGTCCACAGTTCCTGAAGCCACCCTCAGTTTCAAAGTCATTCCTATCAAAATCATGGTGGCAGAACTTAGAAATAGGAAAAAAAAAACATAACATCCATCCTCCTCAACAAATAACCCTGGACAGCAAATCAGTATTGGAGAAGCAGGACAGAGTGAGACGCAGCACTTTCCTATTTCCCCTGTTATGCCCCACCCCTCTAGCGACCCTCAGTTCATTTCCTATCGTTAAGAGTCTGTATTTCCTGCATCTGTTTTGATCTTATTTGTCTTTCCTTCCCTTCAGAGTAGTTCATCTGCTTTGCTTCTTGAATTCCACCTATGAATGACACCACACGGTTATTCTCTTTCCCAAGTGACTTACTTCACTTAACATGATCCCTTTAGTTCTATCCACATCATTGCAAATGGCAAGATTTCCTTCTCTTTGATAGCTGAGTTCCATTCCTCTCTCTATGACCATCATCTATCTCCCATCCTCTTTATCCATCATCTGCCACAGGGCAATGAGGCTCCTCCCACAGTTTGGCTACTGTGGACCCAGCTGCTGTGGACATTGGGGTGCAGTTGTCCCACGTCTCACTGCATCTGTATCTTTGGAGTAAGCTCCAGGCCGTTCACCTGCTGGTCGCAGGGTGGCTCTATTTGTAACTTCCTGAGGGGCCTCTACACTGTTTCCAGGGCGGCACCACCAACCCGCGGTCCCGCCCACAGTGCAAGAGGGTTGAGTGAGTTTTGCAGGACGTGGTAAAAGTCTGGTCCACATTTCATTTCGCGTCCTGTGGGCTCCAATTCCTTGTTCTTAAGTATTTCTGGGGAAGCCGGGTGTTGGGCTCCTTTTCAGTGAGATGTTTCCGAAGCTAACAGGCCCCAGCTGGAGCCTGAAAGGAGGCAGGTGGGGCCCATGGAGCAGGGGCTGCCTTCTGCACAGCCTCCTGCAGCGCCTGAGTGTCCCGCAGGGGGCGCCCGAGGCCAGACCCCTCCCATGGGGCAGGCATGTGCAGTAGGCCTCCTCTGCCTGCACTATCAGGAGCCAGCCTGTGCTGAGGAGGCCTGAGGGGGATGTGGGGAGGCGTCTATGCTGATGAGCTGAAGCCTCCACTGGACCCGCGGGAAGTCTTCAGGGGGAAATTGGGTCGCGTTCATGCTGACAGGAACCCCGGTCTCCTCAGGACCCGCGGTGAGGCTTTAGCAAGATGTGGGCCCGCATCCACCCTGACAGGAGCCCCTGGGCCCCCTCAGGAACTGCGGGGAGTCTTCAGGAAGATGTGGGCCTACATCCACACTGGCAGGAGCCCTGAGCCACCTCAGGACCCACGGGGAGGTTTCAGGAAATTGTGGGCCCGCATCCACGCTGACAGGCGCCCCTGAGCAGCCTCAAGACCAACGGAGAGGCTTCAGGAAGATATGGGCCTACATCCACGATGACAGGAGCCCCTGAGCCGCCTCAGGACCTGCGGGGAGGCTTCAGAAAGTTGTGGTGCGACGTCCACTCTGGCAGGAGCTCCCAGGCCCCTCAGGAAATAAGTTGAGGCTTCTGGAAGCTGGGGGCCGCATTCATGGTTACAGGAGCCCCGGCCTCCTCAGAACCCTCGGTGATGCTTCGGGAGGACTTGGGGCCACATGGACAGAACAGGACCCTAACTTCCTCAGTACCCCCGGTGTAGACTTGGGGAAATATGGGGATGCGTCCATGCGGACAGAAGACCCCAGCCTTGTCAGGGCCTGTGGTGAGGCCTAAGAAAAATGTGGGTGCCGCATCCACACTGACAGGATTCTCCAGCCTTCTCAGAACCCACTGTGAATGTTTGGGAATATTATGGGCCACATCCATGCTGACAGGAGCCCCGAGCCTCCTCAGGTCTTATGGTGAGGCTTGAGGAAAATGTGGGGCCACGTCAACCCTGACAGGAACCCCGTCCTCCTCAGGACCAGCACTTTGGCTTCAGGACATATGGGGCTGTGTCTATGCTGACAGGAGCCCACAGCCCCCTCAGGACCCACGGTGAGTTTTCTGGGGGACGTGGGACCATGTCCATGCTGACAGGAGCCCCCGGCTTCCTGAGGACCTGCTGTGAGGCTTCCAGAGGATGTGAGACATAGTCCACAGTGACAGGAGACCCGGCGTCCTCAGGACCCGCTGACTATGACTCAGGAACACGTTGGGCCATGTCCACACTCAAAGGAGCCCGGCTCGCTTGGACCCCCTGGAGGACTCTGGAGGAGCCATTGGGGGCCACGTCTACATCAGAAGGGACTCCTCAGAACCACAGGGTAAGTGTAAGGGCAGAATGAATGGTAGGGTTAGGGGAGGGGAGGCAGTTGGTGGTTAGCCTTAAGTTATATGTTAGGTGTTAGTGATTATGCTTATGGTTATGGATTAGAGGTTAGGTGAGGTATAAGGGTAATGATCAGTAGTTAAGAGTTAGGATGGGGGTTAGGGTAAGGGACAGGATTTAGTGTTAGGGTTAGTGTTTAGGCTCTAGGGATTAGGGCAGGAGGTTAGGAGTTGGGGTTAGGGTTATGGTTAGAGTTAGGGTTGGGCTTAGGTTTTCAGTTAGGGTTAGGGGTTAGGGTGTAAGTTAGGGTTAGGGTTTAGGGTGAGGGCCTACGGTTATAGTTAGGGCTAGGTTTAGAATTAGGGCGAGGGTTAGGGTTAGGATAGGGTTTAGGACAAGGGTTAGGGTTATTGTTTGGTTAGGGGTTAGGGTTAGGGACAGGTCAGGGTCAGTGTACGGTTTTGGAAGAGAGTAAGAGATTCGTTAAGGGAGTGGGTTAGAGGTTAGTTTTAGGGTATGGGTTAGGGTATAGTTTGGGGTATGAGATAGGATTAGTATTAGAGGGTTAGGGTTAGGGTACATATTAAGTTCAGGAATAGGGTTTGAGTACATTAAGTTCAATTTAGGTTTAGAGGTTAGGGTTAGGGTTAGAGTTAGATTTAAGGTAGCGGTCAGGGTTAAGGGTTTAGAATAGGTTTTAAAGTTAGGTTGAGGTTTGGCAAGATGGTTCAGTGAATGTGTTTCGGTCTTGGGGTTTGTGTTTGGTTTTCGATCACCAAGTGATAGGTCTTGTTTAAGGGTTAGGTCAACATTAGGCTTAAGTGTAGGGTTAGGGTTATATCTATGTATGGTTAGAGTTTGGGTCCTGGCATGTGCCTGCAGTGGGACTCCTAGTATCTTGGGCAGTTTAGTTTTATGCACTCTATTTAGGTTTTGGGTTCAAAAATAACCTGACTCCACCAAGTCAGTGGCTTCCCCAGAAAATCAAAATCCAGGCTTCTGCTGGGGTCAGAATAGACATGGCAGGCTTCTCCCGAGCTGAGCTAAGGAGGGGATTTGTGACTCTAAATACTCTTTATTTGGATTTTCAGTTGCCTTTCTGATTTTATTTCTTGTGCGCACATGTTTCATCAATACTACCAATTATTATTTTAAAGTTTTACTTGAATTCCTCTTTGTAAACACAGTATGATATAGATTCAGGTTTACCACATAGTGATTCAACCCTTGGATACAACGCCTGGTACTGGTCACAGGTGCTCTCCACTATCCCCATCGCCTGGTTCCCCATCCCCCCCACCTTCCTCTGGTATTTATTAGTTTATTCTCTGTGGTTAATAGTGTGTTTTTTTATTTGCTTCTCTCATCCCCTCCTCCGCCCCTTTGCCAGTTTGTTTGGTTTCTTAAAATTCACATGTGAATACAATTGTATGGTATTTGGTATATGTCTTCCTCTCAGTTCATTTAGCATAAGTCCTTTCCACTTCTCCCACGTCATTGTAAATGGCTTCATTTCATCCCTTCTGATGAACAAGTGATGCCGCAGTGTGTATATTAACCACATCGTCTCGGCCCATTCATCTGTCGATGGACATCTGGGCTGTATCCACAGTTTGGCTCTTGTTGATAATGCTGCTACAAACACTGGGCTGCGTGTTCCTCTTTGAATCTACTAAACAACTTCTGTATCCTTGGGGTAAATACCTAGCTGTGCAATTTTGGAATTGTAGTGTAGCTCTATTTTTAACTTTTTAAAAAAATTGTTTTTATGATAGAGAGAGGCAGAGACACAGGCAGAGGGAGAAGCAGGCTCCATGCACTGTGAGTCCGATATGGGATTCGATCCCGGTTCTCCAGGATCGCGACATGGGCCAAAGGCAGGTGCCAAACGGCTGAACCACCCAGGGATCCCCTATTTTCAACTTCTGGAGGACCCTTCACAGTGTTTTCCACAGTGGCTGCACCTGTTCGCCTGCCCACCAGGAGTGTAAGAAGCCTCGCTCTTCTCCATAGCCTCAACGACACCTGTTGTTTCTTCTGTTCTTAACTTTAGCCATTATGATGGCTGTCAGGTGACATCTCATTGTGGTTTTGGTTTGCATTTCCCTGCTGATGGGTGACGCTTAGTGTCTTTCCGTGTGTCTCATGGCCATCTGGATGTCTTGTCAGAGACAAAGTCCATTCGTGTCTTCTGCCCATTGGCAGTTGGATAAGTTGTGTTTAGGAGGCTGAGATTTATATTTCCTTTATGTATTTTGGATACTAAATCTTTATTGGATGTGTTGTTTACAAATATCTCCTCTCATTTTGTATGTTGCCTTTTAGGTTTGGTTGTTTCCTTCACTTTGTGGAAGCTTTTCAATTTGATGAAGTCCCAATAGTATTTTTGCTTTTGTTTCCCTCACCTTAGAGGCATATCTAGAAAGAAGATCCAATGGCAAATGTCAAAGACGTTTGCTATCTTTTCTTCTTTTTATGGTTTCAGGTCTCACATTTAGGTCTTTTATCCATTTTGAATTTATTTTTTATATATATGGTGTAAGAAAGTGGTCCAGTTTCATTCTTCTGCATTTGGCTGCCTGGTTTTCCCAACACCATTTGTTCTTATCCTGGGGTCAGGGTTAGGGTTTGTTGAAGAGACTGTCTTTGTGCTTTGGATATTCCTTCCTGCCTTGTTGTCGATTATTGGATCATAGAGTTACAGGTTTGTATCTTGTTTCGGCTTTCCACTCTGTTCTATTGATCTAAGCGTCTCCTGTTGGGAGATCCTTGATTAGTGATTCAATTTCTTAGCTGGTTATCTGTCTGTTCAAGGCTTATTTCTTCCTTTTTCATTTTTACTATGTTATATATTTCTAGGAATTGATCTATTTCTTCCAGGTTCTAGGTTGCTGGCATATATTTTTTCATAATGTTCTCTTATAATCGTTTGTATTTCTCTAGTGTTGGTTGTTATATCTCTTTTCTCATTTGTTATTTTATTTGGGTCCCTTCTCATCATTTTATCTTTTTTCATTTTTTAAAGATTTATTTATGGATTCATGAGAGACACAGAGAGGCAAAGGTATAGACACAGGGAAATTGAGGTTCCATGCGGGGAGCCCGATGTGGGACTTCATTCCCCAGGACCCCGGGATCATGCCCTGAGCCAAAGCACATGCTCAACCACTGAGGCACCCAGGTGCCTTGCTGATTCAATTCCTTTGCTAGTTAAGGGTCTGTTCACATTTTCTATTTCTTCCTATTTCAGTTTTGCTCGTTTGCACATTTCTGGGGATTTGTCCATTTCTTCCAGGTCTCCCAGTATATTAGCGTATAACCTTTCATAGTATTCCCTTATAATTGTCTAATTTTTCTGGTGTTGATTGTGATCTCTCTTCTCTCATTTGTGATTTTATTTATCTAGGTCTTTTCTGTTTTCTTGTTGATAAGGCTGGCTAGGGCTTGTTCCATTTTCTTGATTATTTTGAAGAACCATCTCTTTGTTTCTTTATTCCATTCTACTGCTTTGTTGTTTCTGTATTGTTTATTGATCCTCTCATCTTTGTTTTCCCCCTCTTCTATAGGCATTAGGCTTTGTTTGCTATTCCTTTTCCAACTCCTTAAGGTGTAGGGTTAGGCTGTGTATTGGAGACTTCTTCTTTCTTGAGGTAGGCCTGTATTGCTATGTACGTCTCTCTCAGGACTGCCTTTGCTACATCCCAGAGGTTTGGAGAAACATGTTTTCATTTTCATTTGTTTTAAATTTCCTCTTTAATTTCCTGGTTGCTCCATTCATTCTCTAGTAGGATGTTCCTAATCTCCACGTATTTTTGGTCTGTCCAAATTTTTTCTTACTGTCGACTTCGAGTTTCATAACGTCGTGGTCCAAAAATGTACAGGGTGTGATATCAACTTTCTTGTACCTGTTGTACCTGTTGAAGCCTGATTTGTGGCCCATGATATGATCTGTTCTGGAGAATGTTCCATGTGCACTTGAAAGGAATGTGTATTCTGCTTTAGGTTGAAATGTTCAGACTATATCTGTTGAGTCCCTGTGGTCCAGTGTGTCAAGGCTATTTTTCCCTTGTTGATTTTCTGTATAGACGATAGGTCCATTGCCATAAGTAGGTGTTAAAATCCCCTGTCATTGTATTATTATCAGTGACTTTCTATACGTTTGTTGTTAATTGGTTTCTATATTTAGGTACTCCCATGTTGGCAGCATAAATATTTAGTTGTTTGAACTTTTTAAAAAAAATAAATTTATTATTTATGGTGTTCAATTTACCAACATACAGAATAACACCCAGTGCTCATCCCTGCAAGGACCCCCCTCAGTGCCCTTCAAACATTCAACCGTAACCCCATCTCTCCTCCCCTTAAATCATCCCTAGTTCCTTTCTCAGAGTGAGGAGTATTTGTGTTCTGTCTCCCTTTCTGATATTTCCCACATATTTCTTCTCCATTCCCTTATATTCCCTTTCACTATTATTTATATTAACCAATTGAATGAAAACATATGTTTGTCCTTCTCCAATTGACTTACTTCACTCAGCATAATACCCTCCAGTTCCATCCATGTTGAAGCAAATGGTGAGTATTTGTCATTTCTACTGGCTGAGTAATATTCCATTGTATACATAAACCACATCTTCTTTATCCATTCATCTTTCGATGGAAACCATGGCTCCATCCACAGTTTCGCTATTGTGGACATTCCTGCTAAAAACTTCGGGGTGCAGGTGTCCCGGCGTTTCATTGCATCTGAATATTTTGGGTAAATCCCCAACACTGCAATTGCTGGGTCTTAGGGCAAGTCTATTTTTAACTCTTTGAGGAACCTCCACACAGTTTTCCAGAGTGGCTGCACCAGTTCACATTCCCAGAAACAGTGTAAGAGGGTTCCCTTTTCTCAGCATCCTCTCCAACATTTATGGTTTCCTGCCTTGTTCATTTTCCCCATGCTCACTGGTGTGAGGTGGTATCTCATTGTAGTTTTGATTTGTATTTCCCTGAGACAAGTAATGCAGAGCATTTTCTCATGTGCATTTTGGTCATGTCTATGTCTTCGTCTGTGAGATTTCTGTTCATGTCTTTTGCCCATTTCATTATTGGATTGTTTGTTCCTTTGCTGTTAAGTTTAAGAAGTTTTTTATAGATCTTGGAAACTAGCCCTTTATCTGATACGTCTTTTGCAAATATCTTCTCCCATTCTGTAGGTTGTCTTTTAGTTTTGTTGACTGTATCCTTTGCTGTGCAAAAGCTTCTTATCTTGATGAAGTCCCAATAGTTGATTTTTGCTTTTTTTCTTTTGCCTTCGTGAATGTACCTTGCAAGAATTTACTGTGGCCGAGTTCATAAAGGGTGTTGCCTGTGTTCTCTTCTTGGATTTTGATGGATTCTTGTCTCACATTTAGATCTTTCATCCATTTTGAGTTTATCTTTGTGTATGGTGAAAGAGAGTGGTCTAGTTTCATTCTTCTGCATGTGGATATCCAATTTTCCCACCACCATCTATTGAAGAAACTGTCTTTCTTCCAATGGAGAGTGTTTCCTCCTTTATCGAATATTAGTTGACCATAAAGTTCAAGGTCCACTTCTGCGTTCTCTATTCTGTTCCATTGATCTATGTGTCTGTTTTTGTGCCGGTTCCACACAGTATTGATAACCACAACTTTTAATGCAACCTGAAATCTGCCATTCTGAAGCCCCAGATATGTTTTTCTTTTTTAAAATTCCCCTGGCTATTCGGAGTCTTTCCTGATTCCACACAAATCTTAAAATAGTTTGTTGTAACTCTCCGAAGAAAGTCCATAGTATTTTGATAGGGATTGCATTAAACGTGTACATTGCCCTGGGTAACATTGACATTTTCACAATATTAATTCTGCCAATCCATGAGCATGGAATATTTTTCAGTCTCTTTGTGTCTTCCTCAATTTCTTTCAGTAGCGTTCTATAGTGTTTATGGTTGAGATCCTTTACCTCCTTGGTTAGGTTTATTCCTAGGTATCTTATGCTTTTGGGTGCAATTGTAAATGAGATTGACTGCTCAATTTCTCTTTCTTCAGTCTCTTTGTTAATGTATAGAAATGCCATTGATTTCTGGGCATGGATTCTGTATCCTGCCACGCTACCAAATTGCTGTATGAGTAGCTATCTTGGGGTGGAGGCTTTTGGGTTTTCTAGGTAGAGTATCATGTAATCGGTGAAGAGGGTGAGTTTGACTGCTTCTTGGCCAATATGAATGCCTTTATGTCTTTTTGTTGTCTGATTGCTGAGGCTAGGATTTCCAGTACTATGTTGAATAGCATTGGTGAGAGTGGACATCCTGTCTTGTTCCTGATCTTAGGGGAAAGGCTCCCAATGCTTCCCCATTGAGAATGACATTTGTTGTGAGCTTTTCGTAGATGGCTTTTAAGATGTCGAGGAATGTTCCCTCTATCCCTACGCTCTGAAGTGTTTTGATCAGCAATGGATGCTCTATCTTGTCAAATGCTTTCTCTGCATCTAATGAGAGGATCATATCGTTCTTGGTTTTTCTCTTGGTGATATGATGAATCACATTGATTATTTTCGAGTGTTGAACCAGCCTTGTGTCACGGGGATAAACCCTACTTGGTCATGGTGAATAATTATCTTAATGTACTATTGGATCCTATTGGCTAGTATCTTGTTGAGAATTTTTGCATCCATGTTCATCAGGGATATTGGTCTGTAATTCCCCTTTTTGGTGGGGTCTTTGTCTGGTTTTGGAATTAAGGTGATGCTGGCCTCATGGAACGAATTTGGAAGTACTCCATCTCTTTCTATCTTTCCAAACAGCTTTAGTAGGATAGGTATGTTTTCTTCTTTAAACGTTTGATAGAAATCCCCTGGGAAGCCATCTGGCCTTGTACTTTTGTGTCTTGGGAGGTTTTTTTTTTTTTTAATTATTTAAGACCTTTATTAACGGGTGCTTGCCATTTGTTGACTTTTTTTGAAAAAATCAAGTTGTAAACTTTTATTACAAATTAAAAATGAGGTTCTTAAAAATCTCAACTTGACCAGATATGAAACAATTTAAAAACCTTTAAAGGTGTATTGAGAAAAACCAGGTTTTTTTTTAAAAAAAAAAAAAACACGTTTATCATTACCAAAAAGAGACGTCTTTATGTAAAAATAATAAAAACCCCATGCTGCATAGATAATGCAGATAGTTCTATTTATCTGGTCAATGGGCAAAAAGCAAGCACTTAAGGTCTTCAGCTCCAATCTTTTGTTCATTTCTTATTGCTGGAATTTCATCTTCATTTCTTCATGTTGGATGACTAAACCGGATGATGGTAGAGATGGTAAGCTGACATTTACTCAGCCCCGCCCTGCTCAGCCTCGGGAGCGGACGAATTCTCAGCTGGTGGATCGGCTGCTTTTTGTCTCTTTGCCATCTTGTGGTTTAGGGTTTTCTGGGCATCTGCGTCGGTAATTGAAGTTGTGGCGGTAGCGACGTTGAGGTGGCTGCTGACCTTGGGTCTCATCTCCTTGATTTTCCTTATCTTCCTCATTTCCATCCTCTCTAGGCTGTCTTTGGCGAGGAGGACCCCTACGGAATCGTGGTCTATAACCTCGATACATATTCTGTCTCACTGGTCTACCTTGTTCTCCTGCACCCTGGTTGTCAGCACCTTCCATCACTTCTCCCTGCACAGGAGGGTTGGAATACTGTGGTCGATGCCCGTAGGGTCTCCGCATGTAGTAAGGTGGGAACCGTCGCCTGCGGTAGGGCCGGTGCTTTTGGGTCTGGCCTTCGGGAGCACTTTCCGATCCCTCGTTCTTTTCCCCACTCTCACTATTCTGGTAATTCTGCTGGTAATTGCGTGGAGGACCCCTGCGACGTGGATAGCGTCTATAATGGTTACAGTCTGCTTCATATTTACTGCCTTGCACTGGAACTCCACCAGGGCCTGTAACATTTGCTGCCTCCGCACCCTTTTCTCCTTCAACAACATCAAACTCCACAGTCTCTCCATCTCCTACACTGCGAAGGTACTTCCTGGGGTTATTCTTCTTTATGGCAGTCTGGTGTACAAATACATCTTCCTTGGTGTCATTCCTGTTGATGAAACCATATCCGTTTCTTACATTGAACCATTTTACTGTTCCCAAAACCTTCGTTGCGATGACCTTCTTGTCCCCGCCGGCAGGCGCCGCTGATGTGAGGCCGCCCGGGCCGCCGCTCCCTGCGCCGCTGCCCGTGGTGCCGGGCTTAGTGTCGGGGGTGCTGAGGGTGGGAGCGGCGGGGTGGGGGGGCGGCGGGCGGCTGCTGGGTCTCGGCCTCGCTGCTCATGGTTGCGGTGATGGTGACTGGGGCCGGCTGCGGCAGCTGCGGCTCCTCCCAGGGTGTGATGGTAACTAGGCCGGCGGCGGTGGTGGGGCTGCTCAGGGCTCTCTGGGGTCCACTCTCCGCTCCCGCTACCAATCGAACTCGTCTTGGGAGGTTTTTGATCACTGCTTCAATTTCCTCTCTGGTTATTGGCCTCTTCAGGTTTTCTATTTCTTCCTGTTCCAGTTTCTGTAGTTTCTGGCTTTCCAGGAATGCGTCCATATCTCTAGATTGCCTAATTGGTTGGCATATAGCTGTTCATAATATGTTTTTAAAATCGTTTGTATTTCCTTGGTGTTGGTAGTGATCTCTCCTTTCTTTTTTTTTTAATTTTTATTATGATAGTCACACACACAGAGAGAGAGAGAGAGAGGCAGAGACACAGGCAGAGGGAGAAGCAGGCTCCATGCACTGGGAGCCCGACGTGGGATTCGATCCCGGGTCTCCAGGATCGCGCCCTGGGCCAAAGGCAGGCGCCAAACCGCTGTGCCACCCAGGGATCCCTGATCTCTCCTTTCTCATTCATGATTTATTAATTTGAATCTTCTCTCTCTTCTTTTTAATAAGGCTTACTAATGGCTTATGTATGTTATTAATTCTTTCAAAAAACCAACTCCTGGTTTTTTGTTGTTGTTCTGTTCCACAGGTCTTATGGTCTCGATTTCATTGAGTTCTGCTAAAATCTTAAAAAACTATCTTCTTCTCTTGGGTGTAGGATCTATCTGCTGTTTTTTCCCTAGCTCCTCTATGTGTAAGGTTAGCTTTTGTATTTGATTTCTTTACAGTTTTTGAATGGAGGCTTCTATTGCGATGTATTTCCCCCTTAGGACTGCTTGTGCTGCATCCCAAAGATTTTGAACAGTTCTATCTTCATTCTCATTAGTTTCCATGAATCTTTTTTTTAATAAGTTAATTTTTTATTTTGTTCAATTTACCAATATACAGAATAACACCCAGTGCTCATCCCGTCAACTGCCCCCCTCAGTGCCCGTCACCCAGTCACCACCAACCCCCGCCCACCTCCCCTTCCACCACCCCTAGTTCGATTCCCAGAGTTAGGAGTCTTTATTTTCTGTCTCCTATTCTGATATTTCCCTCACATTTCGTCTCCATTCCCTTATATTCCCTTTCACTATTATTTATATTCTCCAAATGAATGAGAACACACACTGTTTGTCCTTCTCCGATTGACTTACTTCACTCAGCATAATACCCTCCAGTTTCATCCATGTTGAAGCAAATGGTGAGTATTTGTCGTTTCTAATGCCTAAATAATATTCCATTTTATACATAAACCTCATCTTCTTTACACATTCATCTTTCAATGGACACCAAGGCTCCTTCCACAGTTTGGCTATTGTGGACATTCTGCTATAAACATCGGGGTGCAGGAGTACCGGCGTTTCCGTGCATCTGAGTCTTTGGGGTAAATCACCAAAGGTGCAATTGCTGGGTCGTCGGGCAAGTCAATTTTTTATCTATTTGAGGAACCTCCACTCAGTTTTCCAGAGTGGCTGCATCAGATCACATTCCCACCAACAGTGTAAGAGTCTTCCCTTTCTCCGCATCCTCTCCAACATTTGTGGTTTCCTGCCTTGTTAATTTCCCGCATGCTCACTGGTGTGAGGTGGTATCTCATTGTGGTTTTGATTTGTATTTCCCTGTATGCAAGTGATGCAGAGCATGTTTTCATGTGCTTGTTGGCCATGTCATTGTGTTCCTCTGTGAGATTTCTCTTCATGTCTTTTGTCCATTTCATGATTGGATTGTTTGTTTCCTTGGGTTTGAGTTTAAAACGTTCTTTACAGATCTTGGAAACTAGCCCTTTATTTGATACGTCTTTTGCATATATATTCTCCCATTCTTTAGGTTGTGTTTTAGTTCTGTTGACTGTATCCTTTGCTGTGCAAAAGCATCTTATCTGGATGAAGTCCCAATAGTTCGTTTTTGCTTTTGTTTCTTTTGCCTTCATGGATTTATCTTGCAAGAATTTACTGTGGCCGAGTTCAAAAAGGGTGTTGCCTGTGCTCTCCTCTAGGATTTTGATGGACTCTTGTCTCACATTGAGATTGTTCATCCATTTTCAGTTTATCTTTGTGTATGGTGAAAGAGAGTGGTCTAGTTTCATTCTTCAGACTGTGGATGTCCATTTTCCCTGCACCATATATTGTAGAGACTGTCTTTCTTCCAATGGATAGTCTTTCCTACTTTATCGAATATCAGTTGACCATGAAGTTCAGGGTCCACTTCTGGGTTCTCTATTCTGTTCTATTGATCTGTGAGTCTGTTTTTATGGCAGTACCACACTGTCTTGGTGACCACAGCTTTGTGGTACACACTGAAATCTGGCATTGTGATGCCCCCAGATATGGTTTTCTTTTTTAAAATTCCCCTGGCTATTCGGGGTCTTTCCTGATTCCACACAAATATCAAAATAGTTTGTTCTAACTCTCTGAAGAAAGTCCATGGTATTTTAATTGGGATTGCATTAAACGTGTACATTGCCCTGGGTAACATTGACTTTTTCACAATATTAATTCTGCCAATCCATGAGCATGGAATATTTTTCAGTCTCTTTGTGTCTTCCTCAATTTCTTTCAGTAGCGCTCTATAGTGTTTATGGTTGAGATCCTTTACCTCCTTGGTTAGGTTTATTCCTAGGTATCTTATGTTTTTGGGTGCAATTGTAGATGAGATTGCCTCCTCAATTTCTCTCTCTTCAGCCTCATTGTTAGTGTATAGAAATGCCACTGATTTCTGGGCATTGATTTTGTATCCTGCCACGCTACCAAATTGTTGTATGAGTTGTAGCAATCTTTTGGGGGACGGTTTTGGGTTTTCTAGGTAGAGTATCATGTCATTGGTGAAGAGGGAGAGTTTGACTTTTTCTTTGCCAATTTGAATGCCTTTATTTCTTTTTGTTGTCTGATTGCTGAGGCTAGGACTTCCATTACTATGTTGAATAGCAGTGGTGAGAGTGGACATCCCTGTCTTGTTCCTGATCTTAGGGGAAATACTCCCAGTGCTTCCACATTGAGAATGATATTTGCTTTAGGCTTTTCCTGGATGGCTTTTAAGATGTTGAGGAATGTTCCCTCTATCCCTATGTTCTGAAGGGTTTTGATCAGGAATGGATGCTCTATTTTGTCAAATGTTTTCTCTGCGTCTAATGAGAGGATCATATGGTTCTTGGTTTTTCTCTTGCTGATTTGATGAATCACATTGATTGTTTTACGAGTGTTGAACCAGCCTTCTGTCCCAGGGATAAATCCTACTTGGTCATGGTGAATAATATTCTTAATGTATTGTTGGATCCTATTGACTAGTATCTTGTTGAGAATTTTTGCATCCATGTTCATCAGGGATATTGGTCTGTAATTCCCCTTTTTGGTGGGGTCCTTGTCTGGTTTTGGAATTAAGGTGATGCTGGCTTCATAGAACAAATTTGGAAGTACTCCGTCTCTTTCTATCTCTCCAAACAGCTTTAGTAGGATAGGTATGGTTTCTTCTTTAAAGTTTTTTAGAATTCCCCTGGGAAGCCATCTGGCCCTGGTCTTTTGTGTCTTGGGAATTTTTGGATGAGTGCTTCAATTTCCTCCCTGGTTATTGGTCTGTTCAGGTTTTCTATTTCTTCCTGTTCCAGTTTTGGTAGTTTCTGGCTTTCCAGATAAGTGTCCATTTCTTCTAGATTTCCTAATTTTTTGGCGTATAACTGTTCATAATATGTTTTTAAAATCGTTTGTATTTCCTTGGTGTTGGTAGTGATCTCTCCTTTCTCATTCATGATTTTATTAATTTGAGTCTTCTCTCTCTTCTTTTTAATAAGGCTGGCTAATGCTTTAGATATCTTATTAATTCTTTCAGAGAACCAATTCCCGGTTCTGTTGATCTGTTCCACATTTCTTCAGGTCTCGATTTCCTTGAGTTCTGTTCGAATTTTAATTAACTCTCTTCTTCTGTTGGGTGTAGGATCTATCTGCTGTGTTTTCTCTAGCTCCTTTATGAGTAAGGTTAGCTTTTGTATTTGAGTTCTTTCCAGTTTTTGAATGGATGCTTGTATTGCGATGTATTTCCCTCTTAGGACTGCTTTTGCTGCATTCCAAAGATTTTGAATGGTTGTATCTTCATGCTCATTAGTTTCCATGAATATTTTTAATTCTTCCTTAATTTCCTATGACCCTTTCATCTTTAACAGGATGGTCCTTCACCTCCACGTGTTTGAGGTCCTTCCAAACTTCTTGTTATGATTTAGTTCTAATTTCAAGGCATTATGGTCTGAGAATATGCAGGGGACGATCCCAATCTTTTGGTATTGGTTCAGACTCGATTTGTGACCCGGTATGTGGTCTATTCTGGAGAAAGTTCCATGTGCACTTGAAATTGAAAAGAATGTGTATTCAGTTGAGTTTGGATGTAAAGTTTTGTGGATTTCTGTGAAATCCATCGGGTCCAGTGTATCATTTAAAGCTCTCATTTCTATGGAGATGTTGTGCTTAGAAGACCTATTGAGTATAGAAAAGGCTAGTCTGAAGTCACCAAGTATAAGTGTATTATTATCTAAGTATTTCTTTACTTTGGTTATTAATTGATTTAAATGTTTGGGAGCTCCCACATTTGGGGCATATATGTAAAGGATTGTTATGTCCTCTTGTTGGATAGATCCTTTAAGTATGATGTAGTGTCGCTCTTCATCTCTCACTACAGTCTTCGGGGTAAATTTTAGTTTATCTGATATAAGGATGGCTACCCCTGCTTTCTTTTGAGGACCATTTGAATGGTAAATGGTTCTCCAACCTTTTATTTTCAGGCTGTAGGTGTCCTTCTGTCTAAAATGAGTGTCTTGTAGACAACAAATAGATGGGTCCTTTTTTATCCAGTCTGAAACCCTACGCCTTTTGATGAGGTCATTAAGCCTGTTCACATTCAGAGTTACTAATCGACAGATATGAGTTTAGTGTCATCATGATATCTATTCAGTCCTTGTTTTGTGGATTGTTCCACTGAACTTCTTTTTAAAGGGGAATTTTAAGAGTCCCCCTTAAAATTTCTTGCAGAGCTGCTTTGGAGGTCACATATTCTTTCAGTTCCTGCCTGTCTTGGAAGCTCTTTATCTCTCCTTCCATTGAATGAGAGCCTTGCTGGATAAAGTATTCTTGGTTGCATGTTATTCTCATTGAGGACCCTGAATATATCCTGCCAGCCCTTTCTGAACTTCCAGTTCTCTGTGGAATGGTCTGCTGTTACCGTAATGCTCCTTCCCATAAAGGTCAGGGATTTCTTGTCTCTTGCTGCTTTAAGGATCTTCTCTTTATCTTTGGAATTTGCAAGCTTTACTATTAAATGTCGAGGTGTTGATGGTTTTTATTGATTTTAGGGGGGGGATCTCTCTATTTCCTAGATCTGAATGCCTGTTTCCCTTCCCAGATTAGGAATGTTTTCAGCTAGGATTTGTTCAAATACATATTCTGGCTCTCTGTCCCTTTCGGCGCCCTCGGGACCCCCAATTACACGTAGGTTTTTGTTCCTCAGGCTGTCGTTTATTTCCCTTAATCTGTCTTCCCGGTCTTTTAATTGTCTCTTTTTTCCTCAGTTTCCCTCTTTGCCATCAACTTGGCTTCTATGTCACTCACTTGTTCTTCCACCTCGTTAACCCTCGTCGTTATGACTTCTAGTTTGGATTGCATCTCAATTGATTTTTAATTTCTGCCAGATTGGATCTAAATTCTGCAGTCATGAAGTCTCTTGAGTCCTTTATGCTTTTTTCTAGAGCCACCAGTAGCTGTATAAGTGCTTCTGAATTGGCTTTCTGACATTGAATTGTAATCCGTATTTTGTAACTCTTAGGAAAGGGGACTGTTTCTTTCTTCTGAGGTGAGGTTTTCCTTCTAGTCATTTTGCTCAGTGCAGAGTGGCCAAAAACAAGTTGTATTGGGAAAAGGAGAAAAAGAGAGAGAAAGAAGGAAAGAAAAGAGAAAAAGAGAAAAGGAAAAAAAAGAAAAAAGAGAAGAAAAAGAGAAAGAAAAAGAAAGAAAAGAATAAAGGGTGGGGGATGCAAACAAATCAAAAAGAAATAAAAGAAAAGAAAAGAAAGAAAAGAAAAGAAAAAACCACGGGGAGTATCTTCTGATTCTGTATACTTAATTCCCTTGACTTCCCCTGGAACTTGTCCGTCTAGCTGGTCTTCTGGGGGAGGGGCCTATTTTGCTGACTTTCAGGTGTTAGCTCTTGGGGGGAGCTGCTCTGCCCTCTGCCTGGTGCAGGGCTCATTTATCCCGTGAGGCCCCAGGAGGAAGCATCCCAGTGACGCCGGCAGCTCTGGAGCCCTGGATTCAGCTCCCACAGTAACTATGGAGCTCTCCCTCTGCAGGGCCTGGAGGTGCCAAGGTGGGGACGCTGATCTGCTCAGCTCTGGGCAGAAGCGTCCTAGCTGTCGTGGGCCTTCCCAGGCTCTACCTGTCCCAGGGGGAGGCCGGATTCTCGGCTGTGTCCTGGCGCCCTGTGCTCCAGTGCCTGCGCTGTTGGATTCCCCCTCCCGGCCACACAGCTGCCTCCACGGCGCCGTTGCCCGAGCCCCTCTGAGCTGGTCCCAGAGCCCCACAGCCCTCTCCGCAGGGATTCTCTTCCTCTGCCGGAGCCCACTCTGAGCTGCTCCTGGCCTCGCAGCCCCCTCCATGTGGAGCCACCGCCCGAGCCCCTCAAAGCTGCTCCGGGTCCAGCTGTGGGCCCTGCAGTCTTTTAGGGAGCTTGGCCGTGGGATATGGTGCAGTCTCCTGGGCACGCAGGTGTCTATTACTGTTCCAGGGAGCCCAAGGGCATCCCCGCCATCTTGGCGTCCTGCTCCAACTCCCTGCGGGTGCCTTTCCACCCGGGAAGATTGGTGAAGCTCCTGCTTCTCTGGGTCAGAGCTTTCTTATCCTGGAGGCACTTGCCCAGGCCTCAGCCCAGAACCTCGTGGGGCCCCTCCCCCTTGGATGCCTTTTGTTTCTTTTTTTTAATTTTTATTTATTTATGATAGTCACTCAGAGAGAGAGAGAGAGAGAGAGGCTGAGACACAGGCAGAGGGAGAAGCAGGCTCCATGCCCCGGGAGCCCAACGTGGGATTCGATCCCGTGTCTCCAGGATCGCGCCCTGAGCTGAAGGCAGGCGCTAAACCACTGCGCCACCCAGGGATCCCCTTTTGTTTCTTTATTTCTTTCCCCCCTCTTCCTACCTTGATAGAAGTGCGAACTCTTCTCACTGTAGCATTCCAGCTGGTCTCTCTTTAAATCTCAGGCCGAATTCATAGATTTTCAGGATGTTGAAAATTATCTAGGTAATTTGGTGGGGACAGGTGATTTGGGGACCCTAGTCTTCCGCCATCTTGCTCCTCCCTCCACTTTCCTATTTCAACCAATGTTACAGAGACACAAGATAAAGCAGTGTGGTTCTAGGGCCCCAGCTGGCTCCGTTGGTTAAGCATCCGACTCCTGACTTCAACCTTGGTCTTGATCTCGGGGTCATGAATTCGAGCCCTGTGCCGAACTGTGGATGAGGCATGGAGCCTACTTAAACAAACCAAACCCACAGGGGTGTGGTTCTGGCATAAGCTGAAGGAGCAGAATAGAGAGCCTGGAAGAAAATGCACTCCGATACCGTCAACTGATTTTTTAAACTTTTTTTTTTTTTGATTTTTTAAACTTAATTCAATTTAAACCTAATTAATTAACAGTATAGTGTATTATATTTTCAGAGGTAGAATTCAGGGATTCACCAGTTGGAGATAACACCAGGGCTCATGACATCACGTGCCCTCCTTTATGCCCGTCTACCAGTTACCCTGTCCCTCCACTCCCTTCCCCTACAGAGACCCTCAGTTTGTTTCCTGTGATTGAGTCTTTTTTTCCTCCATCTCTGTTTTCATCTTATTTATTTTTCCTTCCCTTCACAGATGCCCATCTGCTTTGCTTCTTTAATTTCACCTATGAATGCAACCATACGGTAATTTTCTTTCCTGACTGACTTAATTCACTTAACATGATCCCTCTAGTTCTATCTACGTCATTGCAAATGCAATATTTTCTTCTCAATTATAGCTGAGTTTGTAAACACAGTATGATATAGTTTCAGGTTTACCACATACTGATTCAACCCTTGGATGCAATGCCTGGTACTGGTCACAGGTGCCCTCCACTATCCCCATAGCCTGATTCCCCATCCCACCCACCTTCCTCTGGTATCTATTAGTTTATTCTCTGTGGTTAAGAGTGAGTTTCTTGGTTTGCTTCTCTCATCCCACCCCATCAATCCCCTTGCCAGTTTGTTTGGTTTCTTAAAATTCACTTGTGAATGCAATTGTATGGTATTTGATATCTGTCTTTCTCTGACTGAGTTCATTGAGCATAAGTCCTTTCCACTTCTCCCACATCATTGTAAATGGCTTCATTTCATCCCTTGTGATGACCAAGTGATGTCGCAGTGTGTATATTTACCACATCGTCTCTGCCCATTCTTCTGTCGATGGACATCTGAGCTGTATCCACAGTTTGGCTATTGTTGATAACGCCACTCCAAACACTAGGCTGCGTGTCCCTCTTTGAATCTAAGAGACTACTTTTATATCCTCGGGATAAATACCTAGCTGTGCAATTTTGGCATCATAGGGTACTTCTACTTTTAACTTCTTGAGGACCCTCCACACTGTTTTCCACAGTAGCTGCACCTGTTCACAGGACCACGAGGAGTGTAAGGGGGGTCCGCCTTCTCCATAGCCTCACCGACACCTGTTGTTTCTTGTGTTGTTAATTTAAGCCATTCTGACGTCTCTCAGGTGACATCTTATTGTGGTTTTGGTTTGCATTTCCCTGATGATGGGTGACGCTGGGTGTCTGTCCATGTGTCTGGTGGCCATCTGGATGTCTTGACAGAGACAAAGTCCATTCATTTTTCTGCCCATCTGCAGTTGCATAATTTGTGTTTAGGATGCTGACATTTATATTTGCTTTATGTATTTTGGATACTAACTCTTTATTGGATGTGTTGTTTACAAATATATCCTCTCATTTTATATGTTGCATTTTAGCGTTGCTTGTTTCCTTCACTTTGCAGAAGCTTTGCAATTTGATGAACTTCCAATAGGATTTTTGCTTTTGTTTCACTTACATCAGACGCATATCAGGAAAGCAGATCCAATGGCCAATGTCAAAGATGTTGCTGCCTATCTTTTCTTCTTTGTATGATTTCAGGTCCCACATTTAGGTCTTTCATCCATTTTGAATTTATTTTTTATATATATGGTGTAAGAAAGTGGTCCAGTTTCATTCTTCTGTGTGTGGCTGCCTGGTTTTCCCAGCACCATTTGTACATATCCTGGCGTCAGGGTTAGGGTTTGTTGAAGAGACGGTCTTTGTGCTTTGGATATTCCTTCCTTCCTTGTTGTCATTTAATGGACCATAGTGTTACAGGTTTGTATCTTGTTTCAGCTTTCCATTCTGTTCTATTGATATAAGCGTCTCCTGTTGGGAGATTCTTGATTGCTGATTCAATTTCTCTGCTTGTTATCTGTGTGTTCAAGTTTCTTATTTCTTCCTTTTTCATTTTTGCTTTGTTATATATTTCTAGGAATTGATCTATTTCTTCCAGGTTCGGAGTTGCTGGCATATGATTTTTCATAATGTTCTCTTGTAAACATTTGTATTTCTAGTGTTGGAGGTTATTTCTCTTTTCTCATTTGTGATTTTATTTGGGTCCTCTCACATCTTTATATCTTTTTCCTTTTTAAAGATTTTATTTATGTATTCATGCGAGACACAGAGAAGCAGAGGTATAGGCAGAGTGAAAATGGGGCTCCATGTGGGGAGCCTGATGTGGGACTTGATGCCCCAGGAGTCCGGGTTCGTGACCTGAGCCAAAGCAGATGCTCAACCACTGAGGCACCCAGGTGCCTTGCTGATTCGATTCCTTTGCTAATTATGGGTCTGTTCACATTTTCTATTTCTTCCTAATTCAGTTTTGCTCGTTTGCACATTTCTGGGGACTTGTCCATTTCTTCCTGGTCTCCCAGATGTTAGCGTATAACCTTTCATAGAATTCCCTTATATTTGTCTTATTTTTCTGGTGTTGATTTTGATCTCTCTTCTCTCATTTGTGATTTTATTTATTAGGTCTTTTCTCTTTTCTCATTGATAAGGCTGGCTAGGGTTTTGTCTATTTTATTAATTATTTTGAAGAACCAGCTCTTAGTTTCGTTATTCCATTCTCCTCTTTTGTTGTTTCTGCATTGTTTATTTCTGCTCTCATCTTTATTTTTCCCCTTCTTCTGTAGGCTTCATGCTATGTTTGCTATTCCTTTTCCAGCTCCTTTAGGTGTAGGGTTAGGTTGTGTATTGGAGACTTCTTGTTTCTTGAGGTAGGCCTGTATTGCTATGTACTTCCTTCTTACGACTGCCTTTGCTACATCCCAGATGTTTTGAGAAACATGTTTTCATGTTCATTTGTTTTAAATTTCCTATTTAATTTCTTGGTTACTCCATTCATTCTTTAGTAGGATGTTCATAATCTCCACATATTTTTGGTCTGTCCAATTTTTTTTTCTTACTGTTGATTTCAAGTTTCACAGTGTCTGTGAAACCCTGTACACACAGTGTACAGGGTGTGATATCAACCTTCTTGTAACTGTAGTACCTGTTGAGGGCTGATTTATTGGCCATGATATGATCTATTCTGTAGAATGTCCCATGTGCAGTTGAAAGGAATGTGTAGGGAACCCTGGGTGGTGCAGCGGTTTAGCACCTGCCTTTGGCTAAGGGCGCCATCCTGGAGACCTGGGATCGAATCCCATGTCTGCTTCCCAGTGAATGGAGCCTGCTTTTCCCTCTGCCAATGTCTCTGCCCCTCTCTCTCTCTCTCTGTGACTATCGTAAATAATAAAAAAAATGAAGGAAGGTGTTCTGCTTTAGGATGAAATGTTCAGACTATATCTGTTGAGTCCCTGTGGTCCAGTGTGTCAAGGCTATTGTTCCCCTGTTGATTTTCTGTATACACGATTGGTCCATTGCCATAAGTGGGTGTTAAAATCCCCTGTCATTGTAATATTATCAGTGAGTTCCTGTACGTTTGTTGTTAATTGGTTTCTATATTTAGGTACTCCCATGTTGGCAACATAAATATTTAGTTGTTTGATCTTGATAGAGAGTCTTTTTAATTATGAAATAATGTTCTTCTTCATCTCTTCTTACAGTATTTGTTCTTTCTTTTTTGAAATTTAAATATTTTATTTATTTATTCATGAGAGATACACAAAGAAGCAGAGGCAGAAACATAGGCAGAGGGAAAGGCAGGCTCCACAAATGGAGGCCGATGTGGGACTTGATCCTGGGATCCCAGGATCACCCCCTGAGCCGAAGGCAGATGCTCAGCCACTGAGCCACCAGGTGTCCCCTAGGGTTTGGTTTCAAATCTCGTTTGTCTGATATAAGTATGGGTCCTCCAGCTTTCTTTTGATATCCATTAGCAAGATAGATGATTTTCCATCCCCTGACTTTCAATCTCCTGGTGTCTATAAGTCTAATGTGAGCATCTTGTAGGCAGCATACAGATGGATCTTGTTTTTTTAATAAGATTAAAATGAGAGAGTGAGGGAGAGAGAGAGAGAGAGAGAGAGAGAGGCAGAAAATTAGGCAGTGAGAGAAGTAGGCTCCCCACCAGGAGCAGAATATGGGACTTGATCCCAGACTCCAGGATCACACCCTGAGTCAAAGGCAGAGGCTCAACCCATGAGCCACCCAGGCATACCAGATCCTGTTTTTTAAGCCACTCTGATACCCTATATCTTTTGATTGGAGCATTTAGTCTATCAGCATTCAGAGTGATTATTCAAAGATATGAACTTTGTGCCTTTGTGTTTCCAGAAGAGATGGTGTTTCCAGTGACTTTCTCCGGTCCTTTCTAGTCTATGTTGCTTTTGGTCTCTTTTTTTCCCCCACTAGAAGAGTCCCTCTTAAAATTCCTTACTGGACTGATTAAGTGGTCATGAACTCCTTTATATGTTGCCTGTCTAGGAAAATCTTTATCTCCTCTTCTCTCCTGAATGACACCCATGCTGAAAGAAGAATTCATACAAATTGGACTCCAATAAAAAGAAATTTAAAAACCTAAAATAAATTCTTTCTAATATGATTGAGGAAAATGGCATGTAGGAGGAAAACCAGAAGCACAAAGAGAGGAGAGATTTCACCCTCTGTAGCCTTCACAGGGAACTGGTGTCCTTTCCTAGCAGGGGCCCCCCATCCGTAGGATGCTTCCTTCCCCTCTGTGCCCTTGTTGGAACCCAGCAGGCACATCTCCGTGCCTTCAGCACGTCTGCAGTCGTGGTTTATAGCGTCTTCCATGTATCCTATTGGGGATCACAGCGTGGTGTATGTAACCATCCGGCTGCTGTTTGACAACATTGGGGGGATTCTGACTTTGGTTGGTTTTGGGGTGTGTGTGTCATCACATGCAGCTATCACGTGCAGCTATCGTATCCTCTGGCTGGGTAACCCAAAACCCGGAAATGGTTGGCACAACATCATTTCTGGTGCTGGCGCTGGGTGGCTAGCTGGGCTCTCCTGTCCACCCCGGGGCTCGATCATGCAGTGTCTTTCCGCTGGAGAGTCAGCTGAGCTGGAAGGTCCGGCTCGGCCACATTCCCATGTCTGGCAGTGGGTCCTGCCAAGCGCCGGCTGCTTCTCTTCTCCCCAGTGCCTCTCCAGCAGGGAGCCAGACATTCGGGCCACCCTTGGGGGGAGCTCCTGAGGGACCGGCTGCCCATGGTGGGGAGCCATGAGGCTGCCTGTATGTGGGAGTCAGAGTGGGGATGGGGCTGGGGTTCCTTGTTCCCCTGTGCTGACTGGCTTTCAGGCCGAGCCCCATGCTCACCCACCCCCTACTCACTCGGGCAAGGAGGGTGCGCTCCACACGTTGGTGTGAGAGATCCAGCTGAGTCCACCTGGTACGGGTGGCCCAGGTGCATGAGCTGCAAGTTTGGACCCAGGAAATTTAACAAAAATCCCCTACCCCTGGACAAGCAGAGCAGGAGTGATTCCATTTTGTGCTACATCTGCCACCTCCCCTATGACCCCCAAATGACCTGCTTATGGCTTAAGGCACTGCCCCACCCTAGTCATTCCTCTGGGCACACCCTAATCGGAAATCTGCTCATAACAATGTAACCGTGCTTTGTGCCCGCCAAAACCCCGCAGGGATTCTGACCAAAGTAATAGACCAGCTCAAGTGGATACTATAGGGTAAGGTGTAATTCAATCGGCCACCTACATGTGGACCGACCTGACTGTGCAAATTTCTGGGTATCCCATGGTCCACTGGCCCGTATAAAGCTGCCTCGCCTCTTACTCTGAGTGTCCAAGTCCCTGCTGCAATGTGTCTGGTGCACTTGGACCAACTTTTGGTTGGTCCCAGTGGGGGTTCCAGCTTGTAAAGAAACCCTCGGGAGTTTGCATTGGTGTCGGCTCCTTGGTGGTTTCTTGGATTCGCAATCTTGGGCACAACACAAGGGCCTGCTGTCCTGATATCACTTCCATGGCCACGCTGACCGCCCTGCAGGCCCTCTGTGCCGCAGGCACGGGGATGCGGGGAGGGAGAAAGTGCCCCGGAATCTGGCCAGCCCCGGCCCCCTGGACAGAGGGAGCAGTGACCTCTCAGGTCACTGTGCACAGACCCTGGTGACCTGAGGCTCCCTGGCTGTCACACTCTCCCGCCCATTCTGGCCCACGGGGCACAGGCTGAGTCCCAGTAAAGTCTGTGAGGCCTGACCCTGGCGTCCTGCCACCCCTGGATGGCACGTGCGGACGTCAGCTGTGTGTGCCTAGCGGCACCCCTGCATGGGCTGGTTGCGGCCTCAGTGGTGCCCCCTCCTCCTCACTGTGGGTCTCTCCACGCCCCATGCACAGAGTTCTGGGAGACACAGAAACGGGCTGGTTGTGCATTTTTGCACCACAACACTTTATTGACTTTCTACAGCAAACAGGCTCAGAGCAGAGGGTGCGCGCCTTCCCCTGGGGAAGGAGACCCTTCCGTCTTTAGGGGAGAGCAAGAATCACATGGAGTGGGGGGGCGAGTGCTGGAGTCCCCCACCTGGGAGCATGTGTGGACTCTGGTTGGAGGTGTGTGTCCTGAGGTTTCAGCCTGAGTGACGGTTCTGAGGACAGCAGAGCTGACCTGGAACTGCATCTCATGGGCTCCTGTGCTGGATACCTGCAGGGCAGCTGGACCCTGGCCTCGGGACCCCTGGGGCCCCAGCACCTGTAGGAGCCTGCCTCCTGGTGTGGGTGTGGGTGGGGCCCACCGGCCTACCCCTCCTCTCCCCACCCTGGGGTGTCCTGGGATCCCCCGGTCTGCCCTAGGTCAGCGACCTGGATCTGTGGGTGCACACCCAGTGCCCAGGAGGCCACATCCAACTGTGAGAAGGCTCGCTCAGACCGGGGCCAGAATCCAGGGCTGGCCAGGGCCATGGGGGCTGGATCCCATTAGTCTTTGTGTTGGGCCTGGTGGGGGCTCAAATCAACCCATCCCCCCAGAGCCTGGCGCCCAGTCAGCCCAGTTTCCTCTAGGTTAGGGGCTGGTGTCCTGTGCAGGGTGTGCCACGCTCCAGGAGGGACAGTGGGCGTGGCAGGGCACAGTGGGTCCTCTGCACCACTCACCTGCACACACCCTGTTGGGGGCTCCCTGTCTTCCCTCCTCCCTGCCTCCCCTGGGTACTCTATGGGACACCTGGGGTTCTGATGGGAGCAGGGTATCCATAGAACCCTGGGGAGGCTGAGCATGTCCCACAGGGGGCAGCTGCATCGGGTCCTTGCTCAGGGACGATGGTGTGGGGGTGGATGGTGTGGTGGCATGGGTATGATGGTGGTAGAGTGTGGGGGATGGTGTAGGGGGGATAGTGTTGGGGTATAGTGTGGGTGGGGATTGTGTGAGGCTGTGTCTGTGTGAGGGGGATGGTGTAGGGGTTATGCCATGGGGGATGATGATGTTAGGGGATGGTGTGGGTCTGGGAAATGGGATGGGGTGGGGGGGGCTTGCAGACACACGGCAAACCCTTTATCTAAGATCCACAGGGGAAATCTACAGAAAAAGGTGACCCCAGTCTGGGGTTTACTGTGACACTTGCCCCTGGGGCCCCGTGTGGTCAGTGCAGGGCCCTGGCTGGACTGGGGGCAATATCTCGGGTCATCATACTATGTATGTTTACAAATTGCAAATTGTCTCAAGTTAAATGCATAGAATTTAGAAATATATAAAGCACCGAGAGGGGGTGTCAACCTGACCCATCCGACCCTCATCAGATCGATGTGTGTCCTCCTCCAGTCACAGCCATGCACCCTGCCCCCTTGTCCCCTTACTGACCCCCACGGCCCGCACCCCAACCCCTGCTTTTCAGGGGACCGTCCCTCACCCCTTTGGTTTTCAGCTCACATGGCATCCCCTGGAGGCCCCATCCTAGTGGCCTCCTCATCCCCGAGTTTCCGGGGGAGGGGGCACGGGTTCATCCCCAGCACCTTACCATGCAGCCGTGTGTTGTTGGCTTCTGTTCTTCCCCCGGCCTCAGAAGCCCCGTGTTCCCTACCCAGAAACCCCTGGTCCTCCCCCGGAGCCCGATCCCCCCTGTCCCCTCAGCCTCACCCTACCCTGTAGTAGTATCAAAACATGATGTGACTGCTGAACGTCCTGTTGACGTCCAAGTCTACCTCCGTGATGTCCCTGGAGGAGACCAGGGCCTCCTCTTTCATTTACTGTGGGAAAACCATGGAGGAGATGCAGGCATCAGGGACACAGACCCCGACATGTCACAAGCTGCCGTGCTGAGCAGGGAGCCCTGGGGCAACCATGCGAGTGTGTCCTGCAGAACCTCCTTCCTTCCTCTGGGAGGCTGGGGATGGCAGGAGTGCCCACCATGCCCGTGGGACCTGTGTGAGGGCCTGTGCACAGCTGTTGTGGGCTGGGAGGTGACTGAGGGTCAGCCTGGGTGGGATGGCATAGGGGTTCAGCCCAGGTGGGAGGGGACATGGGGGTGTTGTGCCCAAGATTGCGAATCCGAGAAACCACTACAGAGCTGACACTGATGCAAACACACAAGGGTTGATTTCCAAACTGGAGCTTGCGTCCAAGTACACCCGACACAGCAGAGCAGGGACTTGGACCCCGAGGTGGTGTTTTGCTTTTAAGGGCTTGTCTCGGGGACCTCCAGAATGGCTGGAGTAATTCCTCAAGTTCTGTTTACATTTTGATATGGAGCCTTCAAGGGCATTGACCTCTGTTCTCTTTCTAATAGACGCCTCCAGCCCTTGGCGTGGGCTCAGTTCTTATTCTAATGTGGGGCTTTCTAGGACATTAAGCTGTAAACTTTTGTTTTTTTCCTGTAACTGTAGGCATGTAAATTTCAGCTCTTCTTCACAGGGGCCTGGGATGGCTTGACATGTTCGAACGCTGAACTTAAAGTGGAAAGGCCTTCATTTTCTCGGCCTACTTGAGTCCTGTCCCATCCTATTTTGCTCCTTCCCCCTTCCCCAGAGCTCCTGAGAGAGCAATTGCAAATGACCACAGCGTGGCAGCCTGTGTTGGGGGACAGGCCAGGGATTTGGGATTAGGAAGAGCTGGGGTGCGGTCATCCCGGCTGTGCAGCGGGATTCGATGCTGCAGACTCTTATTCCCCAAGGCTATCTTGACAACTGACTTTGTACATAGAAAAGCTCTCCTTTATCTTTAAAAGTTGAAGAGCCAGTCAAAGCCTTTTTCTCTGCCCATCTGATTGCTCAGTTTCCAATCTGAGATGTATTTCCTGTTAATAAGGATAATTTACTATCCGTAGTACTATGGTTAAAATATTCTGACACAAGTAATTCAGAGGGATGAGGGTTTCTCATCTCTTTCTTCACAGCTCAGTCACTCATCAGGAAATGCATCTTTATGGATTTGGAATGAACTGAGAGACATTATTACCAATGGTCCTATTATTATGTGAAGGATTCTTCCCTGAGATTCTTCCCCTGTTTCAACTGACACTGAAACACTGAGAACTCTTTGGAAGACAAATGTCAAGGAAATAAATGTTATGCATTACTAATTTTAAATGCCCTTGCAATATGGTGTCTATTATACTAGAAGTATTTTTATCTGATTTTTGCTATTTGTTACCCGTTCCTGCTTTTCAGGTTGAGGAGGAATTATACGTGTTCATAAGTGTTTTTCTTTCCTTCTGATATAAACTTCTTACATTGTTCCCATCGAAGGAACTTTTTAAGAATAAGGCAAAAGTTAATTCAACGATTCTTAAAATGTCTTTACACTTGGAGCCTGATTCATTTAAGTCAATTTTCAAAATAAATCTTATTTATTAGGAAAACAAGAAAGATTTATAGGGAAATTGAGAATATAGTACAGAGCATTCACATGCACTTGCACTCAATTTCTCCAATTATTGATATCTTATATTAGTATGGTACAAATATTAGCTAATGAATCAATATTAAAATATTCGCATTAACCAAAGACCATACTTTATTCAGATTTCCTTAGTTTTTGCTAAGTTACCATCCCTATATCACATTCCATTTGTCCTCCTGTTTTCTTACGCTCCTTTGGATTGTGACATTCTTTCAGCCTTTCCTAGTTGTTGTTGCCCTGGAACACTTTGAGAAGTAGACTATTTTGTAAAATTTCCTTCAGTTGGGACATGTCTGTTGTTTATCTCATGATTGAAGTGTTTTTGCGGATTATATACAGAGATATACTGCCATTTTCATTATATCATATAAAGGATAGATACTATCAACATGATTTATCAGACTTGGTATCGATCTGATCATCTTGCTGAGGTAGTGTTTGTCATCTTTTCCCGTAGTTAAGTGATGATGATGATGATGATTCTTCTTCTTCTTCTTCTTCTTCTTCTTCTTCATTATTATTATTATTATTATTATTATTATTATTATTATTATATTATCATTGTTATTTTAAGTTTTTCATAATATATTCTGTAGAAGGAAGTTACTATGTGTATTCCACACATAAGAGTGGGAAGCTATGCTCATCAACTTGAAGGTGGAATGTCTGCACAAATTGTTTGAAATTCTTCTACATGGGAGATTTCTCTTCTTGTGGGTTTTTTTTTCCTTTTTCAAAGATGTTATTTATTTATTTGAGAGAGAGAGAGGAGAGAAAAACCATGAGTGACAGGGGCAGAGGGAGAGGGAGAAGCAGGTTCCCTGCTGAACCGCGAGCCTTCCTTGGGACCTGGATCATGATCTGACTTAAGGCAGAAGCTTAACTGACTGAGCCACCCAGGTGCCACTATTTCTTTCTTTCCCTCTTTCTTTCTTTTTTTAAAATAATATATTTACTTTTTATTGGTGTTCAATTTGACATCATATAGAATAACACTCAGTGCTCATCCCGTCAAGTGCCCCCCCTCAGTGCCCATCACCCATTCACACCGACCCCTGCCCTCCTCCCCTTCCATCACACCTAGTTCGTTTCCCAGAGTAGGAGTCTTTATGTTCTGTCTCCCTTTCTGATATTTCCCACACATTTCTTCTCCCTTCCCCTATATTCCCTTTCACTATTATTTATATTCCCCAAGTGAATGAGAACATACAATGTTTGTCCTTCTCCGATTGACTTACTTCACTCAGCATAATACCTTCCAGTTACATCCACCTTGAAGCAAATGGTGGGTATCTGTCATTTCTATTCGATGAGTAAGGCCCACCTTTTCTCTCCCTTGATCTTCTGAGTCTCCTATGATATGAATGTTATTGTTTTAATAAGTGGCTGAGTTCCCTAAATCTGCCTCTGTGGTCCATAACTTTTCTTGTTTTTAAGGCTTCCACTTGGGACTGCATCTCATTTATAGCATTTTTAACGTTTGCCTGACTAAATTTTAGTTCTTCTATTTCTACTGTAAGGGATTCTCTAGTTTTCTTCTGTGCTCTTTTTCCAGCCCAGATGCTATCTTTGTAATCATTGATTTAAACTGTAGTTAGACATCATATATTTGTATTGATGGACTTCCTGGCTGTGAGTACTACCTCATGTTATTTTATGGAGGTGAATTTCTCGATCTCATTATTTTTTCCAGAAAAGAAAGAAGGAAGAAAAAGAAAAACCAAGGAAAACAATAACAACTGCCCTTCCCCCAAAAAACCACTAGATTATTTTGGCCTCCTTGTAAAAAGATTCTAAATCCCAAAATAACAAACAAAATTAAAGTTCCATGAAAGTAAAAATAAGAAATATATAAGGTACATACATAAAAAATAAAATAAGGCAATTAATAAAATAGAATCAAAGAAAATATATGATAATAAAGCACAGTACAAAGGAAGCTAGACCCTACTTTCCAGGCGGCACTGAGGATCTGCATCCTCTATGGTCCCACAACTTGGCAGCGAGTGGTCTGTGCAGGGTCTGGGGATGGCCCATGGCGCTGATTGTCAGGTGCACATCTGCCTGGGAGATGCACCTGCGGGGTCAGGGGCGAGGTAGTCTACAGCACCTCTGGCCTCCAGCGGGTGGCGCTGTGCTGCTCCCTGAGACTCGGTGCTGTTTGGTGTGATGCAGGTGGGGACGCTGGGTCCTCTGGTTCTGGGGCGAAGCATCCCACCCCCCAGTCTGCAGGCCCTCCACAGTAGAGCCCCCAAGCGCATCTCTCAGAACCCTGCTTTCACTTTGCCCACGTCCGAACTGCTTTTGGTTTTGTTTTCTTATCTCAGACTGTTGTGCCCAAGATTGTGAATCCGAGAAAGCACGGAGAAGCCCACAATGATGCAAACAGATGAGGGTTTATTTACAAGCTCGAGCTTCTGTCCAAGTATGCCTGACACAGAGGAGCAGAGACTTGGACCCCGAGGTGGGTTTTTGCTTAGTTTTAAGGGCTGGTCTCGGGAACCTCCAGAAGGGCTAGAGCAATTCCTCAAGTTCTCTTTACATTTTGATATGGGGCCTTCAAAGGCATTGAGCTCTGTTCTCATTCTTATAGGGGCTTCCTGCCATTGGCCTGGGCTCAGTTTTGATTCTATTGTGGGGCTTTCTAGGACATTAAACTGTAAACAGCAAAGGTTCCACACCTGGAAGGGGGACGTCACACTGTCCCTATATGCTGAAGATGCGGTACTGGAAACAAAGAAGCACAAGACTTGTGCACTGAGCCATACCAGTCTCTGGGAGGCCTTCCTGGGCTCATGGGGTAGGAGCCTCATCTTGTGAAAATGTCCGCATTTCCTGAAGCCACCCTCAGTTTCAATGTCATTCCTATCAAAATCATGGTGGCAGATGTTAGAAATAGGAAAAGAAAAAACCATAACATCCATCCGCCCCCACAAATGACCCCGGACAGCAAATCAGTACTGGAGGAGCAGGAGAGAGCGGGACGCAGCACTTCCCTATTTCAAACAATGTCACAGAGACACAGGATAAAGCATTGTGGTTCTTGGGCCCCCAACTGGCTCCGTTGGTTAAGCATCTAACTCCTGACCTCACCTCCGGTCCTGATCTCAGGAGTCGTGAGTTCTAGCTCTGGGCTGGGCCATGGACGAGGCGTGGAGCCTACTTAGGCAAACCAGTCCCACGGGGGGTGGTCCTGGCATAAGCTGAAGGAGCAAAACAGAGAGTCCAGAAGGAAATGTGCTCTGATACAACTGATTTTTTTAACTTAATTTAATTTAAACCAAATTAATTATGGATAGTGTATTATACTTTCAGAGGAAGAATTCAGGGATTCACCAGTTGGGGATAACAGCAGTGCTCATGACATCACATGCCCTCCTTCATGCCGGTCCCCTGTTAATCCCCCGGCCTCCAACGACCCTCAGTTTGTTTCCTATCATTAAGAGTCTGTATTTCCTCCATCGGTTTTCATCTTATTTGTTGTTCCTTCCCTTCACAGTTGTTATCTGCTTTGCTTCTTTAATTCCACCTATGAATGACACCACACGGTCATTCTCTTTCCTGACTGACTTATTTCATTTAACATGATCCCTCTAGTTCTATCCACATCATTGCAAATGGCAAGATTTCATTCTCTTTGATAGCTGAGATAGCTGAGTGCCATTCCTCTGTCTGTGACCATCATCTATCTCCCATCCTTTTTATCCATCATCTGCCACAGGGCACTGAGGCTCCTGCCACAGTGTGGCTACTGTGGACCCGGCTGCTGTGGACATTGGGGTGCAGGTGTCCTGGTCTCACTGCATCTGTACCTTTGAAGTGAGTTCAGGCTGTTCACCTGCTGGTCGCAGGGCGGCTCTATTTGCAACTTCCTGAGGAGCCTCCACACTGTTTCCAGTGTGTCTGCACCAGCACGCAGTCTCGCCCACAGTGGAAGAGGGTTGAGTGAGTTTTGCGGGACATGGTAAAAGTCTGGCCCACATTTCATTTCGCATCCTGTGGGCTCCAATTCCTTGTCTTTAAATATTTCTGAGGAAGCCGGGTGTAGGGCTCCGTTTCAGTGAGACGTTTCCGAAGCTAACAGGCCACAGCTGGAGCCTGGAAGAAGGCAGGTGCGTCCCCTGGAGCGCCCGCTGCTTCCTGCACAGCTTCCTGCAGCGCCTGAGCGTCCCGCAGGGGGTGCCTGAGCCCAGGCCCAACCCAGCGGGCATGAATGTGCAGTAGGCCTCCTCTGCCTGCACTATCAGGAGCCAGCCTGTGCTGGGGAGGCCTCAGGAGGACGTGGGGACGTGTGCACCCTGATGAGCTACAGCTTCAGGAAATTGTGGGCTCGCATCCACGCTGAAAGGAGCCCCTGGGCCTCCTCAGGACCCACGGGGAAGCTTCAGGAAGATGTGGGCCTGTATCCACGCTGACAGGAGCCCCTGGGCCACCTCAGGACATAAGTTGAGGCTTCTGGAAGCTGGGGGCCGCATTCACAGTGACAGGAGCCCCGGCCTCCTCAGAACCCTCGGTGACACTTCGGGAGAACGTTGTGTCACTTCGACACAACAGGATGCTGACTCCTTAGTACCCCCGGTGTTGACTTGAGGAAATATGAGATGCGTCCATGGAGACAGAAGACCCCAGCCTTGTCAGGCCTGTGGTGAGGCCTAAGAAAAATGTGGGCGCCACATCCACACTGACAGGAGTCTCCAGCCTCCTCAGGACCCACTGTGAAGGTTTGGGAAGATTTGGGGCCACATCTATGCTGACAGGAGCCCCCAGCATCCTCAGGTCTTATGGTGAGGCTTGAAGAAAATGTGGGGCCACCTCAACACTGACAGGACCCCCGTCCTCCTCAGGCCCTGCACTTTGGCTTTGGGAAATATTGGGCTGCGTCTATGCTGATAGAAGCCCACAGCTCCTCAGGACGCACGGTGAGTTTTCTGGGGGATGTGGGGCCATGTCCAGGCTGAAAGGAGCCCCCAGCCACCTGAAGACCTGCTGTGAGGCTTCCAGATGATGTGAGGCATAGTCCACAGTGAGAGGAGACCCAGCGTCCTCAGGACCCGCTGACTATGACTCAGGAAGACGTGGGGCCACGTCCGCACTCACAGGAGCCCTGCTTCCTCAGGACCCCCTGGAGGACACTGGAGGCGCCGTTGAGGCCACGTCCACATCAGAAGGGACTCCTCAGAACCACAGGGTAAGTGAATGGGTAGAATGAATGATAGGGCCAGGGGAGGGGAGGCAGTTGGTGGTTAGGCTTAGGTTAGATGTTAGGTGTTTGTGATTAAGCTTATGGTTACGGATTACAGGTTAGGGTGAGGGATAAGGGTAAGGGTCAGTGGTTAGGAGTTAGGATAGGGGTTAAGGATTAGGGAACGGGGTTAGGGTTAGCAACAGTATTTAGAGTTAGGTTTAGGGTTTGGGCTTTAGGGATTAGGACAGGAGGTTTAGAGTTGGGGTTAGAGTTATGCTTACAGTTAGGGTTGGGCTTAGGTTTGCAGTTAGGGTTAGGGGTTAGGGTGTGAGTTAGGGTTAGGGGTGTTAGGGGTTAGGGTAAAAGTTAGGGCTAGGTTTAGGGATAGGGCGAGGGTTAGGTTTAGGATAGCGGTTAGGGCTAGGGTTAGGGTTAGTGTTTAGTTAGGGATTAGGGTCAGGTCAGGGTCAGGTTACGGTTTTGGAAAAGGGTAAGAGACAGGTTTAGGGAGTGGTTTAGGAGTTAGTTTTAGGGTACAGGTTAGAGTGCTGTTTGGGGTATGAGATAGGATTAGTATTAGAGGGAGGGGAGGAGCAAGATGGCGGAGGAGTAGGGTCTCCAAATCACCTGTCTCCACCAAACTACCTAGAAAACCTTCAAATTATCCTGAAAATCTATGAATTCGGCCTGAGATTTAAAGAGAGACCAGCTGGAATGCTACAGTGAGAAGAGTTCGCGCATCTATCAAGGTAGGAAGACGGGGGAAAAAGAAATAAAGGAACAAAGGCCTCCAAGGGGGAGGGGCCCCGCGAGGAGCCGGGCTGAGGCCGGGGCGAGTGTCCCCAGGACAGGAGAGCCCCGTCCCGGAGGAGCAGGAGCTGCACCGACCTTCCGGGGGGAAAGGGGCTCGTGGGGAGTTGGAGCAGGACCAGGAGGGCGAGGAGGCCCTCGGGCTCCCGGGGACAGTAACAGAGCAACTGCGCGCCCAGGAGAGTGCGCCGAGCTCCCTAAGGGCTGCAGCGCGCACGGCGGGACCCGGCGGGACCCGGAGCAGCTGAAGGGGCTCGGGGGCGGCTCCGCGGAGGGGGCTGCGGGGCCCCGGGAGCAGCTGGGAGGGGCTCGGGCAGAAGAAGAGGCTCCGTGCGGAGGGGGCTGCGCGGTTCCAGGAGCAGCTCGGAGGGGCTCGGGCGGCAGCTCCGCGGAGGGGGCTGCGCGGCCCGGGAGCGCGAATCCACCAGCGCAGGCTCCGGAGCACAGGGCGCCGGGACACAGCCCAGGATCCCGCCTCCCCCGGGACAGGCAGAGGCCGGGAGGGCCCAGGACAGCAAGGACGCTCCTGCCCCAGCTGAGCACATCAGCGGCCCCGCCCCGGAGCCTCCAGGCCCTGCAGACAGAGTTCCTGCCGGAGCTGAATCCAGGTTTCCAGAGCTGCCCCGCCACTGGGGCTGTTCCTCCTGCGGCCTCACGGGGTAAACAACCCCCACCGAGCCCTGCACCAGGCAGGGGCACAGCAGCTCCCCCAACTGCTAACACCTGAAAATCAACACAACAGGTCCCTCCCCCAGAAGATCAGCTAGACTGACAACTTCCAGGAGAAGCCAAGGGACTTAAAGTACACAGAATCAGAAGATACTCCCCTGTGGTTCTTTTTTTTTTTTTTTTTTTTTTGGTTTTTTTTGTTTTGTTTTGTTTTGTTTTGTTTTGTTTTGCTTTTTGATTTGTTTCCTTCCCCCACCCCCTTTTTTTCTCCTTTCTTTTTCTTTCTCTTTTTCTTCTTCTTTTTTTTTTTCTTTTTTTTCGTTTTTTTTCTTTTTCTTCCCTTTTTTTTTCTCTTTCTCTTTTCTTTCCTTCTTTCTCTCCTCTCTTTTTCTCTTTTTCCCAATACAACTTGCTTTTGGCCACTCTGCACTGAGCAAAATGACTAGAAGGAAAACCTCACCTCAAAAGAAAGAATCAGAAACAGTCCTCTCTCCCACAGAGTTACAAAATCTGGATTACAATTCAATGTCAGAAAGCCAATTCAGAAGCACTATTATACAGCTACTGGTGGCTCTAGAAAAAAGTATAAAGGACTCAAGAGACTTCATGACTGCAGAATTTAGAGCTAATCAGGCAGAAATTAAAAACCAATTGAATGAGATGCAATCCAAACTAGAAGTCCTAACGACGAGGGTTAACGAGGTGGAAGAACGAGTGAGTGACCTAGAAGACAAGTTGACAGCAAAGAGGGAAACTGAGGAAAAAAGAGACAAACAATTAAAAGACCATGAAGATAGATTAAGGGAAATAAACGACAGCCTGAGGAAGAAAAACCTACGTTTAATTGGGGTTCCCGAGGGCGCCGAAAGGGACAGAGGGCCAGAATATGTATTTGAACAAATTCTAGCTGAAAACTTTCCTAATCTGGGAAGGGAAACAGGCATTCAGATCCAGGAAATTGAGAGATCCCCCCCTAAAATCAATAAAAACCGTTCAACACCTCGACATTTAATTGTGAAGCTTGCAAATTCCAAAGATAAGGAGAAGATCCTTAAAGCAGCAAGAGACAAGAAATCCCTGACTTTTATGGGGAGGAGTATTAGGGTAACAGCAGACCTCTCCACAGAGACCTGGCAGGCCAGAAAGGGCTGGCAGGATATATTCAGGGTCCTAAATGAAAAGAACATGCAACCAAGAATACTTTATCCAGCAAGGCTCTCATTCAAAATGGAAGGAGAGATAAAGAGCTTCCAAGACAGGCAGCAACTAAAAGAATATGTGACCTCCAAACCAGCTCTGCAAGAAATTTTAAGGGGGCCTCTTAAAATTCCCCTTTAAGAAGAAGTTCAGTGGAACAGTCCACAAAAACAAAGACTGAATAGATATCATGATGACACTAAACTCATATCTCTCAATAGTAACTCTGAATGTGAACGGGCTTAATGACCCCATCAAAAGGCGCAGGGTTTCAGACTGGATAAAAAAGCAGGACCCATCTATTTGCTGTCTACAAGAGACTCATTTTAGACAGAAGGACACCTACAGCCTGAAAATAAAAGGTTGGAGAACCATTTACCATTCGAATGGTCCTCAAAAGAAAGCAGGGGTAGCCATCCTTATATCAGATAAACTAAAATTTACCCCAAAGACTGTAGTGAGAGATGAAGAGGGACACTATATCATACTTAAAGGATCTATTCAACAAGAGGACTTAACAATCCTCAATATATATGCTCCAAATGTGGGAGCTGCCAAATATATAAATCAATTATTAACCAAAGTGAAGAAATACTTAGATAATAATACACTTATACTTGGTGACTTCAATCTAGCTCTTTCTATACTCGATAGGTCTTCTAAGCAAAACATCTCCAAAGAAACGAGAGCTTTAAATGATACACTGGACCAGATGGATTTCACAGATATCTACAGAACTTTACATCCAAACTCAACTGAATACACATTCTTCTCAAGCGCACATGGAACTTTCTCCAGAATAGACCACATATTGGGTCACAAATCGGGTCTGAACCGATACCAAAAGATTGGGATTGTCCCCTGCATATTCTCGGACCATAATGCCTTGAAATTAGAACTAAATAACAACAAGAAGGTTGGAAGGACCTCAAACACATGGAGGTTAAGGACCATCCTGCTAAAAGA
The DNA here is from genome assembly GCF_053574225.1 of Canis aureus. NCBI lineage: Eukaryota > Metazoa > Chordata > Mammalia > Carnivora > Canidae > Canis > Canis aureus. The sequence continues at coordinate 73,095,686 of NC_135617.1, forward strand.
TAAAAGGGTCAACCAGGAAATTAAGGAAGAATTAAAAAGATTCATGGAAACTAATGAGAATGAAGATACAACCGTTCAAAATCTTTGGGATGCAGCAAAAGCAGTCCTAAGGGGGAAATACATCGCAATAGAAGCATCCATTCAAAAACTGGAAAGAACTCAAATACAAAAGCTAACCTTACACATAAAGGAGCTAGAGAAAAAACAGCAAATAGATCCTACACCCAAGAGAAGAAGGGAGCTAATAAAGATTCGAGCAGAACTCAACGAAATCGAGACCAGAAGAACTGTGGAACAGATCAACAGAACCAGGAGTTGGTTCTTTGAAAGAATTAATAAGATAGATAAACCATTAGCCAGCCTTATTAAAAAGAAGAGAGAGAAGACTCAAATTAATAAAATCATGAATGAGAAAGGAGAGATCACTACCAACACCAAGGAAATACAAACGATTTTAAAAACCTATTATGAACAGCTATACGCCAATAAATTAGGCAATCTAGAAGAAATGGACGCATTCCTGGAAAGCCAGAAACTACCAAAACTGGAACAGGAAGAAATAGAAAACCTGAACAGGCCAATAACCAGGGAGGAAATTGAAGCAGTCATCAAAAACCTCCCAAGACACAAGAGTCCAGGGCCAGATGGCTTCCCAGGAGAATTTTATCAAACGTTTAAAGAAGAAATCATACCTATTCTCCTAAAGCTGTTTGGAAAGATAGAAAGAGATGGAGTACTTCCAAATTCGTTCTATGAAGCCAGCATCACCTTAATTCCAAAGCCAGACAAAGACCCCGCCAAAAAGGAGAATTACAGACCAATATCCCTGATGAACATGGATGCAAAAATTCTCAACAAGATACTGGCCAATAGTATCCAACAGTACATTAAGAAAATTATTCACCATGACCAAGTAGGATTTATCCCTGGGACACAAGGCTGGTTCAACACCCGTAAAACAATCAATGTGATTCATCATATCAGCAAGAGAAAAACCAAGAACCATATGATCCTCTCATTGGATGCAGAGAAAGCATTTGACAAAATACAGCATCCATTCCTGATCAAAACTCTTCAGAGTGTAGGGATAGAGGGAACAATCCTCGACATCTTAAAAGCCATCTATGAAAAGCCCACAGCAAATATCATTCTCAATGGGGAAGCACTGGGAGCCTTTCCCCTAAGATCAGGAACAAGACAGGGATGTCCACTCTCACCACTGCTGTTCAACATAGTACTGGAAGTCCTAGCCTCAGCAATCAGACAACAAAAAGACATTAAAGGCATTCAAATTGGCAAAGAAGAAGTCAAACTCTCCCTCTTCGCCGATGACATGATACTCTACATAGAAAACCCAAAAGTCTCCACCCCAAGATTGCTAGAACTCATACAGCAATTCGGTAGCGTGGCAGGATACAAAATCAATGCCCAGAAGTCAGTGGCATTTCTATACACTAACAATGAGACTGAAGAAAGAGAAATTAAGGAGTCAATCCCATTTACAATTGCACCCAAAAGCATAAGATACCTAGGAATAAACCTCACCAAAGATGTAAAGGATCTATACCCTCAAAACTATAGAACACTTCTGAAAGAAATTGAGGAAGACACAAAGAGATGGAAAAATATTCCATGCTCATGGATTGGCAGAATTAATATTGTGAAAATGTCAATGTTACCCAGGGCAATATACACGTTTAATGCAATCCCTATCAAAATACCATGGACTTTCTTCAGAGAGTTAGAACAAATTATTTTAAGATTTGTGTGGAATCAGAAAAGACCCCGAATAGCCAGGGGAATTTTAAAAAAGAAAACCATATCTGGGGACATCACAATGCCAGATTTCAGGTTGTACTACAAAGCTGTGGTCATCAAGACAGTGTGGTACTGGCACAAAAACAGACACATAGATCAGTGGAACAGAATAGAGAATCCAGAAGTGGACCCTGAACTTTATGGGCAACTAATATTCGATAAAGGAGGAAAGACTATCCATTGGAAGAAAGACAGTCTCTTCAATAAATGGTGCTGGGAAAATTGGACATCCACATGCAGAAGAATGAAACTAGACCACTCTCTTTCACCATACACAAAGATAAACTCAAAATGGATGAAAGATCTAAATGTGAGACAAGATTCCATCAAAATCCTAGAGAAGAACACAGGCAACACCCTTTTTGAACTCGGCCATAGTAACTTCTTGCAAGATACATCCACGAAGGCAAAAGAAACAAAAGCAAAAATGAACTATTGGGACTTCATCAAGATAAGAAGCTTTTGCACAGCAAAGGATACAGTCAACAAAACTCAAAGACAACCTACAGAATGGGAGAAGATATTTGCAAATGACATATCAGATAAAGGGCTAGTTTCCAAGATCTATAAAGAACTTATTAAACTCAACACCAAAGAAACAAACAATCCAATCATGAAATGGGCAAAAGACATGAACAGAAATCTCACAGAAGAAGACATAGACATGGCCAACATGCACATGAGAAAATGCTCTGCATCACTTGCCATCAGGGAAATACAAATCAAAACCACAATGAGATACCACCTCACACCAGTGAGAATGGGAAAAATTAACAAGGCAGGAAACAACAAATGTTGGAGAGGATGTGGAGAAAAGGGAACCCTCTTACACTGTTGGTGGGAATGTGAACTGGTGCAGCCACTGTGGAAAACTGTGTGGAGGTTCCTCAAACAGTTAAAAATATACCTGCCCTACGACCCAGCAATTGCACTGTTGGGGATTTACCCCAAAGATACAAATGCAATGAAACGCTGGGACACCTGCACCCCGATGTTTCTAGCAGCAATGGCCACGATAGCCAAACTGTGGAAGGAGCCTCGGTGTCCAACGAAAGATGAATGGATAAAGAAGATGTGGTTTATGTATACAATGGAATATTACTCAGCTATTAGAAATGACAAATACCCACCATTTGCTTCAACGTGGATGGAACTGGAGGGTATTATGCTGAGTGAAGTAAGTCAGTCGGAGAAGGACAAACATTATATGTTCTCATTCATTTGGGGAATATAAATAATAGTGAAAGGGAAAATAAGGGAAGGGAGAAGAAATGTGTGGGAAATATCAGAAAGGGAGACAGAACATAAAGACTGCTAACTCTGGGAAACGAACTAGGGGTGGTAGAAGGGGAGGAGGGCGGGGGGTGGGAGTGAATGGGTGACGGGCACTGGGTGTTATTCTGTATGTTAGTAAATTGAACACCAATAAAAAAAAAAAGAAAAAAAAAAGGATTAGTATTAGAGGGTTAGGGTTAGGGTACAGGTTAAGGTTAGGAATAGGATTTGAGTACATTAAGTTAAGGTTAGGGTTAGAGGGTAGGGTTAGATTTAAGATAGAGGTCAGGGATAAGGGTTTAGAATAGGTTTAGGAGTTAGGGTGAGGGTTGGCAGGAAGGTTCAGTGAATGTGTTTTGGTCTGGGGGTTTGTGTTTGGTTGTCAATTAGTGATAGGTCTTGTTTAAGGTTAAGGTTAACATTAGGCTTAAGTGTAGTGTTAGGGTTATATCTGTGTATGGTTAGAGTTTGGGTCTTGGCATGTGCCTGCGCTGGGACTCCTACTATCTTGGGCAGTTTAGTTTTATGTACTCTATTTAGGTTTTGGGTTCAAAGATAGCCTGACTCCACCAAGTCAGTGACCTCCCCAGAGAATCAAAATCCAGGCTTCTGCTGAGGTGAGAATAGACATGGCAGGCTTCTCCCGAGCTGAGCTAAGGAGGGGATTTGTGGCTCTAAAGACTCTTTCTTTGGATTTTTAGTTGCCTTTCGGATTTTATCTCTAGTGCGCACATGTTTTTTTAATTTTTTTAAATTTATTTATGATAGTCACAGAGAGAGAAAGAGAGAGAGGCAGAGATACAGGCAGAGGGAGAAGCAGGCTCCATGCACCGGGAGCCTCATGTGGGATTCGATCCCTGGTCTCCAGGATCGCGCCCTGGGCCAAAGGCAGGCGCCAAACTGCTGCGCCACCCAGGGATCCCTTTATCTCTAGTGCGCACATGTTTTATCAATACTACCAATTATTATTTTAAAGTTTTACTTCAATTCCTGTTTGTAAACACAGTATGATATATTTTCAGGTTTGCCACTTAGTGATTCAACCCTTGGATACAACACCTGGTACTGGTCACAGGTGCCCTCCACTGTCCCTATCCCCTGATTCCCCATCCCCACACCTTCCTCTGATATTTATTAGTTTATTCTCTGTGGTTAAGAGTGGGTATCTTGGTTTGCTTCTCTCAGCTCCCTGCGCCCCTTTGCCAGTTTGTTTGGTTTCTTAAAATCCACATGTGAATGCAATTGTATGGTATTTGGTATCTATCTTTCTCTGAGTTCATTTAGCATAAATCCTTTCCACTCCTTCCACGTCATTGTAAATGGCTTCATTTCATCCCTTCTGATGACCGAGTGATGTCACAGTGTGTATATTTACCACATTATCTCTGCCCATTTATCTGCCGATGGACATAGGCCTGTATCCACAGTTTGGCTGTTGTTGATAACGCTGCTACAAACACTGGGCTGCGTTTCCCTCCTTGAATCTTCTAAAGTACTTTTGTATCCTAGGGGTAAATACCCAACTCTGCTATTTTGGAATAGTATGTTAGCTCTATTTTTAACTTCTTTTTTTAAAAATTTTTTTATGAATGTCACAGAGAGAGAGGCAGAAACACAGGTAGAGGGAGAAGCAGGCTCCATGCACCTGAGCCCGATGTGGGATTCGATCCCAGGTCTCCAGGATCGCGCCCTGGGCCAAAGACAGGCACCAAACCACTGCACCACCCAGGGATCCCCTTTTTTTAACTTATAGAGGACCCTCCACACTGTTTTCCACAGTGGCTACATCTGTTCGCATGCCCACCAGGAGTGTAAGGGGGCTACCCCTTCTCCATAGCCTCACCAACACCTGTTTTTTCTTGAGTTGTTAATTTTAGCCATTATGACAGCTCTCAGGTGACATACCCCTGTGGTTTTGATTTGCATTTCCCTAATGATGTGTGATGCTTATTGTCTTTCCGTGTGTCTGGTGGCCTTCTGGCTGTCTTGTCAGAGACAAAATCCATTCATTTTTCTGCCCATTTCCAGTTGCATGATTTGTTTTTAGGATCTTGAGATTTATATTTCCTTTATGTGTTTTGCATACTAACTCTTCATTGGATGTGTTGTTTACCAATGTCTCCTTTCATTTTATATGATGCCTTTTAGCTTTGGTTGTTTCCTTCACTTTGCGGAAGCTTTTCAATTTGATGAAGTCCCAATAGTATTTTTGCTTTTGTTCCCTCACCTCAGAGGAATATATAGAAAGAAAATCCAGTGGCCAATGTCAAAGACGTTGCTGCCTATCTTTTCTTCTTTGATTGGTTTCAGGTCTCACATTTAGGTCTTTCATCCATTTTGAATTTATTTTTTATATATATGGTATAAGAAAGTGGTCCAGTTTCATTCTTCTGCATGTGGCTGCCTGGTTTTCCCAACACCATTTGTTCTTATCCTGGGGTCAAGGTTAGGGTTTGTTGAAGAGACTGTCTTTGTGCCATTGGATATTCCTTCCTGCCTTGTTGTCGATTAATGGATCAGAGTTACAGGTTTGTATCTTGATTCGGCTTTCCATTCTATTCTATTGATCTAAGCGTCTCCTGTTGGGAGATTCTTGATTGCTGATTCAATTTCTCTGCCTGTTATCTGTGTGTTCAAGTTTCTTATTTCTTCCTTTATCATTTTTGCTATGTTATATATTTCCAGGAATTGATCTATTTTTTCCAGGTTCTAGGTTGCTGGCATATATTTTTTCTTAATGTTCTCTTTTTTTTAAATTTTTATTTATTTATGATAGTCACAGAGAGAGAGAGAGGCAGAGACACAGGCAGAGGAAGAAGCAGGCTCCACGCACCGGGAGCCCGACGTGGGACCCGATCCCGGGTCTCCAGGATTGCGCCCTGGGCCAAAGGCAGGCGCCAAACCGCTGCGCCACCCAGGGATCCCTTAATGTTCTCTTATAATCGTTTGTATTTCTCTAGTGTTGGATGTTATTTCTCTTTTCTCAGATGTGATTTTATTTGGGTCCTTTCTCATCTTTTCATCTTTTTTCTTGTTTAAAGATTTTATTTATGTATTCATGAGAGACACAGAGAGGCAGAGGTATAGGCAGAGGGAAAATGAGGCTCCATGTGGGGAGCCTGATATGGGACTTGATCCCCCAGGACCCCGGGATCATGACCTGAGCCAAAGCAGATGCTCAACCATTGAGGCTCCCAGATGCCTTGCTGATTCAATTCCTTTGCTAGTTATGGGTCTGTTCACATTATCTATTTCTTCCTATTTCAGTTCAGCTCGTTTGCACATTTCTAGGGATTTGTCCATTTCTTCCAGGTCTCCCAGTTTGTTAGCGTATAATCTTTCATAGTATTCCCTTATAATTGTCTTATTTTTCTTATGTTGATTGTGATCTCTCTTCTCTCATTTGTGATTTTATTCATTTAGGTCTTTTCTCTTTTCTCGTTGGTAAGGCTGGCTAGGGCTTGATCCATTTTAGTAATTATTTTAAAGAACCAGCACTTAGTTTTGTTATTCCATTCTACTGTTTTGTTGTTTCTGTATTATATATTTCTGCTCTCATCTTTATTTTTTCCCTTCTTCTGTAGGCTTTAGACTTTGTTTGCTATTCCTTTTTCAGCTCCTTTAGGTGTAGGGTTAGGATGTATATTGGAGACTTCTTGTTTCCTGAGGTAGGCCTGTATTGCTATGTACATCCATCTTAGGACTGCCTTTGCTACATCCCAGAGGTTTGGAGAAACATGTTTTCATTTTCATTTGTTTTAAATTTCCTCTTTAATTTCCTGGTTGCTCCATTCATTCTCTAGTAGGATGATCTTAAACTCAACATATTTTTGGTCTGTCCCAAGTTTTTCTTACTGTCGACTTCCAGTTTCATAGCGCCGTGGTCCGAAAATGTACATGGTGTGATATCAACTTTCTTGTACCTGTTGTACCTGTTGAGGGCTGATTTGTGGGCCCTGATATGATCTGTTCTGGAGAATGTCCCAGGTGCACTTGAAAGGAATGTGTATTCTGCTTTCGGATCTAATTTTGTGACTATATCTGTTGACTCCCTGTGGTCCAGTGTGTCAAGGCTATTGTTCCCTAGTTGATTTTCTGCTAGACAATCGGTACATTGCCATAAGTGGGTGTTGAAATCCCCTGTCAGTGTATTATTATCAGTGAGTCCCTGTACGTATGTTGTTAATTGGTTTCTATGTTTAGGTACTCCCATTTTGGAAGCATAAATATTTAGTTCTTTGATCTTGATAGAGTCTTTTTAATTAGGAAATAATGTTCTTCTTCATCTCTTCTTACTGCATTTGTTCTTTCTTTTTGGTTTTTCCTTTTCTTTTTGAGATTTAAATATTTTATTTATTTTTTCATGAGAGATACACAGAGAAGCAGAAGCAGAAACATAAGCAGAGGGAGAGGCAGGCTCCCCTAAGGAAGGTCGCTGTGGGACTCGATCCTGGGATCCTTAATCACACCCTGAGCCGAAGGGAGATGCTCAACCACTGAGCCACCAGATGTCCCCCAGGGTTTGGTTTCAAATCTCGTTTGTCTGATATAAGTATGGGTCCTCCAGCTTTCATTTGATATCCATTAGTGTGGTAGATGATTTTCCCTCCCCTGATTATCAATCTGCTGTTGTGTATAGGTCTAATGTGAGCATCTTGTAGGCAGCATACAGATGGATCTTGATTTTTAATAATGATTTTATTTATAAGAGAGAGAGAGAGAGGCAGAAATTTAGGGAGAGATAGAAGCAGACTCCCCACCAGGAGCCCAATATGGGACTCGATCCCAGACTCCATGATCACACCCTGAGTCAAAGCCAGAGGCTCAACCCCTTGAGCCAGCGAGGCATCCCGGATCCTGTGTTTTAAGCCACTCTGATACCCTCTATCTTTTGATTGGAGCATTTAGTCTATCAGCATTCAGAGTGATTATTCAAAGATATGAACTTTGTGCTTTGTGTTACCGGATGTGTTGGTGTTTCTGGTGACGTTTTCTGGGCCTTTCTAGTCTTTGTTGCTTTTGGTCTCTTTTTTTTTCCCCACTGGAAGAGTCCCTCTTAAAATTCCTTACTGAAAAAAAAATTCCTTACTGGACTGGTTAAGTGGTCATGAATTCCTTTATATTTTGCCTGTCTGGGAAAATCATGATCTCTCCTTCTCTCCTGAATGACACCCTTGCTGAAGCAAGAATTCATACAAATTGGACTCCAATAAAAAGAAATTTAAAGACATAAAATAAATTTTTGGTCTTATGATTGAGGTAAATGGCATTTAGGAGAAAAGCAGAAGCTGAAAGAGAGGAGGACAGATTTCACCATCTGTTGCCTTCACCGGGACATGATGCCCTTTCCAAGGAGGGGCCTCCCCTCTGTAGGATGAATCCTGCCCCTCTGTGCTCCTTGTTGGAACCCAGGAGGCACATCTCTGTGCCTCTAGCACCTCTGCAGTCGTGGTTTATTGCGTCTTTCATGTATCCTATTGGGGACCACAGCATCGTGTAACCATCCGGCTGGTGTTAGACAACATTGGGGGGATTCCGACTTTTGTTGGTTTTGGGGGGTGTGTGTCTATCACATGTAGCTATCACGTGCAGCTATCGGAACCTCTGGCTGGGTCACCCAAATGCCCAAATGGTTGGCACAACATCATTTCTGGTGCTGGCGCTGGGTGGTTAGCAGGGCTCTCCTGGCAGACCCGGGGTTTGCTCGTGCAGTGACTTTCCGCTGGAGGGTCAGCTGAGCTGGAAGGTCCGGCTGGCCATATCCCCATGTGTGGCAGTGGGTCCTGCCATGTGCTGCCTGCTTATCTTCTCCCTGATGCCTCTCCAGCAGTGAGCCAGACCTCGAGGCCATCCAAGCGGGAGCTCCTGAGGAGCCAGCTGCCCATGGGGGGGAGCGCTGGGGCTGCCTGTGTTTGGGAGTCTGGTTTGGGACGGGCCTGGGGTTCCTCGGTCCCCTGTGCTGCCTGGCCTTCAGGTCAAGCCCCATGCTCACCCAGCTCCTATTCACTAAGGCGAGGAGGGTGCCCTCCACATGCTGGTGTGAGAGATCTAGCACCACAAGGTGTGCATGCCGAGTACACCTTGTGAGGGTGGCCCACGTGCGTGAGCTGCAGTGTGGGACCCAGTAAATTTTAGAAAAATCCCTTACCCATGGACAAGCAGAGCAGGACTGATTCCATTTTGTGCTCCACCTGCCATCTCCCCTATGACCCCACATGACCTGCTTATGGCTTAAGGCGCTGCCCGACCCGACTCAAGCCGCTGGGCACACCCTAATCTGAAATCGGGTCATAAAAATGTAACCCTGCTTTGTGCCCCACAAAGCTGTGCGCCAGTTCTGACCAAAGTAATAGGCCAGTTCAAGTCGATACTATGGGGTACCGTGTAATTCAATCGGCCACCTGTGTATGGACGCATCTTTCAGCGTTCCCATGGGCCACTGGCTCCCATAAAGCTGCTATGCCTCTTAGTCTCGGTGTCCAAGTCCCTACTCCTCTGTGTCGGGTGCACTTGGACCCAAGATCCAGCTTGTAAAGAAACCCTCGGGAGTTTGCATCAGTGTGGGCACCTTGGTGGTTTCCCTGGTTTACAATCTTGGGCACAGCACCAGGGCCTGGTGTCCTGACATCCCTTCCTGGGCCACGCTGACCGCCCCACAGGGCCCATGGCCTCTGAAGCCCCCTGGCTCAGCAGCCGCACCCCACCCTCTAGCAGTCCCAAAACATGATTTGGCTGCCGAACAACTGTTGATGTCCAGGTCTATCTGTGTGATGTCCGTGGAGGAGACGAGGCCTCCTCCTTCATTTCCTGTGGGAAAACCAGAGAGGAGGAGCTGGCATCAGGGACACAGACACCGGCCTGTCACCAGCTGCCATCCTAGGCAGGGAGCCCTGGGGTCACCATGGGAGTGTGTCCTGCCGAAACCTCCTTTCTTCTCCTGGGAGGCTGGGGATGGCCAGAGTGCCCACCGTGGCCTTGAGACCTCTGTGAGGGGCTGTGGCGAGCTGCTGTGGGTGGGAGGTGACTGAGGGTCAGCCTGGGTTGGATGGGACAGGGGATCAGCCCAGGTGGGGAGGGGACTTGGGGGTGTTGTGCCCAAGATTGCAAATCAGAGAAACAACCTAGGAGCCGACACGGATGCAAACACACGAGGGTTGATTTACAAACTCGAGATTGGGTCCAAGTATACCCCACACAGCGAAGCAGGGACTTGGACCGCAAGGTGGGTTTTAGCTTAGTTTTAAGGGCTGGTCTCAGGGTCCTCCAGAAGGGCTGGAGCAATTCCTCCTGTTCTGTTTACATTTTCATATGAGGCCTTCAAACAAACTAGGGGTGGTAGAAGGGGAGGAGGGCGGGGGTGAGAGTGAATGGGTGACGGGCACTGGGGGGTTATTCTGTATGTTAGTAAATTGAACACCAATAAAAAATAAATTAAAAAAAAAAAATAAAATAAAATAAAATAAAAAAACAGGGCATTGAGCTCTGTTCTCATTCTAATATGGGGCTTTCTGGGACCTTAAGCTGTAAGCTGTTTTTTTCTTTTTTTCCTGTAACTGAAGTAATGTAAATTTTAGCTCTTATTCACAGGGTCCTGGGATGGCAGTACTTGCGCTAACAGTGAAGTTAATGTGGAACAGCCTCAATTTTCTCAGCCTCCCCACAGACACGTGACTGAATTTTAAAACTCCAAATTTTAGGGGCTGCCCTGGTGGAGCCCTGTGCTCTTCCTGCCTGGGAGGGTGTCCTCGCACTCCTGGCCTTTGCTGGCCTGTCCCAGGAACTGGGTCCCGTGACTGCACAGGGATTTGCAGCTTATGGCCACACAGGGCAGACAGCTGACCCGAGTCCTGCTGCTCTCAGCTGGGTTCCTGCTCCTATGCCTGGGAACAGTTGGTGCCACCGTCCTTGGGACCCCTGGGATCCTGAACCTGCCCTGTTGCTCCAGGGACTGCCCCCCACTTCTCCACCTGAACACCTTAAGTCTGGTGTGTTCCCCATGCTAGGAGACTTCTGAAAGTTCAGATTTTGTGCAATGCTGCTTATAATATTGTGCATAGATTCGTCAGTTGGCTCTCTGCCCTTGTGGGATCTGGGGCTCTGTTTCCCCAAGATCAACTGATTGATTTTTTTTAAGATTTTATTTTTCTGTAATCTCTACAGCCAACATGGGGCTTGAACTTGCTACCCGAAGAACAAGAGTCCCATGTTCTTACGAACCACACAGAACCGGTCAGGCTCTCTTTGATTGATTGATACATGTTAATTGAAGCAGGGGTCTTGCATGTGTCAGGGCAGAAACTGAGCCCACGCTTTGAGGTGTCGTGGAGTCTTTGGACCTGATCAATGTGAAAGAAACCATAGCTTCCCTGGGAGCCCAGGGAGCAGGGCCCACACACGTGAAAAGTTGACAATTTCCTTTATGGTAGTAGTTATTTTACTATTTATTTAAAGTGCTATTCAATGGTAAATGTCAATCTAGGAATGGGATACAGTGAGAACGTTCTAGGATTCGGAGGTAACTAAAGCTTCCCGTCAAGGACTTAATGTTCCAGTTCAATGCAGAGATAGACAAGGAAGCAAAGAGTTATGAAACATGGCACTGGGGTGCCTGGCTGGCCTGGTTGGGGGATCTTGATCTCAGGGTTGTGAGTTTGAACTCCATGTTGGGTATAGAGAGGACATGAAATTAAAATATTTAACAAATAATAAATGGATGAACAAATAAAGCATGACATCAAAGGTAAGTGTTTGCTTATGTCTCACCTGCAAACTATTCTTGATTGCCCCGCTTGCACTACTTGGCTCAGATGCCGTCCTACACAAGGGATAGTCTTGCCCAAGTGGAAGTGGGCGTCTTTCATTGTAAGACCTGTGGTTCCCCTCGTTCTGCAGGGAGACAAGAGCCGTGAAGCCACGAGTTCGGGGGATCAGCATACACTTAGGCAATGACCATTTCTGAACCCGGTAGCAAGAGCTCGGCCTCCTTTTAGGACAGGGTGTCATAACGAAGCCTCTTTGGTCATTGTCTTGGATGCAGGGTGGAGGCTAAACTAGAATTAGGAAGAACAAAAGAGGAGGAAAACCAGAAGCTGAAAGAGAGGAGGACAGATTTCACAATCTGTAGCCTTCACAGGGACCTGGTGTCCTTTCCTAGGAGGGGCACCCCCTCCGTAGGATGCTTCCTGCCTCTCTGTGCTCCTTTTTGAAACCCAGCAGACATATCTCCGTGCCTCCAGTACCTCTGCAGTTATGGTTTATAGCGTCTTCCATGTATCCTACTGGGGACCACAGCGTGGTGTATGTAACCATCCGGCTGCTGTTTGACAACACTGGGGGGATTCGGACTATTGTTGGTTTTGGGTTGTGTGTGTGTCTATCACATGCAGATACCAAGTGCAGCTATCTGATCCTCTGGCTGGGTCATCCAAATGCCGAAATGGTTGGCACAACATCATTTCTGGTGCTGGCGCTGGGCAGATAGCTGGGTTCTCCTTGCCAACTCGGGGCTCGCTCCTGCAGTGACTTTCCGCTAGAGGGTCAGCTGAGCTGGAAGGTCCGACTGGGCCAAATTCCCATGTCCGGCAGGGGGTCCCGCTGAGAGCTGGCTGCTTCTCTTCTCCCCGATGCCTCCAGCAGGGAACCAGACCTTAGCGCTGCCTGGGAGGATAATGAGGAGCTGCCCATGGTGGAGAGCCCTGTTGCTGCCTGTGTGTGGGAGTCGAGTTGGGGTCAGGGCTGGGGTTCTCGGTCTCCTGTGCTGCCTGGCCTTCTGGCGAGCCCCATGCTCACCCAGCCCCTACTCACTAGGGCGAGGAGGGTGCCTTCCACACGCTGGTGTCAGAGATCCAGCACCACAAAGTTTGCAGACTGAGTCCACCTGGTGAGGGTGGCCCAGGTTCGTGAGCTGCAAGTGTGGGACCCAGGAAATTTAACAAAAATCCCCTACCCATGGACAAGCAGGGCAGAACTGATTCCATTTTGTGCTACACCCGCCACCTCCCCTATGACCCCTATATGACCTGCTTATTGCTTAAGGCGCTGCTCCACCCTAGTCAGGCCGCTGGGCACACCCTAATTGGAAATCGGCTCATAACAATGTAACCCTTCTTTGTGTCCCCCAAAACTGTTGGACTATTGTGACCAAAGTAATAGGCCAGCTCATGTGGATACTATAGGGTAAGGTGTAATTTAATTGGCCACCAGCGTGTGGACCGGCAAGATCGTGCAACTTTCTGCATATCCCATGTGCCACTGGCCCCTATAAAGCTGCTATGCCTCTCAGTCTCGGGATCCACGTCCCTGCTCCGCTGTGTCCGGTGCAATTACACCCAAGCTCCAGCTTGTAAAGAAACCCTCGGGAGTTTCCATCGGTGTGGGCTCCTTGGTGGTTTCCCTGATTTACAATCTTGGGCACAACACCAGGGCCTGGTGTCCTGACATCCCTTCCAGGGTCACGCTGACCGCCCCACAGGCCCTCTGTGCCCCAGGCACACAGGCACAGGGATGTGGGGAGGGGAGGAAGTGCCCCATAACTCAGCAATCTGCGGCCCTCTGGACAGAGGGAGCACAGACCTCCCACGTCGCTGTGCACAGAACTTGGTGACTTGAAGCTCCCTGGCTGTCACTCTGTCCCAGCCCCTCCTGGCCTGGGGGGCAGAGCCTGAGTCCCAGTAAAGTCTGTGGGTCCTGACCCTGGCGTCTGGCCACCCCTGTAAGGCACGTGGGGACGTCAGCTGTGTGTACCTGGCGGCGCCCCTGCAGGATCTGTTTGGGGTCTGGATGGTGCCCCCTCTCCTCTCTGGGTGTCTCTCCACGCCCCATGCAGAGTTCTGGGAGACACAGAAATGGCCTTGCTGTGCATTTTCGCACCACAAAACTTTATTGACTTTCTACAGCAAACGGGCTCAGAGCCTATTGCACGCCTTCCCCTGGGGAGGGAGACCTTTCTGTCCTTTAGGGGAGGGCAAAAATCACACCCGGTGGGGGGCGGGTGCTAGAGTCCACATCGTGGAAGCACCTGTGGACTCCGGGTGGGGGCGTGTGTCCTGAGATTTCAGCCTGAGTGACTATTCTGAGGACAGCAGAGATGACCTGGACCTTCAGCTCATGAGCTCCTGCACGGGAACCCGCAGGGCAGTTGGACCCCGGCCTTGCACCCTCTAGGGCCCCAATATCTGGAGAAGCCTACTGTCTGGTGTGGGGTCGGGTGGGGCCAACCAGCCTATCCATCCTCTCCCCACCCTGGGGTGTCCCGGGATCCCCCGGCCTGCCCTAGGTCAGCGACCTGGATCTGTGGGGCACACCCAGGGCCCAGGAGGCCACATCCAGCTGTGAGAGGGCTCACTCAGCCTGGGGCCTGAATCCAGGGCTAGCCAGGACCATGGGTGCCTGGATCCCATTAGTCTTTGTGTTGGGCCTTGGTTGGGCTCAAATCACCTCAACCCCCACAGAGCACGGGGCCAGGTCAGCCCAGGTCCCTTTGGGTTAGGGGCTGGTGTCCTGTGCAGGGTGTGCCGCCTTCCAGGAGGGACAGTTGGCAGAGGCAGGGCCCAATGTGTCCTCTGCACCACTCAACTGCACCCCCCATTTTGGGTATCCTTGCCTTCCCTCCTCCCTGCAACCCCTGGGTTCTCTATGGGACAATCGGGCTTCTGATGGGAGCAGGGTATCCAGAGAACCCCGGGGAGGCTGAGCATGGGGGCAGCTGCACGGGGCCCTTGCTGGGGGCCGATGGTGTGGGGGTGGATGGTGTGGGGCAGCGATATGACTGTGGTGGTATATTAGTCCAGTACTAATATTAGCTAATGAATCAATATTAAAATAGTCACATTAACCAAAGACCATACTTTATTCAGAATTCCTTAGTTTATGCTAAGTTACCATCCCTCATATCCCATTCCATTTGTACTCATGTTTTCTTAGGCTCCTCTGGATTGTGACAGTCTTTCAGCCTTTCCTTGTTGTCGTTGAACTGGAACACTTTGAGAAGTATTTTTAAAATTTACCTTAGTTGGGAAATGTCTGTTGTTTATCTCATGATTGAACTGTTTTTGTGGATTATATACAGAGAGATAATGCCATTTTTATTATATCATATAAAAGATAGATATTATCAACATGATTTATCAGTCTTGGTATTGATCTGATCATCTTGCTGAGGTAGTGTTTGTCAGCTCTCTCCGTAGTAAAGTGATTCTTCTTCTTCTTCTTCTTCTTCTTCTTCTTATTATTATTATTATTATTATTATTATTATTATTATTATCATCATCATTTTTATATTAAGATTTTCATATTATATTTTGTAGAAGGAAGTTACTATGCGTATTACACACATAGAGTGGGAGGCTATGCTAATCAACTTGAGGGTGGAATGTCTGCACAACTTCTTTGAAATTCTTCTACATGGGAGATTTCTCTTCCTTCTGGGTTTGTTTGTTTCTTTTTCAGGATGTTATTTATTTATTTGAGAGAGAGAGAGGAGAGAAAAAATATGAGCGAGTGGGACAGATGGAGAAGGACAAGCAGGTTCCCTGCTGAACAGGGAGCCTGCCTTGGGACCTGGATCATGATCTGAGACTAAGGCTGAAGCTTAACTGACTGAGCCAACCAGATGCCACTTTTTCTTTCTTTCTTTTTTTTAAATAATACATTTACTTTTTATTGGTGTTCAATTTGCCCACATACAGAATAACACCCAGTGCTCATCCCGTCAAGTGCCCCCCTCAGTACACGTCACCCACTCACCCCGACCCCCACCCTCCTCCCCTTCCATCATCCCTAGTTAATTTCCCAGAGTTAGGAGTCTTTATGTTCTGTCTCCATTTCTGATATTTCCCAAACATTTCTTCTCCATTCCCTTATATTCCCTTTCACTCTTATTTATATTCACCAAGTGAATGAGAACATACAATGTTTGTCCTTCTCCGATTGACTTACTTCACTCAGCATGATACCATCCAGTTCCATCCACGTTGAATCAAATGGTGGGTATTTGTCATTTCTAATGGCTGAGCAAGGCCCACCTTTTCTTTCCCTTCATCTTCTGAGTCTCCTATGATATGAATGTTATTGTTTTAATAAGTGGCTGAGTTCCCTATGTCTGCCTCTGTGGTCCATAACCTTTCTTGTTTTGAAGGCTTCCACTTGGGACTGCATCTCAGTTATAGCATTTTTAACATTGGCCTGACTAGATTTTAGCTCTTTATTTCTACTGTAAGGGATTCTCTAGTTTTCTTCTGTGCTTTTTTTCCAGCCCAGCTGCTATCTTTATAATCATTGTTTTAAACTGTAGTTAGGGGATCCCTGGGTGGCGCAGCGGTTTGGCGCCTGCCTTTGGCCCAGGGCGCGATCCTGGAGACCCGGGATCAAATCCCATATCAGGCTCCCGATGCATGGAGCCTGCTTCTCCCTCTGCCTGTGTCTCTGCCTCTCTCTCTCTCTCTGTGACTATCATAAGTAAATAAATAAAAAAAAATTAAAAAAAAAGAAAGCCCTTTGCTTAAAAAAAATAAAAAATAAAAAAATAAACTGTAGTTAGACATCATATATGTGTATTGATGAACTTCCTGGCTGTGAGTACTACCTCATGTTATTTTATGGAGTTGAATTTCTCCATCTCATTATTTTTTCCAGAAAAGAAAGAAGGAAGAAAAAGGAAAACCACGAAAAACAATAACAACTACCCTCCCCCAAAAAACACTAGATTATTTTGGCCTGCTTGTTAAAGATTCTAAATCCCAAAATAAGAAACACAATTAAAGTACCATGATAGTAAAAATAAGAAATATATATGGTACATACATAAAAATTAAAATAAGGCAATTAATAAAAAAGAATAAATGAAAATAAAGCACAAAGTACAAAGGAAGCTACACCCTACTTTCCAGGGAGCTGAAGCTCTGCTGCCTCTGTGGTCTGACAACTTGGTGGCAGTGAGTGGTCTGTGCAGGGTCTCGGGAAGGGCCTTGGCGCTGATTCTCAGGTGCACATCTGCCTGGGAGATGCACCTGCGGTGTCAGAGGCTGAGTGGGTGTCAGTGCCTCTGGCCTCCAGTGGGCAGCGCTGTGCTGCACCCTTAGACTCAGTGCTGATGGGCGGGATGCGGGTGGGGACGCAGGGTCCTCTGGCTCTGGGGCTGAGCATTCCGCACCCCCATCTGCAGGGGCCTCGACAGAAGAGCTGCCAACGCCCCGGGTCTCCGCTGCTTCTCTCAGAACCCTGCTTTTACTCTGTGTGCGTCCGAGCTTATTTTGGTTTTCATTTTTTATCTCAGACTGTTTGCCCAAGATTGGGAATCTCAGAAACCACCGAGAAGCCGACACCGATGCAAACACATGAGGGTTTATTTACAAGCTCGAGCTTGTGTCCCAGCACACCCGACATAGCGGAGCAGGGACTTGGACCGTGAGGTGGGTTTTAGCTTAGTTTTAAGTGCTGGTCTCAGGACCTCCAGGAGGGCTGGAGCAATTCCTCAAGTTCTCTTTACATTTTGATATGGGGCCTTCTAGGGCATTGAGCTCTGTTCTCATTCTAATAGGGGCTTCCTGCCCTTTGCCTGGACTCAGTTTTTATTCTATTGTGGGGCTTTCTAGGGCATTAAGCTGTAAACAGCAAAGGTTCCACAACTGGAAGGGGAACTCACACTGTCCCTATATGCTGAAGACGTGGTACTAGAAACAGGAAACTCGAGAGCTTCCACCAAGCCTGTTAGAACTAAGGAGTGAGTTCAGTAAAGTCAGGGGACACAAACTGACCCTACATAGCAGAGTAGCCTTGCTGTGTCCCGGAAATGAGCACTCTGGAAGGAAATGAAGGACGTGACTCCCTTCTCAGGAGCATCACAGAGAACAAATAATGAGACAGAACCAAAGGAGCACAAGACTTTTGCAGTGAGCCATACCAGGCTCTGGGAGGCCTTCCTGGGCTCGTGGGGTGGGAGCCTCATCTTGTGAAAATGTCCGCAGTTCCAGAAGCCACCCTCAGTTTCAATGTCATTCATATCAAAATCATGGTGGCAGATCTTAGAAATAGGAAAAGAAAAACCCATAACATCCTTCCGCCCCCACAAATGACCCCGGACAGCAAATTAGTATTGGATAAGCAGGACAGAGCGGGACACGGCACTTTCCTATTTCAAACGATGTCACAGAGACACAGGATATAGCAGTGATGTCCTCGGGCCCCGGCTGGCTCTGTCAGATAAGCATTAGACACCTGACCTCACCTCCAGTCCTGATCTCGTGGTTGTGAGTTCTAGCCCTGGGCTGGGCCATGGACAAGGCGTGGAGCCTCCTTAAATAACCAGACTCAAGGGTGGTGGTCCCAACATAAGCTGAAGGAGCAGAACAGAGAGTCCAGAAGGAATTGTGCTCTGATACAACTGATTTTTTTTAACTTAATTTAATTTAAACCCAATTAACGTATAGTGTATTATACTTTCAGAGGAAGAATTTAGGGATTCAACAGTTGCAGATAACAGCAGTGCACGTGACATCACATGCCCTCCTTCATGCCGGTCCCCTGTGATCCCCTCACCTGTCCCCTACCTTCCAGCACCCTCAGTTTGTTTCCTATCATTAAGTGTCTGTATTTCCTGCATCTGTTTTCATGTTATTTGATTTCCTTCCTTCACAGTTGTTATCTGCTTTGCTTCTTTAATTCCACCTATGAATGACACCACACGGTCATTCTCTTTCTCGACTGACTTATTTCACTTAACTTGATTTCTCTAGTTCTATCCACGTCATTGCAAATGGCAAGATTTCCTTCTCTTTGATAGCTAGGTACCATTCCTCTCTCTATGACCATCATCTATCTCCCATCCTCTTTATCCATCATCTGCCTGAGGGCACCGAGATACTTCACACAGTGTGGCTACTGTGGACAAGGCTGTTGTGGACATTGGGGTGCAGGTGTCCCGAGTCTCACTGCATCTATATCTTCGGAGTCAGCTCCAGGCCATTCACCTACTGGTAGCAGGGCGGCTCTATTTGTAACTTCCTAAGGAGCCTCGACACTGTTTCCAGGGCGGCTGCACCAGTCCGCGGTCCCGCCTACAGTGGAAGAGGGTTGAGTGAGTTTTTCAGGACTTGCTAAGGTCCATTCCACATTTCATTTTGCGATCTGTGGGCTCCAATTCCTTGTCCTTAAGTATTTCTGGGGAAGCAGGTTGTTGGGCTCCGTTTCAATGAGATATTTCCGATGCTAACAGGCCCTAGTGCGCACATGTTTCATCAATACTACCAATTATTATTTTAAAGATTTACTTGAATTCCTGTTTGTAAACACAGTATGATATAGTTTCAGGTTTACCACGTAGTGATTCAACCCTTGGATACAACGCCTGGTACTGGTCAGAGGTGACCTCTACTATTCCCATCCCCTGATTCCCCATCCCCCCCACCTTCCTCGGGTATTTATTAGTTTATTCTCTGTGGTTAAGAGAGTGTTTTTTGTTTGCTTCTCTCATCCTCCCATCTGCTCCTTTGCCAGTTTGTTTGGTTTCTTAAAATTCACATGTGAATGCAATTGTATGGTATTTAGTATCTGTCTTTCTCTGACTGACTGAGTTCATTTAGCATAAGTCCTTTCCACTTCTCCCACGTCACTGTAAATGGCTTCATTTCATCTCTTCTGTTGACCCAGTGATGTCGCAGTGGGTATATTTACCACATCGTCTCTGCCCATTCACCGTTGATGGACTTGTGGCCTGTATCCACAGTTTGGCTCTTGTTGATAATGCTGCTACCAACACTGGACTGTGTGTCCCTCATCGAATCTACTAAAGTACTTTTGTATCCTAGGGGTAAATACCTAGCTCTGCAATTTTGGAATCATAGGGTAGCTCTATTTTTAACTTCTTCTTTATTTTTTTTTATGATAGTCACAGAGAGAGAGGCAGAGACACAGGCAGAGGGAGAAGCAGGCTTCATGGACTGAGAGTCCAGCGTGGGATTCGGTCCTGGGTCTCCAGGATCACGACATGGGCCAAAGGCAGGTGCCAAACCACTGAGCCACCCAGGGATCCCCTATTTTCAACTTCTCGAGGACCCTCTACAGTGTTTTCCACAGTGGTTGCACCTGTTCGCATGCCCACCAGGAGTGTAAGTGGCTCCCTCTTCTCCATAGCCTCAACAACACCTGTTTTTTCTTGAGTTGTCAATTTTAGCCATTCTGATGGCTGTCAGGTGACATCTTATTGTGGTTTTAATTTGCATTTCCCTGATGATGGGTGACGCAGAGTGTCTTTCCGTGTGTCTGGTGGCCGTTGGATGTCTTGACAGAGACAAAGTCCATTCATGTCTTCTGCCCATCTGCAGTTGGATAATTTGTGTTTAGGATGCTGAGATGTATATTTGCTTTACGTATTTTGCATACTAACTCTTTATTGGTTGTGTTGTTTACAAATATCTCCTTTCATTTTGTATGTTGCCTTTTAGCGTTGGTTGTTTCTATCACTTTGCAGAAGCTTTTGAATTTGATGAAGCCCCAATAGTATTTTTGCTCTTGTTTCCCTCAACTCAGAGACATATCAAGAAAGAATATCCAATGGCCAATGTCAAAGACTTTGCTGCCTATCTTTTCTTCTTTGTATGGTTTCAGGTCTCACATTTAGGTCTTTCATCCATTTTGAATTTATTTTTTATATATATGGTGTAAGAAAGTGGTCCAGTTTCATTCTTCTGCATGTGGCTGCCTGGTTTCCCAACACCATTTGTTCTTATCCTGGGGTCAGGGTTAGGGTTTGTTGAAGAGACTGTCTTTGTGCCATTGTATATTCCTTCCTGCCTTGTTGTGGATTAATGGATCATAGAGTTACAGGTTCGTATCTTGTTTTGGAATTCCATTCTGTTCTATTGATCTAAGCGTCTCATGTTGGGAGATTCTTGAGGGTTGATTCAATTTCTTTGCTGGTTATCTGTCTGTTCAAGTTTCTTATTTCTTCCTTTTTCATTTTTGCTATGTTATATATTTCCAGGAATTGATCTATTTCTTCCAGGTTCTAGTTTGTTGGGATATAATTTTTCATAATGTTTTCTTATAAACATTTGTATTTCTATAGTGTTGGTTGTTATTTCTCTTTTCTTATTTGTGATTTTATTTGGGTCCTTTCTCATCTTTTTATCTCTTTTCTTTTTAAAATATTTTATTTATGGATTCATGCGAGACACAGAGAGGCAGAGGTATAGGCAGGGGAAAACTGAGGCTCCATGCAGGGAGCCTGATGTGGGACGTGCTCCACCAGGACCCCGGGATCATGACCTGAGTCAAAGCAGATGCTCAACCACTGAGGCACCCAGGTGCCTTGCTGATTAAATTCCTTTGCTACTTATGAGTCTGTTCACATTTTCTTTTTCTTCCTATTTCAGTTTTGCTCGTCTGCGCATTTCTAGGGATTTGTCCATTACTTGCAGGTCTTCCAGTTTGTTAACGTATAATCTTTCATAGTATTCCCTTATAATTGTCTTATTTTTCTGGTGTTGATTCTGATCTCTCTTCTCTCATTTGTGATTTTATTTATTTAGTTCTTTTCTCTTTTCTCGTTGATAAGGCTGGCTAGGGCTTGATCCATTTTATTAATTATTTTGAAGAATCACCTCTTAGTTTCGTTATTCCCTTCTGTTTTGTTGTTTCTGTATTGTTTATTTCTGCTCTCATCTTTTTTTTCCCCTTCTTCTGCAGGCTTTAGGCTTTGTATGCTTTTCCTTTTCCAGCCTCTTTAGGTGTAGGATTAGGTTGTGTATTGGAGACATCTTGTTTCTTGAGGTAGGCCTGTATTGTTATGTACTTCCCTCGTAGGACTGCCTTTGCTACATCCTAGAGGTTTGGAGAAACATGTTTTCATTTTCATTTATTTTAAATTTCCTCTTTAATTTCCTGGTTGCTCCATTCATTCTCTAGTAGGATGTTCATAATCTCCATGTATTTTTGGTCTGTCCAAATTTTTACTTACTGTTGACTTTGCATTTCTTAGCCTCGTGGCCCGAAAATGTACATGGTGTGACTTCAACCTTCTTGTACCTGTTATACCTCTTGAGGGCTGATTTGTGGGCCATGATATGATCTGTTCTGGAGAATGTCCCATGTGCACTTGAAAGGAATGTGTATTCTGCTTTATGAAGAAATTCAGACTATATCTGTTGGTTCTCTGTGGTCCAGTGTGTCAAGGCTATTGTTCCCCTGTTATTTTCTGCATAGATGATCAGTTCATTAACATAAGTGGTGTTAAAATCCCCTGTCATTGTATTATTATCAGTTAGTTCCTGTATGTTTGTTGTTAATTGGTTTCTATATTTAGGTACTACCATGTTGGCATCATAAATATTTAGTTGTTTGAACTTTTTTTAAATAAATTTATTTTTTATGGGTGTTCAATTGTCCAACATACAGAATAACACCTAGTGCTCATCCCGCCAAGTGTCCCCCTCAGTGCCCGTCAAACATTCACCCACACCCCCCATCCACCTCCCCTTCCACCACCCCTAGCTCCTTTCCCAGAGTTAGGAGTATTTATGTTCTGTCTCCCTTTCTGATATTTCCCACACGTTTCTACTCCATTCCCTTATATTCCCTTTCACTATTATTTATTTTCCCCAAATGAATGAGAACATACACTGTTTGTCCTTCTCCGATTGACTTACTTCACTCAGCATAATACCCTCCAGTACCATCCACGTTGAATGAAATGGTTGGTATTTGTCGTTTCTAATGGCGGAGTAATATTCCATTGTATACATAAACCACATCTGCTTTATCCATTCATCTTTCAATGAACACAAAAGCTCGTTCCACAGTTTTGCTATTGTGGACATTCCTGCTATAAACATCAGGGTTTAGGTGTCCCAGCGTTTCATTGCATCTGAATCTTTGAGGTAAATCCCCAACATTACAATTGCTGGGTCGTAGGGCAGGTCTATTTTTATCTCCTTGAGGAACCTCCACACAGTTTTCCAGAGTGGCTTTATCAGTTCACATTCCCACCAACAGTGTAAGATGGTTCCCTTTTCTCCACATCCTCTCCAAAATTTGCGGTTTCCTGCCCTGTTAATTTTCCCCATTCTCACTGGTGTGAGGTGGTATCTCATTGTGGTTTTGATTTGTATTTCCCTGATGGCAAGTGATGCAGAGCATTTTCTGATGTTGGCCATGTCTATGTCTTCATCTGTGAGATTTCTCTTCATGTGTTTTGCCCATTTCATGATTGGATTGTTTGTTTCTTTGGTGTTGAGTTTAAGAAGTTCTTTATAGATCTTGGAAACTAGCTCTTTATCTGATACTTCTTTTGCAATATCTTCTCCCATGCTGTAGGTTGTCATTTAGTTTTGTTCACTCTATCCTTTGCTGTGCAAAAGCTTCTTATCTTGATGACGTCACAATAATTCATTTTTGCTATTGTTTCTTTTCCATTCGTGGATGAATCTTGCAAAAAGTGTGAACTGTGGCTGAGTTCAAATGGGTATTGCCTTTATTCTCCTCTAGGATTTTCATGAACTCTTGTCTCACATTTAGATCTTTCATCCATTTTAAGTTTATTTTTGTGTATGGTGAAAGTGAGTGGTATAGTTTCATTATTCTGCATGTGCATGTCCAATTTTCCGTGCACCATCTATTGAAGAGACTGTCTTTCTTCCAATGGATAGTCTTTACTCCTTTATCGAATATTGGTTGACCATAAAGTTAGGGTTCACTTCTGGGTTCTCTATTCTGTTCCATTGATCTATGTGTGTTTTTGTGCCAGTACCACACTGTCTTGATGACCACAGATTTGTAGTACAACCTGAAATCTGGCATTGTGATACCCCCAGATATGGTTTTCTTTTTAAAAATTCCCCTGGCTTTCGGGGTCTTTTCTGATTCCACACAAATCTTAAAATAATTTGTTCTAACTCTCTGAAGAAAGTCCATGTTATTTTGGTAGCATTTGCATTAAACGTGTACATTGCCTGGGTAATATTGACATTTTCACAATGTTAATTCTGCCAATCCATGAGCATGGAATATTTTTCCATCTCTTTGTGTCTTCCTCAATTTCTTTCAGAAGTGTTCTATAGTTTTTAGGGTATAGATCCTTTACCACCTTGGTTAGGTTTACTCCTCGGTATCTTATGCTTTTGGGTGCAATTGTAAATGAGATTGACTCCCTAATTTCTCTTTCTTCAGTATCATTATTAGTGTATAGAAATGCCATAGATTTCTGGGCATTGATTTTGTATCTGGCAATGCTACAAATTGCTGTATGTGTTCTAGCAATCTTGGGGTGTAGGATTTTGGGTTTTCTAGGTAGAGTATCATGTCATCAGCGAAGAGGGAGAGTTTGACCTCTTCTTTGACAATTTGAATGCCTTTAATGTCTTTTTGTTGTCTGATTGCTGAGGCTAGAACTTCCAGTACTATGTTGAATAGCAGTGGTGAGAGTGGACATCCCTGTCTTGTTCCTGATCTTAGGGGAAAGTCTCCCAGTGCTTCCCCATTGAGAATGATATTTGCTGTGAGCTTTTCGTAGATGGCTTTTAAGATGTCGAGGAATGTTCCCTCTATCCCTATGCTCTGAAGTGTTTTGATCAGGAATGGATGCTCTATTTTGTCAAATGCTTTCTCTGCATCTAATGAGATGATCATATGGTTCTTGGTATTTCTCTTGCTGATATGATGAATCACATTGATTGTTTTACGAGTGTTGAACCAGCCTTGTGTCCCGGGGATAAATCCTACTTGGTCATGGTGAATCATTTTCTTAATGTATTGTTGGATCCTATTGGCCAGTATCTTGTTGAGAATTTTTGCATCCATGTTCATCAGGGATATTGGTCTGTAATTCTCCTTTTTGGTGGGGTCTTTTTCTGGTTTTGGAATTAAGGTGATGCTGGCCTCATGGAACAAATTTGGAAGTACTCCATCACTTTCTATCTTTCCAAACAGCTTTAGTAGGAGAGGTATGGTTTCTTCATTAAACGTTTGATAAAATTCCCCTGGGAAGCCATCTGGCCCTGGACTTTTGTGTCGTGGGAGGTTATGGATGACCTCTCAATTACCTCCCTGGTTATTGGCCTGTTTAGGTTTTCTATTTCTTCCTGTTCCAGTTGGTAGTTTGTGGCTTTCTAGGATTGCGTCCATTTCTCTAGATTGCCTAATTTATTGGCGTATAGCTGTTCATAATATGTTTTTAAAATCGTTTTTATTTCCTTGGTGTTGGTAGTGATCTCTCCTTTCTCATTCATGATTTTATTAATTTGAGTCTTCTCTATCTTCTTTTTAATCTGTTTGGCTAATGGTTTATCTATCTTATTAATTTGTTCAAAGAACCAACTCCTGGTTTTGTTGATCTGTTCCACATTTCTTCTGGTCTCGATTTCCTTGAATTCTGCTCGAATTTTAATTAAGTCTCTTCTTCTGTTGGGTGTAGGAAATATCTGCTGTTTTTTTCTGGCTCCTTTATGTGTAAGGTTAGCTTTTGTATTTGAGTTCTTTCCAGTTTTTGAATGGATGCTTGTATTGTGATGTATTTCCCCCTTAGGACTGTTTTTGCTGCATCCCAAATATTTTGAACGGTTGTATGTTCATTCTCATTAGTTTCCATGAATCTTTTTAATTCTTCCTTAATTTCCTGGTTGACCCTTTCATCTTTTAGCAGGATGATCCTTCACCTCTACGTGTTTGAGGTCCTGCCAAACTCATTATTGTGATTTAGTTCTATTTTCAAGGCATTATGCTCTGAGAGTATGCAGTGGATGTTCCCAGGCTATTGGTATCGGTTCAGACCTGATTTGTGTCCCATTATGTGGTTGATTCTGGAGAAAGTTCCAGGTGCACTTGAGAAGAATGTGTATTCAGTTGAGTGGATGTAAAGTTCTGTATATATCTGTGAAATCCATTTGGTCAGTGTATCATTTAAACATCTCGTTTCTTTGGAGATGTTGTGCTAAGAAAACTATCAAGTATACAATGGGGTAGACTGAGGTCACCAAGTTTATGGTAAGTATTATCTAAGTATTTCTTCACTTTGGTTATTAATTGGTTTAAATATTTGGCAGCTCCCACATTTGGGGCATATATATTAAGGATCGTTAAGTCCTCTTTTTGGATAGATCCTTTAAATATGATGTGTCTCTCTTCATCTCTCATTACAGTCTTCGGGGTAAACTTTAGATTATCTGATATAAGGATGGCTACCCCTGCTTTCTTTTCTTTTTTTTTTTTTATTTTTTTTTATTTATTTATGATAGTCACAGAGAGAGAGAGAGAGAGGCAGAGACATAGGCAGAGGGAGAAGCAGGCTCCATGCACCGGGAGCCCGATGTGGGATTCGATCCCGGGTCTCCAGGATCGCGCCCTGGGCCAAAGGCAGGTGCCAAACCGCTGCGCCACCCAGGGATCCCCCCCTGCTTTCTTTTGAGGACCATTTGAATGGTAAATGGTTCTCCAAACTTTTATTATCAGACTGTAGGTGTCCTTCTGTCTAAAATGAGTCTCTTGTAGACAGCAAATAGATGGGTCCTGCTTTTTTATCTAGTTTGAAACCCTGCGCCTTTTGATTGGGTCATTAAGCCCGTTCACGTTCAGAGTTACTATCGACAGATAGGAGTTTAGTGTCATCCTGATATCTATTCAGTCCTTGTTTTTGTGGATTGTTCCACTGAACTTCTTCTTAAAGGGGAATTTTAAGAGTACCTCTTAAAATTTCTTGCAGAGCTGGTTTGGAGGTCACATATTCTTTCAGTTCCTTCCTGTCTTGGAAGCTCTTTATCTCTCCTTCTATTTTGAATGAGAGCCTTGCTGGATAAAGTATTCTTGGTTGCATGTTCTTCTCATGGAGGACCCTGAATATATCCTGCCAGCCCTTTCTGGCCTGTCAGGTCACTGTGGAGAGGTCTGCTGTTACCCTAATGCTCCTCCCCATAAAGGTCAGGGATTTCTTGTCTCTTGCTGCTTTAAGGATCTTCTCTTTATCTTTGGAATTTGCAAGCTTCACTATTAAATGTCGAGGTGTTGTACGTTTTTTATTGATTTTGGGGGGGGGGGATCTCTCTATTTCCTGGATCTGAATGCCAGTTTTCCTTCCCCGATTAGGAAAGTTTTCAGCTAGGATTTGTTCAAATACCTATTATGGCCCTCTGTCCCTTTCGGCGCCCTCAGGACCCCCAATTACACGTAGGTTTTTGTTCCTCAGGCTGTCGTTTATTTCCCTTAATCTGTCTTCCTAATCTTTTAATTGTCTGTCTCTTTTTTCCTCAGTTTCTCTCTTTGCCATCAACTTGTCTTGTATGTCACTCACTCGTTCTTCCACCTCGTTAACCCTCGTCATTAGGACTTCTAGTTTGGATGCATTTCATTCAATTGAGTTTTAATTTCGGCCTGATTGGATCTAAATTCTGCAGTCATGAAGTCTCTTGAGTCCCTTATGCTTTTTTTCTAGAGCCACCAGTAGCTGTATAATAGTGCTTCTGAATTAGCTTTCTGACACTGAATTGTAATCCAGATTTTGTAACTCTGTGGGACAGAGGAATGTTTCTGATTCTTTCTTTTGAGGTGAGGTTTCCTTCTAGTCATTTTGCTCAGTGTAGAGTGACCAAAAAGAAGTTGAATTGGGAAAAGGAGAGAAAGAGATGAGAGAAAGAATGAAAGAAAGAGAAAAATAAAAAGAAGAAAAAAAGGAAAAAAGAGAATAAATAGAGAAAGAAAAATAAAGAAAGGGGGAAAAAGTCTGGGGGAAGCAATCAGAAATAAAAAAAAGAACATGAGGGAGTATCTTCTGATTCTGTATACTTTAAGTCGCTTGACTTCCCCTGGAACTTGTCCGTCTACCTGGTCTTCTGGGGGAGGGGCCTGTTGTGCTGATATTCAGGTGTTAGCAATTGGGGGAGCTGCTCTGCCCCCTGCCTGGTGCAGGGCTCAGTGGGGGTTGTTTACCCCGTGAGGCCCCAGGAGGAACAACCCCAGTGATAGTGGCCAGCTCTGGAAACCTGGATTCAGCCCCTGCAGTAACTCCTGAGCAGACAGTCTGCAGGGTCTGGAGACTCCGGGGCTGCTTTCTGATCTGCTCAGCTCTGGGCAGGAGCGTCTTTCCTATCCTGGGCCTTCCCGGCCTCTGCCTGTCCCACGGAGGCCGAATCCTGGGCTGTGTCCCGGCGCCCTGTGCTCCAGGGCCTGAGCTATTGGATTCGCGCTCCTGGCCATGAGGCTGCCTCTCCCTGGAGCTGCCGCCCAGCCCCTCGGACCTGCTCCCGGCCTCGCAGCCCCCTCAAGGAGCCACGGCCTGAGCACCTCCGAGTTGCTCCCAGAGCCGCACAGCCCCCTCCACACGGAGCCTCTTTCTCTGCTGGAGGCACTGCTGCCAAGCTGCTCCCGGGGCGTGCAGCACCCTCTGTGCAGAGTCGCTGCCCGAGCCCCTCTGAGCTGCTCCCAAGTCAGTGCATGTGCCCTGCAGCCCTTAGGGAGCTTGGTGCACTCTCCTGGGGAGTGCAGGTGTCCCTTAGTGTCCCAGGGTGCCCGAGGACATCCCCGCCCTCCTGGGGTCCTGCTCTGACTCCCTGCGGGCATCATTCTGCCCAGGAAGATTGGTGCAGATCCTGCTTCTCCGGGACAGAGCTCTCCTGTCCTGGGGACACTCGCCCCGGCCTTAGCCAGGCTCCTCGTGGGGTCCCTTCCCCTTGGATGACTTTTGTTTCTTTATTTCTTTTTCCCGTCTTTCTACCTTGATAGAAGCGTGAACTTTTCTCACTGTAGCATTCCAGCTGGTCTATTTAAATCACAGGCAGAATTCGAAGATTTTCAGGATGATTTGAAGGTTATCTAGGTAATTTGGAGGTGACAGGTGACTTGGGGACCGTACTCTTCCGCAATCTTGCCCATCCCCCTGTATGTTGCCTTTTAGATTGGTTGTTTCCCTCACTTTGCGAAAGCTTGTCAATTTGATGAAGTCCCAATAGTATTTTTGCTTTTGTTTCCCTCACCTCAGAGGCATATCTAGAAAGAAGATCCAATAGCCAATGTCAAAGACGTTGCTGCCTATCTTTTCTACTTTGTATTGTTTCAGGTCTCAAATTTAGGTCTTTCATCCATTTTGAATTTATTTTTTATATATATGGTATAAGAAAGTGGTCCAGTTTCATTCTTCTGCATTTGGCTGCTTGGTTTTCCCAACACCATTTGTTCTTATCCTGGGGTCAGGGTTAGGGTTTGTTGAAGAGACGTCTTTGTGCCTTTGGATATTCCTTCCTGCCTTGTTGTCGATTAATGGATCATAGAGTTACAGGTTTGTATCTTGTTTCGGCTTTCTATCCTGTTCTATTGATCTTAGGGTCTCCTGTTGGGAGATTCTTGATTGCTGATTCAATTTCTTTGCTGGTTATCAGTCTGTTCAAGTTTCTTATTTCTTCCTTTTTCATTTTGCTATGTTAAATATTTCCAGGAATTGATCTATTTCTTCTAGGTTCTAGGTTGCTGGCATATAATTTTTCATAAGGTTCTCTTATAATCATTTGTATTTCTCTAGTGTTGGTTGTTATTTCTCTTTTCTCATTTGTGATTTTATTTGGGTCCTTTCTCATCTTTTTATCTTTTTTCTTTTTTAAAGATTTTATTTATGGATTCATGAGAGACACAGAGAGGCAGAGGTATAGGCAGAGAGAAAATGAGGCTCCATGTGGGGAGCCTGAAGGGGGACTTGATCCCCCAAGACCCTGGGGTCAAGACCTGAGCCAAAGCAGATGCTCAACCACTGAGGCACCCAGGCGCCTTGCTGATTCAATTCCTATGCTAGTTATGGGTCTATTCACATTTTCTATTTCTTCCTCTTTTAGTTTTGCTCATTTGCACATTTCTAGGGATTTTCCAATTCTTCCTGGTTTCCCAGTTTGTTAGCGTATAATCTTTCATAGTATTACCTTATAATCGTCTTATTTTCTGATGTTGTTTGTGATCTCTCTTCTCTCTTGTGTGATTTTATTTATTTAGTTGTTTTCTCTTTTCTCGTTGATAAGGCTGACTAGGGCTTGATCCATTTTCGTAGTTATTTTGAAGAACCAGTTCTTAGTTTCATTATTCCATTCTATTGTTTTGTTGTTTCTGTATTGTTTGTTTCTGCTCTCATCTTTATTTTTTCCCTTCTGTAGGCTTTAGGCTTTGTTTCCTATTCCTTTTCCAGCTCCTTTAGGTGTAGGGTTGTGTTGTGTATTGGAGACTTCTTGTTTCTTGAGGTAGGCCTGTATTGCTATCTACTTCCCTCTAAGGATTGCCTTTGTTATATCCTGGAGTTTTGAGGAAACATGTTTTCATTTTCATTTGTTTTAAATTTCCTCTTTAATTTCCTGGTTGCTCCATTCATTCTCTAGTAGGATGATCATAATCTCCAAGTATTTTTGGTCTGTCCAAATTTTTTCTTACTGTCGACTTTGTGTTTCATAGCCTCGTGGTCTGAAAATGTACATGGTGTGATACCACCTTCTTGTACCTGTTGTACCTGTTGAGGGCTGATTTGAGCCCATGATATGATCTATTCTGGAGAATGTCCCATGTGCACTTGAAAGGAATGTGTATTCTGCTTTAGGAATAAATGTTCAGACTATATCTGTTGGGTCCCTCTGGTCCAGCGTGTCAAGGCTATTGTTCCCCTGTTGATTTTCTGCATAGATGATCGGTCCATGACATAAGTGGGTGTTAAAATCCCCTGTCATTGTATTATTATCAGTGAGTTCCTGTATGTTTGTTGTTAATTGGTTTCTATATTTCGGTACACCCATATTGGCAGCATAAATATTTAGTTGTTTGATCTTTTTTTAAAAATATATTTATTTTTATTTTTTTATTTATTTATGATAGGCACACAGTGAGAGAGAGAGAGAGGAAGAGACACAGAGGGAGAGGGAGAAGCCGGCTCCATGCACCAGGAGCCCGACGTCGACTCAATCACGGGTATCCAGGACCGCGCCCTGGGCCAAAGGCAGGCGACAAACCGCTGCGCCACCCAGGGATCCCAAATTTATTTTTTATTGCTGTTCAATTGACCAACATACAGAATAACACCCAGTGCTCATCCCGTCAAGTGTCCCCCTCAGTGCCCGTCACACATTCACCCCCACCCCCACCCTCCTCCCCTTCCAGCACCCCTAGTTCATTTCCCAGAGTTAGTAGTCTTTATGATATGTCTCCCTTTCTGATATTTCCCACACGTTTCTTCTCCATTCTCTTATATTCCCTTTCACTATTATTTATATTCCCCAAAGGAATGAGAACATACACTGTTTGTCCTTCTCGGATTGACTTACTTCACTGAGCATAATACCCTCCAGTTCCATCCACTTTGAAGCAAATGTTGGGTATTTGTCATTTCTAATGGCTGAGTAATATTCCATTGTATACATAAACCACATCTTCTTTATCTATTCATCTTTCTTTTTTTTTAAGATTTTATTTATTTTTTTATGATAGACAGAGAGAGAGAGAGAGAGAGAAGCAGAGACACAGGCAGAGGGAGAAGCAGGCTCCATCCCGGGAGCCCGACGTGGGACTCGATCCCCGGTCTCCAGGATCGCGCCCTGGGCCAAAGGCAGGCACTAAACCGCTGCGCCACCCAGGGATCCCTCTATTCATCTTTCAATGGACTCCATGGCTCCGTCTGCAGTTTGGGTATTGTGGACATTCTGCTATAAACATCGGGGTGCAGGTGTCCCAGCGGTGAATTGCATCTGAATATTTGGGGTAAATCCCCTACACTGCAATTGCTGGGTCATAGGGCAGGTCTATTTTTAACTCTTTGAGGAACCTCCACACAGTTTTCCACTGTGGCTGCACCAGTTCACATTCCCACCAACAGTGTAAGAGGGTTCCCTTTTCTCCGCATCCTCTCCAACATTTGCGGTTTCCTGCCTTGTTAATTTTCTCCATTCTCACTGATGTGACGTGGTATCTCATTGTTGTTTTGATTTGTATTTCCCTAATGGCAAGTGATGCAGAGCATTTTCTCATGTGCATGTTGGCCATGTCTATGTCTTCGTCTGTGAGATTTCTGTTCATGTCTTTTGCTCATTTCATGATTGGATTGTTTGTCTCTTTGGTGTTGAATTTAAGAAGTTCTTTATAGATCTTGGAAACTAGCCCTTTATCTGATACGTCTTTTGCATATATCTTTTCCCATGCTGAAGGTTGTTTTTAGTTTTGTTGACTGTATTCTTTGTTGTGCAAAAGCTTCTTATCTTGATGTAGTCACAATAGTTCATTTTTGCTTTTGTTTCTTTTGTCTTCATGGATGTACCTTGCAAAAACTTGCTGTGGCCATGTTCAAAACGGGTGTTGCCTGTGTTCTCCTCTAGGATTTTGATGGACTCTTGTCTCACATTTAGATCTTTCATCCATTTTGAGTTTATCTTTGTGTATGGTGAAAGAGAGTGGTCTAGTTTCATTCTTCTGAAGTTGGATGTCCAATTTTCCCAGCACCATCTATTGAAGAGACTGTCTTTCTTCCAATGGATAGTCTTTCCTCCTTTATCGAATATTAGTTGACCATACAGTTCAAGGTCCACTTCTGGGTTCTCTATTCTGTTCCATTGTTCTATGTGTGGTTTTGTGCCAGTACCACACTGTCTTGATGACCACAGCTTTGTAGTACAACCTGAAATCTGGCATTGTGATGCCTCTAGATATGGTTTTGTTTTTTAAAATCCCCCTGGCTATTCGGGGTCTTTTCTGATTCCACACAAATCTTAAAATAATTTGTTCTAACTCTCTGAAGAAAGTCCATGGTATTTTGATAGGGTTTGCATTAAACGTGTACATTGCCTGGGTAACATTGACATTTTCACAACATTAATTCTGCCAATCCATGAGCATGGAATATTTTTCTATCTCTTTGTGTCTTCCTCAATTTCTTTCAGAAGTTTTCTATAGTTTTTAGGGTATACATCATTTACCTCCTTGGTTAGGTTTATTCCTAGGTATCTTATGCTTTGGGTACAATTGTAAATGAGATTGAGTTCTTAATTTCTCTTTCTTCAGTCTCATTGTTAATGTATAGAAACGCCATTGATTTCTGGGCATTGATTTTGTATCCTGCCATGCTACCAAATTGCTGTATGAGTTCTAGCAATCTTGAGGGGGGAGCGGTTTGGGTTTTCTAGGTAGAGTATCATGTCATCGGTGCAGAGGGAGAGTTTGACTTCTTTGCCAATTTGAATACCTTTAATGTCTTTTTGTTGTCTCATTGCTGAGGCTAGGACTTCCAATACTACATTGAATAGCAGTGGTGAGAGTCGACATCCCTGTCTTGTTCCTGATCTTAGGGGAAAGGCTCCTAGTGCTTCCCCATTGAGAATGATATTTGCTGTGGGCTTCTCCTAGATGGCTTTTAAGATGTCGAGGAATGTTACCTCTATCCCTACGCTCTGAAGTGTTTTGATCAGGAATGGATGCTCTATTTTGTCAAATGCTTTCTCTGCATCTAATGAGAGGATCATATGGTTCTTGGTTTTTCTCTTGCTGATATGATGAATCACATTGATTGTTTTATGAGTGTTGAACCAGCCTTGTGTCCCGGGGATAAATCCTACTTTTTCATGGTGAAAAATTTTCTTAATGTATTGTTGGATCCTATTGGCCAGTATCTTGTTGAGAATTTTTGCATCCATGTTGATCACGGCTATTGGTCTGTAATTCTCCTTTTTGGTGGGGTCTTTGTCTGTTTTTGTAATTAAGGTGATGCTGGCTTCATAGAACTAATTTGGAAGTACTCCATCTCTTTCTTTCTTTCTTTCCAAACAGCTTTAGTATGAGAGGTATGGTTTCTTCTTTAAATGTTTGATAGAATTCCCCTGGGAAGCCATCTGGCCCTGGACTTTTCTGACTTGGGAAGTTTTTGATGACTGCTTCAATTTCCTCCCTGGGTATTGGCCTGTTTAGGTTTTCTATGTCTTCCTCTTCCAGTTTTGGTAGTTTGTGGCTTTCCAGGAATGCATCCATTTCTTCTAGATTGCCTAATTTATTTCCGTATAGCTGTTCATAATATGTTTTTAGAATCGATTGTATTTCCTTGGTGTTGGTAGTGATCTCTCCTTTCTCGTTAATGATTTTATTAATTTGAGTCTTCTCTCTATTTTTTTTAATAAGACTGGCTAATGGTTTATGTATGTTATTAATTCTTTCAAAGAACCAACTTCTGGTTTTGTTGATCTGTTCCACATTTCTTCTTGTCTCGATTTCCTTGAGGTCTGCTCGAATTTTTATTAACTCTCTTATACTGTTGGGTGTAGGATCTAACGGTTTTTTTTTCTCTAGCTCCTTTATGAGTAAGGTTAGCTTTTATATTTGAGTTCTTTCCAGTTTTTGAATGGATGCTTCTATTGTGATGTATTTCCCCCTTAGGACTGCTTTTGCTGCATGCCAAAGATTTTGAACGTTTGTGTCTTCATTCTCATTAGTTTCCATGAATCTTTTGAATTCTTCCTCAATTTCCTCGTTGACCCTTTCATCATTTAGAACGATGGTCCTTAACCTCCACGTGTTTGAAGTCCTTCCAAACTTCTTGTTGTGATTTAGTTCTAATTTTAAGGCATTATGGTCTGAGAATATGCAGGGGACAATCTGAGTCTTTTGATATCAGTTCAGACGCGATTTGTGACCCAGTATATGGTCTATTCTGGAGATAGTTCCATGTGCACTTGAGAAGAATGTGTATTCAGTTCAGTTTGGATGTAAAGTTCTGTAGATATCTGTGAAATTTATTTGCTCCAGTGTATCATTTAAAGCTCTCGTTTCTTTGGTGATGTTGTGCTTAGAAGACCTATCGAGGGTAGAAAGACCTAGATTGAAGTCACCAAGTATAAGATAATAATTATCTAAGTATTTCTTCACTTTCATTATTAATTGTTTTAAATATTTGGCAGCTCCCACATTTGGGGCATATATATTGAGGATTGTTAAGTCCTCTTGTTGGATAGATCCTTTAAGTATCATTTAGTGTCCGTCTTCATCTCTCACTACAGTCTTCGGGGTATATTTTAGTTTACCTGATATAAGGATGGCTACCCCTGCTTTCCTATGTGGACCTTTTAAATGGTAAATGGTTCTCCAACCCATTATTTTCAGATTGTAGGTGTCCTTCTGTCTAAAATGAGTCTCTTGTAGACAGCAAATAGATGGGTCCTGCTTTTTTATCCAGTCTGAAACTCTGGGCCTTTTGATGCGGTCATTAAGCCCGTTCATGTTCAGAGTTACTATGGACAGATATGAGTTTAGTGTCATCATGATATCTATTCAGCCCTTGTTTTTGTGGATTGTTCCACTGAACTTCTTCTTAAAGGGGAATTTTAAGAGTACCCCTTAAAATTTCTTGCAGAGCTGGTTTGGAGGTCACATATTCTTTCAGTTCCTGCCTGTCTTGGAAGCTCTTTATCTCTCCTTCCATTTTGAATGAGAGCCTTGCTGGATAAAGTATTCTTGGTTGCATGGTCTTCTCATTGAGGACCCTGAATATATCCTGCCAGCCCTTTCTGGGCTGCCAGGTCGCTGTAGAGACGTCTGCTGTTACCCTAATGCTCCTCCCCATAAAGGTCAGGGATTTCTTGTTTCTTGCTGCTTTAAGGATCTTCTCTTTATCTTTGGAATTTGCAATCTTCACTATTAAATGTCGAGGTGTTGATGGTTTTTATTGATTTTAGGGGGGGATCTCTCTATTTCCTGGATATGAATGCCTGTTTCCCTTCCCAGGTTAGGAAAGTTTTCAGCTAGGATTTGTTCAAATACTTATTCTGGTCCTCTGTCCATTTTGGTGCCCTCGGGACCCTAATTACACATGGTTTTTCTTCTTCAGGCTGTCGTTTATTTCCCTTAATCTGTCTTCCTTGTCTTTTAATTGTCTGTCTCTTTTTACCTCAGTTTCTCTCTTTGCCATAAACTTTTCTTCTATATCACTCACTCGTTCTTCCACCTCGTTAACCCTCATCATTAGGACTTCTAGTTTGGATTGCATCTCATTCAATTGATTTTTAATTTCGGCCTGATTGGTCTAAATTCTGCAGCCATGAAGTCTTTTGAGTCCTTTATGCTTTTTTCTAGAACCACCAGTAGCTGTATAATCGTGCTTCTGAATTGGCTTTCTGACATTGAATTGTAAATCAGATTTTGAAACTCTGTGGGAGAGAGGACTGTTTCTGATTCTTTCTTTTGAGGTGAGGTTTTCCTTCTAGTCATTTTGCTCTGTGCAGAGTGGCCAAAAACAAATTGTATTGGGAAAAGGAGAAAAAGAGAGGAGAGAAAGAAGGAAAGAAAAGAGTAAAAGAAAAAAGAAAAAAGGAAGAAAGAAAAAAAAGGAATAATAAGAGAAAGAAATAGAAAGAAAGGGGAGAAAAAGGGTGGGGGAAGCAATCAGAAATAAAAAAAAACATGGGAGAGTATATTCTGATTCTGTATACTTAAAGTCCCTTGACTTCCCCTGGAACTTGTCCGTCTAGCTGGTCTTCTAGGGGAGGGGCCTGTTGTGCTGATTTTCAGGTGTTAGCACTTGGGGGAGCTGCTCTGTCCCCTGCCTGGTGCAGGGCTCAGTGAGGATAGTTTACCCTGTGAGGCCCTAGGAGGAACAACCCCAGTGGCAGCGGCCAACCCTGGAAACCTGTTTTCAGCACCCACAGTAACTCCAGAGCAGTCCATCTGCAGGGCCTCGAGGCTCTGGGGTGGGGCCGCTGATCTGCTCAACCCTGGGCAGGAGCATCCTTGTTGTTCTGGGCCATCCGGGCCTCTGCCTCTCCCAGGGGAGGCCAAATCCTGGGCTGTGTCCTGGTGCCCTGTGCTCTGGGGCCTGCGCTGTTGGATTCGTGTCCTGGCCGCCCAGCCATCTCTCCCCAGAGCTGCCGCCTAGCCCCTCTGAGCTGCTCCTGCTCATGCAGCCCCCTCAGGGCGCCGCTGCCTGAGCACCTCCGAGTTGCTCCTGGAGCCGCGCAGCCCCCAGAGGCACCGCCGCCAAGCTGCTCCCGGGGCATGCAACCCCCTTCACGCAGAGCCCTGCCCGAGCCCCTCTGAGCTGCTCCCAAGTCAGTGCATGTGCCCTGCAGCCCTTAGGGAGCTTGGTGCACTCTCCTGGGAGTGCAGGTGTCTGTTAGTGTCCCAGGGAGCCCGTGGGTATCGCCGCCCTCCTGGGGTCCTGCTCTGAATCCCTGCAAACGCCATTCCACCCAGGAAGATTGGTGCAGATCCTGCTTCTCTGGGACAGAGCTCTCCTGACCGGGGGGCACTTGGCCTGGCCTTAGCCTGGCTCCTCGTGGGGCCCCTCCCCCTTCGATGCCTTTTGTTTCTTTATTTATTTTTCCCATCTTCCTACCTTGATAGAAGCGTGAACTTTTCTCACTGTAGCATTTGATCTGTTCTCTGTTTAAATCCCAGGCCGAATTCCTAGATTTTCAGGATGTTGTGAATGTTATCTCGGTAATTTGGTGGGGACAGGTGACTTGGGGACCCTACTCTTCTGCCATCTTGCCCCTCATCCTGTATGTTGCCTTTTAGCTTTTGTTGTTTCCTTCACTTTGCAGAAACTTTTCAATTTGATGAAGTCCCAATAGGATGTTGCTTTTGTTTCCCTCACCTCAGAGGCATATCTACAAAGAAGATCCAATGGCCAATGTCAAAGACGTTGCTGCCTATCTTTTCTTCTTTTTATGCTTTCAGGTCTCACATTTAGGTCTTTCATTCATTTTGAATTTATTTTTTAAATATATTGTGTAAGAAAGTGGTCCAGTTTCATTCTTCTGCATGTGGCTGCCTGG
Source organism: Canis aureus (assembly GCF_053574225.1). Classification (NCBI taxonomy): domain Eukaryota; kingdom Metazoa; phylum Chordata; class Mammalia; order Carnivora; family Canidae; genus Canis; species Canis aureus. Next base: position 73,133,522 of record NC_135617.1, read on the forward strand.
TTTTCCCAACACCATTTGTTCGTATCCTGGGGTCAGGGTTAGGGTTTGTTGAAGAGACTGTCTTTGTGCCATTGGATATTCCTTCCTGCCTTGTTGTCCATTATGGGTCATAGATACATGTTTGTATCTTGTTTTGGCTTTCCATTCTGTTCTATTGATCTTAGGGTCTCCTGTTGGGAGATCTCTGATTGCTGATTCAATCTCTTTGCTGGTTAACTGTCTGTTTAAATTTCTTATTTCTTCATTTTTCATTTTTGCTATGTTATATATTTCTAGGAATTGATCTATTTCTTCCAGGTTCTAGGTTGCTGGCATATAATTTTTCATCATATTCTCTTATAATTGTTTGTATTTCTCTAGTGTTGGTTGTTATTTCTCTTTTCTCATTTGTGATTTTATTTGGGTCCTTTCTCATCTTTTTATCTTTTTTCTTTTTTAAAGATTTTATTTATGGATTCATGAGAGACACAGAGATGCATAGGTCTATAGGCACAGGGAAAATGAGGCTCCATGCGGGGAGCCTGATGTCGGACTTGATTCCCGAGAACCCCGGGATCATGACCTGAGCCAAAGCATATGTTCAACCACTGAGGCACCCACGTGCCTTTCTGATTCAATTCCTTTGCTAGTTATGGGTCTGTTCACAATTTCTATTTTTTCCTATATCAATTTTGCTTGTTCGCACATTTCTAGGGATTTGTCCATTTCTTCCAGGTCTCCCAATTTGTTAGCATATAATCTTTCATAGTATTCCCTTATGATTGTCTTATTTTTCTGTTGTTGATTGTGATCACTCTTCTCTCATTTGTGATTTTATTTATTTAGGTCTTTTCTCTTTTCTCGTCATAAGGCTGGCTAGGGCTTGATCCATTTTATTAATTATTTTGAAGAACCAGCTCTTAGTTTCGTTATTCCATTCTACTGTTTTTTTTTTATTTCTGTATTGTTTATTTCTGCTCTCATCTTTATTTTTTACCTTGTTCTGTAGGCTTTGTTTCCAATTCCTTTTCCTGCTCATTTAGGTGTAAGGTTAGGTTGTGTATTAGACACTTCTTGTTTCCTGAGATAGGCCTGTATTGCTATGTACTTCTCTCTTTGGACTGCCTTTGCTACATCCCAGAGGTTTGAAGAAACATGTTTTCATTTTCATTTGTTTTAAATTTCCTCTTTAATTTCCTGGTTGCTCCATTCATGCTCTAGTAGGATGTTCATAATCTCCATGTATTTTTGGTCTGTCCAAATTTTTTCTCACTGTCGACTTCGTGTTTCATAGCATCGTGTTAAAAAATGTACAGGGTGTGATATCAACCTTCTTGTACCTGTTGTACCTGTTGAGGGCTGATTTGTGGCCCATGATATGATCTGTTCTGGAGAATGTCCCATGTGCACTTGAAAGGAATGTGTATTTTGCTTTAGGAAGAAATGTTCAGACTATATCTGTTGAGTCCCTGTGGTCCAGTGTGTCAAGGCTATTGTTCCCCTGTTGATTTTCTGCATAGATTATTGGACAATTGCCATAAGTGAGTAGGTGTTAAAATCCCCTGTCATTGTATTATTATCAGTGAGTTCCTGTACGTTTATTGGTATTTGGTTTCCATATTTTTAGGTACTCCCATGTTGGCAGCATAAATATTTAGTTGTTTGATCCTGATAGTCTTTTTAACTAATAAATAATGCCCTTCTTCATCACTTCTTACAGTATTTGTTCTTTCTTTTTTGAGATTGAATATTTTATTTATTTATTCATGAGAGATACACAGAGAAGCAGAGGCAGAAACATAGGCAGAGGGAGAGAGGTTCCCCAATTGGATGCCGATGTGGGACTCAATCCTGGGATCCCAGGAACACACCTTGAGCCAATGGCAGATGCTCAACCACTGAGCCTCCAGGGGAACCCCAGGGTTTGGTTTCAAATCTAGTTTGTCTAATATAAGTATTGGTCTCCAGCTTGCTTTTCATAACCATTAGCGTGATAGATGATTTTCCATCCCCTGACTTTCAATCTGCTGTTGTCTATAGGTCTAAGGTGAGCATCTAGTAGGCAGCATACTAACGGACCTTGTTTTTTTAATAACAATTTTATTTTTGAGAGCATGAGAGAGAGAGATAGAGAGGGGGGGGGGCAGAAAATTAGGCCAAGAGAGAAGCAGGCTCCCCACCAGGAGCCCAATATGGGACTCGATCCCAGACTCTGGGATCACACCCTGAGTCAAAGGCAGAGGCTCAACCCCTGAGCCACCCAGGCATCGCAGATCCTGTTTTTTAAGGCACTCTGATACCCTATATCTTTTGATTGGAGCATTTAGTATCAGCATTCAGAGTGATTATTCAAAGATATGAACTTTGTGTCTTTGTGTTACCGGTAGAGTTGGTGTTTCTGGTGACGTTCTCTGGTCCTTTCTAGTCTTTGTTGCTTTTGGTCTCTTTTTCTCCCCCACTAGAAGAGTCCCTTTTAAAATTCCTTACTGGACTGGTTTAGCGGTCATGACCTACTTTATACTTTGCCTTTCTCGGAAAATCTTTCTCTCTATCCTGAATGACACCCTTGTTGAAGAAAGAATTAATACAAATTGGACTCCAATAAAAAGAAATTTAAAAACATAAAATAAATTTTTGTTATTATGATAGAAGAAAATGGCATTTAGTAGGAAAAGCAGAAGCTGAAAGAGAGGAGGAAAGATTTCACCATCCGTAGCCTTCACAGGGACTTGGTGACCTTTCCTAGGAGGGTCACCCCCTCCGTAGGATACTTCCTGCCCCTCTGTGCTCCTTTTTGGAACACAGCAGGCACATCTCCGTGCCTCCAGCACCTCTGCAGTCATGGTTTATAGCGTCTTCCAGGTATCCTTTTGGGAACCATGGCGTCATGTATGTAACCATCCAGCTGCTGTTTGACAACATTGGGGGGATTCTGACTTTTGTTGGTTGTGGGGTGTGTGTGTGTATCACATGAAGCTATCACGTGCAGCTATCGGATCCTCTGGCTGGGTAACCCAAATGCTGAAATGGTTGGTACAACATCATTTGTGATGCTGATGCTGGGTGGCTAGGTGGGCTCTCCTGGCTGACCCGGGGCTCGCTCCTATAGTGAATTTCAGCCAGAGGGTCAGCTGAGTTGGAAGGTCTGCTCGGCCACATTCCCATGTCTGTCAGTGGGTCTTGCCGAGTGCCGGCTGTTTCTCTTCTCCCCGATGCCTCTCCAGAAGGGAGTCAGACCTCGGGGCCGCCCTGGGGGGAGTTCCTGAGGAGCCGGGTGACCATGGCGGGGGCCCTGAGGCTGCCTGTGTGTGGAGGTCGGGGTGGGGACAGGGCTGGGGTTTCTCAGTCCCCTGTGCTGCCTGGCTTTCAGGCTGAGCCCCATGCTCACCCAGCCCCTACTCAGTAGGGCGAGGACGGTGTCCTCCATTCGCTGCTCTGATAGATCCAGCACCTCAAGGTGTGCACGCTGAATCTGCCTGGTGAGCGTTGCCCAGGTGCGCGAGCTGCAAGTTGGGACACAGGAAATTTAACAAAATCCCCTACCCCTGGACAAACAGAGCAGGACTGATTCCATTTTGTGCTATACCCGCCACCTTCCCTATGACTCCCACATGAGCAGCTTATGGCTTAAGGCGCTGCCCCACCCAAGTCAAGCTGCTGGGCACACCCTAATCGGAAATTGGCTCATAACAATGTAACCCTACTTTGTGTCCCCCAAAACTGCGCACCGATTCTGACCAAAGTAATAGGCCAGCTCAAGTGGATACTATAGGGTAAGGTGTAATTCGATCGGCCACCTGCATGTGGACCGACACGACTGTGCAACTTTCTGTGTATCCCATGGGCGACTGGCCCCTTTAAAGCTGCTACGCCTCTTAGTCTCAGGGTCCAAATCCCTGCTCCGCTGTGATGAGGGCACTTGGACTCAAGCTCCAGCTTGTAAAGAAATCCTCGGGAGTTTGCATCAGTGACGGCTCATCGGTGGTTTCTTGGATTTGCAATCTTGGGCACAACACAAGGGCCTGCTGTCCTGACATGCCATCCAGGGTCATGCTGACAGCCCCATAGGCCCGCTGTTACCCAGGCACACAGGCACAGAGATACGGGGAGGGGTGGAAGTACCCAGAAACCCGCCAGCCCCGGCCCCCTTGACACAGGGAACACAGACCTCCCAGGTCGCTTTACAGAGACCCTGCTGACCTGAGGCTCCGTGGCCGTCACTCTGTCCTAGGCCCTCCTGGCCTGTGGGGCACAGGCTGAATCCCAGTATAGTTTGTGGGGTCCTGACCCTGGCGTCTGGCGGCCCATGGACGGCACGTGGGGACGTCAGCTGTGTGTGCCTTGCGGTGACCCTGCAGGGGCTGTTTGGGGACTGGGTGGTGCCCCCTCCTCCTCTCTGTGGATCTATCCACGCCCCGTGCACAGAGTTCTGGGAGACACAGAAACGGTCCGGCTGTCCATTTTCGCACCACATCACTTTATTGACATTCTACAGCAAACAGGCTCAGAGTGGAGGGTGTGCGCCTTCCCCTATGGAGGGAATGTCTGTCCTTTAGGGGAGGGCAAGAATCACATGGGTGGGGTGCGAGTGCTGGAGTCCCCCACCTGGGAGCATGTGTGGACCTCGGGTGGGGCGTGGGTCCTGAGGTTTCAGCCTGAGAGATGGTTCTGAGGACAGCAGAGCTGACCTTGACCTGCATCTCATGGGTTCCTAGCTGGGTCCCTGCAGGGCAGCTGGACCCCAGCCACGGGACCCCTGGGGCCCCAGCACCTGCAGGAGCCTGCCTCCTAGTGTGGATGTGGGTGGGTTCCACTGGCCCACCTCTGCCCTCCCCAACCTTGGGTTCCTGGGATCCCCAGGGCTGCCCTAGGTCAGCGACCTGGATCTGTGGGGCACGCCCAGGGTCCAGGAGGACACATCCAGCTGTGAGAGGGCTCGCTCAGCGTGGGGCCAGAATCCAGGGTTGGACAGGGCCAAGGGGATCTGGATCCCATTAGTCTTTTTGTTGGGACTGGGGTGGGGGCTCAAATCACCCCTGCCCTCACAGAGCCCGGGGCCAGGCCAGCCCAAATCCCCCTGGGTTAGGGGCTGGTGTCCTGTGCAGTGTAAGCTGCCTTCCAGGAGGGACAGTGGGCGGAGTCAGGGCACAGTGCGTCCTCTGCACCACTCACCTGCACACACCCTGTCGGAGGCTCCCTGTCTTCCCTCCTCCCTGCAACCCCTGTGTACTCTATGGGACACCCGGGCTTCTGATGGGAGCAGGGTTTCCAGAGAACTCCGGGGAGGCTGAGCATGTCCCACAGGGGGCACCTGTACCGGGTCCTTGCTGGGGGCCAAAGTTGTGGGGGTGGAAGGTGTGGGGGCAGGGGTATGATGGTGGTGGAGTGTAGTGGATGGTGTAGGGCGGATGGTGTTGGGGTATAGTGTGGGTGGGGATTGTGTGGGGCTGTGTGGGTTTGAGGGGGATGGTGTAGGTGGGATGCCATTGGGGATGATGATGTAGAGGGATGGAGTGGGAGTGGGGAATGAGGGGGTTGTCGTGGGGGGCCTGCGGACACAGGGCATCCCCTCCTCGAAGATGCACAAGGAGACGTCTACACTTAAAGGCGACTCCAGTCTGGGGTTTGCTGTGACCCCTGCCCCTGGGGCCGGGTGTGGACAGTGCAGGGCCCTGGCTGGACTGGGGTCATTATCTGGGGTTCATCATACTATGTGTGTTTTCAAATTGCAAATTATCTCAAATCAAATGCATAGAATTTAGAAATATATAAAGCACTGAGAATGGGTGTCACTCTGATCCGTCCGACCCTCATGGGATTGATGTGTGTCCTGCTCCAGTCGCGGCCATGCCGCCTGGCCCCCAGGTCCGGTTCATGCCCCTCACATCCCCCACCCATCCCCTGCTTCTCAGGGGGCAGTCCCTCTACCATTTGGGGTTCAGCTCCCATGGCAAGCCCTGGAGGCCCCATCCTAGTTGCCTCCTCATCCCCAAGGCCCCGGGGGTGTGGGCATAGAGGTCATCCCCAACACCCTACCATGGAGCGGTGTGTTGTTGGCTGCTGTTTTGCCCCCTGCCTCAGAAGCCACGATTTCCCTACGCAGAATCCCCTGGTCCTCCTCTGGGTCCTGATCCCCCCTGGCCCCTCAACCTCACTCTACCCCGTAGTAGTCCCAAAATATGATGTGACTGCTGAACATCCTGTTGACATCCAGGTCCACCTGCATGATGTCCCTGGAGGATACCAGGGCCTCCTCCTTCATTTCCTGTGGGAAAACCGGGGAGGAGGAGCACATTCACCCCCACCCCCACCCTCCTCCCCTTACATCACCCCTAGTTCGTTTCCCAGAGTTAGGAGTCTTTATGTTCTGTCTCTCTTTCTGATATTTCCCACACATTTCTTCTCCCTTCCCTTATATTCCCTTTCACTATTATCTATATTCCTCAAGTGAATGAGAACATACAATATTTGTCTTTCTCTGATTGACTTACTTCACTCAGCATAATACCTTCCAGTTCCATCCATGTTGAAGGAAATGGTGGTTATTTGTCATTTCTAATGGCTAAGCAAGCCCACCTTTCCTCTGTCTTCATCTTGGGAGTCTCCCATGATATGAATGTTACTGTTTTTTTTTTTCTCTTATTTTTTTTGTATATGTTTTTTAATTGGAGTTCGATTTGTCAACATATAGCATAACACCCAGTGCTCATCCTGTCAAGTGCACCCCTCAATCCCTGTCACCCAGTCACCCAACCCCCTGCCCACCTCCCTTTACACTACCCCTTGTTGTTTCCCAGAGTTAGGTTTCTCTCAAGTTCTGTCACCCTCTCTGATATTTCCCACTATTTTCTCTCCTTTCCCCTTTATTCCCTTTCACTATCTTTTTTATTCCCCAAATGAATGAGACCATATAATGTTTGTCATTCTCTGATAGACTTACTTCACTCAGCATAATACCCTCCAGTTCCATCCACGTTGAAGCAAATGGTGGGTATTTGTTCTTTCTGATGGCTGAGTAATATTCCATTGTATATATAGACCACATCTTCTTTATCTATTCATCTTTCGATGGACACTGAGGCTCCTTCCACAGTTTGGCTATTGTGGACATTGCTGCTAGAAACATTGGGGTGCAGGTGTCCTGCCATTTCACTGCATCTGTATCTTTGGGGTAAATCCCCAGCAGTGCAATTGCTGGCTCCTAGGGCAGTTCTATTTTTAACTCTTTGAGGAACCTCCACAGTTTTCAAGAGTGGCTGCACCAGTTCACATTCCCACGAAGAGTGTAAGAGGGTTCCATTTTCTCCGCATCCTCTCCAACGTTTGTTGTTTCCTGCCTTGTTAATTTTCCCCATTCTCACTGGTGTGAGGTGGTATCTCATTGTGGTTTTGATTTGTATTTCCCTGATGGCAAGTGATGCGGAACATTTTCTCATGTGCATGTTGGCCATGTGTATGTCTTCCTCTGTGAGATTTCTGTTCATGTCTTTTGCCCATTTTGTGATTGGATTGTTTGTCTCTTTGGTGTTGAGTTTAAGAAGTTCTTTATAGATCTTGGAAACTAGCCCTTTATCTTTTTTTTTTAATTTATTTTTTATTGGTGTTCAATTTACTAACATACAGAATAACACCCAGTGCCCGTCACCCATTCACTCCCACCCCCCGCCGTCCTCCCCTTCTACCACCCCTAGTTCGTTTCCCAGAGTTAGCAGTCTTTACGTTCTGTCTCCCTTTCTGATATTTCCCACACATTTCTTCTCCCTTCCCTTATATTCCCTTTCACTATTATTTATATTCCCCAAATGAATGAGAACATATAATGTTTGTCCTTCTCCGACTGACTTACTTCACTCAGCATAATACCCTCCAGTTCCATCCACGTTGAAGCAAATGTTGGGTATTTGTCATTTCTAATAGCTGAGTAATATTCCATTGTATACATAAACCACATCTTCTTTATCCATTCATCTTTCGTTGGACACCGAGGCTCCTTCCACAGTTTGGCTATCGTGGCCATTGCTGCTAGAAACATCGGGGTGCAGGTGTCCCGGCGTTTCATTGCATTTGTATCTTTGGGGTAAATCCCCAACAGTGCTATTGCTGGGTCGTAGGGCAGGTCTATTTTTAACTGTTTGAGGAACCTCCACACAGTTTTCCAGAGTGGCTGCACCAGTTCACATTCCCACCAACAGTGTAAGAGGGTTCCCTTTTCTCCTTTTATCCTCTCCAACATTTGTTGTTTCCTGCCTTGTTAATTTTCCCCATTCTCACTGGTGTGAGGTGGTATCTCATTGTAGTTTTGATTTGTATTTCCCTGATGGGAAGTGATGCAGAACATTTTCTCATATACATGTTGGCCATGTCTATGTCTTCCTCTGTGAGATTTCTGTTCATGTCTTTTGCCCATTTCATGATTGGATTGTTTGTTTCTTTGGTGTTGAGTTTAATAAGTTCTTTATAGATCTTGGAAACTAGCCCTTTATCTGATATGTCATTTGCAAATATCTTCTCCCATTCTGTAGGTTGTCTTTGAGTTTTGTTGACTGTATCCTTTGCTGTGCAAAAGCTTCTTATCTTGATGAAGTCCCAATAGTTCATTTTTGCTTTTGTTTCTTTTGCCTTCGTGGATGTATCTTGCAAGAAGTTACTATGGCCGAGTTCAAAAAGGGTGTTGCCTGTGTTCTTCTCTAGGATTTTGATGGAATCTTGTCTCACATTGAGATCTTTCATCCATTTTGAGTTTATCTTTGTGTATGGTGAAAGAGAGTGGTCTAGTTTCATTCTTCTGCATGTGGATGTCCAATTTTCCCAGCACCATTTATTGAAGAGACTGTCTTTCTTCCAATGGATAGTCTTTCCTCCTTTATCGAATATTAGTTGCCCATAAAGTTCAGGGTCCACTTCTGGATTCTCTATTCTGTTCCACTGATCTATGTGTCTGTTTTTGTGCCAGTACCACACTGTCTTGATGACCACAGCTTTGTAGTACAACCTGAAATCTGGCATTGTGATGCCCCCAGATATGGTTTTCTTTTTTAAAATTCCCCTGGCTATTTGGGGTCTTTTCTGATTCCACACAAATCTTAAAATAATTTGTTCTAACTCTCTGAAGAAAGTCCATGGTATTTTGATAGGGATTGCATTAAACGTGTATATTGCCCTGGGTAACATTGAAATTTTCACAATATTAATTCTGCCAATCCATGAGCATGGAATATTTTTCCATCTCTTTGTGTCTTCCTCAATTTCTTTCAGAAGTGTTCTATAGTTTTGAGGCTATAGATCCTTTACATCTTTGGTTAGGTTTATTCCTAGGTATCTTATGCTTTTGGGTGCAATTGTAAATGGGATTGACTCCTTAATTTCTCTTTCTTCAGTCTCATTATTAGTGTATAGAAATGCCACTGACTTCTGGGCATTGATTTTGTATCCTGCCACGCTAGCGAATTGCTGTATGAGTTCTAGCAATCTTGGGGTGGAGACTTTTGGGTTTTCTATGTAGAGTATCATGTCATCGGCGAAGAGGGAGAGTTTGACTTCTTCTTTGCCAATTTGAATGCCTTTAATGTCTTTTTGTTGTCTGATTGCTGAGGCTAGGACTTCCAGTACTATGTTGAACAGCAGTGGTGAGAGTGGACATCCCTGTCTTGTTCCTGATCTTAGGGGAAAGGCTCCTAGTGCTTCCCCATTGAGAATGATATTTGCTGTGGGCTTTTCATAGACGGCTTTTAAGATGTCGAGGAATGTTCCCTCTATCCCTACACTCTGAAGAGTTTTGATCAGGAATGGATGCTGTATTTTGTCAAATGCTTTCTCTGCATCCAATGAGAGGATCATATGGTTCTTGGTTTTTCTCTTGCTGATATGATGAATCACATTGATTGTTTTACGGGTGTTGAACCAGCCTTGTGTCCCAGGGATAAATCCTACTTGGTCATGGTAAATAATTTTCTTAATGTACTGTTGGATCCTATTGGCCAGTATCTTGTTGAGAATTTTTGCATCCATGTTCATCAGGGATATTGGTCTGTAATTCTCCTTTTTGGTGGGGTCTTTGGCTTTGGAATTAAGGTGATGCTGGCTTCATAGAACGAATTTGGAAGTACTCCATCTCTTTCTATCTTTCCATACAGCTTTAGGAGAATAGGTATGATTTCTTCTTTAAACGTTTGATAAAATTCCCCTGGGAAGCCATCTGGCCCTGGACTATTGTGTCTTGGGAGGTTTTTGATGACTGCTTCAATTTCCTCCCTGGTTATTGGCCTGTTCAGGTTTTCTATTTCTTCCTGTTCCAGTTTTGGTAGTTTGTGGCTTTCCAGGAATGCGTCCATTTCTTCTAGATTGCCTAATTTATTGGCGTATAGCTGTTCATAATATGTTTTTAAAATCGTTTGTATTTCCTTGGTGTTGGTAGTGATCTCTCCTTTCTCATTCATGATTTTATTAATTTGAGTCTTCTCTCTCTTCTTTTTAATAAGGCTGGCTAATGGTTTATCTATCTTATTAATTCTTTCAAAGAACCAACTCCTGGTTCTGTTGATCTGTTCCACAGTTCTTCTGGTCTCGATTTCGTTGAGTTCTGCTCGAATCTTTATTAACTGCCTTCTTCTCTTGGGTGTAGGATCTATTTGCTGTTTTTTCTCTAGCTCCTTTATGTGTAAGGTTAGCTTTTGTATTTGAGTTCTTTCCAGTTTTTGAATGGATGCTTGTATTGCGATGTATTTCCCCCTTAGGACTGTTTTTGCTGCATCCCAAAGATTTTGAACGGTTGTATCTTCATTCTCATTAGTTTCCATGAATCTTTTTAATTCTTCCTTAATTTCCTGGTTGACCCTTTTATCTTTTAGCAGGATGGTCCTTAACCTCCACGTGTTTGAGGTCCTTCCAAACTTCTTGTTGTGATTTAGTTCTAATTTCAAGGCATTATGGTCCGAGAAGATGCAGGGGAGAATCCCAATCTTTTGGTATCGGTTCAGACCCGATTTGTGACCCAATATGTGGTCTATTCTGGAGAAAGTTCCATGTGCGCTTGAGAAGAATGTGTATTCAGTTGAGTTTGGATGTAAAGTTCTGTAGATATCTGTGAAATCCATCTGGTCCAGTGTATCATTTAAAGCTCTCGTTTCTTTGGAGATGTTGTGCTTAGAAGACCTATCGAGTATAGAAAGAGCTAGATTGAAGTCACCAAGTATAAGTGTATTATTATCTAAGTATTTCTTCACTTTGGTTAATAATTGAATTATATATTTGGCAGCTCCCACATTCGGAGCATATATATTGAGGATTGTTAAGTCCTCTTGTTGAATAGATCCTTTAAGTATGATATAGTGTCCCTCTTCATCTCTCACTACAGTCTTTGGGGTAAATTTTAGTTTATCTGATATAAGGATGGCTACCCCTGCTTTCTTTTGAGGACCATTCGAATGGTAAATGGTTCTCCAACCTTTTATTTTCAGGCTGTAGGTGTCCTTGTGTCTAAAATGAGTCTCTTGGAGACAGCAAATAGATGGGTCCTGCTTTTTTATCCAGTCTGAAACCCTGCGCCTTTTGATGGGGTCATTAAGCCCGTTCATATTCAGAGTTACTATTGAGAGATATGAGTTTAGTGTCATCATGATATCTATTCAGTCCTTGTTTTTGTGGACTGTTCCACTGAACTTCTTAAAGGGGAATTTTAAGAGTCCCCCTTAAAATTTCTTGCAGAGCCGGTTTGGAGTTCACATATTGTTTTAGTTGCTGCCTGTCTTGGAAGCTCTTTATCTCTCCTTCCATTTTGAATGAGAGCCTTGCTGGATAAAGTATTCTTGGTTTCATGTACTTCTCATTTAGGACCCTGAATATATCCTGCCAGCCCTTTCTGGCCTGCCAGGTCTCTGTGGAGAGGTCTGCTGTTACCCTAATACTCCTCCCCATAAAAGTCAGGGATTTCTTGTCTCTTGCTGCTTTAAGGATCTTCTCCTTATCTTTGGAATTTGCAAGCTTCACAATTAAATGTCGAGGTGTTGAACGGTTTTTATTGATTTTAGGGGGGATCTCTCTATTTCCTGGATCTGAATGCCTGTTTTCCTTCCCAGGTTAGGAAAGTTTTCAGCTAGAATTTGTTCAAATAACTACTTTGGCCCTCTGTCCATTTAGGCACCCTCGGGAACCCCAATTACACATAGCTTTTTCTTCCTCAGGCTGTCGTTTATTTCCCTTAATCTATCTTCATGGTCTTTTAATTGTTTGTCTCTTTTTTCCTCAGTTTCCCTCTTTGCTATCAACTTGTCTTCTATGTCACTCACTCGTTCTTCCACCTCGTTAACCCTCGTCGTTAGGACTTCTAGTTTGGATTGCATCTCATTCAATTGATTTTTAATTTCTGCCTGATTAGCTCTAAATTCTGCAGTCATGAAGTCTCTTGAGTCCTTTATACTTTTTTCTAGAGCCACCAGTAGCTGTATAATAGTGCTTCTGAATTGGCTTTCTGACATTGAATTGTAATCCAGATTTTGTAACTCTGTGGGAGAGAGGACTGTTTCTGATTCTTTCTTTTGAGGTGAGGTTTTCCTTCTAGTCATTTTGCTCAGTGCAGAGTGGCCAAAAGCAAGTTGTATTGGGAAAAAGAGAAAAAGAGAGGAGAGAAAGAAGGAAAGAAAAGAGAAAGAGAAAGAGAAAAAAAAGGGAAGAGAAAAAAAAACGAAAGAAAAAAAAAGAAGAAAAAGAAAAAGAAAAAGAAAGGAGAAAAAAAAGGGGGGGTGGGGGAAGGAAACAAATCAAAAAGCAAAACAAAACAACAAAAAAAAAAAAAAAAAAAAAAAGGAACCGCAGGGGAGTATCTTCTGATTCTGTGTTCTTTAAGTCCCTTGGCTTCTCCTGGAAGTTGTCAGTCTAGCTGGTGTTCTGGGGGAGGGGCCTGTTGTGCTGATTTTCAGGTGTTAGCAGTTGGGGGAGCTGCTGTGCCCCTGCCTGGTGCAGGGCTCAGTGGGGGTTGTTTACCTCGTGAGGCCGCAGGAGGAACAGCCCCAGTGGCGGGGCAGCTCTGGAAACCTGGATTCAGCTCCGGCAGGAACTCCGTCTGCAGGGCCTGGAGGCTCCGGGGCGGGGCCGCTGATCTGCTCAGCTGGGGCAGGAGCGTCCTTGCTGTCCTGGGCCCTCCCGGCCTCTGCCTGTCCCGGGGGAGGCCGGATCCTGGGCTGTGTCCCGGGGCCCTGTGCTCCGGAGCCTGCGCTGGTGGATTCGCGCTCCCAGGCCGAGCAACCCCCTCCGCGGAGCCGCCGCCCGAGCCCCTCCGAGCTGCTCCTGAAACCGCGCAGGCCCCTCTGCACGGAGCCTCTTCCTCTGCCCGAGCCCGGCCGAGCTGCTCCCGGGGCCGCGCAGCCCCCTCCGCGCAGCCCCCTCCGCGGAGCCGCCGCCCGAGCCCCCCGAGCTGCTCCGGGTCCTGCCGTGCACGCTGCAGCCCTTAGGGAGCTCGGCGCACTCTCCTGGGCGCAGAGTTGCTGTCACTGTCCCGGGGAGCCCGAGGGCATCCCCGCCCTCCTGGCGTCCTGCTCCAACTCCCTGCGAGCCCCTTTCCGCCCGGGAAGGTCGGTGCAGCTCCTGCGTCTCCGGGACGGGGCTCTCCTGTCCTGGGGACACTCGCCCCGGCCTCAGCCCGGCTCCTCGCGGGGCCCCTCCCCCTTGGAGGCCTTTGTTCCTTTATTTCTTTCTCCCCGTCTTCCTACCTTGATAGAAGCACGAACTCTTCTCACTGTTGCATTCCAGCTGGTCTCTCTTTAAATCTCAGGCCGAATTCATAGATTTTCAGGATAATTTGAAGGTTTTCTAGGTAGTTTGGTGGAGACAGGTGATTTGGAGACCCTACTCTTCCGCCATCTTGCTCCTCCCCTGAATGTTATTGTTTTAATAAGTGGCTGAGTTCCGAAATCTGTCTTTGTGGTCCATGACCTTCCTTGTTTTTAATGCTTCCACTTAGTACTGCATCTCAGTTATAGCATTTTTAACGTTGACCTGACTAGATTTTACTTCTTTTATTTCTACAGTAAAGGATTCTCTAGTTTTCTTCTGTGCTCTTTTTCCAGCCCAGATGCTATCTTTAAATCATTGTTTTCAACTGTAGTTAGACATCATATATTTGTATTGATGGACTTCCTGGCTGTGAGTACTACCTCATATTATTTTATGGAGGTAAATTTCTCCATCTCATTATTTTTTTCCAGAAAAGAAAGAAGGAAGAAAAAGAAAAACCAAGAAAAACAATAACAACTGCCCTCCCCCAAAAAAACTACCAGATTATTTTTGCCTGGTTGTTAAAAGATTCTAAATCCCAAAATAAGAAACACAATTAGTGTACCATGAATCTAAAAATGAGAAATATATAAGGTACATACATAAAAATTAAATAAGGCAATTAATTAAAAAGAATCAAAGAAAATAAATGAAAATAAAGCATAAAGTACAAAGGAAGCTAGACCCTACTTTCCAAGCAGAGCTGAAGCTCTGCAGCCTCTGTGGTTCGACACCTTGGTGGCAGCGAGTGGTCTGCAGGGTCTGGGGATTGGCCATGGCGCTGATTATCAGGTGCACATCTGCCTGGGAGATGCATCTGCGGGGTCAGAGGCGGGGTGGCGTCAGCGCGTCTGGCCCCCAGCGGGTGGCGCTGTGCTGCTCCCTCAGACCTGGCCCAGATGGGCGGGATACGGGTGGGGTCTCTGGGTCCTCTGGCTCTGGGGCTGAGCATCCTACCCCCAATCTGCAGGGGCCTCCACAGACGAGCCCCCATGCCCCCGGGTCTCCGCCGCTTCTCTCAGAATCCTGCGATCACTACCTGTATCCGAGCTTCTTTTGGTTTTCTTTTTTTATCTCAGACTGTTGTGCCCAAGATTGCGAATCCGAGAAACCTCCGAGAAGCTGACACTGATGCAAACACACGAGGGTTTATTTACCACCTCGAGCTTGTGTCCAAATGTACCCGACAGAGCGGAGCAGGGACTTTTACCCTGAGGTGGGTTTTAGCTTAGTTTTAAGGGCTGGTCTCAGGGACCTCCAGAAGGGCTGGAGTAATTCCTCTAGTTCTGTTTACATTTTGATATGGGGCATTCAAGCGCATTGAGCTCTGTTCTCATTCTAATAGGTGCTTCCTGCCCTTGGCCTGGGCTCAGTTTTGATTCAATTGTGGGGCTTTCTAGGACATTAAGCTGTAAAAATCAAAGGATCCACACCTGGAAGGGAGATGTCACACTGTCCCTATATGCTGAAGATGTGGAAGTAGAAACAGGAAACACGAGAGTCTCCACCAAAATCTGTTAGAACTAAGGAGTGAGTTCAGGAAAGTCACGGGACAAAAACTGACCCTACAGAGCAGAGTAGCCTTGCTGTGTCCCAACAATGAGCACTCAGGAAGGAAAGGAAGGACGTGAAGGCCTTCTCAGGAGCATCAAGGAGAAATAATGAGACTGAACCAAAGGAGCACAAGACTTGTACACTGAGCCATACCAGGCTCTGGGAAGCCTTCCTGGGCTCATGGGGTGGGACCCTCATCTTGTGAAAATGTCCACAGTTCCTGAAGCCACCCTCAGTGTCAATGTCATTTCTATCAAAATCATGGTGGCAGAACTTAGGAAAAAAAACCCATAACATCCATCTTCCTCAACAAATAACCCCGGACAGCAAATCAGTATTGGAGAAGCAGGACAGAGTGAGACGCAGCACTTTCCTATTTCCCCTGTTATGCCCCACCCCTCCAGCGACCCTCAGTTCGTTTCCTATCATTAAGAGTCTGTATTTCCTGCATCTGTTTTGATCTTATTTGTCTTTCCTTCCCTTCACAGTAGTTCATCTACTTTGCTTCTTTAATTCCACCTATGAATGACACCACACGGTTATTCTCTTTCCCGAGTGACTTACTTCACTTAACATGATCCCTTTAGTTCTATCCACATCATTGCAAATGGCAAGATTTCCTTCTCTTTGATAGCTGAGTACCATTCCTCTCTCTATGACCATCATCTATCTCCCATCCTCTTTATCCATCATCTGCCACAGGGCACCGAGGCTCCTCCCACAGTGTGGCTACTGTGGACCCGGCTGCTGTGGACATTGGGGTGCAGTTGTCCCACGTCTTACTGCATCTGTATCTTCGGAGTGAGCTCCAGGCCGTTCACCTGCTGGTCGCAGGGTGGCTCTATTTTAACTTCCTGAGGGGCCTCCACACTGTTTCCAGGGCGGCTGCACCAACCTGCGGTCCTGTCCACAGTGGAAGAGAGTTGAGTGAGATTTGCAGGACGTGGTAAAAGTCTGATCCACATTTCATTTTGCGTCCTGTGGGCTCCAATTCCTTGTCCTTAAGTATTTCTGGGGAACCCGGGTGTTGGGCTCCTTTTCAGTGAGATGTTTCCGAAGCTAACAGGCCCCAGGTGGAGCCTGAAAGGAGGCAGGTGGGGCACATGGAGCACCCGCTGCCTCCTGCACAGCCTCCTGCAGCGCCTGAGTGTCCCGCAGGGGGCGCCCGAGCCCAGGGCCCTCCCATGGGGCGCCCATGTGCAGTAGGCCTCCTCTGCCTGCACTAACAGGAGCCAGCCTGTGCTGGGGAGGCCTGAGGGGGATGTGGGGACACATCTACGAGATGAGCTGAAGCTTCCACAGGACCCTCGGGAAGTCTTCAGGGGGAAATTGGGTCGCGTTCATGCTGACAGGAGCCCCAGTCTCCTCAGGACCCGCGGTGAGGATTTAGGAAGATGTGGGCCTGCATCCACCCTGACAGGAGACCTGGGCCGCCTCAGGACCCGCGGGGAGTCTTCAGGAAGATGTGGGTCCACATCCACACTGACAGGAGCCCTGAGCCACCTCAGGACCCTCGGGGAGGTTTCAGTAAATTGTGGGCCTGCATCCACACTGACAGGAACCCTTGAGCAGCCTCAGGACCTGCGGGGAGGCTTCAGGAAGATGTGGTGCCACGTCCACTCTCACAGGAGCTCCCAGGCCCCTCAGGACATAAGTTGAGGCTTCTGGAAGCCGGGGGCCGCATTCATGGTTACAGGAGCCCCAGCCTCCTCAGAACCCTCGGTGATGCTTCGGGAGGACTTGGGGCCACATGGACAGAACAGGACCCTGACTTCCTCAGGACCCCCGGTGTAGACTTGGAGAAATATGGGGATGCGTCTATGTGGACAGAAGACCCCAGCCTTGTCAGGGCCTGTGGTGAAGCCTAAGAAAAATGTGGGTGCCGCATCCACACTGACAGGAGTCTCCAGCCTCCTCAGAACCCACTGTGAAGGTTTGGGAAGATTATGGGTCACATCCATGCTGAGAGGAAGCCCCAGCCTCCTCAGTTCTTATGGTGAGGCTTGAGGAAAAGGAGGGGCCACGTCAACCCTGACAGGAACCCCATCCTACTCAGGACCAGCACTTTGGCTTCAGGACATATGGGGCTGTGTCTATGCTGACAGGAGCCCACAGCCCCCTCAGGACCCGCGGTGAGTTTTCTGGGGGACGTGGGACCATGTCCATGCTGACAGGAGCCCCCGGCTTCCTGAGGACCTGCTGTGAGGCTTCCAGAGGATATGAGAAATAGTCCACAGTGAAAGGAGACCCGGCGTCCTCTCGAGCCGCTGACTATGACTCAGGAACACGTTGGGCCATGTCCACACTCACAGGAGCCCAGCTCGCTTGGACCCCCTGGAAGACTCTGGAGGAGCTGTTGGCGGCCATGTCTATATCAGAAGGGAGTCCTCAGAACCACATGGTAAGTGAAAGGGTAGAATGAATGGTAAGGTTAGGGGAGTGGAGGCAGTTGGTGGTTAGCCTTAGGTTATATGTTAGGGTTAGTGATTATGCTTATGGTTACAGATTAGAGGTTAGGTGAGGCATAAGGGTAATGGTCAGTAGTTAAGAGTTAGGATGGTGGTTAGGGTAAGGGACAGGATTTACTGTTAGGGTTAGGGTTTAGGCTCTAGGGATTAGGGCAAGAGGTTAGGAGTTGGGGTTAGGATTATGGTTAGAGTTAGGGTTGGGCTGAGGTTTGCAGTTAGGGTTAGGGGTTAGGGTGTGAGTTAGGGTTAGGGTTTAGGGTAAGGGTTTAGGGTTATAGTTAGGGCTAGGTTTAGAATTAGGGCGAGGGTTAGGGTTAGGATAGGGTTTAGGACAAGGGTTAGGGTTATTGTTTGGTTAGGGGTTAGGGTTAGGGACAGGTCAGGGTCAGAGTACGGTTTTGGAAGAGGGTAAGAGATACATTTAGGGAGTGGGTTAGGGGTTAGTTTTAGGGTACGGGTTAGGGTAGAGTTTGGGGTATGAGATAGGATTAGTATTAGAGGGTTAGGGTTAGGGTACAGGTTAAGGTCAGGAATAGGATTTGAGTACATTAAGTTAAGTTTAGGTTTAGAGGTTAGGGGTAGGGTTAGATTTAAGGTAGCGCTCAGGGTTAAGGGTTTAGAATAGGTTTAGGAGTTAGGGTGAGGTTTGGCAGGAAGGTTCAGTGAATGTGTTTCGGTCTTGGGGTTTGTGTTTGGTTTTCGATTAGTGATAGGTCTTGTTTAAGGTTTAGGTTAACATTAGGCTTAAGTGTAGTGTTAGGGTTATATCTGTGTATGGTTAGAGTTTGGGTCCTGGCATGTGCCTGCACTGGGACTCCTAGTATCTTGGGCAGTTTAGTTTTATGCACTCTATTTAGGTTTTGGGTTCAAAGATAGCTTGACTCCACCAAGTTTGTGGCCTCCCCAGAGAATGAAAATCCAGGCTTCTGTTGGGGTCAGAAAAGACATGGCAGGCTTCTCCCGAGCTGAGCTAAGGAGGGGATTTGTGACTCTAAATACTCTTTATTTGGATTTTCAGTTGCCTTTCTGATTTTATCTCTTCTGCGCACATGTTTCATCAATACTATCAATTATTATTTTAAAGTTTTACTTGAATTCCTCTTTGTTTTTTTTTTAATTTTTTAATTTATTTATGATAGTCACAGAGAGAGAGAGAGAGAGGCAGAGACACAGGCAGAGGGAGAAGCAGGCTCCATGCACCCGGAGCCTGATGTGGGACTCGATCCCAGGCCTCCAGGATCGCGCCCTGGGCCAAAGGCAGGCGCCAAACCGCTGCGCCACCCAGGGATCCCTGAATTCCTCTTTGTAAACACTGTATGATATAGTTTCAGGTTTACCACATAGTGATTCAACCTTTGGATACAACGCCTGGTACTGGTCACAGGTGCTCTCCACTATCCCAATCGCCTGATTCCCCATCCCCCCCCACTTTCCTCTGGTTTTATTAGTTTATTCTCTGGGGTTAATAGTGTGTTTTTTTATTTGCTTCTCTCATCCCCCCCTCCGCCCCTTTGCCAGTTTGTTTGGTTTCTTAAAATTCACATGTGAATGCAATTGTATGGTATTTGGTATATGTCTTCCTCTGACTGAGTTCATTTAGCATAAGTCCTTCCACTTCTCCCACGTCATTGTAAATGGCTTCATTTCATCCCTTCTGATGACCGAGTGATGTCGCAGCGTGTATATTTACCACATCGTCTCTGCCCATTCATCTGTCGATGGACATCTGGGCTGTATCCACAGTTTGGCTCTTGTTGATAATGCTGCTACAAACACTGGGCTGCGTGTCCCTTTCGAATCTAGTAAACAACTTCTGTATCCTTGGGGAAAATACCTAGCAGTGCAATTTTGGAATCGTAGTGTAGCTCTATTTTTAACCTCTTTTAAAAAAAATTTTTTTATGATAGTCACAGAGAGAGAGGCAGAGACACAGGCAGAGGGAGAAGCAGGCTCCATGCACTGTGAGTCCGACGTGGGATTTGATCCCGGGTATCCAGGATCGCAAAATGGGCCAAAGGCAGGTGCCAAACCACTGAGCCACCCAGGGATCCCCTATTTTCAACTTCTGGAGGACCCTCCACAGTGTTTTCCACAGTGGCTGCACCTGTTCGCCTGCCCACCAGGAGTGTAAGGGGCCTCCCTCTTCTCCATAGCCTCAATGACACCTGTTGTTTCTTCTGTTATTAATTTTAGCCATTATGATGGCTGTCAGGTGACATCTCATTGTGGTTTTGGTTTGCATTTCCCTGCTGATGGGTGACGCTTACTATCTTTCTGTGCGTCTCATGGCCATCTGGATGTCTTGTCAGAGACAAAGTCTATTCATGTCTTCTGCCCATCTGCAGTTGGATAATTTGTGTTTAGGATGCTGAGATTTATATTTCCTTTATGTATTTTGGATGCTAAATCTTTATTGGATATTTTGTTTACAAATATCTCCTCTCATTTTGTATGTTGCCTTTTAGCGTTGGTTTTTTCTTTCACTTTGCGGAAGCTTTTAAATTTGATGAAGTCCCAATAGTATTTTTGCTTTTGTTTCCCTCACCTCAGAGGCATATCTAGAAAGAAGATCTAGTGGCAAATGTCAAAGACGTTGCTACCTATCTTTTCTTCTTTGTATGGTTTCAGGTCTCACATTTAGGTCTTTCATCCATTTTGAATTTATTTTTTATATACATGGTGTAAGAAAGTGGTCCAGTTTCATTCTTCTACATTTGGCTGCCTGGTTTTCCCAACACCATTTGTTCTTATCCTGGGGTCAGGGTTAGGGTTTGTTGAAGAGACTGTCTTTGTGCTTTGGATATTCCTTCCTGCCTCGTTGTCGATTAATGGATCATAGAGTTACAGGTTTGTATCTTGTTTCGGCTTTTCATTCTGTTCTATTGATCTAAGCGTCTCCTGTTGGGAGGTCCTTGATTACTGATTCAATTTCTTTGCTGGTTATCTGTCCAAGTTTCTTATTTCTTCCTTTTTCATTTTTCCTATGCTATATATTTCTAGGAATTGATC
The DNA here is from genome assembly GCF_053574225.1 of Canis aureus. NCBI lineage: Eukaryota > Metazoa > Chordata > Mammalia > Carnivora > Canidae > Canis > Canis aureus. The sequence continues at coordinate 73,154,299 of NC_135617.1, forward strand.
TATTTCTTCCAGGTTCTAGGTTGCTGGCATATAATTTTTCATAATGTTCTCTTATAATTGTTTGTATTTCTCTAGTGTTGGTTGTTATATTTCTTTTCTCATTTGTGATTTTATTTTGGTCCTTTCTCATATTTTTATCTTTTTGCATTTTTAAAGATTTATTTTTGGATTCATGAGAGACACAGAGAGGCAGAGGTATAGACACAGGGAAGTTGAGGCTCCATGTGGGGAGCCTGATGTGGGACTTGATTCCCCAGGACCCCGGGATCATGACCTGAGCCAAAGCACATGCTCAACCACTGAGGCACCCAGGGGCTTGCTGATTCAATTCCTTTGCTAGTTATGGGTCTGTTCACATTTTCTATTTCTTTATATTTCAGTTTTGCTCATTTGCGCATTTCTGGGGGTTTGTCCATTTCTTCCAGGTCTCCCAGTTTGTTAGCGTATAATCTTTCATAGTATTCCCTTATAATTGTCTAATTTTTCTGGTGTTGATTGTCATCTCTCTTCTCTCATTTGTGATTTTATTTATTTAGGTCTTTTCTCTTTTCTCTTTGATAAGGCTGGCTAGGGCTTGATCCATTTTCTTAATTATTTTGAAGAACCATCTCTTTGTTTCGTTATTCCATTCTACTGCTTTGTTGTTTCTGTATTGTTTATTTCTCCTCTCATCTTTATTTTCCCCCTCTTCTATATGCTTTAGGCTTTGTTTGTTATTCCTTTTCCAACTCCTTAAGGTGTAGGGTTAGGCTGTGTATTGGAGACTTCTTCTTTCTTGAGGTAGGCCTGTATTGCTATGTACTTCCCTCTAAGGACTGCCTTTGCTACATCCCAGAGGTTTGGAGAAACATGTTTTCATTTTCATTTGTTTTAAATTTCCTCGTTAATTTCCTGGTTGCTCTATTCATTCTCTAGTAGGATGATCATAAACTCCAAGTACTTCTGGTCTGTCCAATTTTTTTCTTACTGTCGACTTCCAGTTTCATAGCGCCTTGGTCCGAAAATGTACATGGTGTGATATCAACCTTCTTGTACCTGTTGTACCTGTTGAGGGCTGATTTGTGGGTCATGATATGATCTGTTCTGGAGAATATCCCATGTACACCTGAAAGGAATGTGTATTCTGCTTTAGGTTGAAATGTTCAGACTATATCTCTTGAGTCCCTGTGGTCCAGTGTGTCAAGGCTATTTTTCCCTTGTTGATTTTCTGCGTAGGTGATCTGTCCATTGCCATAAGTTTGTTTTAAAATCCCCTGTCATTGTATTATTATCAGTGACTTTCTGTACGTTTGTTGTTAATTGGTTTCTATATTTAGGTTCTCCCATGTTGGCAGCATAAATATTTAGTTGTTTGAACTTTTTTTTTAAATAAATTTATTTTTTATGGTGTTCAATTTACCAAGAAACAGAATAACACCCAGTGCTCATCCCGGCAAGGGCCCCCCTCAGTGCCATTCACCCATTCACCCGCACCCCCCACCCTCCTCCCCTTAAAGTATCCCTCGTTCCTTTCTCAGAGTTAGGAGTATTTATGTTCTGTCTCCCTTTCTATTTCCCACACATTTCTTCTCCATTCCCTTATATTCCCTTTCACTATTATTTATATTCTCCAAATGAATGAGAACATACACTGTTTGTCTTTCTCCGATTGACTTACTTTACTCAGCATAATGCCCTCCAGTTTCATCCACGTTGAAGCAAATGGTGGGTATTTGTCGTTTCTAATGCCTAAATAATATTCCATTTTATACATAAACCTCATCTTCTTTACACATTCATCTTTCAATGGACACCAAGGCTCCTTCCACATTTTAGCTATTGTGGACCTTCTGCTATAAACATCGGGGTGCCGGAGTCCCGTCCTTTCCTTGCATCTGAGTCTTTGGGGTAAATACCCAAAGCTGCAATTGCTGGGTCGTCAGGCAAGTCAATTTTTATCTCATGAGGAACCTCCACTCAGTTTTCCAGCGTGACTGCACCAGATCACATTCCCACCAACAGTGTAAGAGTCTTCCCTTTTCTTCGCATCCTCTCCAACATTGGTGGTTTCCTGCCTTGTTAATTTTCCCCATGCTCACTGGTGTGAGGTGGTATCTCATTGTGGTTTTGATTTGTATTTCCCTGATGTCAAGTGATGCAGAGCGTTTTTTCATGTGCATGTTGGCCATGTCAATGTCTTCGTCTGTGAGTTTTCTATTCATGTCTTTTGCCCATTTCATGATTGGATTGTTTTTTTCCTTGGTTTTGAATTTAAAACGTTCTTTATAGATCTTGTAAAGTAGCCCTTTATCTGATACTTCTTTTGCATATATCTTCTCCATTCTTTAGGTTGTCTTTTAGTTCTGTTGACTGTATCCTTTGCTGTGCAAAAGCTTCTTATCTTGATGAAGTCACAATATTTCATTTTTGCTTTTGTTTCTTTTGCCTTTGTGGATTTATCTTGCAAGAAGTTACTGTGGCTGAGTTTAAAAAGGGTGTTGCCTGTGTTCTCCTCTAGGATTTTGATGGAATCTTGTCTCACATTGAGATCTTTCATCCATTTTGAGTTTATCTTTGTGTATGGTGAAAGAGAGTGGTCTAGTTTCATTCTTCTGCATTTGGATGTCCATTTTTCCCTGTACCATATATTGTAGAGACTGTCTTTCTTCCAATGGATAGTTTTTCCTACTTTATCGAATATCAGTTGACCATGAAGTTCAGGGTCCACTTCTGGGTTCTCTATTCTGTTCCATTGATCTATGAGTCTGTTTTTTTGCCAGTACCACGCTGTCTTGATGACCACAGTTTGTAGTACAACCTGAAATCTGGCATTGTGATGCCCCCAGATATGGTTTTCTTTTTTAAAATTCCTCTGGCTATTCGGGGTCTTTCCTGATTCCACACAAATATTAAAATAGTTTGTTCTAACTCTCTGAAGAAAGTCCATGGTATTTTGATAGGGATTGCATTAAACGTGTACATTGTCCTGGATAACATTGACTTTTTCACAATATTAATTCTTCCAATCCATGAGCATGGAATATTTTTCCATCTCTTTGTGTCTTCCTCAATTAGTTTCAGAAGCGTTCTATAGTGTTTATGGTTGAGATCCTTTACCTCCTTGGTTAGGTTTATTCCTATCCTACTCTACCTAGAAAACCCAAAACCCTCCCCCAGAAGATTGCTACAACTCATACAGCAATTTGGTAGCGTGACAGGGTACAAAATCAATGTCCAGAAATCAATGGCATTTCTATACACTAAAAATGAGGCTGAAGAAAGAGAAATTGAGGAGTCAATCTCATTTACAATTGCACCCAAAAGCATAAGATAACTAGGAATAATACAGTCTTTGGGGTAAATTTTAGTTTATCTGATATAAGGATGGCTACCCCTGCTTTCTTTTGAGGACCATTTGAATGGTAAATGGTTCTACAACCTTTTATTTTCAGTCTGTAGGTGTCCTGTCTAAAATGAGTGTCTTGTAGACAGCAAATAGATGGGTCCTGCTTTTTTATCCAGTCTGAAACCCTTCGCCTTTTGATGGGGTCATTAAGCCCATTCACATTCAGAGTTACTAATCGACAAATATGAGTTTAGTGTCATCATGATATCTATTCAGTCCTTGTTTTGTGGATTATTCCACTGAACTTCTTCTTGAAGGGGAATTTTAAGAGTCCCCTTTAAAATTCCTGCAGAGCTGGTTTGGAGGTCACATATTCTTTCAGTTCCTTCCTGTCTTGGAAGCTCTTTATCTCTCCTTCCATTTTGAATGAGAGCCTTACTGGGCAAAGTATTTTTCGTTGCATGTTCTTCTCATGGAGGACCCTGAATATATCCTGCCAGCCCTTTTTGGACTGCCAGTTCTCTGTGGAGTGGTCTGCTGTTACCCTAATGCTCCTCCCCATAAAGGTCAGGGATTTCTTGTCTCTTGCTGCTTTAAGGATCTTCTCTTTATCTTTGGAATTTGGGAACTTTACTATTAAATGTCGAGGTTTTGGACGGTTTTTATGATTTTAGGGGGGGGATCTCTCTATTTCCTGGATCTGAATGCCTATTTCCCTTCCCAGATTAGGAATGTTTTCAGCTAGGATTTGTTCAAATACATATTCTGGCCCTCTGTCCCTTTCGGTGCCCTAGAGAACCCCATTACAGGTAGGTTTTTCTTCCTCAGGCTGTCGTTTATTTCCCTTAATCTGTCTTCCTGGTCTTTTAATTGTCTGTCTCTTTTTTCATCAATTTCCCTCTTTGCCATCAACTTGTCTTCTATGTCACTCACTCGTTCTTCCACCTCGTTAACCCTCGTCGTTAGGACTTCTAGTTTGGATTGCATCTCATTCAATTGATTTTTAATTTCGGCCTGATTGGATCTAAATTCTGTAGTCATGAAGTTTCTTGAGTCCTTTATACTTTTTTCTAGAGCCACCAGTAGCTGTATAAGTGCTTCTGAACTGGCTTTCTGACATTGAATTGTAATCCAGATTTTATAACTCTTAGGAGAGAGGACTGTTTCTTTCTTTTGAGGTGAGGTTTTCCTTCTATTCATTTTGCTCAGTGCAGAGTGGGCAAAAAAAATTGTATTGGGAAAAGGAGAAAAAGAGAGAGAAAGAAGGAAAGAAAAGAGAAAAAGATAAAAGGGAGAAAAAAGAAAAAAGAGAAGAAAAAGAGAAAGAAAAAGAAAGAAAGAAATAAAGGGTGGGGGAAGCAAACAAATGAAAAAGAAAGAAGAAAAGAAAAGAAAGAAGAGAAGAGAAAAGAAAAGAAAAAAAAGAAAAGAAAAAAGAAAAGAAAGAAAAGAAAGAAAAGAAAAGAAAAGAAAAGAAAAGAAAAGAAAAGAAAAGAAAAGAAAAGAAAAGAAAAAACACGGGGGAGTATCTTCTGATTCTGTATACTTTAAGTCCGTTGACTTCCCCTGGAACTTGTCCGTCTAGCTCATCTTCTGGGGGAGAGGCCTGTTGTGCTGATTTTCAGGTGTTAGCTCTTGGGGGAGCTGCTCTGCCCTCTGCCTGGTGCAGGGCTCAGTGGGGGTTGTTTAACCCGTGAGGCCCCTGGAGGAACCAGTGACGCCGGCAGCTCTGGAGCCCTGGATTCAGCTCCCACAGTAACTATGGAGCTCTCCCTCTGCAGGGCCTGGAGGTGCCAAGGCGGGGACGCTGATCTGCTCAGCTCTGGGCAGAAGCGTCCTAGCTGTCTTGGGCCTTCCCGGGCTCTTCCTGTCCCAGGGGGAGGCCGGATCCTGGGCTGTGTCTGGAGCCCTGTGCTCCAGTGCCTGTGCTGTTGGATTCCCCCTCCCGGCCACACAGCCGCCTCCGCGGCATCACCACCCAAGCCCCTCTGAGCTGGTCCTGGAGCCCCGCAGCCCTCTTCGCAGGGATCCTCTTCCTCTGCCGGAGCCCCCTCCGAGTGCTCCTGGCCTCGCAGCCCCCTCCATGCGGAGCCGCCGCCCAAGCCCCTCCAAGCTCCTTAAGGTCCAGCCGTGGGCCCTGCAGTCTTTTAGGTAGCTCGGCCGCGGGGTATGGTGCAGTCTCCTGGGTGCGCAGGTGTCTTGTAGTGTCCAGGGAGCCCGAGGGCATCCCCACCATCCTGGCATCCTGCTCCAAGTCCCTGCGAGTGCCTTTCCACCCAGGAAGATTGGTGAAGCTCCTGCTTCTCCGGGACAGAGCTTTCCTGTCCTGGGGGCACTCGCCCCGGCCTTAGCTTGGCACCTCGTGGGGCCCCTCCTCCTTGGATGCCTTTTGTTTCTTTATTTCTTTTCCCCCCTCTTCCTACCTTGATAGAAGTGCGAACTCTTCTCACTGTAGCATTCCAGCTGGTCTCTCTTTAAATCTCAGGCCGAATTCATAGATTTTCAGGATGATGAAGATTATCTAGGTAATTTGGTGGGGACAGGTGATTTGGGGACCCTACTCTTCCGTCATCTTGCCCCTCCCTCCACTTTCCTATTTCAACCAATGTCACAGAGACACAGGATAAAGCAGTGTGGTTCTCGGGCTCTGGCTGGCTCCGTTGGTTAAGCATCCGACTCCTGACTTCACGACTTCACCCTTGGTCTTGATCTCGGGGTCATGAATTCTAGCCCTGTGCTGAACTGTGGACGAGGCATGGAGCATACTTAAACAAACCAAACCCACAGGGGTGTGGTTCTGGCATAAGCTGAAGGAGCAGAATAGAGAGCCTGGAAGAAAATGCACTCTGATACCGTCAACTGATTTTTTAAACTTAATTTAATTTAAACCCAATTAATTAACAGTATAGTGTATTATACTTTCAGAGGTAGAATTCAGGGATTCACCAGTTGGAGATAACACCAGGGCTCATGACATCACGTGCCCTCCTTCATGCCCATCTACCAGTTACCCTGTCCCACCACTCCACTCCCCTGCCCTCCAGCGACCCTCAGTTTGTTTCCTGTGATTGAGTCTTTTTTTCCTCCATCTCTGTTTTCATCTTATTTGTTTTTCCTTCCCTTCACAGATGCCCATCTGCTTTGCTTCTTTAATTTCACCTATGAATGCAACCATACGGTAATTTTCTTTCCTGACTGACTTATTTCACTTAACATGATCCCTCTAGTTCTATCCACGTCATTGCAAATGGCAATATTTTCTTCTCAATGATAGCTGAGTACCATTCCTATCATCTAACTATCTATCATCTATGACCATCATCTATCTTCCATCCTCTTTATCTATCATCTGCCTGAGGGCACCGAGGTTCCTCCCACAGTGTGGCTACTGTGGACACGGCTGCTGTGGACATTGGGGTGCAGGTGTCCCCGAGTCTCATGCATCTGTATTCGGGGTGAGCTAAGGCCGTGCACCTGCTGGTCCCAGGGCGGCTCTATTTGTAACTTCCTGAGGAGCCTCCACACTGTTTCCAGGGCGGCTGCGCCAGCCTGCGGTCCGGCCCACAGAGGAAGAGGGTTGAGTGAGTTTTGCAGGATGTGGTTGAAGTCTGGTACACATTTCATTTTGTGTCCTGTGGGCTCCAATCATTGTCCTTAAGTATTTCTGGGGAAGCCGGGTATTGGGCTCCGTTTCAGTGAGATGTTTCCAAAGCTCATAGGCCTCAGCTGGAGCCTGGAAGGAGGCAGTTGTGGCCCTGTGCATGGGGACCCTGCCTCCTGCATGGCCTCCTGCAGTGCCTGAGCATCCCACAGGAGGCTCTCAAGCCCAGGTCCGGCCCAAGGGCCGCGAAGGCTCAGTAGGCCTCATCCACCTGCACTAACAGGAGCCCACCTGTGCTGGGGAGGCCTGAGGAGGACATGGGGACGCATCCACGCTGATGAGCCCCGGTCTCCTCAGGAACCGCAGTGAGGCTTCAGGAAGATGTGGGCCCACATCCATCCTGACAGGAACACCTGGGCCGCTTCAGGACCTGCAGGGAGGCTTCAGGAAGCTGTGGTGCCGTCCACTCTGGCAGGAGCTCCCGGGCTGCTCAGGACATAAGTTGAGGCTTCTGGAAGGTAGGGGCCACATCCACGGTGTCAGGAGCCCTGGCCTCCTCAGAACCCGCAGTGACGTTATGGGAGGACCTGGGGCCACGCCCACACAACAGGGCGCTGACGTCCTCGGGACCCCCGGTGTAGACTTTGGGAAATATGGGGATCCTTCCATGTGGACAGAAGACCCCAGGCTTGTCGGGGCCTATGGTGAGGCCTAAGAAAGATGTGGGTGCCGAATCCACACTGACAGGAGTCTCCGGCCTCCTCAGGACCTGTCCTTTGGCTTCGGGATATATGGGGCTATGTCTATGCTTACAGGAGCCCACAGCTCCTTCAGGACCCGCGGTGAGTTTTCTGGGGGCCGTGGGGCCATGTCCAGGCTGACAGGAGCCCTCGGCCTCCTGAGGACCTGCTGTGAGGCTTCCAGAGGATGTGAGGCATAGTCCACAGTGACAGGAGACCCAGCGTCCTCAGGACCCACTGACTATGACTCAGGAACACGTGGGGCCACGTCCACACTCACAGGATCCTGGCTTCCTCAGGACCCCCTGGAGGACTCTGGAGGGACCGTTGTGGGCCATGTCCACATCAGACGGGACTACTCAGAACCACAGTGTAAGTGAAAGGGTAGAATGAATGGTAGGGTCAGGGGAGGGGAGGCACTTGGTGGTTAAGTTATGTTAGATGTTAGGGTTTAGTGATTATGATTATGGTTACGGATTAAAGGATAGCGTGAGGGATAAGGGTAAGTGTGAGTGGTTAGGAGTTGGATGGGGTTAGGGATTAGGGAAAGGGGTTAGGGTTAGTGTTAGGGACAGGATTTAGAGTTAGGGTTAGGGTTTAGGCTTAGGGATTAGGGCAGGATGTTAGGAGTTGGGGTTAGGGTTATGGTTAGTGTTAGGGTTGTGATTAGGTTTGCAGTTAGGGTTAGGGATTAGGGAGTGAGTTAGGGTTAGTTGTTAGGGTTACGGGTTAGGGTTAAAGTTAGGGCTAGGTTTAGAGTTAGGGTGAGCGGTAGGGTTAGGATAGGGGTTAGGATTAGGGTTAGTGTTTGGTTAGGGGTAATGGTCAGGTCAGGGTCAGGGTAGGGTCAGGGTACGGTTTTGGAAAAGGGTAAGAGAAAGGGTTAGACAGTGGGTTAGGGGTTAGTTTTAGGGTACGGGTTAGGGTACAGTTTGGGGTATCAGATAGGGTTAGTATTAGAGGGTTAGGGTTAGGGTACAGGATAAGGTTAAGAATAGGATTTGAATACATTAAGTTAAGGTTAGGGTTAGAGGTTAGGGATAGGGTTAGATTTAATGTAAGGGTCAGGGTTAAGGAAACCTAACAATAGGTTTAGGAGTTAGGGTGATGCTTGGCAGGTAGGTTCAGTGAATGTGTTTCGGTCTTGGGGTTTGTGTTTGGTTTTTGATTAGTGATAGGTCTTGTTTAAGGTTTAGGTTAACATTAGGCTTAAGTGTAGGGTTAGGGTTATGTCTGTGTAGGTTAGAGTTTGGGTCTTGGCCTGTGCGTGCACTGGGACTCCTAGTATCTTGGGCAGTTTAGTTTTATGCACACTATTTAGGTTTTGGGTTCAAAGATAGCTTGACTCCAACAAGTCAGTGGCCTCCCCAGAGAATCAAAATCCAGGCTTCTGCTGGGGTCAGAAAAGACATGGCAGGCTTCCCCGAGCTGAGCTAAGGAGGGGATTTGTGGATCTAAATACTCTTTATTTGGATTTTCAGTTGCCTTTCTGATTTTATCTCTGTGCCCACGTGTTTCATCAATACTAATAATTATTATTTTAAACTTTTAATGAATTCCTGTTTGTAAACACAGTATGATATAGTTTCAGGTTTACCACATAGTGATTCAACCCTTGGATACAATGCCTGGTAGTGGTCACAGGTGCCCTCCACTATCCCCATCCCCTGATTCCCCATCTCCCCCAACTTCCTCTTATCTATTAGTTTATTCTCTGTGGTTAACAGTGAGTTTCTTGGTTTTCTTCTCTCATCCTACCCCTTCGATCCCCTTGCCAGTTTGTTTGGTTTCTTAAAATTCACATGTGAATGCTACTGTATGGTATTTGGTATCTGTCTTTCTCTGACTGAGTTCATTGAGCATAAGTCCTTTCCACTTCTCCCACATCATTGTAAATGGCTTCATTTCATCCCTTGTGATGACCAGTGATGTCGCAGTGTGTATATTTACCACATCGTCTCTGCCCATTCTTCTGTCGATGGACATCTGAGCTGTATCCACAGTTTGGCTATTGTTGATAACGCCACTCCAAACACTAGGCTGCGTGTCCCTCTTTGAATCTAAGAGACTACTTTTATATCCTCGGGATAAATACCTAGCTGTGCAATTTTGGCATCATAGGATACTTCTACTTTTAACTTCTTGAGGACCCTCCACACTGTTTTCCACAGTAGGTGCACCTGTTCACAGGACCACGAGGAGTGTAAGGGGGGTCCGCCTCTTCCATAGCCTCACCGACACCTGTTGTTTCTTGTGTTCTTAATTTTAGCCATTCTGACGGCTGTCAGGTGACATCTCATTGTGGTTTTGGTTTGCATTTTCCTGATGATGGGTGACGCTGGGTGTCTGTCCATGTGTCTGGTGGCCATCTGTATGTCTTGTCAGAGACAAAGTCCATTCATGTCTTCTGCCCATCTGCAGTTGCATAATTTGTGTTTAGGATGCTGAGATTTATATTTGCTTTACGTATTTTTCATACTAACTCTTTATTGGATGTGTTGTTTACAAATATCTCCTCTCATTTTGTATGTTGCATTTTAGCGTTGCTTGTTTCCTTCACTTTGCAGAAGCTTTGCAATTTGATGAACTCCCAATAGGAGTTTTGCTTTTGTTTCACTCACCTCAGATGCATATTCGGAAAGAAGATCCAATGGCCAATGTCAAAGATATTGCTGCCTATCTTTTCTTCTTTGTATGGTTTCAGGTCTCACATTTAGGTCTTTCATCCATTTTGAATTTATTTTTTTATATATATGGTGTAAGAAAGTTGTCCAGTTTCCTTCTTCTGCATTTGGCTGCCTGGTTTTCCCAACACCATTTGTTCTTATCCTGGGGTCAGGGTTAGGGTTTGTTGAAGAGACTGTCTTTGTGCCATTGGATATTCCTTCCTGCCTTGTTGTCGATTAATGGACAACAGAGTTACAGGTTTGTATCTTGTTTCAGCTTTCCATTCTATTCTATTGATATCAGCGTCTCCTGTTGGGAGATTCTTGATTGCCGATTCAATTTCTCTGCTGGTTATCTGTGTGTTCAAGTTTCTTATTTCTTCCTTTTTCATTTTTGCTATGTTGTATATTTCTAGGAATTGATCTATTTCTTCCAGGTTCGGGGTTGTTGGCATATAATTTTTCATAATGTTCTCTTATAAACGTTTGTATTTCTAGTGTTGGTGGTTATTTCTCTTTTCTCATTTGTGATTTTATTTGGGTCCTTTCTCATCTTTATATCTTTTTTTTTTTTACAGATTTTATGTATTCATGCGAGACGCAGAGAGACAGAGGTATAGGCAGAGGGAAAATGGGGCTTCATGTGGGGAGCGTGATGTGGGACTTGATGCCCCAGGATCCTGGGATCGTGACCAGAGCCAAAGCACATGCTCAACCACTGAGGCACCCAGGTGCCTTGCTGATTCAATTCCTCTGCTAGTTATGGGTCTGTTCACATTTCTATTTCTTCCTTTTTCAGTTTTGATTGTTTGCACATTTCTAGGGATCTCTCCAATTCTTCCTGGTCTCCCAGTTTGTTAGCATATAATCTTTCATAGTATTCCCTTATAATTGTCTTATTTTTCTGGTGTTGATTGTGATCTCTCTTCTCACATTTGTGACTTTATTTATGTAGGTCTTTTCTCTTTTCTCATTGATAAGGCTGGCTAGGGCTTGTCTATTTTATTAATTATTTTGAAGAACCAGCTCTTTGTTTTGTTATTCCTCTCTACTGTTTTGTTGTTTCTGCATTGTTTATTTCTGCTCTCATCTTTATTTTTTCCCTTCTTCTGTAGGCTTCAGGCTATGTTTGCTATTCCTTTTCCATCTCCTTTAGGTGTAGGGTTAGGTTGTGTATTGGAGACTTCTTGTTTCTTGAGGTAGGCTGCTATGTACTTCCCTCTTAGGACTGCCTTTGCTACATCCCGGAGGTTTTTGAAACATACTTTCATTTTCATTTGTTTTAAATTTCCTATTTAATTTCTTGGTTGCTTCATTCATTCTCTAGTAGGATGTTCATAATCTCCACGTATTTTTGGTCTGTCCAATTTTTTTTTCTTACTGTCGACTTCAAGTTTCATAGTGTCGTGGTCCAAAACTGTACATGGTGTGATATCAACCTTCTTGTACCTATTGTACCTGTTGAGGGCTGATTTGTGGGCCATGATATCTGTTCTGTAGAATGTCCCATGTGCAGTTGAAAGGAACGTGTAGGTATCCCTGGGTGGCGCAGCAGTTTAGCGCCTGCCTTTGGCTCAGGGCGCGATCCTGGAGACCCGGGATCGAATGCTACATTGGCCTCCCGGTGAAAGGAGGCTGCTTCTCGCTCTGCCAATGTCTCTGCCCCTCTCTCACTCTCTCTCTCTATGTGCTATCATAAATAATAAAAAACGAAAGGAATGTGTATTCTGCTTTAGGATGAAATGTTCAGACTCTATCTGTTGAGTCCCTGTGGTCCAGTGTGTCAAGGCTATTGTTCCCCTGTTGATTTTCTGTATAGACGATCGGTCCATTGCCATAAGTGGGTGTTAAAATCCCCTGTCACTGTATTATTATCAGTGAGTTCCTGTACTGTTGCTGTTAATTGGTTTCTATATTTAGGTACTCCCATGTTGGCAGCATAAATATTTAGTTGTTTGATCTTGATAGAGAGTCTTTTTAATTATGAAATAATGTCCTTTTTCATCTCTTCTTATACTAGTTGTTCTCTCTTTTTTGAAATTTAAATATTTTATTTATTTATTCATGAGAGATACACAGAGAAGCAGAGGCAAAACATAGGCAGAGGGAAAGGCAGGCTCCGCAAAGGGAGGCTGATGTGGGACTCGATCCTGGGATCCCAGGATCACCCCTGAGCTGAAGGCAGATGCTCAACCACTGAGCCACCAGGTGTCCCCCAGGGTTAGGTTTCAATTCTCCTTTGTCTGATATAAGTATGGGTCCTCCAGCTTTCTTTTGATATTCATTAGCGTGATAGATGATTTTCCATCCCCTGACTTTCAATCTCCTGGTGTCTATAAGTCTAATGTGAGCATCTTGTAGGCAGCATACAGATGTATCTTGTTTTTTTAATAATGATTTTATTTATGAGACAGAGAGAGAGAGAGAGAGAGAGGCAGAAAATTAGACAGAGAGAGAAGCAGGCTCCCCACCAGGAGCAGAATATGGGACTCGATCCTAGACTCCAGGATTACACCCTGAATCAAAGGCAGAGGCTCAACCCCTGAGCCACCCAGGGCTCCCGGATCCTGTTTTTTAAGCCCCTCTGATACCCTATATCTTTTGATTGGAGCATTTAGTCTATCAGCCTTCAGAGTGATTATTCAAAGATATGAACTTTGTGCCTTTGTGTTTCCGGAAGAGTTGGTGTTTCTGGTGACTTTCTGTGGTCCTTTCTAGTCTTTGTTTCTTTTGGTCTCTTTTTTCCCCCACTAGAAGAGTCCCTCTTAAAATTCCTTACTAGACTGGTTAAGTGGTCATGAACTCCTTTATATGTTGCCTGTCTAGGAAAATCTTTATCTCTCCTTCTCTCCTGAATGTCACCCTTGCTGAAGAAAGAATTCATACAAATTGGACTCCAATAAAAAGAAATTTAAAAACATAAAATAAATTCTTTCTAATATGATTGAGGAAAATGGCATGTAGGAGGAAAACCAGAAGCACAAAGGAAGGGGAAAGATTTCACCATCTGTAGCCTTCACAGGGACCAGGTGTCCTTTCCTAGGAGGTGCCCCCTGTCCGTAGGATGCTTCCTTCCCCTCTGTGCTCCTTGCTGGAACCCATCAGGTACATCTCCGTGCCTCCAGAATGTCTGCAGTCGTGGTTTATAGCGTCTTCCATGTATCCTATTGGGGATCACAGTGTCTTGTATGTAACCATCCAGCTGCTGTTTGACAACATTGGGGGGATTCCGACTTTTGCTGGTTTTGGGGTGTGTGTGTGTCTATCACATGCAGCTATCACGTGCAGCTATCGGATCCTCTGGCTGGGTAACCCAAAACCCCGAAATGGTTGGCAAAACCTCATTTCTGGTGCTGGCGCTGGGTGGCTAGCTGGGCTCTCCTGTCCACCCCGGGGCTCACTCATGCAGTGACTTTCCACTGGAGGGTCAGCTGAGCTGGAAGGTCCGGCTCGGCCACATTCCCATGTCCGGCAGTGGGTCCTGCCAAACTCTGGCTGCTTCTCTTCTCCCCAATGCCTCTCTAGCAGGGAACCAGACATTTGGTCCACCCTTGGGGGGAGATCCTGAGGAGCCAGCTGCCCATGGCGGGGAGCCATGGGGCTACCTGTATGTGGGAGTCAGGGTGGGGATGGGGCGGGGGTTGTCGGTCCCCTGTCCTGACTGTCCTTCAGGCTGAGACCCATGCTCACCCACCCCCTACTCACTCGGGCAAGGAAGGTGCCCTCCACACATTGGTGTGAGAGATCCAGCACCACAAGGTGTGCACGCTGAGTCCACCTGGTGAGGGTGGCCCAGGTGCGTGAGCTGCAAGTGTGGGACCCAGGAAATTTAACAAAAATCTCCTACCCCTGGACAAGCAGAGCAGGACTGATTCCATTGGTGCTACACCCGCCAACTCCCCTATGACCCCCAAATGACCTGCTTATGGCTTAAGGCGCTGCCCCACCCTAGTCAGGCCACTGGGCACACCCTAATTGGAAATGGGCTCATAACAATGTAACCCTGCTTTGTGCCCACCAAAATCGTGCACCAATTCTGACCAAAGTAATAGACCAGCTCAAGTGGATACTATAGGGTAAGGTGTAATTCAATCAGCCACCTACATGTGGACCGACATGACTGTGCAACTTTCTGCATATCCCATGGTCCACTGGCCCCTATAAAGCTGCCTCGCCTCTTAGTCTCGGGGTCCAAGTCCCTGCTCCAATGTATCTGGTGCACTTGGACCCAAGCTCCAGCTAGTAAAGAGACCATCGGGAGTTTGCATTGATGTCGGCTCCTTGGTGGTTTCTTGGATTCGCAATCTTGGGCACAACACAAGGGCCTGCTGTCCTGAAATCACTTCCACAGCCACGCTGACCGCCGTGCAGGCCCTCTGTGCCCAAGGCCCCCAGGCACGGGTTGCAGGTAGGGGAGGAAGTGCCCCGGAACCCGTCCAGGCCCGGCCCCCTGGACAGAGGGAGCAGTGACCTCTCAGGTCACTTTGCACAGACCCTGGTGACCTGAGGCTCCTTGGCTGTCACTCTGTCCTGCCCATTCAGGCCCACGGGGCACAGGCTGAGTCCCAGTAAAGTCTGTGAGGCCTGACCCTGGCATCCGGCCACCCCTGGATGGCACGTGGGGACGTCAGCTGTGTGTGCCCAGCGGGGCCCCTGCATGGGCTGGTTGGGGCCTCGGTGGTGCCCCCTCCTCCTCTCTGGGGGTCTCTCCACGCCCTATACACAGAGTTCTGGGAGACACAGAAATGGGCTGGTTGTGCATTTTCACACCACAACACTTTATTGAATTTGTACAGCAAACGGGCTCAGAGCAGAGGGTGCGCGCCTTCCCCTGGGGAAGGAGACCTTTTTGTCTTTAGGGGAGGGTGAGAATCACACAGGGTGAGGGGGCGAGTGCTGGAGTCCCCCACCTGGGAGCATGTGTGGACTCTGGTTGGGGGCGTGTGTCCTGAGGTTTCAGCCTGAGAGACGGTTCTGAGGACAGCAGAGCTGACCTGGAACTGCAGCTCATGGGCTCCTGTGCTGGGTCCCTGCAGGGCAGCTGGATCCCGGCCTCGGGACCCCTGGGGCCCCAACACCTGTAGGAGCCTGCCTCCTGGTGTGGGTGTGGGTGTGGGTGGGGCCCACCAGCCTACCCCTCCTCTCCCCACCCTGGGGTGTACCGGGATCCCCCGGTCTGCCCTAGGTCAGCGACCTGGATCTGTGGGGCACGCCCAGTGCCCAGGATGCCACCTCCAACTGTGAGAAGGCTCGCTCAGACCGGGGCCAGAATCCAGGGCTGGCCAGGGCCATGGGGGGCTGGATCCCATTAGTCTTTGTGTTGGGCCTGGTGGGGGCTCAAATCAACCCAGCTCCCCAGAGCCTGGTGCCCAGTCAGCCCAGGTCCCTCTAGGTTAGGGGCTGGTGTCCTGTGCAGGGTGTGCCATGCTCCAGGATGGACAGTGGGGGGAGGCAGGGCACAGTGGGTCCTCTGCACCACTCACCTGCACACACCCTGTTGGGGGCTCCCTGTCTTCCCTCCTCCCTGCAACCCCTGGGTACTCTATGGAACACCCGGGCTTCTGATGGGAGCAGGGTATCCAGAGAACCCCGTGGAGGCTGAGCATGTCCCACAGGGAGCAGCTGCACCAGGTCCTTGCTCAGGGCCGATGGTGTGGTGGTGGATGGTGTGGGGGCATGGGTATGATGGTGGTGGAGTCTGGGGGCCAGTGTAGGGGGGATAGTGTTGAGGTATAGTGTGGGTGGGGATTGTGTGGGGCTTTGTGTGTGTGAGGGGGATGGTGTAGGGGCAATGCCATGGGGGATGATGATGTAGGGGGATGATGTGTTTCTGGCAAATTAGGGGATGGGGTGGGGGGCTGGCAGACACACGGCAAACCCTTTCTCTAAGATGCACAAGGAGACGTCTACAGATAAAGGTGACCCCAGTCTGGGGTTTGCTGTGACACCTGCCCCTGGGTCTCCGTGTGGTCAGTGCAGAGCCCTGGCTGGACCGGGGGCAATATCTTGGATCATCATACTCTGTATGTTTACAAATTGCATATTGTCTCAAATTAAATGCATAGAATTTAGAAATAAATAAAGCACTGAGAAGGGGTGACACCCTGACCCGTCCGACCCTCATCGGATCGATGTGTGTCCTCCTCCAGTCACAGCCATGCACCCAGCCCACAGATCCCCTTACTGCCCCCCACGGCCCGCAACCCCGCCCCCTGCTTTTCAGAGGGCCGTCCCTCACACCTTTGGGGTTCAGCTCACATGGCAACCCCTGGAGCCCCCATCCTAGTGGCCTCCTCATCCCTGAGGCCCCGGTGGAGGGGGCACGGGGGTTATCCCCAGCACCTTACCATGCAGCTGTGTGTTGCTGGCTGCTGTTCTTCTCCCGGCCTCAGAAACCCTGTGTTCCCGACCCAGAAGCCCCTGGTCTTCCCCTGGAGCCCAATCCCACCTGGCCCCTCAACCTCACCCTACCCTTTAGAAGTACCAAAACATGATGTGACTGCTGAATGTCCTGTTGACGTCCAGGTCTACCTGCGTGATGTCCTACGAAGAGACCAGGGCCTCCTCCTTCATTTCCTGTGGGAAAACCGGGGAGGAGGAGCAGGTGTCAGGAATACAGACCCCCACCTGTCACGAGCTGCTGTGCTCGACAGGGAGCCCTGGGGCAACCATGGGAGTGTGTCCTGCAGAAACCTCCTTCCTTCCTCTGGGAGGCCGGGGAAGGTGGGAGTGCCCTCTGTGCCCGTGGAACTGTGTGAGGGCCTGTGCCCAGCTGTTGTGGGCAGGGAGGTGACTGAGGGTCAGCCTGGGTGGGATGGCATAGGGGTTCAGCCCAGGTGGGAGGGGACATAGGGTTGTTGTGCTCAGGATTGCGAATCTGAGAAACCACTACGGAGTTGATACCAATGCAAACACATGAGGGTTGATTTCCAAACTCGAGCTTGTGTCCAAGTACACCCGAACCCAACACAGCGGAGCAGGGACCTGGACCCCGAGTTGGGTTTTAGCTTATTTTTAAGGCCTTGTCTCACGGACCTCCAGAAGGGCTGGAACAATTCCTCAAGTTCTGTTTACATTTTGATATGGGGCCTTCATGGGCATTGAGCTCTGTTCTCATTCTAATAGGTGCTTCCAGCCCTTGGTGTGGGCTCAGTTCTTATTCTATTGTGGGACTTTCCAGGGCAATAAGCTGTAAACTTTTGTTTTTTTCCTGTAACTGAAGTAATGTAAATTTCAGCTGTTCTTCACAGGGTCCTGGGATGGCTGGACGTGTTCGAACGCTGAACTTAAAGTGGAAAGGCCTTTATTTTGTCGGCTTCTTGCGTCCATTCCCATCCTATCTAGCTCCTTCCCCCTTACCTGGAGCTCCTAAGAGATTAATTGCAAATGACCTCAGCCTGACAGCCAGTGTTGGGGGACAGGCCCAGGGATTTGGGATCAGGAAGACCTGGCTCCTGGGCGTCCCAGCTGTGCAGTGGGATTCGATGCTGCAGACTCTTACTCCCTGAGGCTATCTTGACAACTGACTTTGTACATACAAAACCTGTCCTTTCTCTTTAGAAGATGAAGAGTGAGTCAAAGTGTTTTTTCTCCGCACTTCTGATTGCTCAGATTCCAATCTGAGACGTATTTCCTGTTAATAAGGATAATTTACTATCCGTAGTACTATGGTTAAAATATTCTGACACAAGTAAATCAGAGGGATGAGGGATTGTCTTCTCTTTCTTCACAGCTCAGTCACTCATTAGGAAGTGCATCTTTATCATTTGGAAAGAACTGAGAGACATTATTACCAATGGTCCTATTCTTATCTGAAGGATTCTTCCCTGAGATTCTTCCCCTTTTTCAACTGGCACTGAAACACTGTTAACTTTTTGGAAGACAAATGTCCAGGAAATAAATGTTATGCATTGCTAATTTTAAATGCACTTGCAATATGGTGTCTATTATAAAAGAAGTATTTTTATCTGATTTTTGCTATTTATTATCCGTTCCTGCTTTTCAGGTTGAGGAGGCATTATACGTGTTCATAAGTGTTTTTCTTTCCTTCTGATATAAAATTCTTACTTTGTTCCCATCGAAGGAACTCTTTTAGAATAAGGCAAAAGTTAATTCAACGATTCTTAAAATGTCTTTACACTTGGAGGCTGATTCATTTAAGTCAATTTTCAAAATAAATCTTATTTATTAGGAAAAAACAAAGATTTATAGGGAAATTGAGAAGATAGTACAGAGCATTCACATGCACTTGCACTCAATTTCTCCAATTATTGATATATTAGTACGGTACAAATATTAGCTAATGAATCAATATTAAAATATTCGCATTAAAAAAATATTCGCATTAACCAAAGACCATACTTTATTCAGATTTCCTTAGTTTTTGCTAAGTTACCACCCCTCATATGACATTCCATTTGTCCTCCTGTTTTCTTAGGCTCCTCTGGATTGTGACAGTCTTTCAGCCTTTCCTTGTTTTTGTTGAACTGGAACACTTTGAGAAGTAGAGTATTTTGTAAAATTTCCCTCAGTTGGGACATGTCTGTTGTTTATATCATGATTTAAATATTTCTGTGGATTATATACAGAGATATACTCCCATTTTCATCATATCATATAAAGAATAGATACTATCTACATGATTTATCAGTCTTGGCATCATTCTGGTCATCTTGCTGAAGTAGGGTTTGTCAGCTTTCTCCGTAGTAAACTGATTCTTTTATTATTATTATTATTATTATTATTATTATTATTATTCTATTAGCATTATTATTTTAAGTTTTTCATAATATATTTTGTAGAAGGAAGTTACTATGTGTATTGCACACATAAGAGTGGGAAGCTATGCTCATGAACTTGACGGTGGAATGTCTGCACAAATTGTTTGAAATTCTTCTACATGGGAGATTTCTCTTCCCTCTAGGTTTGTTTCATTGTTTTTCTTCAAAGATGTTATTTATTTATTTTAGAGAGAGTGGAGAGAAAAAGCATGAGTGAGCGGGACAGAGGGAGAGGGAGAAGCAGGTTCCCAGATGAACTGGGAGCCTGCCTTGGGACCTGGATCATGATCCGAGCCTAAGACAGAAGCTTAACTGACTGAGCAACCCAGGTGCCACACTTTGTTTCTTTCTTTTTTTTAATAATAAATTGACTTTTTATTAGTGTTCTATTTGCCAGCATACAGAATAACACCCAGTGCTCATCCCGTCTAGTGCCCCCCTCAGTGCCCGTCACCCATTGACCCCCACCCACCGCCCTCTTCTCCTTCAATCACCCCTAGTTTTTTTCCCAGAGTTAGGAGTCTTTATGTTCTGTCTCCCTTTCTGATATTTCCCACTCATTTCTTCTCCCTTCCCCTATATTCCCTTTCACTATTATCTATATTCCCCAAATGAATGAGAACATACAATGTTTGTCCTCCTCCAATTGACTTACGTCACTCAGGATAATAGCTTCCAGTTCCATCCATGTTGAAGCAAATGGTGGGTATTTGTCGCTTCTAATGGCTGAGCAAGGCCCACCTTTTCTCTCTCTTCATCTTCTCAGTCTCCTATGATATGAATATTATTGTTTTAATAAGTGGCTGAGTTCCCAAAATCTGCCTCTATGGTCCATAAAGTTTCTTGTTTTTAAGGCTTCCACTTGGGACTGCATCAGAGTTATAGCATTTTTAACGTTGGCCTGACTAGATTTTACTTCTTTTATTTCTCCAGTAAGGGATTTTCTAGTTTTCTTCTGTGCTCTTTTTCCAGCCTAGCTGCTATCTTGATAATCATTGTTTTATTTTTATTTATTTATTTATTTTTTTTGATAATCATTGTTTTAAACTGTATTTAGACATTATATATGTGTATTGATGAACTTCCTGGCTGTGAGTAATACCTCATGTTATTTTATGGAGGAGAATTTCTCCATTTCATTATTTTTTCCAGAAAAGAAAGAAGGAAGAAAAAGAAAAACCAAGAAAAACAATAACAACTGCCCCCCCCCAAAAAAAACCCACCAGATTATTTTGGCCTGCTCATTAAAAGATTCTAAATCCCAAACTATGAAACCCAATTAAAGTACCATGAAAGTAAAAATAAGAAATATATAAGGTACATACATAAAAGTTAAAATAAGGCAATTAATAAAATAGAATCAAAGAAAATAAATGCAAAAAGAGCACAAACTACAAAGGAATCTAGACTCTACTTTCGAGGAGGAGCTGAAGCCCTGCAGCCTCTCTGGTCTGACAACTTGGTGGCAGCAAATGGTCTGTGTGGGGTCTGGGCATGGGCCATGGCGCTGATTGTCAGGTGCACATCTGCCTGGGAGTTGCACCTGTGGGGGTCAGAAGCGGGGTGGGCGTCAGCGCCTCTGGGCTCCAGCGGGCGGCGCTGTGCTGATGGGCGGGATGCGGGTGGGGTCTCTGTGTCCTCTGGCTCTGGGGCTGAGTATCCTGCCCCCCAGTCAGCTGGCGCCTCCACAGGAGAGCTCCCAAGCCCCCGGGTCTCCGCTGCTTCTCTCAAAACCCTGCGTTCACTCTACCTGCGTCCGAGCTTCTTTTGGTTTTGTTTTTTCATCTCAGACTGTTGTGCCCAAGATTGCGAATCCGAGAAACCACCGAGAAGCTGACACTGATGCAAACACACGAGGATTTATTTACAAACTCGAGCTTGTGTCCATGTATACCCTACACAATGGAGCAGGGACTAGGAACCGGAGGTGGTTTTTAGCTCAGTTTTAAGGGCTGGTCTCGGGGAACTCCCGAAGGGCTGGAGCAATTCCTCAAGTTCTGTTTACATTTTGATATGGGGCCTTCAAAGGCATTGAGATCTGTTCTAATAGGGGCTTCTTGCATTTGGCCTGGGCTCAGTTTTTATTCTATTGTGGGGCTTCCTGTGTCCTGACAATGAGCACCCAGGAAGGAAATGACGGATGTGACTCCCTTCTCAGGAGCATCACAGAGAATAAATAATCAGACAGGACCAAAGGAGCACAAGACTTGTGCACTGAGCCATACCAGGCTCTGGGAGGCCATCTTGGGCTCGTGGTTTGGGAGCCTCATCTTGTGAAAATGTCCGCAGTTCCTGAAGCCACCCTCTATTTCAATGTCATTCCTGTCAAGTCATGGTGACAGATCCTATAAATAGGAAAAAAAAACCCCATAACATCCATCTGCCCCCACAAATGACCCCAGAGAGCAAATCAGTATTGGAGAAGCAGGACAGAGCGGGACGCAGCACTTTCCTATTTCAAACGATGTCACAGAGACACAGGATAAAGCAGTGTTGTCCTCGGGACCCCGCCTGGCTCCGTCGGTTAAGCATCCGACACTTGACCTCACCTCCCGTCCTGATCTCGGGGTCGTGAGTTCTAGCCCTGGGCTGGTCCATGGACGAGGCCTAACGCCTACTTAAACAAACCAGACCCACGAGAGTTGGTCCCACCATAAGCTGAAGGAGCAGAACAGAGAGTCCAGAAGGAAACGTGCTCTGATACAACTGATTTTTTTAACTTAATTTAATTTAAACCCAATTAATTAACGTATAGTGTATTATACTTTCAGAGGAAGAATTCAGAGATTCACCAGTTGGAGATAACCGCAGTGCACGTGACATCACATGCCCTCCTTCATGCCAGTCCCGTTATGCTCTCCCACGTCCCCTCCCCTGTTGTGACACTCAGTTTGTTTCCTAAATATAAGAGTCTGTATTCGCTGCATCTGTTTTCATCTTATTTGTTTTTCCTTCCCTGCACAGATGTTCATCTGCTTTGCTTCTTTAATTCCACCTATGAATGACACCACACGGTCATTCTCTTTTCCGACTGACCTATTTCACTTAAGATGATCCCTCTCCTTCTATCCACGTCATTGAAATGGCAAGATTTCCTGCTCTTTGATAGCTGAGTACCATTCCTCTCTCTATGACCATCATCTCTCTATCATCCTCTTTATCCATCATCTGCCACAGGGCACCGAGGGTCCTCCCGCAGTGTGGCTACTGTGGACCCGGCTGCTGTGGACATTGGGGTGCAGTTGTCCCATGTCTCACTGCATCTGTATCTTCGGAGTGAGCTCTAGGCTTTACACATGCTGGTCGCAGGTCGGCTCTATTTGTAACTTCAGGAGGCGCCTCCACACTGTTTCCATGGCGTCTGCATCACCCCGCGGTCCTGCCCACAGCGGAAGAGGGTTGAGTGAGTTTTGCAGGACATGGTAAAAGTCTGGTCCACATTTCGTTTCGCGTCCTTTGGGCTCCAGTTCCTTCTCCTTAAGTATTTTTGGGGAAGCTGTGTGTTGGGCTCCTTTTCAGTCAGACGTTTCCAAAGCTAACAGGCCA
Source organism: Canis aureus (assembly GCF_053574225.1). NCBI lineage: Eukaryota > Metazoa > Chordata > Mammalia > Carnivora > Canidae > Canis > Canis aureus. The sequence goes on from NC_135617.1 coordinate 73,176,957, forward strand.
CAGCTGGAGCGTGGAAGGAGGCAGAGGTGGGCCTGGGGACGGGCACGTGCCTCCTGTAGCGCCTGAGGATCCCACAGGGGTGCCTGAGCCCAGGCACCGCCAAGGGGCAAGCATGTGCAGTAGGCCTCATCTGCCTGCACTAACAGGAGCCAGCCTGTGCTGGGTAGGCCTGAGGAAGACGGGGGGACATGTCCACACTGATGAGCCACAGCCTCCTCAGAACCTGCAGGGAGTCTTCAGGGGGATATTGGGCAGCCTTCATGCTGACAGGAGCCCCGGTCTCCTCAGGACACACGGTGAGGCTTCAGGAAGATGTGGGCCCACATCCACCCTGACAGGAGCCCTTGGACCACTTCAGGACCTGAGGGGAGACATCAGGAAATTGTGGGCCCGCACCCACCCTGACAGGAGCTCCTGGGCTGCCTCAGGACCCGCGGGGAGGCTTCAGTAAGATGTGGGCCCCCATCCACGCTGACAGGAGCCCCTGGGCCGCCTCAGAACGTGGGGAGGCTTCTGAAAGATGGGGCACCGCTTCCACTCCGGCAGGAGCTAATTGGCCCTTCAGGACATAAGTTGAGTCTTCTGGAAGCTGGGGGCCGCATCCACAGTGACAGGAGCCTCGGCCACCTCAGAACCTGCGGTGACACTTCGGGAGGATGTGGGGCCTCGTCCACACAACCGGACGCTGATGTCCTCAGGACCCCCGGTGTAGACATCGGGAAATATGGGGATGCGTCCATGCGGACAGAAGACCCCAGCCTTGTCATAGCCAGTGGTGAGGCCTAAGAAATATGTGGATGCCAACACTGATAGAAGTCTCCAGCCTCCTCAGGACACACTGAACGATTCGGATGATTTGGGACCAGGTCCATTCTGACAAGAGCCCCCAGCCTCCTCAGGTCTTATGGTGAGGCTGAGGAAAATGTGGGGCCACGTCAAGACTGAGAGGACCCCCCGTCCTCCTCAGGACCTGCACTTTGGCTTCGGGACACATGGGGTTGTGTCTAAGCTGACAGGAACCCACAGCCTCCTCAGGACCCGGGGTGAATTTTCAGGGGACATGGGGCCATGTCCAGGCTGACAGGAGCCCCCGGCCTCCTGAGAACCTGCTGTGAGGCTTCCAGAGGATGTGAGGCATCCAGAAGGATGTTCCTTCTCCTTCCAGAGGTGGCATACTCCACATTGACAGGAGACCCGGCGTACTCAGTACCCGCTGACTATGACTCTGGAACACGTGGGGCCACGTCTGCATTCACAGCAGCCCGGCTTCCTCAGGACCCCTTGGAGGACTCTGGAGGCACCGTTGGGGGCCACGTCCATGTCAGAAGGGACTCCTCAGAACCATAGGATAAGTGAATGGGTAGAATGAATGGTAGGGTCAGGGGAGGGGAGGTGGTTGGTGGTTAGGCTTAGGTTAGATGTTGGGATAGTGATTATGCTTATGGTTACAGATTAGAGGTTAGGGTGAGGGATAAGGGTAAGGTCAGTGGTTAGGAGTTAGGATGGGGGTTTGGGTTAGGGACAGGAGTTAGAGTTAGGGTTAGGGTTTAGACTTTAGGGATTAGGGCACGAGGTTAGGAGTTGGGGTTTGGGTTATGTTTAGAGTTAGGGTTCGGCTACGCTTGCAGTTAGGGTTAGGGGTTAGGATGTGAATTAGGGTTAAGGGTTAGCGTTAGGGGTTAGTTAAAGTTAGGGCTAGGTTTAGGGTTAGGGTGAGGGTTAGGTTTAGGATACGGGTTAGGGCTAGGATTAGGGTTAGAGTTTGGTTAGGGGTTATGGTTAGGGTCAGGTCAGGGTCAGGGTACGGTTTTGGAAAAGGGTAAGAAAGTGTTAGGCAGTGGGTTAGGGATTAGTTTTAGGGTCCGGGTTAGGGTACAGTTTGGGATATGAGATAGAATTAGTATTAGAGGGTTAGGGTTAGGGTACAGGTTAAGGTTAAGAAAAGGATTTGATTACACTAAGTTGAGGTTATGGTTAGAGGTTAGGTTAAGGGTTAGATTTAAGATAAGGGTCAGGGTTAAAGGTTTAAAAGAGGTTTAGGAGTTAGGGTGAGGGTTGGCAGGAAGGTTCAGTGAATGTGTTTTGGTCTTGGGGTTTGTGTTTGGTTTTTGATTAGTGATAGTACTTGTTTAAGGGTTAGGTTAACATTAGGCTTAAGTTTAGGGTTAGGGTTATGTCTCTGTATGGTTAGAGTTTGTGTCTTGGCATGTGCCTGCAGTGGGACTCCTAGCATCTTGGGCAGTTTATTTTTATGCACTCTATTTAGATTTTGGTTTCAAAGATAGCCTGACTCCACCAAGTCAGCGGCCTTCCCTGAGAATCAAAATCCAGGCTTCTCTGGGGTGAGAATAGGCATAGCAGGCTTCTCCTGAGCTCAGCTTAGGGGAGGGGATTTGTGGCTCTAAAGACTCTAAGGATTTTCAGTTTCCTTTCTGATTTTATCTCTTGTGTGCCCATGTTTCCTCTATACTACTAATTATTATTTTAAAGTTTTACTTGAAGTCCTGTTTATAAACATATGATATAGTTTCAGTTTTACCACATAGTGATTCAACCCTTGAATACAACGCCTGGTACTGGTCAGAAGTGACCTCCACAATCCCCATCCCCTGATTCCCCATCCCCCCCACCTTCCCCTGGTATTTATTAGTTTATTCTCTGTGGTTAAGAGTGTGTTTTTTTGTTTGCTTCTCTCATCCCCCCCCTCTTCCCCTTTACCAGTTTGTTTGGTTTCTTAAAATTCACATGTGAATGCAATTGTATGGTATTTGGTATCTGTCTTTCTCTGACTGACTGAGTTCATTTAGCATAAGTCCCTTCCACTTCTCCCACGTCATTGTAAATGGCTTCATTTCATCCCTTCTGATGACCGAGTGATGTCGCAGTGTGTATATTTACCACATCGTCTCTGCCCATTCTTCTGTCGATGGACATCTGGGCTCTATACACAGTTTTGCTGTTGGTAACGCTGCTACCAACACTGGGCTGTGTGTTCCTCTTCGAATCTACTAAACTACTTTTGTATTCTCGGGGTAAATACCTGGGTTTGCAATTTTGGAATCGTAGGGTAGCTCTATTTTTAACTACTTTTTTTAAATTTTTTTTTATGATAGTCACAGAAAGAGAGGCAGAGACACAGGCAGAGGGAGAAGCAGGCTCCATTCACCGGGATTCTGACGTGGGATTCGATCCTGGGTCTCCAGGATCACGCCCTGGGCCAAAGGCAGGTGTCAAATCACTGCGCCACCCAGGGATCCCCTATTTTTAACTTCTCGAGGACCCTCCAGACTGTTTTCCACAGTGGCTGCACCTTTATTTATGTATTCATGAGAGACACAGAGAGGCAGAGGTATAGACACAGGGAAAATGAGGCTCCATGCAGGAAGCCTGATGTGGGACTTGATTCCCCAGGACCTCGGGATCATGACCTGAGCCAAAGCACATGCTCCACCACTGAGGCACCCAGGTGCCTTGCTGATTCAATTTCTTTGTTACTCATGGGTCTGTTCATATTTTATATTTCTTCCTATTTCAGTTTTGCTCGTTTGCACATTTCTAGGGATTTTTCCATTTCTTCCAGGTCTCCCAGTTTGTTAGCATATAATCTTTCATAGTATTCCCTTATCATTGTCTTATTTTTCTGGTGTTGATTGTGATCTCTCTTCTCTCATTTGTGATTTTATTTATTTAGTTCTTTTCTCTTTTCTCATTGATAAGGCTGGCTAGGGCTTGATCCATTTTATTAATTATTTTAAAGAACTAGCTCTTAGTTTTGTTACTCCATTCTACTGTTTTGTTGTTTCTGTATTGTTTATTTCTGCTCTCATCTTTATTTTTTCCCTTCTTCTTAGGCTTTAGGCTTTGTTTGCTATTCCTTTTTCAGCTCCTTCAGGTGTAGGGTTAGGATGTGTATTGGAGACTTTTGTTTCTTGAGGTAGGCCTGTATTGCTATGTACTTCCCTCTTAGGACTGCCTTTGCTACATTCCAGAGGTTTGGAGAAACATGTTTTCATTTTCATTTGTTTTAAATTTCCTCTTTAATTTCCTGGTTGCTCCATTCATTCTCTAGTAGGATGATTATAAACTTAACATATTTTTGGTCTGTCCAAATTTTTTCTTACTGTCGACTTCCAGTTTCATAGTGCTGTGTTCCGAAAATGTACATGGTGTGTTATCAACCTTCTTGTACCTGTTGTACCTGTTGAAGGCTGATTTGTGGGCCCTGATATGATCTGTTCTGGAGAATGTCCTATGTGCACTTGAAAGGAATGTGTATTCTGCTTTCGGATCTAATGTTCTGACTATATCTGTTGAGTCCCTGTGGTCCAGTGTGTCAAGGCTTTGTTCCCTTGTTGATTTTCTGCTAGACGATTGGTCCATTGCCATAAGTGGGTGTTGAAATCCCGTCATTGTATTATTATCAGTGAGTTCCTCTACATTTGTTGTTAATTGGTTTCTATATTTAGGTACTCCCATGTTGGCAGCATAAATATTTAGTTCTTTGATCTTGATAGTCTTTTTAATTATGAAATAATGTTCTTCTTCATTTCTTCCTACAGTATTTGTTTTTTCTTTTTGAGATTTAAATATTTTATTTATTTTTTCATAAGAGATACACAGAGAAGCAGAGGCAGAAACATAGGCTGAGGGAGAGGCAGGCTCGCCTAAGGGAGGCCGATGTGGGACTCGATCCTGTGATCCCAGGTTCACACCCTGTGCTGAAGGCAGATGCTCAACCACTGAGCCACCAGGTGTCCCCCAGTGTTTGGATTCAAATCTCGTTTGTCTGATATAAGTATGGTTCCTCCAGCTTTCGTTTGATATCCATTAGCGTGGTAGATGTTTTTCCCTCCCCTGACTATCAATCTGCTGGTGTGTATAGGTCTAAGGTGAGCATCTTGTGGGCAGCGTAAGGATGGATCATGTTTTTTTAATAACGATTTTATTTATGAGAGACAGAGAGAGAGAGAGAGAGAGAGAGAAAATTAGGGAGAAAGAGAAGCAGACTCCCCACCAGGAGCCCAATATGGGACTCGATCCCAGACTCCAGGATCACAGCCTGAGTCAAAGGCAGATGCTCAACCCCTTGAGCCACCCAGGCATCCCGGATCCTGTGTTTTAAGCCACTCTGATATGCTATATCTTTTGAATGGAGCACTTAGTCTATCAGCATTCAGAGTGATTATTCAAAGATATGAACTTTGTGCCTTTGTGTTACAGGAGGAGTTGGAGTTTCTGGTGACGTTCTCTGGTCCTTTCTAGTCTTTGTTGCTTTTGGTCTCTTTTTTTCCCCCACTAGAAGAGTCCCTCTGAAAATTCCTTACAGGACATGTTAAGTGGTAATGAACTCCTTTATATTTTGCCTATCTGGGAATTCATGATCTCTCCTTCTCTCCTGAATGACACCCTTGCTGAAGCATGAATTCATACAAATTGGACTCCAATAAAAAGAAATTTAAAAACATAAAATAAATTTTTGGTTTTATGATTGAGGAAAATGGCATTTAGGAGGAAAACCCGAAGCTGAAAGAGAGCAGGACAGATTTCACCATCCGTAGCCTTCACAGGGACATGATGTCCTTTCCAAGGAGGGGCCTCCCCTCCGTAGGATGCTTCCTGCCCCTCTGTGTTCCTTGTTGGCACCCAGCAGGCACATCTCTGTGCCTACAGCACCTCTGCAGTCGTGGTTTATTGCGTCTTTCATGTATCCTATTGGGGACCACAGCATCGTGTATGTAACCATCCAGCTGGTGTTAGACAACATTGGGGGGATTCCGACTTTTGTTGGTTTTGTGGTGTGTGTGTCTCTATCACATGCAGCTATCATGTGCAGCTACTAATCCTCTGGCTGGGTCACCCAAATGCCGAAATGGTTAGCACAACATCATTTCTGGTGCTGGCGCTGGGTTGCTAGCTAGGCTCTCCTGGCAGACCCGGGGCTGGCTCTTGCAGTGACTTTCTGCTGGAGGGTCACCTGAGCTGGAAGGACCGGCTTGGCCATATTCCCATGTGTAGCAGTGGGTCGTGCCATGCGCTGGCTGCTTATCTTCTTCCCAATGTCTCTCCAGCAGGGAGCCAGACCTCGGGGCCGCCCTGGTGGAAACTCCTGAGGATCCAGCTGCCCATTGGGGGGAGCCCTGGGACTGCCTGTGTTTGGGAGTCTGGGTAGGGACGGGGCTGGGGTTCCTTGGTCCCCTGTGCTGCCTGGCCTTCAGGCCGAGCCCCATGCTCACCCAGCCCCTATTCACTAAAGCGAGGAGGGTACCCTGAACCTGCTAGTGTGAGAGATCTAGCACCACAAGGTGTGCAGGCTGAGTACACCTTGCGAAGGTGGCCCACGTGCATTAGCTGCAGTGTGGGACCCTGGAATTTTAACAAAAATCCCTTACCCCTGGACAGGCAGAGCAGGACTGATTCCATTTTGTGCTCCAAATAATCATAGGCCATCTCCCCTATGACCGGACATGACCTACTTATGGCTTAAGGCACTGCTCCACCCTACTCAAGCCACTGGGCACACCCTAATCCGAAATCCGTTCATAACAATGCAACCCTGCTTTGTGCCCCACAAAGCTGTGCGCCAATTCTGACCAAAGTAATAGGCCAGTTCAAGTCGATACTATAGGATAAAATGTAATTCAATCAGCCACCTGCGTGTGGACCGACATGACTACGCATCTTTCAGCGTTCCCTTGGGCCACTGGCTCCTATAAAGCTGCTACACGTCTTAGTCTTGGGGTCCAAGTCCCTACTCCTCTGTGTCGGGTGCACTTGGACCCAAGCTCCAGCTTGTAGAGAAACCCTCGGGAGTTTGCATCAGTGTGGTCTCCTTGGTGGTTTCGAATTCGAATTGCGAATTCGCAATCTTGGGCACAACACAAGGGCCTGTTGTCCTGACATCCCTTCCAGGGCCACGCTACCGTCCTGCAGGCCCTCTGTGCCCCAGGCACACAGGCACGGGGTTGCGGGGAGGGGAGGAAGTGCCCCGGAACCCGGCCAGCCCCGGCCCCCTGGACAGGCGGAGAACAGACCTCCCAGGTCACTTCCACAGACCCTGGTGACCTGAGGCTCCCTGGCTGTCACTCTGTCCCAGCCCCTCCTGGCCTGCTGGGCACAGGCTGAGTCCCAGTAAAGTCTGTAGGGCCTGACCCTGGCGTCTGGGCACCCCTGGAAGGCATGTGGGAACGTCAGCTGTGTGTGCCTGGCAGCGCCACTGCAGGAGCTGTTTGGGGTGTGGATGTAGCCCCCTCCTCGTCTCTTGGGGTCTCTCCAAGCCCTCTGCTCAGAGTTCTGGGAGACACAGAAACGGGCTGGCTGTGCAATTCCGCACCACAACACTTTATTGACTTTCTACAGCAAAGGGGCTCAGAGCCAAGGGTGCGTGCTTTCCCCTGGGGAGGGAGAACATTCTGTCCTTTAGGGGAGAGCAAGAGTCACATGTGGGGTGGGGGCGGGTGCTGGAGTCCCCCACCTGGGAGCATGTTTGGACTCAGGGTGGGTTCGTGTCCTGAGGTTTCATCATGAGAGACAGTTCTGAGGGCAGCAGACCTGACCTGGACCTGCAGTTCATGGGCTCCTGCTTTGGGTCCCCGCAGGGCAGCTGGACCCCGGTCTCAGGCCCCCTGGGGCCTCAGAACCTGGTGGACCCTGTCTCCTGCTGTGGGTGCGGGTGGGGCCCACTGGCTTACCCCTCCTCTCCCCAACCTGGGGTGTCCCGGGATCCCCAGGGCTGCCCTAGGTCAGCGACTTGGATCTGTGGGGCACGCCCAGTCCCCAAGAGGCCACATCCAGCTGTGGGAGGGCTCTCTCAGCCTGGGGCCAGAATCCCGGGCTGGCCAGAGCCATGGGGGGCTGGATCCCATTAGTCTTTGTGTTGGGCCTGGGGGAGGCTCAAATCAACCTAGCCCACACAGACCCTGGGGCCAGGCCAGCCCTTGTCCCTCTGGGTTAGGGGTTGGTGTCCTTTACAGGGTGTGCCTCCCTCCAGGAGGGACAGTGGGTGGAGGCCGGGCACAGTGGGTCCTCTGCACCACTCACCTGCACCCATCCTGTCGGGGATTCCCTGCCTTCCCTCCTTCCTGCAACCCCTGGGTACACTATGGGAAACCCGGTCTTCTGGTGGGAGCAGGGTATCCAGAGAACCCCGGTGAGGCTGAGTATGTCCCACAGGGGGCAGCTAAACTGGGTCCTTGCTGGAGGCAGATAGAGTGGGGGTGGATGTTGTGGGGGCAGGGGCATGATGGTGGTGGAGTGTGGGTGATGGAGCAGGGGGGATGGTGGGGGTATAGTGTGGGTGGGGATTGTGTGGGGCTGTGTGGGTGTGAGGGGGATGGTATGGGTCGGAGCCATTTGGGATGATGATGAAGGGGGATGGTGTGGGGGTGTGGAATGAGGGGAATGACATGGGGGCCTGCCGACACAGGGCATCCACTTTCTCTCAGACGCACATGGATACATCTACAGATAAAGGTGACCCCAGTCTGGGGTTTGATGTGACACCTGCCCCTGGGGCCCTGTGTGGTCAGTGCCGGGCGCTGGCTGTACCGGGGGCATTATCTGGTGGTCATCATACTATGTATGTTTACAAAGTGCAAATTGTCTCAAATGCATAGAATTTAGATATATATAAAACACCGAGTGTGGGTGTCACCCTGACCCGTCCGACCCTCATGGGATCGATGTGTGTCCTGCTCCAGCCACGGCCATGCCGCCTGGCCCCCAGGTCCGGTTACTGCCCTCCACGGGCCGTCCCTCGCCCCTCTGGGGTTCAGCTCCCATGGAAACCCCTGGAGGCACCGACCTAGTGACCTCCTCATCCCCGAAGCTCCGGGGGTTGAGGCATGGGGGTTATCCCCGGCACCCTACCATACAGTGGTGTGTTGCTGGCTGCTGTTGCTAAACCCGGCCTCTTAAGACCCGTGTTCCCTACCCAGAAGCCCCTGAGCCTCCCCCAGGGCCCTGAAGCCCCCTAACTCAACAGCCTCACCCCACTCTCTAGCAGTCCCGAAATATGATTTGGCTGCTGAACATCCTGTTGATGTCCAGGTCTATCTGCATGATGTCCCTGGAGGAGAGGAGGCCTCCTCCTTCATTTCCTGTGGGAAAACCAGGGAAGAGGAGCCGGTGTCAGGGACACAGATACCGGCCTGTCACCAGCTGCCATCCTGGGCAGGGAGCCCTGGGGCCACCATGGGAGTGTGTCCTGCCAAAACCTCCTTTCTTCTCCTTGGAGGCAGGGGACATCCAGAGTGCCCACCGTGGCCCTGGGACCTCTGTGAGGGGCTGTGGTGAGCTGCTGTGGGCGGGAGTTTACTGAGGGTCAGCCTGGGTTGGAGGGGACAGGGGACCAGCCCAGGTGGGGAGGGGACTTGCGGGTGTTGTGCCCAAGATTGCGAATCAGAGAAACAACTAAGGAGCCGACACCGATGCAAACAAACAAGGGTTGATTTACAAACTCGAGCTTGGGTCCAAGTATACCCCCACACAGCGGAGCAGGGACTTGGACCCCGAGGTGGATTTTAGCTTAGTTTTAAGGGCTGGTCTCAGGGTCCTCCAGAAGGGCTGGAGAAATTCCTCAAGTTCTGTTTACATTTTGATATGAGGCCTTCAAGGGCATTGAGCTCTGTTCTCATTCTAATATGGGGCTTTCTGGGACCTTAAGCTGTAAGCTGTTTTTTTCTTTTTTCCTGTAACTGAAGTAATGTAAATTTTAGCTCTTATTCACAGGGTCCTGGGATGGCAGTACTTGTGCTAACAGTGAACTTAAGGTGGAACAGCCTCAATTTTCTCAGCCTCCCCACAGACAAGTGACTGAATTATAAAACTCCAAATTTTAGGGGCTACCCTGGTGGAGACCTGTTCTCTTCCTGCCGGGAGGGTGTCCTCGCACTCCTGGCCTTTGCTGGCCTGTCCCAGGAACTGGGCCCCGTGACTGCACAGGGGTTTGTAGCTTATGGCCACACAGGGCAGACAGCTGGCCCGAGTGCGCTGCTCTCAGCCGGGTTCCTCCTGTGACTGGGAACAGTTGGCGCCACTGTCCTTGGGACCCCTGGGAACCTGAGCCCACCCTGTCGTTCCAGGGACTGCCCCCCACTTCTCCACCTGAACACCTTAAGGCTGGTGTGTCCCCCATCTAGGAGACTTCTGAAAGTTCAGATTTTGTGCACTGCTGCATATAATATTGTGCGTAGAACTGTCAGTTGGCTCTCTGCCCTTGTGGGATCCAGGGCTGTGTCTCACCAAGATCAACTGATTGACTTTTTTCAAGATTTTATTTTTCTGTAATCTCTACAGCCAACATGGGGCTAGAACTTGCTACCCCAAGAACAAGAGTCCCATGTTCTTACGAACCACACAGAACCGGTCAGGCTCTCTTTGATTGATTGATACATGTTAATTGAAGCAGGGGTCTTGCATGTGTCAGGGCAGAAACTGAGGCCACGCTTTGAGGTGTGGTAGAGTCATTTGGACCTGATCAATGTGAAAGAAACCATAGCTTCCCTGGGAGCCCAGGGAGCAGGGCCCACACACGTGAAAAGTTGATAATTTCCTTTACGGTAGTAGTTATTTTACTATTTATTTAAAGTGCTATTCAATGGTAAATGTCAATCTAGGATTGGGATACAGTGAGAACGTTCTAGGATTCGGAGGTAACTAAAGCTTCCTGTCAAGGACTTAATGTTCCAGTTGGATGCAGAGATAGGCAAGGAAGCAAAGAGTTATGAAACATGGCACTGGGGTGCCTGGCTGGTCTGGTTGGTGGATCTTGATCTCAGGGTTGTGGGTTTGAACTCCATGTTGGGTATAGAGAGGACATTAAATGAAAATATTTAACAAATAATAAATGGATGAACAAATAAAGCCTGACATCAAAGGTAAGTGTTTGCTTATGTCTCACCTGCAAACTATTCTTGATCGCCCCGCTTGCACTACTTGGCCCAGATGACGTCCTCCAGAAATAATAGTCCCGCCCGAGTGGAAGTGGGCGTCTTTCATTGTAAGACCTGTGGTTCCCCTCATTCTGCAGGGAGAGAAGAGCCGTGAAGCCACAAGTTCGGGGGATCAGCATACACCTAGGCAATGACCATTTCTGAACTCGGTAGCCAAAACTCGGCCTCCTTTTAGGATGTGATGTCATAACGAAGCCTCTTTGGTCATTGTCTTGGATGCAGGGTGGAGGCTAAACTAGAATTAGGAAGAACAAAAGAGGAAGAAAACCAGAAGCTGAAAGAGAGGAGGACAGATCCATCCATAGCCTACACAGGGACCTGGTGTCCTTTCCTAGGAGGGGCACCCCCTCCGTAGGATGCTTTCTGCCTCTCTGTGCTCCTTTTTGAAACCCAGCAGGCACATCTCCGTGCCTCCAGTACCTCGGCAGTCATGGTTTATAGCGACTTCTATGTATCCTATTGGGGACCACAGCGTCGTGTATGTAACCATCGGCTGCTGTTTGACAACATTGGGGGGATTCCGACTTTTTTTTTTTTTAAACTACTATTAACATGCTAAGAATTCTAAATTTTTTTTAAATTTTTTATTTATTTATGATAGTCACAGAGAGAGAGAGGCAGAGACACAGGCAGAGGGAGAAGCAGGCTCCATGCACCGGGAGCCCGACGTGGGATTCGATCCCGGGTCTCCAGGATCGCGCCCTGGGCCAAAGGCAGGCGCTAAACCGCTGCGCCACCCAGGGATCCCGGATTCCGACTTTTGTTGGTTTTGGGTGTGTGTGTGTGTGTGTGTGTGTGTGTGTGTGTGTGTGTGTCTATCACAGGCAGATACCAAGTGCAGCTATCTGATCCTCTGGCTGGGTCACCCAAATGGCAGAATGGTTGGCACAACATCATTTCTTGTGGTGGCGCTGAGCAGATAGCTGGGTTCTCCTTGCCGACTCGGGGCTCGCTCCTGCAGTGATTCAGCTGCAGGGTCAGCTGAGCTGGAACATGCGACTTGGCCAAATTCCCATGTCAGGCAGGGGATCCTGCTGAGCGCTGGCTGCTTCTCTTCTCCCTGATGCCTCTCCAGCAGGAACCCGGACCTCAGCGCCACCCTGTGGGGAGATCCTGAGGACCTGGCTGCCCATGGCGGAAAGCCCTGTTGCTGCCTGTGTGTGGGAGTCGAGTTGGGGTCAGGGCTGGGATTCCCGGTCCCCTGTGCTGCCTGGCCTCTGGCAAGCCCCATGCTCACCCAGCCCCTACTCACTAGAGCGAGGAAGGTGCTCTCCACACGCTGGTGTAAGAGATCCAGCACCACAAGGTGTGCAGTCTGAGTCCACCAGGTGAGGGTGGCCCAGGTTCGTGAGCTGCAAGTGTGGGACCCAGGAAAGTTAACAAAAATCCCCTACCCCTGGACAAGCAGGATAGGACTGATTCTACTTTGTGCTACACCCGCCACCTCCCTTATGACCCCGACATGACCTGCTTATTGCTTAAGGCACTGCCCCACCCTAGTCAGGCCTCTGGGCACACCCTAATTGGAAATCGGCTCATAACAATGTAACACTGCTTTGTGCCCCCCAAAACTGTGCGACGATTCTGACCAAAGTAATAGGCCAGCTCAAGTGGATAGTATAGGGTAAGGTGTAATTCAGTCAGCCACCGACGTGTGGACTGGCATGATTGTGGAACTTTCTGCGTTTCCCATGGGCCACTAGCCCCTATAAAGCTGCTATGCCTCTTAGTCTTGGGATCCACGTCCCTGCTCCGCTGTGTCCGGTGCAATTAGACCCAAGCTCCACCTTGTAAAGAAACCCTTGGGAGTTTCCATCGGTGTGGGCTCCTTAGTGGTTTCCCTGATTTGAAATCTTGGGCACAACACCAGGGCCTGGTGTCCTGGCATCCCTTCCAGGGCCACGCTGACGGCCCCACAAGCCCTCTGTGCCCCAGGCACACAGGCACAGGGATGTGGGGAGGGGAGGAAGTGCCCCAGAACTTGGCCATCCGCAGCCCTCTGGACAGAGAGAGCACAGACCTCCCACGTCGCTGTTCACAGACCCTGGTGACCTGAAGCTCCTTGGCTGTCACTCTGTCCCAGCCCCTCCTGGCCCGGGGGGCAGAGCCTGAGTCCCAGTAAAGTCTGTGGGTCCTGACCCTGGCGTCTGGCCGCCCCTGTAAGGCACATGGGGACGTCAGCTGTGTTTACCTGGCGGCGCCCCTGCAGGATCTGTTTGGGGTCTGGATGGTGCCTCCTCCTCCTCTCTGGGTGTCTCTCCACACCCCATGCACAGAGTTCTGGGAGACACAGAAATGGCCTGGCTGTGCATTTTCGCATCACAACACTTTATTGATTTCTACAGCAAACAGGCTCAGAGCCTATTGTGCGCCTTCCCTTGGGGAGGGAGACCTTTCTGTCCTTTAGGGGAGGGCAAGAATCCCACGGTGTGGGGGGGCGCGTGCTAGAGTCCACATCGTGGGAGCATGTGTGGACTCTGGGTGGGGGCGTTTGCCCTGAGATTTCAGCCTGAGTGAGTAACTGTTCTGAGGACAGCAGAGATGACCTGGACCTGCAGCTCATGGGGTCTTGCACTGGGCCCCCGCAGGGCAGCTGGACCCCGGCCTTGGGCCCTCTGGGCCCCAATACCTGGAGGAGCCTGCCTCCTGGAGTGGGGTCGGGTGGGGCCAACTGGACTATCCATCCTGTCCCCATTCTGGGGTGTCCCGGGATCCCACAGCCTGCCCTAGGTCAGCGACCTGGATCTGTGGGGCACGCCCAGGGCTCAGGAGGCCACATCCAGCTGTGAGAGGGCTGGCTCACCCTGGGGCCAGAATCCAGGGCTAGACAGGACCATGGGGGCCTGGATCCCATTAGTCTTTGTGTTGGGCCTGGGGGTGGCTCAAATCAACTCAGCCCCCACAGAGCGTGGGTCCAGGTCAGCCCAGGTCCCTCTGGGTTAGGGGCTGGTGTCCTGTGCAGGGTGTACCCGCCCTCCAGGAAGGACAGTGGGCGGAGGCAGGGCCCAATGTGTCCTCTGCTCCACTCACCTGCACCCACCATTTCGGGGATCACTGCCTTCCCTCCTCCCTGCAACCCCTGGGTTCTCTACGGGACAATCGGGCTTCTGATGGGAGCAGGGTATGCAGAGAACCCTGGGGAGGCTGAGCATGTCCCACCGGGCAGCTGCACTGGGTCCTTCTGGGGGCCGATGGTGTGAGGGTGGATGGTGTGGGGCAGGGATATGACTGTGGTGGTATATTAGTGCGGTACAAATATTAGCTAATGAATCAATATTAAAATAGTTGCATTAACCAAAGACCATACTTTATTCAGATTTCCTTAGTTTTTGCTAAGTTACCATCCCTCATATCCCATTCCATTTGTACTCATGTTTTCTTAGGCTCCTCTGGATTGTGACAGTCTTTCAGCCTTTCCTTGTTGTCGTTGAACTGGAACACTTTGAGAAGTATTTTTAAAATTTACCTTAGTTGGGAAATGTCTGTTGTTTATCTCATGATTGAACTGTTTTTGTGGATTATATATAGAGAGATAATGCCATTTTTATTATATAAAGTATAGATATTATCAACATGATTTATCAGTCTTGGTATTGATCTGATCATCTTGCTGAGGTAGTGTTTGTCAGCTTTCTCCATAGTAAAGTGATTCTTTTTATTATTATTATTATTATTATTATTTATTATCATTTTTATATTAAGATTTTCATATTATATTTTGTAGAAGGAAGTTACTATGTGTATTCGACACATAAGAGTGGGAGGCTATGCTAATCAACTTGAGGGTGGAATGTCTGCACAACTTCTTTGAAATTATTCTACATGGGAGATTTCTCTTCCTTCTGGGTTTGTTTGTTTCTTTTTCAGGATGTTATTTATTTATTTGAGAGAGAGAGGAGAGAAAAACCATGAGCGAGAAGGGCAGATGGAAAAGGACAAGCAGGTTCCCTGCTGAACAGGGAGCCTGCCTTGGGACCTGGATCATGATCTGAGCCTAAGGCAGAAGGTTAACTGACTGAGTCAACCAGATGCCACTTTTTCTTTCTTTCAAACTTTTTTTTTAATAATAAATTTACTTTTAATTGGTGTTCAATTTGCCCACATACAGAATAACACCCAGTGCTCATCCCGTCAAGTGCCCCCCTCAGTACACGTCACCCATTCACCCCCACCCCCGCCCTCCTCCCCTTCCATAACCCCTAGTTTATTTCCTAGAGTTAGGAGTCTTTATGTTTTGTCTCTCTTTCTGATATTTCCCACACATTTCTTCTCCGTTCCCTTATTTTCCCTTTCACTCTTATTTATATTCACCAAGTGAATGAGAACATACAATGTTTGTCCTTCTCCGATTGACTTACTTCACTCAGCATGATACCATCCAGTTCCATCCAAGTTGAATCAAATGGTGGGTATTTGTCGTTTCTAATGGCTGAGCAAGGCCCGCCTTTTCTCTCTCTTCATCATCTGAGTCTCCTATGATATGAATGTTATTGTTTTAATAAGTGGCTGAGTTCCCTATGTCTGCCTTTGTGGTCCATAACCTTTCTTGTTTTGAAGGCATCCACTTGGGACTGCATCTCAGTTATAGCATTTTTAACATTGGCCTGACTAGATTTTAGTTCTTTTATTTCTACAGTAAGGGATTCTCTAGTTTTCTTCTGTGCTTTTTTTCCAGCCCAGCTGCTATCTTTATAATCATTGTTTTAAACAGTAGTTAGACATCATATATGTGTATTGATGAACTTCCTGGCTGTGAGTACTACCTCATGTTATTTTATGGAGGAGAATTTATCCATCTCACTTTTTTTTTCAGAAAAGAAAGAAGGAAGAAAAAGGAAAACCAAGAAAAACAATAACTATCCTCCCAAAAAAAAATCAGATTATTTTGGCCTGCTTGTTAAAGATTCTAAATCCCAAAATAAGAAACACAATTAAAGTACCATGATAGTAAAAGTAAGAAATATATAAGGTACATACATAAAAATTAAGTTAAGCAATTAATAAAATAGAATCAAATAAAATAAATGAAAATAAAGCACAAAGTACAAAGGAAGCTACACCCTACTTTCCAGGCAGAGCTGAGGCTCTGCTGCCTCTGTAGTCTGACAACTTGGTGGCAGTGAGTGGTCTGTGCAGGGTCTCGGGAAGGGCCTTGGCGCTGATTCTCAGGTGCACATCTGCCTGGGAGATGCACCTGCGGGTCAGAGGCTGGGTGGGTGTCATCGCCTCTGGCCTCCAGTGGGCGGCGCTGTGCTGCTCCCTTAGACTCTGCGCTGATGGCCGGGATTCCCGTGGGGACACTGGGTCCTCTGGCTCTGGGGCTGAGTATCCCCCCCCATCTGCAGGGGCCTCCACAGAAGAGCCACCAACCCCCCGGGTCTCCGCTGTTCCTCTTAGAACCCTGCTTTTAGTGGAGACTTTTGGGTTTTCTATGTAGAGTATCATGTCATCGGCGAAGAGGGAGAGTTTGACTTCTTCTTTGCCAATTTGAATGCCTTTAATGTCTTTTTGTTGTCTGATTGCTGAGGCTAGGACTTCCAGTACTATGTTGAATAGCAGTATTACTCAGCTATTAGAAATGACAAATACCCACCATTTGCTTCAACGTGGATGGAACTGGAGGGTATTATGCTGAGTGAAGTAAGTCAGTCGGAGAAGGACAAACATTATATGTTCTCATTCATTTGGGGAATATAAATAATAGTGAAAGGGAAAAGAAGGGAAGGGGGAAGAAATGTGTGGGAAATATCAGAAAGGGAGACAGAACGTAAAGACTGCTAACTCTGGGAAACGAACTAGGGGTGGTAGAAGGGGAGGAGGGCGGGGGGTGGGAGTGAATGGGTGACGGGCACTGGGTGTTATTCTGTATGTTAGTAAATTGAACACCAATAAAAAAAAAAAAAAAAAAAAAAAAAGAACCCTGCTTTTACTCTGCGTGAGTCTGAGCTTCTTTTGGTTTTGATTTTTTATCTCAGACTGGTTTGCCCAAGATTGGGAATCCGAGATACCACCGAGAAGCTGACACTGATGCAAACACACGAGGGTTTATTTACAAGCTCGAGCTTGTGTCCCAGCGCCCCCGACATAGCGGAGCAGGGACTTGGACCCCGAGATGGGTTTTAGCTTAGTTTTAAGTGCTGGTCCTGGGACCTCCAGGAGGGCTGGAGCAATTCCTCAAGTTCTGTATACATTTTGATATGGGGCCTTCTAGGGCATTGAGCTCTGTTCTCATTCTAATAGGGGCTTCCTGCCCTTTGCCTGGACTCAGTTTTTATTCTATTGTGGGGCTTTCTAGGGCATTAAGCTGTAAACAGCAAAGGTTACACAACTGGAAGGGGAACTCACACTGTCCCTATATGCTGAAGATGTGGTACTAGAAACAGGAAACTCGAGAGCCTCCACCAAGCCTCTTAGAACTAACAAGTGAGTTCAGTAAAGTCAGGGGACACAAACTGACCCTACAGAGCAGAGTAGCCTTGCTGTGTCCTGGCAATGAGCATTCAGGAAGGAAATGAAGGATGTGACTTCCTTCTCAGGAGCATCACAGAGAATAAATAATGAGACAGAACCAAAGGAGCACAAGACTTGTGCACTGAGCCATACCAGGCTCTGGCAGGCCTTCCTGGGCTCGTGGGGTGGGAGCCTCATCTTGGAAAATGTCCGCAGTTCCTGAAGCCACCCTCAGTTTCAATGTCATTCGTATCAAAATCATGGTGGCAGATCTTAGAAATAGGAAAAAAAAAAAAAAACCTTAACATCCATCTGCCCCCACAAATGACCCCGGACAGGAAATCAGTATTGGAGAAGCAGGACAGAGTGGGACATAGCACTTTCCTATTTCAAATGATGTCACAGAGACACAGGATATAGCAGTGTTGTTCTCGGGCCCCTGGCTGGCTCTGTGGGTTAAGCATTCGACACCTAACCTCACCTTCTGTCCTGACCTTGGGGTCCTGAGTTCTAGCCCTGGGCTGGGCCATGGACGAGGCGTGGAGTCTACTTAAACAAACCAGACTCAAGGGTGGTATTCTTGACATAAGCTGAAGGAGCAGAACAGAGAGTCCAGAAAGAATTGTGCTCTGATACAACTTATTTTTTTAACTTAATTTAAACCCAATTAATTAATGTATAGTGTATTATACTTTCAGAGGAAGAATTCAGGAATTCACCAGTTGGAGATAACAGCAATGCACATGACATCACATGCCCTCCTTCATGCTGGTCCCCTGTGATCCCCTCACCTGTCCCCTACTCTCCAGCGACCCTCATTTTTTCCCTATAATTAAGAGTCTGTATCCTGCATCTGTTTTCATCTTATTTTTCCTTCCCTTCACAGATGTTCATCTGCTTTGCTTCTTTAATTCCACCTATGAATGACACCTCACGGTCATTCTCTTTCCCGACTGACTTATTTCACTTAACATGATTTCTCTAGTTCTATCCACGTCATTGCAAATGGCAAGATTTCCTTCTCTTTGATAGCTGAGTACCATTCCTCTCTTTATGACCATCACCTATCTCCCATCCTCTTTATACATCATCTGCCTGTGGGCACCGAGACTCCTCACACAGTGTGACTACTCTGGACACGGCTGTTGTGGACATTGGGGTACAGGTGTCCTGAGTCTCACTGCATTTGTATCTTCGAAGTCAGCTCCTGTCCCTGCACCTGCTGGTTGCAGGGCGGCTCTATTTGTACCTTCCTGAGGAGCCTCCACACTGTTTCCAGGGCGGCTGCACCAGCCCGCGTTCCCATCCACAGTGGAAGAGGGTTGAGTGAGTTTTGCAGGACTTGCTCAAAGTCTTGTCCACATTTCATTTTGCGGTCTGTGGGCTCCAACTCCTTGTCCTTAATATTTCTGGGGAAGCCGGGTGTTGGGCTCCGTTTCAGTGAGACATTTCCGATGCTAACAGGCCACAGCTGGAGCCTGGAAGGAGGCAGGTGCCGCCCCGTGCACCAGCAAGCCACCTCCTACACAGCTTCCTGTACTGCCTAGCATCCCAAAGGGGGCGCCCGAGACCAGGCCCCACCCACGGGACCCGCATGTGCAGTAGGCCTCCTCTGCCAGCATTAACAGGAGCCAGCCTATGCTGGGGAGGCCTGAGGAGGACATGGGGATGCATTGACCCTGATGAGCCGCAGCATCCTCAGGTCGCTCAGGGAGTCTAAAGGGGGACATTGGGCTGCATTCACGCTGACAGGAGCCCGGGTCTCCTCAGGACCCGCAGTGAGGCTTCTGGAAGATGTGGGCCCGCATCCACGCTGACAGGAGACCCTGGGCCACCTCAGGACCTGCGGGGAGGCTTCAGGAAGATATGGCACTGCGTCCACGCTGACAGGAGCACTTGGCCGCCTCAGGACCCACGTGGAGGCTTCAGGAAATTGTGGGCCCGCATCCAGGCTGACAGGAGCCCCTGGGCCGCCTCAGGACCCGCGGGGAGGCTTCAGGAAGATGTGGCACCGCGTCCACTCTGGCAGGAATTCCCAGGCCCCTCAGGATATAAGTTGAGGCTTCTGGAAGCTGGGGGCCGCATTCAGGATGACAGGAGCCGTGGCCTCCTAGATCCATCGGTGACAATTCGGGAGTATGTGTGGTAACGTCCACACAACAGGACGCTGATGTCCTCAGGACCCCTGGTGTAGTCTTTGGGAAATATGGGGATGCGTCCATGCTGACAGAAGAGCCCAGCCTCGTCAGGGCCTCTGGTGAGGCCTAAGAAAGATGTGGGTGCTGCATCCACACTGACAGGAATCTCTGGCCTCCTCAGGACGAACTGTGAAGTTTTGGGAATATTTGGGGCCACGTCCATGCTGACAGGAGCCCCCAGCCTCCTCAGGGCTTATGGTGAGGCTGAGGAAAATGTGGGTCCACCTCAACACTGACAAGACCCCCGTTGTCCTCAGGACCTGCACTTTGGCTTTGGGATATATGAGGCTGGGTCTTTGCTGACAGGAGCCCACAACCTCCTCAGGACCCACGGTGAGTGTTCTGGGTGGCGTGGGGCCATGTGCAGGCTGACAGAAGCCCCCGGCCTCCTGAGGACCTGCTGTGAGGCTTTCAGAGGATGTGAAGCATAGTCCACAGTGACAGGAGACCCGGCGTCTTCAGGACCCACTGACTATGGCTCAGGAACACGTGGGGCCACGTGCACGCTCACAGGAGCCTGGTTTCCTCAGGACCCCCTGGAGGACTCTGGAGGCGCTGTTGGGGGCCACGTCCATATCAGAAGGGACTCCTCAGAATCACAGAGTAAGTGAATGGGTAGAATGAATGGTTGGGTCAGGGGAGGGGAGGCAATTGGTGGTTAGCCTTACGTTAGATGTTAGGTGTTAGTGATTATGTTTATGGTTATGGATTAGAGGTTAGGGTGAGGAATAAGGGTAAGGGTCAGTGGTTAGGAGTTAGGATGTGGGTTAGGGCTAGGGACAGGATTTGGTGTTAGGGTTAGGGTTTAGGCTTTAGGGATTAGGGCAGGAGGTTCGGAGTTGGGGTTAGTGTTATGGTTAGAGTTAGGGTTGAGCTTAGGTTTGCAGTTAGGGTGAGGGGTTAGAGTTAGGGGTTTGAGTTAAGGGTTAGAGTTAAAGCTAGGGCTGGGTTTAGGATAGAGGTTAGGGCTAGGGTTAGGGTTAAGGTTTGGTTAGGGTTTAGGGTTAGGGTCAGGTCAGGGTCACGGTACGGTTTTGGAAAAGGGTCAGATATAGGGTTAGGGAGTGTATTAGGGGTTGGTTTTAGGGTACGGGTTAGGGTACAGTTTGGGGTATGAGATAGGATTAGTATTAGAGGGTTAGTGTTATGGTAAAGGTTAAGATTAGGAATAGGATTTGAATACCTTATTTTAAGGTTACGTACGGTTAGAGGTTAGGGTTCGGGTTAGATTTAACTTAGGGTTCAGGGTTAAGGAAACCTAAGCTTAGGTGAACCGACGTTTAGGAGTTAGGGTGAGGGTTGGCAGGAAGGTTCAGTGAATGTGTTTCGGTCTTGGGGTTTGTGTTTGGTTTTCGACTAGTGATAGGTCTTGTTTAAGGGTTAGGTTAACATTAGGATTAAGTGTAGGGTTAGGGTTATGTCTGTGTATGGTTAGTTTGGGTCTTGGCATGTGCTTGCACTGGGACTCCTAGTATCTTGGGTAGTTTAGTTTTATGCACTCTATTTAGGTTTTGGGTTCAAAGATAGCTTGACTCCACCAAGTCACTGGCCTCCCCAGAGAATCAAAATCCAGGGTTTTACTTGGGTGAGAATAGGCATGGCAGTCTTCTCCCGAGCTGAGGTAAGGAGGGGTTTTGTGGCTCTAAAAACTCTTTATTTGGATTTTCAGTTGCCTTTCTGATTTTATCTCTAGTGTGTACATGTTTCATCAATACTACCAATTATAATTTTAAAGTTTTACTTGAAGTCCTCTTTGTAAACACAGTATGATATAGCTTCAGGTTTACCACATAGTGATTCAACCCTTGAATACAACACCTGGTACTGGTCACAGGTGCCCTCCACTATCCCCATCCCCTGATTCCCCATCCCCCCACCTTCCTCTGGTATTTATTAGTTTATTCTCTGTGGTTAAGAGTGTGTTTTTTTGTTTGCTTCTCTCATCCCCCTCTGCCCCTTTGCCAGTTTTTTTGGTTTCCTAATATTCACATGTGAATGCAATTGTATGGTATGTGGTATCTGTCTTTCTATGACTGACTGAGTTCATTTAGCATAAGTCCTTTCCACTTCTCCCACGTCATTGTAAATGGCTTCATTTCATCCTTTCTGATGACTGAGTGATGTCGCAGTGTGTATATTTACCACATCTTTCTGCCCATTCATCTGCCAATGGACATCTGTGCTGTATCCACAGTTTGGCTGTTGTTGATAATGCTGCTAAAAACACTGGGCTATGTGTCCCTCTTGGAATCTACTAAATGACTTTTGTATCCTCGGGGTAAATACCTAGCTCTGCAATTTTGGAATCTTAGTGTAGCTCTATTTTTAACTTCTTTTTATATTTTTTTTATGATAGTCACGGAGAGAGAGGCAGAGACACAGGCAGAGGGAGAAGCAGGATCCATGCACTGTGAGTCCGGCGTGGGATTCGATCCCGGGTCTCCAGGATCACGACATGGGCAAAGGCAGGTGCCAAACCAGTGCGCCACTCAGGGATCCCCTATTTTTAACTTCTTGAGGACCCTCCACAGTGTTTTCCACAGTGGCTGCACGTGTTCGCATGCCCACCAGGAGTGTAAGGGGGCTACCCTTTCTCCAAAGCCTCAACAACACCTGTTGTTTCTTCTCTTGTTAATTTTAGCCATTCTGATGGCTGTCAGGTGACATCTTATTGTGGTTTTGATTTGCATTTCCCTGATGATGGGTGACGCTGAGTGTCTTTCGGTGTCTGGTGGCCATCTGGATGTCTTGTCAGAGACAAAGTCCATTAATGTCTTCTGCCCATCTGCAGTTGGATAATTTGTGTTTAGGATGCTGAGATTTATATTTGCTTTATGTATTTTGCATACTAACTGTTTATTGGATGTGTTGTTTACAAATATCTCGTTTCATTTTGTATGTTGCCTTTTAGCGTTGGTTGTGTCTTTCAATTTGCAGAAGCTTTTGAATTTGATGAAGTCCCAATAGTATTTTTGCTTTTGTTTCCCTCAACTCAGAGGCATATCTAGAAAGAAGATCCAATGGACAACGTCAAAGATGTTCCTGCCTATCTTTTCTTCTTTGTATGGTTTCAAGTCTCACATTTAGGTCTTTCATCCATTTTGAATTTATTTTTTATATATATGGTGTAAGAAAGTGGTCCAGTTTCATTCTTCTGCATGTGGCTGCCTGGTTTTCCCAACACCATTTGTTCTTATCCTGGGGTCAGGTTAGGGTTTGTTGAAGAGACTGTCTTTGTGCCATTGGATATTCCTTCCTGCCTTGTTGTCGATTAATGGATCATAGAGTTACAGGTTTGTATCTTGTTTCGGCTGTGCATTCTGTTCTATTGATCTAAGCGTCTCATGTTGGGAGATTCTTGAGTGCTGATTCAATATCTTTGCTGGTTATCTGTCTGTTCAAGTTTCTTATTTCTTCATTTCTCCTTTTTGCTATGTTATATATTTCCAGGAATTGATCTATGTCTTCTAGGTTCTAGGTTGCTGGCATATACTTTTTTATCATATTCTCTTATTATCGTTTGTATTTCTCTAGTGTTGGTTGTTATTTCTCTTTTCTCATCTGTGATTTTATTTGGCTCCTTTCTCATCTTTTTATCTTTTTTTTTTAAAGATTTTATTTATGGATTCATGCGAGATGCAGAGAGGCAGAGGTATAGGCAGAGGAAAAATGAGGCTCCATGCAGGGAGGCTGATGTGGGACTTGATCCACCAGGATCCTGGGATCATGACCTAAGCCAAAGCACATGCTCAACCACTGAGGCACCCAGGTGCCTTGCTGATTCAATTCCTTTGCTAGTTATGGGTCTCTTCACATTTTCTATTTTTTCCTATTTCTGTTTTGCTCATTTGCACATTTCTAGGGATTTGTCCATTTCTTCCAGGTATCCCAGTTTGTTAGCATATAATCTTTTATAGTATTCCCTTATAATTGTCTTATTTTTCTGGTGTTGATTGTGATCACTCTTCTCTCATTTGTAATTTTATTCATTTAGTTCTTTTCTCTTTTCTCGTTCCTAAGGCTGGATAGGGTTTGATCCATTTTATTAATTATTTTAAAGAAATAGCTCTTAGTTTCATTATTCCATTCTAATGTTTTTATTTCTGTATTGTTTATTTCTGCTCTCATATTTATTTTTTCCCTTCTTCTGTAGGCTTTAGGATTTGTTTTCTATTCCTTTTCCAGCTCCTTTAGGTGTAGGGTTAAGCTGTGTATTGGAAACCTCTTGTTTCTTGAGGTAGGCCTGTATTGCTATGTACTTTCCTCTTTGGACTGCCTTTTCTACATCCCAGAGGTTTGGAGAAACATGTTTTCATTTTCATTTGTTTTAAATTTCCTCTTTAATTTCCTGTTTGCTCTATTCATTCTCTAGTAGGATGTTCATAATCTCCAAGTATTTTTGGTCTGTCCAAATTTTTTCTTACTGTTGACTTCGAGTTTCATAGCGTCATGGTCCGAAAAGGTAAAGGGTGTGATATCAACCTTCTTGTACCTGTTGTACCTGTTGAGGGCTGATTTGTGGCCCATATGATCTGTTCTGGAGAATGTCCCATGTGCACTTGAAAGGAATGTGTATTCTGTTTTAGGAAGAAATGTTCAGACTATATCTGTTGAGTCCCTGTGGTCTAGTGTGTCTAGGCTATTGTTCCCCTGTTGATTTTCTGCATAGAAGATCAGTCCATTGCCATTACTGGGTAGGTGATAAAATCCCCTGTCATTGTATCATTATCAGTGAGTTTCTGTACGTTTATTGGTAATTGGGTTCCATATTTAGGTACTCCCATGTTGGCAGCATAAATATTTAGTTGTTTGAATCTGATAGAGAGTCTTTTTAATTATGAAATAATGCCCTCCTTCATCTCTTCTTACAGTATTTGTTCTTTCTTTTTGAGATTTAAATATTTTATTTATTTATTCATGAGAGATACACGGAGAAGCAGAGGCAGAAACATAGGCAGAGGGAGAGGTAGGCTCCCCAAAGGGATGCCAATGTGGGACTCGATCCTAGGATCCCAGGATCACCCCCTGAACCGAAGGCAGATGCTCAACCACTGAGCCACCAGGTGTCCCCCAGGGTTTGGTTTCAAATCTAGTTTGTCTAATATAAGTATTGGTCCTCCAGCTTTCTTTTCATAACCATTAGCGTGATAGATGATTTTCCATCCCCTAACTTTCAAACTGCTGGTGTCTATAGGTCTAAGGTGAGCCTCTAGTAGGCAGCATACTGATGGATCTTGATTTTTTAATAAAAATTTTATTTTTGAGAGCATGAGAGAGAGAGAGAGAGGAGAGAGAGAGCGAGGCAGAAAATTAGGCAGAGAGAGAAGCATGCTCCCCACCAGGAGCACAATATGGGACTCGATCCCAGACTCCAGGATCACACCCTGAGTCAAAGGCAGAGGCTCAACCCCTGAGCCACCCAGGCATCCCAGATACTGTTTTTTAAGCCACTCTGACACCCTATATCTTTTGATTGGAGCATTTAGTATCAGCATTTAGAGTGCTTATTCAAAGATATGAACTTGTGCCTTGTTGTTAGTGGTAGAGTTGGTGTTTCTGGTGACGTTCTCTGGTCCTTTCTAGTCTTTGTTGCTTTTGGTCTCTTTTTTTCCCCCACTAGAAGAGTCCCTCTTAAAATTCCTTACTGGACTGGTTTAGCGGTCATGAATGCCTTTATACTTTGCCTGTCAGGGAAAATCTTTCTCTCTAGTTCTTTCCTGAATGACACACTTCCTGAAGAAATAATTCATACAAATTGGACTCCATTCTGTAGGTTGTCTTTGAGTTTTGTTGACTGTATCCTTTGCTGTGCAAAAGCTTCTTATCTTGATGAAGTCCCAATAGTTCATTTTTGCTTTTGTTTCTTTTGCCTTCGTGGATGTATCTTGCAAGAAGTTACTATGGCCGAGTTCAAAAAGGGTGTTGCCTGTGTTCTTCTCTAGGATTTTGATGGAATCTTGTCTCACATTTAGATCTTTCATCCATTTTGAGTTTATCTTTGTGTATGGTGAAAGAGAGTGGTCTAGTTTCATTCTTCTGCATGTGGATGTCCAATTTTCCCAGCACCATTTATTGAAGAGACTGTCTTTCTTCCAATGGATAGTCTTTCCTCCTTTATCGAATATTAGTTGCCCATAAAGTTCAGGGTCCACTTCTGGATTCTCTATTCTGTTCCACTGATCTATGTGTCTGTGTTTGTGCCAGTACCACACTGTCTTGATGACCACAGCTTTGTAGTACAACCTGAAATCTGGCATTGTGATGCCCTCAGATATGGTTTTCTTTTTTAAAATTCCCCTGGCTATTCGGGGTCTTTTCTGATTCCACACAAATCTTAAAATAATTTGTTCTAACTCTCTTAAGAAAGTCCATGGTATTTTGATAGGGATTGCATTAAACGTGTATATTGCCCTGGGTAACATTGACATTTTCACAATATTAATTCTCAACATCAAAGAAACAAACAATCCAATCATGAAATGGGCAAAAGACATGAACAGAAATCTCACAGACGAAGACATAGACATGGCCAACATGCACATGAGAAAATGCTCTGCATCACTTGCCATCCGGGAAATACAAATCAAAACCACAATGAGATACCACCTCACACCAGTGAGAATGGGGAAAATTAACAAGGCAGGAAACAACAAATGTTGGAGAGGATGCGGAGAAAAGCGAACCCTCATACACTGTTGGTGGGAATGTGAACTGGTGCAGCCACTCTGGAAAACTGTGTGGAGGTTCCTCAAACAGTTAAAAATATACCTGCCCTACGACCCAGCAATTGCACTGTTGGGGATTTATCCCAAAGATACAAATGCAATGAAACGCCGGGACACCTGCACCCCGATGTTTATTGCAGCAATGGCCACGATAGCCAAACTGTGGAAGGAGCCTCGGTGTCCAACGAAAGATGAATGGATAAAGAAGCTGTGGTTTATGTATACAATGGAATATTACTCAGCTATTAGAAATGACAAATACCCACCATTTGCTTCAACGTGGATGGAACTGGAGGGTATTATGCTGAGTGAAGTAAGCCAGTTGGAGAAGGACAAACATTATATGTTCTCATTCATGTGGGGAATATAAATAATAGTGAAAGGGAATATAAGGGAAGGGGGAAGAAATGTGTGGGAAATATCAGAAAGGGAGACAGAACGTAAAGACTGCTAACTCTGGGAAACGAACTAGGGGTGGTAGAAGGGGAGGAGGGCGGGGGGTGGGAGTGAATTGGTGACGGCCACTGGGGGTTATTCTGTATGTTAGTAAATTGAACACCAATAAAAAATAAATTAACTTTTAAAATAAAATTTACGTTTTAAAAACGTAAAATAAAATAAAAAAAACATAAAATAAATTTTTGCTCGTATGACTGAGGAAAATGGCATTTAGGAGGAAAACCAGATGCTGAAAGGGAGGAGGACAGATTTCACCATCTTTACCCTTCACTGGGACCTGGTGTCCTTTCCTAAGGGGACCCCCTCTGTAGGATGCTTCCTGCCCCTCTGCGCTCCTTTTTGGAACCCAGCTGGCACATCTCCGTGCCTCCAGCACCTCTGCAGTCGTGGTTTATAGCGTCTTCCATGTATCCTATTGGGGACCACGGTGTCATGTATGTAACCATCCAGCTGCTGTTTGACAGCATTGGGGTGATTCTGACTTTTGTTCGTTGTGGGGTGTGTGTGTGTCTATCACATGAATCTATGATGTGTAGCTATCGGATCCTCTGGCTGGGTAACCCAAACACCGAAATGGTTGGTACAACATCATTTCTGGTGCTGGTGCTGGGTGGCTAGCTGGGCTCTCCTGGCTGACCCGGGGCTCGCTCCTGCAGTGAATTTCAGCTAGAGGTTCAGCTGAGGTGGAAGGACTGGCTCGGCCAAATTACCATGTCCGACAGTGGGTCTTGCCGAGCGCCGGCTGCTTCTATTCTCACCGATGCCTCTCCAGAAGGGAGTCAGACCTCAGAGCAACCCTGGGGGGAGCTCCTCAGCAGTCGGGTACCCATGGCAGGGAGCCCTGTGGCGGCCTGTGTGTGGGGGTCGGGGTGGGGACGGGGCTGGGATTCTTTGGTCCCCTGTGCTGCCTGGCTTTCAGGCCGAGCCCCATGTTCACCCAGCCCTTACTAGGGCAAGGAGGGTGCCCTCCACACGCTGGTGTGAGAGATCCAGCACCACAAGGTGTGCACGCTGAGTCCACCTGGTGAGAATTGCCCAGGTTGGTGAGCTGCAAGTTGGGACACAGGAAATTTAATAAAAATCCCCTACCCCTGGACAAGCAGCGCAGGACTGATTCCATTTTGTGCTACACCCGCCACCCCCCCTATGACCCCCACATGACCTGCTTATGGCTTAAGGCGCTGCCCCACCCGAGTCAAACCACTGGGTAAACCCTAATTGGAAATCGGCTTATAACAATGTAACCCTGCTTTGTACCCCCCAAAACTGTGAGCCAATTCTGACCAAAGTAATAGGCTAGCTCAAGTGGATACTATAGGGTAAGGTGTAATTCAATCAGC
Organism: Canis aureus; assembly: GCF_053574225.1. Classification (NCBI taxonomy): domain Eukaryota; kingdom Metazoa; phylum Chordata; class Mammalia; order Carnivora; family Canidae; genus Canis; species Canis aureus. The sequence goes on from NC_135617.1 coordinate 73,205,078, forward strand.
CTCTTGTGTGTGAACGAACATGACTGTGCAAATTTCTGCATATTCCACGGTCCACTGCCCCTATAAAGCTGCTATGCCTCTTAGTCTTGGGGTCCAAGTCCCTGCTCCGCTGTGTCAGGTGCACTTGGACCCAAGCTACAGCTTGTAGAGAAACCCTCAGGAGTTTGCATCGGTGTCAGCTCATCGGTGGTTTCTCAGATTCGCAGTCTTGGCACAACACAAGGGCCTGCTGTCCTTACATCCCTTCCAGGGCCACTCTGAGCGCCCCACAGGCCTTCAGTGCCCAGGCACACTGGCACGGGGATGCAGGGAGGGGAGTATGTGCCCCGGAACCGGGCCAGCCTCAGCCCCCTGGACAGAGGGAGCACAGACCCTCCAGGTCGCTTTTCACAGACCCTGGTGACCTGAGGCTCCCTGGCTGTCACTCTGTCCCAGGCCCTCCTGGCCCATGGGGCACAGGCTGAGTCTCAGTATAGTCTGTGGGGTCCTGACCCTGGCATCTGGCCGTCCCTGGAAGGCACGTGGGGACGTCAGCTGTGCCTTGCAGTGCCCATGCGGGGCTGTTGGGGCCTGGGTGGTTCCCCCTCCTCCTCTCTGGGGGTCTCTCCATGCTCCATACACAGAGTTCTGGGAGACACAGAAACAGGCTGGCTGTGCATTTTCACACCACAATACTTTATTGACATTCTACAGCAAATGGGCTCAGAGCCAAGGGTGCATGCCTTCCCCTGGGAAGGGACCATATGTCCTTTAGGGGAGGACAAGAATCACATGGGTGGGGCGGCAAGTGCTGGAGTCCCCCACCGGGGAGCATGTGTGGACTCCGGGTGGGGGCGTGTGTCCTGAGGTTTCAGCATGAGAGATGGTTGTGAGGACAGCAGAGCTGACCTTGACCTGCAGCTCATGGGTTCCTGCACTGGGTCCCCGCAGGGCAGGTGGACCCCAGTCGTGGGGACCCTGTGGCCCCAGCCCCTGGAGGAGCCTGCCTCCTGGTGTGGGTGTGGGTAGGGTCCACCGGCCTACCTCTGCTCTCCCCAACCTTGGGTGTCCCGGGATCCCCAGGGCTGCCCTAGGTCAGCGACCTGGATCTGTGTGGCACCCCCAGGACCCAGGAGGCCACATCCAGCTGTGAGAAGGCTCGCTCAATGTAGGGTCAGAATCCAGGTCTAGACAGGGCCATGGGGGGCTGGATCCCATTAGTCTTTTTGTTGGGCCTGGGGCGGGGTCTCAAATCACCCCCACCTTCACAGAGCCTGGGGCCAGGCCAGCCCAGATCCCCCTGGGTTATGGGCTGGTGTCCTGTGAAGGGTGTGCCACCCTCCAGGAGGGACAGTGCATCCTCTGCACCACTCACCTGCACACACCCTGTCGGGGGCCCCTTGTCTTTGCTCCTCCCTGCAACCCCTGGGTACTCTATGGGACCCCTGGGCTTCTGATGGGAGCAGGGTATCGAGAGATCCCCGGGGAGGCTGAGCATGTCCCACAGGGGGCACGTGCACCGGGTCCTTGATGGGGGCTCATGGTGTGGGGGTGGATGGTGTGGGGGCATGGTGTTGGGGTATAGTGTGGGTGGGGATTGTGTGGGGCTGTGTGGGTTTGAGGGGGATGGTGTAGGTGGGATGTCATGGGGAATGATGATGTAGGGGGATGGAGTGGGAGTGGGGAATGAGGGGGATGTCATGGGGGGCCTGCGGACACAGGGCATCCCCTTCCTCTAAGATGCACAAGGAGATGTCTACACTTAAAGGCAACTCCAGTCTGGGGTTTGCTGTGACACCTGCCCCTGGGGCGGGGTGTGGTCACTGCAGGACCCTGGCTGGACCGGGGGCATTATCTGGGGTTCATCATACTATGTGTGTTTTCAAATTGCAAAATGTCTCAAATTAAAAGCATAGAACTTAGAAATATATAAATCACCCAGAGTGGGTGTCACTCTGACCCGTCCGACCCTCATGGGATCAATGTGTATCCTGCTCCAGCCGTGCCCATGCCGCCTGGCACCCAGGTCCGGTTCCTGCCCCCCACGTCCCCCACCCCATCCCGTGCTACTCAGAGGGCCGTCCCTCTCCCCTTTGGGGTTCAGCTCCCATGGCAAGCCCTGGAAACCCCATCCTAGTGGCCTCCTCATGTCCGAGGCCCCGGAGGTGGGGGCACAGAGGTCATCCCCAACACCCTACCATGGAGCGGTGTGTTGTTGGCTTCTGTTCTGCCCTCCGACTCATCATCCCCGTTTTCCCTACCCAGAATCCCCCGGTCCTCCACTGGGTCCTGATACCCCCTGGCCCCTCAACCTCACCCTATCCCGTAGTAGTCCCAAAATATGATGTGACTGCTGAACGTCCTGTTGACATCCAGGTCCACCTGTGTGATGTCCCTGGAGGAGACCAGTGCCTCCTCCTTCATTTCCTGTGGGAAAACCGGGTGGAGGAGCTGGCGTCAGGGACACAGACCCCGACATGTCACCAGGTGCTCTCCTGGGCTGGGAGCCCTGGGGCCACCATGGGAGTGTGTCCTGCCGAAACCTCCTTCATCCCCTGGGAGTCCAGGGATGGCGGGAGTGCCCACCATGCCCGTGGAACTGTGTGAGGGCCTGTGCCCAGCTGTGGTGGGTGGGTGGTGACTGAGGGTCAGCCTGGGTGGGAGGGGACAGGAGGTCATTCCAGGTGGGGAGGGGTCATGCGGGTGTTGTGTCCAAGATTGCGAATCCGGGAAACCACTAAGGAGCCGACACTTATGCAAACACACGTGGGTTGTTTTACAAACTCAAGCAAGGGTCCATGTATACCCCACACAGTGGAGCAGGGACTTGGACCCTGAGGAGGGTTTTAGCTTAGTTTTAAGGGCTGGTCTCGGGGACTTCCAGAAGGGCTGGAGCAATTCCTCAAGTTCTGTTTACATTTTGTTATTGGGCCTTCAAGGGCATTGAGCTCTCTTCTCATTCTAATTGGGGCTTCCAGCTCTTGGCTTAGGCTCAGTTTTTATTCTATTGTGGGGCTTTCTAAGACATTAAGCTGTCAACTTTTGTTTTATCCAGTAACTGAAGTTATGCAAATTTCAGCTTTTCTTCACAGGGGCCTGGGATTGCTGGACGTGTGCTAATACGGAACTTAAAGTAGAATGGCCGTAATGTTCTCGGCCTCCACGCATCCCGTCCTGTCCTATCTAGCCCGTGCCCCCCTCCCTGGAGCTCCTAAGAGAGAAATTGCAAATGACCTCAGCCTGGCAGCCTGTGTTCGGGGACAGGCCCAGGGATTTGGGAACAGGAAGACCTGGGGCTCGGGCGTCCCGGCAGTGCAGCAGGATTCGATGCTGCAGAATCTTATTCCCTAAGGCTATCTTGACAACTGACTTTGTACATAGAAAAGTTCTCCTTTGTCTTTAAAACTTGAGGAGCGTGATCCCTGGGTGGCGTAGCGGTTTGGCGCCTGCCTTTGGCCCAGGGCGCGATCCTGGAGACCCGGGATCGAATCCCACATCAGGCTCCCAGTGCATGGAGCCTGCTTCTCCCTCTGCCTGTGTCTCTGCCTCTCTCTCTCTCTCTCTCTGTGACTATCATAAATAAATAAAAAAAATTAAAAAAAATAAAACTTGAGCGATTTAAGGCATTTTTCTCTGCCCATCTGATTTCTCAGATTTTAATCTGAGATGTATTTCCTGTTAATAAGGATAATTTACTATCCGTAGTACTATGGTTAAAATATTCTGACACAAGTAATTCAGAGGGATGAGGCTTTCTCATCTATTTCTTCACAGCTCAGTCATTCATCAGGAAATGAATCTTTATGGATTTGGAAATAATTGAGAGACAATAGTACCAATGGTCCTATTATTAAGTTACGGATTCTTCCCTGAGATTCTTCCCCTGTTTCAACTGACACTGAAACACTATGAACTCTTTGGAAGACAAATGTCAAGGAAATAAATGTTATACATTGCTAATTTTAAATGCACTTGCAATATGGTGTCTATTATACTAGAAGTATTTTTACTGATTTTTGCTCTTTATTATCCTTTCCTGCTTTTCAGGTTGAAGAGGCATTATACATGTTCATAAGTGTTTTTCTTTCCTTCTGATATAAAATTCTTACTATGTTCCCATCGAAGGAACTCTTTAAGAATAAGGCAAAAGTTAATTCAACGATTCTTAAAATGTCTTCACACTGGAGCCTGATTCATTTAAGTCAATTTTCAAATTAAATCTTATTTCTTAGAAAGAAAACAAAGCTTCATAGGGAAATTGAGAAGATAGTACAGAGCATTCTCATGCACTTGCACTCAATTTCTCCAATTATTGATATCTTATATCAGTACGGTACAAATATTAGCAAATGAATCAATATTAAAATATTCGCAATAACCAAAGACCATACTTTATTCAGATTTCCTTAGTTTTTGCTAAGTCACCATCCCTTATATCACACTCCATTTGTCCTCATGTTTTCTTAGGCTCCTCTGGATTGTGAGAGTCTTTCAGCCTTTCCTTGCTTTTGGTGAACTGGAAAACTTTGAGAAGTAGAGTATTTTGTAAAATTTCCCTCAGTTGGGACATGTCTGTTGTTTATCTCATGATTGAACTGTTTTGGTGGATTATATATAGAGATATAGTGTCATTTTTATTATATCATGTAAAGGATAGATACTATCAACACGATTTATCAGTCTTGGTATCGATCTGATCATCTTGCTGAGGTAGTGTTAGTCAGGTTTCTCCATAGTAAAGTGAATCTTTATTGTTATTAATATTATTATTATTATTATATTATCATTATTAAGTTTTTCATAATATATTTTGTAGAAGGAAGTTACTATGTGTATTACACACATAAGAGTGGGAAGCTATGCTCATGAACTTGAGTGTGGAATGTCTACACAAATTGTTTGAAAATCTTCTACATGGGAGATTTCTCATCCCTCTGGGTTTGTTTGTTTCTTTATCAAAGATGCTATTTATTTATTTGAGAGAGAGAAGAGTGAAAAACATGTGCTAGAGGGGCAGAGGGAGAGGGAGAAGCAGGATCCCTGCTGAACAGGGAGCCTTCCTTGGGACCTGGATCATGATCTGACCCTAAGGCAGAAGCTTAAGAGACTAGGACACCCAGGTGCCACTTTCTTTCTTTCTTTCTTTCTTTCTTTCTTTCTTTCTTTCTTTCTTTCTTTCTTTCTTTCTTTCTTTCTTCCTTTCTTTCTATTCTTAATAATAAATTTACTTTTTATTGGTGTTCAATTTGCCAACATACAGAATAACACCCAGTGCTCATCGCGTCAAGTGCCCCCCTCAGTGCCGGTCACACATTCACCCCCACCCCCTCCTCCTCACCTTACATCACCCCTAGTTCGTTTCCCAGAGTTAGGAGTCTTTATGTTCTGTCTCCCTTTCTGATATTTCCCACACATTTCTTCTCCCTTCCCTAATATTCCCTTTCACTATTATCTATATTCCCCAAGTGAATGAGAACATACAATATTTGTCGTTCTCTGATTGACTTACTTCACTCAGGATAATACCCTCCAGTTCCATCCACATTGAAGGAAATGGTGGGTATTTGTCATTTCTAATGGCTGAGCAAGGCCCACCTTTTCTCTCTCTTCATCTTCTGAGTCTCCCATGATATGAATGTTATTGTTTTAGTAAGTGGCTGAGTTCCGAAGTCTTCCTTTGTGGTCCATAACCTTCCTTGTTTTAAGGCTCCACTTGGGACTGCATCTCAGTTATAGCATTTTTAACGATGGCCTGACTAGATTTTAGTTCTTTTATTTCTACAGTAAGGGATTCTCTACTTTTCTGTTGTGCTCTTTTTCCAGCCCAGCTGCTATCTTTATAATCATTGTTTTAAACTGTAGTTAGACATCATATATTTGTATTGATGGACTTTCTGGCTGTGAGTACTACCTCATGTTTTTTTATGGAGGTGAGTTTCTCCATCTCATTATTTTTTCCAGAAAAGAAAGAAGGAAGAAAAAGAAAAACCAAGAAAAACAATAACAACTGCCCTCCCCAAAAAAACCCACCGGATTATTTTGGCCTGGTTGTTAAAAGATTATAAATCCCAAAATAAGAAACACAATTAAAATACCATGAAACTAAAAATAAGAAATATATAAGGTACATACATAAAAATTAAAATAAGGCAATTAATATAAAAGAATCAAAGAAAATAAATGAGGGATCCCTGGGTGGCGCAGCGGTTTGGCACCTGCCTTTGGCCCAGGGCGTGATCCCGGAGACCCGGGATCGAATCCCACGTCGGGCTCCCGGTGCATGGAGCCTGCTTCTCCCTCTCTCTGCCTGTGTCTCTGCCTCTCTCTCTCTCTGTAACTATCATAAATAAATAAAAATTAAAAAAAAGAAAATAAATGAAAATAAAGCACAAAGTACAAAGGAATCTAGACCCTACTTTCCAGGCAGAGCTGAATCACTGCAGCCTCTGTGGTCTGACACAATGGTGGCAGTGATTGGTCTGTGTGGGGTCTGGGGATTGGCCATGGCTCTGATTGTCAGGTGCACATATGCCTGGGGGATGGACATGCGGGGTCAGAGGCGTGGTGGGCGTCAGCACTTCTGGCCTCCAGTGGGCAGTGCTGTGCTGCTCCCTGAGACTCTGCGCTGATGGGCGGGATGCGGGTGGGGACACTGGGTCCTCTGGCTCTGGGGCTGAGCATTCCGTCCCTCAGTCTGCAGGCCCTCCACAGAAGATCACCAAAGCCCCCGAGTCTCTGCTGATTCTCTCAGAACCCTGCTTTCACTCTGCTGCGTCCGAGCTCCTTTTGTTTTTGTTTTTTTATCTCAGACTTTGGGCCCAAGATTGCAAATCTGAGAAACCACCGAGAAGCTGATTCCGATACAAACACATGAGGGATTATTTACATGCTCGATCTTGTGTCCAAGTATACCCGACACAGCGGAGCAAGGACTTGCACCCCGAGGAGGGTTTTAGCTTAGTTTTAAGGGCTGGTCTCGGGGACCTCCAGAAGGGTTGGAGCAATTCCTCAAGTTCTGTTTACATTTTGATATGGGGCCTTCAAGGGCATTGAGCTCTGTTCTCATTCTAATAGGGGCATCCTGCCCTTGACCTGGGCTCAGTTTTGATTCAATTGTGGGGCTTTCTAGGACATTAAGCTGTAAACAGCAAAGGTTCCACACCTGGAAGGGGGACGTCAAACTGTCCCTACATGCTGAAGATGCAGTACTTGAAACAGGAAACCCGAGAGCCTCCACCAAAACTTGTTAGAACTTAGGAGTGAGTTCAGTAAAGTCACGGGACACAAACTGACCCTACAAAGCAGAGTAGCCTTGCTGTGTCCTGACAATGAGCACTCAGGAAGGAAAGGAAGGACATGAAGGCCTTCTCAAGAGCATCAAGGAGAAGAAATAATGAGACTGAACCAAAGGAGCACAAGACTTGTGCACTGAGCCTACCAGGCTCTGGGAGGCCGTCCTGGGCTTGTGGGGTGGGAGCCTCATCTTGTGAAAATGTCCGCAGTTCCTGAAGCTACCCTCAGTTTCAATGTCATTCCTATCAAAATCATGGTGGCAGATCTTAGAAATAGGAAAAAAAAAAAACTATAACATCCATCCCCCCCAACAAATGACCCCGAACAGCGTATCGGTACGGGAGAAGCATGACACAGTGGGATGCAGCACTTTCCGATTTCAAATGATATCACAGAGACACAGGATAAAGCAGTGTGGTTCCAGGCCCCTGGCTGGCTCCATCGGTTAAGCATCCGACTCCTGACCTCACCTCTGGTCCTGATCTCAGGGGTCTTGAGTTCTAGCCCTGGGCTGGGCCATGGACGAGGCGTGGAGCCTACTTAAACAAACCAGACCCACGTGGGGTGGTCCCGGCATAAGCTGAATGAGCAAAACAGTCCAGAAGGAAATGTGCTCTGATACAACTGATTTTTTTAATTTAATTTAAACCCAATTAATTAATGTATAGTGTATTATACTTTCAGAGGAAGAATTCAGGGATTCACCAATTGGAGATAACAGCAGTGCCCGTGACATCACGTGCCCTTCTTCATGCCGGTCCCATGTTATCCTCCCCCCTCCAGCGACCCTCAGTTCATTTCTTATCGTTAAGAGTCTGTATTTCCTGCATCTGTTTTCATCTTATTTGTTTTTCCTTCCCTTCACAGTAGTTCATCTGCTTTGCTTCTATAATTCCATCTATGAGTGACACCACACGGTCATTCTTTCCGACTGACTTACTTTCACTTAACATGATCCCTTTAGTTCTATCCACATCATTGCAGATGGCAAGATTTCCTTCTCTTTGATAGCTGAGTACCATTCCTCTCTCTATGACCATCATTTATCTCCCATCCTCTTTATCCATCATCTGCCACAGGGCACCGAGTCTCCTCCCACAGTGTGACTACTTTGGACCCGGCTGCTGTGGACATTGGGGTGCAGGTGTCCCGAGTCTCACTGCATCTGTGTCTTCGGAGTGAGCTCCAGGCTGTTCACCTGCTGGTCGCAGGGCGGCTCTATTTGTAACTTCCTGAGGGGCCTCCACACTGTTTCCATTGCGGCTGCACCAACCCGCTGTCCCGCCCACAGTGGAAGAGGATTGAGGAGTTTTGCAGGACGTGGTAAAAGTCCGTTCCACATTTTATTCGCGTTCTGTGGGCTCCAATTCCTTGTCCTTAAGTATTACTGGGGAAGCCGGGTGTTGGGCTCCTTTTCAGTGAGATGTATCCGAAGCTAACAGCCCCAGCTGGAGCCTGAAAGAGGCAGGTGTGGCCCATGAAGCACCCGCTGCCTCCTACACAGCCTCCTGCAGCACCTGAGCATCCCGCACGGGGCGCGGGAGACCGGAACCCTCCCATGGGGTGCGCATGTGCAGTAGGCCTCCTCTGCCTGCACTAACAGGAGCCAGCCTGTGCTGGGGAGGCCTGAGGAGGAGGTGGGGACGCATCTATGCTGATGAGCCGCAGCCTCCTCAGGACCCGCAGGGAGTCTTCAGGGGGAAATTGGGCCGTGTTCACGCTGTCAGGAACCCCGGTCTCCTCAGGACCCAAGGTGAGGCTTTAGGAAAATGTGGGCCCGCATCCACCCTGACAGGAGCCCCTGGGTGCCTCAGGACCCGCGGGGTACTTCAGGAATATGTGGCTGACATCCTCACTGACAGGAACCCTGAGCCTCCTCAGGACCCCCGGGAGGCTTCAGGAATTGTGGGCCCACATTCATGCTGACAGGAGCCCCTGAGCAGCCTCAGGACCCGCGGGGAGGGTTCAGGAAGATATGAGCCCACATCCATGCGGACAGGAGCCCCTGAGCAACCTCAGGACTTGCGGGGAGGCTTCAGGAAAATGTGGCACCACGTCCACTCTGGCAGGAGCTCCCGGGCCCTTCAGGACATAAGTTGAGACATCTGGAAGCTGGGGCCGCATTCATGGTTACAGGAGCCCCGGCCTCCTCAGAACCCTCGGTGATGCTTCGGGAGGACTTGGGGCCACATGGACACAACAGGACGCTGACTTCCTCAGGACCCCCAGTGTAGACTTTGCGAAATATGGGGATGTGTCCATGCGGACAAAAGACCCCAGCCTTGTCAGAGCCTGTGGTGAGGCCTAAGAAAGATGTGGATGCCGAATCCACACTGACAGGTTTCTCCAGCCTCCTCAGGATGCACTGTGAAGGATTGGGATGATTTGAGGCCACGTCCATGCTGACAGGAGCCCCCAGCCTCCTCAGGTCTTATGGTGAGGCTGAGGAAAATATGGGGCCACGTCAAGACTGAGAGGACCCCCGTCCTCCTCAGGACCTGCACTTTGGCTTCGGGACACATGGGGCTCCATCAAGGCTGACAGGAACCCACAGCCTCCTCAGGATGCGCGGTGAGTTTTCAGGGGATGTGGGGGCATGTCCAGGCTGACGGGAGCCCCCGGCCTCCTGAGAACCTGCTGCGAGGCTTCCAGAGGATGTGAGGCATACTCCACGGTGACAGGAGACCCGGCGTACTCAGGACCCGCTGACTATGACTCTGGAACACGTGGGGCCACGTGCGCACTCACAGGAGCCCAGCTTCCTCAGGACCCTCTAGAAGACTCTGGAGGCGCCGTTGGGGGCCACGTCCACATCAGAAGTGACTACTCAGAACCACAGGGTAAGTGAATGGGTAGAATGAATGATAGGATCAGGGGAGGGGAGTCAGTTGGTGGTTAGGCTTAGGTTAGATGTTAGGGGTTAGTGATTATGCTTATGGTTACGGATTAGAGGTTAGGGTGAGGGATAAGGGTAAGGGTCAGTGTTTAGGAGTTCGGATGGGGGTTTGGGTAACGGACAGGAGTTAATGTTAGGGTTAGGGTTAAGATTTTAGGGATTAGGGCAGGAGGTTAGGAGTTGGGGTTTGGGTTATGGTTAGATTTAGGGTTGGGCTAGGTTTGCAGTTAGGGTTAGGGGTTAGGGTGTGAGTTAGGGTTAGGGTTAGGGGTTAGAGTTAAAGTTAGGTTAGGTTTAGGGTTAGGGCGAGGGTTAGTTTTAGGATAGGGATTAGGGCTACGATTAGGGTTAGTGTTTGGTTAGGGGTTAGGTATAGGGTCAGGTCAGGGTCAGGGTACGGTTTTGGAAAAGGGTAAGAGAGGGTTCGGCAGTGGGTTAGAGATTAGTTTTAGGGTACTGGTTAGGGTACACTTTGGGGTACGAGATAGGATTAGTATTAGAGGGTTAGTGTTAGGGTATAGGTAAAGGTTAGGAATAGAATTTGAGTACATTAAGTTAAGGTTATTGGTAGAGGTTAGGGTTAGGGTGAGATTTAAGGTAAGGGTCAGGGTTAAGGGTTTAGAATAGGTTTAGGAGTTAAGGTGAGGGTAGGCAGGGAGGCTCAGTAAATGTGTTTCGGTTTTGGGGTTTGTGATTGGTTTTTGATTAGTGATAGTTCTTTTTTTTAATTTTTATTTATTTATGATAGTCACAGAGAAGGAGAGAGAGGCAGAGACACAGGCAGAGGGAGAAGCAGGCTCCATGCACCGGAAGCCCGATGTGGGATTAGATCCCGGGTCTCCAGGATCGCGCCCTGGGCCAAAGGCAGGCGCCAAATCGCTGCGCCACCCAGGGATCCCGTGATAGTTCTTGTTAAAGGTTTAGGTTAACATTAGGCTTAAGTGTAGGGTTAGGTTATGTCTGTGTATTGTTAGAGTTTGGGTCTTGGCATGTGCCTGCACTGGGACTCCTAGCTTCTTTGGCAGTTTAGTTTTATGCACTCTATTTAGGTTTTGGTTTCAAAGATAGCCTGACTCTACCACGTCAGTGGCCTCCCCAGAGAATCAAAATCCAGGTTTCTCTGGGGTGAGAATAGGCATAGCAGGCTTCTCCTGAGCTGAGCTAAGGAGGGGATTTGTGGTTCTAAAGACTCTTTGGATTTTCAGTTGTCTTTCTGATTTATCTCTTGTGCGCACATGTTTCCTCTATACTACCAATTATTATTTTAAAGTTTTAATTGAATTCCTCTTTGTAAACACAGTATGATATAGTTTCAGGTTTACCACATAGTGATAACACAGTATGATATAGTTTCAGGTTTACCACATAGTGACTCAACCCTTGAATACAATGCCTGGTACTGGTCAGAGGTGACCTCCACTATCCCCATCCCCTGATTCCCCATCCCCCCCCACTTTCCTCTGGTATTTATTAGTTTATTCTCTGTGGTTAAGAGTGTGTTTCTTGGTTTGCATCTCTCATCCCTCCTTCGCCCCTTGACAGTTTGTTTGGTTTCTTAAAATTCACATATGAATGCAATTGTATGGTATTTAGTATCTGTCTTTCTCAGACTGACTGAGTTCATTGTGCATAAGTCCCTTCCACTTCTCCCATGTCATTGAAAATGGCTTCATTTCATCCCTTCTGATGAACGAGTGATGACGCAGTGTGTATATTTATCACATTGTCTCTGACCATTCATCTGTCGATGGACATCTCGGCTCTATACACAGTTTCGCTGTTGTTGATAACACTGCGACCAACACTGGGCTGCGTGTTCCTCTTCGAATCTACTAAACTACTTTTGTATCCTTTGTGTATCCTCTGTGCAATTTTGGAATCATAGGGTAGCTCTATTTTTAACTTCTTTTTAATTTTTTTTTATTATAGTCACAGAGAGAGAGGCAGAGACACAGGCAGAGGGAGAAGCACGCTTCATGCCAGGAGCCCGATGTGGGATTCGATCCCGGGTCTCCAGGATCGCGCCCTGGGACAAAGGCAGGCGCCAAACTGCTGTGCCACCCAGGGATCCCCTATTTTTAACTTCTCGAGGACCCTCCAGACTGTTTTCCACAGTGGCGGCACCTTTATTTATGTATTCATGCGAGACACAGAGAGGCAGAGTTATAGGCAGAGGGAAAGTGAGGCTCTATGCGGGGAGCCGGATGTGGGACGTGATCCCCTAGACCCCGGGATCATGACCTGAGCCAAAGCCGATGCTCAACCACTGAGGCACCCAGGTGCCTTCCTGATTCAATTTCCTTGCTAGTTATGGGTCTGTTCATATTTTCTATTTCTTCCTCTTTCAGTTTTGCTCATTTGCACATTTCTAGGGATTTGTCCATTTCTTCCAGGTCTCCCAGTTTGTTAGTGTATAATCTTGCATAGTATTCCCTTATAATTGTCTTATTTTTCTGGTGTTGATTTGATCTCTCTTCTCTCATTTGTGATTTTATTCATTTAAGTTTTCTCTTTTCTCGTTGATAAGGCTGGCTAGGGCTTGATCCATTTTATTAATTACTTTGAAGAACCAGCTCTTATTTTCGTTATTCCATTCTACTGTTTTGTTCATTCTGCATTGTTTATTTCTGCTCTCATCTTTATTTTTTCTCTTTTTCTGTTGGCTTTAGGCTTTCTTTGCTATTCCTTTTCCAGCTCCTTTAGGTGTATGGTTAGGTTGTGTATTGGAGACTTCTTGTTTCTTGAGGTAGGCCTGTATTGCTATGTACTTCCCGTTAGGACTGCCTTTGCTACAACCCAGAGGTTTGGAGAAACATGTTTTCATTTTCATTTGTTTCAAATTTCCTCTTTAATTTCGTGGTTGCTCCATTCATTCTCTATTTGGATGTTCATAATCTCCACGTATTTTTGGTATGTCCAATATTTTTTCTTACTGTCGACGTCGAGTTTCATAGCGTCATGGTTCGAAAATGTACAGGGTTGATATCAACCTTGTTGATATCAACCATGTACCTGTTGTACCTGTTGAGGGCTGATTTGTGGCCATGATATGATCTGTCCCATGTGCACTTGGAAGGAATGTGTATTCTGCTTTAGGTTGAAATGTTCAGACATTATCTGTTGAGTCCCTGTGGTCCATTGTGTCAAGGCTATTGTTCCCCGGTTGATTTTCTGCATAGACGATCGGCTCATTGTCATGAGTGGGTGTTAAAATCCCCTGTAATTGTATTATTATCAGTGAGTTCCTGTACGTTTGTTGCTAATTGGTTTCTATATTTAGGTACTGCCATGTTGGCAGCATAAATATTTATTTGTTTGAACTTTCTTTTTAAATAAATTTATTTTTTATTGGTGTTCAATTTACCAACAAGCAGAGTAACACCCATGATCATCCCGGCAAGTGCCCTTCTCAATGCCCGTCACCCATTCACCCGTACCCCCTGCCCTCCTCCTCTTCCAGCTCCCTAGTTCCTTTCTCAGAGTTAGGAGTCTTTATGTTCTCTCTCCCTTTCTGATATTTCCCACACATTTCTTCTCCATTCCCTTATATTCCATTTCACTATTTTTTATATTAACCAATTGAATGAAAACATACGTTTGTCCTTCTCCAATTGCCTTACTTCACTCAGCATAATACCCTCCAGTTCCATCCACGTTGAAGCAAATGGTGGGTATTTGTCGTTTCTAATGGCTGAGTAATATTCCATTGTATACATAAACCACATCTTTATCCATTCATCTTTCAGTGGACACCATGGCTCTGTCCACAGTTTCGCCTTTGTGGACATTCCTGCTAAAAGCATCAGGGTGCAGGTGTCCCGGCGTTTCAGTGCATCTGAATCTTTGAGGTAAATTCCCAACAGTGCAATTGCTGGGTCATAGGGCAGGTCTATTTTTAACTCTTTGAGGAACCTCCACACAGTTTTCCAGAGTGGCTGCACCAGTTCACACTCCCATCAACAGTGTAAGAGTCTTCCCTTTTCTCCGCATCCTCTCCAACATTTGTTCTTTCTTGCTTGTTAATTATCCCCATTCAGTGGTGTGAGGTGGTATCTCATTGTGGTTTTGAGTTGTATTTCCCTGATGGCAGTGATGCAGAACGTTTTTTCATGTTCATGTTGGCCATGTCTATGTCTTCCTCTGTGAGATTTCTCTTCATGTATTTTGCCCATTTCATGATTGGATTCTTTGTCTCTTTGGAGTTGATTTTAAGAAGTTCTGTATAGATCTTTGAAACTGGCCCTTTATCTGATACGTCATTTGCAAATATCTTCTCCCATTCTGTAGGTTGTCTTTTAGTTTGGTTGACTGTATCCTTTGCTGTGCAAAAGCTTCTTATCTTGATGAAATCACAACAGTTCATTTTTGCTTTTGTTTCTTTTGCCTTCGTGGATGTATCTTGCAAGCAGTTACTGTGGCCAAGTTCAAAAAGTATGTTGCCTGTGTTCTCCTCTACGATTTTGATGGACTCTTGTCTCACATTTAGATCTTCCATCCATTTTGAGTTTATCTTTGTGTATCATGAAAGAGAGTGGTCTAGTTTCATTCTTCTGCATGTGGATGTCCATTATCCCTGCACCATGTAGTGAAGAGACTGTCTTTCTTCCATGGATAGTCTTTCCATCTTTATCGAATATTTGTTTACCATGAAGTTCAGGGTCCACTTCTGGGTTCTCTATTCTGTTCCATTGATCTATTTGTTTTTGTGCCAGTACCACACTGTATTGAACCACAGCTTTGTCGTACAACCTGAAATCTGCCATTGTGATGCCCTCAGATATTGTTGTTTTTTTTTTTTTAAATTCCCCTGGCTATTCAGGGTCTTTTCTGATTCCACAAAAGTCTATTTTTTATGATAGTCACACACACAGAGAGAGAGAGACAGAGAGAGAGAGAGAGGCAGAGACACAGGCAGAGGGAGAAGCAGGATTCATGAACCGGGGTCCTGAAATGGGATTCGATTCCGGGTCTCCAGGATCGTGCCCTCGGCCAAAGGCAGGCGCCAAACTGCTGTACCACCCAGGGATCCCGATTCCACACAAATTTTAAAATAATTTGTTCTAACTCTCTGAAGAAAGTCCATGATATTTTGATAGGGTTTGCATTAAACCTATACATTGTCTTGGTAACATTGACATTTTCACAATGTTAATTCTGCCAATCCATAAGCATGGAATATTGTTCCATTTCTTTGTGTCTTCCTCAATTTCTTTCAGAAGTGTTCTATAGTTTTTAGGGTATAGATCCTTTGCCTCCTTGGTTAGGTTTATTCCGAGGTATCTTATGCTTTTGGGTGCAATTGTAATTGAGATTGACTCCTTAATTTCTCTTTCTTCAGTCTCATTGTTAGTGTATAGAAATGCCATTGATTTCTGGGCATTGATTTTGTATCTGGCAATGCTACCATTTGCTGTATGAGTTCTAGCAATCGTGGGGTGGAGGCTTTTGGCTTTTCTAGGTAGAGTATCATGTCATCAGCGAAGAGGGAGAGTTCGACTTCTTCTTTGCCAATTTGAATGCCTTTAATGTCTTTTTGTTGTCTGATTGCTGAGGCTAGGACTTCCAGTAATATGTTGAATAGCAGTGGTGAGAGTGGATATCCCTGTCTTGTTCCTGATCTTAGGGGAAAGGCTCCCAGTGCTTCCCCATTGAGAATGATATTTGCTGTTGGCTTTTGTAGATGGCTTTTAAGATGTTGATGCATGTTCCCTCTATACCTACTCTCTGAAGTGTTTTGATCAGGAATGGATGCTCTATTTTGTCAAATTCTTTCTCTGCATCTAATGAGAAAATCATATGGTTCTTGGTTTTTCTCTTGATGATATGATGAATCACATTGTTTGTTTGACGAGTGTTGAACCAGCCTTGTGTCCCTGGGATAAGTCCTACTTGTTCATGGTGAATAATTTTCTTAGTGTACTGTTGGATCCTATTGGCTAGTATCTTGTTGAGAATTTTTGCATCCATGTTCATCAGGGATATTGGTCTATAATTCTCCTTTTTAGTGGGGTCTTTGTCTGGTTTTGGAATTAAGGTGATGCTGGCTTCATAGAACTAATTTGGAAGTACTCCATCTCTTTCTATCTTTCCAAACAGGTTTAGTAAGATAGGTATGGTTTCTTCCTTAAACGTTTGATAGAATTCCCCTGGGAAGCAATCAGGTTCTGGAGTTTTGTGTCTTGGGAGGTTTTGGATGACTGCTTCAATATCCTCCCTGGTTATTGGCCTGTTCAGGTTTTCTATTTCTTCCTGTTCCAGTTTTTGTAGTTTCTGGCTTTCCAGGAATGCGTCCATTTCTTCTAGATTTCCTAATTTATTGGTGTATGGCTTTTCATAATATGTTTTTATAATTGTTTGTATTTCCTTGGTGTTGGTAGTGACCTCTCCTTTCTCATTCATGATTTTATTAATTTAAATATTCTCTCTTCTTTTTAGTAAGTTTGGCTAATGGTTTATCTATCTTATTAATTCGTTCAAAGAACCAACTCCTCGTTCCATTGATCTGTTCCACCATTCTTCTGGTCTCGATTTCCTTTAATTCTGCTCGAATTTTAATTAACTCTATTCTTCTGTTGGGTGTAGGATCTATCTGCTGTTTTTTCTCTAGCCTCTTTATGTGTAAGTTTAGCTTTTGTATTTGAGTAGTTTCCGGTTTTTGAATGGATGCTTGTATTGTTATGTATTTCCCCCTTAGGACTGCTTTTGCTGCATCTCAAGGATTTTGAACGGTTGTATGTTCATTCTCATTAGTTTCCATGAATATTTTTAATTCTTCCTTAATTTCCTGGTTGACCCTTTCGTCTTGTAGCAGGATGATCCTTCACCTCCACATGTTTGAGGTCCTTCCAAACTTCTTGTTGTTATTTAGTTCTAATTTCAAGGCATATGGTCTCAGTATATGCATGGGGTGATCCCAATACTTTGATATCAGTTCAGACCCTATTTGTGACCCAGTATGTGGTCTATTCTGGAGAAAGTTCCATGTGCACTTAAGAAGAATGTGTATTCATTTGAGTTTGGATGTAAAGTTCTGTAGATATCTGTGAAATCCAACTGGTCCAGAGTATCATTTAAAGCTCTTGTTTCTTTGGAGATGTTGTGCTTAGAAAACCTATTGAGGGTAGAAAGAGCTGGATTGATGTCACCAAGTGTAAGTGTATTATTATCTAAATTTTCTTCACTTAAGTTATTAATTGGTTTAAATATTTGACAGCTCCTACATTCGGGGCATATATTGAGGATTGTTAAGTCCTCTTGTTGTATAGATCCCTTAAGTGTGATTTAGTGTCCCTCTTCATCTCTCACTACAGTCTTTGGGGTAAATTTTAGTTTATCTGATATAAGGATGGCTACCCCTGCTTTCTTTTGAGGAACATTTGAATGGTAAATGGTTCTCCAATATTTTATTTTCAGATTGTAGGTGTCCTTCTGTCTAAAATGAGTCTCTTGTAGACAACAAATTGATGGGTCCTGCTTTTTTATCCAGTCTGAAACCCGGCGCCTTTTGATGGAGTCATTAAGCCCATTCACGTTCAGAGTTACTATTGACAGATATGAGTCTAGTGTCATCATGATATGTATTCAGTCCTTGTTTTTGTCGATTGTTCCACTGAACTTCTTCTGAAAGGGGAATTTTAAGAGTCCCCCTTAAAATTTCTTGCAGACCTGGTTTGGAGATCACATATTCTTTCATTTCCTTCCTGTCTTGGAAGCTCTTTATCTCTCCTTCCATTTTGAATGAGATCCTTGTTGGATAAAGTATTTTTGGTTGCATGTTCTTCTCATTGAGGACCCTGAATATATCCTGCCAGCCTTTTCTGGGCTGCCAGGTCGCTGTGGAGACATCTGCTGTTACCGTAATGCTCCTTCCCATAAAGGTCAGGGATTTCTTGTCTCTTGCTGCTTTAAGGATCTTCTCTTTATCCTTGGAATCTGCAAATTTCACTATTAAATGTCAAGGTGTTGGACGGTTTTTATTGATTTTAGGGGGGATCTCTCTATTTCCTGGATCTGAATGCCTGTCTACCTTCCCAGATTAGGAAAGTTTTCAGCTATGATTTGTTCAAATAACTACTCTGGCCCTCTGTCCATTTAGGCACCCTCGGGAACCCCAATTACACATAGCTTTTTCTTCCTCAGGTTGTTGTTTATTTCCCTTAATCTGTCTTCCTGGTCTTTTAATTGTCTGTCTCTTTATTCCTCAGTTTCCCTCTTTGCCATAAACTTTTCTTCTATGTCACTCACTCGTTCTTCCACCTCGTTAACCCTCATCGTTAGGACTTCTAGTTTGGATTGCATCTCATTCAATTGATTTTTACTTTCTGCCTGATTGGATCTAAATTCTGCAGTCATGAAGTCTCTTGAGTCTTTATGCTTTTTTCTAGAGCCACCAGTAGCTGTATAATAGTGCTTCTGAATTGGCTTTCTGACATTGAATTGTAATCCAGATTTTGTAACTCTGTGTGAGAGGGGACTGTTTCTGATTCTTTCTTTTGAGGAGAGCTTTTCCATCTAGTCATTTTGCTGAGTGCAGTGTGGCCAAAAACAAATTGTATTGGGAAAAGGAGAAAAAGAGAGGAGAGAAAGAAGGAAAGAAAAGAGAAAAAGAAAAAAGAATAAAGGAAGAAAGAAGGAAAAAAGAGAATAAAAGAGAAAGAAAAAGAAAGAAAGGGGGAAAAGGTTGGGGGAAGCAATCAGAAATGAAAAAAAATATGGGGGAGTATCTTCTGATTCTGTATACTTTAAGTCCCTTGACTTCCCCTGGAACTTGTCCGTCTAGCTGATCTTCTGGGGGAGGGGCCTGTTGTGCTGATTTTCAGGTGTTAGCACTTGGGGGAGCTGCTCTGTCCCCTGCCTGGTGCAGGGCTCAGTGGGTGTAGTTTACACCGTGAGGCCCCAGGAGGAACAACCCCAGTGTCAGCGGCCATCTCTGGAAACCTGTATTCAGCCCCCGCAGTAACTCGGGAGTAGTCCATCTGAAGGGCCTGGAGGCTCTGGGGCGGGGCCGCTGATCTGCTCAGCTCTGGGAAGGAGCGGCCTTGCTGTCCTGGGCCCTCTGGGCCTCTGCCTGTCCTGGGGGAGGCCGAATCCTGGGCTGTATCCCGAAGCCCTGTACTCCGGGGCCTGCGCTGTTGGATTCTCGCTCCCGGCCGCAAAGCCGCCTCACTGCAGAGCCACCGCCCAAGCCCCTCTGAGTTGCTCCCGGAGCCCCACAGCACCCTCCACACGGAGCCTCTTCCTCTGCAGGAGGAGCCGCTGCCAAGCTGCTCCTGGGGACATGCAAACCCCTCCTCACAGATCCGCCACCCGAGGCCCACAGAGCTGCTCCCGGGTCAATGCATGTGCCCTGCAGCCCTCAGGGAGCTCGGTGGACTCTCCTGGGAGTGCAGGTGTCTGTCAGAGTCCCAGGGAGCCCTAGGGCATCCCCACCTTCCTGGGGTCCTGCTCTGACTCCTTGAAGGCGCTATTCCGCCCTGGAAGATTGGTGCAGCTCCTCCTTCTCTCAGCACAGAGCTCTTCTGTCCTGGGGGAACTCGCCCCGGCCTTAGCCGGGCTCCTCGCAGTGCTCCTCACACTTGGATGCCTTTTGTTTCTTTATTTCTTTTTCCCGTCTTCCTACCTTGATAGAATCATGAACTTTTCTCACTGTAGCATTCTATCTGGTCTCTGTTTAAATCTCAGGCCAAATTCGTAGATTTTCTGGATGATTTGAAGGTTATCTAGGTAATTTCGTGGGGACAGGTGATTTGGAGACACTACACTTCTGCCATCTTGCCCCTCCTCCTGTATGTTGCCATTTACCTTTGGTTGTTTCCTTCACTTTGTGGGTACTTTTCAATCTGATGAAGCCCCAATAGTATTTTTGCTTTTGTTTCCCTCACCTCAGAGGCATATCTGAAAGAACATTCAACGGCCAATGTCAAAGTCATTGCTGCCTATCTTTTCTTCTTTGTATGGTTTCAGGTTTCACTTTTAGGTCTTTCATCCATTTTGAATTTATGTTTTATATATATGGTGTAAGAAAGTGGTCCAGTTTCATTCTTCTGCATTTGGCTGCCTGGTTTTCCCAACACCATTTGTTCTTATCCTGGGGTCAGGGTTAGGGTTTGTTGAAGAGACTTGTCTTTGTGCCATTGGATATTCCTTCCTGCCTTGTTGTCGATTAATGGATCATAGAGTTACAGGTTTGTATCTTGTTTCAGATTTCCATTCTGTTCTATTGATCTAAGCGTCTCCTGTTGGGAGATTCTTTTTTTTTTTTTTTTTTCTGTTGGGAGATTCTTGATTGCTGATTCAGTTTCTCTGCTGATTATCTGTCTGTTCAGGTTTCTTATTTCTTCCTTTTTCATTTTTGCAATGTTATATATTTCCAGGAATTTATCTATTTCTTCCAGGTTCTTGGTTGCTGGCATATAATTTTTCATAATGTTCACTTATAATTTTTTGTATTTCTCTAGTGTTGGTTGTTATTTCTCTTTTCTCATTTGTGATTTTATTTGGGCCCTTTCTCATCTTCTTATCTTTTTTCTTTTTTAAAGATTTTATTTATGTATTCATGAGAGACACAGAGAGGCAGAGGTATAGGCAGAGGGAAAATGAGGCTCCATACGGGGAGCCTGATGTCAGACTTGATCCCCCAGGTCTGCGGGATCATGAACTGAGCCAAAGCACATGCTCAACCACTGAGGCACCCAGGTGCCTTGCTGATTCAATTCCTTTGCTAGTTATGGGTCTGTTCACATTTTCTATTTCTTCCTATTTCAGTTTTGCTTGTTTGCACATTTCTGGAGAATTTTCCTATTCTTCCCGGTCTCCCAGTTTGTTAGCGTATAATTTCTTAGTATTCCCTTATAATTGTCTAATTTTTCTGGTGTTTAATTGATCTCTCTTCTCTCATTTGTGATTTTATTTATTTAGGTCATTTCTGTTTTCTCACTGATAAGGCTGGCTAGGGCTTGATCCATTTTATTATTTATTTTGAAGAACCAGCTCTTAGTTTCGTTATTCCATTCTACTGTTTTATTGTTTCTGCATTGTTTATTTCTGCTCTCATCTTTATTTTTTCCTTTCTGTAGGCTTTCGGATTTGTTTGCTATTCCTTTTCCAGCTCCTTTAGGTGTAGGGTTAGGTTGTTTATTGGAGACGTCTTGTTTCTTGAGCTAGGCCTGTATTGCTATGTGTTTCCCTCTTAGGACTGCCTTTGCTACATCCCAGAGCTTTGGAGAAACATGTTTTCATTTTCATTTGTTTTAAATTTCCTCGTTAATTTCCTGGTTGCTCCATTCATTCTCTAGTAGGATGTTCATAATCTCCACGTATTTTTGGTCTGTCTAATTTTTTTCTTACTGTCGACTTCAAGTTTCATAGCGTCATGTTCCAAAAATGTACAGCCTGTGATATCAACCTTCTTGTACCTGTTGTACCTGTTGACGGCTGCTTTGTGGGCCATGATATGATCTGATCTGGAGAATGTCCCATGTGCACTTGAAAGGAGTGTGTATTCTGCTTTAGGATGAAATGTTCATACTATATCTGTTGAGTCCCTGTGGTCCAGTGTTTCAAGGCTATTGTCCCCGGTTGATTTTCTGCATAGATGATCAGTCCATTGCCATAAGTGGGTGTTAAAATCCCCTGTCATTGTATTATTATCAGTGAGTTCCTGTACGTTTGTTGTTAATAGGTTTCTATATTTAGGTACTGCCATGTAGGCAGCATAAATATTTAGTTGTTTGATCTTGATAGAGAGTCTTTTTAATTATGAAATAATGCCCTTCTTCATCTCTTCTTGCAGTATTTGTTCTTTCTTGTTTGAAATTTAAATATTTTATTTATTTATTCATGAGAGATACACAGAGGAACAGAGGAAGAAACATAGCAGAGTGAGAGGCAGGCTCCCTAAGGGGAGGCAGATGTGGGACTCGATCCTGGGATCCCAGGATCACCCCCTGATCTGAAGGCAGATGCTCAAACACTGAGCCACCAGGTGCCCCCCTGGGTTTGGTCTCAAATCTCGTTTGTCTGATATAAGTATGTGTCCTCCAGCTTTCTTTTGATATCCATTAGTGTGATAGATGATTTTCTATTCCCTGACTTTCAATCATTGGTGTCTATAGGTCTAAGGTGAGCAACTTGTTGGCAGCGTACAGATGGATGTTGTTTTTTTAATAATAATTTTATTTATCAGAGAGACAGAGAGAGAGAGAGAGGCAGGAAATTATGCAGAGAGAGAAGCAGTCTCCCCACCAGGAGCCCAGTATGGGACTCGATCCCAGACTCCAGGATCACACCCTGAGTTAAAGGCAGAGGCTCAACCCCTGAGCCACCCAGGCATCCCGGATCCTGATTTTTACCTACTCTGTTACCCTATATCTTTTGATTGGAGCATTTAGTCTATCATCATTCAGAGTGACTATTTAAAAATATGAACTTTGTGCCTCTGTGTTACCGGAAGAGTTGGTGTTTCTGGTGACGTTCTCTGGGCCTTTCTAGTCTTTGTTGCATTTGGTCTCTTTTTTTCCCCCCACTAGAGGAGTCCCTCTTAAAATTCCTTACTGGACTGGTTAAGTGGTCCTGAACTCCTTTATATGTTGCCTGTCTGGGAAAATCTTTATCTCTCCTGAATGACACCCTTGCTGAAGCATGAATTTATACAAATTGGACTGCAATAAAAAGAAATTTAAAAACATAAAATAAATTCTTGCTAATATGATTGAGGAAAATGGCATTTAGGAGGAAAACCAGAAGCAGAAAGAGAGGAGGACATATTTCACCCTCCGTAACCTTTACAGGGACCTGATGTCCTTTCCTAGGAGGGGACCCCCTCCGGAGGATGCTTCCTGCCCCTCTGCCTCCTTGTTGGAACACAGCAGGCACATCTCTAGCACCTCTGCAGTCGTGGCTTATAGCGTTTTCCCTGTATCCTATTGGGGACCACAGCATTGTGTAAGTAACCATCTGGCTGCTGTTTGACAGTATTGGGGGGATTCCGTCTTTTGTTGCTTTTTTGTTGTTGTTGCTTTTGAGGTGTGTGTGTGTCTATCCCATGCAGCTATCAAGTGCAGCAATCAGATCCTCTGGCTGGGTCACCAAAAAAACCCAAAATGGTTGGCACAACATCATTTCCGGTGCTGGCGCTGGGCAGTTAGCTGGGCTCTCCTGGCAGCGCTGGGGCTCGCTCATGCAGTGACTTTCAGCTGGAGGGTCAGCTGAGCTTGAAGTTACGGCTCGGCCACATTCCCATGTCCAGCAGTGGGTCTGGCCGCTCCTGGAAGGCACGTGGGGACGTCTGCTGTGTGTGCCTGGTGGCGCCCCTGCACAGGCTTGTTGGGGCCTAGGTGGTGCCCCCTCCTCCTCTCTGGGGGTCTCTGCACACCCTGTGCACAGAGTTCTGGGAGACACAGAAACGGGCTGGCTGTGCATTTTCGCACCACAACATTTTATTGACTTTCTACAGCAAATGGGCTCAGAGCTGTGGGTGCATGCCTTCACCTGGGGAGGGAGACCTTTCTGTCCTTTACGGGAGGACAAGTATCACATGGGTTGGGGGTCGAGTGCTGGAGTCCCCCACCTGGGAACATGTGTGGACTCCGTGTGGGGGCGTGTGTCCTGAGGTTTCAGCCTGAGAGATGGTTCTGAGGACAGCAAAGCTGAACTGGACCTGCAGCTCATGGGCTCCTGCACTGGGTTCCCGCAGGGCAGCTGGACCCCAGCCTTGTGCCCTCTGGGGCCCCAGCAGCTGGAGGAGCCTGCCTCCTGGTGTGGGTGTGGGTGGGGCCCACCGGCTTGCCCCTCCTCTCCCCACACTGGGGTGTCCCAGGATCCCCAGGGCTGCCCTAGATCAGCGACCTGGATCTGTGGGGCACGCCCAGGGCCCAGCAGGCCACATCCAGCTGTGAGAGGGCTTGCTCAGCCCGGGGCCAGAATCCAGGGCTGGCCAGGGCCATGTGGGCCTGATTCCATTAGTCTTTGTATTGAGACTGGTGGGGGCTCAAATCAACCCAGCCCCCACAGAGCCTGGGCCCAATCAGCCCAGGTACCTCTGGGTTAGGGCCTGGTGTCCTGTGCAGGGTGTCCCACCCTCCAGGAGTGACAGTGGGTGGAGGCAGGGCACAGTGGGTCCTCTGATTCACTCACCTGCTCACACACTGTTGGGGGCTCCCTGCCGTCCCTCCTCCCTGCAACCCCTGGGTACTCTATGGGATACCCGGGCTTCTGATGGGAGCAGGGTATCCAGAGAACCCCGGGGAGGCTGATCATGTCCCACAGGGGGCAGCTGCACCGGGTCCTTGCTCGGGGTCGATGGTGTGGGGGCATGGGTATGATGGTGGTGGAATGTGGGGGATGGTATAGGGGGGATAGTGTTGGGGTATACTGTGGGTGGGGATTATGTGAGGCTGTGTGTGTGTGAGGGGGATGGGGTAGTGGCGATGCCATGGGGGATGATGATGTAGGGGGATGGTGTGGGTCGGGGGAATGGGGGGATGGCGTGGGGGGCCGGCGGACACAGGGCATCCCTGTTCTCTAAGATGCACACACATCTACAGATAAAGGCGACCCCACTCTGGGGTTTGTTGTGACACCTGCCCCTGGGGCCCCATGTGGTGAGTGCAGGGCCCTGGCTGGACCGGGGGCATTATCTGGGGGTCATCATAATATGTATGTTTAAAATTGCAAATTGTCTCAAATTAAATGCACAGAATTTAGAAATATATAAAGCACCGAGAGTGGGTGTCACTCTGAACCGTCTGACCCTCTTGGGATCGATGTGTGTCTTGCTCCAGCCGCGGACATGCCGCCTGGCCCCCAGGTCCGGTTCATGCCCCTCACGTCCCCCACCCCATCCTCTGCTTCTCAGGGGGCCGTCCCTCTCCCCTTTGGTGTTCAGGTCCCATGGCAACCTTTGGAGGCCCCATCCTTGTGGCCTCCTCATCCCTGAGGCCCCAGGGGTGTGGTCATCCCCATCACCCTACCATGGAGCGGTGTGTTGTTGGTTACTATTGCTCTCCCTGGCCTCAGAGGCCCCGTTTTCCTTACCCAGAAGCCTCCAGGGTCCCAAAGCCCCCTGGCCCAGCAGCCTCATCCGACCCCCTAGCAGTCCTAAAACATGATGTGGCTGCTGAACTTCCTGATGATGTCCAGGTCTACCTGCGTGATGTCCCTGGAGGAGACCAGGGCGTCCTCCTTCATTTCCTGTGGGAAAACCGGGGAGGAAGAGCAGGCGTCATGGACACAGACCCGACCTGTCACGAGGTGCCGTGCTGGGCAGGGAGCCCTGGGACCACCATGGGAGTGTGTCCTGCCAAAACCTCCTTCCTTCCTCTGGGAGGGCAGGGAAGGCGGGAGTGCCCACCATGCCCATGGGACCTGTGTGACGGCCTGTGCCCAGCTGTTGTAGGCGGGGAGGTGACTGAGTGTCACCCTGGGTGGGAGGGGATAGGGGTTCAGCCAAGGTGGGAGAGGACATGGTGGTGTTGTGCCCAAGATTGTGAATCCGAGAAACCACTAAGGAACTGACAACAATGCAAACACACAAGGGTTGATTTCCAAATTCGAGCTTGTGTCCAAGTACACCCAACACAGCGGAGCAGGGACTTGGACCCCGAGGTGGTGTTTTGCTTTTAAGGGCTTGTCTCGGGGACCTACAAAAGGGCTGGAGTAATTCCTCAAGTTGTGTTTACATTTTGATATGGGGCCTTCAAGGGCATTGAGCTCTGTTCTCATTCTAATAGGCGCTTCCAGCCTTTGACGTGGGCTCTGTTCTTATTCTATTGTGGGGCTTTCCAGGGCATTAAGCTGTAAACTTTTGTTTTTTTCCTGTAACTGAAATAATGTAAATTTCAGCTCTTCTTCACAGGGGCCTGGGATGGCTGGACTTGTGCGAACACTAAACTTAAAGTAGAAAGGCCTTCATTTTAACAGCCTCTTTGCATTCTGTCCCATCCTATCTAACTCTTTCCCCCTTCCCTGGAGCTCCTAAGAGAGCAATTGCAAATGACCTCAGCTTGGCAGCATGTGTTGGGGGACAGGACCAGGGATTTGGGATCAGGAAGAACTGGCTCGTGGGCGTCCCAGCTGTGCACCGGGATTCCATGCTGCAGACTCTTTTTCCCTAAGGCTATCTTGACAACCGACTTTGTACATAGAAAAGCTCTCCTTTATCTTTAAAAGATGAGGAGCGAGTAAAAGTGTTTTTACTCTGCCCATCTGATTGCTCAGATTCCAATCTGAGACGTATTTCCTGTTAATAAGGATAATTTACTATCCGTAGTACTATGGTTAAAATATTCTGACACAAGTAATTCAGAGGAATGAGGGTTTCTCATCTCTTTCTTCACAGCTCAGTCACTCATCAGGAAATGCATCTGTATGGATTTGGAAATAATTGAGAGACATTAGTACCAATGGTCCTATTATTATGTGAAGGATTCTTCCCTGAGATTCTTCCCCTGTTTCAACTGACACTGAAACACTGTGAACTCTTTGGAAGACAAATGTCAAGGAAATAAATGTTATGCATTGCTAATTTTAAATGCACTTGCAATATGGTGCCTATTAGAAGTATTTTATCTGATTTTTGCATTTATTACCCTTTCTTGCTTTTCAGGTTGAGGAGGCATTATACGTCTTCATAAGTGTTGTTATTTCCTTCTGATATAAAATTATTACTTTGTTCCCATCGAAGGAACTCTATAAGAATAAGGCAAAAGATAATTCAACAATTCTTAAAATATCTTCACACTTGGAGCCTGATTCATTTAAGTCAATTTTCAAAATAAATCTTATTTATTAGGAAAAAAACAAAGATTTATAGGGAAATTGAGAAGATAGTACAGAGCATTCGCATGCACTTGCACTCAGTTTCTCCAATTATTGATATCTTATATTAGTATGGTACAAATGTTAGCTAATGAATCAAGAGTAAAAAATTCGCATTAACCAAAGACCATACTTTATTCAGATTTCCTTAGTTTTTGCTAAGTTACCATCCCTCATATCACATTCCATTTGTCCTCCTGTTTTCTTAGGCTTCTCTGGATTGTGACAGTCTTTCAGGCTTTCCTTGTTGTTCTTGAACTGGAACACTTTGAGAAGTAGAGTATTTTGTAAAATTTCCCTCAGTTGGGATATGTCTTTCGTTTATCTCATGACTGAACTGTTTTTGTAGATTATATACAGAGATATACTGCCATTTTCATTATATCATATAAAGGATAGATACTATCAACATGATTTATCAGTCTTGGTATCGATCTGATCATCTTGCTGAGGTAGTATTTCTCAGCTTTCTCCGTAGTAAAGTGATTCTTTATTATTATTGTTATTAATTATTATTATTATTATCAATATTATTTTAAGTTTTTCATATTATATTTTCTAGAAGGAAGTTACTATGTGTATTCCGGAAATAAGAGTGGGAAGCTATGCTCATTAACTTGACGGTGAAATGTATGCACAAATTGTTTGAAATTCTTCTACATTGGAGATTTTTCTTCCTTCTGGGTTTTTTGTTTGTTTCTTTTTCAAAGATGTTTTCTATTTATTAGAGAGAGGGGAGAGAAAAAGCATGAGCGAGAGGGGCAGAGGGAGAGGGAGAAGCAGGTTCCCTGCTAAACAGGGAGCCTGCCTTGGGACCTGGATCATGATCTGAGCCTAAGGCAGAAGCTTAACTGACTGAGCCACCCAGGTGCCACTCTTTCTCTTTTTCTTTCTTTTTTAATAATAAATTTATTTTTTTATTGGTGTTCAGTTTGCCATCATACAGAAGAACACCAAGTGCTCATCACCCATTCACCCCCACCGCCTGCCCTCCTCCCCTTCCATTACCCCTAGTTCGTTTCCCTGAGTTAGGAGTCTATGTTATGTCTCCCTTTCTGATATTTCTCACACATTTCTACTCCCTTCCCTTATATTTCCTTTCACTATTACCTATATTCCCCAAACGAATGAGAACATACAATATTTGTCCTTCTCTGATTGACTTACTTTACTTAGCATAATACCTTCCAGTTCCATCCACGTTGAAGGAAATGGTGGGTATTTGTCATTTCTGATGGCTGAGCAAGGCCCACCTTTTCTCTCTCTTCATCTTCTGAGTCTCCTATGATATGAATGTTATTGTTTTAATAAGTGGCTGACTTCCCTACGTCTGCCTCTGTGGTCCATAACCTTTCTTGTTTTTAAGGCTTCCACTTGGGACTGCATCTCAGTTATAGCATTTTTAACATTGGCCTGACTAGATTTTAGTTCTTTTATTTCTACAGTAAGGGATTCTCTAGTTTTCTTCTGTGTTCTTTTTCCAGTCCAGCTGCTATCTTTATAATCATTGTTTTAAACTGTAGTTAGACATCATATATGTGTATTGATGGACTTCCTGGCTGTGAGTATTACCTCATGTTATTTTATGGAGGTGAATTTCTCCATCTCATTATTTTTTCCAGAAAAGAAAATGGGAAGAAAAAGAAAACCAAGAAAAACAATAACAACTGCCCTTTAAAAAAAAACACCAAATTATTTTGGCCTGCTTGTTAAAAGATTCTAAATCCCAAAATATGAAACACAATTAAAGTAACATGAAAGTAAAAATAAGAAATATATAAGGTAGATACATAAAAATTAAATAAGGCAATTAATAAAAAAGAATCAAAGAAAATAAATGAAAATAAAGCACAAAGTACAAAGGAAGCTAGACCCTACTTTCCAGGCAGAGCTGAAGCTCTGCAGCATCAGTGGTCCAACAACTTGGTGGCAGTGAGTGGTCTGTGTGGGGTCTGGGGATGGGCTGTGGCACTGATTATCAGGTGCACATCTGCCTGGTAGATGGAACTGAGGGGTGAGAGGCGGGTTGGGCGTCAGCGTCTCTGGAGTCTAGCAGGAGGCGCTGTGCTGCTCCCTGAGACCTGACCCTGATGGGCGGGATGCGGGAGGGGTCTCTGGGTCCTCTGGCTCTGGGGCTGAGCATACTGCCCCCCAGTCTGCAGGGGCCTCCACAGAAGAGCCCCCAAGCCCCCAGGTCTCTGCTGCTTCTCTCAGAACCCTGTGTTCACTCTACCTGCGTCCGAGCTTCTTTTGTTTTTGTTTTTTTATCTCAGACTGTTGTGCCCAAGATTGCGAATCTGAGAAATCACCGAGAAGCCGACACTGATGAAAACACACGAGGGTTTACTTACAAGCTCGAGCTTGTGTCCAAGTATACCTGACAGAGCGGAGCAGGGAGTTGGACCCCGAGGAAGGTTTTAGCTTAGTTTTATTTTATTTTTTTTTAAATTTTTATTTATTTAGAATAGTCACAGAGAGAGAGGCAGAGACACAGGCAGAGGGAGAAGCAGGCTCCATGCACCTGGAGCCCGACGTGGGATTCATTCCCGGGTCTCCAGGATCGTGCCCTGGGCCAAAGGCAGGAGATAAACCGCTGCGCCACCCAGGGATCCCTAGCTTAGTTTTAAGGGCTTGTCTCTGGGACCTCCAGAAGGGCTGGAGCAATTCCTCAATTTCTGTTTACATTTTGATATGGGGCCTTCAAGGGATTGAGCTCTCTTCCCATTCTAATAGGGACTTCCTGCCCTTGGCCTGGGCTCAGTTTTGATTCAATAGTGGGGCTTTTTAGGTCATTAAGCTGTAAACTTTTGTTTTTTTCCTGTAACTGAAGTAATGTAAAATTCAGCTCTTCTTCACAGGAGCCTGGGATGGCTGGGCATGTGCTAACAGTGAATTTAAATTGGAATGGCCTTAATTTTCTAGGCCTCCATGTGTCCTGTCCCATCCTATCTAGCTCCTTCCCCCTTCCCCAGAGCTCCTAAGAGAGCCATTGCAAATGACCTCAGCATGGCATCCTGTGTTAAGGGACAGGCCCAGGGATTTGGGATCAGGAAGACCTGTAGCGCGAGCGTCCTAGCTGTGCAGCGGGGTTCGATGCTGCAGACTCTTATTCCCTAAGGCTATCTTGACAACTGTCTTTGTACATAGAAAACCTCTCCTTTAGGGATCCCTGGGTGGCACAGCGGTTTGGCGCCTGCCTTTGGCCCGGGGCGCGATCCTGGAGACCCGGGATCGAATCCCACGTTGGGCTCCCTGCATGGAGCCTGCTTCTCCCTCTGCCTGTGTCTCTGCCTCTCTGTCTCTCTCTGTGTGGCTATCATGAATAAATAAATAAAATCTTAAAAAAAAAAAGAAAAAGAAAACCTCTCCTTTATCTTTAAAAGACGAGGAGCGAGTTAAAGCATTTTTTCTCAGCCCATCTCATTGCTGAGATTCCAATCTGAGACATATTTCCTGTTAATAAGGATAATTTACTACTATCCGTAGTACTATGGTTAAAATATTCTGACACAAGTAATTCAGAGGGATGAGGGTTTCTCATCTCTTTCTTCACAGTTCAGTCACTCATCAGGAAATGCATCTTTATGGATTTGGTACGAACTGAGAGACATTATTGCCAATGGTCCTATTATTATGTGAAGGATTCTTCCCTGAGATTCTTCCCCTGTTTCAACTGACACTGAAACACTGTGAACTCTTTGGAAGACAAATGTCAAGGAAATTAATGTTATGCATTGCTAATTTTAAATGCACTTGCAGTATGGTGTCTATTATACTAGAATTATTTTTATCTGAGTTTTGTTATTTATTATCCGTTCCTGCTTTTCAGGTTGAGGAGGCATTATACGTGTTCATAAGTGTTTTTCTTTCCTTCTGATCTAAAATTCTTACTTTGTTTCCATCAAAGGAACTCTTTAAGAATAAGGCAAAAGTTAATTATTCTTAAAATATTCTTAAAATGTCTTCACACTTGGAGCCTGATTCATTTAAGTCAATTTTCAAAATAAATCTTATTTATTAGGAAAAAAACAAAGATTTATAGGGAAATTGAGAAGATAGTACAGAGCATTCGCATGCACTTGCACTCAGTTTCTCCAATTATTGATATCTTATATTAGTACGGTACAAATATTAGCTAATGAATCAAGAGTAAAAAATTCGCATTAACCAAAGACCATACTTTATTCAGATTTCCTTAGTTTTTGCTAAGTTACCAACCCTCATATCACATTCCGTTTGTCCTCCTGTTTTCTTAGGCTCCTCTGGATTGTGACAGTCTTTCAGCCTTTCCTTGTTGTTGTTGAACTGGAACACTTTGAGAAGTAGAGTATTTTGAAAAATTTCCTTCAGTGGGACATGTCTGTTGTTTATCTCATGATTGAACTGTTTTTGTGGATTATATACAGAGATATAATGCCATTTTCATTATATCATATAAAGGATAGATACTATCAACATGATTTATCAGTCTTGGTATCAATCTGATCATCTTGCTGAGGTAGTGTTTCTCAGCTTTCTCCGTAGTAAACTGATTCATTATTGTTATTATTTTATTATTATTATTATGTTATCATTATTATTTTAGGTTTTTCTAAATATATTTTGTAGAGGAAAGTTACTTTGTGTATTGCACACTTAAGAGTGGGAAGCTATGCTCATGATCTTGTGGGTGGAATGTCTGCACAAATTGTTTGAAATTCTTCTACATGGGAGATTTCTCTTCCTTCTGGGTTTGTTTGTTTCTTTTTCAAAGATGTTATTTATTTATAGGAGAGAGAGAGGAGAAAAACATGAGCGATAGGGGCAGAGGGAGGGGGAGAAGCAGGTTCCCTGCTGAACAGGGAGCCTGCCTTGGGACCTGGATCATGATCTGTGCCTAAGTCAGAAGCGTAACTGAGCCACCCAGGTGCCACTCTTTCTTTCTTTCTTTTTTTAAATAATAAATTTATTTTTTATTGGTGTTCAGTTTGCCAAATCAGAATAACACCCAGTGCTCATCCCGTCTAGTGCCCCCCTCAGTTCCCGTCACCCATTTACCCTCAACCCTGCCCTCCTCCCCTTCAGTCACCCCTAGTTCAATTCCAAGTTAGGAGTCTTTATGTTCTGCCTTCCTTTCTGATATTTCCAACATATTTCTACTCCCTTCTCTTATATTCCCTTTCACTATTACCTATATTCCCCAAATGAATGAGAACATACAATGTTTGTCCTTCTCCGATTGTCCGACTTCACTCAGCATAATACCTTCCAGTTCCATCCACCTTGAAGCAAATGGTGGGTATTTGTCATTTCTGATGGCTGAGTAACGCCCACCATTTCTCTCTCTTCATCTTCTGAGTCTCTATGATATGAATGTTATTGTTTTAATAAGTGGCTAACTTCCCTACGTCTGCCTCTGTCATCCATAACCTTTCTTGTTTTTAAGGCTTCCACTTGGGACTGCATCTCAGTTATAGCATTTTTAACATTGGACTGACTTGATTTTAGTTCTTTTATTTCTACAGTAAGGGATTCTCTAGTTTTCTTCTGTGCTCTTTTTCCAGCCCAGCTGCTAACTTTATAATCATTGTTTTAAACTGTAGTTAGATACCATATATGTTTATTGATGAACTTCCTGGCTGTGAGTACTACCTCATGTTATTTTATGATGGAGATTTTCTCCATCTCATTATTTTTTCCAGAAAAGAAAGAAGAAAAAGAAAAACCAAGAAAAACAATAACAACTGCCCTCCAAAAAAACCACCAATTTATTTTGGCCTGATTGTTAAAAGATTCTAAATCCCAAAATATGAAACTCAATTAAACTACCATAAAAGTAAAAATAAGAAATATATAAGGTAGATACATAAAAATTAAAATAAGGCAATTAATAAAAAAGAATCAAAGAAAATAATTGAAATTAGAGCAGAAACTACAAAGGAATAGACCCTACTTTCCAGGTAGAGCTGAAGTTCTGAAGCCTCTGTGGTCTAACAACTTGGTGGCAGCGAATGGTCTGTGTGGGGTCTGGGGATGGGCCTTGGCGCTGATTGTCAGGTGCACATCTGCCTGGGATTTGCACCTGCGGGGGTCAGAGACAGGGTGTGCGTCAGTGCCTCTGGGCTCCAGCGGGCGGCGCTGTGCTGCTCCCTGAGTCCTGGCTCTGATGGGCGGGATGCTGGTGGGGACTCTGGGTCCTCTGGCTCTGGGGCTGAGCATCCCGCCCCCCAGTCTGCTGGGGCCTCCACAGAAGAGCCCCGAAGCCCCGGGTCTCCGCCGCTTCTCTCAGAACCCTGTGTTCACTCTACCTGAGTCCGAGCTTCTTTTGTTGTTTTTTTTTTTTTATCTCAGACTGTTGTGCCCAAGATTGCGAATCTGAGAAATCACCGAGAAGCCAACACCAATGCAAACACACGAGGGTTTATTTACAAGCTCGAGCTTGTGTCCAAGTATACCCGACAGAGCGGAGCAGGGACTTGGACCCCGAGGTGGGTATTAGCTTATTTTTAAGGGCTGGTCTCGGGGAATTCCCGAAGGGCTGGAGTAATTCCTCAAGTTCTGTTTACATTTTGGTATGGGGCCATCAAGGGCATTGAGATCTGTTCTAATAGGGGCTTCCTGCCCTTGGCCTGGGCTCAGTTTTTATTCTATTGTGGGGTTTGCTGTGTCCTGACAATGAGCATTCAGGAAGGAAATGATGGATGTGACTCCCTTCTCAGGAGCATCACAGAGAATAAATAATGAGACTGAACCAAAAGAGCACAAGACTTGTGCACTGAGCCATGCCAGGCTATGGGAGGCCGTCCTGGGCTCGTGGGTTGGAACCCTCATCTTGTAAAAATGTCCGCAGTTCCTGAAGCACCCTCAATTACAATGTTATTCCTGTCAAATCATGGTGACAGATCCTATAAATAGGGGGAAAAACCCCATAACATCCATCTGCCCCGAAATATGACACCGGACAGCAAATCAGTATTGGAGAAGCAGTACAGATCTGGATGCAGCAGTTTCCTATTTCAAACGATGTCACAGAGACACAGGATAAAGCAGTGTTGTCCTCGGGACCCCGCCTGGCTCTGTTAAGCATTGGACTCCTGTCCTCACCTCCGGTCCTGATCTCCTGGTTGTGGGTTCTAGCCCTGGGCTGGTCCATGGACGAGGCCTGACGCCTACTTAAACAAACCAGACCCACGAGGGTTGGTCCCAGCATAAGCTGGAGGAGCAGAATAGAGAGTCCAGAAGGAAACGTGCTCTGATACAACTGATGTTTTAACTTAATTTAATTTAAACCCAATTAATTAACATATAGTGTATTATACTTTCAGAGGAAGAATTCAGGGATTCACCAGTTGGAGATAACCACAGTGCTCATGACATCACGTGCCCTCCTTCATGCCGGTCCCCTGTTAACTCCCCCACCCTGCTTCCAATGACCATAAGTTTGTTTCCTATCACTAAGTCTGTATTTCCTGCATCTGTTTTCATCTTATTTGTTTTTCCTTCCCTTCACATTTGTTATCTGCTTTGCTTCTTTAATTCCACCTATGAGTGACACCACACGGTCATTCTCTTTCCCGTCTGACTTATTTCACTGAACCTGATCCCTCTAGTTCTATCCACGTCATTGCAAATGGCAAGATTTCCTTCTCTTTGATAGCTGAGTACCATTCCTCTCTCTATGACCATCATCTATCTCCCATCCTTTTTATCCATCATCTGCCAAAGGGCACCGAGGCTCCTCCCACAGTGTGACTACTGTGGACCCGGATGCTGTGGACATCGGGACATGCAGGTGTCCCGATTCTCACTGCATCTGTATCTTCGGAGTGAGCTCAGGCCATTCACCTGCTGGTCGCAGGGAGGCTCTATTTGTAACTCCTGAGGAGCCTCCACACTCTTTCCAGGGCGGCTGCACCAACCAGCCCGCAGTCCCGCCGACAGTGGAAGAGGGTTGAGTGAGTTTTACGGGACGTGGTAAAAGTCTGGTCCACATTTCATTTCGCATTCTGTGGGCTCCAATTCCTTGTCCTTAAGTATTTCTGGGGAAGCCGGGTGTTGGGCTCTATTTCAGTGAGACGTTTCTGAAACTAACAGGCCACAGCTGGAGCCTGGAAGGAGGCAGGTGTGGCCGCTGGAGTGCCCGCTGCCTCCTGCAGCGCCTGAGCATCCCACAGGGGGCGCTGGAGCCCAGGCCTCACCCAGGGGGCATGAATGTGCAGTACGCCTCCTCTGCCTGCACTGACAGGAGCCAGCCTGTGCTGGGAAGGCCTGAGGAGGACCTGGGGACGCGTCCATGCTGATGAGCCGCAGCTTCAGGAAATTGTGGGCTCACATCCACACTGAAAGGAGCCCCTGGGCCGCCTCACACCCAGGGGTTGTTTTCAGGAAGATGTGGGCCCGCATCCACACTGATAGGAGCACCTGGGCCACCTCAGGACATAAGTTGAGGCTTCTGGAAGCTGGGGGCCGCATTCACGGTGACAGGAGCCCCTGCCTCCTCAGAACCCTCGGTGACGCTTTGGGAGGACGTTGGGTGACATCGACACAACAGGATGCTGATTTCCTTAGGACCCCCGGTGTTGACTTGGGGAAATATGGGATGCGTCCATGCAGACAGAAGACCCCCGCCTTGTCAGGGCCTTTGGTGAGGCCTAAGAAAAATGTGGCTGCCTCATCCACACTGACAGGATTCTCCAGCCTCCTCAGGACCCACTGTGAAGGTTTGGGATGATTTGGGGCCACATCTATGCTGACAGGAGCCCCAGCCTCCTCAGGTCTTATGGTGAGGCTTGAGGAAAATGTGGGTCACCTCAACACTGACAGGACCCCCGTCCTCCTCAGGACCTGCACTAAAGCTTCAGGAAATATGGGGCTGCATCTCTGCTGACAGGAGCCCACAGCCTCCTCAGGATCCGCGGTGAGTTTTCAGGGGACGTGGGACCATGTCCAGGCTGACAGGAGCCCCCGTCCACCTGAGAATCTTCTGTGAGTCTTCCAGAGGATGTGAGGCATAGTCCACAGTGACAGGAGACCCGCCGTCCTCAGGACCCGCTGACTATGACTCAGGAACACGTGGGGCCATGTCCACACTCACAGGAGCCCTGCTTCCTCAGGACCCCCTGGAGGACTTTGGAGGCGCTGTTGGGGGCCTCAT
The DNA here is from genome assembly GCF_053574225.1 of Canis aureus. NCBI lineage: Eukaryota > Metazoa > Chordata > Mammalia > Carnivora > Canidae > Canis > Canis aureus. Next base: position 73,241,194 of record NC_135617.1, read on the forward strand.
CCACATCAGAAGGGAATCCTCAGAACCACAGGGTAAGTGAATGGGTAGAATGAATGATAGGATCAGGGGAGGGGAGTCACTTGGTGGTTAGGCTTAGGTTAGATGTTAGGTGTTTGTGATTAAGCTTATGGTTACGGATTACAGGTTAGGGTGAGGGATAAGGGTAAGGGTCAGTGGTTAGGAGTTAGGATGCGGGTTAGGGATTAGGGAACGAGGTTAGGGTTAGTGACAGTATTTAGAGTTAGGGTTAGGGTTTAGGCTTTAGGGATAAGGCAGGAGGTTTGGAGGTGGGGTTAGGGTTATGGTTACAGTTAGGGTTGGGCTTAGGTTTGCAGTTAGGGTGAGGTGTTAGGGTGTGAGTTAGGGTTAGGGGTAAGGGTTAGGGGTTAGGGTAAAATTTAGGGCTAGGTTTAGTGTTAGGGCGAGGGTTAGGTTTAGGATAGGGGTTAGGGCTAGGGTTATGATTAGTGTTTAGTTAGGGTTTAGGGTCAGGTCAGGGTCAGGGTATGGTTTTGGAAAAGGGTAAGAGATAGGTATAGGGAGTGGTTTAGGAGTTAGTTTTAGGGTACAGGTTAGAGTACCATTTGGGGTATGAGATAAGATTAGTATTAGAGGGTTAGGGTTAGGGTACAGGTTAAGGTTAGGAATAGGATTTGAGTACATTAAGTTAAGGTTAGGGTTAGAGGTTAGGGTTAGATTTAAGGTAGGGGTCAGGGTTAAGGGTTTAGAATAGGTTTAGGATTTAGGGTGAGGGTTGGCAGGAAGGTTCAGTGAATGTGTTTTGTCTTGGGTTTGTGTTTGGTTTTCGATTAGTGATGGGTCTTAAGGGTTAGGTTAACATTAGGCTTAAGAGTAGGGTTACGGTTATGTCTGTATATGGTTAGAGTTTCTGTCTTGGCATGTGCCTGCGCTGGGACTCCTAATATCTTGGGCAGTTTAGTTTTATGCACTCTATTTAGGTTTTGGGTTCAAAGATAGCCTGACTCCACCAAGTCAGTGGCCTCCCCAGAGAATCAAAATCCAGGCTTCTGCTGGGGTCAGAATAGAAATGGCAGGATTCTCCTGAGCTGAGCTAAGGAGGGGATTTGTGGCTCTAAAGACTCTTTATTTGGATTTACAGTTGCCTTTCTGATTTTATCTCTTGTGTGCACATGTTTCCTCTATACTACCAATTATTATTTTAAAGTTTTATTGAATTCCTGTTTCTGAACACAGTATGATATATTTTCAGGTTTACCACATAGTGGTTAGACCCTTGGATACAACGCCTGGTACTTGTCACAGGTGCCCTCCACTGTCCCTATCCCCTGACTCACCATCCCCCCCCACCTTCCCCTGGTATGTATTAGTTTATTCTCTGTGGTTAAGAGTGTGTATCTTGGTTTGCTACTCTCAAAAAATTCACATGTGAATGCAACTGTATGGTATTTGGTATCTGTCTTTCTCTGACTGACTGAGTTCATTTAGCATAAATCCTTTCCACTCCTTCCACGTCATTGTAAATGGCTTCATTTCATCCCTTCTGATGACCCAGTGATGTCGCAGTGTGTATATTTACCACATCTTTCTGCCCATACATCTGTCGATGGACATCTGGGCTGTATCCACAGTTTGGCTCTTGTTGATAATGCTGCTACAAACACTGGGCTGCGTGTCCCTCCTCGAATCTACTAAAGTACTTCTGTATCCTCGGGGTAAATACCTAGCTCTGCAATTTTGGAATCATAGGGTAGCTTTATTTTTAACTTCTTTTTTTTTAATTTTTTTATTATAGTCACAGAGAGAGAGGCAGAGACACAGGCAGAGGGAGAAGCAGGCTCCATGCACCGGGAGCCCAAAGTGGGATTCGATTCCAGGTCTCCAGGATCGCGCCCTGGGCCAAAGACAGGCACCAAACCACTTCACCACCCAGGGATCCCCTTTTTTTTTAACTTCTCGGGGACCCTCCACAATGTTTTCCACAGTGGCTAAATGTGTTCGCATGCCCACCATGAATGTAAGGAGGCTACCCTTTCTCCAAAGCCTCACCAACACACCAACACCTGTTGTTTCTTGTGTTGTTAATTTTAGCCATTATGACAGCTCTCAGGTGACATATCATTGTGGTTTTGGTTTGCATTTCCCTGATGATGGGTGACGCTTTGTGTCTTTCCATATGTCTGGTGCCATCTGGCTGTCTTGTCAGAGACAAAGTCCATTCATTTTTCTGCCCATTTCCAGTTGCATAATTTGTTTTTAGGATCTTGAGATTTATATTTCCTTTGTGTGTTTTTCATACTAACTCTTTATTGGATGTGTTGTTTACCAATATCTCCTTTCATTTTGTATGTTGCCTTTCAGCTTTGGTTGTTTCCTTCACTTTGTGGAAGCTTTTCATTTTGATGAAGTCCCAATAGCATTTTTGCTTTTGTTCCCTCACCTCAGTGGCATATCTAGAAAGAAAATTCATTGTCCAATGTCAAAGACTTTGCCGCCTATCTTTTCGTCTTTGATTGGTTTCAGGTCTCACATTTAGGTCTTTCATCCATTTTGAATTTATTTTTTATATATATGGTGTAAGAAAGTGGTCCAGTTTGATTTTTCTGCATGTGGCTGCCTGGTTTTCCCAACACCATTTGTTCTTATCCTGGGGTCAGGGTTAGGGTTTGTTGAAGAGACTTGTCTTTGTGCCATTGGATATTCCCCCCTGCCTTGTTGTCGATTAATGGATCATAGAGTTACAGGCTTGTTTCGGCTTTCCATTCAACTCTATTGATCTAAGCATCTCCTGTTGGGAGATTCTTCATTGCTGATTAATTTCGTTGCTGGTTATCTGTGTGTTCAAGTTTCTTATTTCTTCATCATTTTTGCTATGTTATATATTTCCAGGAATTGATCTATTTCTTCCAGGTTCTTGGTTGCTGGCATATAATTTTTCATAATGTTCTCTTATTATCTTTTGTATTTCTCTAGTGTTGGTTGTTATTTCTCTTTTTTCAGTTGTGATTTTACTTGGGTCCTTTCACATCTTTGTATCTGTTCTCTTTTTTAAAGATTTTATTTATGTATTCATGCGAGACACATAGAGGCAGAGGTATAGGCAGAGGGAAATGAGGCTCCATGCGGGGAGCCTGATGTGGGACTTGATCCCCCAGGACCCCAGGATCATGACCTGAGCCAAATCAGATGCTCAACCACTGAGGCACCCAGGTGCCTTGCTGATTCAATTCCTTTGCTAGTTATGGGTCTGTTTATATTTTCTATTTCTTCGTATTTCAGTTTTGCTCGTTTGCACATTTCTAGGGATTTTTCCATTTCTTTCAGGTCTTACAGTTTGTTAGCGTATAATCTTTCATAGTATTCCCTTATAATTGTCTTATTTTTCTGGTGTTGATTTGATCTCTCTTCTCTGATTTGTGATTTTATTTATTTAGGTCTTTTCTCTTTTCTCATTGATAAGGCTGGCTAGAGCTTGATCCATTTTATTATTTATTTTGAAGAACCAGCTCTTAGTTCTGTTTTTCCATTCTACTGTTTTGTTGTTACTGTATTGTTTATTTCTGCTGTCATCTTAAATTTTTCCCTTATTCTGTAGCCTTTAGGCTTTGTTTGCTATTACTTTTTCAGCTCCTTCAGGTGTAGGGTTAGGTTGTGTATTGGAGACTTCTTGTTTCTTGAGGTAGGCCTGTATTGCTATGTACTTCCCTCTTAGGACTACCTTTGGTACATCCCAGAGGTTTGGAGAAACATGTTTTCATTTTCATTTGTTTTAAATTTCCTCTTTAATTTTCTGGTTGCTCCATTCATTCTCTAGTAGGATGACCATAAACTCCAAGTACTTTTGGTCTGTCCAATTTTTTTCTTACTGTCGACTTCCAGTTTCATAGCGCCTTGGTCCGAAAATGTACATGGTGTGATATCAACCTTCTTGTACCGGTTGTACCTGTTGAGGGCTAATTTGTGGGCCCTGATATGATCTGTTCTGGAGAATGTCCCATATGCAATTCAACGGAATGTGTATTCTGCTTTTGGATCTAATATTCTAACTATATCTGTTGAGTACCTGTGGTCCAGTGTGTCAAGGCTATTGTTCCCTTGTTGATTTTCTGCATAGACGATTGGTCCATTGCCATAAGTGGGTGTTGAAATCCTCTGTCAGGATATTATTATCAGTGAGTTCCTGTACGTTTGTTGCTAATTGGTTTCTCTATTTAGGAACTCCCGTGTTGGCAGCATAAATAATTAGTTCTTTGATCTTGATAGAGAGTCTTTTTAATTATGAAATAATGTTCTTCTTCATCTCTTCTTACAGTATTTGTTCTTTCTTTTTGAGATTTAAATATTTTATTTATTTATTCATGAGAGATACACAGAGAAGCAGAGGCAGAAACATAGGCAGAGGGAGAGGCAGGCTCCCCTAAGGGAGGCCGATGTGGGACTCGATCCTGGGATTACAGGATCACACCCTGAGCCGAAGGCAGATGCTCAACCACTGAGCCACCAGGTGTCCCCCAGGGTTTCGTTTCAAATCTCGTTTGTCTGATATAAGTATGAGTCCTCCAGCTTTCTTTTCATATCCATTAGCGTGATAGATGATTTTCCATCCCCTGATTTTCAATCTGTTGGTGTCTATAGGTCTAAGGTGAGCATCTTGTAGGCAGCATACAGATGGATCTTGTTTTTTTAATAACAATTTTATTTATGAGAGAGAGAGAGAGACAGAGAGAGAGACAGAAAATTAGGCAGAGAGAGAAGCAGACTCCCCACTCGATCCCAGACTCCAGGATCACAGCCTGAGTCAAAGGCAGATGCTCAACCCCTGAGCCACCCAGGCATCCCGGATCCTGTGTTTAAGCCACTCTGATACGCTATATCTTTTGATTGGAACATTTAGTCTATCAGCATTCAGAGTGATTATTCAAAGATATGAACTTGTGCTTTTGTGTTACAGGAGGAGTTGTAGTTTCTGGTGATGTTCTCTGGTCCTTTCTAGTCTTTGTTGCTTTTGGTCTCTTTTTTTCCCCCACTAGAAGAGTCCCTCTTAAAATTCCTTACTGGACTGGTTAAGTGGTCACTGGTTAAGTGAAATCCTTTATATTTTGCCTGTCTGGGAATTCATGATCTCTCCTTCTCTCCTGAATGACACCCTTGCTGAAGGAAGAATTCATATAAATTGGACTCCAATAAAAAGAAATTTAAAAACATAAAATAAATTTTTGGTCTTATGATTGAGGAAAATGGCATTTAGGAGGAAAACCAGAAGCTAAGAGAGAGGAGGACAGATTTCACCCTCTGTAGCCTTCACAGGGACATGATGTCCTTTCCAAGGAGGGGCCTCCCTCCGTAGGATGCTTCCTGCCCCTCTGTCCTCCTTGTTGGAAACCAGCAGGCACATCTCTGTGCCTCTAGCACCTCTGCAGTCATGGTTTTTTGCGTCTTCCATGTTTCCTACTGGGGACAAGAGCATCGTGTCTGTAACTATCTGGCTGCTGTTAGACAACATTGGGGGGGTTTCTGACTTTGGAATTGGTTTTGGGGTGTGTGTGTGTCTATCACATGTTGCTATACGTGCAGCTATCTGATCCTCTGGCTGGGTCACCAAATGGCGAAATGGTTGGTACAACATCATTTCTGGTCCTGGCGTTGGGCGGGTAGCTAGGCTCTCCTAGCACACCCAGGGCTCACTCGTGCAGTGACTTTCAGCTGGAGAGTCAGCTGAGCTGGAAGGTGCGGCTTGGCCATATTCCCATGTGCTGCAGTGGGTCCTGCCATGCGCTGGCTGCTTATCTTCTCCCTGATGTCTCTCCAGCAGGGAGCCAGACCTTGAGGCCGCCCTGGCAAGAGCTCCTGAGGATTCAGCTGCAAATGGCGGGGAGTCCTGGGGCTGCCTGTGTTTGGGAGTCTGGGTGGGGACGGGGCTGGGTTTCCTTGGTCCCCTGTGTTGCCTGGCCTTCAGGCAGAGCCCCATGCTTACCCAGCCCCTACTCACTAGGGCGAGGAGGGTACCCTCCACACCCTGGTGTGAGAGATCTAGCACCACGTGGTGTGCACGCTGAGTACACCATGTGAGGGTGGCCCACGTTTGTGAGCTGCAGTGAGGGATGCAGGAAATTTTTTTTTTTTGATGCAGGAAATTTAACAAAAATCCCTTACCCCTGGACAAGCAGAGAAGGACTGATTCCATTTTGTGCTCCACCTGCCATCTCCCCTATGACCCCACATGGCTTGCTGAGGTGTAAGGTGCTGCCCCACCCGACTCAAGCCGCTGGGCACACCCTAATCCGAAATCGACTCATAACAATGTAACCCTGCTTTGTGCCCCACAAAACTGCGTGCCAATTCTGACCAAAGTAATAGGCCAGTTCAAGTCGATACTATAGAGTAAAGTGTAATTCAATCGGCCACCCGCGTGTGGACCAACATGACTACGCATCTTTCAACATTCCCATGGGCCACTGAGTCCTATAAATCTGCTACGCCTCTTAGTCTCAGGGTCCAAGTCCCTACTCCTCTGTGTTGGGTGCACTTGGACCCAAGCTCCAGCTTGTCAAGAAACCCTCGGGAGTTTGCATCGGTGTGGGCTCCTTGGTGGTTTCTCGGATTTGCCATCTTGGGCAAAGCACAAGGCCCTGTTGTCCTGACATCTCTTCTTGGGCCACGCTACCGCCCCACAGGCCCTCTGTGCCCCAGGCACAGGGATGCGGGGAGGGGAGGAAGTACCCCGGAACACAGCCAACCCTGGCCCCCTGGACAGAGGGAGCACAGACCACCCAGGTCACTTTCCACAGACCCTGGTGACCTGAGGCTCCCTGGCTGTCACTCTGTCCCAGCCCCTCCTGGCCTGCGGGGCACTGGCTGAGTCCCAGTAAAGTCTGTGGGGCCTGACCCTGGCTTCTGGCCGCCCCTTGAATGCATGTGGGGATGTCAGCTGGGTGTGCCTGGCAGCGCCACTGCAGGGGCTGTTTGGGGCATGGATGTACCCCCTCCTCCTCTCTCGGGGTCTCTCCTCACCCTCTGCACAGAGTTCTGGGAGACACAGAAAGGGGCTGGCTGTGCATTTTTGCACCACAGTACTCTATTGACTTTCTACAGCAAACGGGCTCAGAGCAATGGTGCGTGCCTTCCCCTGGGGAGGGAGACCATTCTGTCCTTTAGGGGAGGGCAAGAATCACATGTGGGGCGGGGGCTAGTGCTGGATTCCCCCACCTGGGAGCATGTTTGGACTCAGGGTGGGGACGTGTCCTGAGGTTTCAGCCTGAGAGACGGTTCTTAGGACAGCAGAGCTGACCTGGACCTACAGCTCATGGGCTCCTGTGCTGGGTCCCCACAGGGCAGCTGGACCCGGACATGGGTCCCCTGGGGTCCCAGAACCTGGTGGAGCCTGTCCCCTGGTGTTGGTGTGGGTGGGGCCCACCAGCCTACCCCTCCGCTCCCCAACCTGGGGTGTCCCGGCATCCACAGGCCTGCCCTAATTCAGCGACCTAGGCACGTGTTGGGCACGCCCAGGCCCCAAGAGGCCACATCCAGCTGTGGGAGGGCTCTCTCAGCCTGGGGCTAGAATCCAGGGCTGGCCAGGGCCATGCGGGGCTGGATCCCATTGATTGTTTTTAAGATTTTATTTTTCTGTAATCTCTACAGCCAACATGGGGCTAGAACTTGCTACCCCAAGAACAAGAGTCCCATGTTCTTACGAACAACACCAAGCCAGTCAGGCTCTCTTTGATTGATTGATTGATTGATACATGTTAATTGAAGCAGGGGTCTTGCATGTGTCAGGGCAGAAACTGAGCCCACGCTTTGAGGTGTGGTGGAGTCATTTGGACCTGATCAATGTGAAAGAAACCATAGCTTCCCTTGGAGCCCAGGGAGCAGGGCCCACACATGTGAAAAGTTGATAATTTCCTTTACTGTAGTAGTTATTTTACTGACTATTTATTTAAAGTGCTATTCAATGGTAAATGTCAATCTAGGAATGGGATACAGTGAGAACGTTCTAGGATTCGGAGGTAACTAAAGCTTCCCGTCAAGGACTTAATGTTCCAGTTCGATGCAGAGATAGGCAAGGAAGCAAAGAGTTATGAAACATGGCACTGGGGTGCCTGGCTGGCCTGCTTGGGGGATCTTGATCTCAGGGTTGTGAGTTTGAACTCCATGTTGGGTATAGAGAGGACATGAAACGAAAATATTTAACAAATAATAAATGGATGAACAAATAAAGCCTGACATCAAAGGTAAGTGTTTGCTTATGTCTCACCTGCAAACTACTCTTGATCGCCCCGCTTGTACTACTTAGCCCAGATGACGTCCTCCACAAGGGATAGTCCCGCCCGATGGGAAGTGGGCGTCTTTCATTGTAAGACCTGTGGTTCCCCTCTTTCTGTAGGGAGAGAAGAGCCATGAAGGCATGAGTTCGGGGGATCAGCATACACCTAGGCAATGACCATTTCTGAACCCGAGAGCCAGAGCTCGGCCTCCTTTTAGGACGGGATGTCATAACGAAGCCTCTTTGGTCATTGTCTTGGATGCAGGGTGGAGGCTAAACTAGAATTAGGAAGAACAAAAGAGGAGGAAAACCAGAAGCTGAAAGAGAGGAGGAAAGATTTCACCATTTGTAGCTTACACAGGGACCTGGTGTCCTTTCCTAGGAGGGACACCCCCTCCGTAGGATGCTTCCTGCCTCTCTGTGCTCCTTTTTGAAACCCAGAAGGCACATCTCCGTGCCTCCAGTACCTCTGTAGTCATGGTTTATAGCGTCTACCATGTATCCTATTGGGGACCACAGCGTCGTATATGTAACCATCCGGCTACTGTTTGACAACATTGGGGGGATTCCGACTTTTGTTGGTTTTTGCTTGTGTGTGTGACTATCACATGCAGATATCATGTGCAGCTATCTGATCCTCTGGATGGGTCACCCAAATGCCGAAATGGTTGGCACAACATCATTTCTGGTGCTGGCGCTGGGCAGATAGCTGGGCTCTCCTTGCCGACTCGGGGCTCGCTCCTGCAGTGACTCTCTGCTGGAGGGTCAGCTGAGCTGGAAGGTCCAACTTGGCCAAATTCCCATATCCGGCAGGGGGTCCCACTGAGCGCATGCTGTTTCTCTTCTCCCAGATGCCTCTCCAGCAGGGAGCCAGACCTCAGCGCCGCCCTGGGGGGAGATCCTGAGGAGGTCGCTGCCCATGGCGGGGAGCCCTGTTGCTGCCTGTGTGTAGGAGTCGAGTTGGGGTCTGGGCTGGGGTTCTCGGTCCCCTGTGCTGTCAGGCTTCTGGCGAGCCCCATTCTCACCCAGCCCCTACTCACTAGGGCGAGGAGGGTGCCCTCCACACGCTGGTATGAGAGATCCAGCACCACAAGGTGTGCAGGCTGAGTCCACCTGGTGAGGGTGGCCCAGGTATGTGAGCTACAAGTGTGGGACCCAGGAAAGTTAACAAAATTCCCCTACCCCTGGACAAGCAGAGCAGGACTTATTACATTTTGTGCTACACCCGCCTCCTCCCGTATGACCCTCACAAGAGCTGCTTTTTGCTTAAGGCGCTGCCCCACCCTAGTCAGGCCGCTGGGCACACCCTAATTGGAAATTGGCTCATAACAATGTAACCCTGCTTTGTGCCCCCCAAAACTGTGCGACAATTCTGACCAAAGTAATAGGCCAGCTCAAGTGGATACTATTTGGTCAGGTGTAATTCAATTGGCCACCTGCGTGTGGACCATCATGACTGTGCAACTTTCTGCGTATCCCATGGGCCACTGGCCCCTATAAAGCTGCTATGCCTCTTAGTCTTGGGATCCACGTCCCTGCTCCGCTGTGTTGGGTGCAATTACACCCAAGCTCCAGCTTGTAAAGAAACCCTCGGGAGTTTCCATCGGTGTGGGCTCTTTGGTGGTTTCCCTGATTTACAATCTTGGGCACAACACCAGGGCCTGGTGTCCTGACATCCCTTCCAGGGCCACGCTGACTGCCCCACAGGCCCTCTGTGCCCCAGGCACACAGGCACGGGGATCCGGGGAGGGGAATAAGTGTCCCGGAACTCGGCCATCCTCGTTCATCAGGACAGAGGGTTCACAGACCTCCTGGTCGCTGTGCACAGACCCTGGTGACCTGAAGCTCCCTGGCTGTCACTCTGTCCCAGCCCCCCCTGGCCCGGGGGACACAGCCTGAGTCCAATCAAAGTCTGTGGGGTCCTGACCCTGGCGTCTGGCTGCCCCTGGATGGCACGTGGGGACGTCAGCTCTGTGTACCTGGCGGCGCCCCTGCAGGGGCTGTTTGGGGCCTGGATGGTGCCCCTTCCTCCTCTCTGGGTGTCTCTCCACGCCCCATGCACAGAGTTATAGAAGACACAGAAATGGGCTGGCTGTGCATTTTCGCACAACACTTTATTGACTTTCTACAGCAAAGGGGCTCAGAGCCTAATGCGCGCCTTCCCCTGGGGAGGGAGACCTTTCTGTCCTTTAGGGGAGGGCAAGAATCACATGGTGTGGAGGGGCGGGCGCTAGAGACCACATTGTGGGAACATGTGTGGACTCCGGGTGGGGGCGTGTGTCCTGAGATTTCAGCCTGAGTGACTGTTCTGAGGACAGCAGAGATGACCTGGACCTGCAGCTCATGGGCTCCTGTACTGGGGCCCCGCAGGGCAGCTGGACACCTGCCTTGGGCCCTCTGGGGCCCCAATACCTGGAAGAGCCTGCCTCCTGGTTTGGGGTCAGGTGGGGCCAACCGGCCTATCCATCCACTCTCCACCCTGGGGTGTCCCGGGATCCCCCATCCTGCCCTAGGTTAGTGACCTGGATCTGTGGGGCATGCCCAGGGCCCAGGAGGCCACATCCACCTGTGAGAGGGCTCGCTCAGCCTGGGGCCAGAATCCAGGGCTGGCCAGGACCATGGGGACCTGGATCCCATTAGTCTTTGTGTTGGGCCTGGGAGGGGCTCAAATCAACATAGCTCCCACAGAGCACAGAGCCAGGTCAGCCCAGGTCCCTCTGGGTTAGGGGCTGGTGTCCTGTGCAGGGTGTGCCGCCCTCCAGGACGGACAATGGGTGAGGACAGGGCCCAATGTGTCCTCTGCACCACTCACCTACCCCCAGGCTTTCGGGGATTGCTGCCTTCCTTCCTCCCTGCAACCTCTAGGTTCTCTATGGGAGAATTGGGCTTCTGATGGGAGCAGGGTATCCAGAGAACCCCAGGGAGGCTGAGCATGTCCCACAGGGGGCAGCTGCACTGGGTCTTTGCTGGGGGCCGATGGTGTGGGGGTGGATGGTGTGGGGTAGGGATATGATGGTGGTGGTATATTAGGAAGGTACAAATATTAGCCTTGAATCAATATTAAAATATTCTCATTAACCAAAGACCATACTTTATTCAGATTTCCTTAGTTTTTGCTAAATTACCATCCCTCATATCCCATTCCATTTGTACTCAAGTTTTCTTAGGCTCCTCTGGATTGTGACAGTCTTTCAGCCTTTCCTTGTTATCGTTGAACTGGAACACTTTGAGAAGTAGAGTATTTTGTAAAATTTACCTCAGTTGGGAAATGTCTTTGTTTATCTCATGATTAAACTCTTTTTGTGGATTATATAAAGAGATATAATGCCATTTTCATTATATCATATAAAGGATAGATATTATCAACATGATTTATCAGTCTTCGTATCGATCTGATCATCTTGCTGAGGTCGTGTTTGTCAGCTTTCTCCATAGTAAAGTGATTCTTCTTCTTCTTCTTCTTCTTCTTCTTATTATTATTATTATTATATCAATTTTATATACTGATTTTCATATTATATTTTGTAGAAGGAAGTTACTATGTGTATTCCGGAAATAAGAGTGGGAAGCTATTCTAATCAACTTGAGGGTGGAATGTCTGCACAACTTCTTTGAAATTCTTCTACATGGGAGATTTTCGTCCTTCTGGGTTTGTTTGTTTGTTTCTTTTTAAAGGTGTCATTAATTTATTTGAAAGAGAGAGGAGAGAAAAACCAAGAGCGAGAGGGGCAGATGGGGAGGGAGAAGCAAGTTCCCTGCTGAACAGGGAGCCTGCCTTGGGACCTGGATCATGAACTGAGCCTAAGGCAGAAGCTTAAGTGACTGAGCCACCCACATGCCACTTTTTCTTTCTTTTTCTTTTAATAATAAATTTACTTTTTATTGGTGTTCAATTTGCCCACATACAGAACAACACACAGTGCTCAGCCTGTCAGTACCCGTCATCCATTCACACCCACCCCCGCTCTCCTCCCCTTCCATCACCCCTAGTTCATTTCCCAGAGTTAGGAGTCTTTATGTTCTGTCTCCCTTTCTGATATTTCCCACACATTTCTTCTCCGTTCCCTTTTATTCCCTTTCACTCTTATTTATATTCCCCAAGTGAATGAGAACGTGCAATGTTTGTCCTTCTCCGATTGACTTACTTCACTCAGCATAATACCTTCCAGTTCCATCCACTTTGAAGCAAATGGTGGGTATTTGTCTTTTCTAATGTCTGAGCAAGCCCACCTTTTCTATCTCTTAATCTTCTGAGTCTCCTATGATATGAATATTATTGTTTTAATAAGTGGCTGACTTCCCTATGTCTGTCTTGTGGTCCATAACCTTTCTTGTTTTGAAGGCTTCCACGTGGCAATGCATCTCAGTTATAGCATTTTTAACATTGGCCTGACTAGATTTTAGTTATTTTATTTCTACAGTAAAGGTTTCTCTAGTTGTCTTCTGTGCTCTTTTTCTAGCCCAGCTGCTGTCTTTATAATCATTGTTTTAAACTGTAGTTAGACATCATATATGTGTATTGATGAACTTCCTGGCTGTGAGTAGAACCTCATGTTATTTTATGGGGGTGAATTTCTCCATCTCATTATTTTTTCCAGAAAAGAAAGAAGGAAGAAAAAGAAAAAGAAAAACAATAACAACTGCCCTCCCCCCAAAAAAACCCACCAGATTATTTTTGCCTGCTTGTTAAAGATGCTAAATCCCAAAGTAAGAAAAACAATTAAAGTACCATGAAAGTAAAAATAAGAAATATATACGGTACATACAGAAAAATTAAAATAAGGCAATTAATAAAAAAGAATCAAAGAAAATAAATGAAAATAAAGCACAAAGTACAAAGGAATCTAGTCCGTACTTTCCAGGCAGAGCTGAAGCTCTGCAGCCTCTGTGGTCCGACAACTTGGTGGCAGCGAATGGTCTGTGCAGGGTCTCGGAATGGGTCTTGGCACTGATTCTCAGGTGCACATCTGCCTGGGAGATGCACCTGTGGGGTCAGAGACGGGGTGGGTGTCAGCCCCTCTGGCCTCCAGTGGGCAGAACTGTGCTGCTCCCTGAGTCTCCGTGCTGATGGGAGGGATGTGGGTGGGGACGCTGGGTCCTCTGGCTCTGGGGCTGAGTTTTCCGCCCCCCCCACCTGTCTGCAGGGGCCTCGACAGAAGAGCCGCTAGGCCCCCGGGTCTCCGCTGCTTCTCTCAGAACCCTGTTTTTACTCTGCCTGCATCTGAGCTTCTTTTGGTTTTGTTTTTTTTTTATCTCAGACTGTTGTGCCCAAGATTGCGAATCCGAGAAACCACCGAGATGTCGACTCCGATGCAAACACACGAGGGTTTATTTACAAGCTCGAGCTTGTGTCCAAGAATATCCGACAGAGCGGAGCAGGGACTTGGACCCCGAGGTGGGTTTTAGCTTAGTTTTAAAGGCTTGTCTTGGGACCTCCAGGAGGGCTGGAGCAATTCCTCAAGTTCTGTTTACATTTTGATATGGGGCCTTCTAGGGCATTTAGCTCTGTTCTCATTCTAATAGGGGCTTCCTGTCCTTGACCTGGACTCAGTTTTTATTCTATTGTGGGGCTTTCTAGGACATTAAGATGTGAACAGTAAAGGTTTCACAACTGGAAGGGGAACTCACACTGTCCCTATATGCTGAAGACATGGTACTAGAAACAGGAAACCTGAGAGCCTCCACCAAAACCTGTTAGAACTAAGGAGTGTGTTCAGTAAAGTCAGGGGACACAAACTGACCCTACAGCTCTATTTGTAACTTCCTGAGGAGCCTCCACACTGTTTCCAGGGCGGTTGCACCAGCCCGCGGTCCCGCCCACAGTGGAAGAGGGTTGAGTGAGTTTTGCAGGACTTGGTAAAAGTCTGGTCCACATTTCGGTCTTGGGGTTTGTGTTTGGTTTTCGATTAGTGATAGGTCTTGTTTAAGGTTTAGGTTAACATTAGGCTTAAGTGTAGGGTTAGGCTTATGTCTGTGTATGGTTAGAGTTTGGGTCTTGGCATGTGCCTGCACTGGGACTCCTAATATCTTGGGCAGTTTAGTTTTATGCAGTCTATTTAGGTTTTGGGTTCAAAGATAGCCTGACTCCACCAAGTCAGTGGCCTCCCCAGAGAATCAAAATCCAGGCTTTTACTTGGGTGAGAATAGGCATGGCAGTCTTTTCCTGAGCTGAGGTAAGGAGGGGTTTTGTGGCTCTAAATACTCTTTATTTGGATTTTCAGTTGACTTTCTGATTTTATCTCTAGTGCGCACATTTTTCATCAATACTACCAATTATTATTTTAAAGTTTTACTTGAATTCCTGTTTGTAAACACAGTATGATATAGTTTCAGGTTTACCACATAGTGATTCAACCCTTGGATACAACGCCTGGTACTGGTCAGAGGTGACTTCCACAATCCCCATCCCCTGATTCTCCTCCCCCCCCACCTTCCTCTGGTATTGATTAGTTTATTCTCTGTGGTTAAGAGTGTGTATCTTGGTTTTTTCTCTCATCCCTCCCCTCCGCCCCTTTTCCAGTTTGTTTGGTTTCCTAAAATTCACATGTTAATGCAATTGTATGGTATGTGGTATCTGTCTTTCTCTGACTGACTGAGTTCATTTAGCATAAGTCTTTCCAATTCTCCCACGTCATTGGAAATGGCTTCATTTCATCCCTTCTGATGACCCAGTGATGTCGCAGTGTGTATATTTACCACATCGTCTCTGCCCATTCATCTGTCGATAGACATTTGGGCTGTATCCACAGATTGGCTGTTGTTGATAACGCTGCTACCAAGACCGGGCTGCGTGTCCCTCTTTGAATCTAATCATCTACTTTTGAATCATCAGGGTAAATACCTAGCTGTTTAATTTTGGAATGAGAGGGTAACTCTATTTTTAACTTCTTTTTTCAAAAATTTTTTATGATAGTCACAGAGAGAGGGGCAGAGACACAGGCAGAGGGAGAAGCAGGCTACATGGACCGGGAGCCCGATGTGGGATTCGATCCTGGGTCTCCAGGATCACGCCCTGGGCCAAAGGCAGGCACCAAACCGCTGCGCCACCCAGGGATCCCTTATTTTTAACTTCTCGAGGACCCTCCAGACTGTTTTGCACAGTGGCTGCACCTTTACTTAAGTATTCATGAGAGACACAGAGAGGCAGAGGGAAAATGAGGCTCTATGTGGGGAGCCTGAAGTGGGAGGTGATCCCCCAGGACCCCGGGAACATGACCTGAGCCAAAGCAGATGCTCAACAAGTTAGGCACCCAGGTGCCTTGCTGATTCAATTCCTTTGCTATTTATGGGTCTGTTCACATTTTCTATTTCTTCCTATTTCAGTTTTGCTCATTTGCACATTTCAAGGGATTTGTCCATTTCCTCCATTTCTTCCAGTATGTTAGTGTATAAGCTTTCATAGTTTTCCCTTATAACTGGCTTATTTTTCTGGTGTTGATTGTGATCTCTCTTCTCTCATTTGTGATTTTATTTATTTAGGTCTTTTCTCTTTTCTCGTTGATAAGGCTGGCTAGGGCTTGATCCATTTTATTAATTATTCTGAAGAACCAGCTCTTAGTTTTGTTATTCCATTCTACTGTTTTTTTATTTCTGTATTGTATATTTCTGCTCTCATCTTTATTTTTTCCCATCTTCTGTAGGCTTTAGGCTTGTTTGCTATGCATTTTCCATCTCCTTTAGCTGTAGGGTTACGTTGTGTGTTAGAGACTTCTTGTTTCCTTTTTTTAAAAAACATTTTATTTAATTTTTATTTATTTATGATAGTCACACACAGAGAGAGGCAGAGACATAGGCAGAGGGAGAAGCAGGCTCCATGCACCGAGAGCCCGACATGGGATTCAATCCCGGGTCTCCAGGATCGCGCCCTGAGCCAAAGGCAGGCGCTAAACTGCTGCGTCACCCAGGGATCCCAGACTTCTTGTTTCCTGAGGTAAGCGTGTATTGCTATGTACTTCCCCCTTTGGACTGCCTTTGCTACATCCCAGAGGTTTGGAAAACATGTTTTCATTTTCATTTGTTTTAAATTTCCTCTTTAATTTCCTGGTTGCTCCATTCATTCTCTAGTAGGATGTTCATAATCTCCACGTATTTTTGGTCTGTCCAAATTTTTTCTTACTGTCAACTTCGAGTTTCATAGCGTCGTGGTCAAAAATATACAGGGTGTGATATCAACTTGTTGTACTTGTTGTACCTGTTGAGGGCTGATTTGTGGCCCATGATATGACCTGTTCTGGAGAATGTCCCATGTGCACTTGAAAGGAATGTGTATTCTGCTTTAGGAAGAAATGTTCAGACTATATCTGTTGAGTCCCTGTGGTTCAGTTTGTCAAGGCTATGGTTTCCCTGTTGATTTTCTGCATAGACGATCAGTCCATTGCCATAAGTGCGTGGGTTTTAAAATCCCCTGTCATTGTATTATTTTCAATACAGTGAGTTCCTGTACGTTTGTTGGTATTTGGTTTCCATATTTAGGTACTCCCATGTTGGCAGCATAAATATTTAGTTCTTTGATTGACATAGAGAGTCTTTTTAACTATGAAATAATGCCCTTCTTCATCACTTCTTACATTATTTGTTCTTTCTTTTTTGAGATTAAATATTTTATTTATTTATTCATGAGAGATACACAGAGAAGCAGAGGCAGAAACATAGGCAGATGTAGAGACAGGCTCCCCAAAGGGATGCCGATGTGGGACTCGATCCTGGGATCCCAGGAACACACCCTGAGCCGAAGGCAGATGCTCAACCACTGAGCCACCAGGTGTCCCCCAGGGTTTGGTTTCAAATCTAGTTTTTCTAATATAAGCATTGGTCCTCCAGCTTTCTTTTCATAACCATTAGTGTGATGGATGATTTTCCATCCCCTGACTTTCAATCTGCTGTTGTCTATAGTTCTAAGGTGAGCATCTAGTAGGCAGCATACCGATGGACCTTGTTTTTTTAATAAAGATTTTATTTTTGAGAGCATGAGAGAGAGAGAGAGAGAGAGGCAGAAAATTAGGCCAAGTGTGAAGCAGGCTCCCCACTAGGAGTCAAACATTGGACTCGATCCCACACTCTAGGATCACACCCTGAGTCAAAGGCAGAGGCTCAAACCCAGAGCCACCCAGGCATCCCGGATCCTGTTTTTTAAGGCACTCTGATACGCTATATCTTTTGATTGGAGCATTTAGCATCAGCATTCAGAGTGCTTATTCAAAGATACGAACTTTGTGCTTTTGTGTTACCGGTAGAGTTGGTGTTTCTGGTGACATACTCTGGTCCTTTCTAGTCTTTGTTGCTTTTGGTCTCTTTTTTCCCCCACTAGAATAGTTCCTCTGAAAATTCCTTACTGGACTGGTTTAGTGGTCATGAACTCCTTTATACTTTGCCTGTCTGGGAAAATCTTTCTCTCTATCCTGAGTGACACCCTTGCTGAAGAAAGAATTCATACAAATTGGACTCCAATAAAAAGAAATTTAAAAACGTAAAATAAATTTTTGCTATTATGATTGAGGAAAATGGCATTTAGGAGGAAAAGCAGAAGCTGAAAGAGAGGAGGAAAATTTCACCATCCGTGGCCTTCACAGGGACCTGGTGTCCTTTCCTAGGAGGGCCCCCCACTCCGGAGGATGTTTCCTGCCCCTCTGCACTCCTTTTTGGAACACAAGAGGCACATCTCCGTGCCTCCAGCACCTCTGCAGTCATGGTTTATAGCGTCTTCCAGGTATCCTATTGCGGACCACAGCATTGTGTATGTAACCATCCAGCTGCTGTTTGACAACATTGGGGGGATTCTGACTTTTGTTGGTTTTGGGGTGTTTGTGTGTCTATCACATGAAGCTATCACGTGCAGTTATCGGATCCTCTGGCTGGGTCACCCAAACGCCGAAATGGTTGGTACAACATCATTTGTGGTGCTGATGCTGGGTGGCTAGCTGGGCTCTCCTGGCCGACCCGGGGCTCGCTCCTGTCATGAATTTCAGCTGGAGGGTCAGCTGAGGTGGAAGGTCTGGCTCGGCCACATTCCCATGTCCGGCAGTGGGTCTCCCCAAGCGCCGCCTGCTTCTCTTCTCCCCAATGCCTCTCCAGCAGGGAGCCGGACCTCGGGGCTGCCCTGGGTGGATCTCCAGAGGTGCTGGGTGCCCATTACGGGGAGCCTTGGGGAGCCTGTGTGTGGGAGTAGGGGTGGTGATGGGGCTGGATTTCCTCAGTCCCCTGTGCTGCTTGGCCTTCAGGCCGAGCCCCATGTTCACCCAGTCCCTACTCACTAGGGTGAGGAGGGTGCCCTCTACACACTGGTGTGAGATATCCAGCACCACAAGGTGTGCACACTGAGTCCATTTGGTGAGGGTGGCCCAGGTGCATGATCTGCAAGTGTGGGACCCAGGAAATATTACAAAAATCCCCTACCCCTGGACAAGCAGAGCAGGACTGATTCCATTTTGTGCTACACCCGCCACCTCCCCTATGACCCCCACATGACCTGCTTATGTCTTAAGGCGCTGCCCCAACCCAGTCAAGCCGCTGGGCACACCCTAATCCGAAATCGGCTCATAACAATGTAACTCTGCTTTGTGCCCGCCAAAACTGCACACCGGTTCTGACCAAAGTAATAGGCCAGGTAAAGTGGATCCTATAGGGTAAGGTGTAATTCAATCGGCCACCTGCACGTGGACTGACAAGACTGTGCAACTTTCTGTGTATCCCATGGGCCACTGGCCCGTATAAAGCTGCTACGCCTCTTAGTCTCAGGGTCCAAATCCCTGATCCGCTGTGTTGGGTGCACTTGGACTCAAGCTCCAGCTTGTAAAGAAATCCTCGGAAGTTTGCATCAATGTCGGCTCATCGGTGGTTTCTTGGATTTGCAATTCTGGGCACAACGCAAGGACCTACTGTCCTGACATCCCTTCCAGGGTCACGCTGACGGCCCCACAGGCCCTCTGTTCCCCAGGCACACAGGCACAGAGATGCGGGGAGAGGAGGAAGTACCCCAGAAACCAGCCAGCCCCCGCCCCCTTGACAGAGGGAGCACAGACATCCCAGGTCCCTTTACAGAGACCCTGGTGACCTGAGGCTCCCTGGCCATCACTCTGTCCCAGGCCCTCCTGGCCTGCGGGGCACAGGCTGAGTCCCAGTATAGTTTGTGGGGTCCTCACCCTGTCATCTGGCCGCCCCTGGAAGGCATGTGGAGACGTCAGCTTGTGTGCCTTGCAGTGCCCGTGCAGGGGCTGTTTGGGGACTGGGTGGTGCCCCCTCCTCCTCTCTGTGGGTCTGTCCACGTCCCCTGCACAGAGTTCTGGGAGACACAGAAACGGGCTGCTGTGCACTTTCGCACCACATCACTTTATTGACATTCTACAGCAAACGGGCTCAGAGTGGAGGGTGTGCGCCTTCTCCTGTGGAGGGAATGTCTGTCCTTTAGGGGAGGGCAAGAATCACATGAGTGGTGTGTGAGTGCTGGAGTCCCCCACCTGGGAGCACGTGTGGACCTCTGGTGGGGACATGTGTCCTGAGGTTTCAGCCTGAGAGACGGTTCTGTGGACAGCAGAGCTGACCTTGACCTGCAGCTCATGGGTTCCTAGCTGGGTCCCCGCAGGGCAGCTGGACCCCAGCCACTTGGCCCCTGGGGCCCCAGCACCTGCAGGAGCCTGCCTCCTGGTGTGGGTTCGGGTGGGGCTCACCGGCCCACCTCTGCTCTCTCCAACCTTGGGTGTCCCGGGATCCCCAGGGCTGCCCTAGGTCAGCGACCTGGATCTGTGGGGCACCCCCAGGGCCCAGGAGGCCACATCCAGCTGTGAGAGGGCTCGCTCAGCGTGGGGCCAGAATCCAGCGCTGGACAGGGCCATGGGGGGCTGGATCCCATTAGTCTTTTTGTTGGGCCTGGGGCGGGGGCTCAAATCACACCCACCCTCACAGAGCCTGGGGCCAGGACAGTCCAGATCTCCCTGGTTAGGGGCTGGTGTTCTGTGCAGTGTAAGCCGCCCTCTGGGAGGGACAGTGGGCGGAGACAGGGCACAGTGTATCCTCTGCACCACTCACCTGCACACACCCTTTCAGGGGTTCCCTGACTTCCCTCCTCCCTGCAACCCCTGGGTACTCTATGGGACACCTGGGCTTCTGATGGGAGCAGGGTATCCAGAGAACCCTGGGGAGGCTGAGTATGTCCCACAGGGGGCACCTGCACCGTGTCCTTGCTGGGAGCTGTTGGTGTGGGGGTGGATGGTGTGGGGGCAGGGGTATGATGGTGGTGGATTATTGGGGATGGTGTAGGGGGGGATGGTGTTGGGGTATAGTATGGGTGGGGATTGCGTGGGGCTGTGTGGGTTTGAGGGGGATGGTGTAGGTGGGATGCCATGGGGAATGATGATGTAGGCGGATGGAATGGGAGTGGGGAATGAGGGGGATGTCATGGTGGGCCTGCGGACACAGGGCATCCCCTTCCTCTAAGATGCACAAGGAGATGTCTACACTTAAAGGAGACTCCAGTCTGGGGTTTGCTGTGACACCTGCCCCTGGGGCGTGGTGTGGTCATTGCAGGACCCTGGCTGGACCAGGGGCATTATCTGGGGTTCATCATACTATGTGTGTTTTCAAATTGCAAATTGTCTCAAATTAAATGCATAGAATTTAGAAACATGTAAAGCACCGAGAGTAGGTGTTACTCTGACCCGTCCGACCCTCATGGGATCGAAGTGTGTCCTGCTCCGCTGCGGCCATTCCACCTGGCACCCAGGTCCGGTTCCTGTCCCCCACGCCATCAACCCATCCCCTGCTTCTCAGGGGGTCTTCCCTCTCCCCTTTGGGGTTCAGCTCCCATGGCAAACCCTGGAGGCCTCATCCTAGTGGCCTCCTCATCCCTGAGGCCCCGGGGGTGGGGGCACAGAGGTAATCCCAACACCCTACCATGGAGCGGTGTGTTGTTGGCTGCTGTTCTGCCCCCCGACTCGGAAGCCCCGTTTTCCCTACCCAGAATCCCCCGGTCCTCTCCTGGGTCCTGATCCCCCCTGGCCCCTCAACCTCACCCTATCCCGTAGTAGTCCCAAAATATAATGTGACTGCTGAACGTCCTGTTGACGTCCAGGTCCACCTGCGTGATGTCCCTGGAGGAGACCAGTGCCTCCTCCTTCATTTCCTGTGGGAAAACCGGGGAGGAGGAGCTGGCATCAGGGACACAGACCCCGACCTGTCACCAGGTGCTCTCCTGGGCAGGGAGCCCTGGGGCCACCATGGGAGTGTGTCCCGCCGAAACCTCCTTCCTTCCCCTGGGAGGCTGGGGACGGAGGGAGTGCCCACCATGCCTGTGGAACTGTGTGAGGGCCTGTGCCCAGCTGTAGTGGGCGGGGAAGTGACTGAGGGTCAGCCTGGGTGGGAGGGGACAGGAGGCCAGTCCAGGTGGGGAGGGGTCATGGGGTTGTTGTGCCCAAGATGTCGAATCTGAGAAACCACTAAGGAGCCGACACTGATGCAAACACCCTAGGGTTGTTTTACAAACTTGAGCATGTGTTCAAGTATAGGCCACACAGTGGAACAGGAATTTGGACCCCGAGGAGGATTTTAGCTTAGTTTTAAGGGCTGGTCTCGGGAACGTCCAGAAGAGCTGGAGCAATTCCTCAAGTTCTGTTTACATTTTGATATGGGGCCTTCAAGGGCATTGAGCTCTGTTCTAATTCTAATAGGGGCTTCCTGCCCTTGGCCTGGGCTAAGTTTTGATTCAATTGTGGGGCTTTCTAGGACATTAAGCTGTAAATAGCAAAGGTTCCACACCTGGAAGAGGGACGTCACACTGTCCCTATATGCTGAAGATGCAGAACTAGAAACAGGCAACCCCAGAGCCTCCACATAAACCTGTTAGAACTAAGGAGTGAGTTCAGTAAAGTCACGGACAGAAACTGACCCTACAGAGCAGAGTAGCCTTGCTGTGTCCCGACAATGAGCACTCGAAGGAAAGGAAGGATGTGAAGGCCTTCTCAAGAGCATCAAGGAGAATAAATAATGAGACTGAACCAAAGGAGCACAAGACATGTGCACTGAACCATACCAGGCTCTGGGAGGCCGTCCTGGGTTCGTGGGGTGGGAACCTCATCTTGTGAAAATGTCCGCAGTTCCTGAAGCCACCCTCAGTTTCAATGTCATTCAATTCAAAATCATGGTGGCAGACCTTAGAAATAGGAAAAAAAACCCATAACATCCATCCTCCTCAACAAATAACCCCTGACAGCAAACCAGTATTGGAGAAGCAGGACAGAGTGAGACGCAGCACTTTCCTATTTCCCCTGTTATGCCCCCACCCCTCCAGCGACCCTCAGTTCGTTTCATATCATTAAGAGTCTGTATTTCCTGCATCTGTTTTGATCTTATTTGTTTCTCTTTCCCTTCACTGATGTTCATCTGCTTTGCTTCTTTAATTCTACCTATGAATGACACCACACGGTCATTCTCTTTCCCGAGTGACTTACTTCACTTAACATTTTCCCTTTAGTTCTATCCACATCATTGCAAATGGCAAGATTTCCTTCTCTTTGATAGCTGAGTACCATTCCTCTCTCTATGACCATCATCTATCTCCCATCCTCTTTATCCATCATCTGCCACAGGGCACCGAGTCTCCTCCCACAGTGTGGCTACTGTGAACCCAGCTGCTGTGGACATTGGGGTGCAGGTGTCCCAAGTCTCACTGCATCTGTATCTTCGGAGTGAGCTTCAGGCTGTTCACCTGCTGGTCACAGGGCGGCTCTATTTGTAACTACCTGAGGGGCCTCCACACTGTTTCCAGGGCGGCTGCACGAACCCACGGTCCCGCCCACAGTGGAAGAGGGTTGAGTGAGTTTTGCAGGATGTGGTAAAAGTCTGGTCCACATTTCATTTCACGTCCTGTGGGCTCCAATTCCTTGTCCTTACGTATTTCTGGGGAAGCCGGGTGTTGGGCTCCTTTTCAGTGAGACGTTTCCAATGCTAACAGGCCACTGCTGGAGCCTGAAAGGAGGCAGGTGGGGCCCATGGAGTACCTGCTGCCTCCTGCACAGCCTCCTGCAGCGCCTGAGTGTCCCGCAGGGTGCGCCCGAGCCAGGCCCCTCCCATGGGGCAGGCATCTGCAGTAGGCCTCCTCTGCCTGCACTAACAGGAGCCAGCCTGTGCTGGGGAGGCCTGAGGGGGACGTGGGGACGCATCTACGCTGATGAGCTGTAGCCTCCACAGGACCCGCAGGAAGTCTTCAGGGGGAAATTGGGTCGCGTTCATGCTGACAGGAGCCGCAGTCTCCTCAGGACCCGCGGTGAGGCTTTAGGAAGATGTGGGCCCGCATCCACCCTGACAGGAGCCCCTGGGCTGCCTCAGGACCAGCGGGGAGTCTTCAAGAAGATGTGGGCCCACGTCCACACTGACAGGAACCCTGAGCCACCTCAGGACCCTCGGGGAGGTTTCAGAAAATTGTGGGCCCGCATCCACGCTGACAGGAGCCCTCAGCAGCCTCAAGACCCGCGGGGAGGCTTCAGGAAGATATGGGCCCGCATCCATGCTGACAGGAGCCCCTAAGCCACCTCAGGACCTGCGGGGAGGCTTCAGGAAGATGTGGTGCGACATCCACTCTGGCAGGAGCTCCCAGGCCCCTCAGGACATAAGTTGAGGCTTCTGGAAGCTGGGGGCCGCATTCATGGTTACAGGAGCCCCGGCCTCCTCAGAACCCTTGGTGACACTTCGGGAGGAATTGGGGCCACATGGACAGAACAGGACCCTGACTTCCTCAGGACCCCTGGTGTAGACTTGGGGAAATATGGGGATGCGTCCATGGGGACAGAAGACCCCAGTCTTGTCAGGGCCTGTGGTGAGGCCTAAGAAAAATGTGGGTGCCGCATCCACACTGACAGGATTCTCCAGCCTTCTCAGAACCCACTGTGAAGTTTTGGGAAGATTATGGGCCACATCCATGCTGACAGGAGCCCCGAGCCTCCTCAGGTCTTATGGTGAGGCATGAGGAAAATGTGGGGCCATGTCAACCCTGACAGGAACCCCGTCCTCCTCAGGACCAGCACTTTGGCTTCAGGACATATGGGGCTGCGTCTATGCTGACAGGAGCCCACAGCCCCCTCAGTACCCGCGGTGAGTTTTCTAGGGGACGTGGGGCCATGTCCATGCTGACAGGAGCCCCCGGCTTCCTGAGGACCTGCTGTGAGGCTTCCAGAGGATGTGAGACATAGTCCACAGTGACAGGAGACCCGGTGTCCTCAGGACCTGCTGACTATGACTCAGGAACACGTTGGGCCATGTCCACACTCACAGGAGCCCGGCTCGCTTGGACCCCCTGGAGGACTCTGGAGGAGCCATTGGGGGCCACGTCTACATCAGAAGGGACTCCTCAGAACCACAGGGTAACTGAAAGGATAGAATGAATGGTAGGGTTAGGGGAGGGGAGGCAATTGGTGGTTAGCCTTAGGTTATATGTTAGGTGTTAGTGATTATGCTTATGGTTACAGATTAGAGGTTAGTTGAGGCATAAGGGTAATGGTCAGTAGTTAAGAGTTAGGATGGTGGTTAGGGTAAGGGACAGGATTTACTGTTAGGGTTAGGGTTTAGGCTCTAGAGATTAGGGCAAGAGGTTAGGAGTTGGGGTTAGAATTATGGTTAGAGTTAGGGTTGGGCTGAGGTTTGCAGTTAGGGTTAGGGGTTAGGGTGTGAGTTAGGGTTAGGGTTTAGGGTGAGGGGTTAGGGTTATAGTTAGGGCTAGGTTTAAAATTAGGGCGAGGGTTAAGGTTGGGATAGGGCTTAGGACTAGGGTTAGGGTTATTGCTTGGTTAGGGTTAGGGACAGGTCCGGGTCAGGGTACGGTTTTGGAACAGGGTAAGAGATACATTTAGGGAGTGGGCTAGGGGTTAGTTTTAGGGTACGGGTTAGGGTAAAGTTTGGGGTATGAGATAGGATTAGTATTAGAGGGTTAGGGTTAGGGTACAGGTTAAGGTCAGGAATAGGATTTGAGTACATTGTTAAGTTTAGGTTTAGAGGTTAGGGTTAGGGTTAGATTTAAGGTAGCAGTCAGGGTTAAGGGTTTAGAATAGGTTTAGGAGTTAGGTTGAGGTTTGGCAGGAAGGTTCAGTGAATGTGTTTTGGTCTTGGGGTTTGTGTTTGTTTTTCGATTAGTGATGGGTCTTATTTAAGGGTTAGGTTAACATTAGGATTAAGTGTAGGGTTAGGGTTATATCTGTGAATGGTTAGAGTTTGGGTCTTGGCATGTGCCTGCACTGGGACTCCTAGCATCTTGGGCCGTTTAGTTTTATGCACTCTATTTAGGTTTTGGGTTCAAAGATAGCCTGACTCCACCAAGTCACTGGCCTCCCCGGAGAATCTGTAATTCTCCTTTTTGGTGGGGTCTTTGTCTGGTTTTGGAATTAAGGTGATGCTGGCCTCATAGAACGAATTTGGAAGTACTCCATCTCTTTCTATCTTTCCAAACAGCTTTAGGAGAATAGGTATGGTGTCTTCTTTAAACGTTTGATAGAATTCCCCTGGGAAGCCATCTGGCCCTGGACTTTTGTGTCTTGAGAGGTTTTTGATGACTGCTTCAATTTCCTCCCTGGTTATTGGCCTGTTAAGGTTTTCTATTTCTTCCTGTTCCCGTTTTGGTAGTTTGTGGCTTTCCAGGAATGCGTCCATTTCTTCTAGATTGCCTAATTTATTGGCATATAGCTTTTCATAATATGTTTTTAAAATCGTTTGTATTTCCTTAGTGTTGGTAGTGATCTCTCCTTTCTCATTCATGATTTTATTAGTTGAATCTTCTCTCTCTTCTTTTTAATAAGGCTGGCTAATGGTTTATCTATCTTATTAATTCTTTCAAAGAACCAACACCTGGTTCTGTTGATCTGTTCCACAGTTCTTCTGGTCTCGATTTCGTTGAGTTCTGCTCGAATCTTTATTAACTCCCTTCTTCTCCTCGGTGTAGGATATATGTGCTGTTTTTTCTCTAGCTCCTTTATGTGTAAGGTTAGCTTTTGTATTTGAGTTCTTTCCAGTTTTTGAATGGATGCTTGTATTGTGATGTATTTCCCCCTTAGGACTGCTTTTGCTGCATCCCAAACATTTTGAACAGTTGTATCTTCATTCTCATTAATTTCCAATAATCTTTTTAATTCTTCCTTAATTTGCTGATTGACCCTTTCATCTTTTAGCAGGATGGTCCTTAACCTCCACGTGTTTGAGGTCCTTCCAAACTTCTTGTTCTGATTTAGTTCTAATTTCAAGGCATTATGGTCTGAGAATATGCTGGGGTGAGAATAGACATGGCATGCTTCTCCCGAGCTGAGCTAAGGAGGGGATTTGTGGCTCTAAAGACTTTATTTGGATTTTTCAGTTGCCTTTCTGATTTTATCTCTAGTGCATACATGTTTCATCAATACTACCTATTATTATTTTAGTTTTACTTGAATTCCTGTTTGTATACACAGAATGATATAGTTTCAGGTTTACCACATAGTGATTCAACCCTTGGATACAACGCCTGGTACTGGCCACAGGTGCCCTCCACTATCCCCATCCCATGATTCCCCATCCCCATCACATTCCTCTGGTATTTATTAGTTTATTCTCTGTGGTTAAGAGTGTGTTTTTTTGTTTGCTTCTCTCATCCCCCTTCTGCCCCTTTGCCAGTTTGTCTGGTTTCTTAGAATTTACATGTGAATGCAATTGTATGGTATTTGGTATCTTTCTCTGACTGAGTTCATTAAGCATAAGTCCTTTCCATTTCTCCCATGTCATTGTAAATGGCTTCATTTTATCGCTTCTGATGACCCAGTGATGTCGCAGTGGGTATATTTACCACATCGTCTCTGCCCATTCATCAGTCGATGGACATCTGGGCTGTATCCACAGTTTGGCTGTTGTTGATAACGCTGCTACAAACAATGGGCTGCGTGTCCCACTTGGAATCTACTAAATGACTTTTGCATCCTCGGGGTAAATACGTAGCTCTGCAATTTTGGAATCGTAGGGTAGCTCTATTTTTAACTTCTTTTTTAAATTTTTTTTTATGATAGTCACACAGAGAGAGGCAGAGACACAGGCAGAGGGAGAAGGAGGCTCCGTGCACTGTGAGTCTGACATGGGATTCGATCCTGGGTCTCCAGGATCGCGACATGGGCCAAAGGCAGGTGCCAAACCCCTGTACCACCCAGGGATCCCCTATTTTTAACTTCTCGAGGACCCCCCACAGTGTTTTTCACAGTGGCTGCACCTGTTCGCATACCCACCAGGAGTGTAAGGGGGCTTCCTCTTCTCTATAGCCTCAACAACACCTGTTGTTTCTTCTGTTCTTAATTTTAGCCATTCTGATGGCTGTCAGGTGACATCTTATTGTGGTTTTCATTTCCATTTCCCTGATGATGGGTGACGCTGAGTGTCTTTCGATGTCCGGTGGCCATCTGGATGTCTTGTCAGAGACAAAGTCCATTCATTTCTTCTGCCCATCTGCAGTGTTTAGGATGCTGAGATATATATTTGCTTTACGTATTTTGCATACTAACTGTTTATTGGATGTGTTGTTTACAAATATCTCCTTTCATTTTGTATGTTGCCTTTTAGCGTTGGTTGTTTCTTTCACTTTGCAGAAGCTTTTGAATTTGACGAAGTCCCAATAGTATTATTGCTTTTGTTTCCCTCAACTCAGAGGCATATCTAGAAAGAAGATCCAATGGCCAATGTCAAAGACGTTGCTGCCTATCTTTTCTTCTTTGTATGGTTTCAGGCCTCACATTTAGGTCTTTCATGCATTTTGAATTTATTTATTTTTTTTTTATTTATTTTATTTATTTATTTAGGATAGTCACAGAGAGAGAGTGAGAGGGAGAGACACAGGCAGAGGGAGAAGCAGGCTCCATGCACCGGGAGCCTGACGTGGGATTCGATCCCGGGTCTCCAGGATCGCGCCCTGGGCCAAAGGCAGGCGCCAAACCGCTGCGCCACCCAGGGATCCCCTTGAATTTATTTTTTAAATATATTGTGTAAGAAAGTGGTCCAGTTTCATTCTTCTGCATGTGGCTGCCTGATTTTCCCAACACCATTTGTTCTTATCCTGGGGTCAGGGTTAGGGTTTGTTGAAGAGACTGTCTTTGTGCCATTGGATGTTCCTTCCTGCCTTGTTGTCAATTAATGGGTCATAGAGTTACAGGTTTGTATCTTGTTTCGGCATTCCATTCTATTCTATTGATCTAAGCATCTCCTGTTGGGAGATACTTGATTCCTGATTCAATTTCGTTGCTGGTTATCTGTCTGTTCAAGTTTCTTATTTCTTCCTTTTTCATTTT
Source organism: Canis aureus (assembly GCF_053574225.1). Taxonomy (NCBI): domain Eukaryota; kingdom Metazoa; phylum Chordata; class Mammalia; order Carnivora; family Canidae; genus Canis; species Canis aureus. The sequence goes on from NC_135617.1 coordinate 73,269,706, forward strand.
TGCTATGTTATATATTTCCAGGAATTGATCTATTTCTTCCAGGTTCTAGGTTGCTGGCATATAATTTTTCATAATGTTCTCTTATAAACGTTTGTATTTCACTAGTGTTGGTTGTTATTTCTCTTATCTCATTTGTGATTTTATTTGGATCCTTTCTCATCTTTTTATCTTTTTTCTTTTTTAAAGATTGTATTTATGTCTACATGCGAGACACAGAGAGGCAGAGGTATAGGCAGGGGGAAAATGAGGCTCCATGCAGGGAGCCTGATATGGGTCATGATTCCCCAGGACCCCGGGATCATGACGTGAGCCAAAGCAGATGCTCAACCACTGAGGCACCCAGGTGCCTTTCTGATTGAATTCCTTTGCTTGTAATGGGTCTACTCACATTTTCTATTTCTTCCTGTTTCAGTTTTGCTCGTTTGCACATTTCTAGGGATCTCTCCAATTCTTCCTGGTCTCCCAGTTTGTTTGCGTATAATCTTTCATAGTATTCCCTTATAATTGTCTTATTTTCTGGTGTTGATTGTGATCACTCTTCTCTCTTTTGTGATTTTATTTATTTAGTTCTTTTCTGTTTTCTTGTTGATAATGCTGGCTAGGGCTTGATCCATTTTCTTAGTTATTTTGAAGAACCAGTTCTTAGTTTCATTATTCCATTCTACTGTTTTGTTGTTTCTGTATTGTTTATTTCTGCTCTCATCTTTATTTTTCCCTTCTTCTGTAGGCTTTAGGCTTTGTTTCCTATTCCTTTTCCAGCTCCTTTAGGTGTAGTGTTGGGTTGTGTATTGGAGTCTTCTTGTTTCTTGAGGTAGGCCTGTATTGCTATCTACTTCCCTCGAAGGATTGTCTTTGCTACATCCTAGAGGTTTGAAGAAACATATTTTCATTTTCATTTGTTTTAAATTTCCTCTTTAATTTCCTGGTTGCTCTTTTCCTTCTCTAGTAGGATGATCATAATCTCCATGAATTTTTGGATTGTCCAAATTTTTTCTTACTGTCGACTTCCAGTTTCATAGCCTCAATGTCCAAAAATGTACTGGTGTGATACCATCGTTCTTGTACCTGTTGTACCTGTTGAGGGCTGATTTGTGGTCCATGATATAATCTATTCTGCAGAGTTTCCCATGTGCAGTTGAAAGGAATGTGTATTCTGCTTTTGGAAGAAATGTTCAGACTATATCTGTTGAGTCCCTGTGGTCCAGTGTGTCAAGGCTATTGTTCCCCTGTTGATTATCTGCATAGACGATCGGTCCATTGCCATAAGTGGGTGTTAAAATCCCCTGTCATTGTATTATTATCAGTGTGTTCCTGTACGTTTGTTGTTAATTGGTTTCTATATTTCGGTACTCCCATGTTGGCAGCATAAATGTGTAGTTTGATCTTTTTTAAAAAATAAATTTATTTTTTATTTGTGTTCAATTGACCAACATACAGAATAACATGCAGTGCTCATCCCCTCAAGTGTCCCTCTCAGTGCCCGTCACCCATTCACCCCCACCTCCCTCCCTCCTCCCCTTCCAGCAACCCTAGTTCTTTTCCCAGAGTTAGGAGTCTTTATGATCTCTCACCTTTTCTGATATTTCCCAAACGTTTCTTCTCCATTCCCTTATATTCCCTTTGAGTATTATTTATATTCTCCAAAGGAATGAGAACATACACTGTTTGTCCTTCTCTGATTGACTTACTTCACTCAGCATAATACCCTCCAGTTCCATCCATGTTGAAGCAAATGTTGGGTATTTGTCGTTTCTAATGTCTCAGTAATATTCCATTGTATACATAAGTCACATCTTCTTTATCCATTCATTTTTTGATGGACATTGAGGCTCCTGCCACAGTTGGCTATTGTGGACATTCTGCTATAAACATCGGCGTGCAGGTGTCCCGGCGTTTCATTGCATCTGAATCTTTGGGGTAAATCCCCAACAGTGCAATTGCTGAGTCATCAGGCAGGTCTATTTTTAACTCTTTGAGGAACCTCCACACAGTTTTCCAGAGTGACTGCACCAGTTCACATTCCCACCAGCAGTGTAAGAGTCTTCCCTTTTCTCCACATCCTCTCCAACATTTGTGGTTTCCTGCCTTGTTAAATTTCCCCATTCTCACTGGTGTGAGGTGGTATCTCATTGTGGTTTTGATTTGTATATCCCTAAGGGCAAGTGATGCAGACCATGTTTTCATGTGCATGTTGGCCATGTCAATGTCTTCCTCTGTGAGATTTCTCTTCATGTCTTTTGCCCATTTCATGATTGGATTGTTTGTATCTTTGGTGTTGATTTTAAGGTGTTCTTTATAGATCTTGGAAACTAGCCCTTTATCTAAAACATCTTTTGCATATATCTTCTCCCATGCTGTAGGTTGTCTTTTAGTTTTGTTGACTGTATCCTTTGCTGTGCAAAAGCTTCTTATCTTGATGAAGTCACAATAGTTCATTTTTGCTTTTGTTTCTTTTGCCTTCATGGATGTTCCTTGCAAGAAGTTGCTGTGGCCAAGTTTAAAACAGGGGTTGTCTGTGTTCTCCTCTATGATTTTGATGGACTCTTGTCTCACATTTAGATCTTTCATCCATTTTGAGTTTATCTTTGTTTATGGTGAAAGAGAGTGGTCTAGTTTCATTCTTCTGAAGGTGTATGTCCAATTATCCAGCACCATCTATTGAAGAGACTGTCTTTCTTCCAATGGATAGTCTTTCCTCCTTTATTGAATATTTCTTGACCATAAAGTTCAAGGTCCACTTCTGGGATCTCTATTCTGTTCCATTGATCTATGTGTGTTTTTGTGCCAGTACCACACTGTCTTGATGACCACAGCTTTGTAGTACACCCTGAAATCTGGCATGTGATGCCCCCAGATATGGTTTTCTTTTTAAAAATTCCCCTGGCTTGGGATCCCTGGGTGGCGCAGCGGTTTGGCGCCTGCTTTTGGCCCAGGGCGCCATCCTGGAGACCCGGGTTCGAGTCCCACATAGGGCTCCCTGTGTATGGAGCCTGCTTCTCTCTCTGCCTGTGTGCTTGCCTCTCTCTCTCCGTGTGTGACTATCATAAATAAATAAAAATTAAAAATAAAATAAAATAAACTTCCCCTGGCTTTTCGGGGTCTTTTCTGATTCCACACAAATCTTAAAATAATTTGTTCTAACTCTCTGAAGAAAGTCCATGGTACTTTGATAGGGATTGCATTAAACGTGTACATTGCCTGGGTAACATTGATATTTTCACAATATTAATTCTGCCAATCCATAAGCATGTAATATTTTCCATCTCTTTGTGTCTTCCTCAATTTCTTTCAGAAGTTTTCTATAGTTTTTAGTTATAGATCATTTATCTCCTTGGTTAGGTTTATTCCTAGGTATCTTATGCTTTTGGGTGCAATTGTAAATGAAATTGACTCCTTAATTTCTCTTTCTTCAGGCTCATTGTTAGTGTATAGAAATGCCATTGATTTCTGGGCATTGATTTTGTATCCTGCCATGCTACCAAATTGCTGTATGAGTTCTAGCAATCTTTACGGGGAGGGTTTTGGGCTTTCTAGGTAGAGTATCATGTCATTGGCAAAGAGGGAGAGTCTGACTTCTTTGCCAATTTGAATGCCTTTATTTTTTTTTAATTTTTATTTATTTATGATAGTCACACAGAGAGAGAGAGAGAGGCAGAGACATAGGCAGAGGGAGAAGCAGGTTCCATGCACCGGCAGCCCGACGTGGGATTCGATCCCGGGTCTCCAGGATCGCGCCCTGGGCCAAAGGCAGGCGCTAAACCGCTGCGCCACCCAGGGATCTCTTGAATGCCTTTAATGTCTTTTTGTTGTCTGATTGCTGAGGATAGGACTTCCAATACTATGTTGAATAGCAGTGGTGAGAGTGGACATCCCTGTCTTGTTCCTGATCTTAGGGGAAAGGCTCCCAGTGCTGCCCAATTGAGAATGATATTTGCTGTGGGCTTTTCCTAGATGGCTTTTAAGATGTTGAGGATTGTTCCCTCTATCCCTACCCTCTGAAGTGTTTTGATCAGGAATGGATGCTCTATTTTGTCAAATTCTTTCTCTGCATCTAATGAGAGGATCATATGGTTCTTGGTTTTTCTCTTGCTGATATGATGAATCACATTGATTGTTTTACGAGTGTTGAACCAGCCTTGTGTCCCGGGGATAAATCCTACTTGGTCATAGTGAATAATATTCTTAATGTATTGTTGGATCCTATTGGCTTTATCTTGTTGAGAATTTTTGCATCCATGTTCATCAGGGATATTGGTCTGTATTCTCCTTTTAGGTGGGGTCTTTGTCTGGTTTTGGAATTAAGGTGATGCTGGCTTCATAGAACGAATTTGGAAGTACTCCATCTCTTTCTATCTTTCCAAACCGCTTTAGTATGATAGGTATGGTTTCTTCTTTAAACGTTTGATAGATTTCCCCTGGGAAGCCATCTGGCCCTGGTCTTTTGTGACTTGGGAGTTTTTTGATGACTGCTTCAATTTCCTCCCTGGGTATTAGTCTGTTTAGGTTTTCTATTTCTTCTTGTTCCAGTTTTGGTAGTTTGTGGCTTTCCAGGAATGCCTCCATTTCTTCTAGATTGCCTAATTTATTTCCATATAGCTGTTCATAATATGTTTTTAAAATCGTTTGTATTTCCTTGGTGTTGGTAGTGATCTCTCCTTTCTCATTCATGGTTTTATTTTATTTTATTTTATTTTATTTTTAATTTTTTTTTAATTTTTATTTATTTATGATAGTCACAGAGACACAGAGAGAGAGAGGCAGAGACATAGGCAGAGGGAGAAGCAGGCTCCATGCACCGGGAGCCTGATGTGGGATTCGATCCCGGGTCTCCAGGATCGCGCCCTGGGCCAAAGGCAGGCGCCAAACCGCTGCGCCACCCAGGGATCCCTGGTTTTATTTTATTTTATTTTTCATTCATGGTTTTATTTTTTGAGTTTTCTCTCTCTTTTAATAAGACAGGCTAATGGTTTATGTATGTTATTAATTCTTTCAAAGAACCAACTCCTGGTTTTGTTTATCTATTCCACATTTCTTGTGGTCTCAATTTCCTTGAGGTCTGCTCAAGTTTTAATTAAATCTCTTATTCTCTTGAGCGTAGGATCTAGCTGCTGTTTTTTTCTCTAGCTCCTTTATGAGTAAGGTTAGCTTTTGTATTTGAGTTCTTTCCAGTTTTTGAATGGATGCTTGTATTGTGATGTATTTCCCCCTTAGGACTGCTTTTGCTGCACACAAAAATTTTGAACGTTTGTATCTTCATTCCAATTAGTTTCCATGAATCTTTTTAATTCTTCCTCAATTTCCTGGTTGACCCTTTCATCTTTTAGCAGGATGGTCCTTAACCTCCATGTGTTTGAAGTCGTTCCAAACTTCTTTTTGTGATTTAGTTCTACTTTCAAGACATTATGGCCTGAGAATATGCAGGGGACGATCTGAATCTTTTGGTATCGGTTCAGACCCTATTTGTGACCCAGTATGTGGTCTATTCTGGAGAAAATTCCATGTGCACTTGAGAAGAATGTTTATTCAGTTCAGTTTAGATATAAAGTTCTGTAGATATCTGTGAAATCTATCTGCTCCAGTGTATCATTTAAAGCTCTCGTTTCTTTCTCGTTTCTCGTTGTGTGAGATCTATCGAGGGTAGAAAGACCTAGATTGATGTCACCAGTATTTCTTCACTTTCGTTATTAATTGGTTTATTTTTTTTTTAATTTTTATTTATTTATGATAGTCACAGAGAGAGAGAGAGAGAGAGAGAGAGAGAGAGGCAGAGACATAGGCAGAGGGAGAGGGAGAAGCAGGCTCCATGCACCAGGAGCCCGACGTGGGATTCGATCCCGGGTCTCCAGGATCACGCCCTGGGCCAAAGGCAGGCGCCAAACCGCTGCGCCACCCAGGGATCCCTTAATTGGTTTAAATATTTGGTAGCTCCGATATTCGGGGAGTGTATATTGAGGATTGTTAAGTCCTCTTATTGGATAGATCCTTTAAGTATGATTTAGTGTCCGTCTTCATCTCTCACTATAGTCTTCGGGGTAAATTTTAGTTTATCTGATATAAGGATGGCTACCCTGCTTTCTTTTGAGGACCATTTGAATGGTAAATGGTTCTCCAACCCATTATTTTCAGATTGTAGGTGTCCTTCTGTCTAATATGAGTCTCTTGTAGGCAGGAAATAGTTGGGTCCTGCTTTTTTATCCAGTCTGAAACCCTGCGCCTTTGAGGGGGTTATTAAGCCCGTTCACGTTCAGAGTTACTATCAACAGATATGAGTTTAGTGTCATCCTGATATCTATTCAGTCCTTGTTTTTGTGGATTGTTCCACTGAACTTCTTTTTAAAGGGGAATTTTAAGAGTCCCCCTTAAAATTTCTTGCAGAGCTGGTTTGGAGGTCACATATTCTTTCAGGTCTTGCCTGTCCTGGAAGCTCTTTATCTCTCCTTCCATTTTGAATGAGAGCCTTGCTGGATAAAGTATTCTTGGTTGCATGTTCTTCTCATGGAGGACCCTGAATATATCCTTCCAGCTCTTTCTGGCCTGCCAGGTTGCTGTGGAGACCTCTGCTGTTACCCTAATGCACCTCCCCATAAAGATCAGGATTTTCTTGTCTCTTTCTGCTTTAAGGATCTTCTCTTTATCTTTGGAATTTGCAAGCTTCACTATTAAATGTCGAGGTGTTGGACGGTTTTTATTGATTTTAGGGGGGGATCTCTCTACTTCCTGGATCTGAATGCCTGTTTCCCTTCCCAGATTAGGAAAGTTTTCAGCTAGGATTTGTTCAAATACATATTCTGGCCCTCTATACCTTTTCGCGCCGTCGGGAACTGCATTTACACATAGGTTTTTCTTCCTCAGACTGTCGTTTATTTCCTTTAATCTGTCTTCCTGGTCTTTTAATTGTCTGTCTCTTTTTTCCTCAGTTTCCCTCTTTGCCATCAACTCATCTTCTATGTCACTCACTCATTCTTCCACCTCGTTAACCCTCATCTTTGGGACTTCTAGTTTGGATTGCATCTCATTCAATTGACTTTTAAATTTCAGCCTGATTGGATCTAAATTCTGTAGTCATGAAGTCTCTTGAGTCCTTTATGCTTTATTCTAGAGCCACCAGTAGCTGTATAATAGTGCTTCTGAATTTGTTTTCTGACATTGAATTGTAATCCTGATTTGTAACTCTGTTGGAGAGACAACTGTTTCTTTCTTTTGGGGTGAGCTTTTCTTTGTAGTCATTTTGCTCAGTGCAGAGTGGCCAGAAACAAGTGTATTGGGAATAAGAGAAAAAGAGAGGATAGAAAAAAGGAAAGAGAAGAGAAAAAGAAAAAAGGAAAAAGGACTAAAAAAAGCAAAAAAGAGAATAAAAGGAGAAAGAAAAAGAAAGAAAGGGGGAGAAAAAGGGTGGGGGAAGCAATAGAAATAAATAAAACATGGGGGAGTATCTTCTGATTCTGTATACTTTAAGTCCCTTGACTTCCCCTGGAACTTGTCCGTCTAGCTGGTCTTCTGGGGGAGGGGCCTGTTGTGCTGATCTTCAGGTGTTAGCCCTTGGGTGAGCTCCTCTCCCCCTGCCAGGTGAAGCGCTCAATGGGGGTAGTTTACCCCATGAAGCCCAGGGAGAAACAACCCCAGTGGCAGTGGCCAGGTCTGAAAACCGGTATTCAGCCCCCACAGTAACTCTAGAACAGTCCATCTGCAGGGCCTGGAGGCTCCGGGGTGAGGCTGCTGATCTGCTGAGCTCTTGGCAGGAGCGTCATTGCTGTCCTGGGCCCTCCGGGCCTCTGCCTGTCCTGGGGGAGGCAAAATCCTGGGCTGTGTCATGGCGCCCTGTGCTCCGGGGCCTGTGCTGTTGGATTCTCGCTCCCAGCCGTGCAGCCACCTCTCCACGGAGCTGCCGCTCTAGCCCCTCTGAGCTGCTGTAGGAGCTGCGCAGCCCCCTCCACATGGAGCCTCTTTTCTGCCCTAGGTGCTGCCACCTAGCTGCTCCCAGGGACCCGCAGCCCCCTCCACACAGAGCCGCCACCTGAGCCCCTCAGAGCTGATCCTGGGTCAATGCATGTGCCCTGCAGCCCTTAGGGAGCTCGGTTCACTCTCTTGGGAGTGCAGGTGTCTGTTAGTTTCCCATGGACCCTGAGGGTATCCCCACGTTCCTGGGGTCCTGCTCTGAATCCCTGCGGGCGCCATTCCACCCTGGAAGATTGGTGCAGCTCCTGCATCTCTGGGACAGAGCTCTCCTGACTGGGGGGCACTCGCCCTGGCCTTAGCCCGGCTCCTCGGGGGCCTCTCCCCCTTGGATGCCTTTTGTTTCTTTACTCCTTTTTTGGTCTTCCTACCTTGATAGAAGCGCGAACTTTTCTCTCTGTAGCATTCCAGCTGATATATGTTTAAATCTCAGGTCGAATTCCTAGATTTTCAGGATGATTTGAAGGTTATCTAGGTAATTTGGTGGGGACAGGTGACTTGGGGACCCTTCTCTTCTGTCATCTTGCCCTTCTTCCTGTATGTTGCCTTTTAGGTTTGGTTGTTTCCTTCACTGTGCAGAAGCTTTTCAATTTGATGAAGTCCCAATAGTATTTTTGCTTTTGTTTCCCTCACCTCAGAGGCATATCTAGAAAGAAGATCCAATGGCCTATGTCATAGATGTTGCTGCCTATCTTTTCTTCTTTGTATGGTTTCAGGTCTCACATTTAGGTCTTTCATCCATTTTGAATTTATTTTATATATATATGGTGTAAGAAAGTGGTTCATTTTCATTCTTCTGCATGTGGCTGCCTGGTTTTCCTAACACCATTTGTTCTTATCCTGGGGTCAGATTTAGGGTTTGTTGAAAAGACTGTCTTTGTGCCATTGGATATTCCTTCCTGCCTTGTTGTCCACTAATGGATCATAGATACAGGTTTGTATCTTGTTTTGGCTTTCCATTCTGTTCTATTGATCTAAGCATCTCCTGTTGGGAGATCCCTGATTGCTGATTCAATTTCTTTGCTGGTTATCGGTCTTTTCAAGTTTCTTATTTCTTCCTTTTTCATTTTTGCTATGTTATATATTTCTAGGAATTGATCTATTTCTTCCAGGTTCTAGGTTGCTGGCATATAATTTTTCATCATATTCTCTTATTATCGTTTGTATTTCTCTAGTGTTAGTTGTTATTTCTCTTTTCTCATTTGTGATTTTATTTCAGTACTTTCTCATCTTTTTATCTTTTCTCTTTTTAAATATTTTATTTATGTATTCATGAGAGACACAGAGAGGCAGAGGTATAGGCAGAGGGAAAATGAGGCTCCATGCGGGGAGCCTGATGTGGGAATTGATTCCCCAGGACCCCGGGATCATGACCTGTGCCAAAGCAGATGCTCAACCACTGAGGCACCCAGGTGCCTTGCTGATTCAATTCCTCTGCTAGTTATGGGTCTGTTCACATTTTCTATTTTTTCCTATTTCAGTTTTGCTCTTCTGCACATTTCTAGGGATTTCTCCATTTATTCCACGTCTCCCAGTTTGTTAACATATATTCTTTCATAGTATTCCCTTATAATTGTCTTATTTTTCTGGTGTTGATTGTGATCACTCTTCTCTCATTTGTGATTTCATTTATTTAGGTCTTTTCTCTTTTCTCATTCCTAAGGCTGGATAAGGCTTGATTTCATTTATTAATTATTATTTTTTTTTATTTATTTATGATAGTCACAGAGAGAGAGAGAGAGAGAGAGAGAGAGGCAGAGACACAGGCAGAGGGAGAAGCAGGCCCCATGCACCGGGAGCCCGATGTGGGATTCGATCCCGGGTCTCCAGGGTCGCGCCCTGGGCCAAAGGCAGGCACTAAACCGCTGTGCCACCCAGGGATCCCCATTTATTAATTATTTTGAAGAACCAGCTCTTAGTTTCGTTATTCCATTCTACTGTTTTTTTAATTTCTGTATTGTTTATTTCTGCTCTCATCTTTATTTTTCCCTCTTCTGTAGCCTTTAGGCTTTGTTTGCTATTCCTTTTCCAGCTCCTTTAGGTGAAGGGTTAGGTTGTGTATTAGAGACTTCTTGTTTCTTGAGGTAGGCCTGTATTGCTATGTACTTCCCTCTTTGGACTGCCCTTTCTACATCCCAGTGGTTTGGAGAAACATGTTTTCATTTTTATTTGTTTTAAATTTCCTCTTTAATTTCCTGTTTGCTCCATTCATTCTCTAGTAGGATGTTCATAATCTCCACGTATTTTTAGATTGTCCAAATTTTTTCTTACTGTCGACTTCGAGTTTCATAGAGTCGTGGTCCGAAAAGGTACAGGGTGTGATATCAACCTTCTTGTTCCTGTTGTACCTATTGAGGGCTGATTTGTGGCCCATGATATGATCTGTTCTGGAGAATGTCCCATGTGCACTTGAAAGGAATGTGTATTCTGCTTTAGGAAGAAATATCCAGACTATATCTGTTGAGTCCCTGTGGTCCAGTTTGTCAAGGCTATTTTTCCCCTGTTGATTTTCTGCATAGACAATCAGTCCATTTCCATAAGTGGGTGTTGAAATCCCCCGTCAGTGTATTATTATCAGTGTGTTCCTGTGTGTTTGTTGTTAATTGGTTTCCATATTTAGGTACTGCCATGTTGGCAGCATAAATATTTAGTTGTTTGATCCTGATAGAGATAATTTTTAATTATGAAATAATGTCCTTCTTCATCTCTTCTTACAGTATTTGTTCTTTCTTTTTTGAGATTTAAATATTTTATTTATTTATTTTTGAGAGATACAAAGAGAAGCAGAGGCAGAAACATAGGCAGAGGGAGAGACAGGCTCCCCAAAGGGATGCCAATATGGGACTCGATCCTGGGATCCCAGGATCACACCCTGAGCCGAAGGCAGATGCTCAACCACTGAGCCACAAGGTGTCCCCCAGGGTTTGGTTTCAAATCTAGTTAGTGTGATATAGGTATGGGTTCTCCAGCTTTCTTTTCATAACCATTAGTGTGATAGATGATTTTCCATCCCCTGACTTTCAATCTCCCGGTTTCTATAGGTCTAACGTGAGCATCTAGTAGGCAGCATACTGATGGATCTTGTTCTTTTAATAACGATTTTATATTTGAGAGCATGAGAGAGAGAGAGAGAGAGGGGGGCAGAAAATTAGGCAGAGAGAGAAGCAAGCTCCCCACTACTAGCATACTATGGGACTCAATCCCAGACTCCAGGATCACACCCGGAGTCAAAGGCAGAGGCTCAAAACCTGAGCCACCCAGGCATCCCGGATCCTGTTTTTTAAGCCACTCTGATACCCTCTATCTTTTGATTGGAGCATTTAGTGTATCAGCGTTCAGAGTGATTATTGAAAGATATGAACTTACTGCCTTTGTGTTACCGGTAGAGTTGGTGTTGCTGGTGACGTTCTCTGGTCCTTTCTAGTCTTTGTTGCTTTTGGTCTCTTTTTTTTCCCCCACTAGAAGAGTCCCTCTTAAAATTCCTTATTGGATTGGTTAAGTGGTCATGAACTCCTTTATATTTTGCCTGTCTGGGAAATCTTTATATCTCCTTCTATCCTGAATGACACCCTTGCTGAAGAAAGAATTTATAAAAATTAGACTCTTATAAAAAGAAATTTAAAAACATAAAATAAATTTTTGTTGTTATGATTGAAGAAAATGGCATTTAGGAGGAAAACCAGAAGCTGAAAGGGAGGAGGACAGATTTCACCCTCCGTAGCCTTCACAGGGACCTGGTGTCCTTTCCTAGGAGGGCCCCCCTCCATAGGATGCTTCCTGCTCCTCTGCACTCCTTGTTGGAACCCAGCAGGCACATCTCCGTACCTCTGACACCTCTGTAGTCGTGGTTTATAACATCTTCCATGTATCCTTTTGGGGACCACAGCGTTGTGTATGGAATCATCTGGCTGCTGTTTGACAACATTGGGGGGATTCTGATTTTTGTTGGTTTTGGGGTGTGTGTGTGTCTATCACATGCAGCTATCACATGCAGCTATCGGATCCTCTGGCTGGGTCACCGAAACGCGAAAATGGTGGGCACAACATCATTTCTGGTACTGGCGCTGGGCGGCTACTGGGGTCTCCTGGCCGACCCTGTGCTGGCTCATGCAATGACTTTCCGCTGGAGTGTCTGCTGAGATGGAAGTTCCGGCTTGACCACATTCCTAGGTCCTGCAGTGGGTCCTGCCAAGCACCATGTGCTTCTCTTCTCCCTGATGCCTCTCCAGCAGGGAGCCAGACCTCAGGGTCGCTCCGGGGGGTGCTCCTGAGGAGGCGGGTGCACATGGAGGGGAGCCCTGGGGCTGCCTGTGTGTGGGAGTCGGGGTGGGGACGGGGATGGGGTTCCTCAGTCTCCTGTGCTGTCTGGCCTTCAGGCCGAGTCCCATCCTCACCAAGCTCCTACTCACTCGGGCAAGGAGGGTGCCCTCCACACGGTCGTGTGAGAGATCCAGCACCACAAGGTGTGCAGGCTGAGTCCACCTGGTGCAGGTGGCCCAGGTGCATGAGCTGCAAGTGTGGGACCCAGGAAATTTAACAAAAATCTCCTATCCCTGAGCAAGCAGAGCAGGACTGATTCCATTTTGTGCTACACCCGCCACCTCCCCTATGACCCCCTCATCACCTGATTATGGCTTAAGGCGCTGCCCCACCCTAGTCAGATTGCTGGGCACACCCTAATCAGAAATCAGCTCATAACAGTGAACCCCGCTTTGTGCCCACCAAATCTGTGCGCCGATTCTGACCAAAGTAATAGACCAGCTCAAGTGGATCCTATAGGGTAAGGTGCAATTCAATCGGCCACCTGCGTGTGAACTGACATGACTATGCAAATTTCTGCATATCCCATGGTCCACTGGCCCCTATAAAGCTGATATGCCTCTTAGTCTCAGGGTCCAAGTCCCTGCTTCGCTGTGTCGGGTGCACTTGGACACAAGCTCCAGTTTGTAAAGAAAGCCTTGGGAGTTTCCATCAGTGTTGGCTCCTCAGTGGTTTCTCGGTTTCACAATCTTGGGCACAACACAATGGACTACTGTCCTGACATCCCTTCTAGGGCCATGATGACTGCCCTGCAGGCCCTCTCTGCCCCAGGCTCACAGGCAAGGGGATGGGGGGAGGGGAGGAAGTGCCCCGTACCTGGCCAGCCACGACCTCCTGGACAGAGGGAGCACAGACATCCGGTACGCTTTGCACAGACCTTGGTGACCTGAGGCTTCTTGGCTGTCACTCTGTCCCAGGCCCTCCTGGCTCATGGGGCACAGCCTGAGTCCCAGTAAAGTCTGTTGGGTCCTGACCCCGGCATCTGGCCACCTGTGGAAGGCACGTGGGGACGTCAGCTGGGTGTTCCTGGTGGCGCCCCTGCAGGGGCTGGTGGGGCCAAGGTGGTACCCCCTCCTCCTCTCTTGGTGTCTTTCCATGCCCCGTGAACAGTGTTCTGGGAGACATAGAAACGGGCTGGCTGTGCATTTTTGTACCACAACACTTTATTGACTTTCTACAGTAAACGGGCTCAGAGTCGAGGGTGCACGCCTTCCCCTGGGGAGGGAGACCTTTCTGTCCTTTAGGGGAGGGCAAGAATGACATGTGTTGGGGGGCGGGTGCTGGAGTCCCCCACCTGGGAGCAGGTGTGGAATCTGGGTGGGGGCGTGTGTCCTGACATTTCAGTCTGAGAGACAGTTCAGAGGACAGCAGAGCTGACCTGGACCTGCACCTCATGGGCTTATGTTCTGGGCCCCGCAGGGCAGCTGGACCCCGGCCTCGGGATCCCTGGGGCCCCAGCACCTGGAGGAGCCTGCCTCCTGGTGTGGGTGCAGGTGGGGCCCACCATCCTACCCCAGGGCCCAGGAGGCAACATCCAGCTGTGAGAGGGCTCCCTCAGTCCGGGGCCAGAATCCAGGGCTGCCCAGGGCCATGTGGGCTGGATCCCATTAGTCTTTGTGTTGGGCCTGGGGTGAGGGCTCAAATCACCCCAGCCCTCACAGAGCCCAGGGCCAGGCCAGCCCAGATCCCCATGGGTTAAGGGCTGGTGTCCTGTGCAGGGTGTGCCGCCCTAAATGAGGGACAGTGGGCGGAGGCAAGGCACAGTGGGTCCTCTGCACCACTCACCTGCACCCACCCTGTTGGGGGCTCCCTGTCTTCCCTCCTCCCTGCAACCCATGGGTACTCTATGGGACACCCGGGCTTCTGATGGGATCAGGGTATCCAGAGAACCCCAGGGAGGCTGAGCATGTCCCACAGGGGGCACATGCACTGGGTCCTTGCTGGGGGTCAATGGTGTGGTGGTAGATGGTGTGGGAGCAGGGGTATGATGGTGGTGGAGAGTGGGGAATGGTGTAGGGGTGATGGTGTTGGGGTATGGTGTGAGTGGGAATTGTGTGGGGCTGAGTGGTTTTGATGGGGATGGAGTCTGTGGGTTGCCATTGGGGATGATGATGTAGGGGGATGGTGTGGGAGTGGTGAATGATGGGTATGTCGTGGGGGGCCTGTGGAAAAAGGGCATCTCCTTCCTCTAAGATGCACAAGGAGACATCTACAGTTAAAGGCGACTAGTCTGGGGTTTGCAGTGACACCTGCCCCTGGGGCACCGTGTGGTCAGTGCAGGGCCCTGGCTGGACTGGTGGCATTATCTGGGGGTCATTATACTATGTATGTTTTCAAATTGCAAATTGTCTCAAATGAAATGCATAGAATTTAGAAATATATAAAGCACCGAGAGTGGGTCTCACTCTGACCCGTCCGACCCTCATGGGATCAATGTGTGTCCTGCTCCAGCCACGGCCATGCCGCCTGGCCCCCAGGTCCCTTTCCTGCCCCCCACGTCCCCCACCACATCCCCTGCTTCTCAGGGGGCCGTCCCTCTTCCCTTTGGTTTCAGCTCCCATGGCAACCCCTGGAGGCCCCATCCTATTGGCCTCCTCATCCCTGAGGCACCGGGAGTGTGGGCACGGGAGTCATCCCCAGCATCCTACCATGGAACAGTGTGTTGTTGGCTGCTATTGCTCCCCCCGGCCTCAGAAACCCGTTTTCCCTACCCAGAAGGCCCCGGGCCTCCCTCGGGGCCCCGAAGCCCCCTGGCCTAGCAGCCTCACCCGACCCCCTAGCCATCCCAAAATACGGTGTGGCTGCCGAATGTCCTGTTGACGTCCAAGTCTACCTGGGTGATGTCCCTGGAGGAGACCAGTACCTCCTCCTTCATTTCCTGTGGGAAAACTGGGGAGGAGGAGCAGGCATCAGGGACACACACCCCCACCTGTCACGAGCTGCCGTGCTGGCCAGGGAGCCCTGGGGCCACCATGGGAGTGTGTCCTGCCGAAACCTCCTTCCTTCCCCTGGGAGCCCGGGCATGGCGGGAGTTCCCACCATGCCCGTGGGACCTGTGTGAGGGCCTGTGCCCAGCTGTTGTGGGCGAGGAGGTGACTGAGGGTCAGCCTGGGTGGGAGGGGATAAGGGTTCATCCCAGGTGGGAGGGGACATGGGGATGTTGTGCCCAAGATTGCGAATCTGAGAAACCACTATGGAGCTGACACTGATGCAAACCCACAAGGGTTGATTTCCAAACTCGAGCCTGCGTCCTAGTACACCCGACACAGCAGAGCAGGGACTTGGACCACGAGGTGGGTTTTTGCTTAGTTTTAAGGGCTTGTATCGGGGACCTCCAGAAGGGCTGGAGTAATTCCTCAAGTTCTGTTTACATTTTGATATGGGGCCTTCAAGGGCATTGACCTCTGTTCCCATTATAATAGGTGCCTCCATCCCTTGGCATGGGCTCAGTTCTTATTCTATTGTGGGGGTTTCTAGGACATGAGGCTGTAAACTTTTGTTTTTTTTTCCTGTAACTGAAGTAATGTAAATTTCATCTCTTCTTTACAGGGGCCTGGGATGGCTGGACGTGTTCGAACGCTGAACTTAAAGCGGAAAGGCCTCCATTTTCTCAGCCTCCTTGCATCCCATCCCATCCTATCTAGCTCCTTTCCCCTTCCCTGGACCTCCTGAGAGAGCAATTGCAAATGACCTCAGCGTGGCAGCGTGTGTTGGACAGGACCAGGGATTTGGGATCAGGAAGACCTGGGGTGTGTGCACCCCGGCTGTCCAGCGGGATTCGATGCTGCAGATTCTTATTCCCTAAGGCTATCTTGAAAACTGACTTTTACATAGAAAAGCTGTCCTTTATGTTTAAAAGATGAGGAGCGAGTCAAAGCCCTTTTTCTCTGCCCATCTGATTGCTCAGATTCCAATCTGAGATGTATTTCCTGT
Organism: Canis aureus; assembly: GCF_053574225.1. NCBI lineage: Eukaryota > Metazoa > Chordata > Mammalia > Carnivora > Canidae > Canis > Canis aureus. The sequence continues at coordinate 73,285,912 of NC_135617.1, forward strand.
AAATAAGGATAATTTACTATCCATAGTACTATGGTTAAAATATTCTGACACGAGTAATTCAGAGGGATGAGTGTTTCTCATCTCTTTCTTCACAGCTCAGTCACTCCTCAGGAAATGCATCTTTATGGGTTTGGAAAGAACTGAGAGACATTATTACCAATGGTCCTATTATTATGTGAAGGATTCTTCCCTGAGAATCTTCCCCTGTTTCAACTGACACTGAAACACTGAACTCTTTTGAAGACAAATGTCAAGGAAATAAATGTTATGCATTGCTAATTTTAATTGCACTTGCAATATGGTGTCTATTATACTAAAAGTATTTTTATCTGATTTTAGCTATTTATTATCCGTTCCTGCTTTTGAGGTTAGGGAGGCATTATAAGTGTTCATAAGTGTTTTTGTTTCCTTCTGATCTGAAATTTTTACTTTGTTTCCATCAAAGGAACTCTTTAAGAATAAGGCAAAAGTTAATTCAACTATTCTTAAAATGTCTTACACTTGGAGCCTGATTCATTTAAGTCAATTTTCAAAATAAATCTTATTTATTAGGAAAAAAACAAAGATATATAGGGAAATTAAGAAGATAGTACAGAGCATTCACATGCACTTGCACTCAATTTCTCCAATTATTGATATCTTATATTAGTACGGTACAAATGTTAGCTAATGAATCAATATTAAAATAGTCGCATTAACCAAAGACCATACTTTATTCAGATTTCCTTAGTTTTTGCTAAGTTACCATCCCTCATATCACATTCCATTTGTCCTCCTGTTTTCTTAGGCTCCTCTGGATTGTGACAGTCTTTCAGCCTTTCCTTGTTGTTCTTGAACTGGAACACTTTGAGAAGTAGAGTATTTTGTAAAATTTCCCTCAGTTGGGACATGTCTGTTGTTTATCTCATGATTGAATTGTTTTTGTGGATTTTATGCAGAGATATATTGCCATTTTTATTTTATCATATAAAGGATAGATACTATCAACATGATTTATCAGTCTAGGTATCGATCTGATCATCTTGCTGAGGTAGTGTTTGACATCTTTCTCCATAGTTAAGTGATTCTTTATTATTATTAATTATTGTTATTATCATCATCATATTATTTTGTTTTTCATAATATATTTTGTAGAAGGAAGTTACTACGTGTATTCCACACGTAAGAGTGGGAAGCTATGCTCATCAACATGAGAGTGGAATGTCTGCACAAATTGTTTGAAATTCTTCTACAAGGGAGATTTCTCTTCCTTGTGGGTTTCTTTTTTTTGTTTCTTTTTCAAAGATGTTATTTATTTATTTGAGAGAGAGAAGAGAGAAAAAGCATGAGTGAGAGAAGCAGAGGGAGAGGGAGAAGCAGGTTCCCTGCTGAAAACGGAGCCTTCCTTGGGACCTGGATCATGATCTGACTTAAGGTAGAAGCTTAACTGACTGAGCCACCCCGGTGTCACTCTTTCTTTCTTTCTTTTTTTTTAAATAATAAATTTATTTTTTATCGGTGTTCAGTTTGCCCAATCAGAATAACACTCAGTGCTCATCCCGTCTAGTGACCCCTCAGTGCCCGTCACCCATTCACCCTCAACCCTGCCCTCCTCCCCTCAATCACCACTAGTTCATTTCCAAGAGTTAGGAGTCTTTGTGTTCTGCCTCCCTTTCTGATATTTCCCACACATTTCTACTCCCTTCCCTTATATTCCCTTTAAGTATTACCCATATTCCCCAAATGAATGAGAACATACACTGTTTGTCCTTCTCCGATTGTCCTACTTCACTCAGCATAATACCTTCCAGTTCCATCCACCTTGAAGCAAATGGTGGGTATTTGTTGTTTCTAATGGCTGAGTAAGGCCCACCTTTTCTCTCTCTTCATCTTCTGAGTCTCCTATGATATGAATATTATTGTTTTAATAAGTGGCTGACTTCCCTACGTCTGCCTCTGTGGTCCATAACCTTTCTTGTTTTGAAGGCTTCCAGTTGGGACTGCATCTCAGTTATAGCATTTTTAACGTTGGACTGACTTGATTTTAGCTCTTTTATTTCTACAGTAAGGGATTCTCTAGTTTGCTTCTGTGTTCTTTTTCCAGCCCAGCTTCTATCTTTATAATCATTGTTTTAAACCGTAGTTAGACATAATATATGTTTATTGATGAACTGCCTGGCTGTGAGTACTACCTCATGTTATTTTATGGAGGAGAATTTCTCCATCTCATTATTTTTTCCAGAAAAGAAAGAAGGAAGAAAAAGAAAAACCACGAAAAACAATAACAACTGCCCTCCAAAAAAAAACCCACCAGATTGTTTTGGCCTGCTTGTTAAAAGATTCTAAATCCCAAAATATGAAACACAATTAAACTACCATAAAAGTAAAAATAAGAAATATATAAGGTACATACATAAAATTAAAATAAGGCAATTAATAAAAAAGAATCAAAGAAAATAATTAAAAAATAGAGCACAAAGTACAAAGGAATCTAGACCCTACTTTCCAGGCAGAGCTGAAGCTTTGCAGCCTCTGTGGTCTGGCAACTTGGGGGCAGCGAATGGTCTGTGTGGGGTCTGGGGATGGGCCTTGGCACTGATTGTCAGGTGCACATCTGCCTGGGAGTTGCACCTGTGGGGGTCAGAGTCGGGGTGGGCGTCAGCGCCTCTGGGCTCCAGCGGGCGGCACTGTGCTGCTCCCTGATTCCTGGCTCTGATGGGCGGGATGCCGGCAGGGACGCTGGGTCCTCTGGCTCTGGGGCTGAGCATCCCACCCCCCAGTCTGCTGGGGCCTCCACAGAGGAACCCTAAAGCCCCCGGGTCTCCGCAGCTTCTCTCAGAACCCTGCTTTCACTCTACCTGTGTCCGAGCTTCTTTTGGTTTTCTTTTTTTATCTCAGACTGTTGTGCCCAAGATTGTGAATCTGAGAAATCACCGAGAAGCCAACACCAATGCAAACACATGAGGGTTTATTTACAAGCTCGAGCTTGTGTCCAAGTATACCCAACACAGTGGAGCGGGGACTTGGACCCCGAGGTGGGTTTTAGCTTATTTTTAAGAGTTGGTCTCGGGAAACTCCCGAAGGGCTGGAGTAATTCCTCAAGTTCTGTTTACATTTTGATATGGGGCCTTCAAGGGCATTGAGATCTGTTCTAATAGGGGCTTCCTGCCCTTGGACTGGGCTCAGTTTTTATTCTATTGTGGGGCTTGCTGTGTCCTGACAGTGAGCATTCAGGAAGGAAATGATGGATGTGACTCCCTTCTCAGGTGCATCACAGAGAATAAATAAGGAGACTGAACAAAAAGAGCACAAGACATTGGGGGCTTCGTCCATATCAGAAGAAACTCCTCAGAACCACAGGGTAAGTGAATGGGTAGAATGAATGGTAGGGTCAGGGGAGGTGAGGCAGTTGGTTGTTAGGCTTAGGTTAGATGTTAGGTGTTTGTGATTAACCTTATGGTTACGGATTAGAGGTTAGGGTGAGGGATAAGGGTAAGGGTAAGTTGTTAGGAGTTAGGATGGGGGTTAGGGATTAGGGAATGAGGTTAGGGTTAGTGACAGTATTTAGAGTTGGGGTTAGGGTTCTGCTTTAGGGTTTAGGGCAGGAGGTTTGGAGGTGGGGTTAGGGTTATGGTTACAGTTAGGGTTGGGCTTAGGTTTGCAGTTAGGGTGAGGTGTTAGGGTGTGAGTTAGGGTTAGGGGTAAGGGTTAGGGGTTAGGGTAAAATTTAGGGGTAGGTTTAGGGTTGGGCGAGGGTTAGGTTTAGGATAATGGTTAGGGGGATCCCTGGGTGGCGCAGCGGTTTGGCGCCTGCCTTTGGCCCAGGGCGCGATCCTGGAGACCCGGGATCGAATCCCACATCAGGCTCCCGGTGCATGGAGCCTGCTTCTCCCTCTGCCTATGTCTCTGCCTCTCTCTCTCTCTCTGTGACTATCATAAATAAAAATAAAAAAAATAAAAAAAAAAAAAAAGGATAATGGTTAGGGCTAGGGATAGGATTAGTATTTAGTTAGGGTTTAGGGTCAGGTCAGGGTCAGGGTACGGTTTTGGAAAAGGGTAAGAGATAGGTATAGGGAGTGGTTTAGGAGTTAGTTCTAGGGTACAGGTTAGAGTACAGTTTGGGGTATGAGATAGGATTAGTATTAGAGGGTTAGGGTTAGGGTACAGGTTAAGGTTTGGAATAGGATTTGAGTACATTAAGTTAAGGTTAGGGTTAGAGGTTAGGGTTAGATTTAAGGTAGGGGTCAGGTTTAAGGGTTTAGAATAGGTTTAGGATATAGGGTGAGGGTTGGCATGAAGGTTCCGTGAATGTGTTTTGGTCTTGGGGTTTGTGTTTGGTTTTTGATTAGTGATGGTTCTTGTTTAAGGGTTAGGTTAACATTAAGATTAAGTGTAGGGTTTGGCTTATGTCTGTGTATGGTTAGAGTTTGGGTCTTGGCATGTGCCTGCACTGGGACTCCTAGCATCTTGGGCAGTTTAGTTTTATGCACTCTATTTAGGTTTTGGGTTCAAAGATAGCCTGACTCCACCAAGTCAGTGGCCTCCCCAGAGAATCAAAATCCTGGCTTCTGCTGGGGTGAGAATAGACATGGCAGGTTCTCCCGAGCTGAGCTAAGGAGGGGATTTGTGGGTCTAAAGACTCTTTATTTGGATTTTCAGTTGCCTTTCTGATTTTATCTCTTGTGTGCACATGTTTTCTGTATACTACCAATTATTCTTTTAAAGTTTTACTTGAATTCCTCTTTGTAAACACAGTATGATATAGTTTCAGGTTTACCACATAGTGGTTAGACCCTTGGATACAACGCCTGGTACTGGTCACAGGTGCCCTCCACTATCCCCATCCCCTGATTCACCATCCTCCCCACCTTCCCCTGGTATTTATTAGTTTATTCTCTGTGGTTAAGAGTGTGTATCTTTGTTTGCTTCTCTCATGCCTCCTCCGCCCCTTTGTCAGTTTGTTTGGTTTCTTAAAATTCACATGTGAATGCAATTGTATGGTATTTGGTATCTGTCTTTCTCTGACTGAGTTCATTTAGCATAAATCCTTTCCACTCCTTCCACGTTACCATAAATGGATTCATTTCATCCCTTCTGATGACCGAGTGATGTTGCAGTGTGTATATTTACCACATCTTTCTGCCCATTCATCACTCGATGACATCTGGGCTGTATCCACAGTCTGGCTGTTGTTGATAACGCTGCTACAAACAGTGGGCTGCGTGTCCTTCCTCGAATCTACTAAAGAACTTCTCTATCCTCGAGGTAAATACCTAGTTGTGAAATTTTGGAATTGTAGGGTAGCTCTATTTTTAACTTCTTTTTAAAATTTTTTTATGATAGTCACAGAGAGAGAGGCAGAGACATAGGCAGAGGGAGAAGCAGGCTCCATGCCCTGGAGCCCAAAGTGGGATTCGATCTCGGGTCTCCAGGATCGCACCCTGGGCCAAAGACAGGTACCAAACCACTGCACCACCCAGTGATCCAATTTTTTTAACTTCTCAAGGACCCTCCACACTGTTTTCCACAGTGGCTAAATCTGTTCGCATGCCCACCAGGAATGTAAGAAGGCTACCCTTTCTCCAAAGCCTCACCAACACCTGTTGTTCCTTGTGTTGTTAATTTTAGCCACTATGAAGGCTCTCAGGTGACATATCATTGTGGTTTTAGTTTGCATTTCCCTGATGATGGGTGACGCTTTGTGTATTTCCGTGTGTCTGGTGGCCATCTGGCTGTCTTGTCAGAGACAAAGTCCATTCATTTTCTGCCCATCTCTAGTTGCATAATTTGTTTTTAGGATCTTGAGATTTATATTTCCTTTATGTGTTTTGCATACTAACTCTTTAGTGGATGTGTTGTTCACCAATATCTCCTTTCATTTTGTATGTTGCCTTTTAGCTTTGGTTGTTTCCTTCACTTTGTGGAAGCTTTTCATTTTGATGAAGTCCCAATAGCATTTTTGCTTTTGTTCCCTCACCTCAGTGGCATATCTAGAAAGAAAAATCAGTGGCCAATGTCAAAGACGTTGCTGCCTATCTTTTCTTCTTTGATTGGTTTCAGGTCTCACATTTAGGTCTTTCATCCATTTTGAATTTATTTTTTATATATATGGTGTAAGAAAGTGGTCCAGTTTGATTTTTCTGCATGTGGCTGCCTGGTTTTCCCAACACCATTTATTCTTATCCTGGGGTCAGGGTTAGGGTTTGTTGATGAGACTGTCTTTCTGCCTTTGGATATTCCTTCCTGCCTTGTTATCCTTGATGGGTCATAGATACAGGTTTGTATCTTGTTTTGGCTTTCCATTCTGTTCTATTGATCTAAGCGTCTCCTGTTGGGAGAACCCTGATTGCTGATTCAATTTCTTTGCTGGTTATCTGTCTGTTCAAATTTCTTATTTCTTCATTTTTAATTTTTGCTATGTTATATATTTCTAGGAATTGATCTATTTCTTCCAGGTTCTAGGTTGCTGGCATATAATTTTTCATCATATTCTCTTATTATCGTTTGTATTTCTCTAGTGTTGGTTGTTATTTCTCTTTTCTCAGATGTGATTTTATTTGGGTCCTTTCTCAACTTTTTATCATTTTTCTTTTTTAAATATTTTATTTATGTATTCATGAGAGACACAGAGAGGCAGAGGTATAGGCAGAGGGAAAATGAGGCTCCATGCGGTGAGCCTGATGTGGGACTTGAACCCCCAGGACCCTGGGATCATGATGTGAGCCAAACACATGCTCAACCACTGAGGCACCCAGGTACCTTGCTGATTAAATTCCTTTGCTAGTAATGGGTCTGTTCACATTTTCTATTTCTTCCTATTTCAGTTTTGCTCATTTGCACATTTCTAGGGATTTGTCCATTTCTTCCAGGTCTCCCAGTTTGTTAGCGTATAATCTTTCATAGTATCCCCTTATCATTGTCTTATTTTTCTGGTGTTGATTGTGATCTCTCTTCTCTCATTTGTGATTTTATTTATTTAGGTCTTTTCTCTTTTCTCGTTGATAAGGCTGGCTAGGGCTTGTCTATTTTATTACTTTTTTAAAAGAACTGGCTCTTAGTTCTGTTATTCCATTCTACTGTTTTGTTGTTTCTGTATTGTTTATTTCTGCTCTGATCTTAATTTTTTCCCTTCTTTTGTAGGCTTTAGTCTTTGTTTGCTATTCCTTTTTCAGCTCCTTCAGGTGTAGGGTTAGGTTGTGTATTGGAGACTTCTTGTTTCTTGAGGTAGGCCTGTATTGCTATGTACTTCCCTCTTAGGACTGCCTTTGCTACATCCCAGAGGTTTGGAGAAACATGTTTTCATTTTCATTTGTTTTAAATTACCTCTTTAATTTTCTGGTTGCTCCATTCATTCTCTAGTAGGATGATCATAAACTCCACGTATTTTTGGTCTGTCCAATTTTTTTCTTACTGTTGACTTCCAGTTTCATAGCGCCTTGGTCTGAAAATGTACAGGGTATGAAATCAACATTCTTGTACCTGTTGTACCTGTTGAGGACTGATTTGTGGGCCCTGATATGATCTCTTCTGAAGAATGTCCCATATGCAATTGAACAGAATGTTTATTCTCCTTTTGGATCTAATATTCTAACTATATCTGTTGAGTCCCTGTTGTCCAGTGTGTCAAGGCTATTGTTCCCTTGTTGATTTTCTGCATAGACGATCGGTCCATTGCCATAAGTAGGTGTTGGAATCCTCTATCAGTGTATTATTATCAATCATTTCCTGTACGTTTCTTGTTAATCACTTTCTATATTTAGGTACTCATGTTGGCAGCATAAATAGTTAGTTGTTTGATCTTGATAGTCTTTTTAATTATGAAATAATGTTCTTCTTCATCTCTTCTTACAATATTTGTTTCTTTTTGAGATTTAAATATATTATTTATTTATTTTTGAGAGATACACAGAGAAGCAGAGGCAGAAACATAGGCAGAGGGAGAGGCAGGCTTCCCAAAAGGAGGGTGATGTGGGACTCGAACCTGGGATCCCAGGATCACACCCTGAGCTGACGGCAGATGCTCAACCACTGAGGCACCAGGTGTCCCCCAGGGTTTCGTTTCAAATCTCGTTTGTCTGATATAAGTATGGGTCCTCCAGCTTTCTTTTGATATCCATTAGCGTGGCAGATGATTTTGCCTCCCCTGACTATCAATCTGCTGGTGTCTATAGGTCTAAGGTGAGCATCTTCTGGCAGCATACAGATGGATCTTGTTTTTTTAATAACGATTTTATTTATCAGAGAGAGAGAGAGGCCAAAAATTAGGGAGAGAGAGAAGCAGACTCCCCACCAGAAGCCCAATATGGGACGCGATCCCAGACTCCAGGATCACAGCCTGAGTCAAAGGCAGATGCTCAACCCCTTGAACCACCCAGGTATCCTGGATCCTGTGTTTTAAGCCACTCTGATACCCTATATCTTTTGATTGGAACATTTAGTCTATCAGCATTCAGAGTGATTATTCACAGATATGAACTTTGTTCCTTTGTGTTACCAGAAGTTTGGTGTTTCTGGTGACGATCTCTGGTCCTTTCTAGTCTTTATTGCTTTTGGTCTCTTTTTTCCCCCACTAGAAGAGTCCCTCTTAATCCCTTACTGGACTGGTTAAGTGGTCATGAAATCCTTGATATGTTGACTGTCCAGAAAATCTTTCTCTCTCCTTCTCTCCTGAATGACACCCTTGCTGAAGCAAGAATTCATACAAATTAGACTCCAATAAAAAGGAATTTAAAAACATAAAATAAATTTTTGGTCTTATGATTGAGGAAAATGGCATTTAGGAGGAAAACCAGAAGTTAAGAGAGAGGAGGACAGATTTCACCATCCGTAGCCATCACAGGGACATGGTGTCCTTTCCATGAAGCGGCCTCCCCTCCATAGGATTCTTCCTGCACCTCTGTGCTCCTTGTTGGAAACCAGCAAGCACATCTCTGTGTCTCTAGCACCTCTGCAGTCATGGTTTATTGCATCTTCCATGTATCCTACTGGGGACAACAGCGTCATGTATGTAAAACCATCTGGCTCCTGTTAGAAAACATTGGGGAGGATTCCGACTTCTGTTGGTTTTGGGGTATGTGTGTGTCTATCACATGTAGCTATCCGTGCAGCTATCTGATCCTCTGGGTGGGTCACCCAAATGCTGAAATGGTTGGCACAACATCATTTCTGGTGCTGGTGCTAGGCGGGTAGCTAGGCTCTCCTGGCTGACCCAGGGCTCCCTCATGCAGTGACTTTCCGCTGGATGGTCAGCTGAGTTGGAAGGTCTGGCTTGGCCATATACCCATGTGCGGCAGTGGGTCCTCCCATGCGCTGGCTGCTTATCTTCTCCCTGATGCCTCTCCATCAGGGAGCCAGACCTTGGGGCCACCCTGCCCATGGGGGGAGCCCTAGGTCTGCCTGTGTTTGGGAGTCTAGGTTGGGACTGGGCTGGGGTTCCTTGGTCCCCTGTGCTGCTTGGCCTTCAGGATGAGCCCCATACTCACCAAGCCCCTACTCACTAGGGCGAGGAGGGTTCCCTCCACACCCTGGTGTGAGAGATTTAGCACCACAAGTTGTGCACGCCAAGTACACCTTTTGAGGGTGGCCCACGTGCGTGAGCTGCAGTGTGGGACCCAGGATATTTAACAAAAATCCCTTACCCCTGGACAAGCAGAGCAGGACTGATTCTATTTTGTGCTCCACCTGTCATCTCCCTTATGACCCCACATGACTTGCTTATGGCTTAAGGCGCTGCCCCACCCGACTCAAGCCGCTGGGCACACCCTAATTCGAAAATGGCTCATAACAATGTAACCCTGTTTTGTGCCCCACAAAACTGCGTGCCAATTCTGACTAAAGTAATAGGCCAGTTCAAGTCGATACTATAAGGTAAAGTGTAAAACAATCGGCCACCTGCGTGTGGACCAACATGACTACGCATCTTTCAGCATTCCCATGGGCCACTGGCTCCTATAAAGCTGCTACGCCTCTTAGTCTCAGTGTCCAAGTCCCTACTCCTCTGTGTCGGGTGCACTTGGACCCAAGCTCCAGCTTGTAAAGAAACCCTCGGGAGTTTGCATCGGTGTGGGCTCCTTGGGTGGTTTCTCGGATTCGCCATCTTGGGAACAACACAAGGCCCTGTTGTCCTGACATCCCTTCCAGGGCCACGCTACCGCCCCGCAGGCCCTCTGTGCCCTAAGCACACAGGCACAGGGGTTCGGAGAAGGGAGGAAGTGCCCCGGAACCCGGCCAGCCCCGGCCCCCTGGACAGAGGGAGTACAGACCTCCCAGGTCACTTTCCACAGACCCTGGTGACCTGAGGCTCCCTGGCTGTCACTCTGTCCCAGCCCCTCCTGGCCTGCTGGGCACAGGCTGAGTCCCAGTAACGTCTGTGGGGCCTGACTCTGGCATCTGGCCACCCCTGGAATGCACGTGGGGATGTCAGCTGGGTGTGCCTGGCAGCGCCACTGCAGGGGCTGTTGGGGCATGGATGTACCCCCTCCTCCTCTCTCGGGGTCTCTCCTCACCCTCTGCACAGAGTTCTGGGAGACACAGAAAGGGGCTGTCTGTGCATTTTCACACCACAACACTCTGTTGACTTTCTACAGCAAACGGACTCAGAGCCGAGGGTGCGTGCCTTCCCCTGGGGAGGGATACCATTCTGTCCTTTAGGCGAGGGCAAGAATCACATGTGGGGAGGGGTCTGGTGCTGGAGTCCCCCACCTCGGAACATGTTTGGACTCCGGGTGGGGACGTGTCCTGAGGTTTCAGCCTGAGAGACAGTTCTTGGGACAGCAGAGCTGACCTGGACTTGCAGGTCATGGGCTCCTGCGCTGGGTCCCCGCAGGGCAGCTGGACCCCGGACTTGGGCCCCCTGGGGCCCCAGAACCTGGTGGAGCCTGTCTCCTGGTGTTGGTGTGGGTGGGGCCCACCAGCCTACCCCTCCTCTCCCCAACCTGGGGTGTCCCAGAATCCCCAGGTCTGCCCTAGTTCAGCGACCTAGGCACATGTTGGGCACACCCAGGGCCCAAGAGGCCACATCCAGCTGTGGGAGGACTCTCTCAGCCTGGGGCCAGAATCTAGGGCTGGCCAGGGTCATTGGGGGGCTGGATCCCGTTAGTCTTTGTGTTGGGCCTGGGGGGGCTCAATCCCCACAGCCCCCACAGAGTCCGGGGCCAGGCCAGCCCATGTCCCTCTGGGTGAGGGGTTGGTGTCCTATGCAGGGTGTGCCGCCCTCCAGGAGGGACAGTGGGTGGAGGCAGGGCACAGTGGGTCTTCTGCACCACTCACCTGCAACCACCCTGTCAGGGGCTCCCTGCCTTCCCTCCTTCATGCCACCCCTGGGTACTCTAAGGGAAACCCGGTCTTCCGATGTGAGCAGGGGGTCCAGACATCCCTGGTGAGGCTGAGTATGTCCCACAAGGGGCAGCTGCACTGGGTCCTTGCTGGGGGCAGCTGGTGTGGGGGTGGATGTTGTGGGGGCAGGGGCATGATGGTGGTGGTGTGTGGGGTATGGTGTAGGGGGGATTGTGGGGGTGTGGTGTGGGTGGGGATTGTGTGGGGCTGTGTGGGTGTGAGGGGGATGGTATAGGTGGGATGCCATTGGAGATGATGATGAAGGGGGATGGTGTCGGGGTGGGGAATGAGGGGGGATGGCGTGGGGGGCCTGCCGACACAGGGCATCCACATTCTCTCAGATGCACACGGATATGTCTACAGATAAAGGCAACCTCAGTCTGGGGTTTGCTGTGACACCTGCCCCTGGGGCCCCGTGTGGTCAGTGAAGGGCGCTGGCTGGACTGGGGGCATTATCTGGGGATCATCATACTATGTATGTTTACAAATTGCAAATTGTCTCAAATTAAATGCATAGAATTTAGATATATATAAAACACCAAGTGTGGGTGTCTCCCTGACCCGTCCGACCCTCATGGGATCGATGTGTGTCCTGCTCCAGCCACTGCCATGCCGCCTGGCCCCCAGGTCCGGTTACTGCCCTCCACGGGCCACACCGCAGCCCCCTGCTTTTCAAGGGGCCGTCCCTCACCCCTTTGGGGTTCAGCTCCCATGGAAACCCCTAGTGGCGCCAGCGTAGTGACCTCCTCATCCCCGAAGCCCCGGGGGTTGGGGCACGGTGGTCATCCCCGGCACCCTACCATACAGTGGTGTGTTGCTGGCTGCTGTTGCTTCCCCCGGCCTCTTAAGCCCTGTGTTCCTTACTGTGAAGCCTCTGGGACTCCCCTGGGGCCCTGAAGCCCCCTGACTCAGCAGCCACACTCCACACCCTAGCAATCCCAAAACATGATTTGGCTGCCGAACGTCCTGTTGATGTCCAGGTCTATCTGCATGATGTCCCTGGAGGAGACGATGCCTCCTCCTTCATTTCCTGCAGGAAAACCAGGGAGGAGGAGCTGGCATCAGGGACACAGACCACGTCCTGTCCCCAGCTGCCATCCTGGGCAGGGAGCCCTGGGCCCACCATGGGAATGTGTCCTACCGAAAACTCCTTTCTTCTCCTGGGAGGCCGGGGACAGCCAGAATGCCAACCATGGCCGTGGGACCTCTGTGAGGGCTTGTGCCAAGCTGCTGTTGGCGGGAGGTGACTGAGGGTCAGCCTGGGTTGGAGGGGACAGGGGAGCAGCCCAGGTGGGGAGGAGACATGGTGGTCTTGTGCCCAAGATTCTGAATCGGAGAAACAACTAAGGAGCTGACACCAATGCAAACACAGGAGGGTTGATTTACAAACTCGAGCTTGGGTCCAAGTATACCCCACATAGTGGAGCAAGGACTTGGACCCCGAGGTGGGTTTTAGCTTAGTTTTAAGGGCTGGTCTCAGGGTCCTCCAGAAGGGCTGGAGGAATTCCTCAAGTTCTGTTTACATTTTGATATGAGGCCTTTAAGGGCATTGAGCTTTGTTCTCATTCTAATATGGGGCTTTCTGGGACCTTAGACTGTAACGTGTTTTTTTCTTTTTTTCCTGTAACTGAAGAAATGTAAATTTTAGCTCTTATTCACAGGGTCCTCGGATGGCAGTTCTTGTGCTAACAGTGAACTTAAAGTGGAACAGCCTCAATTTTCTCAGCCTCCCCACAGACAAGTGACTGAAGTTTAAAACTCCAAATTAAAAAAAAAAAAAATAAAAAATAAAAAAATAAAAAATAAAAAAAAAATAAAACTCCAAATTTTAGGGGCTGCCCTGGTGGAGCCCTGTGTTCTTCCTGCCTGGGAGGGTGTCCTCGCACTCCTGGCCTTTGCTGGTCTTCCCAGGAACGGGGCCCTGTGACTGCACAGGGGTTTGCAGCTTATGGCCACACAGGGCAGACAGCTGGCCCGAGTCCCGCTGCTCTCAGCCGGGTTCCTGCTCCTGTGCCTGGGAACAGTTGGCGCCACTGTCCTTGGGACCCTTGGGATCCTGAGCCCGCCCTGTTTCTCCAGGTACTGCCCCCTACTTCTCCACCTGAACACCTTAAGGCTGGTGTGTCCCCCACTCTAGGAGACTTCTGAAAGTTCAGATTTTGTGCACTGCTGCTTATAATATTGTGCGTAGAACTGTCAGTTGGCTCTCTGCCCTTGTGGGATCCGGGGCTGTGTCTCCCCAAGATCAACGGATTGATTGTTTTTAAGATTTTATTTTTCTGTAATCTCTACAGCCAACATGGGGCTATAACTTGCTACCCCAAGAACAAGAGTCCCATGTTCCTGCGAACAACACCAAGCCAGTCAGGCTCTCTTTGATTGATTGATACATGTTAATTGAGGCAGGGTTCTTGCATGTGTCAGGGCAGAAACTGAGCCCACGCTTTGAGGTGTGGTGGAGTCATTTGGACCTGATCAATGTGAAAGAAACCATAGCTTCCCTGGGAGCCCAGGGAGCAGGGCCCACACACGTGAATAGTTGATAATTTCCTTTACTGTAGTAGTCATTTTACTGACTATTTATTTATTTTTTTTAATTTTTTTTAATTTTTATTTATTTATGATAGTCACAGAGAGAGAGAGGCAGAGACACAGGCAGAGGGAGAAGCAGGCTCCATGCACCGAGAGCCCGACGTGGGATTCGATCCCGGGTCTCCACGATCGTGCCCCGGGCCAAAGGCAGGAGCCAAACCACTGCGCCACGCAGGGATCCCCTGACTATTTATTTAAAGTGCTATTCAATGGTAAATGTCAATCTAGGATTGGGATACAGTGAGAACATTCTAGGATTCAGAGGTAACTAAAGCTTTCTGTCCAGGACTTAATGTTCCAGTTCAATGCAGAGATAGGCAAGGAAGCAAAGAGTTATGAAACATGGCACTGGGGTGCCTGGCTGGCCTGGTTGGGGGATCTTGATCTCAGGTTTGTGAGTTTGAACTCCATGTTGGGTATAGAGAGGACATGAAACGAAAATATTTAACAAATAATAAATGGTTGAACAAATAAAGCATGACATCAAAGGTAAGTGTTTGCTTATGTCTCACCTGCAAACTATTCTTGATCGCCCCGCTTGTACTACTTAGCCCAGATGACGTCCTCCACAAGGGATAGTACTGCCCCAGTGAAAGTGGGCGTCTTTCATTGTAAGACCTGTGGTTCCCCTCGTTCTGCAGGGAGAGAAGAGCCGTGAAGCCACAAGTTCGGGGGATCAGCATACACCTAGGCAATGACCATTTCTGAACCCGGGAGCCAGAGCTCGGCCTCCTTTTAGGACGCGATGTCATAATGAAGCCTCTTTGGTCATTGTCTTAGAAGCAGGGTGGAGGCTAAACTAGAATTAGGAAGAACAAAAGAGGAGGAAAACCCGAAGCTGAAGAGAGGAGGACAGATTCCACCATCTGTAGCCTACACGGGACCTGGTGTCCTTTCCTAGAAGGGACACCCCCTCCGTAGGATGCTTCCTGCCTCTCTGTGCTCCTTTTTGAAACCCTGCAGGCACATCTCCGTGCCTCCAGTACCTCTGTAGTCATGGTTTATAGCGTCTACCATGTATCCTATTGGGGACCACAGCATTGTGTATGTAACTATCCGGCTGCTGTTTGACAACATTGGGGGGATTCCGACTTTTGTTGGTTTTTGGTTGTGTGTGTGTCTATCACATTCAGATATCACGTGCAGCTATCTGATCCTCTGGCTGGGTCACCCAAATGCCGAAATGGTTGGCACAACATCATTTCTGGTGTTGGCGCTGGGCAGATAGCTGGGCTCTCCTTGCCGACTCAGGGCTCGCACCTGCAGTGACTTTCAACTGGAGGGTCAGCTGAGCTGGAAGGTCCGACTCGGCCAAATTCCCATGTCCAGCAGGGGGTCCCGGTGAGCGCCTGCTGTTTCTCTTCTCCCAGATGCCTCTCCAGCAGGGAGCCAGACCTCAGCGCCGCCCTGGGGGGAGATCCTGAGGAGCTGGCTGCCCATGGCGGGGAGCCCTGTTGCTGCCTGTGTATGGGAGTCGAGTTGGGGTCTGGGCTGGGGTTCTCGGTCCCCTGTGCTGCCTGGCCTTCTGGCGAGCCCCATGCTCACCAGCCCCTACTCACTAGGGCGAGGAGGGTGCCCTCCACAGGCTGGTATGAGAGATCCAGCACCACAAGGTGTGCAGGCTGAGTCCACCTGGTGAGGGTGGCCCAGGTTCGTGAGCTGCAAGTGTGGGACCCAGGAAAGTTAACAAAAATTCCCTACCCCTGGACAAGCAGGGCAGGACTGATTCCATTTTGTGCTACCCCCACCTCCTCCCCTATGACCCTCACATGAGCTGCTTATTGCTTAAGGCGCTGCCCCACCCTAGTCAGGCCGCTAGGCACACCCTAATCGGAAATCGGCTCATAACAATGTAACTCTTCTTTGTGCCCCCCAAAACTGTGCGACGATTCTGACCAAAGTAATAGGTCGGCTCAAGTGGATACTATTTGGTCAGGTGTAATTCAATTGGCCACCTGCTTGTGGACCATCATGACTGTGCAACTTTCTGCGTATCCGATGGGCCACTGGCCCCTATAAAGCTGCTATTACTCTTAGTCCTGGGATCCACGTCCCTGCTCCGCTGTGTTTGGTGAAATTACACCCAAGCTCCAGCTTGTAAAGAAACCCTCAGGAGTTTCCATCGGTGTGGGCTCCTTGGTGGTTTCCCTGATTTACAATCTTGGGCACAACACCAGGGCCTGGTGTCCTGACATCCCTTCCAGGGCCACGCTGACCACCCCACAGGCCCTTTGTGCCCCAGGCACACAGGCACGGGGATGCGGGGACGGGAGGAAGTGCCCCGGAACTCGGCCATCCTTGGCCCTCTGGACAGAGGGAGCACAGACCTCCCAGGTCGCTGTGCACAGACCCTGGTGACCTGAAACTCCCTGGCTGTCACTCTGTCCCAGCCCCCCCTGGCCCGGGGGACACAGCCTGAGTCCAAGTAAAGTCTGCGGGGTCCTGACCCTGGCATCTGGCTGCCCCTGGAAGGCACGTGGGGACGTCAGCTCTGTGTACCTGGTGGCACCCCTGCAGGGGCTGTTTGGGGCCTGGATGGTGCCCCCTCCTCCTCTCTGGGAGTCTCTTCATGCCCCATGCACAGAGTTCTGGGAGACACAGAAATGGGCTGGCTGTGCATTTTTGCACAACACTTTATTGACTTTTACAGCAAAGGGGCTCAGAGCCTAATGCGCGCCTTCCCCTGGGGAGGGAGACCTTTCTGTCCTTTAGGGGAGGGCAATAATCACGCGGTGTGGAGAGGTGGGTGCTAGAGTCCACATTGTGAGAACATGTGTGGACTCCGGGTGGGGGTGTGTGTCCTGTGATTTCAGCCTGAGTGACTGTTCTGAGGACAGCAGAGATGACCTGGACCTGCAGCTCATGAGCTCCTGTACTGGGGCCCCGCAGGGCAGCTGGACACCTGCCTTGGGCCCTCTGGGGCCCAAATACCTGGAAGAGCCTGCCTCCTGGTGTGGATTGGGTGGGGCCAACCGGCCTATCCATCCTCTCCCTACCCTGGGGTGTCCCGGGATCCCCCAGTCTGCCCTAGGTTAGCGACCTGGATCTGTGGGGCACGCCCAGGTCCCAGGAGGCCACATCCACCTGTGAGAGGGCTCGCTCAGCCTGGGGCCAGAATCCAGGTCTAGCCAGGACCATGGGGGCCTGGATCCCATTAGTCTTTGTGTTGGGCCTGGGAGGGGCTCATATCAACCTAGTCCCCACAGAGCACAGAGCCAGGTCAGCCCAGGTCCCTCTGGGTTAGGGACTGGTGTCCTGTGCAGGGTGTGCCGCCCTCCAGGACAGACAGTGGGCGGAGGCAGGGCGCAATGTATCCTCTGCACCACTCACCTACACCCAGCCTTTCAGGGATCTCTGCCTTCCCTCCTCCCTGCAACCTCTGAGTTCTCTATGGGACAATCGGGCTTCTGATGGGAGCAGGGTATCCAGAGAACCCCAGGGAGGTTGAGCATGTCCCACAGGGGGCAGCTGCACTGGGTCCTTGCTGGGTGCCGATGGTGTGGGGGTGGATGTTGTGGGGTAGGGATATGATGTTGGTGGTATATTAGGAAGGTACAAATATTAGCCTTGAATCAATATTAAAATATTCTCATTAATCAAAGACCATACTTTATTCAGATTTCCTTAGTTTTTGCTAAGTTACCATCCCTCATATCCCATTCCATTTGTACTCATGTTTTCTTAGGCTCCTCTGGATTGTGACAGTCTTTCTGCCTTTCCTTGTTGTTGTTGAACTGGAACACTTTGAGAAGTAGAGTATTTTGTAAAATTTACCTCAGTTGGGAAATGTCTGTTATCTCATGATTAAACTCTTTTTGTGGATTATATAAAGAGATATACTGCCATTTTAATTATATCATATAAAGGATAGATATTATCAACATGATTTATCAGTCTTGGTATCAATCTGATCATCTTGCTGAGGTAGTGTTTGTCCGCTTTCTCCGTAGTAAAGTGATTATTATTATTATTATTATATTATCATTTTTATATACACATTTTCATATTCTATTTTGTAGAAGGAAGTTACTATGTGTATTCCATACATATGAGTGGGAGGCTATGCTAATCAACTTGAGGGTGGAATGTCTGTACAACTTCTTTGAAATTCTTCTACATGGGAGATTTCTCTTCCTTCTGGGTTTGTTTGTTTCTTTTTAAAAAGTGTCATTTATTTATTTGAAAGAGAGAGGAGAGAAAAACCAAGAGCGAGAGGGGCAGATGGAGAGGGAGAAGCAGGTTCCCTGCAAACAGGGAGCCTGCCTTGGGACCTGGATCATGATCTGAGCCTAAGACAATAGCTTATGTGACTGAGCCACCCAGATGCCACTTTTTCTCTTTTTCCTTTTTTTAATAATAAATTTACTTTTTTATTGGTATTCAATTTGCCCACATACAGAATAACACCCAGTGCTCAGCCCGTCAGTACATGTCACCCATTCACCCCCACCCCCGCCCTCTTCCCCTTCCATCACCCCTAGTTCATTTCCCAGAGTTAGGAGTCTTTATGTTCTGTCTCTCTTTCTGATATTTCCCACACATTTCTTCTCACTTCCCTTATATTCCCTTCACTATTATCTATATTCCCCAAATGAATGAGAACATACAATGTTTGTCCTTCTCCGATTGACTTACTTCACTCAGCATAATACCTTCTAGTTCCATCCACTTTGAAGCAAATCGTGGGTATTTGTTGTTTCTAATGTCTGAGCAAGGCCCACCTTTTCTCTCTCTTCATCTTCTGAGTCTCCTATGGTATGAATGTTATTGTTTTAATAAGTAGATGACTTCCCTACGTCTGTCTCTGTGGTCCATAACCATTCTTGTTTTGAAGGCTTCCACTTGAGACTGCATCTCAGTTATACCATTTTTAACATTGGCCTGACTAGATTTTAGTTCTTTTATTTTTACAGTAAAGGTTTCTCTAGTTTTCTTCTGTGCTCTTTTTCTAGCCCAGCTGTTGTCTTTATAATCATTGTTTTAAACTGTAGTTAGACATCATATATGTGTATTGATGAACTTCCTGGCTGTGAGTAGACCTCATGTTATTTTATGGAGGTGATTTTCTCCATCTCATTATATTTTCCAGAAAAGAAAGAAGGAAGAAAAAGAAAAAACAAGAAAAACAATAACAACTGCCCTCCCCCCCAAAAAACAAAACAAAACAAAATAAAACCCAGATTATTTTGGCCTGTTTGTTAAAAGATTCTAAATTCCAAAATAGAAACAATTAAAGTGATCCCTGGGTGACGCAGCGGTTTAGTGCCTGCCTTTGGCCCATGGCACGATCCTGTAGACTCTGGATCAAATCCCACGTCAGGCTCCCAGTGCATGGAGCCTGCTTCTCCCTCTGCCTGTGTCTCTGCCTCTCTCTCTCTCTCTCTCTCTCTCTCTTTCTCTCTGTTTGTGACTATCATAAATAAATTGAAAAAAAATTAAAAAAAGAATCACAATTAAAGTACTATGAAAAGGGGATCCCTGGGTGGCGCAGTGGTTTAGCGCCTGCCTTTGGACCAGGGCGCGATCCTGGAGACCCGGGATTGAATCCCACGTCGGGCTCCCGGCATGGAGCCTGCTTCTCCCTCTGCCTATGTCTCTGCCTCTCTCTCTCTCTCTCTCTGTGACTATCATAAATAAATAAAAATTAAAAAAAATAAATAAAGTACTATGAAAGTAAAAATAAGAAATATATAAGGTACATACATAGAAATTAAAATAAGGCAATTAATAAAAAAGAATCAAAGAAAATAAATGAAAAAAGAGCACAAAGTACAAAGGAATCTAGACCCTACTTTCCAGGCAGAGCTTAAGCTCTGCAGCCACTGTGGTTCAACAACTTGGTGGCAGCGAATGCTCTGTGTGGGGTCTGGGGATGGGCCATGGCGCTGATTGTCAGGTGCACATCTGCCTGGGAGATGCACCTGTGGGGGTCAGAGGCGGGGTGGGCGTCAGCGCCTCTGGGCTCAGCGGGCTGCACTGCCCTGTTCCTGAGACCTGACCCTGATAGGCAGGATGTGGGTGCGGTCTCTGGGTCCTCTGGCTCTGGGGCAGAGCATCCCCCACCCCAGTCTGCTGGGGCCTCCACAGAAGAGCGGCCAAGCCCCCAGGTCTCCGCGGCTTCTCTCAGAACCCTGTGTTCACTCTACCTGTGTCCGAGCTTCTTTTTTTTTTTTATCTCAGACTGTTACGCCCAAGATTGCTAATCCGAGAAACCACAGATAAGCTAACACCAAGGCAAACACATGAGAGTTTATTTACAAGCTTGAGCTTGTGTCCAAGTATACCCGACAGAGCAGAGCAGGGACTTGGACCCTGAGGTGGTTTTTAGCTTAGTTTTAAGGGTTGGTCTCGGGGTACTCCTGAAGGGCTGGAGCAATTCCTCAAGTTCTTTTTTTTTTTTTTTAAACTTCTTCTTTTTTTTTAAAGATTTTATTTTTTTTATGATAGTCACAGAGAGAGAGAGAGAGAGGCAGAGACACAGGCAGAGGGAGAAGCAGGCTCCATGCACCTGGATCCCGACGTGGGATTCGATCCTGGGACTCCAGGATCGCGCCCTGGGCCAAAGGCAGGCGCCAAACCGCTGTGCCACACAGGGATCCCCCTCAAGTTCTGTTTACATTTTGATATGGGGCCTTCAAAGGCATTGAGATCTATTCTCATTCTAATAGGGGCTTCCTGCACTTGGCCTGGGCTCAGTTTTTATTCTATTGTGGGGCTTTCCAGGGTATTAAGCTGTAAACTTTTGTTATTTTCCTGTAACTGAAGTAATGTAAATTTCAGCTCTTCTTCACAGGGGCCTGGGATGGCTGGACATGTCGAATGCTGAACTTAAAGTGGAAAGGCCTTCATTTTCTCGGCCTCCTTGTGTCCCTTTCCATCCTATTTAGCTTCTTCCCCCTTCCCCGGAGCTCCTAAGAGAGCAATTGCTAATGACCTCAGCTTGGCAGCCTGTGTTAGAGGACAGGCCCAGGGATTTGGGATCAGGAAGACCTGGGGCTCGGGTGTCCCAGCTGTGCAGCGGGATTTGATGCTGCAGACTCTTATTCCCTAAGGCTATCTTGACAACTGACTTTGTACATAGAAAAGCTGTCCTTTCTCTTTATAAGACGAAGAGCGAGTCAAAGTGTTTTTCTCTGCCCATCTGATTGCTCAGATTCCCAGGATAGATGTGGGCCCGCATCCACCCTGACAGGAACACCTGGGCCGCTTCAGGACCTGCAGGGAGGCTTCAGGAAGCTGTGGTGCCGCGTCCACTCTGGCAGGAGCTCCCGGGCCACTCAGGACATAATTTGAGTCTTCTGGAAGGTGGGGGCCGCATCCATGGTGTCAGGAGCCCTGGCCCCCTCAGAATCCGCAGTGACGCTATGGGAGGACTTGGGGCCACGCCCACACAACAGGACGCTGACGTCCTCAGGACCCCTGGTGTAGACTTCGGAAAATATGGGGATGCTTCCATGCCAACAGAAGACCCCAGCCTTGTCAGGGCCTGTGGTGAGGCGTAAGAAAAATGTGGGTGCCGAATCCAAACTGACAGGAGTCTCCAGCCTCTTTAGGATCAGCACTTTGGCTTCAGGACATATGGGGCTGCGTCTATGCTGACAGGAGCCCACAGCCCCCTCAGGACCCGCAGTGAGTTTTCTGGGGGACATGGGGCCATATCCAGGCTGACAGGAGCCCTCGGCCTCCTGAGGACCTGCTGTAAGGCTTCCAGAGGATGTGAGGCATAGTCCACAGTGACAGGAGACCCGGCGTACTCAGGATCTGCTGACTATGACTCAGGAACACGTGGGGTCAC
This sequence comes from Canis aureus, assembly GCF_053574225.1. NCBI lineage: Eukaryota > Metazoa > Chordata > Mammalia > Carnivora > Canidae > Canis > Canis aureus. Next base: position 73,307,612 of record NC_135617.1, read on the forward strand.
ATCCACACTCACAGGATCCTGGCTTCCTCAGGACCCCCTGGAGGGCATTGGAGGTGCCGTTGGAGACCACATCCACATCAGAAGGGACTCCTCAGAACCACAGGGTAAGTGAATGGGTAGAATGAATGGTAGGGTCAGGGGAGGGGAGGCAGTTGGTGGTTAAGTTAGGTTAGATGTTAGGGTTTAGTGATTATGCTTATGGTTACAGATTAGAGGATAGCGTGAGGGATAAGGGTAAGGGTCAATGGTTAGGAGTTAGACTGGGGGTTAGGGATTAGGGAAAGGGGTTAGGGTTAGTGTTAGGGACAGGATTTAGAGTTACAGTTAGGGTTTAGGCTTAGGGATTAGGGCAGGATGTTAGGAGTTGGGGTTAGGGTTATTGTTAGGGTTGTGATTAGATTTGCTGTTAGGGTTAGGGGTTAGGGTGTGAGTTAGGGTTAGGGGTTAGCATTAAGGGTTAGAGTTAAAGTTAGGCCTAGGTTTAGGGTTAGGGCGAGGGTTAGGCTTAGGATAGGGTTTAGTGCTAGTGTTAGGGTTAGTGTTTGGTTAGGGGTTAGGGATAGGGTCAGGTCAGGGTCAGGGTAGGGTCAGGGTATGGTTTTGGAAAAGGGTAAGAGATAGGGTTAGGCAGTGGATTAGGGATTAGTTTTAGGGTATGGGTAGTGTACAGTTTGGGGTATGAGATAGGGTTAGTATTAGAGGGTTAGGATTAGGGTACAAATTAAGGTTAGGAATAGTATTTGAGTACATTAAGTTAAGGTTAGAGGTTAGGGTTACGATTAGATTTAAGGTAAGGGTCAGGGTTAAGGAAACCTCAGAATAGGTTTAGGAGTTAGGGTGTGGCTTGGCAGGTAGGTTCAGTGAATGTGTTTCGGTCTTGGGGTTTGTGTTTGGTTTTTGATCAGTGATAGTTCTTGTTTAAGGGTTAGGTTAACATTAGGCTTAAGTGTAGGGTAAGGGTTATGTCTGTGTATGGTTAGAGTTTGTGTCTTGGCATGTGCCTGCACTGGGACTCCTAGCATCTTGGGCAGTTTAGTTTTATGCACTCTATTTAGGTTTTGGTTTCAAAGATAGCCTGACTCCACCAAGTCAGTGGCCTCCCCAGAGAATCAAAATCTAGTCTTCTCTGGGGTGAGAATAGGCATGGCAGGATTCTCATGAGCTGAGCTAAGGAGGTGATTTGTGTCTCTAAAGACTCTTTGTTTGGATTTTCAGTTGCCTTTCTGATTTTATCTCTTGTGTGCACATGTATCCTCTATACTACCAATTATTATTTTAAAGTTTTACTTGAATTCCTGTTTGTAAACAGAGTATGATATAGTTTCAGGTTTACCACATAGTGATTCAACCCTTGAATACAACGCCTGGTACTGGTCAGAGGTGCCCTCCACTATCCCCATCCCCTGATTTCCCACCCCCCACCTTCCTCTGGTATTTATTAGTTTATTCTCTGTGGTTAAGAGTGTGTTTCTTCTTTTGCTTCTCTCATCCCACCCTTTGCCCCTTTGCCAGTTTGTTTGGTTTCTTAAAATTCACATGTGAATGCAATTGTATGGTATTTGGTATCTGTATTCTCTGACTGAGTTCATTTAGCATAAGTCCCTTCCACTTCTCCCACGTCATTGTAAATAGCTTCATTTTATCCCTTCTGATGACCCAGTGATTTTGCAGTGTGTATATTTAACACATCGTCTCTGCCCATTCATCTGTCGAAGGACATCTCGGCTCTATACACAGTTTCGCTGTTGTTGATAACGCTGCTACCAACACTGGGCTGCATGTTCCTCTTAAAATCTACTAAACTACTTTTGTATCCTCGGGGTAAATACCTAGCTGTGCAATTTTGGAATCGTAGGGTAGCTCTATTTTTAACGTATTTAAAAAATTTTTTTAATGATAGTCACAGAGACAGAGGCAGAGACACAGGGAGAGAAAGAAGCAGGCTACATGCACTGTGAGTCCGACGTGGGATTCGATCCTGGGTCTCAGGGATCACGACCTGGCCAAAGGCAGGAACCAAACCACTGCGCCACCCAGGGATCCCCTGTTTTTAATTTCTCGAGGACCCTCCAGACTGTTTTCCACAGTGGCTGCACCTTTATTTATGTATGCATGAGAGACACAGAGAGGCAGAGTTATAGGCAGAGGGAAAATGAGGCTTCATGCAGGGAGCCTGATGTAGGACGTGATCCCCCAGGACCCCGGGAACATGACCTGAGCCAAAGCAGATGCTCAACCACTGAGGCACCCAGGTGCCTTACTGATTCAAATCCTTTGCTAGTTATGGGTTTGTTCATATTTTCTATTTCTTCCTATTTCAGTTTTGCTCGTTTGCACATTTCTAGGGATTTGTCCATTTCTTCCAGGTCTCCCAGTTTGTTAGTGTATAATCTTTCATAGTATTCCCTTATAATCGTCTTATTTTTCTGGTGTTGATTGTGATTTCTCTTCTCTCATTTGTGATTTTATTTATTTAGGTTTTCTCTTTTCTCGTTGATAAGGCTGGCTAGGGCTTGATCCATTTTATTAATTATTTTGAAGAACCAGCTCTTAGTTTCGTTATTCCATTCTACTGTTTTGTTTTTTCTGCATTGTTTATTTCTTCTCTCATCTTTATTTTTTCCCTTCTTCTGTAGGATTTAGGCTTTGTTTCCTATTCCTTTACCAGCTCCTTTAGGCGTAGGGTTAGGTTGTGTATTGGTGACTTCTTGTTTCTTGAGGTAGGCCTGTATTGCTATGTACTTCCCTCTTAGGACTGCCTTTGCTACATCCCAGAGGTTTGGAGAAATATGTTTTCATTTTCATTTGTTTTAAATTTCCTCTTTAATTTCCTGGTTGCTCCATTCATTCTCTAGTAGGATGTTCATAATCTCCATGTATTATTGGTCTGTCCAATTTTTTTTCTTACTGTCAACTTCGAGTTTCATAGCGTCGTGGTCTGAAAATGTACAAGGGGTGATATCAACCTTCTTGTACCTGTTGTACCTGTTGAGGGCTGATTTGTGGCCTATCATATGATCTTTTCTGGAGAATGTCCCATGTGAACTTGAAAGGAATGTGTATTCTGCTTTAGGAAGAAATGTTCAGACTACATATGTTGAGTCTCTGTGGTCCAGTGTGTCAAGGCTATTGTTCCCCTGTTGATTTTCTGCGTAGACGATCGGTCCATTGCCATAAGTGGGTGTTAAAAATCCCATGTCATTGTATTATTATCAGTGATTTCCTGTATGTTTGTTGTTAATTGGTTTCTATATTTAGGTACTCCTATGTTGGCAGCATAAATGTTTAGATGTTTGAAATTTTTTTTTAGTAAAGTTATTTTTTATTGGTGTTCAATTTACCAACAAACAGAATAACACCCATGCTCATCCTGGCAAGTGTCCCCCTCAGTGCCCGTCACCCATTCACCCACACCCCCTGCCCTCCTCCCCTCCCAGCATCCCTAGTTACTTTCTCAGAGTTAGGAGTCCTTATATTCTGTCTCCATTTCTGATATTTCCCACACATTTCTTCTCCATTCCCTTATATTCCTTTTCACTATTATTTATATTAACGCATTGAATGACAACATACATTTGTCCTTCTCTGATTGACTTACTTCACTCAGCATAATACCCTCCAGTTCCATCCACGTTGAAGCAATTGGTGGGTATTTATCGTTTCTAATGGCTGAGGAATATTCCATTGTATACATAAACCACATCTTCTTTATTCATTCATCTTTCAATGGACACCATGGCTCCGTCCACAGTGTCGCTATTGTGGACATTCCTGGTAAAAACATCGGGGTGCAGGTGTCCTGGCGTTTCATTGCATCTGAATATTTTGGGTAAATAGGGAAGAGTGCAATTTCTGGGTCATAGGGCAGGTCTATTTTTAACTCTTTGAGGAACCTCCACACAGTTTTCTGGAGTGGCTGCACCAGATCACATTCCCACCAACAGTGTAAGAGGGTTCCCTTTTCTCCGCATCCTCTCCAACATTTGTGGTTTCCGGCCTTGTTAATTTTCCCCATTCTCACTGGTGTGAGGTGGGATCTCATTGTAGTTTTGATTTCTATTTCCCTGAGGGATGTGATGCAGAGCATTTTCTCATGTGCATGTTGGCCATGTCAGTGTCTCCCTCTGTGAGATTTCTCTTCATGTCTTTTGCCCATTTCATGATTGGATTCTTTGTCTCTTTAATGTTGATTTTAAGAAGTTCTTTATAGGTCTTTGAAACTAGCCCTTTATCTGATACATCATTTGCAAATATCTTCTCCCATTCTGTAGGTTGTCTTTTAGTTTGGTTGACTGTATCCTTTGCTGTGCAAAAGCTTCTTATCTTGATGAAATCACAACAGTTCATTTTTGCTTTTGTTTCTTTTGCCTTCATGGATGTATCTTGTAAGAAGTTACTGTGGCCAAGTTCAAAAAGGGTGTTGCCTATGTTCTCCTCTAGGATTTTGATGGAATCGTGTCTCACATTTAGATCTTTCATCCATTTTCAGATTATCTTTGTGTATGGTGAAAGAGAGTGGTCTCATTTCATTCTTCTGCATGTGGATGTCCATTTTCCCAGCCCCATTTATTGAAGAGACTGTCTTTCTTCCAATGGATAGTCTTTCCTCCTTTATTGAATATTAGTTGACCATAAAGTTCAAGGTCCACTTCTGGATTCTCTATTCTGTTCCATTGATCTATGTGTTTTTGTGCCAGTACCACACTGTCTTGATGACCACAGCTTTGTAGTACACCCTGAAATCTGGCATTGTGATGCCCCTATATAAGGTTGTTTTTTTAAATTCCCCTGGCTATTCGGGGTCTTTTCTGATTTCACACAAATCTTAAATAATATGTTCTAACTCTCTGAAGAAAGTCCATGGTATTTTGATAGGGTTTGCATTAAACGTTTTCATTGCCTGGGTACCATTGACATTTTCACAATGATAATTCTGCCAATCCATGAGCATGGAATATTTTTCCATCTCTTTGTGTCTTCCTCAATTTCTTTCAGAAGTGTTCTATTGTTTTTAGGGTATATCCTTTACCTCCTTGGTTAGGTTTATTCCTAGGTATCTTAAGCTTTTTGGTGCAATTGTAAATGAAATTGACTCCTTAATTTCTCTTTCTTCAGTCTCATTGTCAGTGTATAGAAATGCCATTGATTTCTGAGCATTGATTTTTTATCTTGGAACGCTACCAAATTGCTGTATGTGTTCTAGCAATCTTGGGGTGGAGGCTTTTGGGTTTTCTAGGTAAAGTATTATGTCTTCTGAGAAGAGGGAGTGTTGACTACTTCTCTGCCAATTTGAATGCCTTTAATGTCTTTTTGCTGTCTTCTGAGGCTGGGACTTCCAGTAATATGTTGAATAGCAGTGGGAGAGTGGACATCCCTGTCTTGTTCCTGATCTTTGGGGAAAGGCCTCCAGTGCGGCCCCACTGAGAATGATATTTGCTGTGGGCTTTTCCTAGATTGCTTTTAAGATGACGAGAAATGTTCCTTCTCTCCCTATGCTCTGAAGTGTTTTGATCAGGAATGGATGCTCTATTTTGTCAAATGCTTTCTCTGCATCTAATGAGAGGATCATATGGTTCTTGGTTTGTCTCTTGCTGATATGATGAATCACATTGATTGTTTGACGAGAGTTGAACCAGCCTGTGTTCCGAGGATAAATCCTACTTGGTCATGGTGAATAATTTTCTTAATGTACTTTTGGATCCTATTGGCTAGTATCTTGTTGAGAAATTTTGCATCCATGTTCATCATGGCTATTGGTCTGTAATTCTCCTTTTTGGTGGGGTCTTTGTCTGGTTTTGGAGTTAAGGTGATGCTGGCCTCATGGAACGAATTTGGAAGTACTCTATCTCTTTCTAACTTTCCAAACATCTTTAGTAGGATAGGTATGGTTTCTTCTTTAAACGTTTGATAGAATTCCCCTGGGAAGCCATCTGGCCCTGGACGTTTGTGTCCTGGGAGGTTTTGGAAGACTGCTTTAATTTCCTCCCTGGTTTTTTGCCTGTTCAGGTTTTGTATTTCTTCCTGTTCCAGTTCTGGCAGTTTCTGGCTTTCCAGGAATGCGTCCATTTCTTCTAGATTGCCTAATTTATTGGTGTATGGCTGTTCATAATATGTTTTTAAAATCCTTTGTATTTCCTTGGTGTTGGTAGTGACCTCTCCTTTCTCATTCATGATTTTATTAATTTGAATATTCTCTCTCTTCTTTTTAATAAGGTGGCTAATGGTTTATCTATCTTATTAATTCGTTTTACGAACCAACTCCTCCTTCCGTTGATCTGTTCCACAGTTCTTCTGGTCTCGATTTCCTTGAGTTCTGCTCGAATGTTAATTAACTCTATTCTTCTGTTGGGTGTAGGATCTATCTGCTTTTTTTTGCTCTAGCCTCTTTATGTGTAAGGTTAGCTTTTGTATTTGAGTAGTTTCCCGTTTTGGAATAGATGCTTATATTGTGATGTATTTCCCCCTTAGGACTGCTTTTGCTGCATGCCAAAGATTTTAATGGTTGTATGTTCATTCTCATTAGTTTCCATGAATCTTTTTAATACTTCCTTAATTTCCTGGTTAACCCTTTCATCTTTTAGCAGGATGATCCTTCACCTCCACGTGTTTGAGCTCCTTCCAAACTTCTTTTTTTTTATTTTTATTTATTTATGATAGTCACACAGAGAGAGAGAGAGGCAGAGACACAGGCAGAGGGAGAAGCAGACTCCATGCACCGGGAGCCCGACGTGGGATTCGATCCGGGGTCTCCAGAATCGCGCCCTGGGCCAAAGGCAGGCGCCAAACCGCTGCGCCACCCAGGGATCCCTCCTTCCAAACTTCTTGTTATGATTTAGTTCTAATTCCAAGGCATTATGGTCTGAGAATATGCAGGGGACGATCCCAATCGTTTGGTATCGGTTCAGACCCTATTTGTGACCCAGTATGTGGTCTATTCTGGAGAAAGCTCCATGTGAACTTGAGAAGAATGTGCATTCAGTTGAGTTTGGATATAAAGTTCTGTAGATTTCTGTGAAATCCATCTGGTCCAGTGTATCATTTAAAGCTCTCGTTTCTTTGGAGATGTGCTTAGAAGACCTATCGAGGGTAGAAAGAGCTAGATTGAAGTCACCAATTATAAGATAATTATTATCTAAGTATTTCTTTACTTTGGTTATTAATTGGTTTAAGTATTTGGCAGCTCCCATATTCGGGGCATATATTGAGGATTGTTAAGTCCTCTTGTTGGATAGATCCCTTAAGTATGATTTAGTGTTCCTCTTCATCTCTCACTACATTCTTCGGGGTAAATTTTAGTTTATCTGATATAAGGATGGCTACCCGTGCTTTCTTTTGAGGAACATTTGAATGGTAAATTGTTCTCCAACATTTAATTTTCAGATTGTAGGTGTCCTTCTGTCTAAAATGAGTCTCTCGTAGGCAGCAAATAGATGGGTCCTGCTTTTTTATCCAGTCTGAAACCCTGGGCCTTTTGATGCTGTCATTAAGCTCGTTCATGTTCAGAGTTACTATCGATAGATATGAGTTTAGTGTCATCATGATATCTATTCAGTTCTTGTTTTTGTGGATTGTTCCACTGAACTTCTTCTGAAAGGGGAATTTTAAGAGTCCCCCTTAAAATTTCTTGCAGAGCTGGTTTGAAGGTCACATATTCTTTCAGTTCCTGCCTGTCTTGGAAGCTCTTTATCTCTCCTTCCATTTTGAATGAGAGCCTTGCTGGATAAAGTATTCTTGGTTGCATGTTCTTCTCATTGAGGACCCTGAATATATCCTGCCAGCCCTTTCTGGGGTGCCAGGTTGCTGTGGAGAAGTCTGCTGTTACCCTAATGCTCCTCCCCATAAAGGTCAGGGATTTCTTGTCTCTTTCTGCTTTAAGGATCTTCTCTTCATCTTTGGAATTTGCAAGCTTCACTATTAAATGTCGAGGTGTTGGACGGTTTTTATTGATTTTAGGGGGGCATCTCTCTATTTCCTGGATCTGAATGCCTGTTTCCCTTCCCAGATTAGGAAATTTTTCAGCTAGGATTTGTTCAAATCCTTATTCTGGCCCTCTGTCCATTTTGGCGCCCTCTGGAACCCCAATTACACGTAGGTTTTCTTCCTCAGGCTGTCGTTTATTTCCCTTAATCTGTCTTCCTGGTCTTTTAATTGTCTGTCTCTTTTTTCCTCAGTTTCCCTCTTTGCCATCAACTTGTCTTCTATGTCACTCACTCGTTCTTCTACCTTGTTAACCCTCGTCGTTAGGACTTCTAGTTTAGATTGCATCTCATTCAGTTGATTTTTACTCTCTGCCTGATTGGATTTAAATTCTGCAGTCATGAAGTCTCTTGAGTCCTTTATGCTTTTTTCTAGAGCCACCAGTAGCTGTATAATAGTGCTTCTGAATTGACTTTCTGACATTGAATTGTAATCCAGATTTTGTAACTCTGTGGGAGAGAGGACTGTTTCTGATTCTTTCTTTTGAGGTGAGCTTCTCCTTCTAGTCGTTTTGTTCAGTGCAGTGGCCAAAAACAAATTGTATTGGGAAAAGGAGAAAAAGAGAGGAGAGAAAGAAGGAAAGAAAAGAGAAAAAGAAAAAAGAATAAAGGAAGATAGAAGGAAAAAAGAGAATAAAAAGAGAAAGAAAAAGAAAGAAGGGGGGAAAAGGTAGGGCTAAGCAATCAGAAATAAAAAAACACATGGGGGAGTATCTTCTTATTCTGTATACTTTAAGTCCCTTGACTTCCCCTGGACTTGTCCGTCTAGCTGGACTTCTGGGGCGGGGCCTGTTGTGCTGATTTTCAGATGTTAGCACTTGGGGGAGCTGCTCTGTCCACTGCCTGGTGCAGGGCTCAGTGGGCGTAGTTTACCCCGTGAGGCCACAGGAGGAACAACCCCAGTGGCAGCGGCCAGCTCTGGATACCTGTATTCAGCCCCCACAGTAACTCCAGAGCAGTCCATCTTTAGGACCTGGAGGCTCTGGGGCGGGACCGCTGATCTGCTAAGCTTTGGGCAGGAGCGTCCTTGCTTTCCTGGGCCATCCGGGCCTCTGCCTGTCCCCGGGGAGGCCTAATTTTGGGCTGTGTCCTGGCGCCCTGTGCTCTGGGGCCTGCGCTGTTGGATTCACGCTCCTGTCTCGCAGCTGCCTCTCCCCGGAGCTGCCGCCCAGCCCCTCTGAGCTGCTCCTGGTCGGGCAGCCCCCTCAGGGAGCCGCCACGTGAGCACCTCCAAGTTGCTTCCAGAGCCGCACAACTCCCTCTGCACGGAGCCACTTCCTCTGCTTGAGGCACTGCCACCAAGCTGCTCCCGGGGCATGCAACCCGCTCCACGCAGAGCCCTGCCCGAACCCCTCTGAGCTGCTCCCATGTCAGTGCACGTGCCCTGCAACACTTAGGGAGCTTGGTGCACTCTCCTGGGAGTGCAGGTGTCTCTTAGTGTCCCAGGGAGCCCGTGGGTATCCCCGCCCTCCTGGGGTCCTACTCTGAATCCCTGTGGGCGCCATTCTGCCCAGGAAGATTGGTGCCGATCCTGCTTCTCTGGGACAAAGCTCTCCTGATCAGGGGGCACACCGCCTGGCCTTAGCCTGGCTCCTCGTGGGGCCCCTCCCCTTGGATGCCTTTGTTTCTTTATTTCTTTTTCCCCCGTCATCCTACCTTGATAGAAGCGTGAACTTTTCTCACTGTAGCATTCCAGTTGGTCTGTCTTTAAATCTCAGGCAGCATTCGAAGATTTTCAGGATGATTTGAAGGTTATCTAAGTAATTTGGAAGGGACAGGTGACTTGGGGACCCTACTCTTCTGCCATCTTGCCCCTCCTCCTGTATGTTGCCTTTTAGCTTTGGTTGTTTCCTTCACTTTGCAGAAGTTTTTCAATTTGATGAAGTCCCAATAGGATTTTTGCTTTTGTTTCCCTCACCTCAGAGGCGTATCTAGAAAGAAGATCCAATGGCCAATGTCAAAGTCATTGCTGCCTATCTTTTCTTTTTTATATGTTTTTTGGTCTTACATTTAGGTCTTTCATCCATTTTGAATTTATTTTTTATATATATGGTGCAAGAAAGTGGTCCAGTTTCATTCTTCTGCATGTGGTTGCCTGGTTTTCCCAACAACATTTGTTCTTAATCTGCAGTCAGGGTTAGGGTTTGTTGAAGAGACTGTCTTTGTGCCATTGGATATTCCTTCCTGCCTTGTTGTCCATTATGGGTCATAGATACATGTTTGTATCTTGTTTTGGCTTTCCATTCTGTTCTATTGATCTAAGCATCTCCTGTTGGGAGAACCCTGATTGCTGATTCAAATTCTTTGCTGGTTAACTGTCTGTTAAAATTTCTTATTTCTTCATTTTTAATTTTTGCTATGTTATATATTTCTAGGAATTGATCTATTTCTTCCAGGTTCTAGGTTACTGGCATATAATTTTTCATCATATTCTCTTATAATTGTTTGTATTTCTCTAGTGTTGGTTGTTATTTCTCTTTTCTCATTTCCGATTTTATTTGGGTCCTTTCTCATCTTTTTATCTTTTTTCTTTTTTAAAGATTTTATGTATGTATTCATGCGAGACACAGAGATGCAGAGGTATAGGCACAGGGAACATGAGGCTCCCTGCAGGGAGCCTGATGTGGGAATTGATTCCCCAGGACCCCGGGATCATGACCTGAGCCAAAGCACATGCTCAACCACTGAGGCACCCAGGTGTCTTGCTGATTCATTTCCTTTGCTAGTTATGGGTATGTTCACATTTTCTATTTCTTCCCATTTCAGTTTTGCTCATTTGCACATTTCAAGGGATTTGTCCATTTCTTCCAGGTCTCCCAGTTTGTTAACATATATTCTTTCATAGTATTCCCTTATAATTGTCTTATTTTTCTGGTGTTGATTGTGATCACTCTTCTCTCATTTGTAATTTTATTTATTTAGGTCTTTTCTATTTTCTCGTTCATAAGGCTGGATAGGGCTTGATCCATTTTATTAATTATTTTGAAGAACCAGTTCTTAGTTTCGTTATTCCATTCTACTGTTTTTTTATTTCTGTATTGTTTATTTCTGCTCTCATCTTAATTTTTTCCCTTCTTCTGTAGGCTTTAGGCTTTGTTTGCTATGCCTTTTCCAGCTCCTTTAGGTGTAGGGTTAGGTTGTGTATTAGAAACTTCTTGTTTCCTTTTTTTTAAACATTTTATTTAATTTTTTTTATTTATGATAGTCACAGAGAGAGAGAGAGGCAGAGACATAGGCAGAGAGAGAAGGAGGCTACATGCACCAAGAGCCCGATGTGGGATTCGTTCCCGGGTCTCCAGGATCGCGCCCTGGGCCAAAGGCAGGCGCCAAGCTGCTGCGCCATCCAGGGATCCCAGACTTCTTGTTTCCTGAGGTAAGCCTGTATTGCTATGTACTTCCCTCTTTGGACTGCCTTTGCTACATCCCAGAGGTTTGGAGAAACATGTTTTCATTTTCATTTGTTTTAAATTTCCTCTTTAATTTCCTGGTTGCTCCATTCATTCTCTAGTAGGATGTTCATAATCTCCACGTATTTTTGGTCTGTCCAAATTTTTTCTTACTGTCGACTTCGAGTTTCATAGCATCGTGGTAAAAAATATACAGGGTGTGATATCAACCTTCTTGAACCTGTTGTACCTGTTGAGGGCTGATTTGTGGCCTATGATATGATCTGTTCTGGAGAATGTCCCATGTGCACTTGAAAGGAATGTGTATTCTGCTTTAGGAAGAAATGTTCAGACTATATCTGTTGGGTCCCTGTGGTTCAGTGTGTCAAGGCTATTGTTCCCCTGTTGATTTCCTGCATAGACCATTGGTCCATTGCCATAAGTGGGTGGGTGTTAAAATCCGCTGTCATTGTATTATTATCAGTGAGTTCCAGTACATTTGTTGTTAATTGTTTTCTATATTTAGGGACTCCCATGTTGGCAGCATAAATATTTAGTTGTTTGATCACGATAGGAGTCTTTTTAACTATGAAACAATGCCCTTCTTCATCACTTCTTACAGTATTTGTTCTTTCTTTTTTGAGATTGAATATTTAATTTATTTATTCATGAGAGATACACAGAGAAGCAGAGGCAGAAACATAGGCAGAGGGAGAAAAAGGCTCCCCAAAGGGATGCCGATGTGGGACTCGATCCTGCGATCCCAGGAACACACCCTGAGCCGAAGGCAGATGCTCAACCACTGAGCCACCAGGTTTCCCCCAGGGTTTGGTTTCAAATCTAGTTTTTCTAATATAAGCATTGGTCCTCTAGCTTTCTTTTCATAACCATTAGCATGATAGATGATTTTCCATCCCTGACTTTCAATCTGCTGGTGTCTATAGGTCTAAGGTGAGCATCTAGTAGGCAGCATACTGACGGACCTTGTTTTTTTTAATAACGATTTTATATTTGAGAGCATGAGAGGGAGAGAGAGAGAGAGAGAGAGAGAGGCAGAAAGTTAGGCCAAGAGAGAAGCAGGCTTCCCACCAGGAGCCCAATATGGGACTCGATCCCAGACTCCAGGATCACATCCTGATTCAAAGGCAGAGGCTCAAACCCTGAGCCACCCAGGCATCCTGGATCCTGTTTTTTAATCCACTCTGATACCCTATATCTTTTGATTGGAGCATTTAGTATCAGCATTCAGAGTGCTTATTCAAAGATATGAACTTTGTGCCTTTGTGTTACTGGTAGAGTTGGTGTTTCTGGTGACGTTCTCTGGTCCTTTCTAGTCTTTGTTGCTTTTGGTCTCTTTTTTCCCCCACTAGAATGGTCCCTCTGAAAATTCCTTACAAGACTGGTTTAGTGGTCATGAACTCCTTTATACTTTGCCTGTCTGGGAAAATCTTTCTCTCTCTTTCTATCCTGAATGACACCTTTGCTGAAGAAAGAATTCATACAAATTGGACTCCAACAAAAAGAAATATAAAAACATAAAATAAATTTTTGCTATTATGATTGTGGAAAATGGCATTTAGTAGGAAAAGCAGAAGCTGAAATAGAAGAGGAATGATATCACCATCCGTGACCTTCACAGGGACCTGGTGTCCTTTCCTAGGAGGGTCCCCCCCTCTGTAGGATGCTTCCTGCCCCTCTGCGCTCCTTTTTGGAACACAGCAGGCACATCTCCGTGCCTCCAGCACCTCTGCAGTCATGGTTTATAGCATCTTCCAGGTATCCTATTGGGGACCACGGCGTCGTGTATGTAACCATCCAGCTGCTGTTTGACAACATTGGGGAATTCTGACTTTTGTTGGTTGTGGGGTGTGTGTGTCTATCACATGAAGCTATCACATGCAGCTATCAGATCTTCCGGCTGGGTCACCCAAATGCCGAAATGGTTGGTACAACATCATTTCTGGTGCTGATTCTGGGTGACTAGCTGGGCTCTCCTGGCTGACCCAGGGCTCGCTCCTGAGGTGAATTTCAGCCAGAGGGTCAGCTGAGGTGGAAAGTCTGGCTCGAGCACTATCCCATGTCCGGCAGTGGGTCTCCCCGAGCGCCGCCTGCTTCTCTTCTCCCCGATGCCTCTCCAGCAGGGAGCCGGACCTCAGGGCCACCCTGGGGGTTCTCCAGGTGCCGGGTGCCCATTACGGGGAGCCATGGGGCAGCCTGTGTGTGGGAGTAGGGGTGGTGATGGGGCTGGTGTTCCTTGGGGGCAGCCTGTGTGTGGGAGTAGGGGTGGTGATGGGGCTGGTGTTCCTCGGTCCTCTGTGCTCCCTGGCCTTCAGGCCAAGCCCCATGCTCACCCAGCCCCTACTCACTAGGGTGAGGAGGGTGCCCTCTACACACTGGTGTGAGAGATCCAGCACCACAAGGTGTGCACAGTGAGTCCACCTGGTGAGGGTGGCCCAGGTGCATGATCTGCAAGTGTGGGACCCAGGAAATTTATCAAAAATCCCCTACCCCTGGACAAGCAGAGCAGGACTGATTCCATTTTCTGCCACACCGCCACCTCCCCTATGACTCCCACATGACCTGCTTATGTCTTAAGGCACTGCCCCAACCCAGTCAAGCCACTGGGCACACCGTAATCGTAAATCGGCTCATAACAATGTAACCCTGCTTTGTGCCCGCCAAAACTGCACGCCGATTCTGACCAAAGAAATAGGCCAGGTCAAGTGGATCCTATAGGGTAAAGTGTAATTCAATCTGCCACCTGCATGTGGACCGACACGACTGTGCATCTTTCTGTGTATCCCATGGGCCAATGGCCCCTATAAAGCTGCTACACCTTAGTCTCAGGGTCCAAATCCTGCTCCGCTGTGTCGGGTGCACTAGGACACAAGCTCCAGATTGTAAGGAACCCTTGGGAGTTTGCATCAGTGTTGGCTCCTCAGTGGTTTCCCGGATTCACAATCTTGGACACAACTCAAAGGCCTACTGTACTAACATCCCTTCTAGGACCATGCTGACCACCCGGCAGGCCCTCTCTGCCCCAGCCACACAGGCACAGGGATGCGGGGAGGGGAGGAAGTGCCCCGTACCCGGCCAGCCACGACCTCATGCAAAGAGGGAGCACAGACCTCTGGGTCGCTTTGCATAGACCCTGGTGACCTGAGGCTTCCTGGTGTCACTCTGTCCCAGGCCCTCCTGGCCCGCAGGGCACAGCCTGAGTCCCAGTAAAGTCTGTTGGGTCCTGACCCCGGCATCTGGCCACCCGTGGAAGGCACGTGGGGACATCAGCTGGGTGTTCCTTGTGGCGCCCCTGCAGGGGCTGGTGGGGCCTAGGTGGTACCCCCTCCTCCTCTCTGGGGGTCTCTCCATGCCCCGTGAAGTGTTCTGGGAGACAAAGAAGCGGGCTGGCTGTGCATTTTCACACCACAACACTTTATTGACTTTCTACAGTAAACGGGCTCAGAGCCGAGGGTGCACACCTTCCCCTGGGGATGGAGACCTTTCTGTCCTTTAGGGAAGGGCAAGAATGACATGGGTTGGGGACGGATGCCAGAGTCCCCCACCTGGAAGCATGTGTGGACTCTGGGTGGGGGCGTGTGTCCTGAGGTTTCAGTCTGAGAGATGGTTCTGAGGACAGCAGAGCTGACCTGGACCTGCAGCTCATGGGCTTCTGTGCTGGGTCTCCACAGGGCAGCTGGACCCCGGCCTCAGTCTCCCTGGGGCCCCAGCACCTGTAGGAGCCAGCCTTCTGGTGTGGGTGTAGGTGGGGCCCACCATCCTACCCTAGGGCCCAGGAGGCAACATCCAACTGTGAGAGGGCTGGCTCAGCCCGGGGCCAGAATCCAGGGCTAGCCAGGGTCGTGTGGGCTGTATCCCATTAGTCTTTGTGTTGGGCCTGTGGTGGGGGCTCAAATCACCCCAGCTGTCACAGAGCCCAGGGCCAGACCAGCACAGATCCCCATGGGTTAGGGGCTGGTGTCCTGTGCAGTGTTTGCCGCCCTAATTGAGGGACAGTGGACGGAGTCAGGGCACAGTGGGTCCTCTGCACCACTAACCTGCACCCACCCTGTCGGGGGCTTCTTGTCTTCCCTCCTCCCTGCAACCCCTGAGTACTCTATGGGACACCCGGGCTTCTGATGGGAGCAGGGTATCCAGAGAACCCCGGGGAGGCTGAGCTTGTCCCACAGGGGCACCTGCATTGGGTCATTGCTGGGGGCCAATGGTGTGGTGGTGGATGGTGTGGGGGCAGGGGTATGATGGTGGTGGAGTGTGGGGGATTGTGTAGGGGTGATGGTGTTGGGGTATAGTGTGAGTGCGGATTGTGTGGAGCTGTGTGGGTGTGAGGGGGATGTATAGGTGGGATACCATTGGGGATGATGATGTAGGAGGATGGTGTGAGAGTGGGGAATGTGGGGGATGTCGTGGGGGCCCTGGAGACACAGGAAATCTCCTTCCTCTATGATGCTAAGGAGACATCTACAGTTAAAGGCGACTAGTCTGGGGTTTGCAGTGACACCTGCCCCTGGGGCTCCGTGTGGTCAGTGCAGGGCCCTGGCTGGACCAGGGGCATTATCTGGGGGTCATTTTACTATATATGCTTTCAAATTGCAAATTGTCTCAAATTAAATGCATAAAATTTAGAATAATATAAAGCACCGAGAGTGGGTGTCACTCTGACCCGTCCGACCCTCATGGGATCGATGTGGTCCTGCTCCAGCCACGGCTATGCAGCCTGGCCCCCAGGTCCGGTTCCTGCCCCCCACATCCCCCACCCCATCCCCTGCTTCTCAGGGAGCCTTCCCTCTCCTCTTTGGTCTTCAGCTCCCATGGCTACCCCTGGAGGCCCCATCCTAGTGGCCTCCTCATCCCCGAGGCACCGGGAGTGTGGGCACGGGTGTCAGCCCCAGCATCCTACCATGGAGCAGTGTGTTGTTGGCTGCTATTGCTCCCCCAGCCTCAGTAGCCCCGTTTTCCCTACCCAGAAGGCCCCGGGCCTTCCTTGGTGTCCCGAAGACCCCTGGCCCAGCAGCCTCACCCGACCTCCTAGCCATCCCAAATCATCCCGATCATCCTGTTGACGTCCAAGTCTACCTCCAAGATGTCCCTGGAGGAGACCAGGGCCTCCTCCTTCATTTCCTGTGGGAAACCCGAGGAGGAGGAGCAGGCGTCAGGGTCACAGACCCCAACCTCTCACAAGCTGCTGTGCTGGGCAGGGAGCCCTGGGGCCACCATGGGAGTGTGTCCTGCCAAAACCTCTTTCCTTCCTCTGGGAGGCCAGGCATGTCGAAAGTGTCCACCGTGCCCGTGACACCTGTTTGAGGGCCTGTACCCAGCTGTCGTGGGTGGGGAGGTGACTGAGTGTCAGCCTGGATGGGAGGGGATAGTGGTTCAGCCCAGGTGGGAGGGGACATGGGGGTGTTGTGCCCAAGATTGTGAATCCGAGAAACCACTACGGAGCTGACACTGATGCAAACACACAAGGGTTGATTTCCAAACTTGAGTTTGCGTCCAAGTACACCCGACACAGCAGAGCAGGGACTTGGACCCCAAGGTGGTGTTTTGCTTTTAAGGGCTTGTCTCGGGGACCTCCAAAAGGGCTGGAGCAATTCCTCAAGTTGTGTTTACATTTTGATATGGGGCCTTCAAGGGCATTGAGCTCTGTTCTCATTCTAATAGGCACTTCCAGCCTTTGGCATGGGCTCTGTTCTTATTCTATTGTGGGGCTTTCCAGGGCATTAAGCTGTAAACTTTTGTTTTTTTCCTGTAACTGAAGTAATGTAAATTTCATCTCTTCTTCACGGGGGCCTGGGATGGCTGGACGTGTTCGAACTCTGAACTTAAAGTGGAAAGCCCTTCATTTTCTTGGCCTCCTTGCGTCCCTTCCCATCCTATCTAGCTCCTTCCCCCTTCCCTGGAGCTCCTAAGAGAGCAATTGCCAATGACCTCAGCTTGGCAGCGTGTGTGGGGGACAGGCCCAGGGATTTGGGATTAGGAAGACTGGGGCGCGGGCGTCCCAGCTGTGCAGTAGGATTCCATGCTGCAGGCTCTTTTTCCCTAAGGCTATCTTGACAACTGACTTTGTACATAAAAAAGCTGTCCTTTCTCTTTATAAGATGAAGAGCAATTCAAAGTGTTTTTTCTCTGCCCTTCTGATTGCTCAGATTCCAATCTGACGTATTTCCTGTTAATAAGGATAATTTACTACTATCTGTAGTACTATGGTTAAAATATTCTGACATAAGTAATTCAGAGGGATGAGGGTTTCTCATCTCTTTCTTCACAGCTCAGTCACTCCTCAGGAATTGCATCTTTATGGATTTGGAAAGAACTGAGATATATTATTACCAGTGGTCCTATTATTATGTGAAGGATTCTTCCCTGAGATTCTTCCCGTTTCAACTGACACTGAAACACTTTGAACTCTTTGGAAGACAAATGTCAAGGAAATAAATGTTATGCACTGCTAATTTTAAATGCCCTTGCAATATGGTGTCTATTATAATAGAAGTATTTTTATCTGATTTTTGCTATTTATTATCCGTTTCTGCTTTTCAGGTTGAGGAGACATTATACGTGTTCATAAGTGTTTTTCTTTCCTTCTGATATAAAATTATTACTTTGTTCCCATCGAAGGAAGTCTTTAAGAATAAGGCAAAAGTTAATTTAACTATTCTTAAAATGTCTTCACACTTGGAGCCTGATTCATTTAAGTCAATTTTCAAAATAAATCTTATTTATTAGGAAAAAAAAGAAAGATTTATAGGGAAATTGGGAAGATAGTACAGAGCATTCGCATGCACTTGCACTCAATTTATCCAATTATTGATATCTTATATCAGTATGGTACAAATATTAGCTAATGAATCAATATTAAAATAGTCGCATTAACCAAGGACCATACTTTATTCAGATTTCCTTAGTTTTTGCTAAGTTACCATCCCTCATATCACATTCCATTTGTCCTCCTGTTTTCTTAGGCTCCTCTGGATTGTGACAGTCTTTCAGCCTTTCCTTGTTGTTGCACTGGAATACTTTGAGAAGTAGAGTATTTTGAAAATTTCCCTCAGTTGAGACATGTCTGTCATTTATCTCATGATTGAACTGTTTTTGTGGATTATATACAGAGATATACTGCCATTTTCATTATATCATATAAAGGATAGATACTATCAACATGATTTATCAGTCTTGGTATCGATCTGATCATCTTGCTGAGGTAGTGTTTGTCATCTTTCTCCGTACTTAAGTGATTATTCTTCTTCTCCTCCTCCTTCTTCTTCTTCTTCTTCTTCTTCTTCTTCTTATTATTATTATTATTATTATTATTATTATTATATTATCATTACTATTTTAAGTTTTTCATAATATATTTTGTAGAAGGAAGTTACTATGTGTATTCCACACGTAAGAGTGGGAAGCTATGCTCATCAACTTGAGGGTGGAATGTCTGCACAAATTGTTTGAAATTCTTCTACATGGGAGATTTCTCTTCTTGTGGCTTTTTTTTAGTTTCTTTTTCAAAGATGTTATTTATTTTTTTGAGAGAGAGAGGAGAGAAAAACCATGAGTCAGAGGGGCAGAGGGAGAGGGAGAAGCAGGTTCCCTGGTAAACAGGGAGCCTTCCTTGGGACCTGGATCATGATCTGACTTAAGGCAGAAGCTTAACTGACTGAACCACCAAGGTGCCACTATTTCTTTCTTTCCCTCTTTCTTTTTTTTTAAATAATATATACACTTTTTATTGGTGTTCAATTCGACAGCATACAGAATAACACTCAGTGCTCATCCCGTCATGTGCCCCCCTCAGTGCCCGTCACCCATTCATACAGATCCCTGACCTCCTCCCCTTCCATCACCCCTAGTTAGTTTCCTAGAGTTAGGAGTCTTTATGTTCTGTCTCCCTTTCTGATATTTCCCACACATTTCTTCTCCCTTCCCCTATATTCCCTTTCATTATTGTTTATATTCCCCAAGTGAATGAGAACATACAATGTTTGTCCTTCTCCGATTGACTTACTTCACTCAGCATAATACCTTCCAGTTACATCCACATTGAAGCAATGGTGGGTATTTGTCGTTTCTATTGGATGAGTAAGGCCCACCTTTTCTCTCCCTTCATCTTCTGAGTCTCCTAGGATATGAATGTTATTGTTTTAATAAGTGGCTGAGTTCCCTAAATCTGCCTCTGTGGTCCATAACTTTCTTTGTTTTTAAGGCTTCCACTTGGGACTGCATCTCAGTTATACCATTTTTTTACATTCGCCTGACTAAATTTTAGTTCTTTTATTTCTACAGTAAGGGATTCTCTAGTTTTCTTCTGTGCTCTTTTTCCAGCCCAGCTGCTATCTTTATAATCATTGTTTTAAACTGTATTTAGACATCATATATTTGTTTTGATGGACTTCCTGGCTGTGAATACTACCTCATGTTATTTTATGGAGGTGAATTTCTCAATCTCATTATATTTTCCAGAAAAGAAAGTAGGAAGAAAAAGAAAAACCAAGAAAAACAATAACAACTGCCCTCCCCCCCAAAAAAACACTAGATTATTTTGGCCTCCTTGTAAAAAGATTCTAAATCCCAAAATAACAAACACAATTAATGTTCCATGAAAGTAAAAATAAGAAATATATAAGGTACATACATAAAAATAAGGCAATTAATAAAATAGAATCAAAGAAAATAAATGAAAATAAAGCACAAAATACAAAGGAACCTAGACCCTACTTTCCAGGCAGGGCTGAAGCTCTGCAGCCTCTTGGGTCTGACAACTTGGTGGCAGCAAATGGTCTGTGTGGGGTCTGGGGATGGCCCATGGTGCTGATTGTCAGGTGCACATCTGCCTGGGAGATGCACCTGCGGGGTCAGGGGTGGGGTGGTC
Organism: Canis aureus; assembly: GCF_053574225.1. Classification (NCBI taxonomy): domain Eukaryota; kingdom Metazoa; phylum Chordata; class Mammalia; order Carnivora; family Canidae; genus Canis; species Canis aureus. The sequence continues at coordinate 73,327,855 of NC_135617.1, forward strand.
TTCAGCGCCTCTGGCCTCCAGCAGGTGGCGCAGTGGTGCTCCCTGAGATTGGTGCTGTTTGCGTGACTTGGGAGGGGATACTGTGTCCTCTGGTTCTGGGGCTAAGCATCCCACCCCCCAGTCTGCAAGCCCTCCACAGAAGAGCCCCCAAGGGCATCTCTCAGAACCCTGCTTTCACTTTGCCCGCGTCCGAAATGCTTTTGGTTTTGTTTTTTTATCTCAGACTGTTGTGCCCAAGATTGCGAATCCGAAAAACCATGGAGAAGCCCACACCGAAGCAAACACATGAGGGTTTATTTACAAGATCGAGCTTGTGTCCAAGTATACCTGACAGTGCGGAGCAGGGACTTCGACCCCGAGGTGAGTTTTTGCTTAGGTTTAAGAGCTTGTCTCAGGGACCTCCAGAACGGCTAGAGCAATTCCTCAAGTTCTGTGTACATTTTGATATGGGGCCTTCAAGGGCATTGAGCTCTGTTCTCATTCTAATAGGGGCTTCCTGCCCTTGGCCTGGGCTCAGTTTTGATTCTATTGTGGGGCTTTCTAGGACATTAAGCTGTAAACAGAAAAGGTTCCACACCTGGAAGGGGGACGTCACACTGTCCCTATATGCTGAAGACGCGGTACTGGAAACAGGAAACCCGGGAGCCTCCACCAAAACCTGTTAGAACTAAGGAGTGAGTTCAGTAAAGTCATGGGACACAAACTGACCCTACAGAGCAGAGTAGCCTTGCTCTGTCCTGACAATGAGCACTCAGGAAGGAAAGGAAGGACGTGACTCCCTTCTCAGGAGCATCAAGGAGAATAAATAATGAGACTGAACCATAGGAGCACAAGGCTTGTTCACTGAGCCATACAAGGCTCTGTTCTGGGAGGCCGTCCTGGGTTCGAGGGGTGGGAGCCTCATCTTGTGAAAATGTCCACAGTTCCTGAAGCCACCCTCAGTTTCAAAGTCATTCCTATCAAAATCATGGTGGCATATCTTAGAAATAGCAAAAAAACAAAACAAAACACCATAACATCCATCTGCCCCCACAAATGACCCCGGACAACAAATCAGTACTGGAGGAGCAGGAGAGAGTGGGACGCAGCACTTTCCTATTTCAAACGATGTCACAGACACAAAGGATAAAGCAGTGTGGTTCTCGGGCCCCCAGCTGGCTCCGTTGGTTAAGCATCTGACTCCTGACCTCACCTCCGGTACTGATCTCAGGGGTCGTGAGTTCTAGCCCTGGGCTGGGCCATGAACGGTGCGTGGAGCCTACTTAGGCAAACCAGTCCCATGGGGGGTGGTTCCGGCATAAATTGAAGGAGCAAAACAGAGAGTCCAGAAGGAAATGTGCTCTGATACAACGGATTTTTTTAACTTAATTTAATTTAAACCCAATTAATTAACGGATAGTGTATTATACTTTCAGAGGAAGAATCAGGGATTCACCAGTTGGAGATAACAGCAGTGCTCGTGACATCACGTGACCTCCTTCATGCAGGTCCCCTGTTAACCTCCCCGCCTCCTACGACCATCAGTTTGTTTCCTATCATTAAGAGTCTGTATTTCCTGCAACTGTTTTCATCTTATTTGTTTTTCCTTCCCTTCACAGTTGTTATATGCTTTGCTTTTTAATTCCACCTATGAATGACACCACATGGTCATTCTCTTTCCTGACTGACTTATTTCATTTAACATGATCCCTCTAGTTCTATCCACGTCATTGCAAATGGCAATATTTCCTTCTCTTTGATAGCTGAGTTCCATTCCTCTCTCTATGACCATCATCTATCTCCCATCCTTTTTATCCATCATCTGCCACAGGGCACTGAGGCTCCTCCCACAGTGTGGCTACTGTGGACCCGGCTGCTGTGGACATTGGGGTGCAGGTGTCCCAAGTCTCACTGCATCTGTATCTTCGGAGTGAAATCAGGCCCTTCACCTGCTGTTCTCAGGATGTTACAAATAGAGTCGTCCTGCAGAGCCTCCACACTGTTTCCAGGGTGGCTGCACCAGCCCGCAATCCCGCCCACAGTGGAAGAGGGTTGAGTGGGTTTTGCGGGACGTGGTAAAACTCTGGTCCACATTTCATTTCGCCTCCTGTGGGCTCCAATTTCTTGTCCTTAAGTATTTCTGGGGAAGCCAGGTGTTGGGTTCCGTTTCAGTGAGACGTTTCCAAAGCTAACAGGCCACAGCAGGAGCCTGGAAGGAGGCAGGTGCGGCCCCTGGAGTGCCCGCTGCCTTCTGCACAGCCTCTTGCAGCGTCTGAGCGTCCCGCAGGGGGCGCCCGAGCCCAGGCTCCACCCAGCGGGCATGAATGTGCAGTAGGCCTCCTCTGCCTGCACTAACAGGAGCCAGCCTGTGCTGGGGAGGCCTGAGGAGGACGTGGGGACACGTCCACGCTGATGAGCTGCAGCTTCAGGAAATTGTGGGCTCGCATCCATGCTGAAAGGAGACCCTGGGCCTCCTCAGGACCCACGGGGCGGCTTCAGGAAGATGTGGGTCCGCATCCACACTGACAGGAGCCCCTGGGCCACCTCAGGACATAAGTTGAGGCTTCTGGAAGCTGCGGGCCGCATTAATGGTGGCAGGAGCCCCGGCCTCCTCAGAACCCTTGGTGATGCTTCGGGAGGACGTTGTGTCACATGGACACAACAGGATGCTGAATCCTTAAGACCCCTGGTGTTGACTTGGGGAAATATGGGATGCATCCATGCGGACAGAAGACCCCAGGCTTGTCAGGGCCTGTGGTGAGGTCTAAGAAACATGTGGGTGCCGCATCCACACTGACAGGAGTCTCCAGCCTCCTCAGGACCCACTGTGAAGGTTTGTGAAGATTTGGGGCCACATCTATGCTGACAGGAGCCCCCAGCATCCTCAGGTCTTATGGTGAGGCTTGAGGAAAATGTTGGGCCACCTCAACACTGACAGGACCCCTGTCCTCCTCAGGACATGCACTTGGCTTCAGGAAATATGGGGCTGCGTCTATGCTGACAGGAGCCCACAGCTCCTCAGGACGTGTGGTGAGTTTTCTGGGGGACGTGTGGCCATGTCCAGGCTGACAGGAGCCCCGGGCCACCTGAGGACCTGCTGTGAGGCTTCCAGACGATGAGAGGCATAGTCCACAGTGACAGGAGACCCAGCATCCTCAGGAACCTCTGACTATGACTCAGGAACAATTGGGGCCATGTCCACACTCACAGGAGCCCTGCTTCCTCAGGACCCCCTGGAGGACTCTGGAGGCGCTGTTGGGGATCACGTCCACATCAGAAGGGGCTACTCAGAACCACAGGGTAAGTGAATGGGTAGAATGAATGGTAGGGTCAGGGAGGGGAGTCACTTGGTGGTTAGGCTTAGGTTAGATGTTAGGTGTTTGTGATTAAGCTTATGGTTACAGATTACAGGTTAGGGTGAGGGATAAGGGTAAGAGTCAGTGGTTAGGAGTTAGGATGGGGGTTAGGGATTAGGGAACGGGGTTAGGGTTAGTGATAGGATTTAGAGTTAGGGTTAGGGTTTAGGCTTTAGGGATTAGGACAGGAGGTTTGGAGGTGGGGTTAGGGTTATGGTTACAGTTAGGGTTGGGCTTAGGTTTGCATTTAGGGTTAGGGGTTAGGGTGTGAGTTAGGGTTAGGGGTAAGTGTTAGGGGTTAGGGTAAAAGTTAGGGCTAGGTTTAGGGTTAGGGCGAGGATTAAGTTTAGGATAGGTGTTATGGCTAGGGTTAGGGTTAGTGTTTAGTTAGGGATTAGGGTCAGGTCAGAGTCAGGTTACGGTTTTTTAAAAGGGTAAGAGATAGGTTTAGGGAGTGGTTTTGGATTTAGTTTTAGGGTACAGGTTAGAGTACCATTTGGGGTATGAGATAGGATTATTATTAGAGGGTTAGTGTTAGGGTACAGGTTAAGGTTAGGAATAGGATTTGAGTACATTAAGTTAAGGTTAGGGTTAGAGGTTAGGGTTAGATTTAAGACAGGGGTCAGGGTTAAGGGTTTCGAATAGGTTTAGGAGTTAGGGTGAGGGTTGGCAGGAAAGTTCACAGAATGTGTTTTGGGGTTGGGGTTTGTGTTTGGTTGTCGATTAGTGATTGGTCTTGTTTAAGGGTTATTTTAACATTAGGATTAAGTGTAGGGTTAGGGTTATGTCTGTGTATGGTTAGAGTTTGGGTCCTGGCATGTGCCTGCACTGGGACTCCTAGTATCTTGGGCCGTCGAGTTTTATGCACTCTATTTAGGTTTTGGGTTCAAAGATAGCCTGACTCCACCAAATTACTGGCCTCCCCAGAGACTCAAATTCCAGGCTTCTAATGGGGTCAGAATAGACATGACAGGCTTCTTCCAAGCTGAACTAAAGAGGGGATTTGTGGCTCTAAATACTCTTTATTTGGATTTTTAATTGCCTTTCTGATTTCTTCTCTACTGCGCACATGTTTCATCAATACTACCAATTATTATTTTAAACTTTTACTTGAAGTCCTGTTTGTAAACACAGTATGATATAGTTTCAGGTTTACCACTTAGTGATTCAGCACTTGGATACAACGCCTGGTACTGGTCACAGGTGCCCTCCACTGTCCCCATCCCCTGATTCCCCATCCCCCCACCTTCCCCTGGTATTTATTAGTTTATTCTCTGTGGTTAAGTGTGGGTATCTTGGCTTGCTTCTCTCATCCCCCCTGAGCCCCTTTGCCAGTTTGTTTGGTTTCTTAAAATTCACCTGTGAATGCAATTGTATGGTATTTGGTATCTGTCTTTCTCTGACTGAGTTCATTTAGCATAAATCCTTTCCACTCATTCCACATCATTGTAAATGGCTTCATTTCATCCCTTCTGATGACCGAGTGATGTCGCAGTGTGTATATTTACCACATTGTCTCTGCCCGTTCATCTGCTGATGGACGTAGGGCTGTATCCACAGTTTGGCTGTTGTTGATAACGCTGCTAGAAACACTGGGCTGCGTGTCCCCCTCGAATCTACTAAAGTACTTTTGTGTCCTCAGGGTAAATACCTAGCTCTGCAAATTTGGAATCGTAGGTTAGCTCTATTTTTAACTTTTTTTAAAATTTTTTTTATGATAGTCACAGAGAGAGAGGCAGAGACACAGGCAGAGGGAGAAGCAGGCTCCATGCACCGGGAGCCCAATGTGGGATTCGAATCCAGGTCTCCAGGATCATGCCCTGGGCCAAAGACAGGCACCAAACCACTGCACCACCCAGGGATCACCTATTTTTAACTACTAGAGGACCCTCCACACTGTTTTCCACAGTGGCTACTTCTGTTCGCATGCCCACCAGGAGTGTAAGGGAGCGACACCTTCTCCATAGCCTCACTAAAACCTGTTTTTTCTTGTGTTGTTAATATTAGCCATTATGACGGCTGTCAGGTGAGCTATCATTGTGGTTTTGATTTGCATTTCCTTGATGATGGGTGATGCTTAGTGTCTTTCCTTGTGTCTGGTCGCCATCTGGCAGTCTTTCAGAGAGAAAGTCCATTCATTTTTCTGCCCATCTCCAGTTGCATAATTTGTTTTTAGGATCTTGAGATTTATATTTGCTTTATGTGTTTTGCATACTAACTCTTTAGTGGATGTGTTGTTTACCAATATCTCCTTTCATTTTGTATGTTGCCTTTTAGCTTTGGTTGTTTCCTTCACTTTGCGGAAGGTTTTCGATTTGATAAAGTCCCCATAGGATTTTTCCTTTTGTTTCCCTCACCTCAGAGGCATATCTAGAAAGAACATCAAATGGCCAATGTCAAAGACTTTGCTGCCTATCTTTTCTTCTTTGTTCGGTTTCAGGTCTCACAGTTAGGTCTTTCATCCATTTTGAATTTATTTTTTATATATATGGAGTAAGAAAGTGGTCCAGTTTCATTCTTCTGCATTTGGCTGCCTGGTTTTCCCAACACCATTTGTTCTTATCCTGGGGTCAGGGTTAGGGTTTGTTGAAGAGACTGTCTTTGTGCCACTGGATATTCCTTCCTGCCTTGTTGTCCATTAATGGATCATAGAGTTACAGGTTTGTATCTTGTTTCGGCTTTCCATTCTGTTCTATCGATCTAAGCATCTCCTGTTGGGAGATTCTTGATTGCAGATTCAATTTCTTTGCTGGTTATCTGTCTGTTCAAGTTTCTTATTTCTTCCTTTATCATTTTTGCTATGTTATATATTTCCAGGAATTGATCTATTTCTTCCAGGTTCTAGGTTCCTGGCATATAATTTTTCATAATGTTCTCTTATAATCGTTTGTATTTCTCTAGTGTTGGTTGTTATTTCTCTTTTCTCATGTGTGATTTTATTTGGGTCCTTTCACATCTTGGTATCTGTTCTCTTTTTTAAAGATTTTATTTATGTATTCATGCGAGACACAGAGAGGCAGAGTTATAGGCAGAGCGAAAATGAGGCTCCATTCGGGGAGTCTGATGTGGGACTTGATGCCCCAGGACCCCGGGATCATGACCTGAGCCAAAGCAGATGCTCAACCACTGAGGCACCCAGGTGCCTTGCTGATTCAATTCCTTTGCTAGTTATGGGTCCGTTCACACTTTCTATTTCTTCCTATTTCAGTTCTGCTCGTTTGCTCATTTCTAGGGATTTGTCCATTTCTTTCAGGTCTCCCAGTTTGTTTGCGTATAATCTTTCATAGTATCCCCTTATAATTGTCTTATTTTTCTGGTGTTGATTGTGATCTCTCTTCTCTCATTTGTGATTTTATTTATTTAGGTCTTTTCTCTTTTCTCGTTGATAAGGCTTGCTAGGGCTTGATCCATTTTATTAATTATTTTAAAGAACCAGCTCTCAGTTTTGTTTTTCCATTCTACTGTTTTGTTGTTCCTATATTGTTTATTTCTGCTCTCATTTTTATTTTTTCCCTTCTTCTGTAGGCTTTAGGCTATGTTTGCTATTTCTTTTTCAGCTCCATCAGGTGTAGGGTTACGATGTGTATTGGAGACTTCTTGTTTCTTGAGGTAGGCCTGTATTGCTATGTACTTCCCTCTTAGGACTGCCTTTGGTACATCCCAGAGGTTTGGAGAAACATGGTTTCATTTTCGTTTGTTTTATATTTCCTCTTTAATTTCCTGGTTGCTCCATTCATTCTCTAGTAGGATGATCATAAACTCAACATATTTTTGGTCTGTCCAAATTTTTTCTTACTGTCGACTTCAAGTTTCATAGCGTTGTGATCCAAAAATGTACAGGGTGTGATATCAACCTTCTTGTAACTGTTGTACCTGTTGAGAGCTGTTTTGTGGTCCTTGATATTATCTGTTCTGGAGAATGTCCCATGTGCACTTGAAAGGAATGTGTATTCTGCTTTCGGATCGAATATTCTGACTATATCTGTTGAGTTCCTGTGGTCTATTCTGTCAAGGCTATTGTTCACTTTTTGATTCTGCTAGACGATCGGTCCATTGCCATAAGTGGGTGTTGAAATCCCCTGTCAGTGTATTATTACCAGTTTTTTCCTGTATGTTTGTTGTTTTTTATTTTTTATTTTTTTTTAATTTTTATTTATTTATGGTAGTCACAGAGAGAGAGAGAGAGAGAGAGAGAGAGAGAGAGGCAGAGACACAGGCAGAGGGAGAAGCAGACTCCATGCACCAGGAGCCCGACGTGGGATTCGATCCCGGGTCTCCAGGATCGCGCCCTGGGCCAAAGGCAGGCGCTAAACCGCTGCGCCACCCAGGGATCCCTGTATGTTTGTTGTTAATTGGTTTCTATAATTAGGTACTCTCATGTTGGCAGCATAAATATTTAGTTGTTTGATCTTGATAGAGTGTCTTTTTAATTATGAAATAATGTTCTTCTTCATCTCTTCTTACAGTATTTGTTCTTCCTTTTTGAGATTTAAATATTTTATTTATTTTTTCATGAGAGATACACAGAGAAGCAGAGGCAGAAACATAGGCATAGCGAGAGGCATACTCTCCTAAGGGAGTCCAATGTGGGACTCAATCCTGGGATCCCAGGATCACACCCTGAGCTGAAGGCAGATGCTCAACCACTGAGCCACCAGGTATCCCCCAGGGTTTGGTTTCAAATCTCGTTTGTCTGATATAAGTATGGGTCCTCCAGCTTTCGTTTGATATCCATTAGCGTGGTAGATGATTTTCCCTCCCCTGACTATCAATCTGCTGGTGTATATAGGTCTAAGGTGAGCATCTTGTAGGCAGCATACGGATGGATATTGTTTTTTTAATAACGATTTTATTTATGAGAGAGAGAGAGAGAGAGGCCGAAAATTAGGGAGAGAGAGAAGCAGACTCCCCAACCAGGAGCCCCATATGGGACTCGATCCCAGACTCCAGGATCACACCCTGAGTCAAAGGCAGAGGCTCAACCCCTGAGCCTCCCAGACATCTCGGATCCTGTTTTTTAAGCCACTCTGATACCCTATATCTTTTGATTGGAGCATTTAGTCTATCAGCATTCAGAGTGATTATTCAAAGATATGAACTTTGTGCTTTTGTGTTACGGGAAGAGTTGGTGTTTCTGGTGACGTACTCTGGGCCTTTCTAGAGTTGTTGCTTTTGGTCTCTTTTTTTCCCCCACTAGAAGAGTCCCTCTTAAAATTCCTTACTAGATTGATTAAGTGGTCATGAACTCCTTTATATTTTGCCTGTCTGGGAAAATCATTATCTCTCCTCTCCTCCTGAATGACACCCTTGCTGAAGCAAGAATTCATACAAATTGGACTCCAATAAAAGAAATTTAAAAACATAAAATAAATTTTTGGTCTTATGATTGAGGAAAATGGCATCTAGGAGGTAAACCAGAAGCTGAAAGAGCGGAGGACAGATTTCACCATCCGTAGCCTTCACAGGGACATGATATCCTTTCCAAGGAGGGGCCTCCCCTCCGTAGGATGCTTCCTGCCCCTCTGTGCTCCTTGTTGGAACCCAGCAGGCACATCTCTGTGCCTCCAGCACCTCTGCAGTCATGGTTTATTGCGTCTTTCATGTATCATATTGGGGACAACAGCGTCGTGTATGTAACCATCCGGCTGCTGTTAGACAACATTGGGTGGATTCCAACTTTTGTTGGTTGTGTGGTGTGTGTGTGTCTATCACATGTAGCTATCACGTGCAGCTATTGGATCCTCTGGCTGGGTCACCCAAATGCCGAAATGGTTGGCACAACATCATTTCTGGTGCTGGCACTGGGCGGCTAGCTAGGCTCTCATGGCAGACCAACGGCTCGCGCGTGCAGTGATTTTCCGCTGGAGGGTAGGCTGAGCTGGAAGGTCTGGCTTGGCCATATTCCCATGTGCGGAAGTGGGTCCTGCCATGCGCTGGCTGCTTATCTTCTCCCTGATGCCTCTCCAGCAGGGAGCTAGACCTCGGGGCCATCCTGGTGGGAGCTCCTGGGGAGCCAGCTGCCCATGGGGGGGAGCCCTGGGACTGCCTGTGTTTGGGAGTCTTGGGTGGGGACGGGGCTGGGGTTCCTCGGTCCCCTGTGCTGCCTGGCCTTCAGGCTGAGCCCCATGCTCACCCAGCCCCTATTCACTAAGGCGAGGAGGGTGCCCTCCACATGCTGGTGTGAGAGATCTAGCACCACAAGGTGTGCACGCCGAGTACACCTTGTGAGGGTGGCCCACGTGCGTGAGCTGCAGTGTGGGACCCAGTAAATTTAACAAAAATCCCTTACCCCTGGACAAGCAGAGCAGGACTGATTCCATTTTGTGCTCCACCAGCCATCTCCCCTATGACCCCACGTGACCTTCTTATGGCTTAAGGCGCTGCCCCACCCGACTCAAGCCGCTGGGCACACCCTAATCAGAAATCGGGTCATCACAATGTAACCCTGCATTGTGCCACACAAAGCTGCGCGCCAATTCTGACTAAAGTAATAGGCCAGTTCAAGTCAATACTATAGGGTAAAGTGTAATTCAATCAGCCACCCGCGTGTGGACAAACATGACTACGCATCTTTCAGCATTCCCATGTGCCACTGGCTCCTATAAAGCTGCTACACCTCTTAGTCTTGGGGTCCAAATCCCTACTCCTCTGTGTCCGGTGCACTTGGACCCAAGCTCCAGCTTGTAAAGAAACCCTCGGGAGTTTGCATCGGTGTGGGCTCCTTGGTGGTTTCTCGGATTAGCAATCTTGGGCACAACACAAGGGCCTGTTGTCCTGACATCCCTTCCAGGGCCACGCTACTGCCCCACAGGCCCTCTGTGCCCCAGGCACACAGGCACGGGGATACGGGGAGGGGAGGAAGTGCCCCGGAACCCAGCCAGCCCTGGCCCCCTGGACAGAGAGAGCACAGACCACCCAGGTCGCTTCCACAGACACTGGTGACCTGAGGCTCCCTGGCTGTCACTCTGTCCCAGCCCCTCCTGGCCTGCTGGGCACAGGCTGAATCCCAGTAAAGTCTATGGTGTCTGACCCTGGCGTCTGGCAGCCCCTGGAAGGCATGTGAGGATGTCAGCTGGGTGTGACTGGCAGCACCACTGTAGGGGCTGTTGGGGCATGGATGTAGCCCCTCCTCCTCTCTCGGAGTCTCTCCTCGCCCTCTGCTCAGAGTTCTGGGATACACATAAATGGGCTGGCTGTGCATTTTCGCACCACAACACTTTATTTACCATCTACAGCAATGGGACTCAGAGCCGAGGGCACGTGCTTTCCCTGGGAAGGGAGACCTTTCTGTCCTTTAGGGGAGGGCAAAAATCACATGTGGGGTGGGGGCGGGTGCTGGAGTCCCCCACCTGGGAGCATGTTTGGACTCCGGGTGGGGACGTGTCCTGAGGTTTCAGCAAGAGAGACAGTTCTGAGGGCAGCAGAGCTGAGCTGGACCTGAGCTCATGGGCTCCTGCACTGTTCCCTGCAGGGCAGCTGCACCTCGGTCTCGGGGCCCTGGGGCCCCAGAACCTGGTGGAGCCTGTCTCCTAGTGTGGGTGCGGGTGAGGCCCACTGGCCTACCCTTTCTCTCCCCAACATTGGGTGTCCCGGGATTCCTAGGGCTGCCCTAGTTCAGCGACCTGGATCTGTGGGGCACACCCAGGGCCCAAGAGGCCACATCCAGCTGTGGAAGGGCTCTCTCAGCCTGGGGCCAGAATCCAGGGCTGGCCAGGGCCATGGGGGGCTGGATCCCATTAGTCTTTGTGTTGGGCCTGGGGGGGCTCAAATCACCCCAACCCCACAGAGCCCGGGGCCAGGCCAGCCCATGTCCCTCTGGGTTAGGGGCTGGTGTCCTATGCAGGGTGTGCCGCCCTCCAGGAGGGACAGTGGGTGGAGGCAGGGCACAGTGGGTCCTCTGCACCACTCACCTGTACCCACCCTGTCTGGGGCTCCCTGCCTTCCCTCCTTCCTGCAACCCCTGTGTACTCTATGAAACCCGGTCTTCTGATGGGAGCAGGGTATCCAGAGGACCCCGGTGAGGCTGAGTATGTCCCACAGGGGCAGCTGCCCAGGGTCCTTGCTGGGGACAGATGCTGTGGGGGTGGATGTTGTCGGGGCAGGGGCATGATGGTGGTGGAGTGTGGGGGATGGTGGGGGGAATAGTGTGGGTGGGGATTGTGTGGGGCTGTGTCGGTGTGAGGGGGATGATATAGGTGGGATGCCTTTGGGGATGATGATGAAGGGGGATGGTGTGGGGGTGGGGAAAGAGGGGATGACATGGGGGGCCTGCCGACACAGGGCATCCATTTTCTCTCAGACGCACATGGATACGTCTACAGATAAAGGCGATCCCAGTCTGGGGTTTGCTGTGACACCTGCCCCGGGGGCCCTGTGTGGTCAGTGCAGGGCGCTGGCTGGACCGGGGGCATTATCTGGGGGTCATCATTCTATGTATGTTTACAAATTGCAAATTGTCTCAAATTAAATGCATAGAATTTAGATATATATAAAACACCGAGTGTGGGTGTCACCCTGACCCGTCCGACCCTCATGGGATCGATGTGTGTCCTGCTCCAGCCACGGCCATGCCGCCTGGCCCTCAGGTCCGGTTACTGCTCTCCACAGGCCCCACTGCAGCCCCCTGCTTTTCAAGGGGCTGTTCCTCGCCCCTGTGTGGTTCAGCTCCCATGGAAACCCCTAGAGGCACCGACCTAGTGCCCCCCTCAACCCCGAAGCCCCGGGGGTTGGGGCACGGGTGTCATCCCCTGCACCCAACCATACAGTGGTGTGTTGCTGGCTGCTGTTGCTTCCCCCGGCCTCTTAAGCCCTGTGTTCCCTACCCAGAAGCCCCTGGGCCTCCCCCGGGGCCTAGAAGCCCCCTGACTCAACAGCCTCTCCCCACCCTCTAGCAGTCCCAAAACTTGTTTTGGCTACCAAACATCTTGTTGATGTCCAGGTCTATCTGCATGATGTCCCTGGAGGAGACGAGGCCTCCTCCTTCATTTTCTGCGTGAAAACCGGGGAGGAGGAGCCGGCGTCAGGGACACAGACACCGGCCAGTCACCAGCTGCCATCCTGGGCAGGGAGCCCTGGGGCCACCATAGGAGTGTGTCCTGCTGAAACCTCCTTTCTTCTCCTGGGAGGCCGGGGATGGCCAGAGTGCCTACCGTGGCTGTGGGACCTCTGTGAGGGGCTGTGGTGAGCCGCTGTGGGCGGGAGGTGACTGAGGGTCAGCCTGGGTGGGAGGGGACAGGGTATCAGCCCAGGTGGGGAGGGGACTTGGGGGTGTTGTGCCCAAGATTGCAAGTGCCCAACACTTGGGGGTGTTGTGCCCAAGATTGTCCAAGCTGACACCGATGCAAACACACGAGTGTTGATTTACAAACTCAAGCTTGGGTCCAAGTATACCCCACACAGCGGAGCAGGGACTTGGACCCCGAGGTGGGTTTTAGCTTAGTTTTAAGGGCTGGTCTCAGGGTCCTCCAGAAGGCCTGGAGCAAATCCTCAAGTTCTGTGTACATTTTGATATGAGGCCTTCAAGGGAATTGAACTTTGTTCTCATTCTAATATGGGGCTTTCTGGGACCTTAAGCTGTAAGTTTTTTTTTCTTTTTTTTCCTGTAACTGAAGTAATGTAAATTTTAGCTCTTATACACAGGGTCCTGGGAAGGCAGTACTTGTGCTAACCATGAACTTAAAGTGGAACGGCCTCAATTTTCTCAGCCTCCCCACAGACAAGTGACTGAAGTTTAAAACTCCAAATTTTAGGGGCTGCCTGGTGGAGACCTGTGCTCTTCCTGCCCGGGAGGGTGTCCTCCCACTCCTGGCCTTTCCTGGTCTGTCCCAGGAACTGGGCCCCATGACTGCACAGGGGTTTGCAGCTTATGTCCACACAGGGCAGACAGCTGGCCTGAGCCCCGCTGTTCTCAGCCAGGTTTCTGCTCCTGTGCCTGGGAACAGTTGGCACCACCATCCTTGGGACCCCTGGGATCCTGAGCCCACCCTGTCGCTCCAGGGACTCCCCCCACTTCTCCACCTGAACACCTTAAGGCTGGTGTGTCCCCCACTCTAGGAGACTTCTGAAAGTTCAATTTTTGTGCACTGCTGCTTATAATATTGTGAGTAGATTCGTCAGTTGGCTCTCTGCCCTTGTGGGATCCAGGGCTATGTCTCTCCAAGATCAACTGATTGATGTTTTTAAGATTTTATTTTTCTGTAATCTCTACAGACAACATGGGGCTAGAACTTGCTACCCCAAGAACAAGAGTCCCATGTTCTTACGAACCACACTGAGCCGGTCAGTCTCTCTTTGATTGATTGATACATGTTAATTGAAGCAGGGGTCTTGCATGTGTCAGGGCAGAAACTGAGCCCACGCTTTGAGGTGTGGTGGAGTCATTTGGACATGATCAATGTGAAAGAAACCATAGCTTCCCTGGGAGCCCAGGGAGCAGGGCCCACACACGTGAATAGTTGATAATTTCCGTTACTGTAGTAGTTATTTTACTGACTCTTTATTTAAAGTGCTATTCAATGGTAAATGTCAATCTAGGATTGGGATACAGTGAGAACATTCTAGGATTCAGAGGTAACTAAAGCTTCCCATCCAGGACTTAATGTTCCAGTTCGATGCAGAGATAGGCAAGGAAGCAAAGAGTTATGAAACATGGCACTGGGGTGCCTGGCTGGCCTGGTTGGGGGATCTTGATCTCAGGGTTGTGAATTTGAACTCCATGTTGGGTATAGAGAGGACATGAAATGAAAATATTTAACAAATAAATGGATGAACAAATAAAGCATGACATCAAAGGTGTTTGCTTATGTCTCACCTGTGAACTATTCTTGATCTCCCCGCTTGTACTACTTAGCCCAGATGACGTCCTCCACAAGGGATAGTCCTGCCTCAGTGGAAGTGGGCGTCTTTCATTGTAAGACCTGTGGTTCCCCTCGTTCTGCAGGGAGAGAAGAGCCGTGAAGCCACGACTTCGGGGGATCAGCATACACCTAGGCAATGACCATTTCTGAACCAGGTAGCCAGAGCTCGGCCTCCTTTCGGACGCAATGTCATAACGAAGCCTCTTTGGTCATTGTCTTGAATGCAGGGTGGAGGCTAAACTAGAATTAGGAAGAACAAAAGAGGAGGAAAACCAGAAGCTGAAAGAGAGGAGGACAGATTTCACCATCCGTAGCCTTCACAGGGACCTGGTGTCCTTTCCGAGGAGGGGCACCCCCTCTGTAGGATGCTTCCAACCTCTCTGTGCTCCTTTTTGAAACCCAGCAGGCACATCTCCGTGCCTCCAGTACCTCTGCAGTCATGGATTATAGCGTCTTCCATGTATTCTATTGGGGACCACAGCGTCATGTATGTAACCATCCGACTGCTGTTTGACAACATTGGGGGATTCCGACTTTTGTTGGTTTTGGTTTGTGTGTGTGTCTATCACATGCAGATATCACGTGCAGGTATCTGATCCTCTGGCTGGGTCACCCAAATGCCGAAATGGTTGGCACAACATCATTTCTGGTGCTGGCGCTGGGCAGATAGCTGGGTTCTCCTTGCTTACTCTGGGCTCGCTCCTGCAGTGACTTTCCTCTGGAGGGTCAGCTGAGCTTGAAGTTCAGACTTGGCCAAATTCCCATGTCCAGCAGGGGGTCCCGCTGAGCGCAGGCTGCTTCTCTTCTCCCTGATGCCTCTCCATCAGGGAGCCAGACCTCAGCGCTGCCTGGGGGAGATCCTTAGGAGCTGCCCATGTTGGAGAGCCCTGTTGCTGCCTGTGTGTGGGAGTCGAGTTGGGGTGAGGGCTGGGGTTCTCGGTCCCCTGTGCTGCCTGGCCTTGTGGCGAGCCCCATGCTCACCCAGCCCCTACTCACTAGGATGAGGAGGGTGCCCTCCACATGCTGGTGTGAGAGATCCAGCACCACAAGGTGTGCAGGCTGAGTCCACCTAGTCAGGGTAGCCGAGGTGCATGAGCTGCAAGTGTGGGACCCAAGAAAGTTAACAAAAAATCCCCTACTCCTGGACAAGCAGGGCAGGACTGATTCCATTTTGTGCTACACCCGCCACCTCCCCTATGACCCCCACATGACCTGCTTATTGCTTAAGGTGCTGCCCCACCCTAGTCAGGCCGCTGGGCACACCCTAATTGGAAATCGGCTTATAACAATGTAACCCTGCTTTGTGTCCCCCAAAACTGTGCGACGATTCTGACCAAAGTAATAGGCCAGCTCAATTGGATACTATAGGGTAAGGTGTAATTCAATCAGCCACCAGCTTGTGGACCGGCATGATCGTGCAACTTTCTGCGAATCCCATGTGCCACTGGCCCCTATAAAGCTGCTATGCCTCTTAGTCTCGGGATCCATGTCCCTGCTCCGCTGTGTTGGGTGCAATTACACCCAAGCTCCAGCTTGTAAAGAAACCCTCGGGAGTTTCCATCGGTGTGGGCTCCTTGGTGGTTTCCCTGATTTACAATCTTGGGCACAACACCAGGGCCTGGTGTCCTGACATCCCTTCCAGGGCCACGCTGACCACCCCACAGGCCCTCTGTGCCCCAGGCACACAGGCACGGGGATGCGGGGAGGGGAATAAGTGCCCCAGAACTCGGCCATCCTCGTTCATCAGGACAGAGGGAGCACAGACCTCCCAGGTCGCTGTGCACACCCTGGTGACCTGAAGCTCCCTGGCTGTCACTCTGTCCCAGCCCCTCCTGGCCCAGTGGGCAGAGCCTGAGTCCCAGGAAAGTCTGTGGGTCCTGACTCTGGCATCTGGCCGCCCCTGGAAGGCACGTGGGGACGTCAGCTGTGTGTACCTGGTGGCGCCCCTGCAGGGGCTGTTTGGGGCCTGGATGGTGCCCCCTCCTCCTCTCTGGGTGTCTCTCCACGCCCCATGCAGAGTTCTGGGAGACAGAAATGGCCTGGCTATGCATTTTCGCACCACAAACTTTATTGACTTTTTACAGCAAACAGGCTCAGAGCCTAATGTGCACCTTCCCCTGGGGAGGGAGACCTTTCTGTCCTTTAGGGGAGGGCAAGAATCACACAGTGTGGGGGGGCGGGTGCTAGGGTCCACATTGTGGGAGCATGTGTGGACTCCGAGTGGGGGCGTGTGTCCTGAGATTTCAGCCTGAGTGACTGTTTTGAGGACAGCAGAGATGACCTGGACCTGCAGCTCATGGGCTCCTGCACTGGGACCCACAGGGCAGCTGGACCCCGGCCTTGGGCCCTCTGGGGCCCCAATACCCAATACCTGGAGCCTGCCTCCTGGTGTGGGGTCGGGTGGGGCCACCTGGCCTATCCATTCTCTCCACACCCTGGGTTGTCCCGGGATCCCCCAGCCTGCCCTAGGTCAGTGACCTGGATCTGTGGGGCACACACAGGGCCCAAGAGGCCACGTCCAACTGTGAGAGGTCTCACTCAGCCTGGGGCCAGAATCCAGGGCTAGCCAGGACCATGGGGGCCTGGATCCCATTAGTCTTTGTGTTGGGCCTGGGTGGGGCTCAAATCACCTCAGCCCCCACAGAGCGCGGGGCCAGGTCAGCCCAGGTCCCTTTGGGTTAGGGGCTGGTGTCCTGTGCAGGGTGTGCCGACCTCCAGGAGGGACAGTGGGTGGAGGCAGGGCCCAATGTGTCCTCTGCACCACTCACCTGCACCCACCATTTCGGGGATCCTTGCCTTCCCTCCTCCCTGCAAGCCCTGGGTTCTCTATGGGACAGTCGGGCTTCTGATGGGAGCAGGGTATCCAGCGAACCCTGGGGAGGCTGAGCATGTCCCACAGGGGGGCAGCTGCACTGGGTCCTTGCTGGGGGTCGGTGGTGTGGTGGTGGATGGTGTGGGGCAGGGATATGATTGTGGTGTTATATTAGTCCGGTACAAATATTAGCTAATGAATCAATATTAAAATAGTCGCATTAACCAAAGACCATATGTTATTCAGATTTCCTTAGATTTTGCTAAGTTACTATCCTTCATATCACATTCCATTTGTACTCATGTTTTCTTAGGCTCCTCTGGATTGTGACAGTCTTTCAGCCTTTCCTTGTTGTCGTTGAACTGGAACACTTTGAGAAGTAGAGTATTTTGTAAAATTTACTTCATTTGGGACATGTCTGTTGTTTATCTCATCATTGAACTGTTTTTGTGGATTATATGCAGAGATATAATGCCATTTTTATTATATCATATAAAGGATAGATATTATCAACATGATTTATCAGTCTTGGTATTGATCTGATCATCTTGCTGAGGTAGTGTTTGTCAGACTTTTCCATAGTAAAGTGATTTTATTATTATTATTATTATTTTTTTATATTAAGATTTTCATATTATATTTTGTAGAAGGAAGTTACTATGTGCATTCCACACATAAGAGTGGGAGGTTATGCTAATCAACTTGAGGGTGGAATGTCTGGACAACTTCTTTAAAATTCTACTACATGGGAGATTTCTCTTCCTTCTGTTTGTTTCTGTTTCAGGATGTTATTTATTTATTTGAGAGAGAGAGGAGAGAAAATCCATCATTAGTGAGAGGGGCAGATGGAGAGGGAGAAGCAGGTTTCCTGCTTCAGGGAGCCTGCCTTGGGACCTGGATCATGATCTGATCCTAAGGCAGAAGCTTAACTGACTGAGCCACCCAGATGCCACTTTTTCTTTCTTTCTTTCTAATAATAAATTTACTTTTTATTGGTGTTCAATTTGCCCACATACAGAATAACACCCAGTGCTCATCCCATCAAGTGCCCCCCTCAGTACACGTCACCCATTCACCCCCACCCCCATCCTCCTCCCCTTCCCTCACCCCTAGTTCATTTCTCAGAGTTAGGAGTCTTTATGTTCTGTCTCCATTTCTGATATTTTCCACACATTTCTTCTCCATTCCCTTATATTCCCTTTCACTCTTATTTATATTCCCCAAGTGAATGAGAACATACAATGTTTGTCCTTCTCCGATTGACTTACTTCACTCAGCATGATACCTTCCTGTTCCATCCACTTTGAATCAAATGGTGGCCATTTGTCTTTTCTAATGGCTGAGCAAGGCCCACCTTTTCTCTCTCTTCATCATCTGAGTCTCCTATGATATGAATGTTATTGTTTTAATAAGTGGGTGAGTTCCCTATGTCTGCCTCTGTGGTCCATAACCTTTCTTGTTTTGAAGGCTTCCACTTGGGACTGCATCTCAGTTATAGCATTTTTAACATTGGCCTGACTAGATTTTAGTTCTTTTATTTCTACAGTAGGAATTCTCTAATTTTCTTCTGTGTTCTTTTTCCAGCCCAGCTGCTACCTTTATAATCATTGTTTTATTTATTTATTTTTTTTAAGGTATTTGTTTTTTTTTGTTTTTTTTTGTTTTTTTTTTTAATTTTTATTTATTTATGATACTCACACACAGAGAGAGAGAGAGAGAGAGAGGCACAGAGACATAGGCAGAGGGAGAAGCAGGCTCCATGCACCGGGAGCCTGATGTGGGATTCGATCCCGGGTCTCCAGGATCGCGCCCTGGGCCAAAGGCAGGCGCCAAACCGCTGCGCCACCCAGGGATCCCTATAATCATTGTTTTAAACTGTAATTAGACATCATATATGTGTATTGATGAAATTCCTGGCTGTGAGTACTACCTCACGTTATTTTATGGAGTTGAATTTCTCCATATCATTATTTTTTCCATAAAAGAAAGAAGGAAGAAAAAGGAAAACCAAGAAAAACAATAACAACTACCCTCCCAAAATAAAAAACACCAGATTATTTTGGCCTGCTTGTTAAGTTTCTAAATTCCAAAATAAGAAACACAATTAAAGTACCATGATAGTAAAAACAATAAATATATAAGGTACATACATAAAAATTAAAATAAGACAATTAATAAAAAAGAATCAAAGAAAATAAATGAAAATAAAGCACAAAGTACAAAGGAAGCTAGACCCTACTTTCCAGGCAGAGCTGAAGCTCTGCAGCCTCTGTGGTCTGACAACTTGGTGGCAGTGAGTGGTCTGTGCAGGGTCTCGGGATGGGCCATGGCGCTGATTCTTAGGTGGGAATCTAAGATGGGAGATGCAATTGTGGGGTCAGAGGCAGGGTGGGCGTCAGCGCCTCTGGCCTCCAGTGGGCGGCGCTGTGCTGCTCCCTGAGATTCTCCTGATGGGCGGGGATGTGGGTGAGGACGCTGAGTCCTCTGGCTCTGGGGCTGAGCATCCCCCCACCCCCCCACCCCACCCCCCGTCTGCAAGGGCCTACAGAAAAGACCTGCCAACACCCAGGGTCTCCACTGCTTCTCGCAGAACCCCGCTTTTACTCTGCCTGCGTCCGAGCTTCTTTTGGTTTTGTTTTTTTTCTCAAACTGTTTTGCCCAAGATTGCGAATCCGAGAAACCACCGAGAAGCCGACACCAATGCAAACACACGAGGGTTTATTTACAAGCTCGAGCTTGTGTCCAAGTACACCCGACATAGCGGAGCAGGGACTTGGACCCCGAGGTGGGTTTTAGCTTAGTTTTAAGGGCTGGTCTCGGGACCTCCAGGAGGGCTGGAGCAATTCCTCAAGTTCTGTTTATATTTTTATATGGGGC
Source organism: Canis aureus (assembly GCF_053574225.1). NCBI lineage: Eukaryota > Metazoa > Chordata > Mammalia > Carnivora > Canidae > Canis > Canis aureus. The sequence continues at coordinate 73,347,735 of NC_135617.1, forward strand.
CTTCTAGGGCATTGAGCTCTGCTCTCATTCTAGTAGGGGCTTCCTGCCCTTTGCCTGGACTCAGTTTTTATTCTATTGACGGGCTTTCTAGGACATTAAGCTGTAAACAGCAAAGGTTCCACAACTCGAAGGGGAACTCACACTGTCCCTGTATGCTGAAGACGTGGTACTAGAAACAGGAAAGTCGAGAGCCTCCATCAAGCCTGTTAGAACTAAGGAGTGAGTTCAGTAAAGTCAGGGGACACAAACTGACCCTACATAACAGAGTAGCCTTTCTGTGACCTGGCAATGAGCACTCAGGAAGGAAATGAAGGACGTGACTCCCTTCTCAGGAGCATCACAGACAATAAATAATGAGACAGAAACAAAGGAGCACAAGACTTGTGCACTGAGCCATACCAGGCTTTGGGAGGCCTTCCTGGGCTCGGGGGTGGGAGCCTCATCTTGTGAAAATGTCCGCAGTTCCTGAAGCCACCCTCAGTTTCAATGTCATTCCAATCAAAATCATGGTCGCAGATCTTAGAAATAGGAAAAAAAAAGAAAACCCATAACATCCATCCGCCCCCCAAAATGACCCCAGACAGCAAATCAGTATTGGAGGAGCAGGCCAGAGAGGGACATGGCACTTTCCTATTTCAAACGATGTCACAGAGACACAGGATATAGCAGTGTTGTTCTCGCGCCCCTGGCTGGCTGTCAGTTAAGCATTGGACACCTGACCTCACCTCCCGTCCTGATCTCAGGGTCGTGAGTTCTAGCCGTGGGCTGGGCCATGGATGAGGCGTGGAGCCTACTTAAACAAACCAGACTCAAGGGGGGTGGTCCCGGCATAAGCTGAAGGAGCAGAACAGAGATTCTAGAAGGAATTGTGTCTGATACAACTGATTTTTTAACTTAATTTAATTTAAACCCAATTAGTTAACGGATAGGGTACTATACTTTCAGAGGAAGAATTCAGGGATTCACCAGTTGGAGATAACAGCAGTGCACGTGACATCACGTGCCCTCCTTCATGACGGTCCCCTGTGAGCCCCTCACCCGTCCCCTACCCTCCAGCGACCCTCAGTTTGTTTCCTATAATTAAGAGTCTGTATTTCCTGCATCTGTTTTCATCTTATTTGTTTTTCCTTCCCTTCACAGATGTTCATCTGCTTTGCTTCTTTAATTCCACCTATGAATGACACCCCACAGTCATTCTCTTTCCCGACTGACTTATTTCACTTAACATGATTTCTCTAGTTCTATCCACGTCATTGCAAATGGCAAGATTTCCTTCTCTTTGATAGCTGAGCACCATTCCTCTCTCTATGACCATCATCTATCTCCCATCCTCTTTATTCATCGTCTGCCTGAGGGCACCGAGATACCTCACACAGTGTGGCTACTGTGGACCTGGCTGTTGTGACATTGGGGTGCAGGTGCCCCGAGTCTCACTGTATCTGTATCTTCGGAGTCAGCTCCTGGCCCTGCACCTGCTGGTCGCAGGGCGTCTGTATTTGTAACTTCCTGAGGAGCCTCCACACTGTTTCCAGGGCGGCTGCACCAGCCCACAGTCCCGCCCACAGTGGAAGGGAGTTGAGTGAATTTTGCAGGACTTGCTAAAGTCTGGTCCACATTTCATTTTGCAGTCTGTGGGCTCCAATTCCTTGTCCTTAAGTATTTCTGGGGAAGCCGGGTGTTGGGCTCCTTTTCAGTGAGACATTTCCAATGCTAACAGGCCACAGCTGGAGCCTGGAAGGAGGCAGGTGCAGCCCCCTGCACCAGCAAGCCGCCTCCTGCACAGCCTCCTGCAGCGCCTAGCATCGCAAAGGGGCGCCCAAGCCCAGGCCTCACCCAGGGTGCCCGCATGTGCAGTAGGCCTCGTCTGCCTGCACTAATAGGAGCCAGCCTGTGCTGGGGAAGCCTGATGAAGACATGGGGACGCGTCCACCCTGATGATCCACAGCCTCCTCAGGACGCGCAGGGAGTCTAAAGGGGGATATTGGGCTGTGTTCACGCTGACAGGAGCCCCGGTCCTCTCAGGACCCTCGGTGAGGCTTCAGGAAGATGTTGGCCCGCATACACCCTGATAGTGAACCCTGAGCTACCTCAGGACCCGCAGGGAGGCTTCAGGATATTGTGGGCCCACATCCACACTGACAGGAGACCCTGGGCCACCTCAGGACCTGCGGGGAGGGTTCAGGAAGATGTGGCACCGCGTCCACGCTGACAGGAGCCCTTGGCTGCCTCAGGACCCATGGGGAGGCTTCAGGAAATTGTGGGCCCGCAACCAGGCTGACAGGAGCCCCTGGGCCGCCTCAGGACCCACGGGGAGGCTTCAGGAAGATGTGGCACCGCGTCCACTCTTGCAGAGACTCCCAGGCCCCTCAGGATATAAGTTGAGGCTTCTGGAAGCTGGGGGCCGCATTCAGAGTGACAGCAGCCACGGCCTCCTCAGTATCCTCGGTGACATTTTGGTAGTACGTGTGGTCATGTCCACACAACAGGACGCTGACTTCCTCAGGACCCCTGGTCTAGTTTTTGGGAAATATGGGTATGCGTCCATGCAGACAGAAGACCCCAGCCTTCTCAGGGCCCCTGGTGAGGCTTAAGAAAGATGTGGGTGCCGCATGCACACTGACAGGAATCTCCGGCCTCCTCAGGATACACTGTGAAGTTTTGGGAAGATTTGGAGCCCTGTCAATGCTGACAGGAGCCCCCAGCCTCCTCAGGTCTTATGGTGAGGCTTGAGGAAAATGTGGGGCCACCTCAACACTGACAGGAACCCTGTCCTCCTCAGGACCTGCACTTTGGCTTCGGGAAATATGGGGCTGTGTCTATGCTGACAGGAGCCCATAGCTTCATCAGGACCCAAAGTGAGTTTTCTGGGGGATGTGAGGCCATGTCTAGGCTGACAGGAGTCCCCGGCCTCCTGAAGACTTGCTGTGAGGCTTCCAGAGGATGTGAGGCATAGTCCACAGTGACAGGAGACCCGGCGTCCTCTGGACCCACTGACTATGACACAGGAACACGTGGGGCCATGTCTGCACTCACAGGAGCCTGGCTTCCTCAGGACCCCCTGGAGGACTCTGGAGGCGCCGTTGGGGGCCACGTCCATATCAGAACGGACTCCTCTGAACCACAGGGTAAGTGAATGGGTAGAATGAATGGTAGGGTCAGGGGAGGGGAGGCAGTTGGTGGTTAGCCTTAGGTTAGATGTTAGGTGTTAGTGATTATGCTTATGGTTATGGATTAGAGGTTGGGGTGAGGGATAAGGGTAAGGGTCAGTGGCTAGGAGTTAGGATGTGGGTTAGGGGTAGGGATAGGATTTAGAGTTAGGTTAGGGTTTAGGCGTTAGGGATTAGGGCACGTGTTTTGGAGTTGAGGTTAGGGTTATGGTTAGAGTTAGTGTTGGGCTTAGGTTTGCAGTTAGGGTTAGGGGTTAGGGTGTGAGTTAGGGTTAGGGGTTAGAGTTAGGGGTTAGAGTTAAGAGTTAGAGTTAAAGTTAGTGCTAGGTTTAGGATTAGGATGAGGGTTAGGATTAGGATAGGGGTTAGGGCTAGGTTTAGGGTTAGAGTTTGGTTAGGGGTTAGGGTTAGGGTCAGGTCAGGGTCAGGGTACGGTTTTGGAAAAAGGTAAGATATAGGGTTAGGGAGCGGGTTAGGGGTTGGTTTTAGGGTACGGGTTAGGGTACAGTTTGGGGTATGAGATAGGATTAGTATTAGAGGGTTAGGGTTAGGGTACAGGTTAAGGTTAGGAATAGGATTTGAATACCTTATTTTAAGCTTAGGGTTAGAGGTTAGTGTTCGGGTTAGTTTTAAGTTAGGGGTCAGGATGAAGGGTTCAAAATAGGATTAAGAGTTAGCGTGAGGGTTGGCAGGAAGGTTCAGTGAATGTGTTTTGGTCTTGGGGTTTGTGTTTGGTTTTCGATTAGTGATGGGTCTTGTTTAAGGGTTAGGTTAACATTATGATTAAGTGTAGGGTTTGGGTTATGTCTGTGTATGGTTAGAGTTTGGGTCTTGGCATGTGCCTCCACGGGGACTCCTAGTATCTTGTGCAGTTTAGATTTATGCACTCTATTTAGGTTTTGGGTTCAAAGATAGCCTGACTCCACCAAGTCAGTGGCCTCCCCAGAGAATCAAAATACAGACTTCTATTGGGGTCAGAATAGACATGGCAGGATTCTCCTGAGCTGAGCTAAGGAGGGGATTTGTGGCTCTAAAGACTCTTTATTTGGATTTTCAGTTGCCTTTCTGATTTTATCTCTAGTGCACACGTATTTCATCAATACTACCAATTATTATTTTAAACTTTTACTTGAATTACTGTTTCTAACACAGTATGATATAGTTTCAGGTTTACCACATAGTGATTCAACCCTTGGATAGAACCTCTGGTACTGGTCACAGGTGCCCTCCACTATCCCCATCCCCTGATTCCCCATCCCCCCCCCACATATCTCTGGTATTTATTAGTTTATTCTCTGTGGTTAAGAGTGTGTTTTTTTTTGTTTGCTTCTGTCATCCCCCCCTCTGCCCCTTTGCCAGTTTGTTTGGTTTCTTAAAATTCACATTTGGATGCAATTGTATGGTATTTGGTATCTGTCTTTCTCTGACTGACTGAGTTCATTTAGCATAAGTCTTTTCCCCTTCTACGTCATTGTAAATGGCTTCATTTTCCCTTCTGATGACCCAGTGATGTCGCAGTCGGTATATTTACCATATCGTCTGCCCATTCATCAGTCGATGGACATCTGGGCTGTATCCACAGTTTGGCTCTTGCTGATAATGCTGCTACAAACACTGGGCTGCGTGTCCCTCTTTGAAACTACTAAACGACTTTTGTATCCTTGAGGTAAATACCTAGCTCTGCAATTTTGGAATCGTAGGGTAGCTCTATTTTTAACATCTTTTATAAATTTTTTTTATGATAGTCACAGAGAGAGAGGCAGAGACACAGGCAGAGGGCGAAGCAGGCTCCATGCACTGTGAGTCCGACATGGGATTCCATCCCGGGTCTCCAGGATCCCGACATGGGCCAAAGGCAGGTGCCAAACCACTGCACCACCCAGGGATCCCCTTTTTTTAACTTCTCGAGGATCCTCCACAGTGTTTTCCACATTGGCTGCACCTGTTCATATTGTGATGTGTTTCCCCCTTAGGACTGCTTTTGCTGCATCCCAAAGATTTTGAACGGTTGTATGTTCATTCTCATTAGTTTCCATGAATCTTTTTAATCCTTCCTTAATTTCCTGTTTGACCCTTTCGTCTTTTGGCAGGATGATCCTTCACCTCCACGTGTTTGAGCTCCTTCCAAACTTCTTGTTGTGATTTAGTTCTAATTTCTTTTTTTCATTTTTTTTATTATTTTTTTAAATTTATGATAGTCACACAGTGAGAGAGAAAGAGAGGCAGAGACACGGGCAGAGGGAGAAGAAGACTTCTAGCACCGGAAGCCCGACGTGGGATTCAATCCCAGGTCTCCATATACACGCCCTGGGCCAGAGGCAGGCGCCAAACTGCTGCACCACTCAGGGATACCTTAGTTCTACTTTCAAGGCATTGTGGTCTGAGTATATGCAGGGGACAATCCCAATCTTTTGGTATCAGTTCAGACCCGATTTGTTCCCCAGTATGTGGTCGATTCTGGAGAAACTTCCATGTGCACTTGAGAAGAATGTGTATTCAGTTGAGTTTGGATGTAAAGTTCTGTAGATTTCTGTGAAATCCATCTGGTCCAGTGTATCATTTAAAGCTCTCGTTTCATTGGATATGTTGTGGTTAGAAGACCTATCGAGGGTAGAAAGAACTAGATTGAAGTCACCAAGTATAAGTGTATTATTATCTAAGTATTTCTTCACTTTGGTTATTAATTTTTTTAAATATTTGGCAGCTCTCACATATGGGGCAATATATTGAGGATTGTTAAGTCCTCTTGTTGGATAGATCCTTTAAGTATGATTTACTGTCCCTCTTCATCTCTCACTACAGTCTTCGGGTTAAATTTTAGTTTATCTGATATAAGGATGGCTACGCCTGCTTTCTTTTGAGACCATTTGAATGGTAAATGGTTCTCCAAACATTTATTTTCAGGCTGTAGGTGTCCTTCTGTCTAAAATGAGTCTCTTTTAGACAGAAAATTGGTGGGTCCTGCTTTTTTATCCAGTCTGAAATCCTGCGCCTTTTGATGGGGTCATTAAGCCCGTTCACATTCAGAGTTACTATCAACAGATATGAGTTTAGTGTCATCATGATATCTCTTCAGTCCTTGCTTTTGTGGATTGTTCCACTGAACTTCTTCTTAAAGGGGAATTTTAAGAGTCCCCCTTAAAATTTCTTGCAGAGCTCGTTTGGAGGTCACTTATTCTTTCAGTTCCTGCCTGTCTTGGAAGCTCTTTATCTCTCCTTCCATTTTGAATGAGATCCTTGTTGGATAAAGTATTCTTGGTTGCATGTTCTTCTCATTTAGGATCCTGAATATATCCTGCCAGCCCTTTCTTGCCTGCCAGGTCTCTGTGGAGAGGTCTTCTGTTACCCTAATGCTCCTCCCCATAAAGGTCAGGAATTTCTTGTCTCTTGCTGCTTTAAGGATCTTTTCTTTATCTTTGGAATTTGCAAACTTCACTATTAAATGTGGAGGTGTTGGACGGTTTTTATTTATTTTAGAGGGGATCTCTCTATTTCCTGGATTTTAATGCCTGTTTCCCTTCCCAGATTAGGAAAGTTTTCAGGTAGGATTTGTTCAAATACATATTCTGGACCTCTGTCCATTTCGACGCCCTCTGGAACCCCAATTAAATGTAGGGTTTTCTTCCTCAGGCTGTCGTTTATTTTCCTTAATCTGTCTTTCTGGTCTTTTAATTGTCTCTTTTTTCCTCAGTTTCCCTCTTTGCCATCAACTTGTCTTCTATGTCACTCACTTGTTCTTCCACCTCGTTAACCCTTGTCGTTAGGACTTCTAGTTTGGATTGCATCTCATTCAATTGATTTTTACTTTCTGCCTGGCTGGATCTAAATTCTGCAGGCATGAGTCTATTGAGTCCTTTATGCTTTTTTCTAGAGCCACCAGTAGCTGTATAATAGTGCTTCTGAATTGGCTTTCTGACATTGAATTGTAATCCAGATTTTGTAACTCTGTGGGAGTGAGGACTGTTTCTGATTCTTTCTTTTGAGGTGAGGTTTTCCTTCTAGTCATTTTGCTGAGTGCAGAGTGGCCAAAAACAAGTTGTATTGGGAAAAGGAGAAAAATAGAGGAGAGAAAGAAGGAAAGAAAAGAGAAAGAGAAAAAGAATAAAGGAAGGAAGAAGGAAAAGAGAGAATAAAAAGAGAAAAAAAAGAAAGAAAGGGGGAAAAGGTTGGGGGAAGCAATCAGAAATGAAAAAAAAACATAGGGAGTATCTTCTTATTCTGTATACTTTAAGTCCCTTGAATTCCCATGGAACTTGTCCGTCTAGCTGGCCTTCTGGGGGAGGGGCTTGTTATGCTGATTTTCAGGTGTTAGCCCTTTGGGGAGCTGCTCTGCCCCCTGCCTGGTGCAGGGCTCAGTGGGGGTTGTTAACCCCATGAGGCCCCAGGAGGAACAATCCCAGTGGCAGAGGCCTGCCCTGGAAACCTGGATTCAGCCCCCCCAGTTACTCCGGAGCAGTCCGTCTGATGGTCCAGGAGGCTCCGGGGCAGGGCCTCTGATCTGCTCAGCTCTGGGCAGGAGGGTCCTTGTGGTCCTGGGCCCCCCGGCCTCTGCCTGTTTCGGGCGAGGCCAGATCCTGGGCTGTGTACTGGAGTTCTGTCCTCCGGGGCCTGCACTGTTGAATTCAAGCTCCTGGCCCTGCAGCCGCCTCTCCACCAAACCGCCTCCCCAGCCCCACTGAGCTGCTCCTGGAGCCTCACAGCCCCCTCTGCCCGGAGCCTTTTCCTCTGCCCTAGGCGCTGCCGCCAAGCGCCTCCCAGGTTCCTGCAGCCCCTTCAGCACAGAGCCACCGCCCGAGCCCCTTGGAGCTGCTCCAGGGTCAATGCATGTGCCGTGTACCCCTTAGTGAGCTCAGTGGACTCTCTTGGGAATGCAGGTGTCTGTTAGTGTCCCAGGGAGCCCGAGGGCATCCCCGCCCTCCAAGGTCCTGCGCTGACTCCCTGCAGGCCCAATTCCACCCTGGAAGGTTGGTTCAGCTCCTGCTTCTCTGGGACAGAGCTCTCCTGACTGGGGGGCACTCGCTGTGGCCATAGCCTGGCTCTTCGCAGGACCCCTCCCCTTGGATGCCCTTTGTTTCTTTATTTCTTTTCCCCCATCTTCCTACCTTGATAGATGCACGAACTTTTCATACTGTAGCATTCGATCTGGTCTCTTTTTAAATCTCAGGCCGAATTCATAGATTTTCAGGATGATTTGAAGGTTACTTAGGTAATTTGGTGGGTACAGGTGACTTGGGGACCCTACTCTTCCGCCATCTTGCCCCTCCTCCTGTATGTTGTCTTTTAGCTTTGGTTGTTTCCTTCACTTTGCAGAAGCTTTTAAATTTGATGAAGTCCCAATAGGATTTTTGCTTTTGTTTCCCTCACCTCAGAGGCATATCTAGAAAGAGGATCCAATGGCCAATGTCATAGATGTTGCTGCCTATCTTTTCTTCTTTGTTCGGTTTCAGGTCTCACATTTAGGTCTTTCATCCATTTTGAATTTATTTTTTATATATATGGTGTAAGAAAGTGGTCCAGTTTCATTCTTCTGCATGTGGCTGCCTGGTTTTCCCTACACCATTTGTTCTTCTCCTGCGGTCAGGGTTAGGGTTTGTTGAAGAGACTGTCTTTGTGCCTTTGGATATTCCTTCCTGCCTTGTTGTCGATTAATGGATCATAGAGTTACAGGTTTGTATCTTGTTTCGGCTTTCCATTCTGTTCTATTGATCTAAGCATCTACGGTCGGGAGATCCTTGAATGCTGATTCAAATTCTTTGCTGGTTATCTGTCTGTTCAAGTTTCTTATTTCTTCCTTCTTCATTTTTGCTATGTTATATATTTCCAGGAATTGATCTATTTCTTCCAGGTTCTTGGTTGCTGGCATATAATTTTTCATAATGTTCTCTTATAATCGTTTGTATTTCTCTAGTGTTGGTTGTTATTTCTCTTTTCTCATTTGTGATTTTATTTGGGACCATTCTCTTTTTTATCTTTGTTCTTTTTTAAAGATTTTATCTATGTATTCATGAGAGACACAGGGAGGCAGAGGTATAGGCAGAGGGAAAATGAGGCTCCATGCAGTGAGCCTGATGTGGGACGTGATCCCCCAGGACCCTGGGATCATGACCTGAGCCAAAGCAGGTGCTCAACCACTGAGGCACCCAGGTGCCTTGCTGACTCAATTCCTTTGCTTTTATATGTCTGTTCACATTTTCTATTTCCTCCTATTTAGGTTTCCTCGTTTGACATTTCTAGGGATTTGTCCATTTCTTCCAGGTCTCTCAGTTTGTTAGTGTATAATCTTTCATAGTGTTCTCTTATAGTTGCCTTATTTTTCTGGTGTTGATTGTGATCTCTCTTCTCTCATTTATGATTTTATTTATTTAGGTCTTTTCTCTTTTCTTGTTGATAAGGCTGGCTAGGGCTTGATTCAATTTCTTAAATATTTTGAAGAACCATCTCTTTGTTTCGTTATTCCATTCTACTGCTTCGTTGATTCTGTATTGTTTATTTCTGCTCTCATCTCTATTTTTCCCCTCTTCTATAAGCTTTTGGCTTTGTTTTCTATTCCTTTTCCAGGTCCTTAAGGTGTAGGGTTAGGCTGTGTATAGGAGACTTCTTGTTTCTTGAGGTAGGCTTGTATTGATATGTACTTCCCTCTTAGGACTGCCTTTGCTGCATCCAAGAGGCTTGGAGAAACATGTTTTCATTTTCGTTTGTTTTAAATTTCCTCTTTAATTTCCTGGATGCTCCATTCTCTAGTAGGATGATCATAAACTCAACGTATTTTTGGTCTGTCCAAATTTTTTCTTACTGTCGACTTCGAGTTTCATAGCGTCGTGGCCCGACAATGTACAGGGTGTTATATCAACCTTCTTGTACCTGTTGTACCTGTTGAGGGCTGATTTGTGGCCCACGATATGATCTGTTCTGGAGAATGTCCCATGTGCACTTGAAAGGAATGTGTACTCTGCTTTAGGTTGAAATCTTCAGACTATATCTGTTGAGTCCCTGTGGTCCAGTGTGTCAAGGCTATTGTTCCCTTGTTGATTTTCTGTATAGATGATCGGTCCATTACCATAAGTGGGTGTGAAAATCCGCTGTCATTGTATTATTATCAGTGACTTCCTGTAAGTTTGTTGTTAATTGGTTTCTATATTTAGGTACCCCCATGTTGGCAGCATAAATATTTAGTTGTTTCATCTTGATAGTCTTTTTAATTATGAAATAATGCCCTTCTTCATCTCTTCTTACAGTATTCTTTCTTTTTTGAAATGTAAATATTTTATTTATTTATTCATGAGAGACACACAGAGCAGCAGAGGCAGAAACATAGGCAGTAGGAGAGGCAGGCTCCACACAGGAAGGCCGATGTGGGACTCGGTCCTGGGATCCCAGGATCACACCCTGCGCCGAAGGCAGATGCTCAACCACTGACCCACCAGGTGTCCCCCAGGGTTTGGTTTCAAATCTAGTTAGTCTGATATAAGTATGGGTCCTCCAGCTTTCGTATGGTATCCATTACCGTGATAGATGGTTTTCCATCCCCTGACTTTCAATCTCCCGGTGTCTATAGGTCTAACGTGAGCATCTTGTAGGCAGCATACAGATGGATCTTGTTTTTTTAATAACGATTTTATTTATGAGGGAGTGAGAGAGAGAGGCAGAAAATTAGGCAGAGAGAAAAGCATGCTCCCCACCAGGAGCCCAATATTGGACTGAATCCCAGACTCCAGGATCACAGCCTGAGTCAAAGGCAGAGGCTCAACCTCTGAGCCACCCAGGCATCCTGGATCCTGTTTTTTAAGCTACTCTGATACCCTATATCTTTTGATTGGAGCAATTTTTCTATCAGCATTCAGAGTGATTATTGAAAAATATGAACTTATTGCCTTTGTGTTACCGGTAAAGTTGGTGTTTCTGGTGACATTCTCTGGTCCTTTCTACTCTTTGTTGCTTTTGGTCTTTTTTTTCCCCCACTAGAAGAATCCCTCTTAAAATTCCTTACTGGACTGGTTTAGTGGTCATGAACTCCTTTATACTTTGTCTGTCTGGGAAATCTTTATCTCTCCTTCTTTCCTGAATGACACCCTTGCTGAAGAAAGAATTCATATAAATTGGACACCTGTAAAAAGAAATTTAAAAACCTAAAATAAATTTTTGCTATTTTCATTGAGGAAAATGACATTTAGGAGGAAAACCAGAAGCTGAAAGGGAGGAGGACAGATTTCACCCTCCATAGCCTTCACAGGGACCTGTTGTCCTTTCCAAGGAGGGTCCCCCCCTCCATGGATGCTTCCTTCCCCTCTGTGCCTCTTGTTGGAACCCACCAGGCACATCTCCGTACCTCTGACACCTCTGCAGCTGTGGTTTATACCATCTTCCATGTATCCTTTTGGGGACCACAGCATCGTGTATGGAATCATCCGGCTACTTTTTGACAACATTGGGGGGATTCTGACTTTTGTTGGTTTTGGGGTGTGTGTGTGTCTATCACATGCAACTATCATGTGCAGCTATCGGATCCTCTGGCTGGGTCACCCAAATGCTGAAATGGTTGGCACAACATCATTTCTGGTGCTGGATCTGGGCAGCTAGCTGGGTCTCCTGTCCGACCCTGTGCTCGCTGGTGCAATGACTTTCAGCTGGAAATTCCGGCTCAACCACATTCTCATGACCTGCAGTGGGTCCCACCAGGCGCCGGGTGCTTCTATTCTCCCCGATGCCTCGCCAGCAAGGAGCCAGATCTTCGGGCCGCTCTGGGGGGAGCTCCTGAGGAGCCGGTTGCACATGGCGGGAGCACTGGGGCTGCCTGTGTGTGGGAGTCGGGGTGGGGATGGGGCTGGGGTTCTTCAGTCTGCTGTGCTGCCTCGCCTTCAGGCCGAGACCCATGCTCACCCAGCCCCTACTAACTAGGGTGAGGAGGATGCCCTCCATATGCTGGTGTGAGTTATCCAGCACCACAAGGTGTGCAGGCTGAGTCCACCTGGTGCGGGTGGCCCAGGTGCATGAGCTGCAAGTGTGGGACCCAGGAAATTTAACAAAAATCTCCTACCCCTGGGCACACAGAGCAGGACTGATTCCATTTTGTGCTACACCCGTCACTTCCCCTATGACCCTGACATGACCTGATTGTTGCTTAAGGCGCTGCCCCACCCTAGTCAGGCTGCTCAACACACCCTAATCAGAAATCAGCTCATAACAATGTAACCCCGCTTTGTGCCAGCCAAATCTGTGCGCTGATTCTGACCAAAGTAATAGGCCAGCTCAAGTGGATACTATAGGGTAAGGTGTAATTCAACCGGCCACCTGCATGTGAACTGACATGACTGTGCAACTTTCTGCGTATCCCATGGGCCACTGGCCCCTATAAAGCTGCTACGCCTTTTAGTTTCAGGGTCCAAGTCCCTGATCTGCTGTGTCGGGTGCACTTGGACACAAGCTCCAGCTTGTAAAGAAATCCTTGGGAGTTTGCAATGGTGTTGGCTCCTCAGTGGTTTCTCAGATTCACAATGTTGGGCACAACACAAGGGCCTACTGTCCTGACATCCCTTCTAGGGCCATGCTGACCACCCTGCAGGCCCTCTCTGCCCCAGGCACACAGTCAAGGGAATGCAGTGAGGGGAGGAAGTGCCCCACACCCAGTCAGCCACAGCCTCCTGGACAAGGGAGCACAGACCTCCGGGTCGCTTTGCACAGACCCTGGTGACCTGAGGCTTCCTGGATGTCACTCTGTCCCAGGCCCTCCTCGCCCGCAGGGCGCAGCCTGAGTCCCAGTAAAGTCTGTTGCATCTTGACCCGGCATCTGGTCCAGTGGAAGGCACGTTGGGATGTCAGCTGAGTGTTGCTGGGGGCGCCCCTGCAGGGGCTGGTGGGGCCTAGGTGGTACCCCATCCTCCTCTCTGGGGGTTTCTCCATGCCCCGTGAACAGTGTTCTGGGAGACACAGAAACGGGCTGGCTGTGCATTTTCGTACAACACTTTATTGACTTTCTACAGCAAACGGGCTCAGAGCTGAGGGTGCACGCCTTCCCCTGGGGAGGGAGACCTTTCTGTCCTTTAGGGGAGGACAAGAATGACATGGGTTGGGGGGCGGGTGCTGGAGTCCCCCACCTGGGAGCATGTGTGGACTCTGGGTGGGGGCGTGTGTCCTGAGGTTTCAGTCTGAGAGATGGTTCTGAGGACAGCAGAGCTGACCTGGACCTGCAGCTCATGGGCTTGTGCGCTGGGTCCCAACAGGGCAGCTGGAACCCGGCCTCAGGCTCCCTGGAGCCCTAGCACCTGGAGGAGTCTGCCTCCTGTGTGGGTGTGGGTGGGGCCCACCATCCTACCCCAGGGTCCAGGAGTCAACATTCAGCTGTGAGAGGGCTCGCTCAGCCCAGGGCCAGAATCCAGGGCTGGCCAGGGCCATGTGGGCTGGATCCCATTAGTCTTTGTGTTGGGCCTGGGGAGAAGGCTCAAATCACCCCAACCCTCACAGAGCCCAGGGCCAGGCCAGCCCAGATCCCCATGGGTTAGGGGCTGGTGTCCTGTGCAGTGTGTGTATGCTAAATGAGGGACAGTGGGCGGAGGCAGGGCACAGTGGGTCCTCTGCACCACTCACATGTACTCACACTGTTGGGGGTTCCCTGTCTTCCCTCCTCCCTGTAACCCCTGGGTATTCTATGGGACACCCAGGCTTCTGATGGGAGCAGGGTATCCAGAGAAACCCGGGGAGGCTGAGCATGTCCCACAGGGGGCACCTGCACCGGGTCCTTGCTGAGGGCCGATGGTGTGGTGATGGATGGTGTGGGGGCAAGGTTATGATGGTGGTGGAGTGTGGGGAATGGTGTAGGGGTGATGGTGTTGGGGTATAGTGTGAGTGGGGATTGTGTGGGGCTGTGTGGGTTTGAGGGGGATAGTGTAGGTTGATGCCAAAGGGGATGATGATGTAGGGGGATGGTGTGGGAGTGGGGAATGAGGGGGATGTCGTGGGGGGCCTGCGGACACAGGGCATCTCCTTCCTCTAAGATGCACAAGGAGACGTCTACAGTTAAAGGCGACTAATCTGGGGTTTGCAGTGACAACTGCCCCTGCCCTGGCTGGACCAGCAGCATTATCTGGGGATCATTATACTATGTATGTTTTCAAATTGCAAATTGTCTCAAATTAAATGCATAGAATTTAGAATAATATAAAGCATCGAGAGTGGGTGTCACTCTGACCCGTCTGACCCTCATGGGATCGATGTTTGTCCTGCTCCAGCAGCGGCCATGCAGCCTGGCCACCAGGTCCCGTTCCTCCCCTCACGTCCCCCACCCCATCCCTTGCTTCTCAGGGGGCTGTCCCCCTCCCCTTTGGTGTTCAGCTCCCATGGCAACACCTGAAGGCCCCATCCTACTGGCCTCCTCATCCCCGAGGCATCGGGAGTGTGGGCACGGGAGTCATCCCCAGCATCCTACCATGGAGCAGTGTGTTTTTGGCTTCTATTGCTCCCCCGGCCTCAGAAGCCCCATTTTCCCTACCCAGAAGGACCCGGGCCTCCCTCAGGGCCCCGAATCCCCCTGGCCCAGCAGCCTCACCCAAATCCCTAGCCATCCCAAAATATGGCGTGGCTGCTGAACATCCTGTGGACGTCCAAGTCTACCTGCGTGATGTCCCTGGAGGAGACCAGGGCCTCCTCCTTCATTTCCTGTGGGAAAACCGGGGAGGAGGAGCAGGCATCAGGGAAACAGACCCCGACTTCTCACGAGCTGCCGTGCTGGGCAGGGAGCCCTGAGGCCACCATGGGAGTGTGTACTGCCGAAACCTCCTTCCTTCCTCTGGGAGGCCGGGCATGGCGGGAGTGCCCACCGTGCCCGTGACACCTGTGTGAGGGCCTGTGCCCAGGTGTTGTGGGCTGGGAGGTGACTGAGTGTCAGCCTGGGTGGGAGGGGATAGTGGTTCAGCCCAGGTGGGAGGGGACATGGGGGTGTTGTGCCCAAGATTGTGAATCTGAGAAACCACTATGGAGTTGACACTGATGCAAACCCACAAGGGTTGATTTCCAAACTTGAGTTTGCGTCCAAGTTCACCCGACACAGGGGAGCAGGGACTTGGACCTCGTGGTGGGTTTTTGGTTAGTTTTAAGGACTTGTCTCAGGGACCTCCAGAAGGGCTGGAGTAATTCCTCAAGTTCTGTTTACATTTTGATATGGGGCCTTCAAGGACATTGACCTCTGTTCTCATTCTAATAGGCGCTTCCAGCCCTTGGGGTGGGCTCAGTTCTTATTCTATTGTGGGGCTTTCTAGGACATTAAGCTGCAAACTTTTGTTTTTTTCCTGTAACTGAAGTAATGTAAATTTTATCTCTTCTTCACAGGGGCCTGGGATGGATGGACCTGTTCGAACCCTGAACTTAAAGAGGAAAGACCTTCATTTTCTTGGCCTCCTTGCGTCCCCTCCCATCCTATCTAGCTCTTTCCCCCTTCCCCGGAGCTTCTGAGAGAGCAATTGCAAATGACCTCAGCTTGGCAGGGTATGTTGTGGGACAGGCCCAGGGATTTGGGATCAGGAAGACCTGGGGTGCGGGCATACCAGCTGTGCATCGGGATTTGATGCTGCAGACTCATTCCCTAAGGCTATCTTGACAACTGACTTTGTACATAGAAAAGCTCTCCTTTATCTTTAAAAGATGAAGAGCCAGTCAAAGCCTTTTTTCTCTGCCCATCTGATTGCTCAGATTCCAATGTGAGACGTATTTCCTGTTAATAAGGATAAATTACTATCTGTAGTACTATGGTTAAAATATTCTGACACAAGTAATTCAGAGGGGTGAGGGCTTCTCATCTCTTTCTTCACAGCTCAGTCACTCCTCAGGAAATGCATCGTTATGGATTTGGAAAGAACTGAGAGACATTATTACCAATGGTCCTATTATTATGTGAAGGATCCTTCCCTGAGATTCTTCCCCTGTTTCAACTGACACTGAAACACTTTGAACTCTTTGGAAGACAAATGTCAAGGAAATAAATGTTATGCATTGCTAATTTTAAATGCACTTGCAATATGGTGTCTATTATAATAGAAGTATTTTTATCTGATTTTTGCTATTTATTATCCTTTACTGCTTTTCAGGTTGAGGAGGCATTATACGTGTTCATAAGTGTTTTTCTTTCCTTCTGATCTAAAATTCTTACTTTGTTTCCATCAAAGGAACTCTTTAAGAATAAGGCAAAAGTTAATTCAACTATTCTTAAAATGTCTTCACACTTGGAGCCTGATTCATATAAGTCAATTTTCAAAATAAATCTTATTTATTAGGAAAAAAACAAAGATTTATAGGGAAATTGAGAAGATAGTACAGAGCATTTGCATGCACTTGCACTCAATTTCTCCAATTATTGATATCTTATATTAGTACGGTACAAATGTTAGCTAATGAATCAATATTAAAATAGTCGCATTAACCAAAGACCATACTTTATTCAGATTTCCTTAGTTTTTGCTAAGTTACCATCCCTCATATCACATTCCATTTGTCCTCCTGTTTTCTTAGGCTCCTCTGGATTGTGACAGTCTTTCAGCCTTTCCTTGTTGTTGTTGCACTGGAACACTTTGAGAAGTAGAGTATTTTGTAAAATTTCCCTCAGTTGAGACATGTCTGTTGTTTATCTCATGATTGAACTGTTTTTGTGGATTATATACAGAGATATACTGCCATTTTCATTATATCATATAAAGGATAGATACTATCAACATGATTTATCCATCTCGGTATCGATCTGATCATCTTGCTGAGGTAGTGTTTGTCATCTTTCTCCGTAGTTAAGTGATTCTTCTTCTTCTTCTTCTTCTTCTTCTTCTTCTTCTTCTTCTTCTTCTTCTTCTTCTTCTTCTTTCTTCTTCTCCTTCTTCTTCTCCTTCTTCTTCTTCTTCTTCTTCTTCTAATTATTATTATTATTATTATTATCATTATCATTATATTATCATTATTAAGTTTTTCATAATATATTTTGTAGAGGGTAGTTACTATGTGTATTCCACACGTAAGAGTGGGAAGCTATGCTCACCAACTTGAGGGTGGAATGTCTGCACAAATTGTTTGAAATTCTTCTACATGGGAGATTTCTCTTCCTTGTGTGTTTGTTTTTTTTCTTTTTCAAAGATGTTATTTATTTATTTGAGAGAGAGGAGAGAAAAACCATGAGTGAGAGGGGCAGATGGACAGGGAGAAGCAGGTTCCCTGCTGAACAGGGAGCCTACATTGGGACCTGGATCATGATCTGACTTAAGGCAGAAGCTTAACTGACTGAGCCACCGAGGTGCCCCTATTTCTTTCTTTCTTTCTTTCTTTCTTTCTTTCTTTCTTTCTTTCTTTCTTTCTTTCTTTCTTTCAAATAATAAATTTACTTTTTATTGGTGTTCAATTTGCCAACATACAGAATAACACTCAGTGCTCATCCCGTCAAGTGCCCCCCTCAGTGCCCGTCACACATTCACACCCACCCCTGCCCTCCTCCCCTTCCATCACCCCTAGTTCGTTTCTCAGAGTTAGGAGTCTTTATGTTCTGTCTCCCTTTCTATTATTTCCCACACATTTCTTCTCCCTTCCCCTATATTCCCTTTCACTATTATTTATATTCCCCAAGTGAATGAGAACATACAATGTTTGTCCTTCTCCGATTGACTTACTTCACTCAGCATAATACTTTCCAGTTACATCCATGTTGAAGCAAATGGTGGGTATTTGTCGTTTCTCTTGGATGAGCAAGGCCCACCTTTTCTCTCCCTTCATCTTCTGAGTCTCCCATGACATGAATGTTATTGTTTTATTAAGTGGCTGAGTTCCCTAAATCTGTCTCTGTGGTCCATAACTTTCATTGTTTTTAAGGCTTCCACTTGGGACTGCATCTCAGTTATAGCATTTTTAACGTTGGCCTGACCTAATTTTAGTTCTTTTATTTCTACAGTAAGGGATGCTCTAGTTTTCTTTTGTGCTCTTTTTCTAGCCCAGATGCTATCTTTATAATCATTGTTTTAAACTGTATTTAGACATCATATATTTGTATTGATGGACTTCCTGGCTGTGAGTACTACCTCATGTTATTTTATGGAGTTGAATTTCTACATCTCATTATTTTTTCCAGAAAAAAAAAAAGGAAGAAAATGAAAAACCAAGAAAAACAATAACAACTTCCCTCCCCCCCCAAAAAAAAACCCACCAGATTATTTTGGCCTCCTTTAAAAAGATTCTAAATCCCAAAATAACAAACACAATTAAAGTACCATGAGTGTAAAAATAAGAAATATATATGGTACGTACATAAAAATTAAAATAAGGCAATTAATAAAATATAATCAAAGAAAATAAATGAAAATAAAGCACAAATTATAAAGGAAGCTAGACCCTACTTTCCAGGCAGTGCTGAATCTCTACAGCCTCTGTGGTCCGACAACTTGTTGGCAGTGAGTGGTCTGTGTGGGGTTTGGGGATGGCCCATGGTGCTGATTGTCAGGTGCACATCTGCCTAGGTGATGTACCTGCAGGGTCAGGGGCCGGGTGGGTTTCAGTGACTCTTGCCTCCAGCGAGTGGCACTGTGCTGCTCCCTGAGACTCAGCGCTGTTTAGCATGATGCCGGTGGGGATGCTGGGTCCTCTGGGTCTGGGGCTGAGCATCCCACCCCCAGTCTGCAGGCCCTCCACAGAAGAGCCCCCAAGCTCATTCCTCAGAACCCTGCTTTCACTCTGCCTACGTCTGAGCTGCTTTTGGTTTTGTTTTTTTATCTCAGACTGTTGTGCCGAAGATTGCGAATCCGAGAAACCACCAAGAAGCCCACACCGAAGCAAACACACAACGGTTTATTTATAAGCTTGAGCTGGTGTCCGAGTATACCCGACACAGCGGAGCAGGGACTTGGACCCCGAGGTGGGTTTTAGCTTAGTTTTAACGGCTTGTCTCAGGGACCTCCAGAAGGGCTAGAGGAATTCCTCGAGTTCTGTTTACATTTTGATATGGGGCCTTCAAGGGCATTGAGCTCTGTTCTCATTCTAATAGGGGCTTCCTGCCCTTGGCCTGGGCTCAGTTTTGATTCTATTGTGGAGCTTTCTAGGACATTAAGCTGTAAACAGCAAAGGTTCCACACCTGGAAGGGGTATGTCACACTGTTGCTATATGCTGAAAATGCGGTACTGGAAACAGGAAACCCGGGAGCCTCCACCAAAACGTGTTAGAACTAAGGAGTGAGTTCAGTAAAGTCACGGACACAAACTGACCCTACAGAGCAGAGTAGCCTTGCTGAGTCCCGACAATGAGCACTCAGGAAGGAAAGGAAGGACATGAAGGCCTTCTCTGGAGCATCAAGGTGAATAAATAATGATACTGAACCAAAGGAGCACAAGACTTGTGCACTGAGCCATACCAGGCTCTGGGAGGCCGTCCTGGGCTCATGGGGTGGGAGCCTCATCTTGTGAAAATGTCTGCAGTTCCTGTAGGCACCCTCAGTTTCAATGTCATTCCTATCAAAATCATGGTGGCAGGTCTTAGAAATAGGAAAAAAAATCCATAACATCCATCCGCCCCCACAAATGACCCGGGACAGCCAATCAGTATTTGAGAAGCAGGACAGAGCGGGATGCAGCACTTTCCGATTTCAAATGATGTCACAGAGACACAGGATAAAGCAGTGTGGTTTTCGGGCCCCCACCTGGCTCCGTTGGTTAAGCATCCGACTCCTGACCACACCTCCTGTCCCGATATTAGGGGTGGTGAGTTCTAGCCCTGGGCTGGGCCATGGACGAGGCATGGAGCCTATGTAGGCAAACCAGTCCCATGGCGGGTGGTCCCAGTATAAGCTGAATGAGCAAAACAGAGAGTCCAGAAGGAAATGTGCTGTGATACAACTGATTTTTTAACTTAATTTAAACCCAGTTAATTAACGGATAGTGTATTATACTTTCAGAGGAAGAATTCAGGGTTTCACCAGTTGGAGATAACAGCAGTGCTCATGATATCACATGCCCTCCTTCATGCCGGTCTCCTGTTAACCCACCCCCCGCCTCCAACGACCCTCAGTTTGTTTCCTATCATTAAGAGTCTGTATTTCCTGCAACTGTTTTCATCTTGTTTTTCCTTCCCTTCACAGTTGTTATATGCTTTGCTTCTTTAATCCCACTTATGAATGACACCACACGGTCATTCTCTTTCCTGACTGACTTATTTCACTTAACATGATCCCTCTAGTTCTATCCACGTCATTGCAAATGGCAAGATTTCTTTCTCTTTGATAGCTGAATACCATTCCTCTCTCTATGACCATCATTTATCTCCCATCCTTTTTAGCCATCATCTGCCCGAGGGCACCGAGGCTCCTCCCACAGTGTGGCTACAGTTGACCCAGATACTGTGAACATCAGGACATGCAGGTGTCCCGATTCTCACTGCATCTGTATCTTTGGAGTAAGCTCAGGCCGCTCACCTGCTGGTCGCAGGGCGGCTCTATTTGTAACTTCCTGAGGAGCCTCCACACTGTTTCCAGGGTGGCTGTACCAGCCCGCAGTCCCGCCCACAGTGGAAGAGGGTTGAGTGAGTTTTGTGGGATGTGGTAAAAGTCTGGTCCACATTTCATTTCGCGTCCTGTGGGCTCCAATCCCTTGTCCTTTAGTATTACTGGGGAAGCCGGGTGTTGGGCTCTGTTTCAGTGAGACGTTTCCGAAGCTAACAGGCCACAGCTGGAGCCTGAAAGGAGGCAGGTGCTGTCCCTGAAGCACCTGCTGCCTCCTGCACAGCCTCCTACAACGCCTGAGCGTCCCGCAGGGGGCGCCCGAGCCGAGGCCCCACCCAGGGGGCATGAATGGGCAGTAGGCCTAATCTGCCTGCAATAACAGGAGCAAGCCTGTGCTGGGGTAGGCCTGAGGAGGACGTGGGGAAGCGTCCACGCTGATGAGCCGCAGCTTCAGGAAATTGTGGGCTTGCATCCAGGCTGAAAGGAGCCCCTGGGCCACTCAGGACCCACGGGGAGTCTTCAGGAAGATATGGGCCCACATCCACGCTGACAAGAGCCCCTTGGCCACCTCAGGACATAAGTTGAGGCTTCTGGAAGTTGGGGTCCGCATTCACGGTGACAGGAGCCCCGGTCTCCTCACAACCCTCAGTGATGTTCGGGAGGACGTTGGGTGACATCTACACAACAGAATGCTGACTTCTTTAGGACCCCCGGTGTTGACTTGGGGAAATATGGGATACGTCCATGTGGACAGAAGACCCCAGCCTTGTTAGGGCCTGTGGTGAGGCCTAAGAAACATGTGGGTGACCAATCCACACTGACAGGAGTCTCCAGCCTCCTCAGGACCCACTGTGAAGTTTCTGGAAGATTTGGGGTCACATCTATGCTGACAGGAGCCCCCAGCCTCCTCAGGTCTTATGGTGAGGCTGAGGAAAATGTGGGGCCACGTCAATCCTGACAGGACCTGGACTTTGGCTTCTGGAAATATGGGGCTGCGACTATGCTGACAGGAGCCCACAGCCTCCTCAGGATGCGCCGTGAGTTTTCTGGGGGATATGGGGCCATGTCCAGGCTGACAGGAGCCCCCGGCCACTTGAGGACCTGCTTGATTCTTCCAGAGGTTGTGAGGCATAGTCCTGACAGGAGACCCAGCATCCTCAGGACCCGCTGACTATGACTCAGGAACACGTGGGGCCACGTCCGCACTCACAGGAGCCCTGCTTCCTCAGGACCCCCTGGAGGACTCTGGAGGTGCCGTTGGGGGCCACGTCCACATCAGAAGGGACTACTCAGAACCACAGGGAAGTGAATGGGTAGAATGAATGGTAGGGCCAGGGGAGGGGAGGCAGTTGGTGGTTAGGCTTAGGTTAGATGTTAGGTGTTTGTGATTAAGCTTATGGTTACGGATTACAGGTTAGGGTGAGGGATAAGGGTAAGGGTCAGTGGTTAGGAGTTAGGATGGGGGTTAGGGATTAGGGAACGGGGATAGGGTTAGTGATAGGATTTAGAGTTAGGGTTAGGGTTTAGGCTTTAGGGATTAGGGCAGGAGGTTTGGAGGTGGGGTTAGGGTTATGGTTACAGTTAGGGTTGGGCTTAGGTTTGCATTTAGGGTTAGGGGTTAGGGTGTGAGTTAGGGTTAGGGGTAAGGGTTAGGGGTTAGGGTAAAAGGCTATGTTTAGGGTTAGGGCGAGGGTTAGGTTTAGGATAGGGGTTAGTGCTAGGTTTAGGGTTAGTGTTTAGTTAGGGATTAGGGTCAGGTCAGGGTCAGGGTATGGTTTTGGAAAAGGGTAAGAGATATTTTAGGGTGTAGTTTAGGAGTTAGTTTTAGGGTATAGGTTAGAGTACATTTGGGGTATGTGATAGGATTAGTATTAGAGGGTTAAGGTTAGGGTACAGGTTAAGGTTAGGAATAGGATTTGACTATATTAAGTTAAGATTAGGATTAGAGGTTAGGGTTAGATATAAGGTAGGGGTCAGGCTTAAGGGTTTAGAATAGGTTTAGGAGTTAGGGTGAGGGTTGGCAGAAAGGTTCAGTGAATGTCTTTTGGTCTTGGGGTTTGTGTTTGGTTTTCGATTAGTGATGGGTTTTGTTTAAGGGTTACGTTAACATTAGGCTTAAGTGTAAGGTTAGGGTTATATCTGTGTATGGTTAGAGTTTGGGTCTTGGCATGTGCCTGCACTCGGACTCCTAGTATTGGGCAGTTTAGTTTTATGCACTCTAGGTTTTGGGTTCAAAGATAGCATGACTCCACCAAGTCAGTGGCCTCCCCGGAGAATCAAAATACAGGCTTCTGCTGGGGTCAGAATAGACATGGCAGGCTTCTCCCGAGCTGAGCTAAGGAGGGGATTTGTGGGTCTAAAGACTCTTTATTTGGATTTTCAGTTGTCTTTCTGATATTATCTCTACTGCGCCCATGTTTCATCAATACTACCAATTATTATTTTAAAGTTTTACTTGAATTCCTGTTTGTAAACACAGTATGATATAGCTTCCGGTTTACCACATAGTGATTCAACCCTTGGATACAACGCCTGGTACTGGCCACAGGTGCCCTCCACTATCCCCATCCCCTGATTCCCCATCCCCATCACTTTCCTCTGGTATTTATTAGTTTATTCTCTGTGGTTAAGAGTGTGTTTTTTGTTTGCTTCTCTCATCCCCCCTCTGCCCCTTTGCCAGTTTGTCTGGTTTCTTAAAATCCACATGTGAATGCAATTGTATGGTATTTGGTATCTGTCTTTCTCTGACTGAGTTCATTTAGCATAAATCCTTTCCACTCCTTCCACGTCATTTCATCCCTTCTGATGACCGAGTAATGTCGCAGTGTGTATATTTACCACATCTTTCTGCCCATTCATCTGCCGATGGACATCTGGGCTGTATCCACAGTTTGGCTGTTGTTGATTATGCTGCTACAAACGCTGTGCTGCGTGTTTAGAATCTACTAAAGTACTTTTGTATCCACGGGGTAAATACATAGCTCTGCAATTTTGGAATGGTAGGGTAGCTCTATTTTTAACTTCTTTTTTAAAAAAAATTTTTATGATAGTCACAAAGAGAGAGGCAGAGACACAGGCAGAGGGAGAAGCAGGCTCCATGCACTGGGAGCCCGACTTGGGATTCGATCCAGAGTCTACAGGATCATGCCCTGGGCCAAAGACAGGCACCAATCCACTGCACCACCCAGGGATCCCCTTTTTTAACTTCTCGAGGACCATCCACACTGTTTTCCACAGTGGCTACATCTTTTTGCATGCCCTCCAGGAGTGTAAAGGTGCTACCCCTTCTCCATAGCCTCACCAACACCTGTTGTTTCTTGTGTTGTTAATATTAGCCATTATGACGGTTGTCAGGTGACATATAATTGTGGCTTTGGTTTGCATTTCCCTGATGATGGGTGATGCTTAGTGTCTTTCCGTGTGTCTGGTGGCCATCTGGCTGTCTTGTCAGAGACAAAGTCCATTCATTTTTCTGCCCATCTCCAGTTGCATAATTTGTTTTTAGGATCTTGAGATTTATATTTCCTTTATGTGTTTTGCATACTAACTCTTCATTGGATGTGTTGTTTACCAATTACTCCTTTCATTTTGTATGTTGCCCTTTAGCTTTGGTTTTTTCCTTCACTTTGCGGAAGCTTTTCAATTTGATAAATTCCCAATAGTATTTTTGCTTTTGTTTCCTCACCTCAGAGGCATATCTAGAAAGAAGATCCAGGGATCTCTGGGTGGTGCAGCGGTTTAGCGCCTGCCTTTGGCCCAGGGCCCGATCCTGGAGACCTGGGATCGAGTCCCACGTCAGGCTCCCTGCATGGAGCCTGCTTCTGTCTCTGCCTACGTCTCTTTCTCTCTCTCTGTGTGTGTGACTATCATAAATAAATAAAAATTAAAAAAACCAATTTATATATATATATATATATATATATATATATATAGAGAGAGAGAGAGAGAGAGAGAGAGAGAGAGAGATCCAATGGCCAATGTCAAAGACGTTGCTGCCTATCTTTTCTTCTTTGTATGGTTTCAAGTCTCACATTTAGGTCTTTCATCCATTTTGAATTTATTTTTTATATATATGGTGTAAGAAAGTGGTCCAGTTTCATTCTTCTGCATGTGGCTGCCTGGTTTTCCCAATACCATTTGTTCTTATCCTGGGGTCAGGGTTAGGGTTTGTTGAAGAGACTGTCTTTGTGTTTTGGATATTCCTTCCTGCCTTGTTGTCGATTAATGGATCATAGAGTTACAGGTTTGTATCTTGTTTCGGATTTCCATTCTGTTCTATTAATCTAAGCATCTCCTGTTGGGAGATTCTTGATTACTGATTCAATTTCTTTGCTGGTTATCTGTCTGTTCAAGTTTCTTATTTCTTCCTTTTTCATTTTTGCTATGTTATATATTTCCAGGAATTGATCTATTTGTTCCAGGTTCTAGGTTGCTGGCATATAATTTTTCATAATGTTCTCTTATAATCGTTTGTATTTCTCTAGTGTTGGTTGTAATATCTCTTTTCTCATTTGAGATTTTATTTTGGTCCTTTCATCGTTTATCTTTTTTCTTTTTTAAGGATTTATTTATGGATTCATGAGAGACACAGAGAGGCAGAGGTATAGACACAGGGAAATTGAGGCCCCATGCGGGGAGCCTGATGTGGGACTTGATTCCCCCAAGAACCCTGGATGATGACCTGAGCCAAAGCAGATGCTCAACCACTGAGGCACCCAGGTGCCTTGCTGATTCAAATCCTTTGCTAGTTATGGGTCTGTTCACATTTTTTATTTCTTCCTATTTCAGTTTTGCTCGTTTGCACATTTCTAGGCATTTGTC
The DNA here is from genome assembly GCF_053574225.1 of Canis aureus. Taxonomy (NCBI): domain Eukaryota; kingdom Metazoa; phylum Chordata; class Mammalia; order Carnivora; family Canidae; genus Canis; species Canis aureus. The sequence goes on from NC_135617.1 coordinate 73,373,164, forward strand.
CATTTCCTCCAGTTCTCCCAGTATGTTAGCATATAATCTTTCATAGTATTCCCTTATAATTGTCTTATTTTTCTGGTGTTGATTTGATCTCTCTTCTCTCATTTGTGGTTTTATTTATTTAGGTATTTTCTCTTTTCTCGTTGATAAGGCTGGCTAGGCCTTGATGCATTTTCTTAATTATTTTGAAGAACCATCTCTTTGTTTCGTTATTCCATTCTACTGCTTTGTTGTTTCTGTATTGTTTATTTGTGCTCTCATCTTTATTTTCCCCCTCTTCTATAGGCTTTAGGCTTTGTTTACTAATCATTCTCCAGCTTCTTAAGGTGTAGGGTTAGGCTATCTATTGGAGACTTCTTGTTTCTTGAGGTAGGCCTGTATTGCTATGTGCTTCCCTCTTAGGACTGCCTTTGCTACATCCCAGAGGTTTGGAGAAACATGTTTTCATTTTCATTTCTTTTAAATTTCCTCTTTAATTTCCTGGTTGCTCCATTCATTCTCTAGTAGGATGTTCATAATCTCCACATATTTTTGGTCTGTCCAAATTTTTTCTTACTCATGACTTCGAGTTTCATAGAGTCGCGGTCCGAAAATGTACAGGGTGTGATATCAACCTTCTTGTACCTGTTGTACCTGTTGAGGGCTGATTTGTGGGCCATGATATGACCTGTTCTGGAGAATGTCCCATGTGCAATTGAAAGGAATGTGTATTCTGCTTTAGGAAGAAATGTTCAGACTATATCTGTTGAGTCCCTGTGGTCCAGTATGTCAAGGTTATTTTTCCCTTGTTGATTTTCTGTATAGACGATCTGTCCATTGCCATAAGTGGGTGTTAAAATCCCCTGTCATTGTATTATTATCAGTGAGTTCCTGTAAGTTTGTTGTTAATTGGTTTCTATATTTAGGTACTGCCATTTTGGCAGCATAAATATATAGTTGTTTGATCTTGATAGAGAGTCTTTTTAATTATGAAATAATGCCCTTCTTCATCGCTTGTTACAGTATTTGTTCTTTCTTTTTTGAAATGTAAATATTTTATTTAGTTATTCATGAGAGATACACAGAGAAGCAGAGGCAGAAATATAGGCAGAAGTACAGGCAGGCTCCCCAAATGGAGGCCGATGTGGGACTCGGTCCTGGGATCCCCAGGCATACAGGCACGGGGATGATGGGCGGAGGAGGGGTCCCGGAACACGGCCTGCCCCGGCCCCCTTGACAGAGGGAGCACAGACATCTGGGTGGCTTTGCACAGAAACTGATGACCTGAGGCTTCCTGGCTGTCACTCTGTCCCAGCCCCTCCTGGCCCGCGGGGCACAGCCTGAGTCCCAGTAAAGTCTGTCAGGTCCTGAAACTGGCATCCGGCCGCCCCTGGAAGTCACATGGGGAGGTCAGCTGGGTGTGGATGGTGGCGCCCCTGCAGGGGCTGGTGGGGCCTGGGTGGTGCCCCCTCCTCCTCCCTGGGGGTCTCTCCAAGCCCCGTGCACAGTGTTCTGGGAGACACAGAAAAGGGCTGGCTGTGCATTTTCGCACCACAACACTTTATTGACTTTCTACAGCAAATGGCCTCAGAGCCGAGGGTGCACGCCTTCCCCTAGGGACGGAGAGCTTTCTGTCCTTTAGGGGAGGGCAAGAATGACACGGGTTGGGGGGTGCTGGAGTCCCCCACGTGGGAGCATGTGTGGAATCCGGGTGGGGGCGTGTGTCCTGAGGTTTCAGCCTGAGAGACGGTTCTGAGGAGAGCAGAGCTGACCTGGACCTGCAGCTCATGGGCTTCTGTGCTGGGTCCCCGCAGGGCAGCTGGACCCCGGCCTCGGGATCCCAGGTACCCCAGCACCTGGAGCAGCCTACCTCCTGGTGTGAGTATGGGTGAGGCCCACCAGCCTACCCCTGCTCTCCCTACACTGGTGTGTCCCAGGATCCAAAGGGCGCCCTAGGTCAGTGACGTGGATCGGTAGGGTATGCCCAGGGCCCAAGAGGCCACATCCAGCTGTGAGACGGCTTGCTCAGCCCGGGGCCGGAATCCAGGGCTGGCCAGGGCCATGGGGGGCTGGATCCCATTAGTCTTTGTGTTAGGCCTGGGGGGGCTCAAATCAACTCAGCCCCCACAGAGCCCGGGGCCAGGTCAGCTCAGGTTCCTATGGGTTAGGGACTGGTGTCCTGTGCAGGGTGTGCCGCCCTCCAGGAGGGACAGTGGGCGGAGGCAGGACACTGTGGATCCTCTGCACCACTCACCTGCACCCACCCTGTCGGGGGCTCCCTGTCTTTCCAGCTCCCTGCAACCCCTGAGTACTCTATGGGACACCCGGGCTTCTGATGGGATCACGGTATACAGAGAAACTCGGGGAGGCTGAGCATGTCCCACAGGGGACATCTGCACCAGGTCGTTGCTAGGGGTAAATGGTGTGGGGGTGGATCCTGTGGGAGCAGGGGTATGATTGTGGTGGAGTGTGGGGGATGGTGTAGGGGGGATGGTGTTGGGGTATAGTGTGGGTCGGGATTGTGTGGGGCTGTGTGGGTGTGAGGGGGATCATTTAGGTGGGATGCCTTTGGGGATGATGATGTAGGGGGATGGAGTGGGAGTGGGGAATGAGGGGGATGTCGTGGGGGGCCTGCGCACACAGGGTATCTCCTTCCCCTAAGATGCACAAGGAGACGTCTACAGTTAAAGGCGACCCCAGTCTGGGGTTTGTTGTGACACCTGCCCCTGGGGCACCGTGTGGTCAGTGCAGGGCCGTGGCTGGACCGGGGGCATTATCTGGGGGTCATCATAATATGCATGCTTTCAAATTGCAAATTGTCTCAAATTAAATGCATAGAATTTAGAAATATATAAAGCACCGAGAGTGGGTGTCACTCTGACCCGTCCAACCCTCATGGGATCGATGTGTATCCTGCTCCAGCCGCGGCCATGCACCTGGCCCCCAGGTCCGGTTCCTGCCCCCCACATCCCCCACCCCATCCCCTGCTTCTCATGGGGCCGTCCCTCTCCCCTTTGGTGTTCAGCTCCCATGGCAACCCCTGGAGGCCCCATCCTAGTGGCCTCCTCATCCCTGAGGCCCAGAGGGGTGGGCACGGTGGTCATCCCAATCACCCTACCATGGAGTGGTGTGTTGTTGGCTGCTGTTGCTCCCCCTGGTGTCAGAGACCCCGTTTTCCCTACACAGAAGCCCCCGGGGCCCCAAAGCCCCCTGGCTCAGCAGCCTCACCCGACCCCTAGCAGTCCTAATATATGATGTGGCTGCCGAACGTCCTGTTGACGTCCGGGTCTACCTGCGTGATGTCCCTGGACATTTCCGTCCTTCATTTCCTGTGGGAAAACCGGGGAGGAGAAGCAGGCGTCAGGGACAGACCCCGACCTGTCACGAGCTGCCATGTTGGGCAGGGAGCCCTGTGGTCACCATGGGAGTGTGTCCTGCCAAAACCTCCTTCCTTCCTCTGGGATGCCAGGGATGGGGGGAGTCCCCACCGTGCCCGTGGGACTTTTGTGAGGGCCTGTGCCCAGTTGTTGTGGGCGGGGAGGTGAAGGAGTGTCAGCCTGGTTGGGAGGGAATAGGGGTTCAGCCAAGGGGGGAGGGGACATGGGGGTATTGTGCCCAAGATTATGAATCCGAGAAACCACTAAGGAGCTGACATTGATGCAAACATACAAGGGTTGAATTCCAAACTCGAGTTTGCGTCCCAGTACACCCAACACAGCGGAGCAGGGACTAGGACCCGGAGTTGGGTTTTAGCTTAGTTTTAAGGGCTGGTCTCAGGGACCTCCAGAAGGGCTGGAGCAATTCCTCAAGTTATGTTTACATTTTGATATGGGACTCAAGGGCATTGAGCTCTGCTCTCATTCTAATAGGGGCTTCCTGCCCTTGGCCTGGGCTCTGTTTTGATTCTATTGTGGGGCTTTCTAGGACATTAAGCTGTAAACTTTTGTTTTTTTCCTATAACTGAAATAATGTAAATTTCAGCTCTTCTTCACAGGGGCCTGGGATGGCTGGACTTGTTCGAACACTGAACTTAAAGTAGAAAGGCCTTCATTTTCTCAGCCTCCATGTGTCCTGTCCCATCCTATCTAGTTCCTTCCCCCTTCCCAAGAGCTCCTAAGAGAGCAATTGCAAATGACCTCAGCGTGGCATCCTGTGTTGGGGGACAGGCCCAGTGATTGTGATCAGGAAGACCTGGTGTGTGGGTGTCCCAGCTGTGCAGCAGGATTCGATGCTGCTGACTCTTATTCCCTAAGGCTATCTTGACAACTGACTTCGTACATAGAAAAACTCTCCTTTGTCTTTAAAAGATGAGGAGCGGGTCAAAGTGTTTTTTCTCTGCCCATCTGATTGCTCAGATTCCAATGTGAGACGTATTTCCTGTTAATAAGGATAATTTACTATCCGTAGTACTATGGTTAAAATATTCTGACACAAGTAGTTCAGGGGGATGAGGGTTTCTCATCTCTTTCTTCACAGCTCAGTCACTCCTCAGGAAATGCATCTTTATGGATTTGGAAAGTACTGGAGACGTTATTACCAATGGTCCTATTATTATGTGAAGGATTCTTCCCTGAGATTCTTCCCCTGTTTCAACTGACACTGAAACACTGTGAACTCTTTTGAAGACAAATGTCAAGGAAATAAATGTTATGCATTGCTAATTTTAAATGCACTTGCAATATGGTGTCTATTGTACTAGAAGTATTTTTATCTGATTTTTGCTATTTATTATCCTTTACTGCTTTTCAGGTTGAGGAGGCATTATACGTGTTCATAAGTGTTTTTCTTTCCTTCTGATCTAAAATTCTTACTATGTTTCCATCAAAGGAACTCTTTAAGAATAAGGCAAAGTTAATTCAACTATTCTTAAAATGTCTTCACACTTGGAGCCTGATTCATTTAAGTCAATTTTCAAAATAAATCTTATTTATTAGGAAAAAAACAAAGATTTATAGGGAAATTGAGAAGATACTACAGTGCATTCACAAGCACTTGCACTCAATTTATCCAATTATTGATATCTTATATTAGTACGGTACAAATATTAGCTAATGAATCAATATTAAAATAGTCACAATAACTAAAGACCATACTTTATTCAGATTTCCTTAGTTTTTGCCAAGTTACCATCCCTCATATCACATTCCATTTTTCCTCCTGTTTTCTTAGGCTCCTCTGGATTGTGACAGTCTTTCAGCCTTTCCTTGTTGTTGCACTAGAACACTTTGAGAAGTAGAGTATTTTGTAAAATTTCCCTCAGTTGGGACATGTCTCATTTATCTCATGATTGAACAGTTTTTATGGATTATATACAGAGATATACTGCCATTTTCATTATATCATATAAAGGATAGATACTATCAATAGGATTTATCAGTCTTGGTATCAATCTGATGATCTTGCTGAGGTAGCATTTGTCACCTTTCTCCGCAGTAAACTGATCCTTTATTATTATTATTAATTATTATTATTATTATATTATCAATATTATTTTAAGTTTTTCACATTATATTTTGTAGAAGGAAGTTACTATGTGTATTCCACACATAAGAGTGGGAAGCTATGCTCATGAACTTGACGGTGGAATGTCTGCAAAAATTGTTTGAAATACTTCTACATGGGAGATTTCTCTTCCTTGTGGGTTTGTTTCTTAAAATAAATATATTTTTTATTTATTTGAGAGGGAGTGGAGAGAAAAAGCATGAGCGAGAGGGGCAGAGAGAGAGGGAGAAACAGGTTTCCTGCTGAACAGATAGCCTGCCTTGGGACCTGGATCATGATCTGAGACTAAGGCAGAAGCTTAACTAACTGAGCCACACAAGTGCCACTCTTCTTTCCTTCCTTCCTTCCTTCCTTCCTTCCTTCCTTCCTTCCTTCCTTCCTTCCTTCCTTTTTCTTTCTTTCTTTCTTTCTTTCTTTCTTTCTTTCTTTCTTTCTTTCTTTCTTTCTTTCTTTCTTCTTTTAATAATAATTTTATTTTTTATTGGTGTTCATGTCGCCAACATACAGAATAACACCCAGTGCTCATCCCGTCAAGTGCCCCCCTCAGTGCCCGTCACCCATTCACCCGCACTCCCTGTCCTCCTCCCCTCCCAGCATCCCTCGTTACTTTCTCAGAGTTAGGAGTCTTTATGTTCTGTCTCCATTTCTGATATTTCCCACACATTTCTTCTCCATTCCCTTATATTCCTTTTCACTATTATTTATATTAACGCATTGAATGACAACATACTTTTGTCCTTCTCTGATTGACTTACTTCACTCAGCATAATACCCTCCAGTTCCATCCACATTGAAGCAAATGGTGGGTATTTGTCGTTTCTAATGGCTGAGGAATATTCCATTGTATACATAAACCACATCTTCTTCATCCATTCATCTTTCGATGGACACCATGGCTCCGTCCACAGTTTCGCTATTGTGGACATTGCTGCTATACACATCAGGGTGCAGGTGTCCCAGCGTTTTATTGCATCTGAATCTTTGAGGTAAATCCCCAACAGTGCAATTGCTGGGTCGTAGGGCAGGTCTATTTTTAACTCTTTGAGGAACCTCCACACAGTTTTCCACAGTGGCTGCACCAGTTCACATTCCCACCAACAGTGTAAGAGTCTTCCCTTTTCTGCGCATCCTCTCCAACATTTGTTGTTTCTTGCCTTGTTAATTATCCCCATTCAGTGGTGTGAGGTGGTTCTCATTGTGGTTTTGATTTGTATTTCCCTGATGGCAAGTAATGCAGAGCATTTTTCCATGTTCATGTTGGCCATGTCAATGTCTTCCTCTGTGAGATTTCTCTTCATGTCTTTTGCCCATTTCATGATTGCATTGTTTGTCTCTTGGTGTTGATTTTAAGATGTTCTTTATAGATCTTTGAAACTAGCCCTTTATCTGATACGTCATTTGCAAATATCTTCTCCCATTCTGTAGGTTGTCTTTTAGTTTGGTTGACTGTATCCTTTGCTGTGCAAAAGCTTCTTATCTTGATGAAATCACAATAGTTCATTTTTGCTTTTGTTTCTTTTGCCTTCGTGGATGTATCTTGCAAGAAGTTACTGTGGCCAAGTACAAAATGATGTTGCCTCTGATCTCCTCTAGGATTTTGATGGACTCTTGTCTCACATTTTGATCTTTCATCCATTTTGAGTTTATCTTTGTTTATGGTGAAAGAGAGTAGTCTAGTTTCATTCTTCTGCATGTGGATGTCCATTATCCCTGCACCATGTATTGAAGAGACTGTCTTTCTTCCAATGGATAGTCTTTACCCCTTTATCGAATATTAGTTGACCATAAAGTTCAGGGTCCAATCCTGGGGTCTCTTTTCTGTTCCACTCATCTATTTGTCTGTTTTTGTGCCAGTACCACACTGTCTTGAACCACAGCTTTGTAGTACAACCTGAAATCTGGCATTGTGATGCCCCCAGATATGGTTGTCTTTTTTAAAATTCCCCTGGCTATTCAGGGTCTTTTCTGATTCCACACAAGTCTTTTTTTATGATAGTCACACACACACACACAGAGAGAGAGAGAGAGAGAGGGACACAATCAAAGTGGGAAGCAGGCTCCATGTACCGGGAGCCTGACATGGGATTCGAACCCAGGTCTCCAGGATCGTGCCCTGGGCCAAAGGCAGTTGCCAAACCGATGCACCACCCAGGGATCCAGATTCCACACAAATCTTAAAATACTTAGTTCTAAATCTCTGAAGAAAGTCCATGGTATTTTGATAGGGTTTGCATTAAACCTGTACATTGCCTTGGTAACATTGACATTTTCACAATGTTAATTCTGCCATTCCATGAGCATGGAATATTTTTCCATCTCTTTGTGTCTTCCTCAATTTCTTTCAGAAGTGTTCTATAGTTTTTAGGGTATAGATCATTTACTTCCTTAGTTAGGGTTATTCCTAGGTATCTTATGCTTTTGGGTGCAATTGTAAATGAGATTGACTCCTTAATTTCTCTTTCTTCAGTCTCATTGTTAGTGTATAGAAATGCCATTGATTTCTGGCAATTGATTTTGTATCCTGCAACGCTACCAAATTCTGTATGAGTTGTAGCAATCTTGGGGTGGAGGCTTTTGGGTTTTCTAGGTACAGTATCATGTCATCGGCGAAGAGGGAGAGTTTGACTACTTCTTTGACAATTTGAATGCCCTGAATGTCTTTTTGTTGTCTGATTGCTGAGGCTAGGAATTCCAGTACTATGTTGAATAGCAGTGGTGAGAGTGGACATCCCTGTCTTGTTCCTCATCTTAGGGGAAAGGCTTCCAGTGCTTCCCCATTGAGCATGATATTTGTTGTGGGCTTTTCGTAGATGGCTTGTAAGATGTCGAGGAATGTTCCGTCCATCCCTACACTCTGAAGTGTTTTGATCAGGAATGGATGCTCTATTTTGTCAAATACTTTCTCTGCATCTAATGAGAGGATCATATGGTTCTTGGTTTTTCTCTTGCCGATATGATGAATCACATTGATTGTTTTATGAGTGTTGAACCAGCCTTGTGTCCTGGGGATAAGTCCTACTTGGTCATGGTGAATAATTTTCTTAATGTACTGTTGGATCCTATTGGCTAGGATCTTGTTGAGAATTTTTGCATCCATATTCATCAGCGATATTGGTCTGTAATTCTCCTTTTTGGCAGGGTCTTTGTCCGGTTTTGGAATGAAGGTGATGCTGGCTTCATGGAACGAATTTGGTAGTACTCCATCTCTTTCTATCTTTCCAAACAGCTTTAGTAGAATAGGTATGAATTCTTCTTTAAACGTTTGATAGAATTCCCCTGGGAAGCCATTTGGCCCTGGACTCTTGTGTCTTGGGAGGTTTTGGATGACTGCTTCAATTTCCTCCCTGGTTATTGGCCTGTTCATTTTTTCTCTTTCTTCCTGTTCCATTTTTTGGTAGTTTCTGGCTTTCCATGAATGCGTCCATTTCTTCTAGAATGCCTAATTTATTGGTGTATACCCAACAATATATTAATAATTATAGCCAATAATATAATAATATTATAGCCAATAGTATGTTTTAAAAATCATTTTATTTCCTTGGTGTTGGTAGTGACCACTCCTTTCTGATTCATGATTTTATTAATTTGAATATTCTCTCTCTTCTTTTTAATAAGGTTTATCTATCTTATTAATTCGTTCAAAGACCCAACTCCTCGTTCTGTTGATCTGTTCCACAGTTCTTCTGGTCTTGATTTCCTTGTGTTCTGCTCGAATGTTAATTAACTCTATTCTTCTGTTGGGTGTAGGATCTATCTGCTGTATTTTCTCTAGCTCCTTTATGTGTAAGGTTAGCTTTTGTATTTGAGTAGTTTCCGGTTTTTGAATGGATGCTTGTATTGTGATGTATTTCCACCTTAAGGCTGCTTTTGCTGATCCCAAAGATTTTGAATGCTTGTATGTTCATTCTCATTAGTTTCCATGAATCTTTTTAATTCTTCCTTAATTTCCTGGTTGACCCTTTCGTCTTTTAGCAGGATGATCCTTCACCTCGACGTGTTTTAGGTCCTTCCAAACGTCTTGTTGTTATTTAGTTCTAATTTCAAGGCATTATGGACTGAGAATATGCAGGGGATGATCCCAATCCTTTGTTATCAGTTCAGACCCTATTTGTGACCCAGTATGTGGTCTATTCTGGAGAAAGTTCCATGTGCACCTGAGAAGAATGTGTATTCAGTTGAGTTTGGATGTAAAGTTCTTTAGATTTCTGTGAAATCCATCTGGTCCAGTGTATCATTTAAAGCTCTCGTTTCTTTGGAGATGTTGTGCTTAGAAGACCTATCGAGGGTAGAAAGAGCTAGATTGAAGTCACCAAGTATAAGATAATTATTATCTAAGTATTTCTTCACTTTGGTTATTAATTGGTTTAAATATTTGGCAGCTCCCGCATTCGGGGCATATATTGAGGATTGTTAAGTCCTCTTGTGGGATAGATCCCTTAAGTATGACTTAGTGTCCCTCTTCAACTCTCACTACACTCTTTGGGTTAAATTTTAGTTTATCTGATATAAGGATGGCTACCCCTGCTTTCTTTTGAGCACCATTTAAATGGTAAATGGTTCTCCAACAATTTATATTCAGATTGTAGGTGTCCTTTTGTCTAAAATGAGTCTCTTGCAGACAGCAAATAGGTGGGTCCTGCTTTCTTATCCAGTCTGAAACCCTGCGCCTTTTGATGGGGTCATTAAGCCTGTTCACGTTCAGAGTTACTATCGACAGATATGAGTTTAGTGTCATCATGATATCTCTTCAGTCCTTGTTTTTGTCGATTGTTCCACTGAACTCCTTCTTAAAGGGGAATTTTAAGAGTCCCCCTTAAAATTTCTTCCAGAGCTGGTTGGAGGTCACATATTCTTTCAGTTCCTGCCTGTCTTGGAAGCTCTTTATCTCTCCTTCCATTTTGAATGAGAGCCTTGCTGGATAAAGTATTCTTGGTTGCTTGTTCTTCTCATTTAGGACCCTGAATATATCCTGCCAGCCATTTCTGGGCTGCCAGGTCGCTGTGGAGAGGTCTTCTGTTACCCTAATGCTCCTCCCCATAAAGGTCAGGGATTTCTTTTCTCTTACTGCTTTAAGCATCTTCTCTATATGTTTGGAATTTGCAAGCTTCACTATTAAATGTCGAGGTGTTGGACGGTTTTTATTGATTTTAGGGGGGGATCTCTCTATTTCCTGGATCTGAATGCCTATTTCCCTTCTCAGATTAGGAAATTTTTCAGCTATGATTTGTTCAAATACTTATTCTGGCCCTCTGCCCCTTTCGGCGCCCTCGGTAACCCAAATTACACGTTGCTTTTTCTTCCTCAGGCTGTCGTTTATTTCCCTTAATCTGTCTTCCTGGTCTTTTAGTTGTCTGTCTCTTTTTTCCTCAGTTTCCCTCTTTCCATCAACTTGTCTTCTATGTCACTCCCTCGTTCTTCCACCTCCTTAACCCACATTGTTAGGACTTCTTGTTTATATTACATCTCATTCAATTGATTTTTAATTTCTGCCTGATTGGATCTAAATTCTGCAGTCATGAAGTCTCTTGAGTCCTTTATGCTTTTTTCTAGAGCCACCAGTAGCTGTATAATAGTGCTTCTGAATTGGCTTTCTGACATTGAATTGTAATCCAGATTTTGTAACTCTGTGGGAGAGAGGCCTGTTTCTGATTCTTTCTTTGAGGTAAGGTTTTCCTTCTAGTCATTTGCTGAGTGCAGAGTGGCCAAAAACAAATTGTATTGGGAAAAGGAGAAAAAGAGAGGAGAGAAAGAAGGAAAGAAAAGAGAAAAATGAAAAAGAAAAAAGGAAGAAAGAAGGAAAAAAGAGAACAAAAAGAAAGAAAGGGGGAAAGGGTGGGGAAGCAAACAGAAATGAAAAAGAAACATGGGGGAGTATCTTCTTATTCTATATACTTTAAGTCCCTTGACTTCCCCTGGAAATTATCCATCTAGCTGGTCTTCTGGGAGAGGGGCCTGTTGTGCTAATTTTCAGGTGTTAGCACTTGGGGGAGCTGCTCTGTCCCCTGCCTGGTGCAGGTCTCAGTGCAGGTAGTTTAAGCCGTGAGGCCCCAGGAGGCACAACCCCAGTGGCACCGGCCAGCTCTGGAAACCTGTATTCAGCCCCCACAGTAACTTGGGAGCAGTCCATCTGCAGGTCCTGGAGGCTCTGGGGCAGGGCCGCTGATCTGCTCAGCTCTGGGCAGGAGTGTCCTTGCTGTCCTGGGCCCTCCGGGCCTCTTCCTGTCTCGGGGGAGGCTGAATCCTGGGCTGTATCCCGGCGCCCTGTGCTCCAGGGCCTGCCCTGTTGGATTCTCGCTCCCGGCCGCATAGCCGCCTCACTGCGGAGCCACCGCCCAAGCCCCTCCAAGTTGCTCCCGGAGCCCCGCAGCCCCCTCCGCACGGAGCCTCTTCCCCTGCAGGAGGCGCCGCCACCAAGCTGCTCCTGGGGCCATGCAAAGTCCTCCACACAGAGCCACCGCCCAAGCCCCTCAGAGCTGGTCCAGGGTCAATGCATGTGCCCTGCAGCCCTTAGAGAGCTCGGTGCACTCTTCTGGGAGTGCTGTGTCTGTTAGTGTCCCAGGGAGCCCGAGGGCATCTCCGCTTTCCTGGGGTCCTTCTCTGACTCCTTGAAGGCGCCATTCACCCTGGAAGATTAGTGCAGCTCCTCCTTCTCCCAGGACAGAGCTCTTCTGTCCTGTGGGCACTCGCCCCGGCCTTAGCCCGGCTCCTTGCAGGGCCCCTCACCCTTGGATGTCTTTTGTTCTTTATTTATTTTTCCCATCTTCCTACCTTGATAGAATCACGAACTTTTCTCACTGTAGCATTCGATCTCGTTTCTGTTTAAATCTCAGGCCGAATTCGTAGATTTTCAGGATGTTTTGAAGGTTATCTAGGTAATTTCGAGGGGACAGGTGATTTGGGGACACTACACTTCCGCCATCTTGCCCCTCCTCCTCTATGTTGCCTTTTAGCTTTGGTTGTTTCCTTCACTTTGCAGAAGCTTTTCAATTTGATGAAGTCCCAATAGTATTTTTGCTTTTGTTTCCCGCACCTCAGAGGCATATCTAGAAAGAACATCCAATGGCCAATGTCAAAGACGTTGCTGCCTATCTTTTCTTCTTTGTATGGTTTCAGGTCTCACATTTAGGTCTTTCATCCATTTTGAATTTATTTTTTATATATATGGTGTAAGAAAGTGGTCCAGTTTCATTCTTCTGCATGTGGCTGCCTGGTTTTCCCAACACCATTTGTTCTTATCCTGGGGTCAGGGTTAGGGTTTGTTGAAGAGACTGTCTTTGTGCCTTTGGATATTCCTTCCTGCCTCGATGTCGATTAATGGATCATAGAGTTACAGGTTTGTATCTTGTTTCGGCTTTCCATTCTGTTCTATTGACAAGCGTCTCCTGTTGGGAGATCCTTGATTGCTGATTCAATTTCTCTGCTAGTTATATGTCGCTTCAAGTTTCTTATTTCTTCCTTTTTCATTTTTGCTATGTTATATATTTCCTGGAATTGATCTATTTCTTCCAGGTTCTTGGTTGCTGGCATATATTTTTTCATAATGTTCTCTTATAATTGTTTGTATTTCTCTAGTGTTGGTTGTTATTTCTCTTTTCTCATTTGTGATTTTATTTGGGTCCTTTCTCATCTTTTTATTTTTTCTTTTTTAAAGATTTTATTTATGTATTCATGAGAGACACAGAGAGGCAGAGGTATAGGCAGAGGGAAAATGAGGCTCCATGCGGGGAGCCTGATGTGGGACTTTATCCCCCATGTTCCCAGGTTCATGACCTGAGCCAAATCAGATTCTCAATCACTGAGGCAACCAAGTGCCTTGCTGATTCAATTCCTTTGCTAGTTATGGGTCTCTTCACATTTTCTATTTCTTCCTATTTCAGTTTTGCTTGTTTGCACATTTCTAGTATTTTGTCCATTTCTTCCAGGTCTCCCAGTTTGTTAGCATATAATTTCATAGTATTCCCTTTTAATTGTCTAATTTTTCTGGTGTTGATTGTGATCTCTCTTCTCTCATTTGTGATTTTATTTCTTTAGGTCTTTTCTCTTTTCTCTCTTTAGTTTTAAGATTTTATTTATTTATTCAAAGAGATGCAGAGAGAGAGAAAGAGGCAGAGACAGAGGCAGAGGGAGAAGCAGGTTCCATGCAGAGAGCCCGACATGGGACTCGATCCAGGGTCTCCAGATCACGCCCTGAGCTGCAGGCGGCACTAAACCACCACACCACCAGGGCTGCTCGGTCTTTTCTCTTTTCTCATTGATAAGGCTGGCTAGGGCTTTATCCATTTTATTAATTATTTTGAAGAACCAGCTCTTAGTTTCCTTATTCCATTCTACTGTTTTGTTGTTTCTGTATTGTTTATTTCTGCTCTCATCTTTATTCTTTCCCTTCTTCCGTCGGCTTTAGGCTTTGTTTCCTATTCCTTTTCCAGCTCCTTTAGGTGTAGGGTTAGGGTGTGTATTGGAGACTTCTTGTTTCTTGAGGTAGGCCTCTATAGCTATGTAATTCCCTCTGGACTGCCTTTGTTACATCCCAGAGGTTTGGAGAAACATGTTTTCATTTTCATTTGTTTTAAATTTCCTCTTTAATTTCCTGGTTGCTCCATTCATTCTCTAGTAGGATGTTAATAATCTCCACATATTTTTGGTCTGTCCAAATTTTTTTTTACTGTCGACTTCAAGTTTCATAGCGTTGTGTTCCAAAAATGTACAGCGTGTGATATCAACCTTCTTCTGCCTGTTGTACCTGTTGAGGGCTGATTTGTGGGCCATGATATGATCTGTTCTGGAGAATGTCCCATGTGCACTTGAAAGGAATGTGTATTCTGCTTTAGGATGAAATGTTCAGACTATATCTGATGAGTCCCTGTGGTCCGGTGTGTCAAGGCTATTGTTCCCTCTTGATTTTCTGCATAGATGATTGGTCCATTGCCATAAGTGTTAAAATCCCCTGTCATTGTATTATTATCAGTGAGTTCGTGTACGTTTGTTTTTAATTTGTTTCTATATTTAGATACTGCCATGTTGGCAGCATAAATATTTTGTTGTTTGACCTTGATCGAGAGTCTTTTTAATTATGAAATAATGCCCTTCTTCATCTCTTCTTACAACCTGAAATCTTCTTACAATATTTGTTCTTTCTTGTTTGAAATTTAAATATTTTATTTATTTATTCATGAGAGATACACAGAGGAGCAGAGGAAGAAACATAGCAGAGTGAGAGGCAGGCTCTCCAAAGGGAGGCTGATGTGGGACTCGATCCTGGGATTACAGGATCACACCCTGAGCCGAAGGCAGATGCTCAACCACTCAGCCACCAGGTGTCCCCCAGGGTTTCGTTTCAAATCTCGTTTGTCTGATATAAGTATGAGTCCTCCAGCTTTCTTTTGATATCCATTAGCGTGATAGATGATTTTCCATCCCCTGACTTTCAATCTGTTGGTGTCTATAGGTCTAAGGTGAGCATCTTGTAGGCAGTGTACAGATGGATGTTTTTTTAATAATAATTTTATTTATCAGAGAGACAGAGAGAGAGAGAGAGAGACAGACAGACAGACAAATATGCAGAGAGAGAAGCAGTCTCCCCACCAGGAGCCCAATATGGGACTTGATCCCAGACTCCAGGATCACACCCTGAGTCAAAGGCAGAGGCTCAACCCCTGAGCCACCCAGGCATCCCGGATCCACTTTTTAAGCTACTCTGATACCCTATATCTTTTGATTGGAGCATTTAGTCTATCAGCATTCAGAGTGACTATACAAAGATGTGAACTTTGTGCCTTTGTGTTACTGGTAGAGTTGGTGTTTCTGGTGACGTTCTCTGGGCCTTTCTAGTCTTTGTTGCTTTTGGTCTCTTTTTTTCCCCCACTAGAAGAGTCCCTCTTAAAATTCCTAACTGGACTGGTTAATTGGTCATGAACTCCTTTATATGTAGCCTGTCTGGGAAAATGTTTATCTCTCCTTCTGTCCTGTATGACACCCTTGCTGAAGAAAGTATTCATACAAATTGGACTGCAATAAAAATAAATTTAAAAACATAAAATAAATTCTTCTAATATGATTGAGGAAAATGGCATTTAGGAGGAAAACCAGAAGCAGAAAGAGAGGAGGACAGATTTCACCCTCCGTAGCCTTCACAGGGACCTGGTGTCCTTTCCAAGGAGGGGCCCCCCCTCCGGAGGATGCTTCCTGCCCCTCTGCCCTCCTTGTTGGAACACAGCAGTCACATCTCCGTGCCTCCAGCACCTCTGCAGTCATGGCTTATAGCGTTATCCATGTATCCTATTGGAGACCACAGTTTTGTGTATGTAAGCATCTGGCTGCTGTTTGACAACATTGGGGGGATTCCGACTTTTTTGGTTTTAAGGTGTGTGTGTGTCTCTCACATGCAGCTATCACGTGCAGCTATCTGATCCGCTGGCTGGGTCACCAAAAAACACCAAATTGGTTGGCACAACATCATTTCTGGTGCTTGCGCTGGGCGGTTAGCTGGGCTATCCTGGCAGACCCGGGGCTCACTCGTGCAGTTACTTTCAGCTGGAGGGTCAGCTGAGCTGGATGTTCTGGCTCTGCCACATTCTCATGTCCAGCAGTGGGTCTGGCCGCCCTGGCAGGCACGTGGGGTCCTCAGCTGTGTGTGCCTGGCGGCGCCCCTGCAGGGGCTAGTTGGGGCCTAGGTGGTGCCCCCTCCTCCTCTCTGCGGGTCTCTCCACGCCCCGTGCACAGAGTTCTGGGAAACACAGAAACGGGCTGGCTGTGCATTTTCACACCACAACACTTTATTGACTTTCTACAGCAAACGGGCTCAGAGATGTGGGTGCGTGCCTTGCCCTGGGGAGGGAGACCTCTCTGTCCTTTAAGAGGGGGCAAGAATCGCACAGAGTGGTGGCTGGGTGCTGGAGTCCCCCACCTGGGAGCATGTGTGGAATCCGGTTGGGGGTATGTGTCTTGAGGTTTCAGCCTGAGTGATGGTTCTGATGACAGCAGAGCTGACCTGGACCTCCACCTCATGGGCACCTGTGCTGGGTCCCCGCAGGGCAGCTGGACACCGGCCTCGGGCCCTCTGGGGCCCCAGCACATGGAGGAGCCCACATCCTGGTGTGGGTGCAGGTGGGGCCCACTGGCTTACCCCTCCACAACCCACACTGGGGTGTCCTGGGATCCTCAGGGCTTCCCTAGGTCAGCAACCTGGATCAGTGGGGCACCCCCAGGGCCCAGCAGGCCACATCCAGCTGTGAGAAGGCTCGCTCAGCCCGGGACCAGAATCCAGGGCTGGCCAGGGCCATGTGGGCTGGATCCCATTGGTCTTTGTGTTGGGCCTAGGGCGGGGGCTCAAATCACCCCAGCCCTCACAGAGCCCAGGGCCAGGTCAGCCCAGATCTCCATGGGTTAGGGGCTGGTGTCCTGTGCAGGGTGTGCCACCCTAAATGAGGGACAGTGGGCGGAGGCAGGGCACAGTGGGTCCTCTGCCCCACTCACCTGCACCCACCCTGTTGAGGGCTCTGTGTCTTCCCTCCTCCGTGCAACCCCTGGGTACTCTATGGGACACCCGGGCTTCTGATGGGAGCAGGGTATTCAGAGAATCCCGGGGAGTCTGAGCATGTCCCACAGGGGTACCTGCACCAGGTCCTTGCTGGGGGGCCGAAGGTGTGGTGGTGGATGTTGTGGGGGCATGGGTATGAAGGTGGTGGAGTGTGGGGGAAGGTGTAGGGGTGATGGTGTTGGGGTGTAGTGTGAGTGGGGATTGTGTGGGGCTGTGTGGGTGTTAGGGGGATGGTGTATGTGGGATGCCATTGGGAATGATGATGTAGGGGGATGGTGTGGGAGTGGGGAATGAGGGGGATGTCGTGGGGGGCCTGCGGACACAGGGCATCTCCTTCCTCTAAGATGCACAAGGAGACGTCTTCAATTAAAGGCGACTAGTCTGGGGTTTGCAGTGACACCTGCCCCTGGAGCACCGTGTGGTCAGTGCAGGGCGCTGGCTGGACCGGGGGCATCATCTGGGGGTCATCATAATATGTATGTTTTCAAATTGCAAATTGTCTAAAGTTAAATGCATAGAATTTAGAATAATATAAAGCACCGAGAGTGGGTGTCACTTTGACCCGTCCAACCCTCATGGGATGATGTGTGTCCTGCTCCAGCCGTAGCCATGCCTCCTGGCCCCCAGGCCTGGTTCCTCCCCCCACAACCCCCACACCATCCCCTGCTTCTCATGGGGCCGTCCCTCTCCCCTTTGGTGTTCAGCTCCCATTGCAACCCCTGGAGGCCCCATCCTAGTGGCCTCCTCATCCCCGAGGCACCGGGAGTGTGGGCACGGGAGTCATCCCCAGCATCCTACCATGGAGCAGTGTGTTTTTTGCTTCTATTGCTCCCCCCGGCCTCAGAAGCTCAAGTTTTCCCTACCCAGAAGGCCCTAGGCCTCCCTCAGGGCCCCAAAGCCCCCTGGCCCAGCAGCCTCACCTGACTCCCTAGCCATCCCAAAATATGGTGTGGCTGCCGAACGTCCTGCTGACGTCCAGGTCTACCTGCGTGATGTCCCTGGAGGAGACCAGGGCCTCCTCCTTCATTTCCTTTGGGAAAACCGGGGAGGAGGAGCAGGCGTCAGGGACACAGACCCCGACCTGTCACGAGCTGCCATGCTGGGCAGGGAGCCCTGTGGCCACCATGGGAGTGTGTCCTGCTGAAACCTCTTTCCTTCCTCTGGGAGGCCGGGCATGACAGGAGAGCCCACTGTACCCATGAGACCTGTGTGAGGGCCTGTGCCCAGCTGTTGTGGGCGGGGATGTGACTGAATGTCACCCTGGGTGGAAGGGAATAGGGGTTCAGCCAGGTGGGAGGTGACATGGGGGTGTTGTGACCAAGATTGCGAATCCGAGAAACCACTACGGAGCTGACATTGATGCAAACCCACAAGGGTTGATTTCCAAACTCAAGTTTGCGTCCAAGTACACCCGACACAGCAGAGCAGGAACTTGGACCCCGAGGTGGGTTTTTGCTTAGTTTTAAGGGCTTGTCTCGGGGACCTCCAGAAAGGCTGGAGTAATTCCTCAAGTTCTGCTTATATTGTGATATGGGGCCTTCAAGGCATTGACCTCTGTTCTCATTCTAATAGACACCTCCATCCCTTGGCATGGGTTCAGTTCTTATTCGATTGTGGGGCTTTCTAGGACATTAAGCTGTAAACTTTTTTTTTTTTTTTGCTGTAACTGAAGTAATGTAAATTTCAGCTCTTCTTCACTGGGGCCTGTGATGGATGGACTTGTTCGAACGCTGAACTTAAAGTGGAAAGACCTTCATTTTCTCAGCCTCATTGCATCCCCTCCCCTCCTATCTAGCTCCTTCACCTTCCCCGGAGCTCCTGAGAGAGCAATTGCAAATGACCTCAGCATGGCAGTGTTTGTTGGCGATCAGGCCTAGAGATTTTGGATCAGGAAGAGCTGGGGTGTGGGCATCCAGGCTGTGCTGCTGGATTCGATGCTGCAGACTCTTATTCCCTAAGGCTATCTTGACAACTGACTTTGTAGGTAGAAAAGCTGTCCTTTCTCTTTAAAAGATGAAGAGCATGGGGATCCCTGGGTGGAGTAGCGGTTTAGCGCCTGCCTTTGGCCCAGGGCGCAATCCTGGAGACCTGGGATCGAGTCCCGCATTAGGCTTCCGGTGCATGGAGCCTGCTTCTCCCTCTGCCTGTGTCTCTTCCTCTCTCTCTCTCACTGTGTGCCTATCATAAATAAATAAAATTTAAAAAAAATAAATAAAAGATGAAGAGCGAGTCAAAGCCTTTTTTCTCTGCTCCACTGATTGCTCAGATTCCAATCTGAGATGTATTTTCTGTTAATAAGGATAATTTACTATCCGTAGTACCATGCTTAAAATATTCTGACAAAAGTATTTCAGAGGGATGAGGGTTTCTCATCTCTTTCTTCACAGCTCAGTCACTTCTCAGGAAATGCATCTTTAAGGATCTGGAAACAACTTAGAGGCATTAATACCAATGGTCCTATTATTATGCAATGGATTCTTCCCTGAGATTCTTCTGCTATTTCAACCAACACTGAAACACTTTGAACTCTCTGGAAGACAAATGTCCAGGAAATAAATGTTATGCATTGCTAATTTTAAATGCACTTGCAATATGGTGTCTATTATAATTCAAGTATTCTTATCTGATTTTTGCTATTTATTATTCGTTCCTGCTCTTCAGGTTGAGGAGACATTATACGTGTTTATAAGTGTTTTTCTTTCCTTCTGATATAAAATTACTTTGTTCCCATCAAAGGAACTCTTTAAGAATAAGGCAAAAGTTAATTCAACGATTCTTAAAATGTCTTCACACTTGGAGACTGAATCATTTAAGTCAATTTTCAAAATAAAACTTATTTATTAGGAAAAAAAGATTTATAGGGAAATTGAGAAGATAGTACAGTGCATTCACATGCCCTTGCACTCAATTTCTCCAATTATTGATAAATTAATACGGTACAAATAATAGCTAATGAATCAAATTAAAATATTCGCAGTAACCAAAGACCATACATTATTCATATTTCCTTAGTTTTTGCTACTTTACCATCCGTAATATCACACTCTATTTTTCCTCTTGTTTTCTTAGGCTCCTCTGCATTGTGACAGTCTTTCAGCCTTTGCTTGTTGTTGTTGAACTGGAACACTTTGAGAAGTAGAGTATTTTGTAAAATTTCCCTCAGTTGGTACTTGTCTGTTGTTTATCTCATGACGAACTGTTTTTGTGGATTATATACAGAGATATACTGCCATTTTCATTATATCATATAAAGGATAGATACTATCAACAGGATTTATCAGTCTTGGCATCGATGTGATCATCTTGCTGAGGTAGTGTTTGTCATCTTTCTTCATAGTAAAGTGATTATTATTATTATTATTATGAGTTATTATATTATCATTATCATTTTAAGTTTTTCATAATATATTTTGTAGAAGGAAGTTACTTTGTGTATTCCACACATAAGATTGGTAAGCTATGCTCATGCACTTGAGGGTGGAATGTCTACACAAATTGTTTGAAATTCTTCTACATGGGAGATTTCTCTTCCTTGTGGGTTTGTTTGTTTGTTTTTCAAAGATGTTATTTATTTATTTGAGAGAGAGAGGAGAGAAAAAGCATGAGCAAGAGGGGCAGAGGGAGAGGGAGCAGCAGGATCCCTGCTGAACAGGGAGCCTGCCTTGGGACCTGGATCATGATCTGAGCCTAAGGCAGAAGCTTAACTGACTGAGCTACACAGGTGCCACTCTTTCTTTCTTTCTTTTTTTTAATAATAAATTCACATTTTATTGGTGCTCAATTTGCCATCATACAGAATAACACCCAGTGCTCATCCCGTCAAGTGTCCCCCTCAGTGCCTCTCACCCATTCACACCCAACCCCGCCCTCCTCCACTTCCCTCAGCCCTAGTCTTTTCCCAGAGTTTGGTGTCTTTATGTTCTGTCTTCCTTTTCTGTTATTTCCCACACATTTCTTCTCCCGTCCCTTATATTCCCTTTCACTATTATTTATATTCCCCAAGTGAATGAGAACATACAATGTTTGTCCTTCTCCGATTGACTTACGTCACTCAGCATAATACCTTCCACTTCCATCCACGTTAAAGCAAATGGTGGGTATTTGTCGTTTCTAATGGCTGAGCAAGGCCCACCTTTTCTCTCTCTTCATCTTCTGAGTCTCCTATGATATGAATGTTATTGTTTTAATAAGTGGCTGAGTTCCCTAAGTCTGCCTCTGTGGTCCATAAACTTCCTTGTTTTTAAGGCTTCCCCTTGGGACTGCACCTCAGTTATAGCATTTTTAACATTGGCCTGACTAGATTTTACTTTTATTTCTACAGTAAGGGATTCTCTAGTTTTCTTCTGTGCTTTTTGTCCAGCCCAGCTGCTATCTTTATAATCATTGTTTTAAACTGTAGTTAGACATCATATATGTGTATTGATGGACTTCCTGGCTGTGAGTACTACCTCATGTTATTTTATGGAGGTGAATTTCACCATCTCATTACTTTTTCCAGAAAAGAAAGAGGGAAGAAACAGAAAAACCAAGAAAATCAATAACAACTGCCCTCCAAAAAAAACACCTGATTATTTTGCCCAGCTTGTTAAAAGAGTCTAAATCCCAAGATATGAATCACAATTAAAGAACCATGAAAGTAAAAATGAGAAATAAATAAGGTACATACATAAAAATTAAAATAAGGCAATTAATAAAATAGCATCAAAGAAAATAAACGAAAATAAAGCAAAAAGTACAAAGGAAGCTAGACCCTATATTCCAGGCAGAGCTGAAGCTCTGCAGCCTCAGTGGTCCAAAAACTTGGTGGTAGCGAGTGGTCTGTGCCAGGTCTGGGGATGGGCCCTGGTGTACATCTGCCTGGAAGATTCACCTGTGAGGTCAGAGGCGGGGTGGGCATCAGCCATTCTGGCCTCCATCAGGCAGTGCTGTGCTGCTCCCTGAGACTCGGCGCAGATAGGCAGGATGCAGGTGGGGACGCAAGGTCCTCTGGCTCTGGGGCTAAGCATTCCACCCCCCAGTCTGCAGGCCCTCCACAGAAGAGCCCCCAAGCCCCCGGGTCTCCGCCGCTTCTCTCAGAACCCTGCTTTCACTCTGCTCACGTCCGAGCTTCTTTTGGTTTTGTTTTTTTTATCTCAGACTGTTGTGCCCAAGATTGAGAATCTGAGAAACCACCGAGAAGCTGTAAACAGCAAAGGTTCCACAACTGGAAGGGGGACGTCACACTGTCCCTATATGCTGAAGACGCGGTACTAGAAACAGGAAACCCGAGAGCCTCCACCAAAACCTGTTAGAAATAAGGAGTGAGTTCAGTAAAGTCAAGGGACACAAACTGACCCTACAGATCAGAGTAGCCTTGCTGTGTCCCGACAATGAGCACTCAGGAAGGAAAGGAAGGACGTGACGCCCTTCTCAGGAGCATCAAGGTGAATAAATAATGAGACTGAGGGATCCCTGGGTGGCGCAGCGGTTTAGCGCCTGCCTTTGGCCCGGGGCGCGATCCTGGAGACCCGGGATCAAATCCCACGTCGGGCTCCCGGTGCATGGAGCCTGCTTCTCCCTCTGCCTATGTCTCTGCCTCTCTCTCTCTCTCTCTCTCTGTGTGACTATCATAAATAAATAAAAAACAAAAAAACGTTAAAAAAAATAATGAGACTGAACCAAAGGAGCACAAGACATGTGCACTGAGCCATACCAGGCTCTGGGAGGCTGTCCTGGGCTTGTGGGGTGGGAGCCTCATCTTGTGAAAATGTCCACAGTTCCTGAAGCGACCCTCAGTTTCAATGTCATTCCTATCAAATCATGGTGGCAGATCTTAGAAATAAGAAAAAAAACCATAACATTCATTCCCCCCAACAAATGACCCCGAACAGCAAATCAGTATTTGAGAAGCACGACAGAGTGGGACGCATCACTTTCTGATTTCAAACGATATCACAGAGACACAGGATAAAGTAGTGTGGTTCTCAGGCCCCTGGCTGCCTCCATCGGTTAAGCATCCGACTCCTGACCTCACCTCTGGTCCTGATCTCAAGGTCGTGAGTTCTCTCCGTGGGCTGGGCCATGGATGAGGCATGGAGCCTACTTAGATAAACCAGACCCACGTGGGGTGGTCCTGGCATAAGCTGAATGAGCAAAACATAGAGTCCAGAAGGAAATGTGCTCTGATACAACTGATTTTTTTAACTTAATTTAATTTAAATCCAATTAATTAACATATATTATATTATACTTTCAGAGGAAGAATTCAGGGATTCACCAATTGGAGATAACAGCAGTGCCCGAGACATCACGTGCCCTCCTTCATGCTGGTCCCCTGTTATGCCCCCAACTCCAGCGACCCTCAGTTTGTTTCCTATCATTAAGAGTCTGTATGTCCTACATCTATTTTCATCTTATTTGTTTTTCCTTCCCTTCACAGTAGTTCATCTGCTTTACTTCTTTAATTTCACCTATGAATGACACCACACGGTCATTCTCTTTCCAGACTGACTTATTTCACTTAACATGATCCCTTTAGTTCTATACACATCATTGCAAATGGCAAGATTTCCTTCTCTTTGATAGCTGAGTACCATTCCTCTCTTTATGACCATCATCTATTTCCCATCCTCTTTATCCATCATCAGCCCGAGTACACCGAGGCTCCTCCCACAGTGTGACTAATGTGGACACGGCTGCTGTGGACATTAGGGTGCAGGTGTCCTGAGTCTCACTGCATCTGTATCTTCTGAGTGAGCTCCAGGCCTTTCAACTGCTGGTCGCAGGGCGGCTTTATTTTTAACTTCCTCAGGGGCCTCCACACTGTTTCCAGGGCTGCTGCACCAGCCCGCAGTCCCGCCCACAGTGGATGAGGGTATGTGACATTTCCAGGACGTGGTAAAAGTCTGGTCCACATTTCATTTCATGTCCTGTGGGCTGCAATTCCTTGTCCTTAAGTATTTCTGGGGAAGCCAGGTGTTGGGCTCCTTTTCAGTGAGAGGTTTCTAAAGCTAACATGCCCCATTTGGAGCCTGAAAGGAGGCAGGTGGGGTCCATGGAGCACCCGCTGCCTCCTGCACAGCCTCCTGCAGTGCCTGAGCTTCCAGCAGGGGCTGCCCGATACCAGGCCCCTCCCATGGGGTATGCATGTGCAGTAGGCCTCCTCTGCCTGCACTAACAGGAGCCAGCCTCTGCTGGGGAAGCCTGAGGAGGACGTGGGGACGCATCTACACTGATGAGCTGCAGCCTCCTCAGGACCCGCGGGAGTCTTTTGGTGGAAATTGGGCCGCGTTCACGCTGACAGGAGCCCCGGTCTCCTCAGGACCTGTGGTGAGGCTTTAGGAAGATGTGGGCCCGCATCCACCCTGACAGGAGCCCTAAGGCCACCTCAGGACCCACGGGAAGGCTTCAGGAAGATGTGGGCCCACATCCACACTGACAGGAGCCCTGAGCCACCTCAGGAACCGCGGGGAGGCTTAGGAAATTGTGGGCCCGCATCCATGCTGACAGGAGCCCCTGAGCAGCCTCAGGACCCGCGGGGAGGCTTCAGGAAGATATGGGCCCGCATCCATGCTGACAGGAGCGCCTGAGCCACCTCAGGACCTGCGGGGATGCTTCAGGAAGATGTGGCGCCGCGTCCACTCTGGCAGGAGCTCCCAGGCCCCTCAGGACATAAGTTGAGGCTTCTGGAAGCTGGGGGCCACATTCATGGTTATAGGAGCCCCGGCCTCCTCAGAACCCTCGGTGATGCTTCGGGAGGAATTGGGGCCACATAGACACAACAGGACTTTGACTTCCTCAGGATCACCAGTGTAGATTTGGGGAAATATGGGGATGTGTCGATGTGGACAGAAAACCCCAGGCTTCTCAGGGCCTGTCGTGAGGCCTACGAAAAATGTGGGTGCCACATCCACACTGACAGGAGTCTCCAGCCTCCTCAAGACCCACTGTGAATGTTTGGGAAGATTTGGGGCCATATCCATGCTGACAGGAGCCCCCAGCCCCCTCAGGTCTTATGTGAGGCTTGAGGAAAATGTAGGGCCACGTCAACCCTGACAGGAACCCTGTCCTCCTCAGGACCTGCACTTTGGCTTCGGGACATATGGGGCTGTGTCGATGCTGAGAGGAGCCCACAGCCTCCTCAGGACCTGCGGTGAGTTTTCTGGGGGACGTGGGGCCATGTCCAGGCTGACAGGAGCCCGCGGCCTCCTGACGACATGCTGTGAGGCTTCCAGAGGATGTGAGGCATAGTACACAGTGACAGGAGACCCGGCTTCCTCAGGACCCGCTGACTATGACTCAGGAACACGTGGGGCCACGTCCACACTCACAGGAGCCCGGCTTCCTCAGGACCCCCTGGAGGACTCTGGAGGAGCTGTTGGGGGCCACGTCCACATCAGAAGGGACTCCTCAGAACCACAGGGTAAGTGAAAGGGTAGAATGAATGGTAGGGTTAGCGGAGGGGGATAGTTGATGGTTAGCCTTAGGGTAGATGATAGGGGTTAGTGATTATGCTTATGGTTACGGATTAGAGGTTAGGTGAGACATAAGGGTAATGGTCAGTAGTTAAGAGTTAGGATGGGGGTTAGGGTAAGGGACAGGATTTAGTGTTAGGGTTAGGATTCAGGCTCTAGGGACTAGGGCAAGAGGTTAGGATTTGGGGTTAGCATTATGGTTAGAGTTAGGGTTGGGCTTAGGTTTGCAGTGAGGGTTAAGGGTTAGGGTGTGAGTTATCGTTAGGGTTTAGGGTGAGGGGTTAGGGTTATACTTAGGGCTAGGTTTAGGGTTAGGGCGAGGGTTAGGTTTAGGATAGGGGTTAGGGTTAGGGTTAGGGTTAGTGTTTGGTTAGGGGTTAGTGTTAGGGTCAGGTCAAGGTCAGGTTACGGTTTTCGAAGAGGGTTAGAGATACGGTCAGGGAGTGGGTTAGGGGTTTGTTTTAGGGTACGGGTTAGGGTAGAGTTTGGGGTATGAGATAGGATTAGTATTAGAGCGTTAGGATTAGGGTACAGGTTAAGGTTAGGAATAGGATTTGAGTACATTAAGTTAAGCTTAGGTTTAGAGGTTAGGGTTAGATTTAAGGTAGGGGTCAGGCTTAAGGGTTTAGAATAGGTTTAGGAGTTAGGGTGAGGGTTGGCAGGAAGGTTCAGTGAATGCGTTTCGGTCTTGGGGTTTTGCTTGGTTTTGATTACTGTTAGGTCTTGTTTAAGGGTTAGGTTAACATTAGGCTTAAGTGTAGGGTTAGGGTTATGTCTGTGTATGGTTAGAGTTTGGGTCTTGGCATGTGCCTGCACTGGTACTCCTAGTATCTTGGGCAGTTTAGTTTTATGCACTCTATTTAGGTTTTGGATTCAAAGATAGCCTGACTCCACCAAGTCAGTGGCCTCCCCAGAGAATCAAAATCCAGGCTTCTGCTGGGGTGAAGGCATGGCAGGTTTCTCCTGAGCTGAGCTAAGGAGGGGATTTATGGCTCTAAAGACTTTGGATTTTCAGTTGCTTTCTGATTTTATCTCTTGTGTGCACGTTTCATCAATACTACGAATTATTATTTTAAAGTTTTACTTGAATTCCTGTTTGTAAACACAGTATGATATGATATAGTTTCAGGTTTACCACATAGTGATTCAACCCTTGAATACAACGCCTGGTACTGGTCAGAGGTGACTTCCACTATCCCCATCCCCTGATTCCCCTTCCCCCCCACCTTCCTCTGGTATTGATTAGTTTATTCTCTGTGGTTAAGAGTGTGAACTTGGTTTGCTTCTCTCATTCCCTCCTCCTCCCCTTTGCCAGTTTGTTTGGTTTCTTAAAATTCACATGTGAATGCAATTGTATGGTATTTGGTATCTGTCTTTCTCTGACTGAGTTCATTTAGAATAAGTCCTTTCCACTTCTCCCACGTCATTGTAAATGACTTCATTTCATCCCTTCTGATGACCCAGTGATGTCGCAGTGTGTATATTTACCACGTCTTTCTGCCCATTCATCTGTCGATGGACATCTAGGGTGTATCCACAGATTGGCTGTTGCTGATAACACTGCTACCAACACTGGGCTACGTGTCCTTCTTCAAATCTACTAAACTACTTTTGTATTCTCAGGATAAATACCTAGCTGTGCAATTTTGGAATCGTAGGGTAGCTCTATTTTTAACTTCTTTTTAAAAAAATTTTTTATGATAGTCACAGAGAGAGAGGCAGAGGCACAGGCAGAGGGAGAAGCAGGCTCCATGCACCGGGATCCCAACGTGGGATTCGATCCCGGGTCTCCAAGATCGCGCCCTGGGCCAAAGGCAGGCGCCAAACCGCTGCGCCACAAGGGATCCCCTATTTTTAAATTTTCGATGACCTTCCACACTGTTTTCCACAGTGGCTGCACATCTTTGCATGCCCACCAGGAGTTTAAGGGGGCTACCCTTTCTCCATAGCCTCACCAACACCTAACACTGCACTGCACTGTTGTTTCTTGTGTTGTTAATTTTAGCCATTGTGACGGCTGTCAGGTGACATCTCATTGTGGATGTGGTTTGCATTTCTCTTCTGATGGGTGATGCTGAGTGTCTTTCCGTGTGTGTCTGGTGGCCATCTGGATGTCTTGTAAGAGACAAAGTCCATTCATGTCTTCTGCCCATCTGCAGTTGGATAATTTGTGTTTAGGATGTTGAGATTTATATTTGCTTTATTTATTTTAGATAGTAAATCTTTATTGGATGTGTTGTTTACAAATATCTCCTCTCATTTTGTATGTTGCCTTTTAGGTTTGGTTGTTTCCTTCACTTTGTGGAAGGTCCGGATTGGCTATATTCCCATGTGTGGCAGTGGGTCCTGCAATGCGCTGGCTGCTTACCTTCTCCCTGATGCCTCTCCAGCAGGGAGCCAGACCTCGGGCCACCCTTGCGGGAGCTCCTAAACACCAGCTGCCAATGGGGGGGGGTGCCCTGGGGCTTACTGTGTTTGGGAGTGTGTGTGGGAATGGGGCTAGGGTTCCTCGGTCCCCTGTACTGCCTGGCCTTCAGGCTAAGCCCCATGCTCACCCAGCCTCTAGTCACTAGGGCGAGGAGGGTATCCTCCACAGGCTGGTGTGAGAAATCTAGCACCACAAGGTGTGCTCGCTGAGTACACCTTGTGAGGGTGGCTCACGTGCATGAGCTGCAGTGTGGGACCCAGGAAATTTAACAAAAATCCCTTTCCCCTGGACAAGCAGAGCAGGAATGATTCAATTTTGTACTCCACCTGCCATCTCCCCTATGACCCCACATTACCTGCTTATGGCTTAAGGCGCTGCCCCACCCGACTCAAGCCGCTGGGCACAACCTAATCCGAAATCGGTTCATAATAATGTAACACTGCTTTGTGCCTCACAAAACTGCGTGCCAATTCTGACCAAAGTAATAGGCCAGTTCAAGTCGATACTATAGGGTAAAGTGTAATTCAATCGGCCACCTGCGTGTGGACCGACATGACTATGCATCTTTCAACGTTCCCATGGGACCCTAGCTCCTATAAAGCTGCTACGCCTTTTAGTCTCGGGGTGCAAGTCCCTACTCCTCTGTGTCGGGTGCACTTGGACCCAAGCTCCAGCTTGTAAAAAACCCTCGGGAGTTTGCATCGGTGTGGGCTCCTTGGTGGTTTCTCGGATTAGCAACCTTGGGCACAACACAAGGGCCTGTTGTCCTGACATCCCTTCCAGGGCCACACTACTGCCCCACAGGCCCTCTGTGCTCCAGGCACACAGGCACGGGGATGCGGAGAGGGGAGGAAGTGCCCCAGAACCCGGCCAGCCCCGGGTCCCTGGACAGAGGAAGCACAGACCTCCCAGGTCGCTTTTCACAGACCCTGGTGACCAGAACCTCTCTGGCTGTCACTCTGTCCCAGCCCCTCCTGGCCTGCGGGGCACAGGCTGAGTCCCAGTAACGTCTGTGGGGTCTGACCCTGGCATCTGGCCACTCCCAGAAGGCACGTGGGGACGTCAGCTGGGTGTGCCTGGCAGCACAACAGCAGGGGCTGTTTGGGGCGTGGATGTAGCCCCCCTCCTCCTCTCTCAGGGTCTCTCCACGCCCTCTGCACAAAGTCCTGGAAGACACAGAAACGGGCTGGCTGTGCATTTTCGCACCACAACACTTTATTGACTTTCTACAGCAAAGGGGTTCAGAGCCTAGGGTGAGCGCCTTACCCTAGGGAGGGAGACCTTTCTGTCCTTTTGGGGAGTGCAAGAATCACATGTGGGGTGGGGGCGGGTGCTGGAATCCCCCACCTGGGAGCATGTTTGGACTCCGGGTGGGGACATTTCCTGAGGTTTCAGCATGAGAGACGGTTCTGAGGACAGCAGAGCTGACCTGGACCTGCAGCTCATGGGCTCCTACGGTGGGTCACTGCAGGGCAGCTGGACCCCGGTCTCGGGCGCCCTGGGGCCCCAGAAACTGGTGGAGCCTGTCTCCTGGTGTGGGTGCGGGTGGGACCCACCAGACTAGCCCTCGTCTCCCCAACCTGGGGTGTTCTGGGATGCCCAAGCCTGCCCTAGGTCAGTGACCTGGATCTGTGTGGCACACCCAGAGCCCAAGAGGACACATTCAGCTCTGAGAGGGCTCTCTCCTCCTGGGGCCAGAATCCTGGGCTGCCCAGGGTCATCGGGGACTGGATCACGTTAGTCTTTGTGTTGGACCTGGGGGGGGCTCAAATCACCCCAGCCCCCACAGGCCCCAGGGCCAGGCCAGCCCGTGTCCCTCTGGGTTAGGGGCTGGTGTCCTATGCAGGGTGTGCCGCCCTCCAGGAAGGACACTGGGTGGAGGCAGGGCACAGTGGGTCCTCTGCACCACTCACCTGCACCCACCCTGTTGGGGGCTCCCTGCCTTCCCTCCCTCCTGCAATCCCTGGGTACTCTATGGGAAACCCGGTCTTCTGATGGGAGCAGGGTATCCAGAGAACCCCAGTGAGGCTGTATGTATGTCCCACAGGGGGCAGCTGCACTGGGTTCTTGCTGGGGTCGTTGGTGTGGGGGTGGATGTTGTGGGGGCAGGGGCATGATGGTGGTAGAGTGTGGGGAATGTTGTAGGGGGAAAGGTGGGGGGTATAGTGTGGGTGGGGATTGTGTGTGGGAGTATGGGTGTGAGGGGGATGGTATAGGTGGGA
Source organism: Canis aureus (assembly GCF_053574225.1). Lineage (NCBI taxonomy): Eukaryota > Metazoa > Chordata > Mammalia > Carnivora > Canidae > Canis > Canis aureus. Next base: position 73,403,281 of record NC_135617.1, read on the forward strand.
TGCCATTTGGGATGAAGATGAAGGGGGATGGTGTGGGGGTGGGGAATGAGGGGGTGGCATGGGGGGCCTGCCGACACAGGGCATCCACTTCCTCTCAGATGCACACGGATACGTCTACAGATAAAGGCGACCCCAGTCTGGGGTTTGCTGTGACACCTGCCCCTGGGGCCCTGTGTGGTCAGTGCATGGCGCTGGCTGGACCAGGGTCATTATCTGGGGGTCCTCATACTATGTATGTTTACAAATTGCAAATTGTCTCAAATTAAATGCATAGAATTAAAAATAAATAAATAAAAAAAAATAAATGCATAGAATTTAGATATATATAAACACGGAGTGTGGGTGTCACCCTGACCCGTCCGACCCTCATCGGACCGATGTGTGTCCTGCCCCAGACATGGCCATGCCGCCTGGCCCCCAGGTCCAGTTACTGCCCTCCACGTACCCCATCGCAGCCCACTGCTTTTCAAGGGGCCGTCCCTCACCCCTGTGGGCTTCAGCTCCCATGGAAACCCCTAAAGGCGCCAATGTAGTGACCTCCTCATCCCTGAAGCCCCGGGGGTTGGGACACGGGAGTCATCCCAGGCACCCTGCAATACAGTGGTGTGTTGTTGGCTGCTGTTGCTTCCCCCTGCCTCTTAAGCCCCGTGTTCCCTACCCAGAAGCCCCCGGGCATCCCCTGGGGCCCTGAAGCCCCCTGACTCAACAGCGTCACCCCACTCCCTAGCAGTTCCAAAACATGATTTTGCTGCCGAACGTCCTGTTGAGGTCCAGGCCTATCTGCGTGATGTCCCTGGAGGAGACGAGGCCTCCTCCTTCATTTCCTGTGGGATAACCGGGGAGGAGGAGCCGGCGTCAGGGACACAGACACCGGCCTGTCACCAGCTGCCATCGTGGGCAGGGAGCCCTGGGGACACCATGGGAGTGTGTCCTGCCGAAACGTCCTTTCTTCTCCTGGGAGGCCGGGGACGACCAGAGTGCCCACCGTGGCTCTGGGACCTCTGTGAGGGCCTGTGCCGAGCTGTTGTGGGCGGGAGGTGACTGAGGGTCAGCCTGGGTTGGAGGGGACAGGGGAACAGCCCAGGTAGGGAGGGGACTTGGGGGTGCTGTGCCCAAGATTGCAAATCGGAGAAACAACTAAGGAGCTGACACTGATGCTAACACACGAGGGTTGATTTACAAAATCCAGCTTGGGTCCAAGTATACCCCACACAGTGGAGCAGGGACTTGGACCCCGAGGTGGGTTTTAGCTTAGTTTTAAGGGCTGCTCTCAGGGACCTCCAGAAGGGCTGGCGGAATTCCTCAAGTTCTGTTTACATTTTGACATGAGGTCTTCAAGGGCATTGAGCTCTGTTCTCATTCTAATATGGGTCTTTCTGGGACCTTAAGCTGTAAGGTGTTTTTTTCTTTTTTTCCTGTAACTGAAGTAATGTAAATTTTAGCTCTTATTCACAGGGTCCTGGGATGGCAGTACTTGTGCTAACAGTGAACTTAAAGTGCAACGACCTCAATTTTCTCAGCCTCCACACAGACAAGTGACTGAGGTTTAAAACTTCAAATTTTAGGGGCTGCCCTGGTGGAGACCTGTGCTCTTCCTGCCCGGGAGTGTGTCCTCGCACTCCTGTCCTTTGCTGGCCTGTCCCAGGAACTGGGCCCCGTGACTGCACAGGGGTTTGTAGCTTATGGCCACCCAGGGCAGACAGCTGGCCTGAGTCCCGCTGCTGTCAGCCAGGTTCCTGCTCCTGTGCCTGGGAACAGTTGGTGCCACCGTCCTTGTGACCCCTGGGATCCTGAGCCTACCCTGTCGCTCCAGAGACTGCCCCCCACTTCTCCACCTAAATACCTTAAGGCTGGTGTGTCCCCCACTCTAGGAGACTTCTGAAAGTTCAGATTTTGTGCACTGCTGCTTATAATATTGTGCGTCGACCCGTCAAGCTGGCTCTCTGCTCTTGTGGGATCTGGGGCTGTGTCTCCCCAAGATCAACTAATTGATTTTTTTTAATATTTTTTTTTCTGTAATCTCTACAGCCAACATGGGGCTTGAACTTGCTACCACAAGAACAAGAGTCCCATGTTCTTACGAACCACACTGAGCCGGTCAGTCTCTCTTTGATTGATTGATACATGTTAATTGAAGCAGGGGTCTTGCATGTGTCAGGGCAGAAACTGAGCCCACGCTTTGAGGTGTGGTGGAGTCATTTGGACCTGATCAATGTGAAAGAAACCATAGCTTCCCTGGGAGCCCAGGGAGCAGGGCCCAAACACATGAAAAGTTGATAATTTCCTTTACTGTAGTAGTTATTTTACTGACTATTTATTTAAAGTGCTATTCAATGGTAAATGTCAATCTAGGATTGGGATACAGTGAGAACGTTCTAGGATTCGGAGGTAATAAAGCTTCCCGTCAAGGACTCAATGTTCCAGTTCAATGCAGAGATAGGCAAGGAAGGAAAGAGTTTTGAAACATGGCACTGGGGTGCCTGGCTGGCCTGGTTGGGGGATCTTGATCTCAGGGTTGTGAGTTTGAACTCCATGTTGGGTATAGAGAGGACATGAAATGAAAATATTTAACAAATAATAAATGGATGAACAAATAAAGCATGACATCAAACGTAAGTGTTTGCTTATGTCTCACCTGCGAACTATTCTTGATCGCCCCACTTGCACTACTTGGCCCAGATGACATCCTCCACAAGGGATAGTCCCGCCCCAGTGGAAGTGGGCGTCTTTCATTGTAAGACCTGTGGTTCCCCTCATTCTGCAGGGAGAGAAGAGCTGTGAAGCCACGAGTTCGGAGGATCATCATACACCTAGGCAATGACCATTTCTCAACCCGGTAGCCAGGGATCATCCTCCTTTTACGACGCGATGTCATAACGAAGCACCTTTGGTCATTGTCTTGGATGCAGGGTGGAGGCTAAACTAGAATTAGGAAGAACAAAAGAAGAGGAAAACCAGAAGCTGAAAGAGAGGAGGACAGATTTCACCATCTGTCGCCTTCACAGGGACCTGGTGTCCTTTCCTAGGAGGGGCACTCCCTCCGTAGGATGCTTCCTGCCTCTCTGTGCTCCTTTTAGAAACCCAGCAGGCACATCTCCGTGCCTCCAGTACCTCTGCAGTCATGGTTTGTAGCGTCTTCCCTGTATCCTTTTTTTTTTTTCATGTATCCTATTGGGGGCCACAGCGTCGTGTATGTAACCATCCGGCTGCTGTTTGACAACATTGGGGGAATTCGGACTTTTGTTGGTTTTGGGTTGTGTGTGTGTCTATCACATGCAGTTATCACGTGCAGCTATCTTACCCTCTGGCTGGGTCATCCAAGTGCCGAAATGGTTGGCACAACATCATTTCTGGTGGTGGCGCTGGGCAGATAGCTGGGCTCTCCTTATCAACTCGGGGCTTGCTCCTGCAGTGACTTTCCGCTGGAGGGTCAGCTGAGCTTGAAGTTCCCACTCAGCCAAATTCCCATGTCCAGCAGGGGGTCCTGCTGAGCGCTGGCTGCTTCTCTTCTCCCTGATACCTCTCCAGCAGGGAGCCAGACTTCAGCGGCGCCTTGGGGGGAGATCCTGAGGAGCTGGCTGCCCATGGCAGGGATCCCTGTTGCTGCCTGTATGTGGGAGTCGAGTTGGGGTCAGGGCTGGGGTTCTCCATCCCCTGTGCTGCCTGGCCTTCTGGCGAGCCCCATGCTCACCCAGCCCCTACTCACTAGGGCGAGGAGGGTGTCCTCCACAGGCTGGCATGAGAGATCCAGCACCACAAGGTGTGCAGGCTGAGTCCACCTGGTGAGGGTGACCCCGGTGCATGAGCTGCAAGTGTGGGACCCAGGAAAGTTAACAATTCCCCTACCCCTGGACAAGCAGAGCAGGACTGATTCCATTTTGTGCTACACCCGCCACCTCCCCTATGACCCCCACATGACCTGCTTATTGCTTAAGGTGCCGCCCCACCCTAGTCAGGACGCTGGGCTCACCCTAACCAGAAATCGGCTCATAACAATGTAACTCTTCTTTGTGCCCTCCAAAACTGTGCGACGATTCTGACCAAAGTAATATTCCAGCTCAAGTGGATACTATAGGGTTGGTGTAATTCAATCAGCCACCTGCGTGTGGCCCGGCATGACTGTGCAACTTTCTGCGTATCCCATGGGCCACTGGCCCCTATAAAGCTGCTATGCTTCTTAGTCTCAGGATCCATGTCCCTGCTCTGCTGTGTCGGGTGCAATTAGACCCAAGCTCCAGGTTGTAAAGAAACCCTCAGGAGTTTCCATCGGTGTGGGCTCCTTGGTGGTTTCCCTGATTTGCAATCTTGGGCACAACACCAGGGCCTGGTGTCCTGCATCCCTTCCAGGGCCACGCTGACCACCCCACAGGCCCTCTGTGCCTCAGGCATACAGGCACAGGGATGCGCAGAAGGGAGGAAGTGCCCCAGAACTCGGCCATCCTCGGCCCTCCGGACAGAGGGAGCACAGACCTCCCAGGTCGCTGTGCACAGACCCTGGTGATCTGAAGCTCCCTGGCTGTCACTCTGTCCCAGCCCCTCCTGGCCCGGGGGGCACATCCTGAGTCCAAGTAAAGTCTGTGGGGTCCTGACTCTGGCGTCTGGCCGCCCCTGGAAGGCACGTGGGGACGTCAGCTGTGTGTACCTGGTGGTGCCCCTGCTGGGGCTGTTTGGGGCCTGGATGGTGCCCCCTCCTCCTCTCTGGGTGTCTCTCCACGCCCCATGCACAGAGTTCTGGGAGACACAGAAATGGGCTGGCTGTGCATTTTCACACCACAACACTTTATTGACTTTCTACAGCAAACGGGCTCAGAGCCTATTGCGCACCTTCCCCTGGGGAGGAAAACCTTTCTGTCCCTTTGGGGAGGGCAAGAATCAAACGGTGTGGGGGGGCGGGTGCTATAGTCCACATCGTGGGAGCATGTGTTGACTCCGGGTGGGACCGTGTGTCCTGAGATTTCAGCCTGAGTGACTGTTCTGAGGACAGCAGAGATGACCTGGACCTGCAGCTCATGGGCTCCTGCACTGGGCCCCCGCTGGGCAGCTGGACCCCGGCCTTGCGCCCTCTGGGGCACCAATACCTACCTTCTGGTGTGGAGTCGGGTGGGGCCAACCAGCCTATCCATCCTCTCCCCACCCTGGGGTGTCCCGGGATCCCCCGGCCTGCCCTAGGTCAGCGACCTGGATCTGTGGGACACACCCTGGGCCCAGGAGGCCACATCCACCTGTGAGAGGGCTCGCTCAGCCTGGGGCCAGAATCCAGGGCTGGCCAGGACCATGGGGGCCTGGATATCATTAGTATTTTTGTTGGGCCTGGGTGGGGCTCAAATCAACTCAGCCCGCACAGAGTGTGGGGCCAGGTCAGCACAGGTCCCTCTGGGTTAGGGGCTGGTGTCCTGTGCAGGGTGTGCCACCCTCCAAGAGGGACAGTGGGCGGAGGCAGGGCCCAATGTGTCCTCTGCACCACTCACCTGCACCCACCGTTCGGGGATCCCTGCCTTCCTTCCTCCCTGCAAACCCTGGGTTCTCTATGGGACAATCGGGCTTCTGATGGGAGCAGGGTATCCAGAGAACTCCGGGGAGGCTGAGCATGTCCCACAGGGGGCAGTTGCACTGGGTCCTTGCTGGGGGCCGATGGTGTGGGGGTGGATGATGTGGGGCCGTGATATGATGGTGGTGGTATATTAGTACGGTACAAATATAAACTAGTGTTTGTCACATCGGGGTGCAGGTGACCCAGCGTTTCATTGCATCTGAATCTTTGGGTAAATCCCCAACAGTGCAATTGCTGGATTGTAGGGAAGGTATAATTTATTTCTTTTTTTTCTTTTTTAAATTTATTTATGATAGCCACACTGAGAGAGAGAGAGAGAGAGAGAGGCAGAGACATAGGCAGAGGGACAAGCAGACTCCATGCACTGGGAGCCTGACGTGGGATTCGATCTTGGTTCTCCAGGGTCGCGCCCTGGGCCAAAGACAGGCGCCAAACTCCTGCGCCACCCAGGGATACCTTAGTTCTAATTTCAAGGCATTATGGTCTGAGAATATGCAGGGAACGATCCCAATCATTTGATATCAGTTCAGACCCGATTTGTGACCCAATATGTGGTCGATTCTGGAGAACGTTCCATGTGCACTTGAGAAGAATGTGTATTCAGTTGAGTTTGGATGTAAAGTTCTTTAGATTTCTGTGAAATCCATCTGGTCCAGTGTATCATTTAAAGGTATCGTTTCTTTGGAGATGTGTTGCTTAGAAGACCTATCGAGGGTAGAAAGAGCTAGATTGAAGTCACCAAGTGTAAGTGTATTATTATCTAAGTATTTCTTTACTTTGGTTATTAATTGGTTTAAATATTTGGCAGCTCCCGCATTCGGGGCATATATTGAGGATTGTTAAGTCCTCTTGTGGGATAGATCCCTTAAGTATGACTTAGTGTCCCTCTTCAACTCTCACTACACTCTTTGGGTTAAATTTTAGTTTATCTGATATAAGGATGGCTACCCCTGCTTTCTTTTGAGCACCATTTAAATGGTAAATGGTTCTCCAACAATTTATATTCAGGTTGTAGGTGTCCTTCTGTCTAATATGAGTCTCTTGTAGACAGCAAATAGATGGGTCCTGCTTTTTTATCTAGTGTGAAACCCTGCGCCTTTTGATGGGGTCATTAAGCCCGTTCACGTTCAGAGTTACTATCGACAGATAGGAGTTTAGTGTCATCATGATATCTATTCAGTCCTTGTTTTTGTGGATTGTTCCACTGAACTCCTTCTTAAAGGGGAATTTTAAGAGTCCCCCTTAAAATTTCTTGCAGAGCTGGTTTGGAGGTTCCTGCCTGTCTTGGAAGCTCTTTATCTCTCCTTCCATTTTGAATGAGATCCTTGTTGGATAAAGTATTCTTGGTTGCATGTTCTTCTCATTTAGGACCCTGAATATATCATGTCATCCCTTTCTGGGCTGCCAGTTCGCTGTGGAGAGGTCTGCTGTTACCCTAATGCTCCTCCCCATAAAGGTCAGGGATTTCTTGTCTCTTGCTGCTTTAAGGATCTTCTCTTTATCTTTGGAATTTGCAAGCTTCACTATTAAATGTCGAGGTGTTGGATGGTTATTATTGATTTCAGGGGGGGATCTCTCTATTTCCTGAATCTGAATGCCTGTTTCCCTTCTCAGATTAGGAAACTTTTCAGCTATGATTTGTTCAAATACATATTCTGGCCCTCTGTCCATTTTGGCGCCCTCGGGAACCCCAATTACACGTAGGTTTTTCTTCCTCAGGGTGTCGTTTATTTCCCTTAATCTGTCTTCCTGGTCTCTTAATTGTGTGTCTCCTTTTTCCTCAGTTTCCCTCTTTGCCATCAACTTGTCTTCTATGTCACTCACTTGTTCTTCTACCTAGTTAACCCTCATCGTTAAGAGTTCTAGTTTGGATTGCATCTCATTCAATTGATTTTTAATTTCTGCCTGATTGGATCTAAATTCTGCAGTCATGAAGTCTCTTGAGTCCTTTATGCTTTTTTCTAGAGCCACCAGTAGCTGTATAATAGTGCTTCCGAATTGGCTTTCTGACATTGAATTGTAATCCAGATTTTGTAACTCTGTGGGAGAGAGACCTGTTTCTGATTCTTTCTTTTGAGGTGAGGTTTTCCTTCTAGTCATTTTGATGAGTGCAGAGTGGCCAAAAACAAATTGTATTGGGAAAAGGAGAAAAAGAGAGGAGAGAAAGAAGGAAAGAAAAGAGAAAAATAAAAAAGAATAAAGGAAGAAAGAAGGAAAAAAGAGAAATAAAAGAGAAAGAAAAAGAAAGGAGGGAAAAGTGGAGGGCGAAGCAATCAGAAATAAAAAAAAAACATGGGGGAGTATCTTCTGATTCTGTATACTTTAAGTCCCTTGACTTCCCCTGGAACTTGTCCGTCTAGCCAGTCTTCTGGGGGAGGGGTTTGTTGTGCTGATTTTCAGGTGTTAGCACTTGGGGGAGCTACTCTGTCCCCTGCCTGGTGCAGGGCTCAGTGGGGATAGTTCACCCCGTGAGGCCCCAGGAGGAACAACCCCAGTGTCAGCGGCCAGCTCTGGAAACTTGTATTCAGCCCCCGCAGTAACTCGGGAGCAGTCCATCTGCAGGGCCTGGAGGCTCTGGGGCGGGGTCACTGATCTGCTCATCTCTCGACAGGAGCGTCCTTGCTGTCCTGGGCCCTCTGGGCCTCTGCCTGTCCCGGGGGAGGCCAAATCCTGGGCTGTGTCCCGGCGCCCTGTGCTCTGGGGCCTGCACTGTTGGATTTTCGCTCCCGGCCGCACAGCCACCTTACTGCGGAGCCACCGCCCGAGCCCCTCCAAGTTGCTCCCGGTGCTTGACATCCCCCTCCGAATGGAGCCTCTTCCTCTGCAGGAGGCACCGCTGCCAAGCTGCTCCCAGGGCCGTGGAAACCCCTCTGTGCAGAGCCGCCACCCGAGCCCCTCAGAGCTGCTCCCGGGTCAATGCATGTGCCCAGCAGCCCTTAGGGAGCTCGCTGCAATCTCCTGGGAGTGCAGGTGTCTATTAGTGTCCCAGGGAGCCCTAGGGCATCCCCGCCCTCCTGGGGTCCTGCTCTGACTCCTTGAAGGTGCCATTCTGCCCTGGAAGATTGGTGAAGCTCCTCCTTCTCCCAGGACAGAGCTCTTCTGTCCTGTGGGCACTCACACCGGCCTTAGCCAGGCTCCTCAAAGGGACCCTCACCCTTGGATGCCTTTTGTTTATTTCTTTTTCCCATCTTCCTACCTTGATAGAATCATGAACTTTTCCACTGTAGCATTCGATCTGGTCTCTGTTTAAATCTCAGGCCGAATTCTTAGATTTTCAGGATGATTTGAAGGTTATCTAGGTAATTTCGTGGGGACAGGTGATTTGGGGACACTACACTTCCGCCATCTTGCCCCTCCTCCTCTATGTTGCCTTTTAGCTTTGGTTGTTTCCTTCATTGTGCGGAAGCTTTTCAATTTGATGAAGTCCCAATAGTATTTTTGCTTTTGTTTCCCTCACCTCAGAGGCATATCTAGAAAGAACATCCAATGGCCAATGTCAAAGACGTTGCTGCCTATCTTTTCTTCTTTGTATGGTTTCAGGTCTCACATTTAGGTCTTTCATCCATTTTGAATTTGTTTTATATATATGGTGTAAGAAAGTGGTCCAGTTTCTTTTTTCTTTTTCTTTTTTTTTTTTGTGTGGTCCAGTTTCATTCTTCTGCATGTGGCTGCCTGGTTTTCCCAACATCCTTTGTTCTTTTTTTTTTCCCATTTGTTCTTATCCTGGGGTCAGGTTTAAGGTTTGTTGAAGAGACTGTCTTTGTGCCTTTGGATATTCCTTGCTGCCTTGTTGTCGATTAATGCATCATATAGTTACAGGTTTATATCTTGTTTTCCCTTTCCATTCTGTTCTATTGATCTAAGCATCTCCTGTTGGGAGATTCTTGATTGCAGATTCAATTTCTTTGCTGGTTATATGTCTGTTCAAGTTTCTTATTTCTTCCTTTATCATTTTTGTTATGTTATGTATTTACAGGAATTGATCTATTTCTTCCAAGTTTTTGGTTGCTGGCATATAATTTTTCATAATGTTCTCTTATAATTGTTTGTATTTCTCTAGTGTTGGTTGTTATTTCTCTTTTCTCATTTGTGATTTTATTTGGGACCTTTCAAATCTTTTTATCTTTTTTAAAGATTTTATTTATGTATTCCTGAGAGACACAGAGAGGCAGAGTTATAGGCAGAGGGAAAATGAGGCTCCATGTGGGGAGCCTGATATGAAACGTGACCCGCCACTTCTCCAGGATCATGACCTGAGCCAAAGAAGATGCTCAACCACTGAGGCACCCAGGTGCCTTGCTGATTCAATTCCTTTGCTACTCATGGGTCTGTTCACATTTTCTATTTCTTCCTATTTCAGTTTTGCTTGTTTGCACATTTCTAGGCATTTGTCCATTTCTTCCAGGTCTCCCAGTTTTTTAGCATATAATCTTTCATAGTATCCCCTTATAATTGTCTTATTTTTCTGGTGTTGATTGTGATTTCTCTTTTCTCATTTGTGATTTTATTTATTTAGGTTTTCTCTTTTCTCATTGATAAGGCTGGCTAGGGCTTGATCCGTTTTATTAATTATTTGAAGAACCAGGTCTTATTTTCATTATTCCATTCTACTGTTTTGTTTTTTCTGCATTGTTTATTTCTGTTCTCATCTTTATTTTTTCCTTTCTTCTGTAGGCTTTAGGCTTTGTTTCCTACTCCTTTTCCAGCTCCTTTAGGTGTAGGGTTCGGTTGTGTATTGGAGAATTCTTGTTTCTTGAGGTAGACCTGTATTGCTATATACTTCCCTCTTAGGACTGCCTTTGCTACATCCCAGAGGTTTGGAGAAACGTGTTTTCATTTTCATTTGTTTTAAATTTCCTCGTTAATTTCCTGGTTGCTCCATTCATTCTCTAGTAGGATGTTCATAATCTCCACATATTTTCGGTCTGTCCAATTTTTTTTCTTACTGTCGACTTCGAGTTTCACAGCATCGTGTTCCGAAAATGTACAGTGTGTGATATCAACCTTCTTGTACCTGTTGTACCTGTTGAGGGCTGATTTGTGGCCCATGATATGATCTGTTCTGGAGAATGTCCCATGTGCACTTGAAAGGAATGTGTATTCTGCTTTAGGAAGAAATGTTCAGATTATATCTGTTGAGTCCCTGTGGTCCAGTGTGTCAAGGCTATTGTTCCCCTTTGATTTAATGCATAGATGATCAGTCCATTGCCATAAGTGGGTGTTAAAATCCCCTGTAATTGTATTATTATCAGTGAGTTCCTGTACGTTTGTTGTTAATTCGTTTCTATATTTAGGTACTCCCATTTTGGCAGCATAAATATTTAGTTGTTGGATTTTTTTTAATAAATTTATTTTTTATTGGTGTTGAATTGACCAACATTCCGAATAACACCCAGTGCTCATCCCATCAAGTGTCCCCCTCAGTGCCCATCACCCATTCACCCACACTTCTGCCCTCCTCCCCTTCCAGCACCCCTAGATCATTTCCCAGAGTTAGGAGTCTTTATGTTCTGTCTCCCTTTCTGATATTTCCTACACAATTCTTCTCCCCTCCCTTATATTCCCTTTCACTATTATTTATATTCCCCAAATGAATGACACCATATAATGTTTGACCTTCTCCGATTGACTTACTTCACTCAGCATACTACCCTCCAGTTCCATCCACGTTTAAGCAAATGGTGGGTATCTGTCATTTCTAATGGCTGAGTAATATTCCATTGTATATATAAACCATATCTTCTTTCTCCATTCAACTTTGGATGGATAGCGAGGCTCCTTCCACAGTTTGGCTATTGTGGAAATTCCTAATTTAAAGATCAGGGTGCAGGTGTCCCGGCATTTCATTGCATCTAAATCTTTTAGGTAAATCCCCAACAGTGCAATTTCTGGGTTGTTGTGCAGGTCTATTTTTATCTCCTTGAGGAACCTCCACAGAGTTTTCCAGTGGCTGCACCAGTTCACATTCCCATCAACAGTGGTTTCTATATTTAGGTACTCCCATGTTGGCAGCATAAATATTTATTGTTTGATCTTGATAGAGAGTCTTTTAATTATGAAAAAATGTTCTTCTTCATCTCTTCTTACAGTATTTGTTCTTTGTTTTTTGAAATTTAAATTATTTATTTACTTATTCATGAGAGATACACAGAGAAGTAGAGGAAGGAACATAGCAGAGTGAGAGGCAGGCTCCCCAAAGGGAGGCTGATCTGGGACTCGATCCTGGGATCCCAGGATCACACCCTGAGCCAAAGGCAGATGCTCAACCACTGAGCCACCATGTGTCCCCCAGGGTTTGGTTTCAAATCTCGTTTGTCTGATATAAGTATGAGTCCTCCAGCTTTCTTTTGATATCCATTAGCGTGATAGATGATTTTCCATCCCCTGACTTTCAATCTGTTGGTGTCTATAGGTCGAAGGTGAGCATCTTGTAGGCAGCATACAGATGGATTTTGTTTTTTAATAATAATATTAAATATGATAGTGTGAGATAGAGTAAGAGAGAGAGAGAGAGAGAGGCAGAAATTAGGCAGAGAGAGAAATAGGCTCCCCACCAGGAGCCCAATATGGGACTCGATTCCAGACTCCAGGATCACACCCTGAGTCAAAGGCAGAGGCTCAACCCCTGAGCCATCCAGGCATCCCAGATCCTGCATTTTAAGCCACCACTCTGATACCCTATATCTTTTGATTGAAGCATTTAGTCTATCAGCATTCAGAGTGATTATTCAAAGATATGAACTTTGTGCATTTGTGTTACTGGAAGTGTTGGTGTTTCTGGTGACGTTCTCTGTGCCTTTCTAGTCTTTGTTGCTTTTGGTCTCTTTTTTTCCCTCACTAGAAGAGTCCCTCTTAAAATTCCTTACTGGACTGGTTAAGTGGTCCTGAACTCCTTTATATGTAGCCTGTCTGGGAAAATCTTTATCTCTCCTTCTCTCCTTAATGACACACTTGCTGAAGAAAGAATTCATACAAATTGGACTCCAATAAAAAGAAATTTAAAAACAAAAAATAAATTCTTGCTAATATGATTGAGGAAAATGACATTTAGGAGGAAATCCAGAAGCAGAAAGAGAGGAGGACAAATTTCACCCTCAGTAGCCTTCACAGGGACCTGGTGTCCTTTCCTAGGAGGGCCACTCCTCCGGAGGATGCTTCCTGCCCCTCTGCCCTCCTTGTTGGAACACAGCAGGCACATCTCCATGCCTCCAGCACGTCTGCAGTCATGGCTTATAGCGTTTTCCATGTATCCTATTGGGGACCACAGTGTACTGTATGTAACCATCTGGCTGCTGTTTGACAACATTGGGGGGATTCCGACTTTTGTTGGTTTTGAGGTGTGTGTGTGTCAATCACATGCAGCTATCTCATGCAACTATCGGATCCTCTGGCTGGGTCATTCAAAACCCAAAAATGGTTGGCAGAATATCACTTCTGGTGCTGGCGCTGGGAGGCTAGCTTGGCTCTCCTGGCTATGCTGGGGCTCACTCGTGCAGGAACTTTCAGCTGGAGGGTCAGCTGAGCCAGAAGTTCCGGCTCGGCCACATTCCCATGTCCGGCAGTGGGTCTGGCCGCCCCGGGAAGGCACGTGGGGACGTCAGCTGTGTTTGCATGGTGGCGCCCCTGCAGGGGCTGGTTGGGGTCTAGGTGGTGCCCCCTCCTCCTCTTTGGGGGTCTCTCCACGCCCCGTGCACAGAGTTCTGGGAGACACAGAAATGGGCTGGCTGTTCATTTTTGCACCACATCACTTTATTAACATTCTACAGCAAACGGGCTCAGAGCCGTGGGTGCGTGCCTTCCCCTAGGGAAGGAGACCTTTCTGTCCTTTAAGTGGGGGCAAGAATCACACGGGGTGGGTGGGCTGGTGCTGGAGTCCCCCACCTGGGAGCATGTGTGGACTCTGCGTGGGGGCGTGTGTCCTGAGGTTTCAGCCTGAGTGATGGTTCTCAGGACAGCAGAGCTGACCTGGACCTGCAGCTCATGGGCTCCTGTGCTGGGTCCCCGCAGGGTAGCTGGACCCCGGCCTTGGGCCCTCTGGGGCCCCAGCACCTGGAGGAGCCTGCCTCATTGTGTGGGTGCGGGTGTGGCCCACCGGCTTACCCCTCCACTCCCTACACTGGTGTGTCCCAGGATCCCCAGGGCTTCCCTAGATAAGCGACCTGTATCTGTGGGGCACGCCCAGGGCCCAGGAGGCCACATCCAGCTTTGAGAGGGCTCGCTCAGCCCGTGGCCAGAATCCAGGGTTGGCCAGGGCCATGGGGGCCTGATTCCATTAGTCTTTGAGTTGGGACTGGTGGGGACCCAAATCAACCCAGCCCCCACAGAGCCTGGGCCCAAGTCAGCCCAGGTCCCTCTGGGTTAGGGGCTGGTGTCCTGTGCAGGGTGTCTCACCCTCCAGGAGGGACAGTGGCTGGAGGCAGGGCACAGTGTGTCCTCTGCACCACTCTCCTGCACACACACTGTCCGGGGCTCCCTGCCTTTCCTCCTCCCTGCAACCCCTGGATACTCAATGGGACACCCGGACTTCTGATGGGAGAAGGGTATCCAGAGAACCCCGGGGAGTCTGAGCTTGCCCCACAGGGTGCGGCTGCACTGGGTCCTTGCTCGGGGCCGATGGTGTGGGGGTGGATGGTGTGGTGGCATGGGTATGATGGTGGTGGGGTGTGGGGGATGGTGTAGGGGGAATGGTGTTGGGGTATAGTGTGGGTGGGGATTGTGTGAGGCTGTGTGTGTGTGAGGGGGATGGTGTAGGGGCTATGCCATGGGGGATGATGATGTTAGGGGATGGTGTGGGTCTGGGGAATGGGAGGATGGTGTGGGGGGGACACAGGGCATCCCCTTCCTCTAAGATGCACACGGAGACATCTACAGATAAAGGCGACCCCAGTCTTGGGTATGCTGTGACACCTGCCCCTGGGGCCCCGTGTGGTGAGTGCAGGGCCCTGGCTGGACCAGGGGCATTATCTGGGGGTCATCATACTATGTATGTTTACAAATTGCAAATTGTTTCAAATTGAATGCATAGAATTTAGAAATATATGAAGTCCTAAAGGTGGGTATCACCCTGACCCGTCCGACCCTCATCAGATTGATGTGTGTCCTCCTCCAGTCACGGCCATGCACCCTGCCCCCAGGTCCCCTTACTGGCCCCTCGGCCCCCACCCCAGCCCCCTGCTTTTCAGGGGGCCGTCCCTCACCCCTTTGGGGTTCAGCTCACATGGCAATCCCTGGACGCCCCGTCCTAGTGGCCTCCTTATCCCTGATACCCCGAGGGTGGGGGCACGGTGTTCATCCCCAACACCCTACCATGAAGCTGTGTGTTGTTGACTGCTGTTCTTCCCCCAGGCTCTGAAGCCCCGTGTTCCCTAACCAGAAGCCCCCGGTCCTCCCGGGTCCCGATACCCCGACCCCTCAGCCTCACCCTACCCCATAGTAGTCCCAAAACATGACGTGACTGCTGAACATCCTGTTCACGTCCAGGTCCTCCAGCGTGATGTCCCTAGAGGAGACCAGGGCCTCCTCCTTCATTTCCTGTGGGAAAACTGGGGAGGAGGAGCTGGCATCAGGGACACAGACCCCAACCTGTCTGTCCTGGGCAGGGAGCCCTGGGGTCACCATGGGAGTGTGTACTGCCAAAACCTCCTTCCTTCCTCTGGGAGGCCAGGGACTGCAGGAGTGCCCACCGTGCACATGGGACCTGTGTGACGGCCTGTGCCCAGCTGTTGTAGGCAGGGAGGTGACTGAGTGTCACCCTGGTGGGAGGGGATAGGGGTTCAGCCAAGGTGGGAGGGGACACGGGGGTGTGGTGCCCAAGTTTGCGAATCCGAGAAACCACTAAGGAACTGCCACCAATGCAAACACAGAAGGGTTGATTTTCAAACTCGAGCTTGCGTCCAAGTACACCCAACACAGCGGAGCAGGGACTTGGACCCCGAGGTGGGTTTTAGCTTAGGTTTAAGGGCTTGTCTCGGGGTCCTCCAGAAGGGCTGGAGCAATTCCTCAAGTTATGTTTACATTTTGATATGGGGCCTTCAAGGGTATTGAGCTCTGCTCTCATTCTAATAGATGCTTCCAGCCCTTGGCATGGGCTCAGTTTCATTCTATTGTGGGGCTTTCTAGGACATTAAGCTGTAAACTTTTGTTTTTTTTTTTTCCTGTAACTGAAGTAATGTAAATTTCAGCTCTTCTTCACAGGGGCCTGGGATGGCTGGACTTGTTCGAACACTGAACTTAAAGTAGAAAGGCCTTCATTTTCTCTGCCTCCCTGCATCCAGTCCCATCCTATCAAGATCTTTCCCCTTCCCTGGAGCTCCTAAAAGAGCAATTGCAAATGACCTCCGTGTGGCAGCATGTGTTGGGAGACAGGCCCAGGGATTTGGGATCAGGAAGACCTGAGGCATGGGCGTCCCAGCTGTGCAGCAGGATTCCATGCTGCAGACTCTTTTTCCCTAAGGCTATCTTGACAACTGACTTTGTACGTAGAAAAGCTCTCCTTTATCTTTAAAAGAAGAAGAGCGAGTCAAAGTTTTTTTTCTCGCCCATCTAATTGCTGGGATTCCAACTGAGACGTATTTCCTGTTAATAAGGATAATTTACTATCCTTAGTACTATGGTTAAGATATTCTGACACAAGTAGTTCAGAGGGATGAGGGTTTCTCATCTCTTTCTTCACAGCTCAGTCACTCATCAGGAAATGCATCTTTATGGATTTGGAAAGAACTGAGAGACATTATTACAATGGTCCTATTATTATGTGAAGGATTCTTCCCTGAGATTCTTCCCCTATTTCAACTGACACTGAAACACTGTGAAATCTTTGGAAGTCAAATGTCAAGGAAATAAATGTTATGCATTGCTAATTTTAAATGCACTTGCAATATGGTGTCTATTATAATAGAAGTATTTTTATCTGATTTTTGCATTTATTATCCTTTCCTGCTTTTCAGGTTGAGGAGGCATTATACGTGTTCATAAGTGTTGTTCTTTCCTTCTGATATATAATTATTTCTTTTTCCCCCCGAAGGAACTCTTTAAGAATAAGGCAAAAGTTAATTCAACGATTCTTAAAATGGCTTCACACTTGGATCCTGATTCATTTAAGTCAATTTTCAAAATAATTCTTATTTATTAGGAAAAAAACAAAGATTTATAGGGAAATTGAGAAGATAGTACAGAGGATTCGCATGCACTGGCACTCAATTTCTCCAATTATTGATATCTTATATTAGTACAGTACAAATATGAGCTAATGAATCAACATTAAAATATTCGTATTAACCAAAGACCATACTTTATTCAGATTTCCTTAGTTTTTGCTAAGTTACCATCCCTCATATCACATTCCATTTGTCCTCCTGTTTTCTTAGGCTCCTCTGGATTGTGACAGTCTTTCTGCCTTTCTTTGTTGTTGTTGAACTGGAACACTTTGAGAAGTAGAGTATTTTGTAAAATTTCCCTCAGTTGGGACATGTCTGTCGTTTATCTCATGAATGAACTGTTGTTGTGGATTATATACAGAGGTATACTGCCATTTTCATTATATCATATAAAGGATAGATACTATCAACATGATTTATCAGTCTTGGTATCGATCTGATCATCTTGCTGAGGTAGTGTTTGTCAGCATTCTCAGAGTAAACTGATTATTATTATTATTAATTATTATTATTATATTATCAATATGATTTTAAGTTTTTCATATTATATTTTGTAGATGGAAGTTACTATGTGTATTCCACACTTAAGAGTGGGAAGCTATGCTCATGAACTTGAAGGTGGAATGTCCTCAAAAATTGTTTGAAATTCTTCTACATGGGCGATTTCTCTTCCTTGTGGGTTTGTTTGTTTGTTTCTTTTTCAAAGATGTTTTTTTATTTATTTGAGAGAGAGGAGAGATAAAGCATGAGCGAGAGGGGCAGAGGGAGAGGGAGAAGCAGGTTCCCTGCTGAACTGGGAGCGTGCCTTGGACCTGGATCATGATCTGAGCATAAGGCAGAAGATTAACTGACAGAGCCACCCAGGTGCCACTCTTTTTCTTTCTTTCTTTCTTTCTTTCTTTCTTTCTTTCTTTCTTTCTTTCTTTCTTTCTTTCTTTTCAATCCAGCTACTTGTGAGGAAATCCTCCCTCAGATGGGAGCTACATACTAACTTCCAAACCTGAGTACCTAGCTGAAAGCTCTCTCTCTGGGGAACATACCTCTTGGAGCTGAGCTGAAACGTGGTCCTTCCCAGTTCCACACTGCCTGCAGATACAGTTACGAACATCCTCACTAGACATGTTTGTCAGAAGGTGATGGGACGCCAGGGGCAAGCTGCAGGCTTCAAGGTTGTGTCTCCAAGTGCAGTAAAGCGGTATTCATGGAACATCCTGAATTACAATGCTGCCACATTCTCATGTCCACCAGAACACAGTTAGTAGAAAGCTGCCTTTGAGGGATGCCTCCTTTTGAAAGCTGAGCTCAGGGCAGGACCCTCCCGCATCCTGCCTGCCCATAGTCATAGCGGCTAACATCCTTATGTTAGGTGCTGGGAGAGCTTGGAGAAATGCGAATGGAAGTGTCAGAACTGTACTCACGTGTATCTGAGTTAATACAGCGATGCCAACATCCTTGTTCAATTAGAGTGTAGCTCGGGTATACCTTGCCTCGATAAGTGTCTAGCAGACATTGGCCTGCAAATCATACACACTTCTCTGAGTTGAGCTTATGGCGTGAACATCCCCCATCCTGACTGCCTGTACGTTCCGCTTCCACAGGATTTCGTTGTATGCGGGAGAGTAGCGGAGTGAAAACCAAGTGTCTGCCTTGTCAATTTCGCGCCTAGCAGACAGCTGTCTCCAAGGCATGCACACTCCTTTGGATTGAGCTTAGGATTTGAACTTCCCACATGCTGACCGCCTGTACACTTCGCTTCCAAATGATTTCGCTCGATACGGGACGCAAGTTTCGCGAGAGGAAAATGTGTCTTAGTTCAATCCAGCAACTTCGGAGGAATTCCTCCCTCAGATGGGATCTACATACTAACTTCCAAACCTAAGTACCTAGCTGAAAGCTCTCTCTCTGGGGAACATCCCTCTCGGAGATGAGCTGAAACGTGGTCCTTCCCAGTTCCACACTGCCTGCAGATACAGTTAGGAACATCCTCACTAGACATGTTTGTATAAGCTCAAGGGACGCAAGGGGCAAGCTGCAGCCTCAAGGTAGTGTCTCCAGGTGCAGTAAAGCGGTATTCATGTAACATCCTGAATTACAATGCGGCCACATTCTCATGGCCATCGGAACGCAGTTAGTAGAAAGCTGGCTTCGAGGCATGGCTCCTTTTGAAAGCTGAGCTCAGGGCAGGACCGTCCCGCATCCTGCCTGCCCATAGTCGTAGCTCCTAACATCCATGTTAGTTGTTGGGAGAGGTTGGAGGAATTCAAGTGGATGCATCGGACGTGTACTCATGTGTATCGGAGTATCAATACAGGGATATGCAACTCCTTGTTCAGTTAGAGTGTAGGTAGGTTCTAACTGCCATGTACGTTGGGATGCAGACATCTGCCTCCCAGGCATACTCACTTCTGAGAGTTGAGCTTATGGCCTGTACCTCCCACATCTTGCCTGCAGGTACACATCGCTCTTAACAGGCTTAGGCTCAATGTGTGACTGAAGTGTTGTGAGTGGTATGTGGAAAGTCCTGGCACACAAGACTAGTGCCTCCAGGCTCACCCAGCGATTTCCTCGTAATTCCTGTCTTAGACTGGTGGTACATACTAAGTTCCATATGTGAGAAGGTAGCTGAACGCCTTGTCCAAAAGCATCTTACTTCTTAGATTTGAGTTCACACTCAGTCCCTCACCATTCCACACTGCCTGCAGAGTGATTCTCGAACGTCTTCACCAAAGACGTTTGTCAGAGGCTTCTGAGACACAAGTGGAACAATGCAGAACTGGACAGTATCTCCTGGTGCAGTAGAGTGGTAATCCTGGAACCTCCTGACTTAGAATACTGCTACGTTCTCACTGCCATAAGAATGGAGCTAGTTGAAAGCTGGCTTCTAGGCATGCTTCCTTGTGAGAGATGAGGTCAGGGCAGGACCCTCCCGCATCCTGACTGCCTGTAGACATAGGTCCTAGCAAACTTATGTTAGGTGCTGGAAGAGGTTGTGTGAAAAGCATGTGGAAGTGACAGGCCTCTACTCACGTGTATCTAAGTTCAATACAGCGATTGCCAACGTCCTTGTTCCATTAAAGTGTCGCTGGCATATACCTCGCCTCGATAAGTGTCTAGCAGACATCGGCCTGCAAAGCATACACACTTCTGAGAGTTGAGCTGTGGCCTGTATCCCCCCCACATCCTGACTGCCTGTACGTTCCTCTTCCACAGAATTTCACTGTATGCGGGACAGTAGCGGAGTGAAAACCAAGTGTCTCCCTTGTCAATTTCGCACCTAACGGACAGCTGCCTCCAAGGCATGCACACTCCTTTGGATTGAGCTTATGGCTTGTACCTCCCACATGCTCACCGCCTGTATGCTTCATTTCCAAAGGATTTCGTTCCATACGGGACGAAAGTTTTGCGAGAGGCAAGTGTTTCTCAGTTCTACCCAGCGACTTCCGAGGAATTCCTCCCTCAGATGGGATCTACATACTAACTTCCCAACCTGAGTACCTAGCTGAAAGCTCTCTCTCTGGGGAATTTCCTTCTGCGAGATGAGTTGACACGCGGTCCTTCCCAGTTCCATACTGCCTGCAGATGCAGTTACGAACATCCTCACTAGACATGTTTGTCAGAAGCTCATGGGACGCAAGGGCCAGCTGCAGGCTTCAATGGTTGTGTCTCCAGGTGCAGTAGAGTGCTATTCATGGAACGTCCCGCCTTACAATGCTGCTACGTTCTCACGGCCATCAGAAGGAGCCAGTAGAAAGCTGGCTTCTAGGCATGCTTTTTTTCTGAGAGCTGAGCCCAGGGCAGGACCCTCCCCCATCCTGCCTGCCCGTAGACGTAAGTGCTAATATCCTTATGTTAGGTGCTGGGAGAGGGCAGCGAAAGGCATGTGGAAGTGTCAGGCCTGTACTCACTATCATCTGAATTGAATACAGCGATTTCAAACGGCCTTCTTCAAAGAGTGTAGCTAGTCTAACTCCCACGTACGAGTGGGTAGCAGGCATCTGCCTCCCAGGCGTACAACTTTTGAGAGTTGAGCTTATGGCCTGTACTTCCCACAACCTGCCTGCAGGTACACTTCGCTGCTAACAGGCCTAGGCTCGATGCGTGACTGAAGTGTTGTGAGAGGTAACTGGAAATCCCGGCACGCAAGACTAGTGACTCCAAGCTCAAACCAGCGATTTCCCAGTAATTTCTGTAGTAGACAGGTGCTACATACTAAGTTCCGTTCGTGAGAAGCTAGCTGAACCCCGAGTCCAAAAGCATCTCTGTTCCGAGAGTTGAGCTCACACCCAGTCCCTCACAGTTCCACACTGCCTGCAGAATGAGTTTTGAACATCTCCACCAGAGATATTGTCAGAAGCTTGTGAGACGCAAGTGGAATAAGGCAGGCCTGGAAGGTGTCTCCTGTTGCAGTAGAGTGGTATTCTTCGAACCTCCTGAGTTAGGAGACTGCTATGGTCTCACGGCCATTAGAATGCACTAGATGAAAGCGTCTTGTAGGCATGCTCTCTTGTGAGAGCTGAGCTCAGGGCAGGACCCTCCCGCATCCTGCCTGCCCATAGTCATAGCTGCTAACATCCTTATGTGAGGTGCTGAGAGAGGTTGGAGAAATGCGAGTGGAAGTGTCAGGACTGCACTCACGTGTGTCTGAGTTCAATACAGCGATTGCCAACGTGCTTCTTCCATTAGAGTGTAGCTCGGGTATACCTCGCCTCGATAAGTGTCTCGCAGACATCGGCCTGCAAAGCATACACACTTCTGAGAGTATTGCTTATGGACTGTAACTCCACCACCCTGACTGCCTGACTTTCCGCTTCCAACGCATTTCGTTGCATGCGGGAGAGTAGCGGAGTGAGAACCAAGTGTCTGCCTTGTCAATTTTGCGCCTCGCGGACAGCTGCCTCCAAGGCATGCACACTCCTTTGGATTGAGCTTAGGATTTGAACCTCCCACATGCTGACCGCCTGTACCTTCGCTTCCAAAGGATTTCTTTCTATATGGGATGCAAGTTTTCTGAGAGGCAAATGTGTCTTAGTTCAATCCAGCAACTTCGGAGGAATTCCTCCCTCAGATGGGAGCTATATACAACCTTCCAAACCTGAACCTAGCTGAAAGCTCTCTCTCTGGGGAACTTCCCTCTCGGAATTGAGCTGAAAGGTAGTCCCTCCCAGTTCCACACTGCCTGCAGATGAGTTACGAACATCCTCACTAGACATGTTTGTCAGAAGCTCATGGGACGCAAGGGCCAGCTGCAGGCTTCAATGGTTGTGTCTCCAGGTGCAGTAGAGTGCTATTCATGGAACGTCCCGCCTTACAATGCTGCTACGTTCTCACGGCCATCAGAAGGAGCCAGTAGAAAGCTGGCTTCTAGGCATGCTTTTTTTCTGAGA
Organism: Canis aureus; assembly: GCF_053574225.1. Classification (NCBI taxonomy): domain Eukaryota; kingdom Metazoa; phylum Chordata; class Mammalia; order Carnivora; family Canidae; genus Canis; species Canis aureus. Next base: position 73,425,372 of record NC_135617.1, read on the forward strand.
GCTGAGCTCAGGGCAGGACCCTCCCGCATCCTGCCTGCCCGTAGACGTAAGTACTAATATCCTTATGTTAGGTGCTGGGAGAGGGCGGCGAAAGGCATGTGGAAGTGTCAGGCCTGTACTCACTATCATCTGAATTGAATACAGCGATTTCAAACGGCCTTCTTCAAAGAGTGTAGCTAGTTTCTATCTCCCATGTACTGGTGGGTAGCAGGCATCTGCCTCCCAGGCGTACACACTTTTGATAGTTGAGCTTATGGCCTGTACTTCCCACATCCTGCCTGCAGGTACACTTCGCTGCTAACAGGCCTAGGCTCGATGTGTGACTGAAGTGTTGTGAGAGGTAAGTGGAAAGTCCCGGCACGCAAGACTAGTGCCTCCAAGCTCAATCCAGTGATTTCCTAGTAATTCCTGTAGTAGACAGGTGTTACCTACTAAGTTCCGTACGTGAGAAGCTAGCTGAACCCCGAGTCCAAAAGCATCTCTGTTCTGAGAGTTGAGCTCACACCCAGTCCCTCACAGTTCCACACTGCCTGCAGAATGATTTTTGAACATCTTCACCAGAGACCTTTGTCAGAGCTTGTGAGACGCAAGTGGAATAGGTAGGCCTGGAAGGTGTGTCCATGTGCAGTAGAGTGGTATTCTTCGAACCTCCTGAGTTAGAAGCCTGCTATGGTCTCACGGCCATTAGAAAGGCGCTAGATGAAAGCGGGCTTCTAGGCATGCTCTCTTGTGAGAGCTGAGCTCAGGGCAGGACCCTCCCGCATCCTGTCTGCCGTAGACGTAACTGCCAATATCCTTATGTTAGGTGCTGGGAGAGGGTGGCGAAAGGCATGTGGAAGTGTCAGGCCTGTACTCCCTATCATCTGAATTGAATACAGCGATTTCAAAGGCCTTCTTCAAAGAGTGTAGCTAGTTTCTAACTCCCACGTACGAGTGGGTAGCAGGCATCTGCCTCCCTGGCGTACAACTTTTGAGAGTTGAGCTTATGGCCTGTACTTCCCACATCCTGCCTACAGGTACACTTCGCTGCTAACAGGCCTAGGCTCGATGCGTGACTGAAGTGTTGTGAGAGGTAACTGGAAAGTCCCGGCACGCAAGACTAGTGCCTCCAAGCTCAAACCAGCGATTTCCCAGTAATTTCTGTAGTAGACAGGTGCTACATACTAAGTTCCGTTCGTGAGAAGCTAGCTGAACCCCGAGTCCAAAAGCATCTCTGTTCCGAGAGTTGAGCTCACACCCAGTCCCTCACAGTTCCACACTGCCTGCAGAATGAGTTTTGAACATCTCCACCAGAGATATTGTCAGAAGCTTGTGAAACGCAAGTGGAATAAGGCAGGCCTGGAAGGTGTCTCCTGTTGCAGTAGAGTGGTATTCTTCGAACCTCCTGAGTTAGGAGACTGCTATGGTCTCACGGCCATTAGAATGCACTAGATGAAAGCGTCTTGTAGGCATGCTCTCTTGTGAGAGCTGAGCTCAGGGCAGGACCCTCCCGCATCCTGCCTGCCCATAGTCATAGCTGCTAACATCCTTATGTGAGGTGCTGAGAGAGGTTGGAGAAATGCGAGTGGAAGTGTCAGGACTGCACTCACGTGTGTCTGAGTTCAATACAGCGATTGCCAACGTGCTTCTTCCGTTAGAGTGTAGCTCGGGTATACCTCGCCTCAATAAGTGTCTCGCAGACATCGGCCTGCAAAGCATACACACTTCTGAGAGTATTGCTTATGGACTGTAACTCCACCACCCTGACTGCTGAACGTTCTGCTTCCACAGCATTTCGTTGTATGCGGGAGAGTATCGGAGTGAGTACCAAGTGTCTGCCTTGTCAATTTTGCGCCTCGCGGACAGCTGCTTCCAAGGCATGTACACTCCTTTGGATTGAGCTTAGGATTTGAACCTCCCACATGCTGACCGCCTGTACGCTTCTCTTCCAAAATATTTCTTTCGATACGGGATGCAAGTTTTCCGAGAGGCAAATGTGTCTTCGTTCAATCCAGCAACTTCTGAGGAATTCCTCCCTCAGATGGGAGCTATATACAAACTTCCAAACCTGAACCTAGCTGAAAGCTCTCTCTCTGGGGAACTTCCCTCTCGGAATTGAGCTGAAAGGTAGTCCCTCCCAGTTCCACACGGCCTGCAGATGCAGTTACGAACATCCTCAGTAGACGTGTGTTTCAGAAGCTCATGGACGCAAGGAGCTAGCTGCAGGCTTCAATGCTTGTCTCTCCAGGTGCAGTAGAGCGGTATACATGGAACATCCTGACTTACAGTGGTGCTACGTTCTCACAGCCATAACAACGCAGCTATTAGAAATCTGGCTTCGAGGCATGCTTCCTTTTGAGAGCTGAGCTCAGGGCAGGACCCTCCCGCATCCTGCCTGACTGTAGACATAGCTGTTAACATCCTTGTGTTAGGTGCTGGAAGAGGTTGTGAGAAAAGCATGTGTAAGTGTGAGGCTTGTACTCACGATTATCTGAGTTGAATACAGCGATTTCCAATGGCCTTCTTCAATCAGAGTGTAGCTATATTCTAACTCCCATTTACGAGTGGGTAGCAGACATTGCCTCCCAGGCGTATACATTACTGAGATTTGAGCTTATGGCCTGTATCTCCCACATCCTTCCTGCAGGTACACTTCACTGCTAAAAGGCCTAGACTCGATGCATGACTGAAGTGTTGTGAGAGGTAAGTGGAATGTCCCGGCACACAAGACCTGTGCCCCCAAGCTGAATCCTGCGATTTCCTAGTAATTCCTGTCTCAGAGAGGTGCTACATACTAAGTTCCATAGGTTAGAAGCTAGCTGAACCCTGAGTCCAAAAGCAACTTACTTTTGAGAGTTGAGCTCGTACTCAGTCCCTCACGGTCCGATACTGCCTGCAGAATGAGTATCAAATATCTTCACCATAGACTTTTTTCGGAAGCTTGTGAGACGCAGGTGGAAAAATGTAGACCTGAAAGTTATCTCCAGGTGCAGTAAAGTGGTAATCTTTGAACCTCCTGAATTAGAATACTGCTACATTCTCACTGCCATAAGAACACAGCTAGGGATGTGACATCTAGGGATGCTTCCTTGCAAAGCTGACATCTAGGGATGCTTCCTTGCAAGAGCTGAGGTCAGGGCAGGACCGTCCCGCATCCTGACTACCTGTAGACATAGGTCCAAGCATCTTTATGTTAGGTGCTGGAAGAGGTTGTGTGAAAAGCATGTGGAAGTGACAGGCCTGTACTCACGTGTGTCTGAGTTCAATACAGCGATTGCCAACGTCCTTGTTCAATTAGAGTGTACCTCGGTTCTAGCTCCCATCAATAAGTGTCTAGCAGACATCTGCCTGTAAAGCATACACACTTCTGAGAGTTGAACTTATGCCCTGTACCTCCCACATGCTGACTGCAGGTACACTTTGCTCTTATCAGGACTAGGCTCGATGCGTGACAGAAGGGTTGTGAGAGGTTAGTGGAAGGCGCCGACCCACACGACTAGTGTCTCCAAGCCCAATCCAGAGATATGTGAGGAACTGCTCTCTAGGATTGATGTTACATACTAAGTTCCATACATGAGAAGCTAGTGGAATGCAGTGTCCAAAGGGTACTTTCTTCTGAGACTTGAGCTCACCTCCAGTCCCTCACATTTCCACACAGCCTTCAGATGAAATTTCGAACATCCTCACTAGACGTGTTGGTCAGAAGCTCATAGGACAAAAGGAGCTAGCTGCAGGCTTCAATGCTTGTGTCTCTAGGTGCAGTAGAGTGGTATACATGGAACCTCCTGACTTACAATGTAGCTACATTCTCACGGCCATAAGAACGCAGGTAGTGGAAAGGTGCATTCGAGGCATGCTGCTGAGGATCAGAGTCACCCATTCCAGGTGAGGCCCAAATGGGGCCAGAGTCACCTGGTACAGAAGAGGCCAAAGTGAGGACCAGAGTTACCAGGTCCAGGTGAGTTCCAGTGGGGAATAGAGTAACCATGTCCCGATGATTCCCAGGTAGTTACCAGAGTCACCAGATACAGATGAGGCCCAGATGGGGAGCATATTCACTAGGTCCAGGTGAGGCCCAGTTGAGGACCAGAGTTCCCAGCTCCAGCTGAGGCCCAGAGGGGACCAGAGTCACGCGGTCCAGGTGATATCCAGGTGGGGACCAGAGTCACCACATCAGGGTGAGGCCCAGAGGGTTACGAGAATCACTAGGTCCAGGTGAGGCCCCGATGTGGAACTGAGTAACCAGGTCCCATGATGCCCATGTGAGGACCAGATTCACCAGGTCCAGGTGACATTTCTGTGGGAACCAGTCACCTCGTCCAGGTGAGGCCCAGTGGGACCACAGTCACCAGGTCAGGGTGAGGTCCAGATGGAGACCAGAGTCACCAGGTCCAGGTGAGGCACAGTTGAGAAGAGAGTAACCAGGTCCCAATGATGCCCAGGTAAGAACCAGAGTCACCAGGTACAGGCGAGACCCAAATATGGATCAGAGTCGTTTTGTTCCAGGTGAGGCCAGAAGGAGACCACAGGAACCAGGTCCAGGAGAGGCCCATATGGGAACCAGAGCCACCAGATCCAGGTGAGGTCCAGGTGGGGACCACAGACACAAGGTCCAGGTGAGGCCCAGTTTGCAAAAAGATTCACCAAGTCCAGGTGAGACCCAGGTGGTGACCAGAGTCACCAGGTACAGGTGAGGACCCAGTAATGACCAGATTCACCAGGTCCTAATGAAGCCCAAGGGGGAACCAGAGTCACCAGGTAAGGGTGAGGCCCAGAGGGGGAACCAGAGTAAGCAGTTTAGTTTGAGACCCAGAGTGGGACCAGAGGTCCTCGGTCAAAGTAAGGCCCAGGTGTGGAATAGAGTATCCAGGTCAAATGATGCCTAGGTGAGGACCAGAGTCACTAGCGCCATGCAAGGCCCAGATGGGGATCAGAATCACCAGGTCCTGTGAGGCATTGAAGGAGACCACAGTCACCAATATCAGGTGAGCCCCATGTGGGAAACAGAGCCACTCTATCCAGCTGAGTCCCAGGTCCATGTGAGGCCCATGTGAGGACCAGATTCATTAGGTCGGTTGAGGCATAGCTGGGGACAAGAGTCACCAGGTCTGGGTGAGGCCTAGGTGGGGACAAGATTCAGCAGGTCTGAGTTAGGTCAAAGTGGGGACGAGAGTCACCAGGTCCAGATAAGGCCCAGGTGAGGACCAGAGTTACAAGGTACACGTGAGGCCCAGGTGGGGACCAGTGGCAACAGGTCCATGTGAGGCCGGCTGTGGACCATGGTCAACAGGTCTACGTGAGGCCCAGGTGTGGAACACAGTAACCAGGTCCAGGTGAATCCCAGGTGGTGACAACAATCACCACGTCCAGGTGAGGCCCAGGTGGGGACTTGGATCACCAGGTACAGGGGAAGCCCTTGAAAGAACCAGAGTCAACAGTTCGAGGTGAGGCGCAGGTGGCAACCCGAGTTAGCAGGACCAAGTCAGGCCAAAGTGGGATTCACAGTCACCAGTTCAGGGTGAGACCCAGAGGGGGACCTGAGTTGTGGAACACAGTAACGAGGTCCCAATTTTGCCCAGTTGGGACCATGGTCAACAGCGCCAGGTGAGGCCCAGGTGGGGTCAGAGTCACCGGTCCAAGTGAGGCCCAGGTGGGGACCACAGTCACCAGATCCTGGGTACTCTCAGGAGCAGACCAGAGTAACCATGTCCAGGTGAGGTGCAGGTGGCAACCACACTCACCAGGAGCCGGTGAGGCCCTGGTGGGGACCAGAGTCACCAGGTACATGAGAAGCTAGAAACACTGCAGTCACCAGGTCCACGTGAGGTCCACGTGGGAACGAGAGTCACCAGTTACAGTTGAGGCCCAGGTGGGGATCAGACTCACCAGGTCCAGGTGAGACCCAGGTGGGAACCAGTGTCACCATGTCCAGGTGTGGCCCAGGTGAAGACCAGGGTTAACAGGTCCAGATAGGTCCCTGTTAGGGAACAGTGTAGCCATGTCCTGATGATACCCAGGTACCAGAGACACCAGGTGCAGGTGAGGTCCAGGTCGGGACCAGAGACATTAGGTCTAGGTGAGGTCCCGGTGGGAACCACAGTCACCAGGTCAGGTGAGGCCATACTGAGGATCAGAGTCACCAGTTCCAGGTGAGGCCCAGGTGGGGCCAGAGACACCTGGTACAGAAGAAGCCAAAGTGAGGACCAGAGTTACCAGGTCCAGGTGAGTCCCAGTGGAGAATAGAGTAACCATGTCCCGATGATGCCCAGGTAGAGACCAGAGTCACCAGGTCCAGATGAGGCCCAGATGGGGAGCATATTCACTAGGTCCAGGTGAGGCCCAGTTGAGGACCAGAGTTACCAGGTCTGGTTGAGGCCTAGAGGGGTACCAGAATCACCTGGTCCAGGGGACATCCAGATGGGGACCAGAGTCACCAGGTCAGGGTGAGGCCCAGAGGGGTTCCAGAGTCATCATGTCCAGGTGAGGCTCAGGTGTGGAACAGAGTAACCAGGTCCCAGTGATGCCCAGGTGAGGACCAGAGTCACCAGATCTGGGTGAGGCCCAGATAGGATCAGTCACCAGTTCCAGGTGAGGCCAAGAAGGAGTCCACAGCAATCAAGTCCAGGTGGGGAACAAAGTCACCAGGACTGGGTGAGGCCCAGGTGGGGACCAGATTCACCAGGTCCAGGTGAGGCCCAGGTGGTGACCAGAGTCACCAGGTCCGGGTGAGGACCAGGTAAGGACCAGATTCACCAGGTCCAAGTAGGCCCACAAGGAGACCTGAGTCACCAGGTATGTGTGAGTCCCAGATGGTAACCCCACTCACCAGGTCCAGGTGAGGCCTACCTGCCGGCCAGAGTCACCAGATCGAGGTGAGGCCCTGGTGTGGACCGGAGTCACCAGGTAATGTGAGGCTAGAAGGACACCACAGTCACCAGGTCCAGGTGTGGTTCATGTGGGAACGAGAGTCACCAGCTCCAGGTGAGACCCAGGTGGGACCACAGTCACCGGGTCCAGATTGAGGCCGAATTGGGGGGCCCAGAGTCATCAGGGCCAGGTGAGACCAAATTTTGGATCAAAGTTATCAGGACCAGGTGAGTCCCAGGTGGGTAATAGAGTAACCATTTCCCATTGATGCACAGGTTGGTCCAGAGTCACAAGGTCCAGACAAGGCCTAAGTGAGGAGTAGATTAACCAGGTCCTGTTGAGGCCCAGTTGAGGACCAGAGGCCCCAGCTCCGGGTGAGACACAGAGGGGGATCAGAGTCACCTGGTCCAGGTGATATCTAGGTGGGGACTAGAGTCACCATGTCAGGGTGAGGGCCAGAGGGGAACGAGAGTCACTAGGTCAAGGTGAGGCCCCGAGGTGGAACTGAGTAACCAGGTCCTATGATGCCCTTGTGAGGACCAGATTCACCAGGTCCAGGTGAGGTCCCTGTGGGAACCAGTCACCTCGTCCACGTGAGGCCCAGGTGGGACCACAGTCACAAAGTCAGGGTGAGGTCCACAGGGTGACCAGAGTCACCAGGAGAAGGTGAGGCCCAGGTATAGAAGAGAGTAACCAGGTCCCAATGATGCCTAGGTAAGGACAGAGTCACCAGGTCCAGGTGAGGCCCAAATATGGATCAGAATCGTTTTTTTCCAGGTGAGGGCAGAAGGAGACCACAGGAACCAGGTCCAGGAGAGCCCCATATGGGAACCAGGGCCACGAGATCCAGGTGACGTCCAGGTGGGGACCACATTCACAAGTTCCAGGTGAGGCCCAGGTGGCAAAAAGATTCACCAAGTCCAGGTGAGACCCAGGTGGTTACCAGAGTCACTAGGTCCAGGTGAGGACCAGGTAAGGACCAGATTCACAAGGTCCAAGTGAAGCCCAGGGTGGGACCAGAGTCACCAGTTAAGGGTGAGGCCCAGAAAGGGAACCAGAGTAAGCAGTTTAGTTTGAGACCCAGAGTGGGACCAGAGGTCTCCGGTCAAAGTGAGGCCCAGGTGTGGAATAGAGTATTCAGGTCACAATGATGTCTAGGTGAGGACCAGAGTCACTAGGGCCATGCAAGGCCCAGATGGGGATCAGAATCATCAGGTCCTAGTGAGGCATAGGAGGAGACCACAGTCACCAGTATCAGGTGAGCCCCTTGTGGGAACCAGAGCCACTCTATACAGCTGAGTCCCAGGTCCCTGTGAGGCCCACGTGAGGACCAGATTCATCAGGTCGAATTGAGGCATAGCTGGGGACAAGGGTCACCACATCTGGTTGAGGCCTAAGTCGGTCAAGATTCACCAGTTCTGTGTTTGGTCAAAGTGGGGACGAGAGTCACCAGTTCTAGGTGAGGCAAAACTGAGGACCAGAGTCACCAGATCCAGGTGAGTTCCATGTTGGAAAGAGAGTCACCAGGTCTAAGAGAGGTCCAGGTGGGGACCAGAGTCACCAGATCCAGGTGAAGCCCAGGTGGGGGCCAGAGTCAACAGGTCCAGATGAGGCCCAGGTGAGGACCAGAGTTACCTGGTACACATGAGGCCCAGGTGGGGACCAGAGTCACTAGATCCAGGTGAAGCACAGGTGGGGAAAAGATTCACCAGGTCCACATGAGGACCACATGAGGACTAGATTCATCAGGTCGAATTGAGGCATAGCTCAGGACAAGAGTCACCAGGTATGGGTGAGTCCAAGGTGGGGACAAGATTCACCAGTTCTGAGTTAGGTCAAAGTGGGGACGAGAGTCACCAGGTCCAGGTAAGGCAAAACTGAGGACGAGAGTCACCAGAACCAAGTGAGGTCCATATTGGAAAGAGAGTTACCAGGTCCAGGAGAGGTCCATGTGGGGACCAGAGTCCCAAGATCCAGGTTCATCCCAAGTTGGGAACAGAGTCACTAGGTCCAGATGAGGCCCAGGTGAGAACCAGAGTTACCAGGTACACGTGAAGACCAGGTGGGGACCAGAGGCAACAGGTCCATGTGAGGCCGGCTGTGGAACATGGTCATCAGGTCTACATGAGGCCCAGGTGTGGAACACAGTAACCAGGTCGAGGTGAGTCCCAGGTGGTGACAACAGTCACCACGTCCAGTTGAGCCCCAGGTAGGGACCAGGATCACCAGGTACAGTAGAGGCCCTTGAAAGAACCAGAGGCAATAGTTTGAGGTGAGGCGCAGTTGGCAACCAGAGTCAGCAAGTCCAAGTCAGGCCAAAGTGGGTTTCACAGTCACCAGGTCAGGGTGAGACCCAGAGAGGGACCAGAGTCACCTGGTCCAGGTGAGGTCCAGTTGTGGAACACAGTAACCAGGTCCCAATTATGCCCAGTTGAGGACCATTGTCAACAGGGCCAGGTGAGGCCCAGGTGGGGATGAGAGTCACCAGGTGCAAGTGAGGCAGAGGTGGGGACCACAGTCACCATATCCAGGGAAGTCTCGGTGCAGAACAGAGTCACCAGGTCCAGGTGAGGTGCAGGTTGCAACCACACTCACCACGTCTTGGTGAGACCCTGGTGGGGACCAGAGACATCAGGTCCAGGTGAGGCCCAGGTTGGGACCAGTGATATGAGTTCTAGGTGAGGTCCCGGTGGGAACCACAGTCACCAGGTCAGGTAAGGCCATACTGAGGATCAGAGTCACCAGTTCCAGGTGACGCCCAGGTGGGGCCAGAGTCACCTGCTACAGAAGAGGCCAAAGTGAGGACCAGAGTTACCAGGTCCAGGTGAGTCCCAGTGGGGAATAGAGTAACCATGTCCCGATGATGCCCAGGTATGGACCAGAGTCACCAGGTCCAGATGAGGCCCAGGTGGGGAGCATATTCACTAGGTCCAGGTGAGGCCCAGTTGAGGACCAGAGTCACCAGGTCTGGTTGAGGCCTAGAAGGGTATCAGAATCACCTGGTCAGGTGATATCCAGATGGGGACCAGAGTCACCAGGTCAGGGTGAGGCCCAGAGGGGTTCCAGAGTCATCATGTCCAGGTGAGGCTCATGTGTGGAACAGAGTAACCAGGTCCCAATGATGCCCAGGTGTGGACCAGAGTCACCAGATCTGGGTGAGGTCCAGATAGAATCAGAGTCTCTAGTTCCAGGTGAGGCCAAGAAGGAGTCCACAGCAATCAGTTCTAGGTGGGGAACAAAGTCACCAGGACTGGGTGAGGCCCAGGTGGGGACCAGATTCACCAGGTCTAGATGAGGCCCAAGTGGTGACCAGAGTCACCAGGTCTGGGTGAGGACCAGGTAAGGACCAGATTCACCAGGTCCAAGTGAGGCCCACGTGGGAACCTGAGTCACCAGGTATGGGTGAGGCCCAGGTGGCAACCCCACTCACAAGGTCCAGTTGAGGCCAACCTACAGGCCAGAGTCACCTGATCCAGGTGAGGCCCTGGTGGGGACCGGAGTCACCAGGTAAATGTGAGGCTAGAAGGACACCACAGTCACCAGGTACAGGTGTGGTACATGTGGGAATGAGAGTCACCTGGTCCGTGTGAGACCGAAATGGGGACCACAGTCACCAGGTCCAGATTGAGCCTAGGTGGGGGGCCCAGAGTCATCAGGGCCAGGTGATGCCAAAGTGTGGAGCAAAGTTATCAGGTCCTGGTGAGTCCCAGGTGGGTAACAGAATAAACATTTCCAATTGATGCCCAGGTGGGACCAGAGTCACAATGTCCAGACAAGGCCTAAATGAGGAGGATATTCACCAGGTCCTGTGGAGGCCCAGTTGAGGACCAGAGTCTCCAGCTCTGGGTGAGGCCCAGAGGGGGCCAGAGTCACCCGGTCCAGGTGATATCCAGGTGGGCACCAGAGTCACCACGTCAGGGTGAGGCGCAGAGGGGGACGTGCGTCACTAGGTCTAGGTGAGGCCCTGTTGTGGAACTGAGTAACCAGGTCCTATGATGCCCATGTGAGGACCAGATTCACCAGGTCTAGTTGAGGTCCTTGTGGGAACCAGTCACCCCGTCCATGTGAGGCCCAGATGGGACCACAGTCACCAGGTTATGGTGAGGTCCACAGGGTGACCAGAGTCACCAGCTCCAGGTGAGGCCCAGGTAGAGAAGAGAGTTACCAGGTCCCAATTATGCCCAGGTAAGGACCAGAGTCTCCAGGTCCAGGTGAGTCCCTATTATGGATCAGAGATGTTTTGTTCCTGGTGAGGCCAGAAGGAGACCACAGGAACTAGGTCCAGGAGAGCCCCATATGGGAACCAGAACCACCAGATCCAGATGAGTTCCAGATGGGGACCACAGTCACAAGGTCCAGGTGAGGCCCAGGTAGCAACAGGATTCAACAAGTCCAGGTGAGACCCAGGTGGTGCCCAGAGTCACCAGGTCCAGGAGAGGACCAGGTAAGGACCAGATTCACCAGGTCCAAGTGAAGCCCAGGGTGGGACCAGAGTCACCAGCTAATGGTGAAGCCCAGAGGGGGAACCAGAGTAACCAGTTTAGATTGAGGCCCAGAGGGGGAACCAGGAACCAGTTTAGATTGAGGCACAGAGTGGGACCAGAAGTCCCCGGTCAAAGTGAAGCCGAGGTGGTGAATATAGTATCCAGGTCCCAATGATGCCTAGGTGAGGACCAGAGTCACTAGGGCCATGCAAGTCCCAGATGGGGATCAAAATCACCAGGTCCTGGTGCAGCACAGGAGGAGCCGCAGTCACCAATATCAGGTGAGCCCCATGTGGGAACCAGAGCCACTCTATCCAGCTGAGTCCCAGGTCCATGTGAGGCCCACGTGAGGACCAGATTCATCAGGTCGAATTGAGGCATAGGTGGGGACATGAGTCACCAGGTATGCTTGAGGCCTAGGAGGGGACAAGATTCACCGGGTCTGAGTTAGGTCAAAGTGGGGGCGAGAGTCACCAGGTCCAGGTGAGGCCAAACTGAGGACCAGAGTCACCAGATCCAGGTGAAGCCCAGGTGGGGACCAGAGTCACCAGGTCCAGATGAGGCCCAGGTGAAGAACAGAGTTACCAGGTTCCAGTCAGTACCTGGTGGGGACCAGAGTCACCAGGTACATGAGAAGCTAGAAACACTGTAGCTACCAGGTCAACATGAGGTCCACATGGGAACGAGAGTCACCAGTTAAAGGTGAGGCCCAGGTGGGTATCAGACTCACCAGGTCCAGGTGAGACCCAGGTGGGAACCAGTGTCACCATGTCCAGGTGTGGCCAAGGTGAAGACCAGAAATATCAGGTCCAGGTGTGTCCCTGTTAGGGAACAGTGTAACCATATCCTGATGCTACCCAGATGGTTAACAGAGAAACCAGGTCAAGGTGTGGCCCAGGTGGGGGCCAGAGACATGAGGTCCAGGTGAGGTCCTGGTGGCAACCACAGTCACCAGGTCAGGTGAGGCCATGATGAGGATCAGAGTCACCAGTTCCAGGTGAGGCCCAGGTGGGGCCAGAGTCACCTGATACAGAAGAGCCCAAAGTGAGGACCAGAGTTACCAGGTCCATGTGAGTCCCAGTGGGGAATAGAGTAACCATGTCCTGATGATGCCCAGGTATGGACCAGAGTCACCAGCTCCAGATGAGGCTCAGGTGGGGAGCATTTTCACTAGGTCCAGGTGAGGCCCAGTTGAGGACCAGAGTCACCAGGTCTGGTTGAGGCCTAGAGGGGTACCAGAATCACCTGGTCCAGGTGACATCTAGATGGGGACCTGAGTCACCAGGTCAGGGTTAGGCCCAGAGTGGTTCCAGAGTCATCATGTCCAGGTGAGTCTCCGGTGTGGAACACAGTAACCAGGTCCCTTGATGCCCAGGTGAGGACCAGAGTCACCAGATCTGGGTGAGTCCCAGATAGAATCAGAGTCACCACTTCCAGGTGAGGCCAAGAAGGAGTCCACAGGAATCAGGTCCAGGTTGGGAACAAAGTCACCAGGACTAGCTGAGGCCCAGTTGGTGACCAGATTCACCAGGTCCAGGTGAGGCCCAGGTGGTGACCAGAGTCACCAGGTCCAGGTGAGGACCAGGTGGTGACCAGAGTCACCAGGTCCACGTGAGGCCCACGTGGGGACCTGAGTCACCAGGTCATGTGAGGTCCAGGGGGGAACCTGAGTAACCAGTTTAGTTTGAGGCCCAGAGTGCGAGCAGAGGTCTCTGGTCATAGTGAGGCCCAGGTGTGGAATAGAGTATCCAGGTTCCAATGATGCCTAGGTGAGGATCAGAGTCACTAGGGCCATGCATCCCAGATAGGGATCATAATCACCAGGTCCTGGTGAGGCATAGAAGGAGACCATAATCACCAGTATCAGGTGAGCCCCATGTGGGAACCAGAGCCACTCTAACCAGCTGAGTCCCAGTTCCATGTGAGGCCCACATGAGGCCCAGTTCATCAGGTCGAATTGAGGCATAGCAGGGGACAAGAGTCACCAGGTCTGGGTGAGGCATAGGTGGGGACAAGATTCACCAGGTCTGACTTAGGTCAAAGTGGGGACGAGAGTCACCAGGTCCAGGTAAGGCCAAACTGAGGATCACAGTCACCAGATCCAGGTGAGGTCCATGTTGGAAAGAGAGTCACCAGGTCCAGGAGAGGTCCAGGTGGGGACCAGAGTCACCATATCCAGGTGAAGCCCAGGTGGGGACCAGAGTCACCAGGTCCAGATGAGGCCCAGGTGAGGAACAGAGTTACCAGGTCCCAGTGAGGCCCTGGGGGGACCAGAGTCACCAGGTACATGAGAAGCTAGAAACACTGCAGCTACCAGGTCCATATGAGGTCCACGTGGGAACGAGAGTCACCAGTTACAGGTGAGGCCCAGGTGGGGATCAGACACACCTGGTCCAGGTGAGACCCAGGTGGGAACCAGTGTCACCATGTCCAGGTGTGGCCCAGGTGAAGACCAGAAATATCAGGTCCAGGTGTGTCCCTGTTAGGGAACAGTGTAACCATGTCCTGATGCTACCCAGGAGGGTACCAGAGAAACCAGGTCCAGGTGAGCCCCAGGTGGGGACCAGAGACATGAGGTCCAGGTGAGGTCACGGTGGGAACCACAGTCACCAGGTCAGGTGAGGCCATGCTGAGGATCAGAGTCACCAGTTCCAGGTGAGGCCCAGGTGGGGCCAGATCACCTTGTACAGAAGAGCCCAACGTGAGGACCAGAGTTACCAGGTCCAGGTGAGTCCCAGTGGGGAATAGAGTAACCATGTCCCGATGATGCCCAGGTATGGACCAGAGTCACCAGGTCCAGATGAGGCCCAGGTGGGGAGCATATTCACTAGGTCCAGGTGAGGCCCAGTTGAGGACCAGAGTCACCAGGTCTGGTTGAGGCCTAGAAGGGTACCAGAATCACCTGGTCCAGGTGACATCCAGATGGGGACCCGAGTCACCAGGTCAGGGTGAGGCTCAGAGGGGTTCCAGAGTCATCATGTCCAGGTGAGGTTCAGGTGTGGAACAGAGTATCCAGGTCCCAATGATGCCCAGGTGAGGACCAGACTCACCAGATCTGGGTGAGTCCCAGATAGGATCAGTGTCACCAGTTCCAGGTGAGGCCAAGAAGGAGTCCACAGCAATCAGTTCTAGGTGGGGAACAAAGTCACTAGGACTGGCAAAGGCCCAGTTGGGGACCAGATTCATCAGGTACAGGTGAGGTCCAGGTGGTGACCAGAGTCACCAGGTCCGTGTGAGGACCAGGTAAGGACCAGATTCACCAGGTCCAAGTGAGGCCCACGTGGGGACCTGAGTCACCAGGTATGGGTGAGGCCCAGGTGGCAACCCCACTCACCAGGTCCAGGTGAGGCCAACCTGCAGTTCAGAGTCACCAGATCCAGGTGAGGCCCTGGTGGGGACTGGAGTCACCAGGTAAATGTGAGGCTAGAAGGACACCACAGTCACCAGGTACAGGTGTGGTTCATGTGGGAATGAGTCACCAAGTCCAGGTGAGACCCAGGTGGGGACCACAGTCACCGGGTCCAGATTGAGCCCTAGGTGGGGCCCAGAGTCATCAGGGCCAGGTGAGGCCAAAGTGTGGAGCAAAGTTATCAGGTCCAGGTGAGTCCCATGTTGGAACCAGTCACCTCGTCCAGATGAGGCCCACAAGAGTCGTGCCTCCAAGCTCAATCCCGCGATTTCCTAGTAATTCCTGTCTGAGACTGGTGCTACATATTAAGTTCCATACTAGCTAATTGAACCCTGCATCCAAAGGCAACTTACATCCGAGAGTTGGGCTCACACGCAGTCCCTCACAGTTCCACACTGACTGCAGAATGTCTTTCCAACGTCTTCACCAGAGACGCTTGTCAGAAGCTTGTGAGACGCAAGTGGAATAATGCAGGCCTGGAAGGTGTCTCCAGGTGGAGTAGTGTGGTATTCTTGGAACCTCCTGAGTTAGAATACTGCTGTGTTCTCAGAGCCAGAAGAATGCAGCTAGTTGAAAGCTGGCTTCTAAACATGCTTCCTTGTGAGAGTTGAGGTGAGGGCGGGACCCTCCCGCAACCTGACTGCCTGTAGACATAGGTCCTAACATCCTTATGTTAGGTGCTGGAAGAGGTTGTGAAAAGCATGTAGACGTTTCAGGCTTGTAGTCACGTGTAACTGAGTTCAATATAGCGATTTCCAACAGCCTTGTTCAATTAAAGTGTAGCTAGGTTCTAACTCCCATAAAAGAGTGGCTAGCAGACAGCTGCCTGCAAAGCATACACGCTTCTCAGAGTTGAGCTTATGGCCTGTACCTCCCAGAATCTGACGGCCTGTACGGATCCCTTCCACAGCATTCCGTTCTATGTGGGACAGTAGCGGAGTGAGAACCAAGTGTCTGCATTGTCAGTTTCACGACTACCGGACACCTGCCTCCAAGTGATGCACACTCCTTTGGATGAGCTTATGGCTTGTTCCTCCCACATGCTGACCGCCTGTACCTTCACTTCGAAAGGACGTCGTTCGATACGGACACAAGTTTTGTGAGAGGCAAGTGTCTCCTAGCCCAATCCAACGACTTCTGAGTAATTCCTCCCTCAGAAGGGAGCTACATACTAACTTCCAAAACTGAGTACCTACATGAAAGCTGTCTCTCTGGGGAACTTCCTTCTGCAAAATGAGCTGACACGCGGTCCTTCCCAGTTCCACACTGCCTGCAGATGGAGTTACGAACATCCTCACTAGACATGTTTGTCAGAACCTCATGGGACGCAAGGGGCAAGCTGCAGTCTTCAACGGTTGTGTCTCCAGGTGCAGTAGAGCTTTATTCATGGAACGACCTGACTTCCAATGCTGTAAAGTTTGGGTTAGGTTACGGGTTAGGGTTAGGGTTAGGGTCCTGTTTAAGCTTAGGGTTAGGCTTAGGTTTAGGGTTAGGTTTAGGGTTCGAGTAGGGTTAGGGTTCAGGTTAGGGTTAGGGTTCAGGTTAGGGTTAGGGGTAGGTTCAGGGTTAGGGGTAGGCTACGGGTTAGGGTTAGGGTTAGGGTTAGGGTTAGGGTTAGGGTTAGGTTACGGGTTAGGTTACGGGTTAGGGTCCGGGTTAGGTTACGGATTAGGGTACGGGTTAGTGTTAGTGTTACAGTAGGGTATGGGTTAGTGTTAGGTTTAGGGTTAGGGTACGGCTTAGGGTTCAGTTTAGGTTTACGGTTAGGGTTAGCCTTAGGGTATGGGTTAGGGTTAAATTTAGGGTACTGTTTAGGGTTAGGGTTAGGGTTAAGGTTATGGTTAGGTTACGGGTTAGCGTTAGGGATAGGGTAAGGGTTAAGGTTAGGATTAGGTTAGGGTTAGGGTTAGGGTTAGGATTAGGGATTGGGTTTCATTAGGTTTAGGGTTGGGGTAAGGTTAGGGTTAGGGTACGGGTTAGAGTTTGGGTTAGGGTACAGGTGAGGGTTAAGGTAAGAGGTTACGGGTTAGGATTAGGGTACGGGTTAAGGTTAGGTTTAGGGTTAGGTTTAGGTTTAGGTTTAAGGTTAGGGTATGGGATAGGGTTAGGTTTAGGGTACTGTTTGGCATTAGGGTTAGGGTTAGGGTACATGTTAGAGTTATGGTTAGGGTTAGAGTACGGGTTAGGGTTAGAGTTAGAGTTCGGGTTATGTTTAGGGTTCGGGTTAGGGTTAGGCTACGGTTTAGGGTTAGTGTTAGGGTTATGATTAGGGTTCGGTTTAGGCTTAGGTTTAGGGTACATGTTAGGGTTAGGGTGAGGGTACGGTTTAGAGATATGGTATGGATTATGGTACGGGTTAAGGTATGGGTTAGGGTACTGGTAACGGTTAGGGTTTGGGTTAGGTTTAGGGTTAGGGTTAGGGTACAGGATAGGGTTAGGTATAGGGTTAGTGTTAGGGTTTGGTTTGGGTACAGGTTAGGGTTAGGTTTAGGGTACTGTTTAGGATTAGGGTTAGGGTTAGGGTTCGGTTTAGGTTACGGTCTAGGGTTCGGGTTATAGTTAGGGTAGGTTTCGGTTAGGGTTAGTGTTAGGGTTAGGTTTCGGTTAGGGTTAGGTATAGTGTTAGGGTTTAGGGTTAGGGTTAGGGTACTGTTTAGGGTTAGGTATAGTGTTAGGTTTAGGTTACGGTTTAGGGTTAGGGTTAGGTTATGGTTTAGGGTTAGGGTTAGGGTTCGGGTTAGGGTATGGGATACGTTAGGGTTAGGGTTATGGAACGGGTTAGGTTTAGGGTTGGGTTTAGGGTTAGGCTTAGGGTACGGGTTCAGGTTAGGGTTAGGGGTAGGGTATGGGTTTGTTTATGGGTTAGGGTATGGGTAAGGTTACGGGTTAGTGTACAGGTTAGTGTTAGGGTTCGGGTTAAGGAATGGGATAGGATTAGGGTTTGGGTACGGGATAGGGTATAGGTTAGGGTACAGGTTAGTTTATGGTTTAGGGTTAGGGTACGGGTTAGTGTTAGAGTTCAAGTTAGGGTTGGGGTTAGGGTTAGGTTTAGGGTACGGGTTAGGTTTAGGGTTACGGTACGGGTTAGGATATGGATTAGGGTTAGGGTTAGGATATGGGTTAGGGTTATGGTATGGGAGAGTTAGTGTTAGAGTTAGGGTACGGGTTTGGATTAGGGTTAGGGTTAGGTTTAGGGTTAGGGTTAGGGTTAAGGTACACGTTAGGGTTAGGGTTAGGGTACTGTTTAGGGTTAGGGTTAGGTTTAGTTTACGGTTTAGGGTTAGGGTTAAGGTTAGTTTACGTGTTAGGGATAGGGTTAGGGTGAGGTTTAGGGTTAGGTTAGGGTTAGGGTTAGGGTTAGGGTTAGAGATAGGGTTAGGGTTATGATTAGTGTTAGGGTTAGGTTAGGGGTAGTTTTAGTGTGAGGGTATGGGTTATGGTTAGGGTTAGGGTAGGGTACAGCTTAGGGTTAGGTTTAGGGTTAGGGTTATTGTTAAGGTACACGTTTGGGTTAGGGTTAGGGTATTGTTTAGGGTTAGGGTTAGGTTTTTTATGGGTTAGTGTTAGGGTTAGGGTTAGGTTTTTTATGGGTTAGTGTTAGGGTTAGGGTTAGGGTTAGTTTACGTGTTAGGGATACAGTTAGGGTGAGGGTTAGGGTTCGGTTAGGGTTAGGGTTAGGTTTAGAGATAGGATTAGGGTTATGACTAGTGTTAGGGCTAGGTTAGGTGTGTTTTAGTGTGAGGGTATGTGTTATGGTTAGGGTTAGGGTAGGGTACGGTTTAGGGTTCGGGTACGGGTTCGGGTTAGAGTTAGGGTTAGGAGTTAGGGTTAGGGTTTGGGCTAGGGTTAGGGTTAGGGTTAGGGTTATAGTTATGGTTAAGGGTTAGGGTTAAGGATTAGGGTTAGGGTTAGGGGTTAGGGGTTCGGGTTCGGGTTAGGGTTAGGGGTTAGCATTAGGGTTAGGGGTTAGGGGTTAGGGGTTAGGGTTAGGGTTACAGTTAGGGTTAGGGTTCGGGTTAGGTTTATAGATAGGGTTAGGGTTATGATTAGAGTTAGGGTTAGGGTTAGGGGTAGTTTTAGTGTTCGGTTACGGGTTATGGTTAGGGTTAGGGTAGGGTATGGTATAGGGTTAGAGTACGGTAGGTTTACTTTTAGGGTTAGGATTAGGGTACAGGTTAGGGTTAGTGTTAGGGTACCATTTAGGGTTAGTGTACGGGTTAGCGTAGGGTTGGGGTTAGCGTAAGGGTTAGGGCACGGGTTAGGATTAGGGGTAGGGTATTGTTTGGGTTAGGGTCAGGGTTAGATTTAGGTTATGTGTTAGGGTTAGGGTACGGGTTAGGGTTAGGATACAGGTTAGGGTTAGGGTACGGGTTAGGGTTGGGATTAGGGTATGGTTTAGGGTTAGGGTACGGGTTAGGGTTAGGGTTAGGTGTCGGGTTAGTGTATGGGTTAGGTTTCGGGATAGGTTTCGGGTTAGGTTTAGGGTTAAAGTTAGGGTTAGTGTTAAGGTTAGGCTTAGGGTTAGGGTTAGGGTGAGGGGTTAGTGTTAGGGTTAGGGTTAGGGTTAGGGGTTAGGGTTAGGGTTATGTTTAGGTTTAGGGTTAGGGTTAGGGGACCAGTTACAGTTAGAGTGTGGGTTACAGTTACAGTTCAGGAATGGGTTTGGGTTAGGGTTAGGGTACTGGTTAGTGTACGGGTTAGGGTTAGGGTACGGGTTAGTGTGCGGGTTAGGGTTAGGGTATGGTTTAGGGTTAGGTTACGGGTTAGGGTTAGGGTACGGGTACAGGTTAGGGTTAGGGTACGGGTTGGGTTTAGTCTAAGGGTTAGGGTTAGGGTTAGTCTATGGGATAGGGTTAGGGTTAGGGTACGGGTTTGGGTATGGGTTAGGGTTAGGTTTAGGTATGGGTTAGAGTTAGGGTACAGTTTAGGGTTCGGTTTAGGTTATGGGATAGGGTTAGGGTTATGGTACGGGTTAGAGTATGGGTTAGGTTTCAGGTTAGGTTTAGGGTTAGGTTGGTTTAGAGTTAGAGGTTAGGGTTAGTGTTAGGCTTAGTGTTAGCGTTAGGGTTAGTTTGAGGGGTTAGGGTTAGGGTTAGGGGTTAGGGTTAGGTTTAGGTTTAGGGTTTGGGTTAAGTGTTAAGTTTAATGGTTAGGGATAGGGTTAGGTTTAGGTTAGGGGTTAGGGTTAGGGTTAGGGTTAAATGTTAGTGTTAAGTGTTAGGGTTAGGGGTTAGGTTTAAGTTTTGGTTTAGGTTTAGGGTTAGGGTTTAGGGTTTAGGGTTATGGTTAGGTGTTAGGGTTAGGGTTAGGGGTTAGGGTTACGATTAGGTACGTGTTAGGGTTAGGGTTAGGATACGGGTTAGGGTACGGTTTAGGATACGGGTTAGTGTTAGAGTACTGGTTAGGGTTAGGGGACGGGTTAGTGTACGGGTTAGGGTACGGGCTTGGTTAGGGTACGGGTTAGGGTACGGGTTAGGATACGGGTTAGGGTTGGGTTACATGTTAGTGTTAGGGTACCTCTTAGGGTTAGGGTACGGTTAGGGTTAGGGTATGGGTTAAGTTTAGGGTTAGGGTTCAGGTAAGGGGTTAGGGATTAGAGTTAGGTTTAGGGTTAGGGTTAGGGTTAAGGGTTAGGGTTAAGGGTTAGGGTTAGGATAGGTTTAGTGTTAGGGGTTAGGGGTTAGGGTTATGGATTTGATTCGATTCGATTCTTTTCGGTTCGATTAATTCGATTCTTTTCAATTCGATAGAATCTTTTCTATTCGATTCAATTTGATTCGATTCAAGTCTTTTCAATCCGATTCGATTCGAGTCTTTTTGATTTGATTTGTTTCGATTAGAGTCTTTTCAGTTCGATTCGATTCAAATCTTTTCGATGCGATTCAATTAGATTCTTTCCGATTCGGTTCGATTCTTTTCAATTCGACTCGATTTTTTTCGATCGATTCGATTCTTTTCCATTCGATTTGATTTGATTCTTTCGATACGATTCGATTCTATTCTTTTCGATTCGAATCTCTTTGATTCGATTCGATTTGATTCTTTTCGATTCGATTTGATTTTTTCTCTTCGATTCGATTCCTTTCGATTTGATTCAATTCGATTCAAATCTTTTGTTTCGATTTGATTCTTTTCGATTTGATTAGATTTTTTTGATTAGATTCGATTATTTTCGATTTGATTCAATTCGATTCGAATCTTTTCTAATCGATTCTATTCTTTTTGATTCGATTCGATTTGATTCTTTTCAATTCGATTCGATTCTTTTCGATTCAATTCGATTCTATTCGATTTGATTCTTTTCGATTCAGTTCGATTCTTTTTGATTTGATTGATTATTTTCAATTCGATTCGATTTGATTCGATTCATTTTGATTCTTTTCGATTCGATTCGATTATTTTTGATTCGACTCAATTCGATGGTTTGATTCAATTATTTTCTATTCGATTTGATTCGATTCTTTTCGATTCGATTATTTTCAATTCAATTCGATTGTATTCGAATATTTTCGATTCAATTCGGTTGCATTAGATTCGATTATTTTTTATTCAATTCGATTCGATTATTTTTTATTTGATTCGATTCATTGTGGTTCAATTCGTTTATTTTCGTTTCGAATCGATTCGATTCTTTTCAATTTTTTTTAATTTTTATTTATTTGTGATAGTCACACAGAGAGAGAGAGAATGAGGCAGAGACACAGGCAGAGGGAGAAGCAGGCTCCATGCACCGGGAGCCCGATATGGGATTCAAACCCGGGTCTCCAGGATCGCGCCCTGGGCCAAAGGCAGGCGCCAAACTGCTGCGCCACCCAGGGATCCTGATTCGATTCTTTTCGATTCGATTCTTTTCAATTCGATTCGATTATTTTCGATTCGATTCGATTGTTTTCGATTCATTTTGATTCGATTATTTTCTTTTTTCTTTTTTTTTGTAATTCGATTATTTTCGATTCGATGTGAATCGATTATTTTCGATTCAATTTGATTCGATTCGATTCGATTATTTTCAATTCGATTTGATTCTTTTCGATTTGATTCGATTATTTTTGATTCGAATCAATTCGATTCTTTTCGATTGGATTATTTTCGATTCGATTTGATTATTTTCGATTCGATTCTATTATTTTCGATTCAATTCGATTGGATTATTTTCGATTCGATTCGATGCGAATCGATTATTTTCGATTCAATTCGATTCGATGCGATTATTTTCGATTCAATTCAAATCAATTTGATTATTTTTGATTCGATTTGATTGGATTCTATTCAATTATTTACATTCGATTCAATTATTTTTGATTCGATTCGATTCTTTTCAATTCGATTAGATTATTTTCTATTCAATTCGGTTCGATTCGAATCGATTATTTTCGATTCAATTCGATTTGACTAGGTTCGATTATTTTCGATTCGATTCGATTCGATTAGTTTCGATTCAATTCGATTCAATTTGATTTGATTATTTTCGATTCGATTCGATTAGATTATTTTCGAATCAATTCGGTTCGATTCGATTCGATTATTTTCGATTCAATTCGGTTTGATTTTATTCGATTATTTTAGATTCAATTTGCTTCGATTCGGTTCGATTATTTTCGATTTGATTCGATTCGATTCGATTATTTTCGATTTGATTTGATTGGATTAGTTGAGATTATTTTCGATTCGATTCGATTCTTTTCAATTCAATTTGTTTATTTCCGATTCGATTTGATGCGAATTGTTTATTTTCGATACGATTACATTTGAATCGATTCGATTATTTTCGATTCGATTCGATTCTTTTCAATTCGATTCAGTTCTTTTCAATTTGATTTGATTCTTTTCGATTCGTTTCAATATTTGTGATTAGAATTGACTCAATTCTTTTCGATTCGATTATTTTCGATTCGATTCAATTATTTTAGATTCGATTTGATTATTTTCGATTCAATTCGATTATTTTCAATTCAATTCGATGTGAATCGATTATTTTCGAATCGATTCATTTTAATTCGATTCGATTCGATTCCATTCGATTTGATTATTTTCGATTCGATTCGATTATTTTTGATTCGATTCGATTCGATTATTTTTTTAATGTATTTATTTTTTTATAATTTTTTTAAATTTTTATTTATTTATGATAGTCCCAGAGAGAGAGAGAGAGAGAGAGAGAGAGAGGCAGAGACACAGGCAGAGAAGCAGGCTCCATGCACCGGGAGCCTGACGTGGGATTCAATCCCGGGTCTCCAGGATCGCGCCCTGGGCCAAAGGCAGGCGCCAAACCGCTGCGCCACCCAGGGATCCCATGATTCGATTATTTTCGATTCGTTTCGATTATTTTCCATTCGAATCGATTCGATTATTTTCGATTCGATTATTTTCAATTCGATTCGATTATTTTCCATTCGATTTGATTATTTTCGATTCAATTCATTTCGATTATTTTCGATTCCATTCTTTTCGATTTGAATCGATTCGATTCTTTTAGATTCGATTCGATTCTTTTCGATTCGATTCGATTATTTTCGATTCAATTCGACTCAATTATTTTCGATTTGATTCCATTCGATGCGAATCGATTATTTTCGATTTGATTCGATTCAATTCGATTATTTTCGATTCGAATAGATTCGATTATTTTCGATTCGATTGGATTATTTTAGATGCTATTCAATTCGATTGGATTATTTTCCATTCGATTCGATGCGAATCGATTATTTTCGATTCATTTCGATTCGATGTGATTATTTTTGATTTGATTTATTTTCGATTCGTTTCAATTCGAATAATTTTGATTCGATTTGATTATTTTCGATTCAATTCAATTCAGTTTGATTATTTTCAATTCGATTTGATTGGATTTGATTCGATTATTTTCGATTCGATCCAATTATTTTTGATTTGATCGATTCTTTTTTTTTAATTTTTATTTATTTATTATAGTCACACACACAGAGAGAGAGAGAGAGGCAGAGACATAGGCAGAGGGAGAAGCAGGCTTCATGCACCGGGAGCCTGACGTGGGATTCGATCCCTGGTCTCCAGGATCACGCCCTGGGCCAAAGGCAGGCACTAAACTTCTGCGCCACCCAGGGATCCCCGATTCAATCGATTCTTTTTGATTCAATTCGGTTTGATTATTTTCAATTCAATTCGATCGATTCAGTTCAATTATTTTCCATTTGATTCGATTCGATTATTTTCGATTCGATCCAATTATTTTTGATTCGATCAATTCTTTTCGATTCAATTCGGTTCGATTCGATTCGATTATTTTCAATTCAATTCGATCGATTCAGTTCAATTATTTTCGATTTGATTCGATTCGATTCTTTTCGATTTGAATCAATTCAATCGATATTTCTGATTCGATTCGATACTTTTTTATTTGATTTTTTTCGATTCTTTTCGATTCGATTCGATTCAATTTTGATTCAATTCGTTTCTTTTATATTCAATTTGATTCGATTCGATCCTTTTCGATTCGATTCCATTCTTTTTGATTCGATTTGATTCGATTTGAATCTATTCTATTCGATTCTTTACAATTCTATTCTTTTCTATTTTTTCGATTCAGTTCTTTTCGATTTGATTCGAGTCAATTCTTTTCGATTCGATTCTTTTCGATTCGATTTGATATGAATCTATTCTCTATTATTTTCAATTCGATTATTTTTTATTTGATTCGATTTAGTTATTTTTGATTCGATTCGATTTGATTCTTTTCGATTCGATTCGATTATTTCCAATTCCATTCGATTCTTTTCGATTCAATTCGATTCGATTCTTTTCGATCAATATGATTCAATTCGATTCTTTTCGATTCGATTCGAGTCAATTCTTTTCGATTCGAATCGATACTTTTCTATTCTTTTCAATTCGATTCGATGCGATTATTTTCAATTCGATTCCCTTCGATTCGTTTGTTTTTCGAATCGATTTGATTCTTTTTGATTCGACCCTTTTCGATTCGATACATTTGGATTCGATTCTTTTTGATTCAATTTGATTCAATTCGCTTCTTTTCGAATCGATTCAATTCGATTTGATTCGATTCGATTCGATTCTTTTCTATTCGATTCTTTTCACTTCCATTCGATTCAATTCTTTTGATTCGGTGTAATTCGATTCGATTTTTTTCTATTCGACTCGATTCTTTTCGATTCGAGTCTTTTCGATTCAAATTCCTTTCTTTTCAAATCGATTTGATTCGATTTGATTCTATTTTATTCCATTCAAATCGATTTTTTCGATTGGATTCTTTTAGATTCGATTCAATTCAATTTTTTTCGATTCGATTCTGTTCTTTTCGATTCGATTCGGTTCTTTTCGATTCGATTCAATTCGATTTGAATCTATTTGATTAGATTCTTTTCAATTCGATTCTTTTCTATTTGATTTGATTCGGTTCTTTTCAATTCGTTTCGCTTCTTTTCGATTTGATTCTATTCTTTTTGGTTCAATTCGATTTTTTTATTCAATTCGATTCTTTTAGATTCGATTCGAGTCGATTGTTTTCGATTCAAATCGATACTTTTCTATTCTTTTCAATTCTTTTCGATTCAATTCGATCCGTTTCGATTCAATTCGATTCGATTCTTTTCGATTCGATTTGATTCTTTTGGATTCGTTTCGATTCGGTTCTTTTCTATTCTTTTCAATTCGATTCGATTCGATTCTTTTTGATTCGATTCAATTCGATTCGTTTTGTTCGATTGATTCTTTTCGAATCCACTCCTTTCAACTTGATTCATTTGGATTCGATTCTTTTCGATTCGATTCAATTCTTTTAGATTCGATTCTTTTTAATTCGTTTCTTTTTGATTCCATTCGAATCTTTTCGGTTCGATTAGATTCTTTTTGATTCAATTCGATTCGATTTGAAACTCTTTGATTCAATTCTTTTCCATTCGATTCGATTGTTTTCGATTCGATTCTATTTAAATCTTTTCGATTTGATTCAATTCTTTTCGATTCCTTTCGATTTTTTTCTATTTGATTCTTTTTTATTGATTTGTTTCGATTCTTTTCAATTCAATTCGATTCTTTTCGATTCGATTCGATTCTTTTTTATTCCTTTCGAGTTGATTCGATCATTTTCGATTCGATTCGATTTTTTTCATTCGATACGATTTTTTTCATTTCAATATGATAGTTTTCGATTCGTTTCTTTTAGATTCTATTCGATTCAATTCTTTTTGTTTCGATTCGATTTGATTCGAATCTTTCGATTCGAGTCTTTTCGATTCGAATTCCTTTCTTTTAGAATCGATTAGATTCAATTCTTTTCGATTCCATTCAATTCGATTCTTTTTTTGAAACAATTTGATTCTTTTCGATGCCACTCTTTTCGATTAGATTCATTTGGATTCGATTCTTTTCGAATCAATTCGAGTCGATTCTTTTCGATTCGATTCGAGTCGATTTTTTTGATTCGCTTCGTTTTGATTCCATTCGAATCTTTTCGGTTCCATTAGATTCTTTTCGATTCAATTCGATTCGATTCGAAACTCTTTGATGAATTCTTTTCGATTCGATTAGATTCTTTTTGATTCGATTCATTTATTTTCAATTTGATTTTTTTCTATTCCATTCTTTTTTATTTGATTTTTTTCAATTATTTTTGATTCGATTCGATTTGATTCTTTTCAATTTGATTCGATTCGATCCTTTTCGTTTCAATTCAATTCGATTCGATTTTTTTGGTTTCATTACGATAGTTTTCGAATCGTTCTTTTCGATTCTATTTGATGCCATTATTTTTGTTTCGATTCGATTTGATTCGAATCTTTCAATTCGATTTCCTTTCTTTTTGAATCAATTTTATTCGATTCTATTCTTTTCGATTCAATTCGATTTGTTTCAATTAGTTTCTTTTCACTTCCATTTGATTCAATTCTTTGGATTCGGTGCAATTCGATTCGATTTTTTGGATCTGATTCGATTCGATTCAATTCAACTCGATTCTTTTCTATTTGATTTGATTCGATTCTTTTCAATTCGAATCGATTCGATTAGATTCTTTCGATTCAATTCAATTCGCTTCTTTTAGATTTGATTCGATTCAATTCTTTTCGATTCGATTCGATTCTTTTCACTTCCATTCGATTTGATTCTTTTGATTCGGTGCATTTTGATTCTACTCTTTTGATTCGATTTGATGTATTCTTTTCGATTTGATTAGACTCAGTTCTTTTCGATTTGATTCGATTTGATTGTTTTAGTTTCGAATCGATTCTTTCCGATTCGATTCGATTCTTTTCGATTCAATTCGATTCGAATCTTTTCGTTTAAATTTGATTTGATTCGATTCTTTTTGAGTCGATTCTTTTCTATTCGATTCTTTTCACTTCCATTCGATTTGATTCTTTTTTTTTAAAGATTTTATTTATTTATTCATGATAGACAGAGAGAGAGAGAGAGGCAGAGACACAGGCAGAGGGAGAAGCAGGCTCCATGCACCGGGAGCCCGATGTGGTATTCGATCCTGGGTCTCCAGGATCGTGCCCTGGGCCAAAGGCAGGCACCAAACCGCTGCGCCACCCAGGGATCCCTGATTCGATTCTTTTGATTTGGTGCGATTCGATTCAATTTTTTTCGATTCGATTCAATTCTTTTCCATTCGATTCGATATTTTCGATTTGATTCGATTCGATTCTTTTTTATTATATTTTTTCGATTCTTTTCTATTTGATTCGATTCTTTTCGATTTGATTTGATTCTTTTCTATTCGATACGATTCGATTCGATCCTTTTCAATTCGATTTGATTCTTATGATTCGATTCGATTTTTTTCGTTTTGATTCGATAGTTTTGTATTCTATTCGATTCGAATCTTTCGATTCGAGTCTTTTCGAATCGAATACCTTCCTTTTCCAACGTTTCGATTCGATTCGATTCTTTTCGATTTGATGCGATTAGATTTTTTTCGATGCGATTCGATTCAATTCGTTTTTTTCGATTCGATAGTTTTCGATTCATTTCATTCGATTTGATTTGATTCGATTCGAATCTTTTGATTCATTTCTTTTCGATTCAATTCGATTACATTTTATTTGATTCAATTTGATTCTATTCTTTTCGATTCAATTCAACTCTTTACACTTCCATTCGATTCGATTCTTTTGATTCGGTGCGATTAGATTCGATTTTTTTGATTCGATTCGATTCTTTTCGATTTGAATCTCTTCGATTTGAATTTCTTTCTTTTCGAATAGATATGATTCGATTCTTTTCGGTTTGATTCGATTCGATTCAATTCTTTTCAATTTGATTTGATTCTTTTCGATTCAATTCGATTCGATTCTTTTCGATTCGATTCGATTCTTTCTATTCAATTTGATTTGGTTCGATCCTTTTCAATTCGATTCGATTCTTTTCGATTTGATTTGATTCTTTTCTATTCGATACAATTCGATTCGATCCTTTTCAATTCGATTCAATTCTTTTCGATTCAATTTGATTCGATTCTTATATTCGATTCGATTTGATCTTTTTCGATTCGATTCGATTCTCTTCGATTCGATTAGATTTTTTTCATTTCCATTCGATAGTTTTCTATTTGTTTCTTTTCTATTCGATTCGATTCTATTCTTTTCGATTCGATTCGATTCGAATCTTTCTATTCAAATGTTTTTATTTGATTCCTTTCTATTCGCATCGATTCGATTTGATACTTTTCAATTCTATTCGATTCGATTCTTTTTGATTCGATTCGATTTGATTCGATCATTTTCACTTCCATTCGATTCGATTCTTTTGATTCGGTGCGATTCGATTCTTTTCGATTCGATTTGATTCGATTCTTTTTGATTCGAATGTCTTTCTTTTCAAATCGATTTGATTCGATTCTTTTCGATTCGATTCGATTCGATTCTTTTCGATTCTTTTTGATTCAATTCGATTCGATTCTTTTCGAGCCTCTTCGATTCGGTTTTTTTTAATCGATTCGATTCTTTTCGATTCGACTCTTCGATTTGATTATTTTCTTTTTTTTTATTTTTTATTTTTTTTATTTTTATTTTTTTTATTGGTGTTCAATTTACTGACATACAGAATAACGATTTGATTATTTTCTATTCGATTCGATTCATTTCTATTCGTTTCTTTCTAAACGATTCGATTCTTTTCGATTCCACTCCTTTCGACTTGATTAATTTGGATTCGATTATTTTCAATTCGTTTAGATTTGATTCTTTTCAATTCAATTCGATTTGATTCTTTTTATTTCGTTTCTTTTTTATTCTATTCTAATGTTTTTGGTTTGATTAGATTCTTTTCTATTCAATTCGATTCGATTCGAAACGCTTCGATTCAATTGTTTTCGATTCAATTCAATTCTTTTCGATTCGATTTGATTCTTTTCGATTCGATTCAATTTTTTTCTATTCGATTCTTTTTTATTTGATTTGTCTCGATTATTTTCTATTCGATTCGATTCAATTCTTTTCGATTCAACTCGATTCTTTTTTATTTGTTGCGAATTGATTAGATCCTTTTCGATTCTATTCGATTCAATTTTTTTGATTCGATACGATTTTTTTCTTTTCGATATGATAGTTTTCAATTAGTTTCTTTTCGATTCTATTCGATTCGATTCTTTTTGTTTTGATTCGATTTGATTCGAATCTTTCGGTTCGAGTCTTTTCGATTCGAATTCCTTTCCTTTAGGATCAATTCGATTCAATTCTTTTCGATTCGATTCAATTCGATTCGTTTTTTCTGAAACAATTCGATTCTTTTTGATTCTACTCTTTTTGATTAGATTCATTTGGATTCGATACTTTTCGATTCGATTTGATTCTTTTCGATTTGATTTGATTCGTTTCTTTTTGATTCGATTCGATTCTTTTCGAGTCGATTTGATTCGAATCAATTCGTTTTTTTCAAATCAATTCGATTCTTTTCGATTCGACTCTTCAATTCGATTCGTTTCGATTCGATTCGATTCTTTTCGATTCGATCCTTTTCGATTCGATTCGATTCTTTTCGATTCAATTCAATTCGATTCTTTTCGATTTGATTTGATTCTTTTCGGTTCGATTCGATTTGATTCTTTTCTATTCGATTCGATTCTTTTCTATTCTTTTCAATTCGATTGGATTCAGTTATTTTCAATTCGATTCGATTCAATTCAATTCGTTGTTTTCAAATCGATTCGATTCTTTTCGATTCCACTCCTTTCGACTCGATTTATTTGGATTCGATTCTTTTCCATTCGATTAGATTCTATTATTTTCAATTTGATTCGATTCTTTTTGATTCGTTTCTTTTCGATTCTATTCGAATCTTTTCGATTCGATTAGATTCTTTTCGATTCAATTCGATTCGATTCGAAACTCTTCGATTCAATACTTTTGATTCGATTCGATTCGATTGTTTTCGATTCGATTCAATTCAATTCTTTTCGATTCGATTCGATTCTTTTCAATACAATTCTATTCTTTTCGATTCAATTCTATTTATTTGATTTGTTTCGATTATTTTCAATTCGATTCGATTTGATTCTTTTTGATTTGATTCGATTATTTTTTATTCATTTCGAATCGATTCGATCGTTTTCGATTCGATTTGATTTTTTTCGATTCGATACAATTTTTTTGTTTTGATATGATAGTCTTTGATTCGTTTCTTTTCGATTCTATTCGATTTGATTCTTTTTGTTTCTTTATTTTAAGATTTTATTTATTTATTCATAAGAGACAGAGAGAGAAAGAGGCAGAGACATAGGCAGAGGGAGAAACAGGCTCCATGCAGGGAGCCCGACATGGGATACGATCCCAGGACTCCAGGATCATGCCCTGGGCCAAAGGCAGGCGCCAAACCACTGAGCCACCCAGGGATCCCTGATTCTTTTTGTTTCGATTTGATTTGATTCGAAATTTCGATTCCTTTTGATCCAAATTCCTTTCTTTTAGAATTGATTTGATTCGATTCTTTTCGATTTGATTTGATTCGATTCGATTCTTTTCGATTTCATTCGATTCAGGTCTTTTTTATTTGATTCGATTTGATCCTTCTGTTTCGATTCGATTCAAATCTTTTTGATTCGATTTGATTCTTTTCGATTCAATTTGATTCGATTCTTTTCGATTCGATCCGATTCTTTTCTATTCGATTTGATTCGATTCGATCCTTTTCGATTCGATTCGATTCGATTCTTTTCGATTTGATTTGATTCTTTTCTATTCGATACAATTCAATTCGATCCTTTTTGATTCGATTCGATTCTTTTCGATTCGATTCGATTCGATTCTTATATTCGATTCAATTCGATCTTTTTTGATTTGATTCGATACGATTTGATTCGATTTTTTTCGTTTCCATTCGATAGTTTTCTATTCGTTTATTTTCTATTCGATTCGATTCGATGCTTTTCTATTCGATTCAATTTGATTCGAATCTTTTCGATTCAATTCGATTCGATTCTTTTCAATTGGATTAGATTCGTTTCGTTTCTATTCATTTCGATTCTTTTCGATTTGGCTCGATTCTTTTCTATTCTTTTCAATTCAATTCGATTCGATTATTTTCGATTCGATTAGATTCAATTCGATTCGTTTTTTTGAATCGTTTCGAATCTTTTCGATTCCACTCCTTTCGACTCGATTTATTTGGATTTGATTCTTTTCGATTCAATTAGATTCTATTCCTTTCGATTCGATTCGATTTGAATCTTTTTGATTCGTTTCTTTTCAATTCTATTCGAATCTTTTCGATTCGATTTGATTCTTTTCGATTCGATTCGATTTTTTTCTATTCGATTCTTTTTTATTTGATTTGTTTCGATTATTTTCTATTCGATTCGATTCAATTCTTTTCGATTCGATTCGATTCTTTTTGATTCGTTTCGAATTGATTAGATCCTTTTTGATTCGATTTGATTCGGTTTTTTTATTCGATACGATTTTTTTTTCGATATGATAGTTTTCGATTAGTTTCTTTTCGATTCTATTCGATTCGATTCTTTTTGTTTCAATTCGATTTGATTCGAATCTTTCGATTCGAGTCTTTTCGATTCAAATTCCTTTCCTTAAGGATCTATTCGATTCAATTCTTTTTGATTCGATTGAATTCGATTCATTTTTTCTGAAACAATTCGAATCTTTTTGATTCTACTCTTTTCAAATAGTTTCATTTGGATTCGATACTTTTTGATTCGATTCGATTCTTTTCGATTCAATTCAATAAGATTCATTGGATTCGTTTCTTTTTGATTCCATTCGAATAGTTTCGGTTCGATTAGATTCTTTTCGATTCAATTCGATTCGATTCAAAATTCTTCGACTGAATTGTATTCGATTCGATTCTTTTTGATTCGATTCGATTCAATTCATTTCTTTTCGATTCGATTTTTTTCTATTCGATTCCTTTTTATTTGATTTGTTTCAATTATTTTTGATTCGATTTGATTCGATTCTTTTCAGTTCGATGCGATTCGAACCTTTTGGATTCGATTCGATTCAATTTGATTATTTTCGTTTCGATACGATAGTTTCCGATTCGTTCTTTTTGATTCTATTCGATGCGATTCTTTTTGTTTCGAATCGCTTTGCATGTGGAAGTATCAGGCCTGTACTCACGAGTATCTGAGTTGAATATAGCGATTTCACACAGCCTTCTTCAAAGAGTGTAGCTAATTTCTAACTCCTATGTACGAGTGGGTATCAGACATCTGCCTCCCAGGCGTACACACGTTTGAGAGTTGAGCTTATGACCTGTACATCCCACATCCTCCTGCAGATACAATTCGTTGCTAACAGGCCTAGGCTCAATGTGTTTCTGAAGTGTGAGAGGTAAGAGGAAAGTCCCGGCACAAAAGACTAGTGCATGCAAGATCAATCCAGTTATTTCCTAGTAATTCCTGTTTAGAAAGGTGCTATATACTAAGTTCCATACTTGACAGCTAGCTGAACCCAAGTCCAAAAGCATCTCTCTTCTGAGAGTTGAGCTCACACCCAGTCCCTCACAGTTCCACATTGTCTGTAGAATGAGTTTTGAACATCTTAACCAGAGATGTTAGTTGGAAGCTTGTTAGACAGAAGTGGAATAATGCAGGCCTGGAAGGTGTCTCCAAGTTCAGTAAGGTGGTATTCTTTGAACCTCCTGAGTTAGAAGACTGCTATGGTCTCACAGCCATTAGAACACAGCTAGTTGAAAGCTGGCTTCTAGGCATGCCTCCTTTCGAAGCTGAGCTAAGGGCAGGACCGTCCCGCATCCTGCGTGCCCGTAGTCATAGGTGCAAAAATCCTTATGATAGGTGCTGGGAGAGGTTGGAGAAATGCAAGTGGAAGTGTCTGGACTGTACTCACGTGTATATGAGTTCAATACAGAGATTGCCAACGTCCTTGTTCAATGAGAGTGTAGCTCATGTATACCTCGCCTCGATAAGTGTCTAGCAGACAACGGCCTGCAAAGCATACACACTTCTGAGAGTTGAGCTTGTGGCCTGTACCTCACCAATCCTGACTGCTTGTACGTTACTCTACCAAAGCATTTCGTTGTAAGTGGGACAGTAGCGGAATGAAAACCAAGTGTCTGCCTTGTCAATTTCCCGCCTGGCGGACTGCTGCCTCCAAAGCATGCACACTCCTTTGGATTGAGCTTAGGACTTGAACCTCTCACATGCTAACCACCTATATGGTTCGCTTCCAAAGGATTTCATTCGATACGGGACGCAAGGTTAGCCAGAGGCAAATATGTCTTAGTTCAATCCAGCAACTTCTGAGGAATTCCTCCCTCAGATGGGAGCTACATTCTAACTTCCAAACCTGAGTACCTAGCTGAATGCTCTCTCTCTGGGGAACATCCCTCTCGGGTATGAGCTGAAACGTGGTCCGTCACAGTTCCACACTGCTTGCAGATACTGTTACGAACATCCTCACTAGACATGTTTGTCAGAAGCTTTTGGGATGCCAGGGGCAAGCTGTAGGCTTCAAGGTTGTGTCTCCAGGTGCAGTAAAGCGGTATTCAGGGAAATCCTGAATTACATTGCTGCCACGTTCTCATGGCCATCAGAAAGCAGTTAGTAGAAAGCTGGCTTCGAGGCAGGCCTCCTTTTGAAAGCTGAGCTCAGGGCAGGACCCTCGCACATCCTGCCTGCCTGTAGTCATAGCTGCAAACATCCTTATGTTTCGTGCTGGGAGAGGTTGGAGAAATGCAAGTGGAAGTGTCAGGACTGTACTCACGTGTATCTGAGTTCAATACAGCGATTGCCAATGTCCTTGGTCAATTAGAGTGTAGTTCGGGTATACCTCGCTTCGATAAGTGTCTAGCAGACATGGGCCTGCAAAGCATACACACTTCTGAGAGTTGGGCTTATGGCCTGTACCTCCCCCATTCTGACTGCCTGTACGTTCCTCTTCCATAGCGTTTCGTTGCATGCGGAACAGTAGCGGAGTGAAAACCAAGTGTCTCCCTTGTCAATTTCGCGCCTAGCGGACACGTGCCTGCAAGGCATGCATACGCCTTTTGCTTGAGCTTATGGCTTGAACCTCCCTCTTGCTGACCACCTGTATGCTTCACTTCCAAAGGTTTTAGTTCGATACGGGTCGCAAGTTTTGCGAGACCATGTGTCCCTTAGTTCAATCCAGCGACTTCTGAGGAAATCTTCCCTCAGATAGGAGCTACATACTAACTTCCAAACCTCAGTACCTAGCTGAAAGCTCTCTCTCTGGGGAACATCCCTCTCGGAGATGAGCTGAAACGTCCTTCCAAGTTCGACACTGCTTGCAGATACAGTTACGAACATCCCTCTCGGAGACGAGCTGAAACGTCCTTCCAAGTTCGACACTGCTTGCAGATACAGTTACGAACATCCCTCTCGGAGACGAGCTGAAACGTCCTTCCAAGTTCGACACTGCTTGCAGATACAGTTACGAACATCCTCACTAGACATGTTTGTCAGAAGCTCATGTGATGCCAGGGGCAAGCTGCACGCTTCAAGGGTGTGTCTCCAGGTGAGTAAAGCGGTATTCATGGAACATCCTGAATTACAATGCTGCCACAGTCTCATGGCCATCTGAACGCATTTTAGAAAGCTGGCTTCAAGGCATGCCTCCTTTTGAAAGCTGTCTCAGGGCAGGACCCTCCCGCATCCTGCCTGCCCGTAGTCGTAGCTGCTAACATCCCTAGGCTTCGTCCTGGGAGAGGTTGGAGAAACGTTTTGGAAGTGTCAGGACTGTACTCACGTGTTTCTGAGTTCAATACAGCGATTGCCAACGTCCTTGTTCCATTAGAGTGTAGCTTGGGTATACCTCGCCACGATAAGTGGCTAGCAGACATCAGCCTCCAAAGCATACAAACTTCAGAGAGTTGGGCTTATGGCCTGTACCTCCCCCATCCTGACTGCGTGTATGTTCCTCTTCCACAGCATTTCGTTGCATGCGGGACAGTAGCCCTGTGAAAACCAACTGTCAGCCTTGTCAATTTTGCGCCTAGCAGACTCCTGCCTGTGGCATGCACACGCCTTTGGCTTGAGCTTATGGCTTGAACCTCCCTCTTGCTGACCGCCTGTATGCTTCGCTTCCAAAGGATTTCGTTCGATACGGGACGCAAGTTTTGTGAGAGCCATGTGTCCCTTAGTTCAATTCAGTGACTTCTGAGGCATTCCTCCCTCAGATGGGAGCTACATACTAACTTCCAAACCTGAGTACCAAGCTGAAAGCTCTCTCTCTGGGGAATTTCCTTCTGTGAGACGAGCTGACATGCGGTCCTTCCCAGTTCCACACTGCCTGCAGATACAGTTAAGAACATCCTCACTAGACATGTTTGTCAGAAGGTCATGGGATGCCAGGGGCAACCTGCAGGCTTCAAGTTTGTGTCTCCAGGTGCACTAAAGTGTGTTCATGGAACATCCTGCATTACAAAGCTGCCAAGTTCTCATGGCCATCAGAACGCAGTTAGTAGAAAGCTGGCTTCGAGGCATTCCTCCATTTGAAAGCTGAGCTCAAGGCAGGACCCTCCCGCATCCTACCTGCCTGTAGTCGTATCTGCAAAAATCCTTATGTTAGGGCCTCGAGAAGTTGGAGAAATGCAAGTGAAAGTGTCAGGACTGTAGTCACGTGTATCTGAGTTAAATACAGCGATTGCCAACGTCCTTGTTCAATTAAAGTGTAGCTTGGGTATACCTCGCCTTAATAAGTGTCTAGCAGACATCGGTCTGCAAAGCATACACACTTCTGAGAGTTGAATTTATGCCTTTTACCTCGCACATGCTGACTGAAGGTACACTTTGCTCCTATCAGTCCTAGGCTCGATGCGTGACAGTTTTGTCAGAGGTTAGTGGAAGGTGCCGGCCCACATGACTAGTGTCTCCAAGCCCAATCCAGAGATATGTGAGGAACTGCTCTCTTAGATGGTGCTACATACTAAGTTCCATACATGAGAACCTAGTTGAACACAGTGTCCAAAGGGTACTTGCTTCTGAGACTTGAACTCACCCCCAGTCCCTCACAGTTCCACACGGCCTTCAGATGGAATTTCGAACATCCTCACTAGACATGTTTGTAAGAAGCTCATAGGACACAAGGAGCTAGCTGCAGGCTTCAATACTTGTCTCTCCAGTTGCAGTAGAGCGGTATACATGGAACATCCTGACTTACAGTGGTGCTACATTCTCAAGGCCATAACAACGCAGCTAGTAGAAAGCTGGTTTTGAGGCTAGCTTCCTTTTGAGAGCTGAGCTCAGGGTAGGACCCTACCACATCCTGCCTGACTGTAGACGTAGCTGCTAACATCCTTGTGTTAGGTTATGGGAGAGGTTGTGAGAAAAGTATGTGGAAGAGTCGGGCCTGAACTCACGTGTATCTGAGTTGAAAAAAGCTATTTCCAACGGGCTTCTTCAATCAGATTGTAGCTATGTTCTAAATCCCATGTACAAGTGGGTAGCAGAAATCTGCCTCCCAGGCATACACATTTTTGAGAGTTGAGCTTATGGCCTGTACTTCCCACATCCTGCCTGCAGGTACACTTCACTGCTAACAGGCCTAGGCTCGATGCGTGACTGAAGTGTTGTGAGAGGTAAGTGGAAAGTCCTGGCACACAAGACTAGTGCCTCCAAGCTCAATCCAGCGATTTCCTAGTAATTCCTGTGTTACACTGGAGCTACATACTAAGTTCCATAGGTGAGAAGCTTGCTGAACGCCTTGTCCAAAAGCAACTTACTTTACAGAGTTGAACTCGCACTGAGTCCCTCACGGTCCTATACTGCCTGCAGAATGAGTATCAAACATCTTCACCTTCACCATAGACTTTTGTCAGAATCTTGTGAGACGCAAGTGGAACAATGCAGACCTGGAAGGTATCTCCAGGTACAGTAGAGTGGTCATCTTGGAACTTCCTGAATTAGAATACTGCTACATTCTCACTGCCATAAGAACGCAGCTAGTTGAAAGCTGACTTCTAGCCATGCTTCCTTTTAGGAGCTGAGGTCAGGGCAGGACCGTCCTGCATCCTGACTGCCTGTAGACATAGGTCCTAGCATCTTTATGTTAGGTGCTGGAAGAGGTTGTGCGAAAAGCATGTGGAAGTGACAGGCCTGTACTCACGTGTATTTGAGTTCAATACAGCTATTGCCAACATCCTTGTTCAATTAGAGTGTAGCTCGGTTCTAGCTCCCATCAATAAGTGTCTAGCAGACATCTGCCTATAAAGCATACACACTTCTGAGAGTTGAACTTATGCCCTGTACCTTCCACATGCTGACTGCAGGTACACTTCGCTCCTATCAGGCCTAGGCTTGAATCGTGACAGAAGGGTTGTGAGAGGTTAGTGGAAGGTGCTGGCCCACACGACTAGTGTCTCCAAGCCCAATCCAGAGATATGTGAAGAACTGCTCTCTAGGATTGGTGCTACATACTAAGTTCCATACATGAGAAGCTAGTGGAACGCAGTATCCAAAGGGTACTTTCTTCTGAGATTTGAGCTCACCCCCAGTTCCTCACAGTTCCACAAAGCCTTCAGATGAAATTTCGAACAGTGAGGACTAGACGTGCTGGTCAGAAGCTCATAGGACAAAGGAGCTAGCTGCAGGCTTCAATGCTTGTGTCTCTAGGTGCAGTAGAGTGGTATACATGGAACGTCCTGACTTACAATGTAGCTACATTCTCACGGCCATAAGAACAGCAGCTAGTGGAAAGGTGCATTCGAGGCATGCTGCTGAGGATCAGAGCCACATATTCCAGGTGAGGCCTAAATGGGGCCAGAGTCACCAGGTACAGAAGAGGCCAAAGTGAGGAACAGAGTTACCAGGTCCAGGTGAGTCCCAATGGGGAATAGAGAAACCATGTCCCGATGATGCCCAGGTAGGGACCAGAGTCACCAGGTCCAGATGAGGCCCAGGTGGGGAGCATATTCACTAGGTCAAGGTGAGGCCCAGTTGAGTACCAGAGTCACCAGGTCTGGTTGAGACCTAGAGGGGTACCAGAATCACCTGGTCCAGGAGACATCCAGATGGGGACCAGAGTCACCAGGTCAGGGTGAGGCCCAATGGGGTTCCAGAGTCATCAGGTCCAAGTGAGGCTCAGGTGTGGAACAGAGTAACCAGGTCCCAATGATGCCCAGGTGAGGACCAGAGTCACCAGGTCCAAGTGAAGCCCAGGGAGGGACGAGAGTCACCAGGTAAGGGTGAGGCCCAAAAAGGGAACCAAAGCAATCAGTTTATATTGAGGCCCAGAGTTTGACCAGAGGTCCCCGGTCAAAGTGAGGCCCAGGTGTGGAATACAGTATCCAGGTCGCAATGCTGCCTAGGTGAGGACCAGAGTCACTAGGACCATGCAAGGCCCAGATGGGGATCAGAATCACCAGGTCCCGGTGAGGCATAGAAGGAGACCACAGTCACCAGTATCAGGTGATCCCCATGTGGGAACCAGAGCCACTGTATCTAGGTGAGTCCCAGGTCCATGTGAGGCCCATGTGAGGACCAGATTCATCAGGTTGAATTGAGGCATAGCTGGGGACAAGAGTCACCAGGTCTGGGTGAGGCCTAGGTGGGGAATGACTCACCAGGTCTGAGTTAGTTCACAGTGGGGACTAGAGTCACCAGGTCCAGATGAGGCCAAACTGAGGACCAGAGTCACCAGATCCAGGTGAGGTCCATGTTAGAAAGAGAGTCACCAGGTCCAGGAGAGGTCCAGATGGGGACCAGCATCACCGGATCCAGGTGGAGCCCAAGTGGGGACCAGAGTCACCAGGTCCAGATGAGGCCCAGGTATGGATCAGAGTTACCAGGTACACGTGAGGCCCAGGTGGGCAACAGGTCCATGTGAGGCCGGCTGGGGACCATGGTCAACAGGTCTATGTGAGGCCCAGGTGTGGAACATTGTAACCAGGTCCAGGTGAGTCCCAGGTGGTAACAACTGTCACCAGGTCCAGGTGAGACCCAGATGGGAACCAGGATCACCAGGTACACGGGAGGCCCTTGAAAGAACCAGAGTCAACAGTTCGAGGTGAGGTGCAGGTGGCAACCAGAGTCAGCACGACCAAGTCAGACCTATGTGGGTTTCACAGTCACCAGGGCAGGGTGAGATCCAGAGGGAGACCAGAGTCACCTGGTCCAGGTGAGGTCCAGTTGTGGAACAGTGTAACCAGGTCCCAATTATGCCCAGCTGAGGACCATGGTCAACAGGGCCAGGTGAGGCCCAGATGGGGATCAGAGTCACCAGATCCAAGTGAGACCCAGGTGGAGACCACACTCAACAGATCCAGGGTAGTCTCAGGTGCAGACCAGAATCACCAGGTCCAGATGAGTCCCAGGTTGGTACCATATTCACTAGGTACATGTGAGGCCCAGTTGAGGACCAGAGTCACCAGGTCTTTTTGAGGCCTAGAGAGGTACCAGAATCACCCGGTCCGGTGACATCCAGATGGGGACCAGAGTCACCTGGTCAGGGTGAGGCGAAGATAGGTTCCAGAGTCAAAATGTCCAGGTGAGACTCAGGGGTGGGACAGAGTAACCAGGTCACAATGATGCCCAGGTGAGGACCAGAGTCACCAGGTCTGGGTGAGGCCCAGAAAGGATCAGATTCACCAGTTCCAGGTGAGGCCAAGAAGGAGTCCACAGCAATCAGGTCCAGGTGGGGAACAAAGCCACCAGGACTGGGTGAGGCCCAGATGGAGACCAGATTCACCAGGTCCAGGTGAGGCCCAGGTGGTGACCAGAGTCACCAGGTCCGGGAGAGGACCAGGTAAGGACTGGATTCACCAGGTCCATGTGAGGCACATTTGGGGACCTGAGTCACTGGGCATGGGTGAGACCCAGGTGGCAACCCCACTCACCAGGTCCAGGTGAGGCCAAACTTCAGGCCAGAGTCACCAGATCCAGGTGAGGCCCTGGTGGGGTCCGGTATCA
Organism: Canis aureus; assembly: GCF_053574225.1. Taxonomy (NCBI): domain Eukaryota; kingdom Metazoa; phylum Chordata; class Mammalia; order Carnivora; family Canidae; genus Canis; species Canis aureus. The sequence goes on from NC_135617.1 coordinate 73,465,447, forward strand.
CCAGGTAAATGTGAGGCTAGAAGGACACCACAGTCACCAGGTCCAGGTGTGGTTCATGTGGGAACGAGAGTCACCAGGTCCAGGTGAGACCCAGCTGGGGACCACAGTCACCAGATCCAGGATAGTCTCAGGTGCAGACCAGAGTCACCAGGTCCAGGTGAGTTGTACGTGGCAAACACACTCACCAGGTCCCAGTGAGGCCCTGGTGGGGACCAGTCACCATGTCCATGAGAAGGTAGAAACACTGCAGCCACCAGGTCCACATGAGGTCCATGTGGGAACGAGAGTCACCAGTTAGAGGTGAGGCCCAGGTGGGTATCAGACTCACCAGGTCCAGGTGAGACCCAGGTGGGAACCAGTGTCACCATGTCCAGGTGTGGTCCAGATGAAGACCAGAGTTGACAGGTCCAGGTGGGTTCCTGTTAGGGAACAGTGTAACCATGTCCTGATGCTACCCAGGTGGGTACCAGAGACAACAGGTCCAGGTGACACCCAGGTGGGGACCAGAGACATGAGGTCCAGGTAAGGTCCCTGTGGGAACCACAGTCACCAGGTCAGGTGAGGCCATGATGAGGATCAGAGTCACCAGTTCCAGGTGAGGCCCAGGTGGGGCCAGAGTCACCAGGTACAGAAGAGGCCAAAGTGAGGACCAGGGTTACCAGATCCAGGTGAGTCCCAGTGGGGAATAGAGTAACCATGTCCCGATGATGCTCAGGTAAGGACCAGAGTCACCAGTTCCAGATGAGGCCCAGGTGGGGAGCACATTCACTAGGTCCAGGTGAGGCCCAGTTGTGGACCAGAGTCACTAGGTATGGTTGAGTCTTAGATGGGTACCATAATCACCTGGTCCAGGTGACATCCAGATGGGGACCAGAGTCACCAGGTCAGGGTGAGGCTCAGAGGGTTTCCAGAGTCATCATGCCCAGGTGAGGCAAAGGTGTGGAACAGAGTAACGAGGTCCCAATGATGCCCAGGTGAGGACCAGAGTCACCACATTTGGGTGTGGCTCAGATAGGATCAGTGTCACCTGTTCCATGTGAGGCCAAGAAGGAGTCCACAGCAATCAGGTCCAGGTGGGAACAAAGTCACCAGGACTGCATGAGGCCCAGATGGGGACCAGATTCACCATGTCCAAGTGAAGCCCAGGTGGTGACCCGAGTCACCAGGTCCGGGTGAGGACCAGGTAAGGATCAGATTCACCAGGTCCAAGTGAGGCCCACGTGGGGACCTGAGTCACCAGGTATGGGTGAGGCCCAGGTGGCAACCCCACTGACCAGGTCCATGTGAGGCCAACCTGCAGGCCAGAGTCACCAGATCCAGGTGAGGCCCTGGTGGGGTCCGGAGTCGCCAGGTAAATGTGAGGCTAGAAGGAAACCACAGTCACCAGGTCCAGGTGTGGTACATGTGGGAACGAGAGTCACCAGGTCCAGGTGAGACCCAGGTGGGGACCACAGTCACCAGGTCCAGATTGAGGCCTAGGTGGGGGCCCAGAGTCATCAGGGCCAGGTGAGGCCAAAGTGTGGAGCAAAGTTATCAAGTCCAGGTGAGTCCCAGGTGGGAACCAGTCACCTCGTCCAGGTGAGGCCCACAAGAGTAGTGCCTCCAAGCTCAATCCTGCGATTTCCTAGTAATTCCTGTCTTAGACTGGTGCTACATACTACGTTCCATACTAGCTAATTGAACCCTGCATCCAACGGCAACTTACATCCGAGAGTTGGGCTCACACGCAGTCCCTCATAGTTCCACACTGCCTGCAGAATGTGTTTCCAACGTCTTCACCAGAGACGCTTGTCAGAAGCTTGTGAGACGCAAGTGGAATAATGCAGGCCTGGAAGGTGTCTCCAGGTGGAGTAGTGTGGTATTCTTGGAACCTCCTGAGTTAGAATACTGCTGAGTTCTCAGGGCCAGAAGAATGCAGCTAGTTGAAAGCTGGCTTCTAGACATGCTTCCTTGTGAGAGTTGAGGTGAGGGCGGGACCCTCCCGCAACCTGACTGCCTGTAGACATAGGTCCTAACATCCTTATGTTAGGTGCTGGAAGAGGTTGTGAAAAGCATGTAGATGTTTCAGGCTTGTAGTCACGTGTAACTGAGTTCAATACAGTGATTTCCAACAGCCTTGTTCAATTGAAGTGTAGCTAGGTTCTAACTCCCATAAAAGAGTGGCTAGCAGACAGCTGCCTGCAAAGCATACACGCTTCTCAGAGTTGAGCTTATGGCCTGTACCTCCCACAGTCTGACAGCCTGTACGGATCGCTTCCACAGCATTCCGTTCTATGCGGGACAGTAGCGGAGTGAGAACCAAGTGTCTGCATTGTCACTTTCACGACTACCGGACACCTGCTTCCAAGTGATGCACACTCCTTTGGATGAGCTTATGGCTTGTTCCTCCCACATGCTGACTGCCTGTACCTTTCACTTCGAAAGGACGTCGTTCGATACGGGACACAAGTTTTGTGAGAGGCAAGTGTCTCCTAGCCCAATCCAACGACTTCTGAGTAATTCCTCCCTCAGAAGGGAGCTACATACTAACTTCCAAACCTGAGTACCTAGTTGAAAGCTGTATCTCTGGGGATCTTCCTTCTGAAAGATGAGCTGACACGCGGTCCTTCCCAGTTCCACACTGCCTGTAGATGGAGTTATGAACATCCTCACTAGACATGTTTGTCAGAAGCTCATGGGACGCAAGGTGCAAGCTGCAGGCTTCAACAGTTGTGTCTCCAGGTGCAGTGGAGCTTTATTCATGGAACGAACTGACTTAATGCTGTAAAGTTTGGGTTAGGTTATGGGTTAGGGTTAGGGTTAGGGTCCTGTTTAAGCTTAGGGTTAGGGTTAGGGTTAGGGTTAGTGTTAGGGTTCAGGTTAGGGTTAGGGGTAGTTTCAGGTTTAGGGGTAGGCTACGGGTTAGGGTTAGGATTAGGTTACGGGTTAGGGTACGGGTTAGGTTATGGATTAGGGTATGGGTTAGTGTTAGGGTTAGGGTACGGGTTAGGGTTAGGGTTAGTGTTAGGGTATGGTTTAGGGTTCAGTTTAGGTTTACGGTTAGGATTAGGGTTAGGGTACAGGTTAGGGTTAAAGTTAGGGTACTGTTCAGGGTTAGGGTTAGGGTTAGGGTACGGGTTAGGGTTAGGGATAGGGTAAGGGTTAAGGTTAGGATTAGGTTAGGGTTAGGGTTAGGATTAGGGATTGGGTTTCATTAGGTTTAGGGTTGGGGTAAGGTTAGGGTTAGGGTACGGGTTAGAGTTTGGGTTAGGGTACAGGTGAGGGTTAGGGTAAGCATTAGGGTACGGGTTAGGATTAGGGTACAGGTTAAGGTTAGGTTTTGGGTTAGGTTTAGAGTTAGGTTTAGGGTTAGGGTATGGGATGGGGTTAGCTTCAGGGTACTGTTTAGCGTTAGGGTTAGTGTTAGGGGTAGGTTACAGGTTAGAGTTACGGTTAAGGTTAGAGTATGGGTTAGGGTTAGTGTTAGAGTTCGGGTTATGTTTAGGGTTCGGGTTAGGGTTAGGCTACTGGTTAGGGTTAGTGTTAGGGTTATGATTAGTGTTTGGTTTAGGCTTAGGTTTAGGGTACAGATTAGGGTTAGGGTATGGATTAGGGTTAGGGTGAGGGTACGGTTTAGAGATATGGTATGGATTACGGTACGGGTTTAGGTATGGGTTAGGGTACTGGTAACGGTTAGGGTTTGGGTTAGGTTTAGGTTACGGGTTAGGGCTAGGTTTAGGGTTAGGGTTAGGGTACAGGATAGGGTTAGGTTTAGGGTTAGTGTTAGGGTTTGGGTTAGGTTACGGGTTAGGGTTAGGTTTAGGATACTGTTTAGGGCTAGTGTTAGGGTTAGGTTTAGGTTACGGGTTAGGGTTAAGATTAGGGTTACGGTAGGTTACGGTTAGGGTTAGTGTTAGGGTTAGGTTTCGGTTAGGATTAGGGTTAAGGTTAGGGTACTGTTTATGGTTAGGTATAGTGTTAGGTTTAGTTTACGGGTTAGGGTTAGGGTTAGGGTGAGGTTATGGGTTAGGGTTAGGGTTAGGGTTTGGGTTACGGTATGGGATACGTTTAGGGTTAGGGTTAGGGAACGCGTTAGGGTTAGGGTTGGGGTTAGGGTTAGGCTTAAGGTACGGGTTCAGGTTAGGGTTAGGGGTAGGGTATGGGTTTGTTTATGGGTTAGAGTACGGGTACTGTTACAGGTTAGTGTTACGGTTCGGGTTAGGGAACAGGATAGGATTAGGTTTTGGTTTCGGGTTAGGGTACAGGTTAGGGTACAGGTTAGGTTACGGTTTAGGGTTAGGGTACGGGTTAGGGTTAGTGTTAGGGTTAGGAGTTAGGGTTAGGGTTTGGTTTAGGGTTAGGGTTAGGGTTAGGGGTAGGGGTAGGGGTATGGTTAAGGGTTAGGGTTAAGCGTTAGGGTTAGGGTTAGGGGTAAGGGGTTCGGGTTCGGGTTAGGGTTAGGGATTAGGGGTTAGGTTTAGGATTAGGGTTAGGGGTTAGGGTTAGGGTTAGGGTTACAGTTAGGGTTAGGAGTTAGGGTAAGGGTTTGGGTTAGGGTTAGGGTTAGGGTTAGGGTACGGCTTAGGGATAGGGTTAGGGTTAAGGTACATGTTTGGATTAGGGTTAGGGTACTGCTAGGGTTAGGGTTAGGGTTAGGTTTAGTTTATGGGTTAGGGTTAGGGTTAGTTTACGTGTTAGGGATATGGTTAGGGTGAGGGTTAGGGTTAGTTTAGGATTAGGGTTAGGGTTAGTTTTAGAGATAGGGTTAGGGTTATGATTAGTTATGGTTAGGTTTAGGGGTTCTTTTTGTGTTTGGGTACGGGTTATGGTTAGGATTAGGGCAGGGTGCGGTATAGGGTTAGGGTACGGGTTAGGGTTAGTTTTAGGGTTAGGATTAGGGTACGGGTTAGGGTTAGTGTTAGGGTACCATTTAGGGTTAGTGTACAGGTTAGCGTTAGGGTTGGGGTTAGCATAAGGGTTAGAGCACAGGTTAGAATTAGGGGTAGGGTATTCTTTGGGTTAGGGTCAGGTTTAGATTTAGGTTATGTGTTAGAGTTAGGGTACGGGTTAGGGTTAGGATACGGGTTAGGGTTAGTGTACGGGTTAGGGTTGGGGTTAGGGTATGGTTTAGGGTTAGGGTACGGGTTAGGGTTAGGGTACGAGTTACGGTTAGGCTTCAGTTAGGGTTAGGGTTAGGGTAAGGGTTAGGGTTAGGTTTAGGGTTAAGTGTTGAGGTTCAGGGTAAATAAATAGCGTTAGTGGTTAGGGTTTAGGGGTAGTGTTAGGGTTAGGGTTAAGGTTTGGGGTTACGGTTAGGGGTTAGGGTTAGGGTTTGGGTTCGGTTAAGGTTAAGGGTAGGGTTAAGGAATAGGGTTAGGGTTAGGGGTTAGGGGTTTTTGTAAGGGTTAGGGGTTAGGGTTAGGGTTAAGGGTTAAGGTTAAGGGTTAGGGTTAGGGTTAGGGTTAGGTTTAGGGGTTATGGGTTAGAGGTTAGGGTTAGGGTTGGGGGTTACGGGTCAGGGTTAGGATTACGGTTAGGTTTAGGAATTAGGTTACGGGTTAGTGTATGGGTTAGGATTCAGGTTAGGTTTAGGGTTAAGGTTAGGGTTAGTGTTAGGTTTATGTTTAGGATTAGGGTAAGGGTGAGGGGTTAGGGTTAGGTTTAGGGTTAGGGGTTAGGTTTAGGGTTATGTTAAGGTTTAGGGTTAGGGTTAGGGTTAGGGTACGGGTTAGAGTTAGAGTACGGGTTACGGTTACGTTTAGGGAACGGGTTAGGGTTAGGGTACTGGTTTGTGTATGGGTTAGGGTACGGGCTAGGGCTAGGGTACGGGTTAAGGATTAAGGGTAGGGTTAAGGGTAGGGTTAAGGATTAGGGTAGGGTTAGGGGTTAGGTGTTGGGCTAGGGTTAGGGTTAGGGTTAAGGGTTAGGGTTAAGGGTTAGGGTTAGGGTTAGGTTTAGGGGTTATGTTTAGGGATTATGGTTAGGGTTAGGGGTTAGGGCTTAGGGTTAGGGTTACGGTTAGGGTTAGGAATTAGGTTTAGGGTTTGGGTTAGGGTTAGGTTTAGGGTTAGTGTTAAGGGTTAGGGTTAAGGATTAGGGTTAGGGTTTGGGGTTAGGGTTTGGGTTAGGGTTAGGGTTAGTTTTAGGGTTAGGGTTAGGGTGAGTTTAGGGTTAAGGTTATGGTTAGGGTACGGGTTTGTGTTAGGGATGGGTAAGATTAGGGTTATGGTACGGGTTAGGGTTAGGGTATGGGTTAGGGTATGGGTTAGGGTTATTGTTAGGGTTAGGGTATGGGTATGGGTTAGGGTTAGGGTTAGGGTACAGGATCGGGTTAGGGTTAGGATACGAGTTAGGGTTAGATTTAGGGATTGGGTTAGGGTTAGGGTATGGGTTAGGGTTAGGGTACGGGTTAGGGTTAGGTTTAGGGTATGGGTTAGTGTATGGGTTAGGTTACAGGTTAGGTTTAGGGTTAGGTTTAGGGTTAAGGTTAGGGTTAGTGTTAGGGTTATGTTTAGGGTTAGGGTAAGGATGAGGGGTTAGGGTTAGGTTTAGGTTTAGGGGTTAGGTTTAGGGTTATGTTAAGGTTCAGGGTTAGTGTTAGGGTTAGGGTACGGTTTTCGGTTTAGTACGGGTTACGGTTATGGTTAGGGAACAGGTTAGGGAATGGGTTAGGGTACTGGTTAGGGTACGGGTTAGGGTACGGGTTAGGGTACGGGTTAGGGCTAGGGTACGGGTTATGGTTAGGGTACGGGTATGGGTTAGGGTTTGGGTACGGGTTAGGGTTAGTTAAGGGTTAGGGTTAGTGTACGGGTTAGGGTTAGGGTTAGTGTATGGTTTAGGGTTAGGGTACGGGTTAGGGTTAGGGTATGGGTTATGGTTAGGGGTCGGTTAGTGTTAGGGTTAGGGTAAGGGTTAGGGTTAGGTTTAGGGTTAAGTGTTGAGGTTCAGTGTAAATAAATAGCGTTAGGGGTTAGGGGTTAGGGGTAGTGTTAGGGTTAGGGTTAGGGTTAAGGTTTGGGGTTATGGTTAGGGTTAGTGCTTAGGGTTAGTGTTTGGGTTAGGGTTAGGGTTAAGCGTAGGGTTAAGGAATAGGGTTAGGGTTAGAGGTTAGGGGTTAGGGTTAGGGTTAGGGGATAGGTTTTAGGCTAGGGTTAGGGTTAGGGTTAAGGGTTTGGGTTAAGAGTTAGGGTTAGGGTTAGGCTTATGGGTTATGGGTTAGGGGTTAGTGTTAGGGTTGGGGGTTCAGGGTTAGGGTTAGGATTACGGTTAGGGTTAGGAATTAGGTTTAGGGTTTGGGTTAGGGTAGGGTTAGGGTTAGTGTTAAGGGTTAGGGCTAAGGGTTAGGGTTAGGGTTAAGGGTTATGTTTTGGGTTAGGGTTAGGGTTAGGTTTAGGGTTATGTTAAGGTTAGGGTAAGGGTTAGGGTTAGGGTACGGGTTACGGTTAGAGTACGGGTTACGGTTACGTTTAGGGAATGGGTTAGGCGTATGGTTAGGGTACTGGTTTGTGTATGGGTTTGGGTATCGGTTAGTGCTAGGGTTCGGGTTAGGGTTATGTTTAGGGTTAGGGTAAGGGTGAGGGGTTAGGGTTAGGTTTAGGGTTAGGGGTTAGGTTTAGGGTTATGTTAAGGTTTAGGGTTGGGTTAGGGTTAGGGTACGAGTTACAGTTAGAGTATGGGTTACGGTTAAGTTTAGGGAACAGGTTAGGGTTAGGGTTAGGGTATGGTTTGTGTATGGGTTTGGGTACGGGTTAGGGCTAGGGTACGGGTACGGGTTAGGGATAAGGGTAGGGTTAAGGATTAAGTTAGGGTTAGGGTTAGGGTTAGGATTAGGGTTAGGGGTTAGGGGTTTGGGTTAGGGTTAGGGGTTAGGTTTTGAGTTAGGGTTACGGTTAGGGTTAGGGTTAGGGTTAAGGGTTAGGGTTAAGGGTTAGGGTTAGGTTTAGGGGTTATGGGTTATGGGTTAGGGGTTAGGGTTAGGGTTAGGGTTTAGGGCTTAGGGTTAGGGTTATGGTTAGGGTTAAGAATTAGGTTTAGGGTTTGGGTTAGGGTTAGCGTTAGTGTTAAGGGTTAGGGTTAGGGGTTAGGGTATGGGTTACGGTTAGAGTACGGGTTACAGTTATGGTTAGGGAACGGGTTAGGGTTAGGGTACGGGTACTGGTTAGTGTTAGGGTACGGAATAGGGTTAGTGTAACGGTTAGGGTTAGGGATAGTGTACGGGATAGGGTTAGGGTTAGGGTACGGGTTTGGGTGCGGGTTAGGGAACGGGTTAGGGTTAGGTTTAGGGTACAGGTTAGAGTTAGGGTACAGGTTAGGGTTTGGTTTAGGTTACAGGTGAGTGTTAGCGTTAGTGTACGGTTTAGTGTATGGGTTAGGTTTCAGGTTAGTTTTAGGGTTAGGTTTAGAGTTAGGGGTTAGGGTTAGTGTTAGTGTTAGTGTTAGTTTTAGGGTTAGGGTTAGGGTTAGGGGTTAGGGTTAGGTTTAGGGGATAGTGTTAGTGTTAGTGTTAAGGTTAGGGGTTAATGTTAGTGTTAGGGTTAAGGGTTAGGGTTAAGGGTTAGGGTTAGGTTTAGGGTTAGTGGTTAGGGGTTCCGGTTAGGGTTAGGGTTAGGGGTAGGGATTAAGGTTAGGGTTAAGGGTTAGTGTTTGTTTTTGGTTTAGGTTTAGGGTTAGGGGTTAGGTTTTAGGGTTAGGGTTAGATGTTCGGGTTAGGGTTAGGGTTAGGGGTTAGGATTAGTGTTATGGTTAGGTACGTGTTAGTGTTAGGATTAGGATACGGGTTAGGGTACGGGTTAGGGTTCGGGTTAGTGTTAGAGTACTGGTTAGGGTTAGGGTTAGGGTTAGTGGACGGGTTAGTGGACGGGTTAGGGTGTGGGCTTAGGTTTAGGGTATGGGTTAGGGTATGGGTTAGGGTATGGGTTAGGGTTGAGGTACAGGTTAGTGTTAGGGTACCTGTTAGGGTTAGAGTACAGTTAGGGTTAGGGTACGGGTTAAGTTTAGGGTTAGTGTTCGGGTTAGGGTTAGGGATAGGGGTTAGGGTTAGGGTTACGGTTAGAGTTAGGGTTAGGGTTAAGGGTTAGGGTTAAGAGTTAGGGTTAGGATAGGTTTAGTGTTAGGGTTAGGGGTTAGGGTTAGGGATTTGATTCGATTCGATTCTTTTTGATTCGATTCGATTCGATTCAATTCTTTTCGATTCGAATTGATTCGATGAATTCTTTCAATTTGATTCTTATCGATTCGATTCTTTTCAATTTGATAGATTCTTTTCTATTCGATTCAATTTGATTCGATTCGAGTCTTTTTGATTCGATTCGTTTCGATTCAATTCTTTTCAGTTCGATTCGATTGAAATCTTTTCGATGTGATTCAATTCGATTCTTTATGAATCGATTTGATTCTTTTCAATTCGACTCGATTTTTTTCTATTCGATTCGATTCTTTTCCATTCGATTTGATTCGATTCTTTTCGATACAATTCGATTCTATTCTTTTTGATTCGATTCTCTTCGATTCGATTCTATTCTTTTTGATTCGATTTGATTTTTTCAATTCGATTCGATTCCTTTAGATTTGATTCAATTCGATTCAAATCATTCGTTTCGATTCGATTCTTTTCAATTTGATTCTATCTTTTTCGATTAGATTCGATTCTTTTCGATTTGATTCAATTCGATTCGAATCTTTTCGAATCGATTCTATTCTTTTCGATTCGATTCGATTCGATTCTTTTTGATTTGATTCGATTCTTTCAATTCGATTCAAATCTTTTTTTTAAGTTTTTTATAAATTTTTTAATTATTTACTTATGATAGTCACACAGAGAGAGAGAGAGAGGCAGAGACATAGGCAGAGGGAGAAGCAGGCTCCATGCACCGGGAGCCTGACGTGGGATTCGATCTCAGGTCTCTAGGATCACGCCCTGGTCCAAAGGCAGGCGCTAAACCGCTGCGCCACCCAGGGATCCCACAATTCAATTCTTTTTGATTCAATTCTTTTCAGTTCGATTTTTGATTCAATTCGATTCGATTCGATTCGATACTTTTCGATTCGATTCTTTTCGATTTGACTCAATTCTTTTCGATTTGATCGATTCTTTTCAATTCGATTCGATTCGATTCAATTTGATTCTTTTCGATTCGATTCGATTATTTTTGATTTGACTCAATTCAATGGTTTGATTCGATTATTTTCGATTCGATTTGATTCGATTCGATTATTTTCGATTCAATTCGATTCTATTCGAATATTTTCGATTCGATTCGATTGCATTAGATTCGATTATTTTTTATTCAATTCAATACGATTATTTTGATTTGATTTGATTCATTGCAGTTTGATTCGAATATTTTCGATTCGAATCGATTCTTTTCGATTCAATTCTTTTTTATTCGATTCGATTATTTTCAATTCGATTCGATTTGATGCAAATCGATTATTTTCGACTCAATTCGATTCGATTCGATTATTTTCGAATCGATTTGATTCGATTCGATTCTTTTCAATTTGATTAGATTATTTTCGATTCGAATCAATTCGATTCTTTTCGATTGGAATCTTTTCGATTCGATTTGATTATTTTCGATTCGATTCGATTATTTTCGATTCAATTCGATTGGATTATTTTCGATTCGATTCGATGCTATCGATTATTTTCGATTCAATTTGATTCGATGCAATTATTTTCGATTCAATGCAAATCAATTTGATTATTTTTGATTCGATTTGATTCGATTTGATTCGATTATTTTCGATTCGATTCAATTCTTTTTGATTCGATTCGATTCGATTCTTTTCGATTCGATTCGATTATTTTCGATTCAATTCGGTTCAATTCGAATCGATTATTTTCAATACAATTCGATTTGATTCGGTTCGATTATTTTCGATTTGATTCGATTATTTTTGATTCAATTTGATTCGATTCAATTCGATTATTTTCGATTCGATTCGATTCTATTATTTTCGAATCAATTCGGTTCGATTCGAATCGATTATTTTAGATTCAATTCGGTTCGATTCGATTATTTTCGATTTGATTCGATTGGATTAGTTTAGATTATTTTCGATTCGATTCGATTCTTTTCAATTCATTTTGATTATTTCCGATTCGATTCGATGCGAATTGATTATTTTGGATTCGATTACATTCGATTCGATTATTTTCGAATCAATTCGGTTCGATTCGGTTCGATTATTTTCGATTTGATTCGATTGGATTAGTTTAGATTATTTTCAATTCGATTCGATTCTTTTCAATTCATTTCGATTATTTCCGATTCGATTCAATGCGAATTGATTATTTTCGATTCAATTACATTCAATTCGATTCGATAATTTTCGATTCGATTCGATTCTTTTCAATTCGATTCAATTCTTTTCAGTTCAATTCAATTCTTTTCGATTCGATTCAATATGATTCAAATGACTCAATTCTTTTCGATTCGATTATTTTCGATTCGATTCGGTTATTTTCGATTTGATTCGATTATTTTCGATTCGATTCGATTCGATTATTTTTGATTCGATTCGATGTGAATCGATTATTTTCTAATCGATTCGTTTTAATTCGATTCGATTCGATTCAATTTGATTTGATTATTTTCGATTCGATTCGATTATTTTTGATTCGATTTGATTCTTTTCGATTCGTTTCGATTATTTTCCATTCGAATCGATTCGATTATTTCCGATTCGATTATTTTCAATTCGATTCGATTATTTTCGATTCGATTTGATTATTTTCGATTCAATTCAATTCTATTATTTTCTATTCGATTCGATTCGATATGAATCGATATTTTGATTCAATTCGATTCGATTATTTTCGATTCGATTTGGTTCGATTATTTTTGATTCAATTCGATTGATTCGATTATTTTCGATTCAATTCGATTCTTTTCAATTCGATTCGATTCTTTTGGTTTCCATTTATTTTATTGTTTTCAATTCTATTGATTTGATTCGATTATTTTCGATTCGATTCTCTTCGATTCGATTCGATGATTCGATTAGATTATTATGGATTCGATTTGCTTCGATTCTTTTCGATTCGATTAGATTATTTTCGATTCGATTATTTTCTATTCGATTTGATTATTTTCGATTCGTTTCGATTCAATTATTTTTGATTCGATTCAATTCTCTTCGATTCCATTCTTTTCGATTTGAATCCATTCGATTATTTTCGATTCGATTCTTTTATATTCGATTCGATTATTTTCGATTCGATTTGATTATTTTCGATTCGATTCGATTCAATTATTTTCGATTTGATTCAATTCGATGCGAATCGATTATTTTCGATTCGATTCGATTCAATTCGATTATTTTTGATTCGAATCGATTCGATTCTTTTCGATTCGATTGGATTCTTTTCGATTCGATTGGATTCTTTTCGATTCGATTGGATTATTTTCAATTCAATTTGATTGGATTATTTTCGATTCGATTCGATTTGAATCGATTCGATTAATTTCGATTTGACTCGATTACTTTCGATTCAATTCAATTCAATTCGATTATTTTCAATTCGATCTGATTATTTTTCATTCGATCGATTCTTCTCAATTCGATTCGATTATTTTCAAGTCGATTCGATTCGATTATTTTCGATTCAATTCGGTTTGATTCGATTCAATTCTTTTCAATTCAATTCGATTTGGTTCAATTATTTTTTATTTGATTCGATTCGATTCGATTATTTTCGATTCGATAAGATTACTTTTGATTCGATTATTTTCTATTCGATTTCATTATTTTCAATTCAATTCGATTATTTTCGATTCAATTCAATGCAAATCGATTATTTTCGATTAGATTCGATTCAATTTTTTTCGATTTGATTCGATTCGATTATTTTCAATTCGATTCAATTTGATTATTTTCATTTCGATTCAGTTCGATTTGATTCTATTATTTTCGATTCGATTTGTTTCATATCGATTCGAATCGTTTTGATTCAATTCGATTATTTTCGATTTGAATCGATTCTTTTCTTTTCGATTCGATTCTTTTCGATTCGGTTTGATATTTTCGATTTGAATCAACTCGATTCTTTTTTTTTATTTGAGTATATAAGATTCAATTCGATTCTTTTCGATTCAATTCGATTCGATTCGATACGATTCTTTTCGATTGTATTTGATTCGATTCTTTTCGACTCTATTCGATTCAATTCTTTTCGATTCAATTCGATATGATTCGATTCTTTTCAATTCCATTCGATACGATTCGATTCTTTTCGATTCGATTCGATTCTTTTCATTTTGATTCGATTCGTTTCGATGCTATTCAATTCGATTCTTTTCGATTCGATTCGTTTCGATGCTATTCAATTCGATTCTTTTCGATTCGATTCGATTCTTTTCGATTCTTTTCGATCCGATTTGATTTGATTCTTTTGGGTTCTGTTCGATTTGATTCTTTTCAATTCAATTTGATATGATTCAATTCTTTTCGATTCAATGATACCGTTCAATTTTTTTCGATTCGATTCGATTCCTTTCTTTGCATTTCGATTCGATTCTTTTCGATTCGATTCGTTTCAATTCGATTCGATTATGTTCGATTGGATTCTTTTCGATTCAATTCAATTCGATACGATTCTTTTCGATTTGATTCGATTCATTTTGATTCAATTCGATTCTTTTCGATTCAATTAAATACGATTCTATTCCTTTTGATTCAATTCAATTTGATTCTTTTCGATTCAATACGATTCGATTCAATTCTTTTCGATTTGATTCCATTCAATTCGATCTTTTCGATCTATTCTATTCGATTTTTTTCATTTAGATTCGATTCTTTTTGATTCGATTTGATTCGATTCGAATATTTTTGTTTCGATTAGATTCTCTACAATTCGATTCTTTGGATTCGATTCTTTTTGATTCGATTCAATTTGATTCTTTTCGATTCGATTCGATTCGATTCTTTTCAATTCGAATCGATTCAATACGATTTGATTACTTTTGATTCGATGAAATTTGATTCGATTTTTTCGAATCGATTTGATTCGATTCGATTATTTTCGATTCGACTCGATTTGATTCAATTCGATTATCGATTACATTCAATTTCAATTATTCTCGATTCAATTTGATTTGATTCGATTATTTTTTATTCAATCCGATTCAATTATTTTCTATTCGATGTGATTCAATTCGATTTGATTCTTTTCGATTCAATCAATTCGATTTGATTCTTTTCAATTTGAATCGAATCTTTTCGATTTGATTGCATTCGATTCAATTCTTTTCGATTCGATTCAATTCAACTCTTTTCAATTCGATTCGATTCTTTTCTTTTCTTTTTTTAAATTTTTTAATTTATTTATGATAGTCACAGAGAGAGAGAGAGAGGCAGAGACACAGGCAGAGGGAGAAGCAGGCTCCATGCACTGGGAGCCCGATGTGGGATTCGATCCTGGGTCTCCAGGATCGCGCCCTGGGCCAAAGGCAGGCGCCAAACCGCTGCGCCACCCAGGGATCCCGATTCGATTCTTTTCAATACAATTCTATTCTTTTCGATTCGATTCGATTTGATTCTTTTCGATTCGATACGATTCGATTCTTTTTGATTCAATTCAATTCAGTTTGATTCTTTTCAATTCGATCTTTTCCATTTGATTCGATTCTTTCCGTTTCGATTCGATTCTTTTCGATTCGTTGCTTTTCGATTCAATTCGATTCTTTTCAATTGAATTCGATTCGATTCTTTTCGTTTAGATTTGATTCTTTTCTATTTTATTTGATTCGATTCATTTCAATTAGATTCGATACTGTTCGATTCGATTATTTTCGATTCAATTCAATTGTAATCGATTCGATTCTTTTCGATTCAATTTGATTCGATTCGATACAATTCTTTTCGATTCGATTCTTTTCGGTTCTGTTCGATTCGATTCTTTTCGATTCACTTTGATTCGATTCTTTTCGATTCGATTCGATTCTTTTCGATTTGATATGATTCGATTCGTTTCGATTTTTTCGATTCTTTTCGATTCGAATCTATTCGATTCTTTTTGATTCAATTCGATTTGATTGATTCTTTTCGATTCAATTCGATTCTTTTCAATTCGATATGATTCGATTCGATTCTTTTCGATTCTATTCAATTCAATTTGATTATTTTCCATTCGACTTTTTCGATTCAATTCTTTTCAATTTGATTCTTTTTGATTCGATTCGATTCGACTCTTGTTGTTTCGATTCGATTCTTTTTGATTCGATTCGATTCTTTTCATTTCGATTAGATTCTCTTCGATTCAATTCTTTCCGATTCGATTCTTTTTGATTCGATACAATTCGATTCTTTTTGATTCGATACGATTCAATTTGATTCTTTTCACTTCAATTCTATTTGATTCGATTCTTTTCAATTCAAATCGATTCAACACGATTCAATTAGATTATTTTTGATTCGATGCAATTTGATTCGATTTTTTTCGAAACGATTTGATTGGATTCGATTATTTTCGATTCGACTCAATTTGATTCGATTCAATTATCAATTAAATTCAATTCCAATTATTTTCGATTCGATTCGATTATTTTTTATTCAATTCGATTCAATTATTTTTGATTCGATGTGATTCGATTCGATTCGATTCTTTTTGATTCAATCAATTCGATTTGATTCTTTTCAATTCGATTCGATTCGATTCTTTTCATTTTGATTGCATTCGATTCAATTCTTTTCGATTCTATTCGATTCTTTTCGATGCAATTTGATTCTTTTCAATACAATTCTATTCTTTTCGATTCGATTCGATTTGATTCTTTTCGGTTCGATATGAATCGATTCGATTCTTTTCGATTTGATTCAATTCAATTTGATTCTTTTCAATTCTTTCTTTTCGATTCGATTCGATTCTTTTCGATTCGATTCAATTTGATTCTTTTCGTTTCGATTAGATTCTCTTCAATTCGATGCTTTTCAATTCAATTCTCTTTGATTATATTTGATTCTTTTCGATTCGATTCGATAATATTCTTTTCGATTCGATTCGATAAGATTCTTTTCATTCGAATCATTTCTGTTTGATTCTATTCTATTCGATTCGATTCTTTTCAATTCGATTCTTTTTGTTTCGATTCAATTCTTTTCGATTTGATTTGATTCAACCATTTGAAACAGATTTTTTTTTTTTTAATTTTTATTTATTTATGATAGTCACAGAGAGAGAGAGGCAGAGACACAGGCAGAGGGAGAAGCAGGCTCCATGCACTGGGAGCCCGACGTGGGATTCGATCCCAGGTCTCCAGGATCGCGCCCTGGGCCAAAGGCAGGCGCCAAACCGCTGCGCCACCCAGGGATCCCTGATTCAACCATTTGGATTCGATTTGTTACATTTCGAATTGATTATTTTCGATTCGATTCGATTCTTTTTTATTCAATTGGATTCGTTTAGATAATTTTTGATTCGATTCGATTCTTTTCGCCTAGCTTCGATTCATTTCTACTCGATTCGATCATTTCGATTCTTTTTGATTCAATTCTATTCGATTCTTTTCGATTCGGTTCGATTCTTTTCGATTCAATTCGATTCTTTTTTTATTTGATTCGATACGATTTGATTCGATTATTTTTAATTCGATTCAATTTGTTTCGATTGTTTTTTAATCTATTTGATTTGATTCGATTATTTTTAATTCGATTCAATTTGTTTCGATTGTTTTTTAATCTATTTGATTTGATTCGATTATTTTCAATCGACTCGATTTGATTTGATTCGATTTGATTATCGATTCGATTCAATTCCAGTTATATTCGATTCGATTCGATTCGATTATTTTTTATTCAATTCGATTCAATTATTTTCGATTCGGTGCAATTCAATTCAATTATTTCCGTTTCAATTCAATTCGATTTGATTCTTTTCAATTCGAATCGATTCAATTCTTTTCGATTCGATCTCATTCGATTCTTTTCGAATCGATTCGTTTCGATTCTTTCTGATTCGATTCAATTCTTTTTGATTCGATTCGATTCTTTTCGATTCTTTTTGAGTCGATTTGATTCTTTTTGTTTTGATGTGATTCTTTTCGATTCGATTCTTTTCGATTCTATTCATTTCGATTCTTTTCGATTCATTTCAATACGATTTGGTTCTTTTCAATTAGATTCTATACGATTCTATTCTTTTCGATCCGATTCGATTCTTTTCGATTCAATTTGATTAGATTCGATTCTTTTCGATTCGAATCGATTCAATTCGATTCGATCTTTCTGATTCGATTTGATTCTTTTCGCTTCGATTCGATACATTTCAATTCGATTCTTTTTGATTCAATTCGATTATTTTCAATTCGATTCGATTCAATTCTTTTTGTTTTGATTCGATTCTTTTCTATTTTATTTGATTCGATTCTTTTCAATTCGATTCGATTCGATTCTTTTCCTTTCGATTTGATTCTTTTCTATTTTATTTGATTCGATTCATTTCAATTAGATTCGATACTGATCGATTCGATTCTTTTCGATTCAATTCGATACGATTCTTTTCAATTCTATTCGATTCGATTCTTTTTGGTTCTGTTCAATTCGATTCTTTTTCATTCAGTTCGATTCGATTCTTTTCGATTCGATTCGATTCTTTTCCAGTCGATATGATTCAATTTGTTTCGATTTTTTTCGATTCGTTTCAATTCAATCTATTCGATTCTTTTCGATTCGATTGATTCTTTTCGATTCAATTCGATTCAATTCCATTCGATTCGATTCTTCTCGATTCAATTCGATTCTTTTCTATTCGATACGATTTGACTCAATTCTTTTCGATTCGATTCAACTCAACTCGATTCTTTTCGATTCGATTTTTTCAATTCGATTCTTTTCTATTCGATTCGATTCTCTTCGATTTGATTCTTTTCGTTTCGATTCGATTCTTTTCAATTCTATTCGATTCGATTCTTTTCGTTTCAATTAGATTCTTTTCGATTTTATTTGATTCGATTCTTTTCAATTTGATTCGGTACTGTTCAATTAGATTCTTTTCGATTCAATTCCATTGGAATCGATTCTTTTCAATTCAATTCGATTCGATTCGAATTCGATACGATTCTTTTCGACTGTATTTGATTCGATTCTTTTCAGTTCTATTCGATTCAGTTCTTTTCAATTCAATTCAATATGATTCGATTCTTTTTGATTCCATTCGATACGATTTGATTCTTTTTGATTCGATTAGATTCGATTCTTTTCGTTTTGATTCGATTCGTTTCGATGCTATTCAATTCGATTCTTTTCGATTCGATTTGATTCTTTTCGATTCGATTAGATTTGATTCTTTTCTATTCATTTCGATTCTTTTCGATGCTATTCGATTCGATTCTTTTCGATTTGATTCGATTCGATTCCATGCTTTTCAGTTCTATTCGATTTGATTCTTTTCAATTCAATTAGATATGATTCGATTCTTTTCGATTCAATTCAATACCATTCGATTCTTTTCTATTCAATTCAATTCGATTCTTTCCAATTCGATTCGATTTGATTGTTTACGATTTTATTCGATATAATTGGATTATTTTCGTTTCAATTCGATTCTTTTCGATTTGATTCATTTTGATTTGATTCAATTCGATTCTTTGGATTCGATTTGATACTGTTCGATTCGATTTAATTCTTTTGGATTCAATTCGATTGGTTTCGATTCTTTTCAATTCGATTCAAATCTTTTCACTTTGTTTAGATTAGATTCTACTCTTTTCATTTCATATCGATCGATTCTTTTATATTCGATCTATTCGATTATTTTGATTCGGTTCGATTTGATTCAATTCTTTTCTATTTGATTCGATTCTTTTCCATTCGATCTGATTAGATTCGTTTCAAATTTTTTCAATTCGATTCGATTTGAATCTATTCGATTCTTTTCGATTCAATTCGATTCAATTCAATTTTTTTCGATTCAATTAAATTCTATTCGATTCCATTCGATTTGATTCTTTTCGGTTCGATTCGATTCTTTTCGATTCGATTCAATTCGATTGAATTCTTTTCGATTCGATTCGATTCTTTTCGATGCTATTCAATTTGATTCTTTTCGATTCGATTCGATTCGATTCGATTCTTTTCGGTTCTATTCGATATGATTCTTTTCAATTCAATTAGATATGATTCGATTCTTTTCGATTCAATTCGATACCATTCGATTCTTTTCGATTTGATTCAATTTGATTCTTTTCAATTCGATTCGATTTGATTGTTTACGATATGATTCGATACAATTGGTTCCTTTTCGTTTCGATTCAATTCTTTTCTATTCGATTCTTTTTGATTTGATTCGATTCTTTGCATTCGATTCTATACTGTTCGATTTGATTCAATTCTTTTGGATTCAGTTCGATTCATTTCAATTCTTTTCGATTCGATTCGAATCGTTTCACTTCGCTTCGATTTGATTCTACTCTTCATTTCAAATCTGTTCGATTCTTTTTGATTCGATCTATTTGATTATTTTTGATTTGGTTCAATTCGATTCAATTCTTTTCTTTTTTTTCTTTTTCTTTTTTTTTTAAATTTTTTAATTTATTTTTTATTGGTTCAATTTACTAACATACAGAATAACCCCCAGTACCCGTCACCCATTCACTCCCACCACCCTCCCTCCTCCCCTTCTACCACCCCTAGTTCATTTCCCAGAGTTAGCAGTCTTTACGTTCTGTCTCCCTTTCTGATATTTCCCACACATTCCTTCCCCCTTCCCTTATATTCCCTTTCACTATTATTTATATTCCCCAAATGAATGAGAACATATAATGTTTGTCCTTCTCCGACTGGCTTACTTCACTCAGCATAATACCCTCCAGTTCCATCCACGTTGAAGCAAATGCTGGGTATTTGTTATTTCTAATAGCTGAGTAATATTCGATTGTATACATAAACCACATCTTCTTTATCCATTCATCTTTCGTTGGACACCGAGGCTCCTTCCACAGTTTGGCTATCGTGGCCATTGCTGCTATAAACATTGGGGTGCAGGTGTCCCGGCGTTTCATTGCATTTGTATCTTTGGGGTAAATCCCCAACAGTGCAATTGCTGGGTCATAGGGCAGGTATATTTTTAACTGTTTGAGGAACCTCCACACAGTTTTCCAGAGTGGCTGCACCAGTTCACATTCCCACCAACAGTGTATGAGGGTTCCCTTTTCTCCGCATCCTCTCCAACATTTGTTGTTTCCTGCCTTGTTAATTTTCCCCATTCTCACTGGTGTGAGGTGGTATCTCATTGTGGTTTTGATTTGTATTTCCCTGATGGCAAGTGATGCAGAGCATTTTCTCATGTGTATGTTGGCCATGTCTATGTCTTCCTCTGTGAGATTTCTGTTCATGTCTTTTTCCCGTTTCATGATTGGATTCTTTGTTTCTTTGGTGTTGAGTTTGATAAGTTCTTTATAGATCTAGGAAACTAGCCCTTTATCTGATATGTCATTTGCAAATATCTTCTCCCATTCTGTAGGTTGTCTTTGAGTTTTGTTGACTGTATCCTTTGCTGTGCAAAAGCTTCTTATCTTGATGAAGTCCCAATAGTTCATTTTTGCTTTTGTTTCTTTTGCCTTCATGGATGTATCTTGCAAGAAGTTACTATGGCCGAGTTCAAAAAGGGTGTTGCCTGTGTTCTTCTCTAGGATTTTGATGGAATCTTGTCTCACATTTAGATCTTTCATCCATTTTGAGCTTATCTTTGTGTATGGTGAAAGAGAGTGGTCTAGTTTCATTCTTCTGCATGTGGATGTCCAATTTTCCCAGCACCATTTATTGAAGAGACTGTCTTTCTTCCAATGGATAGTCTTTCCTCCTTTATCGAATATTAGTTGCCCATAAAGTTCAGGGTTCACTTCTGGATTCTCTATTCTGTTCCACTGATCTATGTGTCTGTTTTTGTGCCAGTACCACACTGTCTTGATGACCACAGCTTTGTAGTACAACCTGAAATCTGGCATTGTGATGCCCCCAGATATAGTTTTCTTTTTTAAAATTCCCCTGGCTATTCGGGGTCTTTTCTGATTCCACACAAATCTTAAAATTGTTCTAACTCTCTGAAGAAAGTCCATGGTATTTTGATAGGGATTGCATTAAACGTGTATATTGCCCTGTGTAACATTGACATTTTCACAATATTAATTCTGCCAATCCATGAGCATGGAATATTTTTCCATCTCTTTGTATCTTCCTCAATTTCTTTCAGAAGTGTTCTATAGTTTTGAGGGTATAGATCCTTTACATCTTTGGTTAAGTTTATTCCTAGGTATCTTATGCTTTTGGGTGCAATTGTAAATGGGATTGACTCTTTAATTTCTCTTTCTTCAGTCTCATTGTTAGTGTATAGAAATGCCACTGACTTCTGGGCATTGATTTTGTATCCTGCCACGCTACCGAATTGCTGTATGAGTTCTAGCAATCTTGGGGTGGAGACTTTTGGGTTTTCTATGTAGAGTATCATGTCATCGGTGAAGAGGGAGAGTTTGACTTCTTCTTTGCCAATTTGAATGCCTTTAATGTCTTTTTGTTGTCTGATTGCTGAGGCTAGGACTTCCAATACTATGTTGAACAGCAGTGGTGAGAGTGGACATCCCTGTCGTGTTCCTGATCTTAGGGGAAAGGCTCCCAGTGCTTCCCCATTGAGAATGATATTTGCTGTGGACTTTTCCTAGATGGCTTTTAAGATGTCGAGGATTGTTCCCTCTATCCCTACACTCTGAAGAGTTTTGATCAGGAATGGATGCTGTATTTTGTCAAATGCTTTCTCTGCATCCAATGAGAGGATCATATGGTTCTTGGTTTTTCTCTTGCTGATATGATGAATCACATTGATTGTTTTACGGGTGTTGAACCAGCCTTGTGTCCCAGGGATAAATCCTACTTGGTCATGGTGAATAATTTTTTTAATGTACTGTTGGATCCTATTGGCCAGTATCTTGTTGAGAATTTTTGCATCCATGTTCATCAGGGATATTGGTCTGTAATTCTCCTTTTTGGTGGGGTCATTGTCTGGTTTTGGAATTAAGGTGATGCTGGCCTCATAGAACGAATTTGGAAGTACTCCATCTCTTTCTATCTTTCCAAACAGCTTTAGGAGAATAGGTATGGTTTCTTCTTTAAACGTTTGATAAAATTCCCCTGGGAAGTCATCTGGCCCTGGACTCTTGTGTCTTGGGAGGTTTTTGATGACTGTTTAAATTTCCTCCCTGGTTATTGGCCTGTTCAGGTTTTCTATTTCTTCCTGTTCCAGTTTTGGTAGTTTGTGGCTTTCCAGGAATGCGTCCATTTCTTCTAGATTGCCTAATTTATTGGCGTATAGCTGTTCATAATATGTTTTTAAAATCGTTTGTATTTCCTTGGTGTTGGTAGTGACCTCTCCTTTCTCATTCATGATTTTATTAATTTGAGTCTTCTCTCTCTTCTTTTTAATAAGGCTGGCTAATGGTTTATCTATCTTATTAATTCTTTCAAAGAACCAACTCCTGGTTCTGTTGATCTGTTCCACAGTTCTTCTGGTCTCGATTTCGTTGAGTTCTGCTCGAATCTTTATTAACTCCCTTCTTCTCTTGGGTGTAGGATCTATTTGCTGTTTTTTCTCTAGCTCCTTTATGTGTAAGGTTACCTTTTGTATTTGAGTTCTTTCCAGTTTTTGAATGGATGCTTGTATTGGGATGTATTTCCCCCTTAGGACTGCTTTTGCTGCATCCCAAAGATTTTGAACAGTTGTATCTTCATTCTCATTAGTTTCCATGAATCTTTTTAATTCTTCCTTAATTTCCTGGTTGACCCTTTTATCTTTTAGCAGGATGGTCCTTAACCTCCACGTGTTTGAGGTCCTTCCAAACTTCTTGTTGTGATTTAGTTCTAATTTCAAGGCATTATGGTCTGAGAATATGCAGGGGACAATCCCAATCTTTTGGTATCAGTTCAGACCCGATTTGTGACCCAATATGTGGTCTATTCTGGAGAAAGTTCCATGTGCACTTGAGAAGAATATGTATTCAGTTGATTTTGGATGTAAAGTTTTGTAGATATCTGTGAAATCCATCTGGTCCAGTGTATCATTTAAAGCTCTCGTTTCTTTGGAGATGTGCTTAGAAGACCTATCGAGTATAGAAAGAGCTAGATTGAAGTCATCAAGTATAAGTGTATTATTATCTAAGTATTTCTTCACTTTGGTTAATAATTGATTGATATATTTGGCAGCTCCCATATTCGGAGCATATATATTGAGGATTGTTAAGTCCTCTTGTTGAATAGATCCTTTAAGTATGATATAGTGTCCCTCTTCATCTCTCACTACAGTCTTTGGGGTAAATTTTAGTTTATCTGATATGAGGATGGCTACCCCTGCTTTCTTTTGAGGAACATTCGAATGGTAAATGGTTCTCCAACCTTTTATTTTCAGGCTGTAGGTGTCCTTCTGTCTAAAATTAGTCTCTTGTAGACAGCAAATAGATGGGTCCTGCTTTTTTATCCAGTATGAAACCCTGCGCCTTTTGATGGGGTCATTAAGCCCGTTCACATTCAGAGTTACTATTGAGAGATATGAGTTTAGTGTCATCATGATATCTATTCAGTCCTTGTTTTTGTGGACTGTTCCACTGAACTTCTTCTTAAAGGGGAATTTTAAGAGTCCCCCTTAAAATTTCTTGCAGAGCTGGTTTGGAGGTCACATATTCTTTTAGTTGCTGCCTGTCTTGGAAGCTCTTTATCTCTCCTTCCATTTTGAATGAGAGCCTTGCTGGATAAAGTATTCTTGGTTGCATGTTCTTCTCATTTAGGACCCTGAATATATCCTGCCAGCCCTTTCTGGCCTGCCAGGTCTCTGTGGAGAGGTCTGCTGTTACCCTAATACTCCTCCCCATAAAAGTCAGGGATTTCTTGTCTCTTGCTGCTTTAAGGATCTTCTCCTTATCTTTGGAATTTGCAAGCTTCACTATTAAATGTCGAGCTGTTGAACGGTTTTTATTGATTTTAAGGGGGGATCTCTCTATTTCCTGGATCTGAATGCCTGTTTCCCTTCCCAGATTAGGAAAGTTTTCAGCTAGAATTTGTTCAAATACATATTCTGGCCCTCTGGCCCTTTCGGCGCCCTCGGGTAACCCAATTAAACGTAGGTTTTTCTTTCTCAGGCTGTCGTTTATTTCCCTTAATCTATCTTCATGGTCTTTTAATTGTTTGTCTCTTTTTTCCTCAGTTTCCCTCTTTGCTATCAACTTGTCTTCTATGTCACTCACTCGTTCTTCCACCTCGTTAACCCTCGTCATTAGGACTTCTAGTTTGGATTGCATCTCATTCAATTGATTTTTACTCTCTGCCTGATTGGATTTAAATTCTGCAGTCATGAAGTCTCTTGAGTCCTTTATGCTTTTTTCTAGAGCCACTAGTAGCTGTATAATAGTGCTTCTGAATTGGCTTTCTGACATTGAATTGTAATCCGTATTTTGTAACTCTGTGGGAGAGAGGACTGTTTCTGATTCTTTCTTTTGAGGTGAGGTTTTCCTTCTAGTCATTTTGCTCAGTGCAGAGTGGCCAAAAACAAGTTGTATTGGGAAAAAGAGAAAAAGAGAGGAGAGAAAGAAGGAAAGAAAAGAGAAAGAGGAAAAAAAGGGAAGAAAAAAACGGAAAAAAAAGAAGAAAAAGAGAAAGAAAAAGAAAGGAGAAAAAAAAGGGGGTGGGGGAAGGAAACAAATCAAAAAGCAAAAAAAAAAAAAAAAAAAAAAAGAACCACGGGGGAGTATCTTCTGATTCTGTGTACTTTAAGTCCCTTGGCTTCTCCTGGAAGTTGTCAGTCTAGCTGGTGTTCTGGGGGAGGGGCCTGTTGTGCTGATTTTCAGGTGTTAGCAGTTGGGGGAGCTGCTGTGCCCCTGCCTGGTGCAGGGCTCAGTGGGGGTTGTTTACCCTGTGAGGCCGCAGGAGGAACAGCCCCAGTGGCGGGGCCAGCTCTGGAAACCTGGATTCAGCTCTGGCAGGAACTCCGTCTGTAGGGCCTGGAGGCTCTGGGGCGGGGCCGCTGATCTGCTCAGCTCGGGGCAGGAGCGTCCTTGCTGTCCTGGGCCCTCCCGGCCTCTGCCTGTCCCGGGGGAGGCCGGATCCTGGGCTGTGTCCCGGGGCCCTGTGCTCCGGAGCCTGCGCTGGTGGATTCGCGCTCCCGGGCCACGCAGCCCCTCCGCGGAGCTGCTGCCCGAGCCCCTCCGAGCTGCTCCTGGAACCGCGCAGCCCCCTCCGCACGGAGCCTCTTCCTCTGCCTGAGCCCCTCCGAGCTGCTCCGGGTCCCGCCGGGTCCCGCTTTGCGCGCTGCAGCCCTTGGGGAGCTCGGCGCACTCTCCTGGGCACGCAGTTGCTGTTACTGTCCCCGGGAGCCCGAGGGCATCCCCGCCCTCCTGGGTCCTGCTCCAACTCCCTGCGAGCCCCTTTCCGCCCGGGAAGGTTGGTGCAGCTCCTGCTCCTCCGGGACGGGGCTCTCCTGTCCTGGGGACACTCGCCCCGCCCTCAGCCCGGCTCCTCGCGGGGCCCCTCCCCCTTGGAGGCCTTTGTTTCTTTACTTCTTTTTCCCCGTCTTCCTACCTTGATAGAAGCGCGAACTCTTCTCACTGTAGCATTCCAGCTGTTCTCTCTTTAATTCTCAGGCCGAATTCATAGATTTTCAGGATAATTTGAAGGTTTTCTAGGTAATTTGGTGGAGACAGGTGATTTGAGGACCCTACTCTTCCGCCATCTTGCTCCTCCCCCCTCCGATTCAATTCTTTTCTATTTGATTTGATTCTTTTCCATTCGATCTGATTAGATTCGTTTCAAATTTTTTCAATTCGATTCGATTCGAATCTATTCGATTCTTTTCGATTCAATTCGATTCAAATTCCTTTCTTTTCGAATCGATTTGATTCGATTCGATTCTTTTTGATTCCATTCGAATCTATTTTTTCAATTCAATTCTTTTAGATTCGATTCAATTCAATTTTTTTCGATTCGATTTGATTCTTTTCGATTCGATTCGATTATATTCGATTCGATTCAATTCGATTTGAAGCTATTCGATTAGATTCTTTTCAATTCGATTCTTTTCGATTTGATTCGATTCGATTCTTTTCTATTCGAATCAATTCTTTTCTATTCGATTCTATTCTTTAAGGTTCAATTCGATTTTTTTGATTCAATTCGATTCTCTTCGATTCGATTTGAGTCAATTCTTTTAGATTCGAATCGACAGTTTTCTATTCTTTTCGATTCCTTTCGATTCGATTCGATTCTTTTCGATTCGATTCGATTCTTTTAGATTCGATTCTTTTAGATTCGATTCGATTCCTTTCGATTCAATTCGATTCGATTCTTTTCCACTCAATTCTTTTCCATTTGATTCGATTCTTTTCCATTTGATTCAATATTTTCGATTCGATTCGATTATTTTTTATTAGATTTTTTTATTCTTTTCTATTCAATTAGATTCGATTCTATTCAATTTGATTTGATTCTTTTCAATTTGATTTGATTCTTTTCTATTCGATATGATTCAATTTGATCCTTTTCGATTTGATTTGATTCTTTTCCATTCGATTTTTTTATTTCGATTTGATAGTTTTTGATTCGTTTCTTTTTGATTCGATTCGATTCAAATCTTACGATTCAAGTCTTTTCGATTTGAATTCCTTTCTCTTCCAAACGATTTGATTCGATTCTTTTTTATTTGATTCGATTCTTTTCGATTCGATTCGATTTGATTTTTTTCGATGCGATTCAATTCGGTTCAATTTTTTTCGATTTGATTCGATATTTTTCGATTCGTTTCTTTTCGATTTGATTCGATTTGAATCTTTCGATTCGATTCAATTCTTTTCGATTCGATTCGATTCTTTTCGATTCGAATGATTCTTTACACTTCCATTCGATTTAATTCTTTTATTCCGTGTGATTCGATTCGATTTTTTTCGAATCGCATTGATTCGATTCTTTTCGATTCGAGTCTTTTCAATTCGAATTCCTTTCTTTTCTAATGGATTTGATTTGATTCGATTCGATTCTTATCTATTCGATTCGATTCGAATCTTTATATTCGAGTCTTTTTTATTTGAATTCCTTTCTTTTCGAATCGATTCGATTCCATTCTTTTCAATTCGATTCCATTCTTTTCGATTCAACTCTTCGATTCGATTATTTTGGATTCGATTCTTTTCGATTTGATTCGATTCTTTTCGATTCGATTATGTTCGATTCTTTTTGATTCAATTCGATTCGATTCTTTTCGATTCGATTGTCTTCGATTCGATTCTTTCTATTCTTTTCAATTCGATTCGATTTGATTATTTTCGATTCGATTCAATTCATTTTGATTCGTTTTTTTCTAAACGATTCGATTCTTTTCGATTCCACTCCTTTCGACTCGATTCATTTGGATTCGATTCTTTTCGATTCGATTAGATACGATTCTTTTTGATTCCATTCAACTCGATTCGAAACTCTTCGATTAAATTCTTTTCAATTCGATTCGATTCGATTGTTTTCGGTTCGATTCGATTTAATTCTTTTTTATTCGATTCGATTCTTTTCGATTCGATTTGATTTTTTTCTATTCGTTTTTTATTTGATTTGTTTCAATTATTTTCGATTCGATTCGATTCGATTCTTTTCCATTCGATTCGACTCTTTTTGATTCGTTTCGAATCAATTCGATCCCTTTCGATTCGATTCGATTTGATTTATTTCGATTCGATACGATTTTTTTCATATCGATATGATAGTTTTTGATTCGTTTCCTTTCAGTTCGATTCGATTCGATTCGATTGTTTTCGGTTCGATTCAATTTAATTCTTTTCGATTCGATTCGATTCTTTTCCATTCAATTCAATATTTTCAATACAATTTTTTATTAGATTTTTTTCTTTACGATTCGATTCGATTCTTTTCGATTTGATTTGATTCTTTTCTATTCGATACGATTCGATTCAATCCTTTTCGATTCGATTCGAATCGATTTTTTTCGTTTTGATTCGATAGTTTTTGATTTGTTTCTTTTTTATTTGATTCGATTCGAATCTTACGATTCGAGTTTTTTCGATTCGAATTCCTTTCTTTTCCAAACGATTTGATTCGATTCGATTCTTTTCGATTCGATTCCATTGGATTTTTTTTGGATTCGATTCGATTCGATTTTTTTCAATTTGATTCGATTGTTTTCGATTCATTTCTTTTCAATTTGATTCGATTCGAATCAAATGTGTCGACTCAATTCTTTTCGATTCGATTCGATTCTTTTTGATTCGATTCTTTTCGATTCGATTCGATTCTTTACACTTCCATTCGATTCGATTCTTTTGATTCCATGCGATTTTATTCGATTTTTTTCGAATCGATTCGATTTGATTCTTTTCGATTCGAGTCTTTTCGATTCGAATTCCTTTCTTTTCGAATCGATTTGATTCGATTCTTTTCTATTCGATTCGATATGATCTTTTCAATTCTATTCTATTCTATTCTATTCTTTTAGATTTAGATTAGATTCTTTTTTTTCAATTCGATTCGATACTTGTTGATTCGATTCCTTTCGATTGGAGTCAATTATTTTCGATCCGATTCGATTTGAATCTATTCGATTAGATTCCTTTCAATTCAATTCTTTTCTATTTGAATCAATTAGGTTCTTTTTGATTCGATTCTTTTCAGTTCAAATCGATTTTTGTGATTTGATTCGATTCTTTTTCATTCGATTTGTTTCGATTCTTTTAGATTGGATTGGATTGGATTCGATTCATTTTGATTTGATTGGATTTGATTCCTTTTGATTTGAATCGTTTGGATTCGATTCTTTTTGATTCAATTCACTTCAATTCTTTCGATTTGATTCGATTCGATTCGAATCAAATCAATTCAATTTGATACTTTCGATTCAATTTGATTCTTTTTTATTTGACTTTTTTCGATTCTTTTCGATTTGATTCGATTTCGATTCGATTCGTTTCTTTTATATTCTATTTGATTCAATTCTATCCTTTTCGATTCAATTCCATTCTTTTCGATTCGATTCGACTCGATTTGAATCTATTCTATTCGATTCTTTACAATTCTTTTCTATTTGATTCGATTCAGTTCTTTTCAATTCGATTCGATTTGATTCTTTTCGATTCGAGTCTTTTCGATTCGAATTCCATTCTTTTCGAATCGATTTGATTCGATTCGATTCTTTTCTATTTGATTCGATATGATCTTTTCAATTCGATTCGATTCGATTCAATTCTTTTAGATTAGATTCGATTCGTTTTTTTCAATTCGATTCGATACTTTTCGATTCGATTCTTTTCGTTTTGAGTCAATTCTTTTCGACTCGATTCGATTTGAATCTCTTCGATTAGATTCCTTTCAATTAGATTCTTTTTGATTCGATTCATTTCTTTTCAATTTGATTTTTTCTATTCGATTCTTTTTGATTTGATTTGTTTCAATTATTTTCGATTCGATTCGATTCTTTTCAATTCGATTCGATTCGATCCTTTTTGTTTAGATTCGATTTGATTCGATTTTTTTGGTTTCGATACGATAGTTTTTGAATCGTTCTTTTCGATTCTATTCAATGCGATTCTTTTTGTTTCGATTCGATTCGATTCGAATCTTTTCGATTCGATCCGATTCTTTTCTATTCAATTTGATTCGATTCAATCCTTTTCGATTCGATTCGATTCGATTCTTTTCGAGTCGATTCGAATCAATTCGTTTTTTTCAAATCGATTCGATTCTTTTTGATTCGACTCTGATTCGATTCGATTCTTTATGATTCTAGTCTCTTCGATTCGATCCTTTTCGATTCAATTCGATTCGATTCTTTTCGATTCGATTTGATTCTTTTCGTTTCGGTTCGATTCGATTGTTTTCTATTCGATTCGATTCTTTTCTATTCTTTTCAATTCGATTCAATTCAATTATTTTCGATTCAATTCAATCGATTCGTTTTTTTCGAATCGATCTGATTCGTTTCAATTCCACGCCTTTCGACTCGATTTATTTTGATTCGATTCTTTTCAATTCGATTAGATTCTATTCTTTTCGATTCGATTCGATTCTTTTTGATTCGTTTCTTTTCGATTCGATTCTTTTCGATTCAATTCTTTCTGATTCATTTCGAATCGATTTGATCCTTTTCAATTCGATTCGATTCGATTTTTTCGATTTGATATGATTTTTTACGTTTCGATATGATAGTTTCGATTTGTTTCTTTTCGATTCTATTCGATTCGATTCTTTTTGTTTCGATTCGATTTGATTCGAATCTTACTATTCGAGTCTTTTCTATTCGAATTCCTTTCTTTTAGAATTGATTCGATTAGATTCTTTTCGATTTCATTTGATTAGTTTCAATTCTTTTCAATTTGATTCGTTTCAGTTGTTTTGATTCGATTTGATTTGATTATTTTCATTTCGATTCGATTCTTTCCGATTCGATTTGATTCATTTCGATTGGATTTGATTCTTTTCGATTCAATTTGATTCGATTCTTTTCTATTCGATCCGATTCTTTTCTATTCGATTTGATTCGATTTGATCCTTTTCAATTCGATTCGATTCTTTTCGATTTGATTTGATTCTTTTCTATTCGATACAATTCAATTCGATTCTTTTCGATTCGATTCAATTCTTTTCGATTCGATTCGATTCAATTCTTTTATTTGATTCGATTCGATCTTTTTCGATTCAATTCGATATGATTTGATTCGATTTTTTTGTTTCGATTCGATAGTTTTCTATTCATTTCTTTTCTATTCCATTCGATTCGGTTCTTTTCGATTCGATTCGATTCAATTCCATTCGAATCTTTCTATTCGAGTGTTTTTTATTTGAATTCCTTTCTTTTCGAATCGATTTGATTCGATTCTTTTGATTTGATTCTTTTTGATTCGATTCGATTCTTTTCGAGTCGATTCAAATCAATTCGTTTTTTTCAAATCGATTCGATTGTTTTCGATTCGACTCTGATTCAATTCTTTTCGATTCGATTCGATTCTTTATGATTCGATCCTTTTCGATTCGATTCTTTTCGATTCAATTCAATTCGATTCTTTTTGATTCGATTTGATTCTTTTCGTTTCGGTTCGATTCGATTGTTTTCGATTCGATTCGATTCTTTTCTATTCTTTTCAATTCAATTCGATTATTTTCGATTCGATTCAATCGATCTGTTTTTTTCAAATCGATTCGATTCTTTTCAAATCCACGCCTTTCGACTCAATTTATTTTGATTCGATTCTTTTTGATTCGTTTAGATTCTATTCTTTTGGATTCAATTCGATTCTTTTTGATTCGTTTCTTTTCGATTCGATTCTTTTTGATTCATTTCGAATCGATTCGATCCTTTTCAATTCGATTCGATTTGATATGATTTTTTACGTTTCGATATGATAGTTTTCGATTCGTTTCTTTTCAATTCTATTCGATTCGATTCTTTTTTTTTTTAAAGTAAGAGAGACTTTTTTTTAATTTTTATTTATTTATGATAGGCACACAGTGAGAGAGAGAGAGGCAGAGACACAGGCAGAGGGAGAAGCAGGCTCCATGCACCGGGAGCCTGACGTGGGATTTGATACTGGGTCTCCAGGATCGCGCCCTGGGCCAAAGGCAGGTGCTAAACCGCTGCGCCACCCAGGGATCCCCGATTCGATTCTTTTTGTTTCGATTCGAGTCTTTTCGATTCGAATTCCTTTCTTTTAGTATTGATTCGATTAGATTCTTTTCGATTTCATTTGATTAGTTTCGATTCTTTTCAATTTGATTCGATTCAGTTCTTTTTGATTCGATTCGATTTGATTATTTTCGTTTCGATTCGATTCTTTCCGATTCGATTCGATTCATTTCGATTGGATTTGATTCTTTTCGATTCAATTTGATTCGATTCTTTTCTATTCGATCCGATTCTTTTCTATTCGATTTGATTCGATTCGATCTTTTTCAATTCGATTCGATTCTTTTCGATTTGATTTGATTCTTTTCTATTCGATACAATTCGATTCGATTCTTTTCGATTCGATTCAATTCTTTTATTCGATTCGATTCGATTCGATCTTTTTCGATTCAATTCGATATGATTCGATTCGATTTTTTTTGTTTCGATTTGATAGTTTTCTATTCGTTTCTTTTCTATTCCATTCGATTCGGTTCTTTTCGATTCGATTCGAATCTTTCTATTCGAGTGTTTTTTATTTGAATTCCTTTCTTTTCGAATCGATTCGATTCGATTCTTTTTGATTTGATTCTTTTTGATTCGATTGGATTCAATTAGATAATTTTCACTTCCATTGATTATGATTCTTTTGATTCGGTGCGATTTGATTCGATTTTTTTATTCGATTCTATTCGTTTCTTTACAATTCGAGTCTCTTCTATTCAAATTTCTTTCTTTTCGAATCGATTTGATTCGATTATTTTCAATTTGTTTCAATGCGATTCAATTCTTTTCGATTTGATTCGACTCTTTTCGGTTTTATTTGATTCTTTTTTTTATTTGGGTCTTTTCGATTTAATTCGATCGATTCTTTTCGATTCGATTCGATTCTTTTCTATTCAATTCGATTCGATTCTTTTCTATTCGATTCGATTTGATCCTTTTCGATTCGATTCATTTTGATTCAATTGGATTCGATTCGATAATTTTCACTTCTATTGATTTTGATTCTTTTGATTCGGTACGATTTGATTCGATTTTTTTATTCGATTCTACTCGTTTCTTTTCAATTCGAGTCTCTTCTATTCAAATTTCTTTCTTTTCGAATCGATTTGATTCGATTCTTTTCGATTTGATTTGATTCTTTTCGATTCAATTTGATTCGATTCTTTTCGATTCGATTCTTTTTTATTTGATTTGATTCGATCCTTTTCGATTCGATTTGATTCTTTTCGATTTGATTTGATTCTTTTCTATTCGATACAATTCGATTCAATCCTTTTCGAATCGATTATTTTCGATTCGATTCGATTCAATTCTTATATTCAATTTGATTCGATTTTTTCGATTCGATACGATTCTCTTCGATTTGATTCGATTTTTTTCGTATCCATTCGATAGTTTTCTATTCGTTTCTTTTCTATTTGATTTGATTCGAATCTTTCTATTCGAGTGTTTTTGATTTGAATTCCTTTCTTTTCGAATCGATTCGATTTGATTCTTTTCGATTCGATTCGATTCTTTTTGATTCAATTCAATTTGATTCTTTTTGATTCAATTCGATTCAATTCGATTATTTTCACTTCCATTCGATTCGATTCTTTTGATTCGGTGTGATTCGATTCTATTTTTTCCGAATCGATTCGATTCTTTTTGATTCTAGTCTCTTCGATTTGAATTTCTTTCTTTTCGAATCGATTTAATTCGGTTCTTTTCAATTTGATTCGATTCGATTCGATTCTTTTCGATTCGATTCGATTCTTTTCGATTTGATTTGATTTTTTTCGATTAGATTCGATTCTTTTCAATTAGATTCGATTCTTTTCTATTCAATTTGATTCGATTCGATCCTTTTTGATTCGATTCAATTCTTTTCGTTTTCACTTGATTATTTTCTATTCGATACAATTAGATTTGATCCTTTTCTTTTCGATTCGATTCTCTTCGATTCGATTCAATTCTCTTCGATTCGATTTTTTTCATTTACATTCGATAGTTTTCTATTCGTTTCTTTTCTACTAGATTCGATTTTTTTCGATTTCTACTAGATTCGATTTTTTCGATTCGATTCTTTTCGATTCGATTCTTTTCAATTCGAATGTCTTTCTTTTCAAATAGGTATGATTCGATTCTTTTTGATTCGATTCGATTCGATTGTTTTCGATTCGATTCGATTCTTTTTGATTCGATTCGATTATTTTCGAGTCTCTTTGATTCGGTTTAGTTGAATCGTTTCTATTCTTTTCGATTCGACTCTTTGATTCGATTATTTTGAATTCGAATCTTTTCAATTCGATTTGATTCTTTTTGATTCGATTTGATTCTTTTCAATTCAATTTGATTCCATTATTTTGGATTCGATTCGATTCAATTCGATTCATTTCTTTCTAAACGATTCGATTCTTTTCCATTCGACTCCTTTGGACTCAATTCATTTGGATTTGATTATTTTTGATTCGATTAGATTCGATTCTTTTTGATTCATTAAGATTTGATTCTATTTAATTCATTTCTTTTTGATTCTATTCGAATGTTTTCGGTTTGATTAGATTCTTTTCGATTCAATTCGATTCGATTCGAATCTCTTCGATTCAATTGTTTTCGATTGGATTTGATTGGATTCAATTGTTTTCGATTCGATTTGATTCAATTCTTTTCAATTCGATTTGATTCTTTATGATTCGATTCAATTTTTTTCTATTCGATTCTTTTTTATTTGATTTGTTTCGATTATATGCTATTCGATTCGATTTGATTCTTTTCGATTCGATTCGATTCTTTTTGATTCGTTTCGAATTGATTAGATACTTTTCAATTCGATTCGATTCGATTTTTTTAATTCGATATGATTTTTTTTAAGATTTTATTTATTTTATTCATGATAGTCACACAGAGAGAGACAGAGAGGCAGAGACACAGGCAGAGGGAGAAGCAGGCCCCATGCAGGGAGCCCGACGTGGGTCTCGATCCCGGGTCTCCAGGATCACGCCCCGGGCCAAAGGCAGGCGCCAAACCGCTGTGCCACCCAGGGATCCCTGATTTTTTTTTATTTTCGATATGATAGTTTTCGATTAGTTTCTTTATGATTGTATTCGATTCGATACCTTTTGTTTCAATTCTATTTGATTCTAATCTATCGATTCGAGTCTTTTCGATTCGAATTCCTTTCTTTTAGAATCGATTCGATTCAATTCTTTTCGATTTTATTCAATTCAATTCGTTTTATCTGAAGCAATCCAATTATTTTTGATTCTACTCTTTTCGATTAGATTCATTTGGATTCGATACTTTTCGATTCGATTAGATTCAATTATTTTCGATTCGATTCTATTCGATTATATTTGATTCGTTACTTTTTGATTCCATTCAAATCTTTTCGGTTCGATTAAATTCTTTTCGATTCAATTCGATTTGATTCGAAATACTTCGATTGAATTCTTTTCGATTCGATTATTTTCGATTCGATTCGATTCGATTTGATTCTTTTCAATTCGATTCAATTCATTTCATTTCGATTCGATTTTTTCCATTCGATTCATTTTTATTTGATTTGTTTCAATTATTTTCTATTCGATTCGATTCTTTTTTTTTAAACCACAGAATATATTTAATTTAAATTAAACATGAAACTAAAATAATGTTCGGTCCTTATCAAGTAGCAATTACATTGTTAAAAAAAAAGAACAGTACATTTCTTTCTACATTCTGGCAATCAAACAAGGCACAAGTCACATCCAGTTTACTGAGGTGACAGATCCAGCAGTCGACATCAAGCTCATGGTTTTCAGGGGGTCGGAAAGGCACGACCATACTTCATACAAAACGATTCGGCAGCAATTGTGAAAGAAAGGAACCCCTTCCTAATCTATAAGAATGAGAGTCCAAGTAGCAGAAAGTAGGATATTTGCATAATGAATTTATTTTATTAAATAGACAGTTAACATGTTCCTGCTTCTTCATTCCAGATTGCCTATGGTGTCACCCAACTTGATGGCAGTGGCAAAGCTTCCTCCACATGTCTCAGCGATAATAATTTTTCCATTATAGGTACTTTTTTCTTTTTCTTTCTTTTTGATTTTTTTTGGCATGATATCTTTCCCAAGTAAAGAAAGCCAAATTCTTCAAGACACAGGTCATTCAGCTTAAAGTGTCACCCTCCACCTTCTCTTCGGACTGTGGGGAGGTAAAAGACACAAGCTCAATCCAAAGGAGTGTGCATGATTGGAGGCAGCCATTTGCTAGGGGCGAACCTGACAAGGCAGACACTTGGTTCTCACTTCGCTACTGTCCCGCATACAACGAAATGCTGTGGAAGCAGACCGTACAGGCAGTCAGGATGGCCGAGGTAAAGGCCATGAGCTCAACTCTCAAACTGTGTATGCTTTGCAGGCCGATGTCTGCTAGGCACTTATTCAGGGGAGCTAGAACCGAGCTACACTCAAACTGAACAAGGACGTTGGCAATCGCTGTGTTGAACTCAGATACACGAGAGTGCAGGCCTGTCACTTCCACAAGATTTTCACAAAACCCCTTCCAGCACCTCACGTAATTATGCTACGACCTATGTCTACAGGCAGTCAGGATGCGGGAGGGTTCTGCCCTGACCTCAGGTCTCACAAGGAAGCATGCCTAGAAGCCAGCTTTCAACCAGCTGCGTTCTCATGGCAGTGAGACCGCAGCAGTATTCTGAGACAGGAGGTTCCAAGATTACTACTCTCCTGCACCTGGACATACCCTCCAGGTCTGCATTGTTCCACTTGTGTCTCAGAAACCTCTGACAAACGTCTATGGTGAAGAAGTTGGAAACACA
This sequence comes from Canis aureus, assembly GCF_053574225.1. Lineage (NCBI taxonomy): Eukaryota > Metazoa > Chordata > Mammalia > Carnivora > Canidae > Canis > Canis aureus. Next base: position 73,501,863 of record NC_135617.1, read on the forward strand.
TTCTGCAGGCAGTGTGGAACTCTGAGGGACTGAGTGTGAGCTCAACTCTCAGAAGTCAGTTGCCTTTGGACAGGGCGTTCAGCTAGCTTCTCACCTATGGAACTTCATATGTAGCACCAGTCTCAGACAGAAATTACTAGGAAATCGCTGGATTGAGCTTGGAGGCACTTGTCTTGTGTGCCGGGACATTCCGCTTAGCTCTCACAACACTTCAGTCACGCATCAGGCCTGGGCCTGTTTGCAGCGAAGTGTACCTGCAGGCAGGATGTGGGCAGTCCGGGCCATAAGCTCAACACTCAAAAGTGTGTACGCCTGGGAGGCAGATGTCTGCTATCCACTCGTACATGGGAGGTAGAAACTAGCTCCACTCTGATAGAAGAAGGCCGTTGGAAATCGCTGTATTCAACTCAGATATGCGTGAGTTCAAGCCCAACGCTTCCACATGCTTTTCTCACCACATCTCCCAGCACCTAACATAAGGATGTCAGCCTCTACGTCTACAGTCTGGCAGGATGCGGGAGGGTCCTGCCCTGAGCTCTGCTCTCAAAAGGAAGCATGCCTGCAAGCTAGCTTTCCACTAGCTGAGTTGTCATGGCCGTGAAAAGGAAGCAGCATTGTAAGTCAGGACGTTCCGTCAATACCGCTCTACCACCCCTGGAGACTCAATCATTGAAGACTGCACCTTGGCCCTTGCGTCCCACGAGCTTCCGACAAACAAGTCTAGTGAGGATATTCGTAAATACATGTGCAGGCAGTGTGGACCTGGGAAGTACCGCGTGTCAGCTCACCTCACAGGAGGAAGTTCCCCAGAGAGATAGCTTTCAGCAAGGTACTCGGGTTTGGAAGTTAGTATGCAGCTCCCTTCTGAGGGAGGAATTTCTCAGAAGTCGCTGAATTGAGCTAAGAGTCACTTGCCGCTCACAAAGCTTGCGTCCCGTATCGAACGAAATCCTTTGGAAGCGAAGCATACAGGCGGTCCACGTGTGGGAGGTACAAACCATAAGCTCAATCCAAAGGAGTGTGCATGCCTTGGAGGCAGCCGTCTGCTAGGCGCGAACCTGACAAGGCAGACACTTGGTTCTCACTTCGCTACTGTCCCGCATACAACGAAATGCTGTGGAAGCAGACCGTTCAGGCAGTCAGGATGGCCGAGGTAAAGGCCATGAGCTCAACTCTCAAACTGTGTATGCTTTGCAGGCCGATGTCTGCTAGGCACTTATTCAGGGGAGCTAGAACCGAGCTACACTCCAACTGAACAAGGACGTTGGCAATCGCTGTGTTGAACTCAGATACACGAGAGTGCAGGCCTGTCACTTCCACAAGATTTTCACAAAGCCCCTTCCAGCACCTCACGTAATTATGCTACGACCTATGTCTACAGGCAGTCAGGATGCGGGAGTGTTCTGCCCTGACCTCAGCTCTCACAAGGAAGCATGCCTAGAAGCCAGATTTCAACCAGCTGCGTTCCCATGGCAGTGAGAACGCAGCAGTATTCTGAGTCAGGAGGTTCCAAGATTACCACTCTCCTGCACCTGGACATACCCTCCAGGTCTGCTATGTTCCACTTGTGTCTCAGAAGCCTCTGACAAACGTCTATGGTGAAGAAGTTGGAAACTCATTCTGCAGGCAGTGTGGAACTCTGAGGGACTGAGTGTGAGCTCAACACTCAGAAGTAAGTTGCCTTTGGACAGGGCGTTCAGCTAGCTTCTCACCTATGGAACTTAGTATGTAGCACCAGTCTCAGACAGAAATTACTAGGAAATCGCTGGATTGAGCTTGGAGGCACTTATCTTGTGTGCCGGGACATTCCGCTTAGCTCTCACAACACTTCAGGCACGCATCAGGCCTGGGCCTGTTTGCAGCGAAGTGTACCTGCAGGCAGGATGTGGGAAGTCCGGGCCATAAGCTCAGCACTCAAAAGTGTGTACGCCTGGGAGGCAGATGTCTGCTATCCACTCGTACATGGGAGGTAGAAACTAGCTCCACTCTGATAGAAGAAGGCCGTTGGAAATCGCTGTATTCAACTCAGATATGCGTGAGTTCAGGCTCAACGCTTCCACATGCTTTTCTCACCACATCTCCCAGCACCTAACATAAGGATGTCAGCCTCTACGTCTACAGTCTGGCAGGATGCGGGAGGGTCCTGCCCTGAGCTCTGCTCTCAAAAGGAAGCATGCCTGCAAGCTAGCTTTCCACTAGCTGAGTTGTCATGGCCGTGAAAAGGAAGCAGCATTGTAAGTCAGGACGTTCCGTCAATACCGCTCTACCACCCCTGGAGACTCAATCATTGAAGACTGCACCTTGGCCCTTGCGTCCCACGAGCTTCCGACAAACAAGTCTAGTGAGGATATTCGTAAATACATGTGCAGGCAGTGTGGACCTGGGAAGTGTTGCGTGTCAGCTCACCTCACAGGAGGAAGTTCCCCAGAGAGATAGCTTTCAGCAAGGTACTCGGGTTTGGAAGTTAGTATGCAGCTCCCTTCTGAGGGAGGAATTTCTCAGAAGTCGCTGAATTGAGCTAAGAGTCACTTGCCGCTCACAAAGCTTGCGTCCCGTATCGAACGAAATCCTTTGGAAGCGAAGCATACAGGCGGTCCACGTGTGGGAGGTACAAACCATAAGCTCAATCCAAAGGAGTGTGCATGCCTTGGAGGCAGCCGTCTGCTAGGCGCGAACCTGACAAGGCAGACACTTGGTTCTCACTTCGCTACTGTCCCGCATACAACGAAATGCTGTGGAAGCAGACCGTTCAGGCAGTCAGGATGGCCGAGGTAAAGGCCATGAGCTCAACTCTCAAACTGTGTATGCTTTGCAGGCCGATGTCTGCTAGGCACTTATTCAGGGGAGCTAGAACCGAGCTACACTCCAACTGAACAAGGACGTTGGCAATCGCTGTGTTGAACTCAGATACACGAGAGTGCAGGCCTGTCACTTCCACAAGATTTTCACAAAGCCCCTTCCAGCACCTCACGTAATTATGCTACGACCTATGTCTACAGGCAGTCAGGATGCGGGAGTGTTCTGCCCTGACCTCAGCTCTCACAAGGAAGCATGCCTAGAAGCCAGATTTCAACCAGCTGCGTTCCCATGGCAGTGGGAACGCAGCAGTATTCTGAGTCAGGAGGTTCCAAGATTACCACTCTCCTGCACCTGGACATACCCTCCAGGTCTGCATTGTTCCACTCGTGTGTCAGAAGCCTCTGACAAACGTCTATGGTGAAGAAGTTGGAAACTCATTCTGCAGGCAGTGTGGAACTCTGAGGGACTGAGTGTGAGCTCAACACTCAGAAGTAAGTTGCCTTTGGACAGGGCGTTCAGCTAGCTTCTCACCTATGGAACTTAGTATGTAGCACCAGTCTCAGACAGAAATTACTAGGAAATCGCTGGATTGAGCTTGGAGGCACTTATCTTGTGTGCCGGGACATTCCGCTTAGCTCTCACAACACTTCAGGCACGCATCAGGCCTGGGCCTGTTTGCAGCGAAGTGTACCTGCAGGCAGGATGTGGGAAGTCCGGGCCATAAGCTCAGCACTCAAAAGTGTGTACGCCTGGGAGGCAGATGTCTGCTATCCACTCGTACATGGGAGGTAGAAACTAGCTCCACTCTGATAGAAGAAGGCCGTTGGAAATCGCTGTATTCAACTCAGATATGCGTGAGTTCAGGCTCAACGCTTCCACATGCTTTTCTCACCACATCTCCCAGCACCTAACATAAGGATGTCAGCCTCTACGTCTACAGTCTGGCAGGATGCGGGAGGGTCCTGCCCTGAGCTCTGCTCTCAAAAGGAAGCATGCCTGCAAGCTAGCTTTCCACTAGCTGAGTTGTCATGGCCGTGAAAAGGAAGCAGCATTGTAAGTCAGGACGTTCCGTCAATACCGCTCTACCACCCCTGGAGACTCAATCATTGAAGACTGCACCTTGGCCCTTGCGTCCCACGAGCTTCCGACAAACAAGTCTAGTGAGGATATTCGTAAATACATGTGCAGGCAGTGTGGACCTGGGAAGTACCGCGTGTCAGCTCACCTCACAGGAGGAAGTTCCCCAGAGAGATAGCTTTCAGCAAGGTACTCGGGTTTGGAAGTTAGTATGCAGCTCCCTTCTGAGGGAGGAATTGCTCAGAAGTCGCTGGATTGAGCTAAGAGTCACTTGCCGCTCACAAAGCTTGCGTCCCGTATCGAACGAAATCCTTTGGAAGCGAAGCATACAGGCGGTCCACGTGTGGGAGGTACAAACCATAAGCTCAATCCAAAGGAGTGTGCATGCCTTGGAGGCAGCCGTCTGCTAGGCGCGAACCTGACAAGGCAGACACTTGGTTCTCACTTCGCTACTGTCCCGCATACAACGAAATTCTATGGAAGCAGACCGTTCAGGCTGTCAGGATGGCCGAGGTAAAGGCCATGAGCTCAACTCTCAAACTGTGTATGCTTTGCAGGCCGATGTCTGCTAGGCACTTATTCAGGGGAGCTAGAACCGAGCCACACTCCAACTGAACAAGGACGTTGGCAATCGCTGTGTTGAACTCAGATACACGAGAGTGCAGGCCTGTCACTTCCACAAGATTTTCACAAAACCCCTTCCAGCACCTCACGTAATTATGCTACGACCTATGTCTACAGGCAGTCAGGATGCGGGAGTGTTCTGCCCTGACCTCAGCTCTCACAAGGAAGCATGCCTAGAAGCCAGCTTTCAACCAGCTGCGTTCTCATGGCAGTGAGACCGCAGCAGTATTCTGAGACAGGAGGTTCCAAGATTACCACTCTCCTGCACCTGGACATACCCTCCAGGTCTGCATTGTTCCACTTGTGTCTCAGAAGCCTCTGGCAAACGTCTATGGTGAAGATGTTGGAAACTCATTCTGCAGGCAGTGTGGAACTCTGAGGGACTGAGCGTGAGCTCAACACTCAGAAGTAAGTTGCCCCTGGACAGGGCGTTCAGCTAGCTTCTCACCTATGGAACTCAGTATGTAGCACCAGTCTCAGACAGAAATTACTAGGAAATCGCTGGATTGAGCTTGGAGGCACTTGTCTTGTGTGCCGGGACATTCCGCTTACCTCTCACAACAATTCAGTCACGCATCAGGCCTGGGCCTGTTTGCAGCGAAGTGTACCTGCAGGCAGGATATGGGAAGTACAGGCCATAAGCTCAACACTCAAAAGTGTGTACGCCTGGGAGGCAGATGTCTGCTATCCACTCGTACATGGGAGGTAGAAACTAGCTACACTCTGATAGGAGAAGGCCGTTGGAAATCGCTGTATTCAACTCAGATATGCGTGAGTTCCGGCCCAACGCTTCCACATGCTTTTCTCACCACATCTCCCAGCACCTAACATAAGGATGGCAGCCTCTACGTCTACAGTCTGGCAGGATGCCGGAGGGTCCTGCCCTGAGCTCTGCTCTCAAAAGGAAGCATGCCTGCAAGCTGGCTCTCCACTAGCTGAGTTGTCATGGCCGTGAAAAAGAAGCAGCATTGTAAGTCAGGACGTTCCGTCAATACCGCTCTACCACCCCTGGAGACTCAATCATTGAAGACTGCACCTTGGCCCTTGCGTCCCACGAGCTTCCGACAAACAAGTCTAGTGAGGATATTCGTAAATACATGTGCAGGCAGTGTGGACCTGGGAAGTACCGCGTGTCAGCTCACCTCACAGGAGGAAGTTCCCCAGAGAGATAGCTTTCAACAAGGTACTCGGGTTTGGAAGTTAGTATGCAGCTCCCTTCTGAGGGAGGAATTGCTCAGAAGTCGCTGGATTGAGCTAAGAGTCACTTGCCGCTCACAAAGCTTGCGTCCCGTATCGAACAAAATCCTTTGGAAGCGAAGCATACAGGCGGTATACGTGTGGGTGCTACAAACCATAAGCTCAAATCAAAGGAGTGTGCATGCCTTGGAGGCAGCCGTCTGCTAGGCGCGAACCTGACAAGGCAGACACTTGGTTCTCACTTCGCTACTGTTCCGCATACAACGAAATGCTGTGGAAGCAGACCGTACAGGCAGTCCGGATGGCCGAGGTAAAGGCCATGAGCTCAACTCTCAGAAGTGTGTATGCTTTGCAGGCCGATGTTTGCTAGACACTTATTCAGGGGAGCTAGAACCGGGCTACACTCGAATTGAACAAGGACGTTGGCAATCGCTGTACTGAACTCAGATACGCGAGAGTGCAGGCCTGTCACTTCCACAGGCTTTTCACACAATCCCTTCCAGCACCTTACATAAGGATGCTAGGTCCTATGTCTACAGGCAGTTAGGATTCAGCACCTAACATAAGCATATTAGGACTTACGTCTACGGGCAGGCAGTATGAGGGAGGGTCCTGACCTGATCTTAGCTCTCAAAAGGAAGCATGCCTAAAAACCAGCTATCTACTAGCTCCTTCTGATGGCTTTGTGAACGTAGCAGCATTGTAAGGCGGTACGCTTACAATGAATACCGCTCTAATGCACCTGGAGACACAACCATTGAAGCCTCCAGCTGGCCCTTGAGTCCCGTGAGCTTCTGAAAACATGTCTCGTGAGGATGTACATAACTCCACCTGTAGGCAGTGTGGAACTGGGTAGGACGGCGTGTCAGTTCTTCTCACAGAAGGAAATTCCCCAGAGAGAGAGCTTTCAGCTAGGTTTCAGGTTTCGAAGTTAGTATGTAGCTCCCATCTGAGGGAGCAATTCCTCAGAAATTGCTGGATTAAACTAAGACACATTTGCCTCTCGCAAAACTTGGGTCCCCTATCGAACATAATCCTTTGGAAGCGAGGCATACAGGGGGTCAGCATGTGGGAGCTTCAATTCCTAAGCTCAATCCAAATGAGTGTGGATGCCTTGGAGGCAGCTGTCAGCTAGGCGCAAAATTCACAAGGCAGACACTTGGTTCTCACTCCGCTACTTCCCGATACAACGAAATGCTGTGGAAGCAGAACGTACAGGCGATAAGCTCAACTCTCAGAAGTGTGTATGCTTTGCAGGCTGATGTATGCTAGACACATAACGAGGCGAGGTATACACGAGCTACACTCTAATTGAACAATGACGTGGCAATCGCTGTATTGAAGTCAGATGCACGTGAGTACACCCCTACACTTCCACTTGCATTTCTCTAACCTCTCACAGCACCTAACATAAGGATGTTAGCAGCCGCGACTACGAGCAGGCAGGATGCCGGAGGGTCCTGCCCTGAGCTCAGCTTTCAAAACGAGGCATGCCCCGAAGCCAGCTTTCTACTAACTGCGTTCTGATGGCCATGGGAATGTGGCATCATTGTAACTCTAGATGTTCCATGAATACCACTTTACTGCACCTGAGGACACAACCTTGAAGCCTGCAGCTTGCCCCTTGTGTCCCATGAGCTTCTAACAAACATGTCTAGTGAGGATGTTCGTAACTGTATCTGCAGGCAGTGAGGAACTGGGAAGGACCGTTTCAGCTCATCTCTGAGAGGGATGTTCCGCAGAGAGAGAGCTTTCAGCTAGGTATTCAGGTTTGGAAGTTAGTATGTAGCTCCCATCTGAGGAAGGAATTCCTCAGAAGTTGCTGGATTGAACTAAGACACTTTTGCCTCTCGCAAAACTTGCGTCCCACATCGAAAGAAATCCTTTGGAAGCGAAGCGTACAGGCGGTGAGCATGTGGAGGTTCAAGTCCTAAGCTCAATCCATTGGAGTGTTCATGCCTTGGAGGCAGCTGTCCTTTAGGCGCGAAATTGACAAGGCAGACACTTGGTTCTCACTCTGCTACTCTCCCGCATACAACGAAATGCTGTGGAAGCGAAACGTACAGGCAGTCAGGATGGCGGAGGTAGAGGCCATAAGCTCAACTCTCAGAAGTGTGTATGTTTTGCAGGCCAATGTCTGCCAGATGCTTATTGAGGCGAGGTATACCCCAGCTGTACTCTAATTGAACAAGGACATTGGCAATCGCTGTATTGAAATCAGATACACGTGAGTAGAGTCCTGACACTTCCATTCGCATTTCTCCAACCTCTCCCAGCACCTCACTTAAGGATGTTAGCAGCTATGACTATGGGCAGGTAGGATGGGGGAGAGTCTTGCCCTGAGCTCCGCTCTCACAAGAGAGCATGCCTAGGAGCCAGCTTTCAACCAGCTGCGTTCTAATGGCTGTGAGACTAAAGCAGTCTTCTAACTCAGGAGGTTCGAAGAATACCACTCTACTGCACCTGGAGACACCTTCCAGGCCTGCCTTATTCCACTTGTGTCTCACAAGCTTCTGACAAATGTCTCAGGTGTAGATTTTTAAAACTCATTCTGCAGGCAGTGTGGAACTGTGAGGGACTGAGTGTGACCTCAACTCTCAGAACAGAGATGCTTTTGGACTCGGGGTTCAGCTAGCTTCTCTCGTATGGAACTTAGTATGTAGCACCTGTCTAAGACAAGAATTACTGGGAATCGCTGGATTGAGCTTGGAGGCACTAGTTTTGTGTGCCGAGACTTTCCACTTACCTCTCACAGCACTTCAGTCACTCATCGAGCCTAGGCCTGTTTGCAGCGAAGTGTACCTGCAGGCAGGATGTGGGAAGTACAGGCCATAAGCTCAACTCTCAAAAGTGTGTACGCCTGGGAGGCAGATGTCTGCTTCCCACTCGTACATGGGAGTTAGAAAGTAGCTACACTCTTTGAAGAAGGCTGTTTGAAATCGCTGTATTCAACTCAGATAATCGGGAGTACAGGCCTGACACTTTCACATGCATTTCGCCACCCTCTCCCAGCACCTAACATAAGGATATTAGCAGTTACGTCTACGGGCAGGCAGGATGCAAGATGGTCCTGCCCTGAACTCAGCCTCAGAAGGAAGCATGCCTAGAAGCCAATTTTCTACTAGCTCGTTCTGATGGCCGTGAGAACGTAGCATCATTGTAAGGTGGGATGTTCCATGACTACCGCTCTACTGCACCTGGAGACACAACCATTGAAGCCTGCTGCTGGCCCTTGCGTCCCATGAGCTTCTGACAAACATGGGTAGTGAGGATGTTCGTAACTGTATCTGCAGGCAGTGTGGAACTGGGAAGGACCATGTTTCAGCTTATCTCCGAGCAGGAAGTTCCCCAAGAGAGAGCTTTCAGCTACGTTCTCCGGTTGGAAGTTAGTATTTAGCTCCCATCTTAGGGAGGAATTCCTCAGAAGTCCCTGGATTGATCTAAGAGACACTTGGCTCTTGCAAAAATTGCATCCCGAATCGAACGAAATCCTTTGGAAGTGAAGCGTACAGGCGGTCAGCATGTGGAAGGTACAAGCCATAAGCTCAAGGCAAAGGAGTGTGAATGCCTAGTAGGCAGATGTCCGCTAGGCACGATATTGACAAGGGAGACACTTGGTTTATACTCCGCTTCTCTCCCGTATACAACGAAATGCTGTGGAAGCCGAACTTTCAGGCAGTCAGGATTGGGGAGGTACATGCCATAAGCTCAACTCTCAGCAATGTATATGCTTTGCAGGCTGATGTCTGCTAAACACTTATCGAAGCGAGGTATAGCCAAGCTACACTCTAATTGAACAAGGACGTTGGCAATCGCTGTATTGAAGTCAGATGCACGTGAGTACAGTCCTGGCACTTCCACTTGCATTTCTCCAACCTCTCCCATCATCTCACTTAAGGATGTTAGCAGGTATGACTATGGGCAGGCAGGATGCGGGAGGGTCCTGCCCTGAGCTCAACTTTCACAAGAGAGCATGCCTAGAAGCCAGCTTTCAACTGGCTGCGTTCTAATGGCCATAAGATCATAGCAGTCTTCTAACTCAGGTGGTTCGAAGAATACCACTCTACTGTACTTGGAGACACCTTCCAGGCCTGCATTATTCCACTTGCGTCTCACAAGCTTCTGACAATATCTCTGGTGGAGATATTCAAAACTCATTCTGCATGCAGTGTGGAACTGTGAGGGTTTGGGTGTGAACTCAACTCTTGGAAGAGAGATGCTTTTGGACTTGGGGTTCAGCTAGCTCTCACCTATGGAACTTAGTATGTAGCACCTGTCTAAGACTTGAATTACTAGGAAATCGCAGGATTGAGCTTCGAGGCCCTAGTCTTGTGTGCCGGGACTTTCGTCTTATCTCTCACAACACTTCAGTCACTCATCGAGCCTAGACCTGTTACCAGTGCAGTGTACCTGGAGGAGGATGTGGGAAGTACAGGCCATAAGCTCAACTCTCAAAAGTGTGTACCCCTGGGAGGTTGATGTCTGCTACCCACTCATACATTGGAGTTAGAAACTAGCTACACTCTGATTGAAGAAGGCCGTTTGAAATCACTATATTCAACTCTGATAATGGTGAGTACAGGCCTGATACTTCCACATGCAAATGGAATCAAAACAAATAGAATCACTTCGAATAGAATCGAAAAGAAAGAATCGGAAACTATCGTATCGATACGAAAAAAATGGAATTGAATCGAATCGAATCCAAAAGTATCGAATCGCATCGAATTGAAAAGAATCGAATCGAATCGAAAATAATTGAAACAAATCAAATAAAAAGGAATTGAATAGAAAAAAATTGAATTGAAAAGAAATGAATTGAATCGAATCGAAAAGAATCGAATTGAATCGAATCGAAAAGAATCGAATTGAAAAGAATTCAATCGTAGAGTTTCCATTCTAATCGAATTGAATCGAAAAGAATCTAATCGAACGAAAAAGATTCGAATGGAATCAAAAAGAAACGAATCAAAAAGAATCGAATCGAATCGATTCATAAGAATCGAATCTAATCGAATCGAAAAGTTTTGAATCCAAATGAATCTAACCGAAAAGAATGGAATCAAAAAGAATCGAATTTTTTCAGAAAAAAACGAATCGAAGTGAACTGAATCGAAAAGAATTGAATCGAATTGATTTCAAAAGAAAGGAATTCGAATTGAAAAGACTCGAATCGAAAGATTCGAATCAAATCGAATCGAAACCAAAAGAATCGAATCGAATAGAATTGAAAAGAAACTAATCGAAAACTATCATATCGAAAATAAAAAAATCGTATCGAATCAAAAATATCGAATCGAATTATATCGAAAAGGATCTAATCAATTCTAAACGAATCAAAAAGAATTGAATCGAATCAAAAAGAATCGAATCGAATAGGAAATAATCAAAATAAATCAAATAAAAAAGAATCGCATAGAAAAAATCGAATCGAATCTAAAAGAATCAAATCTAATCGAAAAGATTTGAATCAAATCGAATCGAAAACAATCGAATCCAATCGAATCGAAAACAATTGAATCAAAGAGTTTCAAATCGAATCGAATTGAATCGAAAAGAATCTGATCGAACCGAAAAGATTCGAATGGTTTCAAAATAAACGAATCAAAAAGAATTGAATCGAATCGATTCGAAAAGAATCGAATCTAATCGAATCAAAAACTATCGCATCCAAATGAATCTAATCGAAAAAAAGTGGAATCAAAAAGAATCGAATTGTTTCAGAAAAACTAATTGAATTGAATCGAATCAAATAGAATTGAATGGAATCGATTTTAAAAGAAAGGAATTCGACTCGAAAAGACTCGAATCAAAAGATTTGAATCAAATCTAATCGAAACAAAAAGAATTGAATCGAATAGAATCGAAAAGAAACTAATCGAAAACTATCATATCGAAAAGAAAAAAATTGTATTGAATCAAAAAAAATCGAATTGAATAGAATTGAAAAGGATCTAATCAATTCTAAACGAATCAAAAAGAATCGAAACGAATCGAAAAGAATCGAATCGAATAGAAAATAATCGAAACAAATAAAATAAAAAAGAATCGAATAGAAAAACATCGAATTGAATCGAAAAGAATCAAATCGAATCGAAAATAATTGAATTGAATGGAATCGAAAACAATCGAATCCAATCGAATACAATCATTCGTAGAGTTTCAAATCGAATCGAATTCAATCGAAAAGAATCTAATCAAACCAAAAACATTCAAATGGAATCAAAAAGAAATGAATTAAAAAGAATCAAATCGAATTGAATCGAAAAGAATCGAATTGAATCAAAAATAATCGAATCCAAATGAATCGAGTCGAAAGGAGTGGAATCGAAAAGAATCGAATCGTTTAGAAAGAAACAAATCGAATTGAATTGAATCAAATAGAAAATAATCGAATCGAATCGCACCAAATCAAAAGAATTGAATCGAATGGAAGTGAAAATAATCGAAACAAATCGAATCGAATCAAAATAATCGAATCGAATCGAATCGAAAAGAATCGATTCGAAAAGAAAGGAATTCAAATAAAAAACATTTGATTAGAAAGATTCGAATCGAATCGAATTGAATAGAAAAGAATAGAATCAAATCAAATAGAAAAGAAACGAATAGAAAACTGTCGAATGGAAATGAAAAAAATCGAATCGAATCGTTATCGAAGAGAATCGAATCGAATCGAAAAAGATCAAATGGAATCGAATATAAGAATCTAATCGAATCGAATCAAAAAGAATCGAATCGAATCGAAAAGGATCAAATTGAATTTTATCGAATGGAAAAGAATCAAATCAAATCGAAAAGAATCGAATCGAATCGAATCGAAAAGGATCGAATCGAACCAAATCGAATAGAAAAGAATCGAATCGAATCGAAAAGAATCGAATCGAATTGAATCGAAAAGATTCAAATCAAATCGAAAAGAATCGAATTGAATTGAATCGAAAAGAATCGAATCGAATCAAATCGAAAAGAATCGAATCAAATTGATTCAAAAAGAAACAAATTCATATAGAAGAGGCTAGAATCGAAAAGAATCGAAATGATCGAATTGAAAAATATCGAATCGAATCGCACCGTATCAAAAGAATCGAATCGAATGGAAGTGAAAATAATCGAATTGAATAGAATCGAATAAAAAAGAATCGAATCGAATCGAATCAAAAAGAATTGAGTCGAATCGAATCGAAAAGAATCAAATCGAATCGATTCGAAAAGAAAGGAATTCAAATAAAAAACACTCGAATAGAAAGATTCGAATCGAATCGAATAGAAAAGAAACGAATAGAAAACTATCGAATGGAAATGAAAAAATCGAATCGAATCGGAGAGAATCGAATTGAATCGAAAAAGATCAAATCGAATCGAATATAAGAATCGAATCGAATTGAATTGAAAAGAATCGAATCGAATCAAAAAGGATCGAATCGAATTGTATCGAATAGAAAAGAATCAAATCAAATCGAAAAGAATCGAATCAAATAGAAAAGAATCGAAAAAATCTAATAAAAAAGAATCGAATCAAATCGAAAATATCGAATCGAATGGAAAAGAATCGAATCGAAAAGAATCTAATCGAATCGAATCGTTTGGTAAAGAAAGGAATTCAAATCAAAAAGACTCGAATCATAAGATTCTAATCGAATCGAATCAAAAAGAAACGAACCAAAAACTATCGAATCGAAACGAAAAAAATCGAATCGTAACAAATCGAAAAGAATCGAAGAAATCTAATAAAAAAAATTGAATCGAATCGAAAATATCGAATCGAATGGAAAAGAATCGAATCAAATCGAATTGAAAATAATCGAAACATCAAATAAAAAGAATCGAATGGAAAAAATCGAAAATAATTGAATCGAATCGAAAAGAATTGAATTGAATAGAATCGAAAACAATCGAATTGAATCGAATCGAATCGAATCAAAAAGAATTGAATCTAAGAGTTTCGAATCGAATCGAATTGAATCGAACAGAATCTAATCGAAACGAAAATATTCGAATAGAATCGAAAAGAAACGAATCAAAAAGAATCGAATTGAATTGAAAAGAATAGAATCTAATCGAGTCGAAAAGAATAGAATCCAAATAAATCAAGTCGAAAGGAGTGGAATCGAAAAGAATTGAATCGATTTGAAAAAAACGAATCGAATTGAATCTAATCGAATCGAAAATAATCGAATCAAATCGAATCGAAAAGAATACAAAAGAATCGAATCGAAAAGAATCGAATCGAAGCGAACCGAAAAGAATCAAATCGAACCATAATGAAAAGAATCGAATCGAATCGAAAAGAATGGAATCGAATCGAATCAAAAAGAATTGAATCGAATGAAATCAAATAAAAAAGAATCGAATCGAATTGAAAAGAATCAAATCGAATTGATTGAATCAAAAAGAATTGAATCGAATCGCATCGAATCGAAAATAATTGAAATGAATAAAAAATAATCGAATTGAATTGAATCGAGAATAATTGGAATTGAATTGAATCGATAATCGAATCGAATCAAATCAATTCGAAAAAAATCGAATCAAATTGCATCGAATCAAAAGTAATCGAATCGTATTGAATCGATTCGAATTGAAAAGAATCAAATCGAATCGAATCGAAAAGAATCAAATTGAATCGAATCAAAAAGAATCGAATCCAAAGAATCTAATTGTAGAGAATCTAATCTCAACGAAAAGATTCGAATCGAATCGAATCGAAAAGAATCGAATCTAAACGAAAAGAATCAAATCGAATCGAATCGAAAAGAATCAAATCGAATGGAAAAGAATCGAATAGAAAAGAATCAAATCGAATCGAAAAGAATTGAATCGAAAAGAATCGAATTGAATCAAATCGATTGAAAAGATCGAATCAAAAAAATCAAAGAGAATCGAAACGAATCAAAATGAATCGAATCGAATCGAATTGAAAAGAATCATATTGAATCAAATCGAAAAGAATCTAATCGAATCGTATCGAATCAAAAAAAATCAAATCGAATCAAATCGAAAAGAATAGAATCGTATTTAATTGAATCAAAATAATCGAATCGAATTGAATTGAAATGAATCGAATCGAATCAAAACGAATCAAATCAAATCGAAAAGAATCGTATTGAATCGAATTGAGTCGTAAAGAATCCAATCGAACGTAATCGATTCGAATTGAAAAGAATCGAATCGAAAAGAATCAAATTGAACTGAAAAGAAAGGAATCGAATCGAATCGAATCGAATGGTATCATTGAATCGAAAAGAATCGAATCATATCGAATTGAATTGAAAATAATCAAATCGAATAGAATCGAAAAGATTCGAATCGAATCAAAAAGAATCGAATCGTATCGAATCAAATATTATCGAATCGAATCGAAAAGAATCGAATTGAATAGCATCGAAACGAATTGAATCGAAAAGAATCAAATTGAATAGCATCGAAATGAATCGAATCAAAATGAAAAGAATCGAATCGAATCGAAAAGAATCTAATCGTATCGAATGGAATCGAAAAGAATCGAATCGTATCGAATGGAATCGAAAAGAATCGAATCATATCGAATTGAATCGAAAAGAATCGATTCCAATCGAATTGAATTGAAAAGAATCGAATCGAACAGTACCGAATCGAATTGATAAGAATCGAATCAAATAAAATCGAAAAGAATCTAATTGAAATGAAAAGTCGAATCGAATCGAATTGAAAAGAATCGAATCGAATAGAATTGAGTTGAGTTGAATCGAATAGAAAAGAATCTAATCGAATCATATCGAATTGAAAAGGATCGAATAGAATTGAATTGAATTGAAAAGAATCGAATCGAACTGAATCGAAAAGAATCTAATTGAAATGTAACAAATTGAATCCAAATGATCGAATCGAATCAATTCGAAAAGAATCGAATCGAAACGAAAAGAATCGAATAGAATCGAACTGAAAATAATCGAATCGAATCGAATAGAATAGAATCGAACAGAATTGAATCGAATAAAAAGAATCTTATCGAATCGAATCGAAAAGAATCGAATCGAATGGAGAAGAATCAAATCGAATCAAATCGAAAAGAATTGAATTGAAAAGAATCGAATTGAAGAGAATCTAATCGAAACGAAAAGAATCAAATCGAATTGAAAAGAATAGAATCAAAACAAAAAGAGACGAATTGAATCAAATCGAAAAGAATCGAATAGAAAAAAATCGAATCGAATCGAATCGAAAAGAATCGAATTGAAAAGAATAGAATCGAAAAATTCGAATCGAATCGAATCGAAATGAATCGAATCGAATCAAATTGATTGAAAAGATCAAATCAAAAAACATCAAAGAGAATCGAAACGAATCGAATCGAATCGAATTGAAAAGAATCGTATCAAATCAAATCTAAAAGAATCGAATCGAATTTAATTGAAAAGAATCGAATCGAATTGAATTGAGTCGAAAAGAATTGAATCGAACAGTATCAAATCGAATCGAAAAGAATTGAATCAAATCGAAAAGAATCGAATCAAAACGAAAAAAATCGAATCGAATCGAATTTGAAAGAATCGAATTGAATTGAAATGAGAAGAATCGAATCGAATTGCATCGAAACGAAAATAATTGAATCGAATTGAATAAAAAATAATCGAATCGAATCAAATTGAAAATAATTGGAATTGAATCGAATCGATAATTGAATCGAATTAAATCGAGTCAAATCGAAAATAATCGAATCGAATCAAATGGATTCAAAAACAATTGAATTGAATCGAATCGAAAAGAATCGAATTGAATCGAAAAGAATCAAACCAAATCAAAAAGAATCGAAAAGAATTGAATCAAGAAGAATCGAAATGAATTGAATCGAGTAGAATCAAATCGAAGCTAGGGTAAAAGAATTGAATCGAATCAAAAATTATCTAAACGAATCCAATTAAATCCAAAAGAATTGAATCGAATCGAATCGAATCGAAAAGAATCTAATTGAATTGAATCGATTCGAGAAGAATCGAATTGAATGGTATCGAATCGAAAAGAATTGAATTGTATCAAATCGAATCAAATCGAAAAGAATCGAATCGAATCGAATTGAAAAGAATCGAATCGAATTGAAACGAAAAGAATCAAATCGAAAAGAATGGAATTGAAAAGAATGGAATCGAAAAAATCGAATCGAAAAGAATCGAATCAAATGGAATTGAATCGAATGAATTGAAAAGAATCAATCGAATCGAATTGAATAGAAAAGAATCGAATAGGGGATCCCTGGGTGGCGCAGAGGTTTAGCGCCTGCCTTTGGCCCGGGGCGCAATCCTGGAGACCCGGGATCGAATCCCACATCGGGCTCCCGGTACATGGAGCCTGCTTCTTCCTCTGCCTGTGTCTCTGCCTCTCTCTCTCTCTCTGATGACTATCATAAATAAATAAAAATTTTTAAAAAAATGTTTTAAAAAAAGAATCGAATAGATTCGAATCGAAACGAATCAAAAAAATTGAAACGAATGGAATCATATCGAATGGAAAAGAATCCAATCGAATTGAAAAGAATCGAATCGAACGTAATCGAAAAGAATCGAATCGAAATGTAACAAATTGAATCCAAATGATCGAATCGAATCAAATCGAAAAGAATCGAATCGAAACGAATCGAATAAAATCGAATTGAAAACAATCGAATCGAATCGAATGGAATAGAATCGAACAGAATTGAATCGAACGAAAAGAACCTTATCGAATCGAAAAGAATCAAATCGAATCGAATGGAGAAGAATCAAATCGAATCGAATCGAAAAGAATCGAATCGAAAAGAATCTAATCGAAACGAAAAGAATCAAATCGAATAGAAAAGAATCGAATCGAAACGAAGAGTCGAGTCGAATCGAATCGAAAAGAATCGAATAGAAAAAAATCGAATCGAATCGAATCGAAAAGAATCGAATTGAAAAGAATAGAATCGAAAAATTCGAATCGAATCGAATCGAAATGAATCGAATCGAATTAAATCGATTGAAAAGATCGAATCAAAAAACATCAAAGAGAATCGAAACAAATCGAAACGAATCGAGTTGAATCAAATCAAATTGAAAAGAATCATATCAAATCAAATCTAAAAGAATCGAATCAATAGAATCAAACAGAATGGAATCGAATTGATTTGCATCGAAAAGAATCGATCGAATCGTATGGAATCGAAAAGAATCGAATCGAATTGAAAAGAATCGAATCGAATGGAATCGAATCGAATCGAAATTAATCGAAAAGAATCGAATCGAATCGAATTGAATCAAAAAGAATTGAATCGAAGAATATCAAATCGAATTGAAAAGAATTGAATCAAATCGAAAAAAATCGAATCGAAACGAAAAGAATCGAATCGAATCGAATTCGAAAGAATCGAATTGAATTGAAATGAGAAGAATCGAATCAAATTGCATCGAATCGAAAATAATTGAATCGAATTGAATAAAAAATAATGAAATCGAATCGAATCGAAAATAATTGGAATTGAATCGGATCGATAATCGAATCGAATCAAATCAAGTCTAATCGAAAATAATCGAATCGAATCAAATGGATTCAAAAACAATTAAATCAAATCGAATTGAATCGAAAAGAATCGAATTGAATCGAAAAGAATCAAACCGAATCAAAAAGAATCGAAAAGAATTGAATCAAGAAGAATCGAAATGAATTTAATCGAGTAGAATCAAATCGAAGCTAGGGTAAAAGAATTGAATCGAATCAAAAATTATCTAAACGAATCCAATTAAATCCAAAAGAATTGAATCGAATCGAATCAAAAAGAACTGAATCAAAATGTAACAAATCGAATCCAAATGATCGAATCGAATCAAATCGAAAAGAATCGAATCGTATCGAATCAAATCGAAAAGAATCGAATCGAAGAGAATATAATCGAAACGAAAAGAGTCGAATTAAATCGAATAAAAAAGAATCGAATCGAAACGAAAAGGGGCGAAGCGAATCAAAACGAAAAGAATCAAATTTAAAAGAATCGAATCGGGGATCCCTGGGTGGCGCAGCAGTTTGGCACCTGCCTTTGGCCCAGGGCGCAATCCTGGAAATCCAGGATCGAATCCCACATCAGGCTCCCGGTGCTTGGAGCCTGCTTCTCCCTCTGCCTATGTCTCTGCCTCTCTCTCTGTGACTATCATAAATAAATAAAAAAATAAAAGAATCGAATCGAATTGAAAAGAATCGAATCGAAAAAATCGAATCAAAAAGAATCGAATCGAATCGTATCGAATCGAAAAGAATCGAATCGAATCGAAAAGAATCGAATCAAATCGTATCGAATCGAAAAGAATCGAATCGAATTGAATCGAAAAGAATCGAATAGATTCGAATCTACACGAATCGAAAAAAATCGAAACGAATCGAATCATATCAAATCGAAAAGAATCGAATCGAATCAAAAAGAATCGAATCGAACTGAATCGAAAAGAATCCAATCGAACAGACTGAAAAGAATCGAATCGAAAAGAATCGTATCGAATCAAATCAAATAGAATCGAAAGAATCGAATCGATTCCAATCGACTGGAATCGAAAAGAATCGAATCAAACAGTATCGAATCTAATTGAAATGAATCGAATCAAATAAAATAGAAAAGAATCAAATCGAAACGAAAGGAATCGAATCGAATCGAATTGAAAAGAATTGAATCGAATCGAAAAGAATCGAATCAAAATGAAAAGAATCGAATCGAATCGATCAAAATGATCGAATTGAAAAGTATCGAATTGAATCGAATCAAATTGAAAAGAATCAAATCGAATCGTATCGAATCAAAAAGAATCAAATCAAATCGAATCGAAAAGAATACAATCGTATTTAATTGAATCGAAAAGAATTGAATCGAAAAGAATCGAGTGGAATCAAAATGAATCAAATCAAATCGAAAAGAATCATATCGAATCAAATCGAATTGAATCGAAAAGAATCGGATCGAATCTTTTATACTTGAATCAAAAAGATTCGAGTCGATTCGAATCGAAAATATCAAACCGAATAGAAAAGAATCGAATCGAAAAGAAAAGAATCTATTCAAATCGAAAATAATCGAATTGAATCAAAATGATTCGAATCGATACGAAACAAATCGAATCGAAAATAATAGAATCGAATCGAACCGAATCGAAATGAAAATAATCAAATTGAATCGAATTGAAAATAATCGAATCAAATCGAAAATAATTGAATCGAATCTAATAGAAAATAATCGATTCGCATTGAATTGAATCGAAAATAATCGAATTGAATTGAATTGAAAATAATGAAATCGAATCGAAAATAATCGAATCGAAAGTAATCTTATCGAATCGAAAATAATTGAATCGAATCGAATCGAAAATAATTGAACCGAATCGATCGAATTGAGTTGAAAATAATCGAATCGAACCGAATTGAAAAGAATCGAATCGAAACAAAAAGAATCGATCGAATCAAAAATAATCGGATCAAGTCGAAAATAATCGAATCTAATCCAATCAAGTCGAATCGAAAATAATCAAATTGAATTCAAATGAATCGAAAATAATCTAATCGAACCGAAATGAATCGAATCAAATAAAAATTATCGAATCGAATTGAATAAAAAATAATCAAATCTAATGCAATCGAATCGAATCGAAAATATTCGAATAGCATCGAATTGAATCGAAAATAATCGAATCGAATCAATAAGAATCGAATCAAATCGAATCGAAAATAATCGATTCAAACCATCGAATTGAGTCGAATCAAAAATGGAATTGAGTCGAATCAAAAATGGAATCGCATCGAAAAGAATCAAATCGAATCGAATCGAATCGAATCGAATTGAAAAGAATCGATCAAATCGAAAAGAATCGAATCGAAAAGTATCGAATCGAATTGAATCGAATCAAATCGAACAGAATTGAATCGAATCGAATCGAAAAGAATCAAATCGAATCGAAAAGAATAGAATCGAATCGAATTGAAAAGAATAGAATTGATTTGAAAACATTCGAATCGAATTGAATCAAACCGAAAAGAATCAAATCGAATCGAAAAAATCGAATAGAATCGAAAAGAATCGAATCGAAACAAAAGATTTGAATCGAATTGAATCGAATCAAAAGGAATCGAATCGAATCGAAAAAATCAAATCGAATCAAAAAGAATAGAATTGAATCGTATCGAAAAGAATCAAATCAAATCGAATGGAAAAGAATCGAATCGAATCGAAAAAAATCGAGTCGAATTGAAAAGAATCGAATCGAATCATAAAGAATCGAATTGAATCGCATCAAAAAGATTAGAATCGAATCGAACTGAAAAGAATCGAATTGAAATGAATCGAATCAAAAATACTCGAATTGAATCGAATCGAATCGAATCGAAAAGAATCAAATCGAATAAAATTGAATCGAATAGAAAAGAATCTATCTAATCGAAAAGAATCAAATCGATAAGAATCGAATTGAAAGAATTGAATCGAATCGATTCGAATCGAAAAGAATTGAATCGAATCGAATCGAAAAGAATCGAATCGAATCAAATCCCTAAACTTAACCCCTTACCCCTAACACTAAACCTATCCTAACCCTAAGCCTTAACTCTAACACTTAAGCCTAACCCTAACCCTAACCATAACGCTAACCCTAACCCTAACCCTACCCCGAACACTAACCCTAAACTTAACCCGTACCCTAACCAAACCCATACCCTAACCCTAACAGGTACACTAACACTAACCTGTACCCCAACCCTAACCCGTACCCTAACCCGTACCCTAACCCATATCCTAACCCTAACACTAACACGTACCTAACCATAACCCTAACCCTAACACCTAAACCTAACCCTAACACCTAACCCTAACCCTAACCCCTAACCGCTAACCCTAAACCAAAACCTAACCCTAACCCCAAACCCTAACCTTAACCCCTACCCCTACCCCTAACCCTAACCTGAACCCCTAACCACTAACCCTAAACCTAACACTAACCTTTAACCCTAACCCTTAACCCTAACCCTAACCCTATCCTAACACTAACCCAAACCCAACCCTAAACACTAACCCTAACCTTAACCCCTAACCTTAACCTTAACACTAACACTAACACCTAACCACTAACCCTAGCCCAACCCCCTAACCGAAAACCCCTAACCCTACCCCTAACCCTAACCCTTAACCCTAAACCTTAACCCGAACCCTAACCCTAACCCAAAACCTAACCCCTAAACATAACCAAAACCCGTAACCCCTAACCCTAACCCTTAACCTTACCCTTAACCCTAACCCTAACCCAAACCCTAACCCTAACCCCAAACCCTATCAGTAACCCCAAACCTTAACCCTAACCGTAACGCTAACACTACCCCTAACCCTAACCCCTAACCCCTAACCCTAACCTCTAATGCTCTCCGTAATCCTTAAACTCAACACTTAACCCTAAACCTAACCCTAACCCGTACCCTAACCCTAACCGAACCCTAACCATAACCCGTACCCTAACCCTAACCCATACCCTAACCCTGAACCATACCGTAAACCCAACCTTAACCCGTACACTAACCCTAACCCATATCCTAACACTAACCCATACCCTAACCCTAACACGTAACCTAAATCTAACCCTGACCCTAACCCAAACAATAACCTAACCCTAATCCTAACCCATGCCCTAACCCTTACGCTAACCCCAACCCTAATGCTAACCTGTACACTAACCCTAAATGGTACCCTAACACTAACCCTAACCCGTACCCTAAACCTAACCCTAAAATTAACCCTAACCCGTACCCTAACCCTATACCGTACCCTACCCTAACCCTAAACATAACCCGTACCCTAACACTAAAACTACCCCTAAACCAAACACTAACTCTAATCATAACCCTAACCCTATCTCTAAACCTAACCCTAAACCTAACCTAACCGTAACCCTCACCCTAACCGTATACCTAACACATAAACTAACCCTAACCCTAACCCATAAACTAAACCTAACCCTAACCCTAAACAGTGCCCTAACCCTAACCCTAACATGTACCTTAACCCTAACCCTAACCCTAAACCTAACCCTAAGCTGTATCCTAACCCTAACCCTAATCCGTACCCTAACCCATACCGTGACCCTAAACCTAACCCGTACCCTAAACCTAAACCTAACCCTAACCTGAACCCTAACTCTAACCTGTACCCTAACCTGTACCCTAACCCGTACCCAAACCCTAATCCTATCCCATTCCCTAACCCAAACCCTAACACTAACCCGTACACTAACCCGTAACCGTACCCATACCCTAACCCATAAACAAACCTATACCCTACCTCTAACCCTAACCTGAACCCGTACCCTAAGCCTAACCCTAACCCCAACCCTAACCCTAACCCGTTCCCTAAACCTTACCCAAAACGTATCCCATACCCTAACCCGAACCCTAACCCTAACCCATAACCTAACCCTAACCCTAACCCGTAACCTAAACCTAACACTATACCTAACGCTAAACAGTACCCTAACCCTAGCCCTAACCCTAAACACTAACCCTACCCCAACCCTAACCCTAGCCGAAACCTAACCCTAACACTAACCCTAACCGTAACCTACCCTAACCCTAACCCTAACCCGTACCCTAACCCAAACCCTAACACCGTAAACCTAACCCTATCCTGTACCCTAACCCTAACCCTAAACCTAACCCAAACCCTAACCGTTACCAGTACACTAACCCATACCTTAACCCGTACCGTAATCCATACCATATCTCTAAACCGTACCCTAACCCTAACCCTAACCCGTACCCTAACCCTAATCTGTACCCTAACCTGAGCCTAAACCGAACCCTAATCATAACCCTAACACTAACCCTAACCCGTAGTCTAACCCTAACCCGAACCCTAAACATAACCCAAACTCTAACTCTAACCCTAACCCGTACTCTAACCCTAACCGTAACTCTAACCTGTAACCTAACCCTAACCCTAATGCTGAACAGTACCCTAAACCTAACCATATCCCATACACTAACCCTAAACCTAACCCTAAACCTAACCTTAACCTGTACCCTAATCCTAACCCGTACCCTAATGCTTACCCTAAGCCTCAGCCGAACCCTAACCCAAACTCTAACCCATACCCTAACCCTAATCTTACCCCAACCCTAAACCTAACGAAACCCAATCCCTAATCCTAACCTTAACCCTAACCTAAGCCTAACCTTAACCCTTACCCTATCCCTAACCTTAACTCGTAACCTACCATAACCCTAACCCTAAAGAGTACCCTAACTTTAACCCTAACCCGTACCCTAACCCTAACCCTAACCGTAAACCTAAACCGAACCCTAACCCGTACCCTAACACTAACACTAACACTAACCCATACCCTAACCCGTAACCTAACCCTAATCCTAATCCATAGCCTACCCCTAACCCTAACCTGAACCCTAACCCTAACCCTAATCCTAACCCTAACCCTAACCCTAACCCTAACCCTAAGCTTAAACAGGACCCTAACCCTAACCCCTAACCTAACTCAAACTTTACAGCGTTGGAAGTCAGGTCGTTCCATGAATAAAGCTCTACTGCACCTAGAGACACAACCTTGAAGCCTGCAGCTTGCCCCTTGCGTCCCATGAGCGTCTGACAAACATGTCTAGTGAGGATGTTCGTAACTCCATCTGCAGGCAGTGTGGAACTGGGAAGGACCGTGTGTCAGCTCATCTTTCAGAAGGAAGTTCCCCAGAGAGACAGCTTTCAACTAGGTACTCAGGTTTGGAAGTTAGTATGTAGCTCCCTTCTGAGGGAGGAATTACTCAGAAGTTGGATTGGGCTAGGAGACACTTGCCTCTCACAAAACTTGTGTCCCGTATCAAACGACGTCCTTTCGAAGTGAAAGGTACAGGCGGTCAGCATGTGGGAGGAACAAGGCATAAGCTCATTCAAAGGAGTGTGCATCACTTGGAGGCAGGTGTCCGGTAGTCGCGAAATTGACAATGCAGACACTTGGTTCTCACTTGGCTACAGTCCCCCATAGAACGGAATGCTGTGGAAGCGATCCGTACAGGCTGTCAGACTGTGGGAGGTACAGGCCATAAGCTCAACTCTGAGAAGCGTGTATGCCTTGCAGGCTCTGCTAGCCACTCTTTTATGGGAGTTAGAACCTAGCTACACTTTAATTGAACAAGGCTGTTGGAAATCGCTGTATTGAACTCAGTTACAAGTGACTACAAGCCTGAAATGTCTACATGCTTTTCACAACCTCTTCCAGCACCTAACATAAGGATTAGTCTACAGGCAGTCAGGTTGTGGGAGGGTCCTGCCCTCACCTCAACTCTCACAAGGAAGCATGTCTAGAAGCCAGCTTTCAACTAGCTGCATTCTTCTGGCCCTGAGAATGCAGAAGTATTCTAACTCAGGAGGTTCCAAGAATACCACTCTACTCCACCTGGAGACACCTTCCAGGCTTGCATTATTCCACTTGCGTCTCACAAGCTTCTGACAAGCTTCTCTGGTGAAGACGTTGGAAACACATTCTGCAGTCAGTGTGGAACTGTGAGGGACTGCGTGTGAGCCCAACTCTCGGATGTAAGTTGCCGTTGGATGCAGGGTTCAATTAGCTAGTATGGAAATTAGTATGTAGCACCAGTCTAAGACAGGAATTACTAGGAAGTCGCGGGATTGAGCTTGGAGGCACTACTCTTGTGGGCCTCACCTGGACGAGGTGACTGGTTCTCACCTGGGACTCAACTGGACCTGATAACTTCGCTCCACACTTTGGCCTCACCTGGCCCTGATGACTCTGTGCCCCACCTAGGCCTCAATCTGGACTAGGTGACTGTGGTCCCCACCTGGGTCTCACCTGGACCTGGTGACTCTCATTCCCACATGACCCACACCTGGACCTGGTGACTGTGGTGTTCTTGTAGACTCACATTTACCTGGTGACTCCAGTCCCCACCAGGGCCTCACCTGGATCTGGTGACTCTGGCCTGCAGGTTGGCCTCACCTGGACCTGGTGAGTGGGGTTGCCACCTGGGCCTCACCCATACCTGGTGACACAGGTCCCCACGTGGGCCTCACTTGGACCTGGTGAATCTGGTCCTTACCTGGTCCTCACCCAGAACTGGTAACTCTGGTCACCACCTGGGCCTCACCTGGACCTGGTGAATCTGGTCCCCATCTGGGTCTCACCCAGTCCTGGTGACTTTGTTCCCCACCTGGACCTGATTGCTGTGGACACCTTCTTGGCCTCACCTGGAACTGGTGACTGGTGACTCTGATCCTAACTGGGCCTCACCCAGATCTGGTCCTCACCTGTGGACCATTATGACCTGGATACTCTGTTCCACACCTGAGCCTCACCTGGACATGATGACTCTGGATCCCCTCTGGGCCTCACCCTGACATGGTGACTCTGGTCCCCATCTGGATGTCACCTGGACCAGGTGATTCTGGTACCCCTCTAGGCCTCAACTAGACCTGGTGACTCTGGTCCTCAACTGGGCCTCACCGGGACCTAGTGAATATGCTCCCCACCTGCGCCTCATCTGGACCTGGTGACTCTGGTTCTACCTGGGCATCATCGGGACATGGTTACTCTATTCCCCACTGGGACTGACCTGATCCTGGTAACTCTGGTCCTGACTTTGGCCTCTTCTGTACCAGGTGACTCTGGCTCCACCTGGGCCTCACCTGGAACTGGTGACTCTGATCCTCAGCATGGCCTCACCTGACTTGCTGACTGTGGTTCCCATCGGGACCTCACCTGGACCTCATGTCTCTGGTCCCACCTGGGCCTCACCAGGACCTGGTGTCTCTGGTACCCACCTGGGTAGCATCAGGATATGGTTACACTGTTCACTAACAGTGACCCAGCTGGACCTATTAACTCTGGTCTTCACCTGGGCCACACCTGGACATGGTGACACTGGTTCCCACCTGGGTCTCACCTGGACATGGTGAGTCGGATCCCCACCTGGTCCTCACCTGTAACTGGTGATTCTCGTTCCCACATGGACATTATGTGGACCTGGTGTCTGCAGTGTTTCAGCTTCTCATGTACCTCGTGACTCTGGTCCCCATCAGGGCCTCACTGGGACCTGGTGAGTGTGGTTGCCACCTACACCTCACCTGGACCTGGTGATTCTGGTCTGCACCTGAGACTACCCTGGATCTGGTGACTGTGGTCCCCACCTGGGCTTCACCTGGATTTGGTGACTCCGATCCCCATCTGGGCCTCACCTGGCCCTGTTGACCATGGTCCTCAACTGGGCAAAATTGGGACCAGGTGACTGTGTTCCACAACTGGACCTCACCTGGACCAGGTGACTTTGGTACCCCTCTGGGTCTCACCGTGCCCTAGTGACTGTGAACCCCACTTTGGCCTGACTTGGACCTGCTGACCCTGGTTGCCACCTGCGCCTGACCTCGAACTGTTGACTCTGGTTCTTTTAAGGGCCTCCCCTGTACCTGGTGATCCTGGTCCCCACCTGGGCCTCACCTGGACGTGGTGACTCTTGTCACCACCGGGGACTCACCTGGACCTGGTTACTGTGTTCCACACCTGGGCCTCAAGTAGACCTGTTGACCATGGTCCCCAAGCCGGGCTCACATGGACCTGTTGCCTCTGATCCCCACCGGGGCCTCACGTGTACCTGGTAACTCTGGTCCTCACCTGGGCCTCATCTGGACCTGGTGACTCTGGTCCCCACCTGGGCTTCACCTGGATCTGGTGACTCTGGTCCCCACCTGGACTTCACCTGGATCTGGTGACTCTGGTCCCCACCTGGACCTCTCCTGGACCTGGTGACTCTCTTTCCAACATGGACCTCACCTGGATCTGGTGACTCTGGTACTCAGTTTGGCCTCACCTGGACCTGGTGTCTCTCGTCCCCACTTTGACCTAACTCAGAATGCTGAATCTTGCCCCACCTAGGCCGCACCCAGACCTGGTGACTTTTGTCCCCAGCTATGCCTCAATTCGACCTGATGAATCTGGTCCTCTCGTGGGCCTCACATGGACCTGGGACTCAGCTGGATAGAGTGGCTCTTGTTCCCACATGGGGCTCACCTGATACTGGTGACTGTGGTCTTATTCTATGCCTCACAGGACCTAGTGATTCTGATCCCCATCTGGGCCCTGCATGGCCCTAGTGACTCTGGTCCTTACCCAGGCATCATTGGGACCTGGATACTTTATTTCACACCTGGGCCTCACTTTGACCAGGGACCTCTGGTCCCATTCTGGGCCTCAAACTAAACTGGTTACTCTGGTTCCCACTCTGGGCCTCACCCTTACCTGGTGACTCTGGTCACCCCTTGGGCTTCACTTGGACCTGGTGAATCTGGTCCTTAGCTGGTCCTCACCTGGATCTGGTGACTAGTTACCACCTGGGACTCACCTGGACTTGGTGAATCCTGTTGCCACCTGGGCCTCACCTGGACCTTGTGACTGTGGTACCACCTGGACCTCACCTGGATCGGTGGCTCTGGTTCCCATATGGGGCTCTCCTGGACCTGGTTCCTGTGGTCTCCATCTGGCCTCACCTGGAACAAAAGGACTCTGATCCATATTTGGGCCTCACCTGGACCTGTTGACTCTGGTCCTTACCTGGGCATCATTGGGACCTGGTTACTCTCTTATATACCTGGGCCTCACCTGGACCTGGTGACTCTGGTCCCCCTTTGGACCTCACCCTGACCTGGTGACTGTGGTCTCACCTGGGCTTCACCTGGATGAGGTGACTGGTTCCCAGAGGAACCTCACCTGGACCTGGTGATTCAGGTCCTCATATGGGCATCATGGGACCTGGTTTCTCAGTTCCACATCGGGGCCTCACCTGGACCTAGTGATTCTCGTCCCCCTCTGGGCCTCACCCTGACGTGGTGACTCTGGTCCCCACCTGGATATCACCAGAACCGGGTGACTGGTCCCCCTCTGGGACTCACCCAGAGCTCGGGACACTGGTCCTCAACTGGGCCTCAACAGGACCTGGTGAATCTACTCCTCACTTAGGCCTTGTCTGGACCTTGTGACTCTTGTCCCACCTGGCATCAATGGGACATGGTTACTCTGTTCCCCACCTGGGCCTCACCTGGACATGATAACTTTGCTCCACACTTTGGCCTCACCTGGCCCTGATGACTCTGCGCCCCTGACCTAGGCCTCAATCTGGACCTGGTGACTGTGGTCCCCACCAGGGCCTCACCTGGATCTGGTGACTCTGGCCTGCAGGTTGGCCTCACCTGGACCTGGTGAGTGGGGTTGCCACCTGGGCCTCACCCATACCTGGTGACTCAGGTCCCCACGTGGGCCTCTTGGACCTGGTGAATCTGGTCCTTACCTGGTCCTCTCCCAGACCCAGGGACTCTGGTCACCACCTGGGCCTCACCTGGACCTGGTGAATCTGGTCCCCATCTGGGCCTCACCCAGTCCTGGTGACTTTGTTCTCCACCTCGACCTGATTGCTGTGGACTCCTTCTTGGCCTCACCTGGAACTGGTGACTCTGATCCTATCTGCGCATCACCAGATCTGGTGACTCTGGTCCTCACCTGGGCATCATCGGTACCTGGTTACTCTGTTCCACACCTGAGTTTCACCTGGACATGATGACTCTGGAACCTCTCTGGGCCTCACTCTGACCTGGTGACTCTGGTCCCCATCTGGATGTCACCTGGACCAGGTGATTCTGGTACCCCTCTAGCCCTCAACCAGACCTGGTGACTCTGGTACTCAACTGGGCCTCACCTGGACCTAGTGAATATGCTCCCCATCTGGGCCTCATCTGGACCTGGTGACTCTGTTCCGTACCTGGGCATCATCGGGACATGGTTCCTCTGCATGGCCTGCAGGTTGGCCTCACCTGGACCCGGTAACTCTTGTCCTCACTTTGGCCTCTTGTGTACCAGGTGACTCTGGCCCCACCTGGGCCTCACCTGGAACGGGCGAGTCTGATCCTCAGCAGCATGCCTCAAATGCACCTTTCCACTAGCTACGTTCATATGGTAGTGAGAATGTAGCTACATTGTAAGTCAGGAGGTTCCCTGTATACCGCTCTACTGCACCTAGAGACACAAACATTGAAGCCTGCAGCTAGCTCCTTTTGTCCTATGAGCTTCTGACCAACACGTCTAGTGAAGATGTTCGAAATTTCATTTGAAGGCCATGTGGAACTGTGAGGGACTGGAGGTGAGCTCAAGTCTCAGAAGAAAGTACCCTTTGGACACTGCGTTCCACTAGCTTCTCATGTATGGGACTTACTATGTAGCACCAATCGTAGAGTGCAGTTCCTCACATATCTCTGGATTGGGCTTGGAGACACTAGGTGCGTGGGCCAGCACCTTCCACTAACCTCTCACAACCCTTCTGTCACGATTCAAGCCTAGGCCTGATAGGAGCAAAGTGTACCTGCAGTCAGCATGTGGGAGGTACAGGGCATAATTTCAACTCTCAGAAGTGTGTATGCTTTACAGGCAGATGTCTGCTAGACACTTATTGATGGGAGGTAGAACTGAGGTACACTCTAATTAAATAAGGACGTTGGCAATCGCTGTATTTAACTCAGATATACGTGAATCAGGCCTGTCACTTCCACATGCTTTTCACACAACCTCTTCCAGCACCTAACATAAAGATGCTAGGACCTATGTCTACAGGCAGTCAGGATGCGGGACGGTGCTGCCCTGACCTCAGCTCGTACAAAGAAGCATGCCTAGAAGTCAGCTTTCAACTAGCTGCGTTATTATGGCAGTGATAATGTAGCAGTATTCTAATTCAGGAGGTTCCAAGATTACCACTCTACTGCACCTGGAGACACCTTCCTGGCCTGCATTATTCCACTTGCATCTCACAAGCTTCTGACAAACGGCTCTGGTGAAGATGATCAAAACTCATTCTACAGGCAGTGTGGAACTGTGAGGGACTGGTTGTGAGCTCAACTCTCAGAAGAGAGACTCTTTTGGACTCGGGGCTCAGCTAGCTTCTCACGTATGGAAATTAGTATGTAGCACCTGTCTAAGACAGGAATTACTAGGAAGTCGCTGGATTGAGCTTGGAGGCACTAGTCTTGTGTGCTGGGACTTTCCACTTACCTCTCACAACACTTCAGTAATGCATCGAGCATAGGCCTTTTTAGCAGCGAAGTGTACCTGCAGGCAGGATGTGGGAAATACAGGCCATAAGCTCAACTCTCAAAAGTGTGTACGCCTGGGAGGCAGATGTCTGCTACCCACTCGTCCATGGGAGTTAGAAACTAGCTATACTCTTTGAAGAAGGCCATTTGAAATCGCTGTATTCAATTCAGATAATCGGGAGTATGGGCCTGAAACTTCCACATGCATTTCACCGACCTCTCCCAGCACCTAACATAAGCATATTAGCAGGTACGTGTATGGGCAGGCAGGATGCGGGAGGGTCCTTCCATGAGCTCAGCTCTCAAAAAGAAGCATGCCTAGAAGCCAGCTTTCTACTGGCTCGTTCTGATGGCCATGAGAACGTGACAGCATTGTAAGGCGGTACGCTTACAATGAATACCGCTTTACTGCACCTGGAGACACAATCTTGAAGCCTGCAGCTGGCCCTTGCGTCCCATGAGCTTCTGAAAACCTGTCTAGTGAGGATGTTCATAACTGCATCTGCAGGCAGTGTGGAACTGGGAAGGACCGCGTGTAAGCTCATCTCGCAGAAGTAAACTCCGCAGAGAGAGAGCTTTCAGCTAGGTACTCAGGTTTGGAAGTTAGTATGTAGCACCCCTCTGAGGGAGGAATTCCTCAGAAGTCGCTGGATGGAACTAAGAGACACTTGCCTCTCGCAAACCTTGAGTCCCGTATTGGACGAAATCCTTTGGAAGTGAAGCGTACAGGCCGTCAGCATGTGGGAGGTACAAGCCATAAGCTCAATCCAAAGGAGCGTGCATGCCTTGATGGCAGCTGTTCGCTACGCACAAAATTGACAAGGGAGACACGTGGTTTTCACTCCGCTACTGTCCCGCATACAACGAAATGCTGTGGACGTGGAACATACAGGCAGTCAGGATGGGGGAGGTACAGGCCATAAGTTGAACTCGCAGAAGTGTGTTTGCTTTGCAGGCCGATGTCTGCTAGACACTTATCGAGACGAGGTATACAGGAGCTACACTCTAATTGAACATGGACGTTGGAAATCGCTCTTGAACTCAGATACATATGAGTACAGTCCTGACACTTCCACTGGCATTTCTCCAACCTCTCCGAACAACTAATATAAGGATGTTAGCAGCTACGACTACGGGCAGGCAGGATGCGGGAAGCTCCTGCCCTGAGCTCAGCTTTCAAAGGAGGCATGCATAGAGGCCAGCTTTCTACTAACTGCGTTCTGATGGGCATGAGAACGTGGCAGCATTGTAATTCAGGATGTTCCATGAATACCGCTTTACTGCACCTGGAGACACAACCTTGAAGCCTGCAGCTTGCCCCTTGCATCCCATGAGCTTCTGACAAACATGTCTAGTGAGGATGTTTATAAGTGTATCTGCAGGCAGTGTGGAACTGGGAAGGACCACGTTTCATCTCATCTCCGAGAGGGAAGTTCCCCAGAGTGAGCTTTCAGGTAGGTTCTCAGGTTTGGAAGTTAGTATGTAGCTCCCATCTGAGGGAGGAATTCCTCAGATGTTGCTGTATTGAAAAGAAAGAAAAGAAAGAAAGAAAGAAAGAAAGAAAGAAAGAAAGAAAGAAAGAAAGAAAAAGAAAGAAAGAAAGAAAGAAAGAAAGAAAGAAAGAAAGAAAGAAAGAAAGAAAGAAAAGAAAAGAAAGAAGGAAGGAAGGAAGGAAGGAAGGAAGGAAGGAAGAATGAGTGGCACCTGTGTGGCTCTGTCAGTTAAGCTTCTGCTTTAGGCTCAGATCATGATCCAGGTCCCAAGGCAGGCTCCCTGTTCAACAGAGAACCTGCTTCTCCCTCTCCCTCTTCCCCTCTTGCTCATGCTTTATCTCTACTCTCTCTCTCAAATAAATAAAAAACATCTTTGAAAAAGAAACAAACAAACAAATCCACAAGGAAGAGAAATTGCCCATGTAGAATAATTTCAAATAATTTGTGAAGACATTCCACCCTCAAGTTCATGAGCATAGCTTCCCACTCTTAAGTGTGGAATACACATAGTAACTTCCTTCTACAAAATATAATATGAAAACCTTAAAATAATAATGATAATATAATAATAATAATGAATAATAATAATAAAGAATCAGTTTACTACTGAGAAAGCTGACAAACACTACTTCAGCAAGATGATCAGATCGATACCAAGACTGATAAATCATGTTGATAGTATCTATCCTTTATATGATATAATGAAAATGGCAGTATATCTCTGTATATAATCCACAAAAACTGTTCAGTCATGAGATAAACAACAGACATGTCCCAACTGAGGGAAATTTTACAAAATACTCTACTTGTCAAAGTGTCCCAGTTCAACAACAAGAAAAGGCTGAAAGACTGTCACAATCCAGATGAGCCTAAAGAAAGAGGACAAATGGAATGTGATTTGAGGATTGGTAACTTAGCAAAAACTAAGGAAATCTGAATAAACTATGGTCTTTGTTTTTTTTTGTCTTTGTTTAATGCGAATTTTTTAATATTGATTCATTAGCTCATATTTGTACCGTACTAATATAAGATATCAATAATTGGAGAAATTGAGTGCAAGTGCATGCGAATGCTCTGTACTATCTTCTCAGTTTCCCTATAAATCTTTTTTTCCTAATAAATAAGATTTATTTTTAAAATTGACTTAAATGAATCAGGCTCCAAGTGTGAAGACATTTTAAGAATTGTTGAATTAACTTTTGCCTTATTCTTAAAGAGTTCCTTTGATGGAAACAATTAAGAATTTTAGATCAAAGGAAAGAAAAACACTTAAGAACACGTATAATGCCTCCTCAACCTGAAAAGCAGGAAAGGATAATAAATAGCAAAAATCAGATAAAAATACTTCTAGTATAATAGACACCATATTGCAAGTGCATTTAAAATTAGCAATGCATAACATTTATTTCCTTGACATTTGACATCCAAAGAGTTCAAAGTGTTTCAGTGTCAGTTGAAACAGGGGAAAAATCTCAGGGAAGGATCCTTCACATAAATAATAGGACCATTGGTAATAATGTCTCTCAGTTCTTTCCAAATCCATAAAGATGCATTTCCTGAAGAGTGACTGAGGTGTGAAGAAAGAGATGAGAAACCCTCATCCCTCTGAATTACTTGTGTCAGAATATTTTGACCATAGTACCACGGATAGTAAATTATCCTTATTAACAGGAAATATGTCTCAGATTGGAATCTGAGCAATCAGATGGGCAGAGAAAAAATACTTTGACTCGCTCTTCATCTTTTAAAGACAAAGGAGAGCTTTTTTATGTACAAAGTCTATTGTCAAGATAGCCTTAGGGAATAAGAGTCTGCAGCATCGAATCCACCTGCACAGCTGGGAAGCCCGTGCCCCAGGTCTTCCTGATTCGAAATCCCTGGGCCTGTCCTCCAACACAGGCTGCCACGTTGAGGTCATTTTCAATTGCTCTCTAAGGAGCTCTGGGGAAGGGGGAAAGAGCGAGATAGGATGTGACTGGAAGCGTGGAGGCCTAGAAAATTAAGGCCATTCCAATTTAAATTCAGTGTTAGCACAAGTCCACCCATCCCAGGTCCCTGTGAAGAACAGCTGAAATTAACATTACTTCAGTTACCGGAAAAAGCAAAAGTTTACAGCTTAATGTCCTAGAAAGCCCCACAATAGAAACAAAACTGAGTCAAGGCCAAGGACAGGAAGCCTCTATTAGAATGAGAACAGAGCTCAATGCCCTTGAATGTCCCATATCAAAATGTAAACAGAACTTGAGGAATTGCTCCACCCCTTCTGGAGGTCCCTGAGACCAGCCCTTAAAACTAAGCTAAAACCCACCTCGGGATCCAAGTCCCTGCTCCACTCTGTCCGGTATACTTGCACACAAGCTCTAGCTTGTAAATAAACCCTCATGTATTTGCATCAGTGTCGGCATCTCGGTGGTTTCTCGGATTCACAATCTTGGGCACAAAACTCTGAGATAAAAAAACAAAGCCAAAAGAAGCTCAGACGCAGGTAGAGTAAACGCAGGGTTCTGAGAGAATCGGCCGAGACCCAGGGGCTTGGGAGCTCTTCTGTGGAGGCCCATGCAGACTGGGGGCAGGATGCTCAGCCCCAGAGCCAGAGGACCCAGAGACCCCACCCGCATCCCACCCATCAGGGGGGGTCTCAAGGAGCAGCACTGTGCCGCTCACTGGAGGCCAGAGGTGCTGATGCCCATCCCACCTCTGACCCCGCAGGTGCATCTACCACACAGATGTGCACCTGACAATCAGCGCCAGAGCCCATCCCCAGACGCTGCACAGACCACTCACTGCCACCAATTTGTCGGACCACAGAGGATGCATAGATTCAGCTCTGCCTGGAAAGTAGGATATAGCTTCCTTTATACTTTGTGCTTTATTGTCATTTATTTTCCTTGATTTTTTATTAAATGACTTATTTTAATTTTATGTATGTACCTTATATATTTCTTATTTTTACTTTCATGGTACTTTAATTGTGTTTCATATTTCGGGTTTAGAATCTTTAGAAATGCAGGCCAAAATAATCTGGTGTTTTTTTTGGAGAGCAGTTGTTATTGTTTTCCTTGGTTTTTCTTTTTCTTCCCTCTTTCTTTTCTGGAAAAGGTAATGAGAGGGAGAAATTCACCTCCATAAAATAACATGAGATAGTACTCACAGCCAGGAAGTCCATCAATACACATATATGATGTCTAACTACATTTTAAAACAATGATTATAAAGATAGCAGCTGGGCTGGAAAAAGAGCACAGAAGAAAACTAGAGAATCCCTTACTGTAGAAGTAAAACAACTAAAATCTAGTCAGGCCAATGTTAAAAATGCTATAACTGAGATGCAGTCCCACGTGGAAGCCATAAAAACAAGAAAGGTTATGGACCACAGAGACAGACGTAGGGAAGTCAGCCACTTATTAAAGCAATAACATTCATATCAGAGGAGACTCAGAAGATGAAGAGAGAGAACAGGTGGGCCTTGCTCAGCCATTAGAAATGACAAATACCCACCATTTGCTTCGATGTGAATGGAACTGGAAGGTATTATGCTGAGTGAAGTAAATCAATCAGAGAAGGACAAACGTTGTATGTTCTCATTCATTTGGGGAATATAGATAATAGTGAAAGGGAATATAAGGGAACGGAGAAGAAATGTGTGGGAAATATCAGAAAGGGAGACAGAACATAAAGACTCCTAACTCAGGGGATCCCTGGGTGGTGCAGCGGTTTAGCGCCTGCCTTTGGCCCAGGGTGCGATCCTGGAGACCTGGGATCGAATCCCACATCGGGTGCCAATGCATGGAGCCTGCTTCTCCCTCTGCTTATGTCTCTGCCTCTCTTTCTCTCTCTCTGTATGTGTGACTATCATAAATAAAATTAAAAAAAAAAGACTCCTAACTCAGGGAAATGAACTAGGGGTGATGGAAGGGGAGGAGGGCGGGTGGTGGGGTGAATGTGTAATGGGCACTGAGGGGGGCACTTGACGGGATGAGCACTGGGTGTTATTCTGTATGCTGGCAAATTGAACACCAATAAAAAATAAAATTATTATTAAAATAAAAGAAAGAAATAAAGAAGAAAGAAATAGAAAGAATGAAAGAAAGAAAGAAAGAAAGAAAGAAAGAAAGAAAGAAAGAAAAAAGAAAGAAAGAAAGAAAGAAAGGAAGAAAGAAAGAAAGAAAGAAAGAAAGAAAGAAAGAAAGAAAGAAAGAAGAAAGAAAGAAAGAAAGGAGTGGCACCTGGGTAGCTCAGTCAGTTAAGCTTCTGCATTAGGCTCAGATCATGATCCAGGTCCCAAGGCAGGCTCCCTGTTTAGCAGGGAACCTGCTTCTCCCTCTCCCTCTGCCCCTCTCGCTCATGCTTTTTCTCCTCTCTCTCTCTCTCATATAAATAAATAACATCTTTGAAAAAGAAACAAACAAACTCAGAAGGAAGAGAAATCTCCCATGTAGAAGAATTTCAAACAATTCGTGCAGACATACCACACTCAAGTTCATGAGCATAGCTTCCCACTCTTATGTGTGGAAAACACATAGTAACTTCCTTCTGCAAAATATATTATGAAAAACCTAAAATAATAATGATAATATAATAATAATAATAATAATAATAATAATAATAATAATAAAAGAATCACTTTACTACGGAGAAAGCTGACAAACACTACCTCAGCAAGATGATCAGATCGATACCAAGACTGATAAATCATGTTGATAGTATCTATCCTTTATATGATATAATGAAAATGGCAGTATATCTCTGTATATAATCCACAAAAACAGTTCAGTCATGAGATAAACAACAGACATGTCCCACCTGAGGGAAATTTTACAAAGTACTCTACTTCTCAAAGTGTTCCAGTTCAACAACAACAAGGAAAGACTGAAAGACTGTTACAATCCAGAGGAGCCTAAGAAAACAGGAGGACAAATGGAATGTGATATGAGGGATGGTAACTTAGCAAAAGCTAAGGAAATCTGAACAAAGTATGGTCTTTGGTTAATGCGAATATTTTAATATTGATTCATTAGCTCATATTTGTACCGTACTAATATAAGATATCAATAATTGGAGAAATTGAGTGCCAATGCATGCGAATGCTCTGTACTATCTTCTCAATTTCCCTATAAATTCCCTCAATTCCCTATAAATCTTTGTTTTTTTCCTAATAAATAAGATTTATTTTGAAAATTGAATCATTTCTTGATGAGTGACTGAGCTGTGAATAAAGAGATGAGAAACCCTCATCCCTTTGAATTACTTGTGTCAGAATATTTTAACCATAGTACTACGGATAGTAAATTATTCTTAGTAACAGGAAATACGTCTCAGATTGGAATCTGAGCAATTAGATGGGCAGAGAAAAAAAACTTTGACTCGCTCCTCATCTTTTAAAGATAAAGGACAGCTTTTCTATGTACAAAGTCAGATGTCAAGATAGCCTTAGGGAATAAGAGTCTGCAGCATGGAATCCCGCTGCACAGCTGGGACGCCCATGCCCCAGGTCTTCCTGATCCCAAATCCCTGGGCCTGTCTCCCAACACAGGCTGCCAAGCTGAGGTCATTTGCAATTGCTCTCTTAGGAGCTCCAGGGAAGGGGAAAGAGCTAGATAGGATGGGACGGGATGCAAGGAGGCCGAGAAAATGAAGGCCTTTCTACTTTAAGTTCAGTGTTCAAACAAGACCAGCCATCCCAGGCCCCTGTGAAGAAGAGCTGAAATTTACATTACTTCAGTTTTTTACAGGAAAAAAAAAACAAAAGTTTACAGCTTAATGTCCTAGAAAGCCCCACAATAGAATGAAACTGAGCCCATGCCAAGGGCTGGAAGCGCCTATTAGAATGAGAGCAGAGTTCAATAACCTTGAAGGCCCCATAACAAAATGTAAACAGAACTTGAGGAATTGCTCCAGCCCTTCTGGAGGACCCCGAGACAAGCCCTTAAAACTAAGCTAAAACCCACCTCAGGGTCCTAGTCCCTGCTCCGCAGTGTTGGGTGTACTTGGACGCAAGCTCGAGTTTGGAAATCAACCCTTGTGTGTTTGCATTGGTGTCAGCTCCTTAGTGGTTTCTCGGATTCGCAATCTTGGGCACAACACCCCCATGTCCCCTCCCACCTTGGTTGAACCGCTATCCCCTCCCACCCAGGGTGACAGTCACCTCCCTCCCTACAACAGCTGGGCACAGGCCGTCACAGAGGTCCCATGGGCACGGTGGGCACTCTCACCGTCCCTGGCCTCCCAGAGGAAGGAAGGAGGTTTTGGCAGTACCCACTCCATGGTGGCCCCAGGGCTCCCTGCCCAGGACAGACAGGTTAGGGTCTGTGTCCCTGACGCCAGCTCCTCCTCCCCGGTTTTCCCACAGGAAATGAAGGTGGAGGCCCTGGTCTCCTCTAGGGACATCACGCTGGGGGACCTGGACGTCAACAGGATATTCAGCAGTCACGTCATGTTTTGGGACTACTATGGGTTAGGGTGAAGCTGAGGGGCCAGGGGGATCGGGACCCGGGAGGACCGGGGGCTTCTGGGTAGGGAACATGGGGCTTCAGAGCCTGGGAGAAGAACAGCAGCCAACAACACACGGCTGCATGGTAGGTTGTTGGGGATGAACACCGTGTCCCGACCCTCGGGGTCTCAGGGATGAGGAGGCCACTAGGACGGGGCCTCCAGGGATTGCCATGTTAGCTGAACCCCAAAAGGGTGAGGGACGGCCCCCTGAAAAGCAGGGGGCTGGGGTGGGGGCCGTCGGGCCAGTAAGGGGACTTGGGGGCTGGGTGCATGGCCATGACTGGAGGAAGACACACATCGATCTGATGAGGGTCGGACGGGTCAGTGTGATACCCACCCTCAGGATTTTATATATTTCTAAATTCTATGCATTCAATTTGAGACAATTTGAAATTTGTAAACATACATTGTATGATGACCCCCAGATAATGCCCCTGGTCCAGCCAGGGCCCTGTAGTCACCACACGGGGCCCCAGGGGCAGGTGTCACAGCATACCCCAGACTGGGGTCGCCTTTATCTGTGGACGTCTCAGTGTGCATCTTAGAGAAAGAGGATGCCCTGTGTCCGCCGGACCCCCACACCATCCTCCCATTCCCCAGACCCACACCATCCCCTAACATCATCATCCCCCATGGCATAGCCCCTACACCATCCCCCTCACACACACACAGCCTCACACAATCCCCACCCACACTATACCCAAACACCATCCCCCCTACACCATCCCCCACACCCCACCACCATCATACCCATGCCCCCACACCATCCACCCCCACACCATCGGCCCCGAGCAAGGACCCAGTGCAGCTGCACCCTGTGGGACATGCTCAGCCTCCCCGGGGTTCTCTGGATACCCTGCTCCCATCAGAAGCCTGGGTGTCCCATTGAGTACCAGGGGTTGCAGGGAGGAGGGAAGGCAGGAAGCCCCGGACAGTGTGTGTGCAGGAGAGTGTTGCAGAGGACACACTGTGCCCTGCCTCCACCCTCTGTCCCTCCTGGAGGGTGGGACACCCTGCACAGGACACCAGGCCCTAACCCAGAGGGACCTGGGCTGACTTGGGCCCAGGCTCTGTGGGGGCTGGGTTGATTTGAGCCCACACCAGTCCCAACTCAAAGACTAATGGAATCAGGCCCCCATGGCCCTCGACAACCCTGGATTCTGGCGCCGGGCTCAGCGAGCCCTCTCAAAGCTGGATGTGGCCTACTGGGCCCTGGGCATGTCACACAGATACAGGTCGCTTATCTAGGGCAGCCCTGGGGATCCCAGGACACACCAGTGTGGGGAGTGGAGGGGTAAGCCGGTGGGCCACACCCGCACCCACACCATGAGGCAGGCTCCTCCATGTGCTGGGACCCTAGAGGGCCCGAGGCCGGGGTCCAGCTGCCCTGCGGGGACCCAGAGCAGGAGCCCATGAGCTACAGGTCCAGGTCAGCTCTGCTGTCCTCAGAACCGTCACTCAGGCTGAAACCTCAGGACACACGCCCCCACCCGGAGTCCATACATGCTCCCAGGTGGGGGACTCCAGCACCAGCCCACCCACCCCGTGTGATTCTTGCCCCCACTTAAAGGACAGAAAGTTCTCTTTCCCCAGGGGAAGTCAC
The DNA here is from genome assembly GCF_053574225.1 of Canis aureus. Classification (NCBI taxonomy): domain Eukaryota; kingdom Metazoa; phylum Chordata; class Mammalia; order Carnivora; family Canidae; genus Canis; species Canis aureus. The sequence goes on from NC_135617.1 coordinate 73,542,244, forward strand.
GCACCCACGGCTCTGAGCCCATTTGCTGTAGAAAGTCAATAAAGTGATGTGGTGTGAAAATGCACAGCCAGCCCATTTTTGTGTCTCCCAGAACTCTGTGCACGGGGCGTGAGAGACCCCCAGAGAGGAGGAGGGGCACCACCTAGACCCCAACCAGCCCCTGCAGGGGCACCGCCAGGCAAACACAGCTGACGTCCCCACGTGCCTTCCAGGGAAGGCCTGACCCACTGCCGGACATGGGAATGTGGCCGAGCCGGAACTTCCAGCTCAGCTGACCCTCCAGCTGAAAGTTCCTGCACGAGTTAGCCCCGGCGTAGCCAGGAGAGCTCAGCTAGCCGCCAAGCGCCAGCATCAGAAATGATATTCTGCGAACCATTTTGGGGTTTGGGTGACCCAGACAGAGGATCCGATAGCTGCATGGGATAGCTGCATGTGATAGACACACATGCACCTCAAAACCAATAAAAGTCAGAATCCCCCCAATGTTGTCAAACAGCAGCAAGATGGTTACATACACTAAACCGTGGTCCCCAATAGGATACATGGAAAACGCTATAAGCCATGACTGCAGAGGTGCTGGAGGCATGTAGATGTGCCTGCTTGTGTTCCAACAAGGAGGGCAGAGGGGCAGTAAGCATCCTCCGGATGGGGGGCACTCCTAGGAAAGGACACCAGGTCCCTATGAAGGCTACGGAGGGTGAAATCTGTCCTCCTCTCTTTCAGCTTCTGGTTTTCCTCCTAAATGCCATTTTCCTCAATCAGATTAGCAAGAATTTTTTTTTGTTTTTAAATTTCTTTTTATTGGAGTCTAATTTGTATGAATTCTTTCTTCAGCAAGGGTGTCATTCAGGAGGGAAAGAGAGATAAAGATTTTCCCAGACAGGCAACATATAAAGGAGTTCAGGACCACTTAAACAGTCCAGTAAGGAATTTTAAGACGGACTCTTCTAGTGGGGAAAAAAAGAGACCAAAAGCAACAAAGAATAGAAAGGCCCAGAGAACGTCACCAGAAACAGCAACCCTTCCAGTAACACAAATGCACAAAGTTCATATCTTTGAATAATCACTCTGAATGCTGATAGACTAAATGCTTCAATCAAAAGATATAGGGTATCAGAGTGGCTTAAAAAGCAGGATCTGGGGATCCCTGGGTGGCGCAGCGGTTTGGCGCCTGCCTTTGGCCCAGGGCGGGATCCTGGAGACCCGGGATCGAATCCCACGTCCGGCTCCCGGTGCATGGAGCCTGCTTCTCCCTCTGCCTGTGTCTCTGCCTCTCTCTCTCTCTCTGTGACTATCATAAATAAATAAAAAATTAAAAAAAGCAGGATCTGGGATGCCTGGGTGGCCAGGGTTTGACCCTCTGCCTTTGACTCAGGGTGTGATCCTGGAGTCTGGGATCGAACCCATATTGGGCTCCTGGTGGGGACCCTGTTTCTCTCTCTGCCTAACTTTCTGCCTCTCTCTCTCACACACACACACACTATCATAAATAACATTATTATTAAAAAACAACATCCGTCTGTACGCTGCCTACTAGATGCTCACCTTAGACCTATAGACACCAACAGATTGAAAGTCAGGGGATAGAAAATCATTTATGACGCTAATAGATATCAAAAGAAAGATGGAGGACCCATACTTATATCAGACAAACGAGATTTGAAACCAAACCCTGGGGGACACATGGTGGCTCAGTGGTTGAGCATCTGCCTTTGGCTCAGGGTGTGATCCTCGGATCCCAGGATCGAGTCCCACATCAGTCTCCCTTTGGGGAGCCTGCCTCTCACTCTGCTATGTTCCTTCCTCTGCTTCTCTGTGTATCTCTCATGAATAAATAAGTAATTTAAATTTCAAAAAAGAAAGAACAAATACTGTAAGAAGAGATGAAGAAGGGCATTATTTCATAATTAAAAAGACTCTCTATCAAGATCAAACAACTAAATATTTATGCTGCCAACATGGGAGTATCTAAATATAGAAACCACTGTTGGTGGGAATGTGAACTGGTGCAGCCACTCTGGAAAACTCTGTGGCGGTCCCTCAATGAGAAAAAAATAGACCTGCACAACGACCCAGAAATTGCACCGTTGGGGATTTACCCCAAAGATTCACATGCAATGAAACGCCGGGACACCTGCACCCTGATGTTTATATTAGGAATGTCCACAATAGCCAAACTGTGGAAGGAGCCTCGCTCTCCATCAAAAGATAAATGGATACAGAAGATGTGGTTTATGTATACAATGGAATATTACTCAGCCATTAGAAATGACAGATACCCACCATTTGCTTCAATGTGGATGGAACTGGAAGGTTTTATACCGAGTGAAGTAAGTCAATCGGAAAAGGACAAACAGTGTGTGTTCTCATTCATTTGGTGAATATAAATAATACTGAAAGGGAATATAAGGGAATGGAGAAGAATTCTGTAGGAATTATCAGGAAGGGAGACAGAACATAAAGACTCCTAACTCTGGGAAACCAACTAGGGGTGCTGGGAGGGGAGGAGGGCGGAAGTGTGGGTGAATGGGTGATGGGCACTGAGGGGGACACTTGATGGGATGAGCACTGGGTGTTATTCGGAATGTTGGTCAATTCAACATCAATACAAAATAAATTTATTTTAAAAATAAAGATCCAACAACTAAATATTTATGCAGCAACATGGGAGTACCTAAATATAGAAACGAATTAACAACAAACATACAGGAACTCACTGATAATAATACAATGACAGGGGTTTTAACACCCACTTATGGCAATGGACCGATCGTCTATGTAGAAAATCAACAGGGGAACAATAGCCTTGACACACTGGACCACAGGGACTCAACAGATATAGTCTGAACATTTCTTTCTAAAGCAGAATACACATTCCTTTCAAGTGCACATGGGACATTCTCAAGAACAGATCATATCATGGGCCACAAACCAGCCCTCAACAGGTACAACAGGTACAAGAAGGTTGATATAGGGATCCCTGGGTGGCGCAGCGGTTTGGCGCCTGCCTTTGGCCCAGGGCGCGATCCTGGAGACCCGGGATCGAATCCCACATCAGGCTCCCGGTGCATGGAGCCTGCTTCTCCCTCTGCCTATGTCTCTGCCTCTCTCTCTCTCTGTGACTATCATAAATGAATAAGAAATTTAAAAACAAACAAACAAAAAAAAAAAACAAAAAAAACAGAAGGTTGATATAACATGCTGTACATTTTCGGAACACGATGCTAAGAAACTCGAAGTCGACAGTAAGAAAAAAAATTGGACAGACAAAAAATACGTGGAGATTATGAACATCCTACTAGAGAATGAATGGATCAACCAGGAAATTAAACAGGAAATTTAAAACAAATGAAAATGAAAATATGTTTTTCCAAAACTCTGGGATGTAGCAAAGGCAGTCCTAAGAGGTAAGTACATAGCAATACAGGACTACCTCAAGAAACAAGAAGTCTCCAATACACAACCTAACCCTACACCTAAAGGAGCTGGAAAAGAAATAGCAAACAAAGACTAAAGCCTACAGACGAAGGGAAAAAATAATGATGAGAGCAGAAATAAACAATAGAGAAACAATAAAACAGTAGAATGGAATAACGAAACTAAGATCTGGTTCTTCAAAATAATTAATAAAATGGATCAAGCCCTAGCCAGCTTTATCAATGAGAAAGAGAAAAGACCTAAATAAATAAAATAACAGATGAGAGAAGAGAGATCACAATCAACACCAGAAAAATAAGACAATTATAAGGGAATACTATGAAATTATACGCAAACAAACTGGAAGAACTGGAAGAAATGGACAAATCCCTAAAAATGTGCAAACGAGCAGAACTGAAATAGGAAGAAAGAAAATGTGAAAAGACCCATAATGAGCAAAGGAATTGAATCAGCAAGGTAACTGGGTGCATCAGGGGTTGAGCATCTGCTTTGGCTCAGGTCATGATCCCTGGGTCCGGGGGAATCATGTCCAACATCAGGGCCCACTGGAGGCTCGTTTTCCCTCTGCCTTTACCTCTGCCTTTCTGTGTCTCACATGAATACATAAATAAAATATTTAAAAAAGAAAAAAGTTAAAAAGTGAGAAAGGACCCAAATAAAATCACAAATGGGAAAAGAGAAATAACAACCAACACTACAGAAATACAAACGATTATAAGAGAACATTATGAAAAATTATATGCCAGCAACCTCGAACCTGGAAGAAATAGATCAATTCCTGGAAATATATAACATAGCAAAAATGAAAAAGGAAGAAATAAGAAACTTGAACAGACAGATAACCAGCAACGAAATTGAATCACCAATCAAGGATCTCCCAAGAGGAGACGCTTAGATCAACAGAACAGAATGGAAAGCCGAAACAAGATACAAACCTGTAACTCTATGATCCATTAATCGACAACAAGGCAGCAAGGAATATCCAATGGCACAGAGACAATCTCTTCAACAAACCCTAACCCTGACCCCAGGAAAAGAACAAATGGTGTTGGGAAAACCAGGCAGCCACATGCAGAAGAATCAAACTGGACCACTTTCTTACACCATATATATAAAAAATAAATTCAAAATGGATGAAAGACCTAAATGTGAGACCTGAAACCATATACAAAGAAGAAAAGATAGGCAGCAACGTCTTTGATATTGGCCATTGGATCTTCTTTCTAGATATGCCTCTGACGTGAGGGAAACAAAAGCAAAAATACTATTGGGACTTCATCAAATGTAAAAGCTTCTGCAAAGTGAAGGAAACAACCAAGGCTAAAAGGCAACATACAAAATGAGAGGAGATATTTATAAACAACCCATCCAACAAAGAGTTAGTATGCAAAATAGATAAAGCAAATATAAATCTCAGCATCCTAAACACAAATTATCCAACTACAGATGGGCAGAAGAGATGAATGGACTTTGTCTCTGACAAGACATCCAGATGGCCACCAGACACAGGGAGAGACACTCAGCGTCACTCATCATCAGGGAAATGCAAACCACAATGAGATGTCACCTGACAGCCGTCAGATTGGCTAAAATTAACAGCACAAGAAACAACAGGTGTTGGTGAGGCTATGGAGAAGGAGAGCCCCCTTACACTCCTGGTGGGCATGCGAAAATGTACAACCACTGTGGAAAACAGTGTGGAGGGTCCTTGAAATTTTAAAAATAGGCGATCCCTGTGTGGCGCAGCAGATTGACACCTGCCTTTGGCCCTTGGCGCAATCCTGGACACCTGGGTTTGAATCGTACTTCGGACTCTTGGTGCATGGAGCCAGCTTCTCCCTCTGCCTGCGTCTCTGCCTCTCTCTCTGTGACTATCATAAAAAAATAAAATAAAAAGAAGTAAAAAATAGAGTTAACCTATGATTCCAAAATTGCACAGCTAGGTATTTACCACAAGGATACAAAAGTAGTTTAGTAGATTGGAAGAGGAACACGCAGCCCAGAGTTTGCAGCAGCGTTATCAACAAAAGCCAATATGTGGATACAGCCCAGATGTCATTGGACAGAAGAATGGGCAGAGACGATGTGGAAAATATACACACTGTGACATCACTGGGTCATCAGAAGGGATGAAATGAAGCCATTTAAAATGACGTGGGAGAAGTGGAAAGGACTTATGCTAAATGAACTCAGTCAGTCAGAGAAAGACAGATACCAAATACCATACAATGGCATTCACATGTGAATTTTAAAAAACCAAACAAACTGGCAAAGGGGCAGAGGGGGGGATGAGAGAAGCAAACCAAGATACACACTCTTAACCACAGAGAATAAAGTAATCAACACCAGAGGATGGTGGGGTAAAGGGGAATCAGGGGATGGGGATACTGGAGGGCACCTGTGACCAGTACCAGGAGTTGTATCCAAGGGTTGAATCACTATGTGGTAAACCTGAAAGTATATCATACTGTGTTTACAAACCGGAATTCAAGTAAAACTTTAAAATGATAATTGGTAGTATTGATGAAACATGTGCACACAAGAGATAAAATCAGAAAGGCAACTGAAAATCCAAATAGAGTATTTAGAGGCACAAATCCCCTCCTTAGCTCAGCTCGGGAGAAGCCTGCCATGTCTATTCTGACCCCAGCAGAAGCCTGGATTTTGATTCTCTGGGGAGGCCACTGACTTGGTGGAGTCAGGCTATCTTTGAAACCAAAACCTAAATAGAGTGCATAAAACTAAACTGCCCAAGATACTAGGAGTCCCAGTGAAGCACATGCCAAGACCCAAACTCTAACCATACACAGACATAACCCTAACCCTACAATTAATCCTAATATTAACCTAAACCTTAAACAAGACCCATCACTAATTAAAAACCAAACACAAACCCCAAGACCAAAACACACTCACTAAACCTTCCTGCCAACCCTCACACTAACTCCTAAACCTATTCTAAACCCTTAAGCCTGACCCCTACCTTAAATCTAAACCTAAGCCTACCCTCTAACCCTAACCTTAACTTAATATACTAAAATACTATTCCTAACCTTAACCAGTACCCTAACCCTAACACTCTAATACTAATCCTATCTCATACCCCAAACTGTACCCTAACCCGTACCCTAAAACTAACCCCTAACCCACTCCCTAACCGTATCTCTTACCCTTTTCCAAATCCATACCCTGACCCTGACCTGAACCTAAACCTAACCCCTAACCAAACACTAACCCTAACCCTAGCCCTAATCCCTATCCTAACCCTAACCCTCGCCCTAACCCTAAACCTAGCCCTTCTTTAACTCTAACCCCTAACCCACAACCCTAACCCTAACTCACACCCTAACCCCTAACCTTAAATGCAAACCTAAGCTCAACCCTAACTCTAACCATAACCCTAAGCCCAACTCCAAACCTCCTGCCCTAATCCCTAGAGCCTAAACCCTAACCCTAACTCTAAATCCTGTCCCTAACCCTAACCTCCATCCTAACTCTTAACTACTGACCCTTATACTTATCCCTCACCCTAACATCTAATCCGTAACCATAGGCATAATCATAACTCCTAATATCTAACCTAAGCCTAACCACCAACTGCCTCCCCTCCCCTGACCCTACCATTTATTCTACCCATTCACTTACCCTATGGTTGTGAGTAGTCCCTTCTGATATGGACGTGGCCCCCAATGGCGCCTCCAGAGTCCTCCACGGGGTCCTGAGTAATCCAGGCTCATGTGAGTGCGGACGTGGCCCCACATGTTCCTGAGTCATAGTCAACAGGTCCTGAGGACGCTGGGTCTCCTATCACTGTGGACTATGCCTCACATCCTCTGGAACCATCACAGCAGGTCCTTAGGAGGCCGGGGGGTCCTGTCAGCCTGGGCATGGCTCCACGTCCCCCAGAAAACTCACCGCAAGTCCTAAGGAAGGGCTCCTATCAGCATAGACACATCCCCATACGTCCCAAAGCCAAAGTGCAGGTGCTGAGGATGATGGGGGTCCTGTCACTGTGAATGCGGCACCCAGCTTCCAGAAGCCTCAACTTATGTCCGGAGGGGGCCTGGAGCTCCTGCCAGAGTGGAAGCGGTGCCACATCTTCCTGAAGTGTCCCCGTGGGTCCTGAAGCAGCTCAGGGGCTCCTGTCAGCGTAGATGCGGGCCCACAATTTCCTGAAGCCTCCCCGCAGGACCTGAGGCGGCCCAGGCCTCCTGGCAGCGTGATGCGGGCCCACATCTTCCTGAACCTCACTGCTGGTCCTGAGGAGACCAGGGCTCCTGTCAGCGTGAACGCGGCCCAATTTCCCCATGAGACTTCCCGCGGGTCCTGAGGAGGCTGGGATTCATCAGCGTGGACTCGTCCCCATGTCCTCCTCAGGCCTCCCCAGCACAGGCTGGCTCCTGTTAGTGAAGGCAGAGGAGGCCTACTGCGCATGCGCACCCCTGGGTGGGGCCTGGGGTCGGGCGCCCCCTGCGGGATGCTCAGGCGCTGCAGGAGGCCATGCAGGAAGAGTCCGGTGCTCCAGAGGCCACACCTGCCTCATCCAGGTTCCAACTGTGGCCTGTTAGCTTCGGAAACATCTCACTGAAATGGAGCCCAACACCCGGATTCCCAAGAAATACTTAAGGACAAAGAATTGCAGCCACAGGACACAAAATGAAATGTGGACCAGACTTTTACCACGTCCTGCAAAACTCACTCAACCCACTTCCACTGTGGGTGGGACTGGGGGCTAGTATAGCCGCCCTGGACAGTGTGGAGGCTCCTCAGGAAGTTACAAATAGAGCCGCCCTGCGACCAGCAGGTGAACGGCCTGAAGCTCACTCCGAAGATACAGATGCAGTGAGACTCGGGACACCTGCACCCCAAATTCCACTGCAGCCGGGTCCACAGTAGCCACACTGTGGCAGGAGCCTTGGTGCCCTCGGGCAGATGATGGATAAAGAGGACGGGAGATAGATGATGGTCATAGAGAGAGGAATGGTACTCAGCTATCAAAGAGAAGAAAATCTTGCCATTTGCAATGATGTGGATGGAACTAGAAGGATCATGTTAAGTGAAATAAATCAGTCGGGAAAGAGAATGACCGTGTGGTGTCATTCATAGGTGGAATTAAAGAAGGAAAGCAGATAACAACTGTAAAGGGAAGGAAAAACAAATATGATAAAAACAGATGCAGGAAATACAGACTCTTAATGATAGGAAACAAACTGAGGGCCGCTGGAGATTGGGGATAACAGGGGACCGGCATGAAGGAGGGCACGTGATGTCATGAGCACTGCTGTTATCTCCAACTGGTGAATCCCTAAATTCTTCCTCTGAAAGTATAATACACTATACATTAATTAATTGGGTTTAAATTAAATTAAGTTAAAAAATCATTTGTATCGGAGCACATTTCCTTCTAGACTCTCAGTTTTGCTCATTCAGCTTATAACGGGACCACCCACCGTGGGTCTGGTTTGTCTAAATAGGCTCCATGCCTCATCCATGGCGCAGCCCAGGGCTAGAACTCATGACCCCTGAGATCAGGACCGGAGGTGAGGTCAAGAGTCGGATGCTTAACCAACAGAGCCAGCTGGGGGCCTGAGAACCACACTGCTTTATCCTGTGTCTCTGTGACATCATTTGAAATAGGAAAGTGCTGCGTTCTGCTCTCTCCTGCTTCTCCAATACTGATTTGCTGTCTGTGGTCATTTGTGGGGGCGGATGGATGTTATGGGTTTTGTTTTTCCTATTTCGAAGATCTGCCACCATGATTTTGATAGGAATGACATTGAATCTGAGGGTGGATTCAGGAACTGCGGACATTTTCACAAGATGAGGCTCTCACCCCACGAGCCCAGGACGGCCTCCCAGAGCCTGGTATGGCTCAGTGCAGAAGTCTTGTGCTCCTTTGGTTCAGTCTCATTATTAATTCTCCTTGATGCTCCTGAGAAGGGAGTCACATACTTCATTTTTTTCCTAAGTGCTCATTGTCGGGACACAGCAAGGCTACTCTGCTCTGTAGGGTCATTTTGTGTCCGTGACTTTACTGAACTCACTCCTTAGTTCTAACAGGTTTTGGTGGAGGCTCTCGGGTTTCCTTCTTCTAGCACTGCATCTTCAGCATATAGGGACAGTGTACGTCCCCCTTCCAGGTGTGGAACCTTTGCTGTTTACAGTTTAATGTCCTAGAAAGACCCACAATAGAATCAAAACTGAGCCCAGGACAAGGACAGGAAGGCTCTTTTAGAATGAGAACAGAGCTCAATGCCCTTGAAGGCCCCGTATCAAAATGTAAACAGAACTTGAGGAATTGCTCCAGCCCTTCTGGAGGTCCCCAAGACCAGCCCTTAAAACTAAGCAAAAACCCACATCGGGGTCCAAGTCCCTGCTCCACTCTGTCGGGTATACTAGGACACTAGCTTGATCTTGTAAATAAACCCTCATGTGTTTGCATTCGTGTCGGCTTCTCAGTGGTTTCTCAAATTCGCAATCTTGGGCACAACAGACTGAGATAAAAAACAAAACCAAAAGAAACTCAGATGAGGGCAGAGTGAAAGCAGGATTCTGAGAGAAGCAGCAGAGACCCGGGGGCTTGGCGGCTCTTCTGTGGTGGGCCTGCAGACTGGGGGGCGGGATGTTCAGCCCCAGAGCTAGAGGACCCAGAGTCCCCACCCGCATCCCTCCCATTAGCACGGAGTCTCAGGGAGCAGCACAGTGCCACCCGCTGGAGGCCAGAGGCGCTGAAGCCCACCCCACCTCTGACCCCACAGGTGCATCTCCCAGGCAGATGTGCACCTGACAATCAGCGCCATGGCCCATTCCTAGACCCTGCACAGACCACTTGCTGCCACCAAGTTGTTGGACCACAGAGGCTGCAGAGCTTCAGCTCTGCCTGGAAAGTAGGGTCTAGCTTCCTTTGTACTTTGTGCTTTATTTTCATGTATTTTCTTTGATTCTAGTTTATAAATTGCCTTATTTTAAATTTTATGTATGTACCTTATATATTTCTTATGTTTAGTTTCATGGTACTTTAATTGTGTTTCTTATTTTGGGATTTAGAATCTTTTAACAAGCAGGCCAAAATAATCTGGTGTTCTTTAGGAGGGCAAATTTATTGTTTTTCTTGGTTTTTCTTTTTCTTCCTTCTATCTTTTTTGGAAAAAATAATGAGATGGAGAAATTCACCTTCATAAAATAACATGAGGTAGTACTCACAGCCAGGAAGTTCATCCATTCACATATATGATGTCTAAATACAGTTTAAAACAATGATTATAAAGATAGCAGCTGGGTTGGAAAAAGAGCACAGAAGAAAACTAGAGAATCCCTCACTGTAGAAATAAAAGAACTAAAATCTAGTCAAGCCAACGTTAAAAATGCTATAACTGAGATGCAGTCCCAAGTGGAAGCCTTAAAAACAAGGAAGGTTATGGACCACAGAGGCAGACATAGGGTACTCAGCCACTTATTAAAGCAATAACATTCATATCAGAGGAGACTCAGAAGATGAAGAGAGAGAAAAGGTGGGCCTTGAACAGCCATTATAAATGACAAATACCCACCATTTGCTTCAACGTGGATGGAACTGGAAGGCATTATGCTGAGTGAAGTAACTCAATCGGAGAAGGACAAACATTGTATGTTCTCATTCACTTGGGGAATATAAATAATAGTGAAAGGGAATATAAGGGAAGGGAGAAGGAATGTATGGGAAATATCAGAAAGGGAGACAGAACATAAAGACTCCTAACTCTGGGAAATGAACTAGGGGTGATGGTAGGGGAGGAGGGCTGGGGTGGGGGTGAATGTGTGATGGGCACTGAGGGGGGCACTTGATGGGATGAGCACTGGGTGTTATTCTGTATGTGGGCAAATTGAACACACACAAAAAAATAAATTTATTATTAAGAAAAAAAAAAGAAGGAAGAAAAAGTGGCACCTGGGTGGCTCAGTCAGTTAAGCTTCTGACTTAGGCACAGATCATGATCCAGGTCCCAAGGAAGACTCCCTGTTCAGCTGGAACCTGAACAGGGTTCCTGAACAGGGTTCTCCTTCTCCCTCTGCTCCTCTCGCTCATGGTTTTTCTCTCCTCTCTCTCTCAATTAATTAAATAGCGTCTTTGAAAAAGACACAAACAAACCCAGAATGAAGAGAAATCTCCCATGTAGAAGAATTTCAAACAATTTGTGCAGACATTCCACCCTCAAGTTCATGAGCATAGCTTCCCACTCTTATGTGTGCAATACACATAGTAACTTCCTTCTACAAAATATATTATGAAAAACTTAAAAAATAATAATATTAATAATAATAATAATAACAACAATAACAATAAAGAATCACGTTACTACGGAGAAAGCTGACAAACACTACATCAGCAAGATGATCAGATGGATACCAAGACTGATAAATTATGTTGATAGTATCTATCCTTTATATGATATAATAAAAAAGCAGTATATCTCTGTATATAATCCACAAAAACAGTTCAATCATGAGATAAACAACAGACATGTCCCAACTGAGGAAAATTTTACAAAATACTCCTCAAAGTATTCCAGTTCAACGACAACAAGGAAAGGCTGAAAGACTGTCACAATCCAGAGGAGCCTAAGAAAACATGAGGACAAATGGAGTGTGATATGAGGAATGGTAACTTAGCAAAAACTATGGAAATCTGAATAAAGCATTGTCCTTGGTTAATGCAAATATTTTAATATTGATTCATTAGCTAATGTTTGAACCATACTAATATATCAATAATTGGAAAAATTGAGTGCAAGTGAATGAGAATTCTCTTACTATCTTCTCAATTTCCCTATAAATCTTTGTTTTTATTCCAATAAATAAGATTTATTTTGAAAATTGAGTTAAATAAATCAGGCTCCAAGTGTGAAGACATTTCAAGAATAGTTGAAGTAACTTTTGCCTTATTCTTAGAGAGTTCCTTCGTTGGGAACAAAGTAAAAATTTTATATCAGAAGGAAAGAAAAACATTTATGAACACGTACGATGCCTTCTCAACCTGAAAAGCAGGAAAGGATAATAAATAGCAAAAATCAGATTAAAAAACTTTTATTATAATAGACACCATATTGCAAGTGCATTTAAAATTAGCAAGGCATAACATTTATCTCCTTGCCATTTGTCTTCCAAAGAGTTCACAGTTTTTCAGTGTCAGTTGAAACAGGGGAAGAATTTCAGGGAAGAATCCTTCACATAATAATAGGACCATTGGTAATAATGTCTCTCAGTTATTTCCAAATCCATAAAGATGCATTTTCTGATGAGTGACTGAGCTGTGAAGAAATAGTTGAGAAAGCCTCATCCCTCTGAATTACTAGTGTCAGAATATTTTAACAATACTACTACGGATAGTACATTATCCATATTAACAGTCAATACGTCTCAGATTGGAATCTGAGCAATCAGATGGGCAGAGAAAAAACGCTTTGAATTCCTCCTCATCTTTTAAAGACAAAGGAGAACTTTTCTATGTAGAAAGTCAGTTGTCAAGATAGCCTTAGGGAATAAGAGTCTGCAGCGTCAAATCACGCTGCATAGCCGATACGCTGATCTCCAGGTCTTCCTGATCTCAAATCCCGGGGCTTGTCCCCCAACACAGGCTGCCACGCTGAGGTCATTTGCAATTGCTCTCTTAGGAGCTCCGGGGAGGGCGGCAGGAGCTAGAAAGTATGGGACAGGACGCGTGGAGGCTGAGAACATTACGGCCATTCCACTTTAAGTTCAGCATTTGCACACGTCCAGCAATACCAGGCCCCTGTGAAGAAGAGCTGAAATTTACATTACTTCAGATACAGGAAAAAAACAAAAATTTACAGCTTAATGTCCAGAATGCCCCAGAATAGAATAAAAACTGAGCCGAAGCCAAGGGTTGGAAGCCCCTATTAGAATGAGAAGAGTGCTCAATGCCCTTGAAGGCCCCATATCAAAAAGTGAACAGAACTTGAGGAATTCCTCCAGCCCTTCTGGAGGTCCCCGAGACCACGCCCTTAAAACTAAGTTAAAACCGTCCTCGGGGTCCAACTCCCTGCTCCACTCTGTGGGGTATACTTGGACCCATGCTCGAGTTTGTAAAACAAGCCTTGTTTGTTTGCATCAGTGTTGGCTCCTTAGTGGTTTCTCGGATTCGCCATCTTGTGCACAACACCCCCATGTCCCCTTCCCACCTGGACTGACCCCCTGTTCCCTCCCACCCAGGCTGACCTTCAGTCACCTCCCCGCCCACAACAGCTGGGCACAGGCCCTCACACAGGTCCATGGGCATGCTGGGCACTCCCGCCGTCCCCAGCTCCCCAGGGGAAGGAAGGAGGATTTGGCAGGACACAATCCCATGGTGGCCCCTGGGCTCCTTGCCCAGGATGGCACCTGGTGACATGTCGGGGTCTGAGTCCCTGACGCTGGCTCCTCCTCCATGGTATTCACACAGGAAATGAAATAAGAGGCCCTGGTCTCCTCCAGGGACATCAAGCAGGTGGACCTGGACATCAACATGACGTTCAGCAGTCACATCATGTTTTGGGACTACTACGGGGTAGGGTGAGGCTGAGGGTCCAGGGGGGATTGGGACCCGGGGGAGGACTGGTGGCTTCTGGGAAGGGAACATGGGGCTTCTGAGGCCGGGGGAAGAACAGCAGCCAACAAAACACAGCGGCATGGTAGGGTGCTGGGGATGACCTCCGTGTCTCTACCCCTGGTGTCTCAGGGATGAGGAGGACACTAGGATGGGGCCTCCAGGGGTTGCCATGTGAGCTGATCCCCAAAGGGGTGACGGACAGCACCCTGAAAACCAGTTGCCTGGGTGGGGGCCATGGGGGGCATTAAGGGGACCTGGGGGCAGGTTGCATGGCTGTGACTGGAGGAGGACACACATTGATCTGATGAGGGTCTGAAGGGTCAGAGTGACACCCACCCTCGGTGCTTTATATATTTCTAAATTCTATGCATTTAATTTGAGACAACTTGCAATTTGTAAACATACATAGGATGATGACCCCCATATAATGCGCCCAGTCCAGCCAGGGACCTGAACTGACCACACGGGGCCCCTGAGGCAGGTGTCACAATAAACCTAAGACTGTGGTCGCCTTTATCTGTAGATGTCTCGGTGTGCATCTTAGAGAAAGGGGATGCCCTGTGTCTGCAGGCCCCCCACGCCATCCCCTTCATTCCCTACCCACACACTATCCCCCTACATCATTATCCCTCATGGCATTCCCCCCACACCATCCCCCTCAAACCCACACACCCCCACACAAACCCCACCCACACTATACCCCAACACCATCCCCCCTACACCATCCCCCTCAATCCACCACCATCATACCCCTGCCCCCACACCATCCACTCACACACCATTGCCCCTCAGCAAGGACCCGGTGCAGCTGCCCCCTGTGGGACATGGTCAGCTTCCCCATGGTTCTCTGGACAGCCTGCTACCATCAGAAGCCCGGTGTCCCATAGTGTATCCAGGGGTTGCAGGGAGGAGGAAAGACAGGGAACCCCTGACAGGGTGGGTGCAGGTGCATGGAGCAGAGGAAGCACTGTGCCCTGCCTCCTCCTACTCTTCCCCCTGGAGGGCGGCACAACCTGCACAGGACACCAGCCCCTAACCCAGAGGGACCTGGGCTGACTTGGGCCCAGGCTCTTTGGGGGCTGGGTTGATTTGGGCCCACACCAGTCCCAACTCAAAGACTAATGGAATCAGGCCCCCATGGCCCTGGCCAGCCCTGGATTCTGGCCCTGGGCTGAGTGAGCCCTCTCAGAGCTGGATGTGGCCTCCTGGGCCCTGGGCGTGCCCCACAGATCCAGGTTGCTGATCTAGGGCAGCCCTGGGGATCCCAGGACACACAAGTGTGGGGAGAGGAGGGGTAAGTGGGTGGGGCCCACCCACACCCACCCACACCCACACCAGGAGGCAGACTCCTCCAGGTACTCCAGCCCCAAAGAGCCTGAAGCCGGGGTCTTGCTGCCCTGCGGGGACCCAGAACAGGAGCCCATGAGCAACAGGTCCAGGTCAGCTCTGCTGTCCTCAGAACCGTCAATCAGGGTGAAACCTCAGGACACTTGCCCCCACCCGGAGTCCACACATTCTCCCAGGTGGGGGACTCCAGCACCCGCCGCCCCACCCCATGTGATTCTAGCTCCCACTTAAAGGACAGAAAGGTCTCCTTCCCCAGGGGAAGGCACGAACTCATGGCTCTGAGCCTTTGCTGTAGAAAGTCAATAAAGTGTTGTGGTGTGAAAATTCAGAGCCAACCCATTTCTGTGTCTCCCAGAACTATGTGCACGGGGCATGGAGAGACTCCCAGAAAGGGGGAGGGAGCACCACCTAGGCCCCAACCAGCCCCTGCAGGGTCACCTCCAGGCACACACAGCTGACCTCCCCACGTGCCTTCTAGGGGAGGCCAGACCCACTGCTGTACATGGGAATGTGGCTGAGCTGGAACTTCCAGCGCTGCTGACCCTCCAGCTGAAAGTTCCTGCACGAGTGAGCCCCAGCATGGCCAGGAGAGCCCAACTAGCCGCCCAGCGCCAGCACCAGAAATGATGTTCTGCCAACAATTTCGGGGTTTTGGGTGACCCAGCCAGAGGATCTGATGGCTGCACGGGATAGCTGCATGTGATAGACACACACGCAGCTCAAAACCACAAAAGTCGGAATCCCCCCAATGTTGTCAAACAGCAGCCAGATGGTTACATACACTACGATGTGGTCCCCAATAGGATATTTGGAAAACGCTATAAGCCATGACTGCAGAGGTGTTTGAGGTACGGAGATGTCTTTGCTGTGTTCCAAAAAGGAGGACAGAGGGGCAGGAAGCATCCTCCGGAGGCGGGGGGCCCTCCTAGGAAAGGAAACCAGGTCCCTATGAAGGGTACGGAGGGTGAAATCTTTCCTCCTCTCTTTCAGCTTCTGCTTTTCCTCCTAAATGCCATTTTCCTCATACATAATAGCAAAAATTTATTTTCTGTTTTTAAATTTCTTTTTATTGGAGTCCAATTTGTATGAATTCTTTCTTCAGCAAGGGTGTCATACAGGAGAGAAGGAGGGAGAAAGATTTTCCCAGACAGGCAACATATAAAGGAGTTCATGACCAATTAACCAGTCCAGTAAGGAATTTTAAGATGGACTCTTCTAGTGGGGGAAAAAAAGAGACCAAAAGCAACAAAGTCGAGAAAGGCCCAGAGAACGTCACCAGAAACACCAACTCTTCCGGTAACACAAATGCACAAAGTTCATATCTTTGAATAATCACTCTGAATGCTGATAGGCTAAATGCTCCAATAAAAAATATAGGGTATCAGAGGGGCTTAAAAAACAGGATCCGGGATGTCTGGGTGGCTTAGGGGTTGAGCCTCTGCCTTTGAATCAGGGTGTGATCCTGGAGTCTTGGAACGAGTCCCATATTGGGCTCCTGGTGGGGAGCCTGTTTTTCTCTCTGCCTAATTTTCTGCCTCTCTCTCTCTCTCTCTCTCTCTCTCTCGCTATCTCTCACACTATCATAAATAAAATTATTATTAAAAAAACAACATCCATCTGTACAGGGACTACAAGATGCTCACCTTAGACCTATAGACACCAACAGACTGAAAGTCAGGGGATAGAAAATAATCTATGACGCTAATGGATATCAAAAGAAAGCTGGAGGACCCATACTTATATCAGACAAATGAGATTTGAAACCAAGCCCTGGGGGACACCTGGTGGCTCAGTGGTTGAGCATCTGCCTTCGGCTCAGGGTGTGATTCTGGGATCCCAGGATCAAGTCCCACATCAGCCTCCCTTTGGGGAGCCTGCCTCTCTCTCTATGTTCCTTCCTCTGCTTCTCTGTGTAATTCTCATGAATATATAAATAAATATTTTAAATTTCATAAAAGAAAGAACAAATACTGTAAGAAGAGATGAAGAAGGGCATTATTTCATAATTAAAAAGACTCTCTATCATGATCAAACAACTGAATATTTATGCTGCCAACATGGGAGTACCTAAATATAGAAACCACTGTTCTTGGGAATGTGAACTGGTGTAGCCACTCTGGAAAACTCTGTGGAGGTTCCTCAATGAGATAAAAATAGAATTGCACAACGACCCAGAAATTGCACTGTTGGGGATTTACCGCAAAGATTCAGATGCAATGAAACGCTGGGACACTGGCACCTCGATGTTTATATTAAGAATGTCCACAATAACCAAACTGTGGAAGGAGCCTCGGTGTCCATTGAAAATTGAATGGATAAAGAAGATGTGGTTTATGTATACAATGGAATATTATTCAGCCATTAGAAATGACAGATACCCACCATTGAATTCAACATGGCCATGTCTATGTCTTCCTCTGTGAGATTTCTGTTCATGTCTTTTGCCCATTTCATGATTGGATTGTTTGTTTCTTTGCTGTTGAGTTTAATAAGTTCTTTATAGATCTTGGAAACTAGCCCTTTATCTGATATGTCATTTGCAAATATCTTCTCCCATTCTGTAGGTTGTCTTTGAGTTTTGTTGACTGTATCCTTTGCTGTGCAAAAGCTTCTTATCTTGATGAAGTCCCAATAGTTCATTTTTGCTTTTGTTTCTTTTGCCTTCGTGGATGTATCTTGCAAGAAGTTACTATGGCCGAGTTCAAAAAGGGTGTTGCCTGTGTTCTTCTCTAGGATTTTGATGGAATCTTGTCTCACATTTAGATCTTTCATCCATTTTGAGTTTATCTTTGTGTATGGTGAAAGAGAGTGGTCTAGTGGTAGAAGGGGAGAAGGGCGGGGGGTGGGAGTGAATGGGTGACGGGCACTGGGTGTTATTCTGTATGTTAGTAAATTGAACACCAATGAATTCAACATGGATGGAACTGGAAGGTATTATGCTGAGTGAAGTAAGTCAATCGGAAAAGGACAAACTGTATGTTCTCATTCATTTGGGGAATATAAATAATAGTGAAAGGCAATATAATGGAATGGAGAAGAATTGTGTAGGAAATATCAGAAAGGGAGACAGAACATAAAGACTCCTAAATCTGAGAAATGAACTAGGGGTGCTAGAAGGGAAGAAGGGCGGGAAGTGGGGGTGAATGGGTGATGGACACTGAGGGGGACACTTGATGGGATGAGCACTGGGTGTTATTCGGTATGTTGGTCAATTCAACACCAATAAAAAATAAATTTATTTAAAACAAAGATCCAACAACTAAATATTTATGCTGCCAACATGGGAGTACCTAAATATAAAACCCCATTAACAACAAACGTACAGGAACTCACTGATAATAATACAATGACGGGATTTTAACACCCACTTATGGTAATGGACCGATCGTCTATGTAGAAAATCAACAAGTGAACAATAGCCTTGACACACTGGACCACAGGGACTCAACACATATAGTCTGAATATTTTTTCCTAAAGCAGAATACGCATTCCTTTCAAGTGCACATGGGACATTCTCCAGAACAGATCATATCATGGCCCACAAATCAGCCCTCAACAGGTACAAGAAGGTTGATATCACACGCTGTACATTTTCGGACCACGACGCTATAAGACTCGAAGCCAACAGTAAGAAAAAAAATTGGACAGAAAAAAATACGTGGAGATTATGAACATCCTACTAGAGAATGAATGGAGCAACCAGGAAATTAAAGAGGAAATTTAAAACAAATGAAAATGTAAACATGTTTCTCCAAAACTCTGGGATTTAGCAAAGGCAGTCCTAACTGGGAAGTACAAAGCAATACAGGCCTACCTCAAGAAACAAGAAGTCTCCAAAACACAACCTAACCCTATACCTAAAGGAGCTGGTAAAGGAATAGCAAACAAAGCCTAAAGCCTACAGAAGAAGGGAAAAAATAAAGATGAGAGCAGAAATAAACAATACAGAAACAACAAAACAGTAGAATGGAATAACGAATCTAAGAGCTGGTTCTTCAAAATAATTAATAAAATGGATCAAACCATAGCCAGCCTTATCAATGAGAAAAGAGAAAAGACCTAAATAAATAAAATCACAAATGAGAGAAGAGAGATCTCAATCAACAGCAGAAAAATTAGACAATTATAAGGGAATACTATGAAATTATACGCAAACAAATAGGGAGTCCTGGAAGAAATGGACAAATCCCTAGAAATGTGCAAATGAGCAAAACTGAAATAGGAAGAAATAGAAAATGTGAACAGACCCATAACTAGCAAAGGAATTGCTAGCTAGGAATTGCACCTAGTCACCTAGGTGCCTCAGTGGTTGAGCATCTTCTTTGGCTCAGGTCATGTTCCCAGGGTCCTAGGGGATCACATCACACATCAGGCTCCCTGCATGGAGCCTCATTTTCCCTCTACCAATACCTCTGCCTCTCTGTGTTTCTCATGAATAGATAAATAAAATCTTTAAAAAATAAAAAAGATAAAAAGATGAGAAAGGACCCAAATAAAATCACAAATGAGAAAAGAGAAATATCAACCAACACTACAGAAAAACAAATGATTATAAGAGAACATTAAGAAAAATTATATGCCAGCAACCTAGAATCTGGAAGAAATAGATCAATTCCTGGAAATATATAACATAGCAAAAATGAAAAAGGAAGAAATAAGAAACTTGAAGCGACATATAACCAGCAGAGAAATTGAATTAGCAATCAAGAATCTCCCAACACGAGACACTTAGATCAATAGAACAGAATGGAAAGCCGAAACAAGATACAAACCTGTAACTCTATGATCCATTAATTGACAACGAGGCAGGAAGGAATATCCAAAGGCACAAAGACAGTCTCTTCAATAAACCCTAAACCTGACCCCAGGATAAGAACAAATGGTGTTGGGAAAACCAGGCAGCCACATGCAGAAGAATGAAACTGGACCACTTTCTTACACCATATATATAAAAAATAAATTCAAAATGGATGAAAGACCTAAATGTGAGACCTGAAACCATACAAAGAAGAAAAGATAGGCAGCAATGTCTTTGACATTGGCCATTGGATCATCTTTCTAGATATGCCTCTGAGGTGAGGGAAACAAAGGAAAAATACTATTGGGACTTCATCAAATTGAAAAGCTTCTGCAAAGTGAAGGAAACAAACAAAGCTAAAAGGCAACATACAGGAGGAGGGGCAAGATGGCGGAAGTGTAGAGTCCCCAAATCACCTGTCCCCACTAAATTACCTAGATAACCTTCAAATCATCCTGAAAATCTACGAATTTGGCCTGAGATTTAAACAGAGCCCAGATCGAATGCTACAGTGAGAAAAGTTCACGATTCTATCAAGGTAGGAAGACGGGGAAAAAGAAATAAAGAAACAAAAGGCATATAAGTGTGAAGGGCCCTGAGAGGAGCCCGGCTAAGGCCGGGGTGAGTGTCCACAGGACAGAAGAGCTCTGTCCTGGGAGAAAGAGGAGCTGCACCAATCTTCCAGGGTGGAATGGCACCTTCAAGGAGTCAGAGAAGAACCCCAGGAGGACGGGGATGCCATAGGGCTCCCTGGGACACTAACAGAGACCTGCACTCCCAAGAGAGTGCACCGAGCTCCCTAATGGCTGCAGGGCACATGCATTGACCAGGGAGTAGCACTGAGGTGCTCCGGCGGTGGCTCTGCATGTAGGGGTTTGAGCGGCCCCGGGAGCACCTTGGCGGTGGCGACTCCTGCAAAGGAAGAGGCGCCGTGTGGAGGGGGCTGTGCGGCTCCAGGAGGAACTCGGAGGGGTTCGGGCGGTGGCTCTGCAGTGAGGCAGCTGTATGGCCAGGAGCGAGAATCCAACAGCGCAGGCTCCCGAGCACAGGGCGCCAGGACACAGCCCAGGATTTGGCCTCTGCTGGGACAGACAGAGGCACGGAGGGCCCAGGATAGCAAGGACGCTCCTGCTCAGAGCTGAGCAGATCAGCGGCCCTGCCCAAGAGTCTCCAGGCCCTGCAGATGGACTGCTCCCGAGTTACTGCGGGGGCTGAATAGAGGTTTCCAGAGCTGACCGCTGCCACTGGGGTTGTTCCTCCTGGGGCCTCACGGGGTAAACTAACTGCACTGAGCCCTGCACCAGGCAGGAGACAGAGCAGCTCCTCAACGTGCTAACACCTGAAAATCAGCACAACAGGCCCCTCCCCCAGAAGACCAGCTAGACGGACAGGTCCAAGGGAGGTCAATGGACTTAAAGTATACAGAATCAGAAGATACTCCCCCATGTTTTTTTTTATTTCTGATTGTTTCCCCCACCCTCTTTCTCCACTTTTTCTTTTCTTTCTCTTTTTATTCTCTTTTTTCCTTCTTTCTTCCTTTATTCTTTTTCCTTTTTCTCTTTTCTTTCCTTCTTTCTCTCCTCTCTTTTTGTCCTTTTCCCAATTCAATTTGTTTTTGGCCACTCTGCACTCAGCAAAATGACTAGAAGGAAAACCTCACCTCAAAAGAAAGAATCAGAAACAGTCGTCTCTCCCACAGAGTTACAAAATCTGGATTACAATTCAATGTCAGAAAGCAAATTCAGAAGCACTACTATACAGCTACTGGTGGCTCTAGAAAAAAGCATAAAGGACTCAAGAGACTTCATGACTGCAGAATTTAGATCCAATCAGGCCGAAATTAAAAATCAATTGAATGAGATGCAATCCAAACTGGAAGTCCTAACGACGAGGGATAACGAGGTGGAAGAACGACTGAGTGACATAGAAGACAAGTTGATGGCAAAGAAGGAAACTGAGGAAAAAAGAGACAGACAATTAAAAGACAAGGAAGACAGATTAAGGGAAATAAACGACAGCCTGAGGAAGAAAAACCTACGTGTAATTGGGGTTCCCGAGGGTGCCAAAATGGACAGAGGGCCAGAATATGTATTTGAACAAATCCTAGCTGAAAACATTCCTAATCTGGGAAGGCAAACAGGCATTCAGATCCAGGAAATAAAGAGATCCCCCCTAAAATCAATAAAAACTGTCCAACACCTCGACATAAATCGTGAAGCTTGCAAATTCCAAAGATAAAGAGAAGATCCTTAAAACAGCAAGAGACAAGAAAATCCTGACCTTTATGGGGAGGAGCATTAGGGTAACAGCAGACCTCTCCACAGTGACCTGGCAGCCCAGAAAGGGCTGGCGGGATATATTCAGGGTCCTCCATGAGAAGAACATGCAACCAAGAATACTTTATCCAGCAAGGCTCTCATTCAAAATGGAAGGAGAGATAAAGAGCTTCCAAGACAGGCAGGAACTGAAAGAATATGTGACCTCCAAACCAGCTCTGCAAGAAATTTTAAGGGGGACTCTTAAAATTCCCCTTTAAGAAGTTCAGTGGAACAATCCACAAAACAAGAGCTGAAAAGATATCATGATGACACTAAACTCATATCTGTCGATAGTAACTCTGAACGTGAATGGGCTTAATGACCGCATCAAAAGGCGCAGGGTTTCAGACTGGATAAAAAAGCAGGACCCATCTATTTGCTGTCTACAAGAGACTCATATTAGACAGAAGGACACCTACAACCTGAAAATGAAATGTTGGAGAAAATTTACCATTCAAAGTGTCCTCAAAAGAGAGCAGGGGTAGCCATCCTTATATCAGATAAACTAAAATTTACCCAGAAGACTGTAGAGAGAGATGAAGAGGGACACTAAATCATACTTAAGGGATCTATCCAACAAGAGGACTTTACAATCCTCAATATATGCCCAGAATGTAGGAGCTGCCAAATATTTAAACCAATTAATAACCAAAGTGAAGAAATATGTAGAAAATAATACACTTAGACTTGGTGACTTCAATCTAGCTCTTTCTACCCTCGATAGGTCTCTAAGGACAACATTTCCAAAGAAAGAAGAGCTTTAAATGATACACTGGAGCAGATGAATTTCATAGAAATCTACAGAACTTTACATCCAGATTCAACTGAATACACATTCTTCTCAAGTGCACATGGAACTTCCTCCAGAATAGACCACATACTGGGTTACAAATAGGATCTGAACCAATACCAAGGGATTGGGATCGTCCCCTGCATATTCTCAGACCATAATGCATTGAAATTAGAACTAAATCACAACAAGAAGTTCGGAAGGACCTCATACATGTGGAGGTGAAGGATCATCCTGCTAAAAGACGAAAGGGTCAACCAGGAAATGAAGGAAGAATTAAAAAGATACATGGAAACTAATGAGAATGAACATACAACTGTTCAAAATCTTTGGGATGCAGCAAAAGCAGTCCTAAGGGGGAAATACATCACAATACAAGAATCCATTCAGAAACAGGAAACTACTCAAATACAAAAGCTAACCTTACACATAAAGGGGCTAGAGGAAGAAAAAGCAGATAGATCCTACACTCAACAGAAGAAGAGAGTTAATTAAAATTCGAGCAGAACTCAAGGAAATCGAGACCAGAAGAACTGTGGAACAGATCAACAGAACCAGGAGTTGGTTCCTTGAAAGAATTAATAAGATAGATAAACCATTAGCCAACCTTATTAAAAAGAAGAGAGAGAAGACTCAAATTAATAAAATCATGAATGAGAAAGGAGAGGTCACTACCAACACCAAGGAAATACAAACGATTTTAAAAACATATTATGAACAGCCATACGCCAATAAATTAGGCAATCTAGAAGAAATGGACGCATTCCTGGAAAGACACAAACTACCAAAACTGCAACAGGAAGAAATAGAAAACCTGAACAGACCAATAACCAGGGAGGACATTGAAGCAGTCATCCAAAACATCCCAAGATACAAAAGTCCAGGGCCAGATGGCTTCCCAGGGGAATTCTATCAAACGTTTAAAGAAGACACCATACCTATCCTACTAAAGCTGTTTGGAAAGATAGAAAGAGATGGAGTCCTTCCAAATTCGTTCTATGAAGCCAGCATCACCTTAATTCCAAAACCAGACAAAGACCCCACCAAAAAGGAGAATTATAGATCAATAGCCCTGATGAACATGGATGCAAAAATTCTCAACAAGATACTAGCCAATAGGATCCAACAGTACATTAAGATAATTATTCACCATGACCTAGTAGGATTTATCCCCGGGACACAAGGCTGGTTCAACATTCGTAAAACAATCAATGTGATTCATCACATCAGCAAAAGAAAAACCAAGAACCATGTGATCATCTCATTAGATACAGAGAAAGCATTTGACAAAATAGAGCATCCATTCCTGGTCAAAACACTTCAGAGCATAGGGATAGAGGGAACATTCCTCGACATCTTAAAAGCCATCTATGAAAAGCCCACTACAAATATCATTCTCAATGGGGCAGCACTGGGAGCCTTTCCCCTAAGATCAGGAACAATACACGGATGTCCACTCTCACCACGGCTATTCAACATAGTACTGGAAGTCCTGCCTCAGCAATCAGACAACAAAAAGAAATAAAGGCATTCAAATTGGCAAAGAAGTTAAACTCTCCCTCTTCGCCGATGACATGATACTCTACATAGAAAACCCAAAAGCCTCCACCCCAAGGTTGCTAGAACTCATACAGCAATTTAGTAGCATTCAAGGATACAAAATCAATGCCTGGAAATCAATGGCATTTCTATACACTAACAATGAGACTGAAGAAAGAGAAATTAAGGAGTCAATTTCATTTACAATTGCACCCAAATCATAAGATACCTAGGAATAAACCTAACCAAGGAGGTAAATGATCTATACCCTAAAAACTATAGAACACTTCTGAAAGAAATTGAGGAAGACACAAAGAGATGGAAAAATATTCCATGCTCATGGATTAGCAGAATTAACATTGTGAAAATGTCAATTATACCAAGGCAATGTTCACCTCTAATGCAAACCCTATCAAAATACCATGGACTTTCTTCAGAGAGTTAGAACTAATTATTTTAATATTTGTGTGTAATCAGGATCCCTGGGTGGCGCAGCCATTTGGCACCTGCTTTTGGCCCAGGACACGATCATGGAGACCTAGGATAGAATCCCATGTCAGGCTCCCAGTGCATGGAGCCTGCTTCTCCCTCTGACTGTGTCTCTGCCTCTCTCTCTCTGTGTGTGTGTTTGTGTGACTATCATAATAAAAAAAGACTTGTGTGGAATCAGAAAAGACACTGAATAGCGAGGCGAATTTTAAAAAAAGACAGCCATAAAAAAAAAAGACAGCCATATCTGGGGCTTCACAATGCCAGATTTCAGGGTGTTCGACAAAGCTGTGGTTCAAGACAGTGTGGTACTGGCACAAAAACAGACAAATGGATCAATGGAACAGAAGAGAGAACCCAGAAGTGGACCCTGAACTTTATGGTCAACTAATATTCAATAAAGGTGGAAAGACTATCGATTGGAAGAAAGACAGTCTCTTCAATAAGTGGTGCTGGGAAAATGGACATACACATGCAGAAGAATGAAATGAGACCACTTTCTTTCACCATACACAAAGATAATCGCAAAATGGATGAAAGATCTAAATGTGAGACAAGAGTCCATCAAAATCCTAGAGGAGAACACAGGCAACATGTTTTTTGAACTTGGCCACAGTAACTTCTTGGAGATACATCCACAAAGGCAAAATAAACAAAAGCAAAAATGAACTGTTGTGATTTCATCAAGATAAGAAGCTTTTGCATAGCAAAGGATACAGTCAACAGAACTAAAAGACAACCTAAAGAATGGAGAAGATATTTGCAAATGACATATCAGATAAAGGGCTAGTTTCAAAGATCGATAAAGAACTTCTTAAAATCAACAACAAAGAGACAAAGAATCCAATCATGAAATGGGCAAAAGACATGAAGAGAAATCTCACAGAGGAAGACATTGACATGGCCAACATGAACATGAAAAAGTGCTCTGCATCACTTGCCATTAGGGAAATACAAATCAAAACCACAATGAGAACCAACTCACACCACTGAATGGGGATAATTAACAATACAAGAAAAAACAAATGTTGGAGAGGATGCGCAGAAAAGGGAAGACTCTTACACTTTTGATGGGAATGGGAACTGGTGCAACCACTCTGGAAAACTGTGTGGAGGTTCCTCAAAGAGTTAAAAATAGACCTGCCCTACGACCCAGCAATTGCACTGTTGGGGATTTACCTCAAAGATTCAGATGCAATGAAACGCGGGGACACCTGCACCCCGATGTTTATAGCAGCAATGTCCAGAATAGCCAAAATGTGGAAGGAGGCTGGGAGTCCTTTGAAAGATGAATGGATAAGGAACATGTGGTTTATGTATACAATGGAATATTACTGAGCCATTAGAAACGACAAATACCCACCATTTGCTTCAACGTGGATGGAACTGGAGGGTATTACGCTGAGAGAAGTCAATCAGAGAAGGACAAACATATGTTCTCATTCAATTGGTTAATATAAATAATAGTGAAAGGGAATATAAGGGAATGGAGAAGAAATGTGTGGGAAATATCAGAAAGGGAGACAGAACATAAAGACTCCTAACTCTGAGAAATGAACTAGGGGTGCTGGGAGGGGAGGCGGGCAGGGGGTGTGGGTGAATGGGTAATGGGCACTGAGGGGGGCACTTGCCTAGATGAGCATGGGTGTTACTCTGCTTTTTGGTAAATTGAACACCAATAAAAAATAATTTTTTTTAAAAAAAAGTCCAAACAACTAAATATTTATGCTGCCAACATGGGAGTACCGAAATATAGAAACCAATTAACAACAAACGTAAAGGAACTCACTGATAATGATACAATGACAGGGGATTTTAACACCCACATATGGCAATGGACAGACCGTCTATGCAGAAAATCAACAGGGGAACAACAGCCTTGACACACTGGACCACAGGGACTCAACAGATATAGTCTCAACATTTCATCCTAAAGCAGAATACACATTCCTTTCAAGTGCACATGGGACATTCTCCAGAACAGATCATATCATGGCCCAGAAATCAGTCCTCAACAGGTACAACAGGTACAAGAAGGTTGGTATCACATCATATACATTTTTGGACAATGAGGCTATGAAACTCGAAGTCGACAGTAAGAACAAATTTGGACAGACCAAAAATACGTGGAGATTATGAACATCCTACTAGAGAATGAATGGAGCAACCAGGAAATTAAAGAGGCAATTTAAAACAAATGAAAATGAAAACATGTTTCTCCAAACCTCTGGGATGTAGCAAAGGCAGTCCTAAGAGGGAAGTACATAGCAATACAGGCCTACCTCAAGAAACAAGAAGTCTCCAATACACAACCTAACCCCACACCTAAAGGAGCTGGTAAAGGAATAGCAAACAAAGCCTAAAGACTACAGAAGAAGGGAAAAAATAAAGATGAGAGCAGAAATAAACAATACAGAAACAACAAAACAGTAGAATGGAATAGCGAAACTAAGATCTGGTTCTTCAAAATAATTAATAAAATGGATCAAGCCCTAGCCAGCCTTATCAACGAGAAAAGAGAAAACCTAAATAAATAAAATCACAAGTGAGAGAAGAGAGATCTCAATCAACACCAGAAAAATAAGACAATTATAAGCGAATACTATGCAACATTATACGCTAACAAACTGGGAGAACTGGAAGAAATGGACAAATCCCCAGAAATGTGCAAACGAGCAAAAGTGAAATAGGAAGAAATATAAAATATAAACAGACCCATTACTAGCAAAGGAATTGAATCAGCAAGGCACCTGGGTGCCTCAGTGTTTCAGCATGTGCTTTGGCTCAGGTCATGATCCCGGGGTCCTGGGGAATCAAGTCACACATCAGGCTCCCCGCATGGAGCCTCATTTTCCCTCTGCCTATACCTCTGCCTCTCTGTGTCTCTCATGAATACATAAATAAAATATTTAAAAAAGACAAAAAGACAAAAAGATGAGAAAGGACCCAAATAAAATCACAAATGAGAAAAGAGAAATAACAACCAACACTAGAGAAATAGAAACGATAATAAGAGAATATGATGAAAAATTATATGCCAAGAACCGAGAACCTGGAAGAAATAGATCAATTCCTAGAAATATATAACATAGCAAAATTGAAAAAGGAAGAAACAAGAAACTTGAACAGACAGATAACCAGCAGAGAAATTGAATCAGCAATAAGGGATCTCCCAACAGGAGATGCTTAGATCAAAAGAACAGAATGGAAAGCCAAAACAAGATAAAAACATGTAACTCTATGACCATTAATGGACAACAAGGCAGGAAGGAATATCCAATGGCACAAAGACAGTCTCTTCAAGAAACCATAAAACTGACCCCAGGATAAGAACAAATGGTGTTGGGAAAACCAGGCAGCCACATGCAGAAGAATGAAACTGGACCACTTTCTTACACCATATATATAAAAAATAAATTCAAAATGGATGAAAGACCTAAATGTGAGACCTGAAACCATACAAAGAAGAAAAGATAGGCAGCAACGTCGTTGACATTGGCCATTGGATCATCTTTCTAGATATGCCTCTGAGGTGAGGGAAACAAAAGCAAAAATACTATTGGGACTTCATCAAATTGAAAAGCTTCTGCAAAGTGAAAGAAACAACCAAAGCTAAAAGGTAACATACAGGAGGAGGGGCAAGATGGCGGAAGAGAAGGGTTCCCAAGTCACCTGTCCCCACCAAATTACCTAGATAACCTTCAAATCATCCTGAAAATCTAGGAATTTGACCTGAGATTTAAAGATATACCAGCTGGAATGCTACAGTGAGAAAAGTTTGTGCTTCTATGAAGGTAGGAAGATGGGAAAAAGAAATAAACAAAAGACATCTAAGGGGGAGAGGCCACCGAGGAGCTGGGCTAAGGCCAGGGCAAGTGTCCCCCGGTCAGGAGAGCTCTGTCCCAGAGAATCAGGAGCTGCACCAATCTTCCAGGGTGGAATGGCGCTCGCAACAATTCAGAGCAGGACCCCAGGAGGGTGGGGAACCCTTAGGGTCCATGGAACACTAACAGACACCTGCAATCCTAGGAGAGTGCACCGAGCTCCCTAAGGGCTGCAGGGCACATGCATTGACCCAGGAGCAGCTCTGAGGGGCTCGGGTGGCGGCTCTGTGCGGAGGGGGCTCTGGGTCCCTGGGAGGAGCTAGGTGGCAGCACCTAGGGCAAAGGAAGAGGCTCCGTGTGGAGGGGGCTGCGCGGCTCCTGGAGCAGCTCAGAGGGGCTAGGACGGTGGCTCTGTGGAGAAATGGCTGCACGGCGGGGAGTGAGAATCCAACAGCGCTGGCCCCGGAGCACAGGGCGCCGAGATACAGCCCAGGATTCGGCCTCCCCCGGTACAGGCAGAGGCCCGGAGGGCCCAGAACAGCAAGGACGCTCCTGCCAAGAGCTCAGCAGACCAGCATCCCCACCCCGGAGCCTCCAGGCCCTTCAGATGGATTTCTCCGGAGTTACTGCAGGGCTGAATACCGGTTTTCAGACCTGGCCACTGCCACTGGGGTCGTTCCTCCTTGGGCTTCACGGGGTAAACAACCTCCAAAGAGCGCTTCACCAGGCAGGGGGAGAGGAGCTCCCCCAAAGGCTAACACCTGAAAATCAGCATAACAGGCCCCTCCCCCAGAAGACCAGCTAGACGTACAACTTCCAGGGGAAGTCAAGGGACTTAAAGTATACAGAATCAGAAGACACTCCCCCATGTTTTTTTTTTATTTCTGATTGCTTCCCCCACCCTTTTTCTCCCCTTATCTTTCTATAATTTCTCCTTTTATTCTTTTTTGCTTTTTTTCTTCCTTTTTACTTTTTTCTTTTTCTCTTCTCTTTCCTTCTTTCTCTCCTCTCTTTTTCTCTTAAGCCCAATACAACTTGTTTTTGGCCACTGCACTGAGCAAAATGACTAGAAGGAAATGCTCACCTCAAAAGAAAGAAACAGTCTTCTCTCCCACAGAGTTACAAATCAGGATTACAATTCAATGTCAGAAAACCAATTCAGAAGCACTACTATACAGCTACTGGTGGCTCTAGGAAAAAGCATAAAGGACTCAAGAGACTTCATGACTGCAGAATTTTGATCCAATCAGGCCGAAATTAAAAATCAATTGAATGAGATGCAATCCAAACTAGAAGTCCTAATGAAGAGGGATAACGAGGTGGAAGAACGACTGAGTGACATAGAAGACAAGTTGATGGCAAAGAGAGAAACTGAGGAAAAAAGAGACAGACAATTAAAAGACCAGGAAGACAGATTAAGGGAAATAAACGACAGCCTGAGGAAGAAAAACCTATGTGTAAATGGGTTTCCTGAGGGCGCTGAAAGGGACAGCGGGCTGGAATGTGTATTTGAACAAATCATACCTGAAAACTTTCCTAATCTGGGGAGGGAAACAGGCATTCAGATCCAGGAAATAGAGAGATCCCCCCTAAAATCAATAAAAACCACCCAACACCTCGACATTTAATAGTGAAGCTTGCAAAATCCAAGGATAAAGAGAAGATCCTTAAAGCAGCAAGAGACAAGAAAATCCTGACCTTTATGGGGAGGAGCATTAGGGTATCAGGAGATGTCTCCAAAGCGACCTGGCAGGCCAGAAAGGGCTGGCAGGATATATTCAGGGTCCTCCATGAGAAGAACATGCAACCAAGAATACTTTATCCAGCAAGGATCTCATTCAAAATGGAAGGAGAGATAAAGAGTTTCCAAGACAGGCAGGAACTGAAAGAATATGTGACCTCCAAACCAGCTCTGCAAGAAATTTTAAGGGGGACTCTTAAAATTCTCCTTTAAGAAGAAGCTCAGTGGAACAATCCACAAAAACAAGGACTGAATAGATATCATGATGACACTAAACTCATATCTGCCGATAGTAACTCTGAACGTGAATGGGCTTAATGACCCCTTCAAAGGCGCAGGGTTTCAGACTGGATAAAAAAGTAGGACCCAACTATTTGCTGTCTACAAGAGACTCATATTAGACAGAAGGACACCTACAATCTGAAAATAATGTGTTGGAGAACCATTTACCATTCAAATGGTCCTCAAAAGAGAGCAGGGTTAGCCATCCTTATATCAGGTAAACTAAAATTTACCCCGAAGACTGTAGTGAGAGATCAAGATGGACACGAAATCATACTTAAGGATCTATCCAACAAGAGGACTTACCAATCCTCAATATATATGCCCCGAATGTGGGAGCTGCCAAATATTTAAACCAAATAATAACGAAAGTGAAGAAATATTTAGATAATTATTATCTTATACTTGGTGACTACAATCTAGGTCTTTCTACCCTCGATAAGTCTTCTAAGCACAACATCTCCAAAGAAACGAGATCTTTAAATGATACACTGGAGCAAATAGATTTCACAGATATCTACAGAACTTTACATCCAAACTGAATTGAATAAACATCCTTCTCAAGTGCACATGGAACTTTCTCCAGAATAGACCACATACTGGGTCACAAATCGCATCTGAACCGATACCAAAAGATTCAGATCGTCCCCTGCATATTCTCAGACCATAATGCCTTAAAATTAGAACTAAATCACAACAAGAAGTGTGGAAGGACTTCACACACTGGAGGTTAAGGACCATCCTGCTAAAAGATGAAAGGGTCAACCAGGAAATTGAGGAAGAATTAAAAAGATTCATGGAAACTAATGAGAATGAAGACACAAACGTTCAAAATCTTTGGCATGCAGCAAAAGCAGTCCTAAAGAGGAAATACATCACAAAACAAGCATCCATTCAAAAACTGGAAAGAACTCAAATACCAAAGCTCACCTTACTCATAAAGGAGCTAGAGAAAAAAACAGCAGCTAGATCCTACACCCAACAGAATAAGAGAGTTAATGAAAATTTGAGCAGACCTCAAGGAAATTGAGACCACAAGAAATGTGGAACAGATCAACAAAACCAGGAGTTGGTACTTTGAAAGAATTAATAACATACATAAACCATTAGCCAGTCTTATTAAAAAGAATAGAGAGAAGACTCAAATTAATAAAATGATGAATGAGAAAGGAGAGATCACTACCAACACCAAGGAAATACAATCGATTTTAAAAACATATTATGAACAGCCATACGCCAATAAATTAGGAAATCTAGAAGAAATGGACGCATTCCTGGAAAGCCCCAAACAACCAAAACTGGAACAGGAAGAAATAGAAAACCTAAACAGGCCAATACCCAGGAAGGAAATTGAAGCAGTCATCAAAAACCTCTCAAGACACAAAAGTCCAGGGCCAGATGGCTTCCCAGGGGTATTCTATCAAATGTTTAAAGAAGAAACCATACCTATCCTACTAAAGCTGTTTGGAAAGATAGAAAGAGATGGAGTCCTTCCAAATTCATTCTATGAAGCCAGCATCACCTTAATTCCAAAACCAGACAAAGACCCCACCAAAAAGGAGAATTACAGACCAATATCCCTGATGAACATGGATGCAAAAATTCTCGACAAGATCCTAGCCAATAGGATCCAACAATACATTAAGAAAATTATTCACCATGACAAAGTAGGATTTACCCCGGGACACAAGGCTGGTTCAACACTCGTAAAACAATCAATGTGATTCATCATATCAGCAAGAGAAAAACAAAGAACCATATGATCATCTCATTAGATGCAGAGAAAGCATGTGACAAATTAGAGCATCCATTCCTGATCAAAACACTTCAGAGCGTAGGGTAGAGGGAACAATCCTCGACATCTTAAAAGCCATCTAGGAAAAGCCCACTACAAATATCATTCTCAATGGGGCAGCACTGGGAGCCTTTCCCCTAAGATCAGGAACAAGACAGGGATGTCTACTCTCACCACTGCTATTCAACGTAGTATTGGAAGTCCTAGCCTCAGCAATCAGACAACAAAAAGACATTAAAGGCATTCAAATTGGCAAAGTAGAAGTCAAACTCTCCCTCTTCGCCGATGACATGATACTCTACCTAGAAAGCCCGAAGCCCTCCCCCGCAAGATTGCTATAACTCATAGCAATTTGGTAGCGTTGCAGGATACAAAAATCACTGCCCAGAAATCAATGGCATTTCTATACACTAACAATGAGACTGAAGAAAGAGAAATTAAGGGGTCAATCTCATTTACAATTGCACCCAAACCATAAGATACCTAGGAATATACCTAACCAAGGAGGTAAATGATCTATACCCTAAAAACTACAGAAAACTTCTGAAAGAAATTGAGGAAGACACAAAGAGATGGAAAAATATTCCATGCTCATGGATTGGCAGAATTAATATTGTGAAAATATCAATGTTACCCAGGGAATGTACACTTTTAATGCAATCTCTATCAAAATACCATGGACTTTCTTCAGAGAGTTAGAACAAATTATTTTAAGATTTCTGTGGAATCAGAAAAGACCCCGAATAGTCAGTGGGATTTTATTTTATTTTTTTTAAGATTTATTTATTTATGATAGACATAGAGAGAGAGAGGCAGAGACACAGGAGGAGGGAGAAGCAGGCTCCATGCAGGAGCCTGATGTGGGACGCGATCCCAGGTCTCCAGGATCACACCCTGGGCTGCAGGCAGCACTAAACTGATGCGCCACTGGGGCTGCCCAGTCAGTGGGATTTTAAAAAAGAAAACCATATCTGGGGGCATCACAATGCCAGATTTCAGGATGTACTACAAAGCTGTGGTCATCAAGACAGTGTGGTACTGGCACAAAAACACACATAGATCAATGGAACAGAATAGAGAACCCAGAAGTAGACCTTGAACTTTATGGTCAACTAATATTCGATAAAGGAGGAAAGAATATCCATTGGAAGAAAGACAGTCTCTTCAATAGATGGTGCTTGGAAAATTGGACATCCACCTTCAGAAGAATGAAACTAGACCACTCTCTTTCACCATAAACAAAGATAAACTCAAAATGGATGAAAGATCTAAATGTGAGACAAGAGTCCATCAAAATCCTAGAGGAGAACACAGGCAACACCCTGTTTGAACTTGGCCACAGCAAGTTTATGCAAGGTACATCCATGAAGGCAAAAGAAACAAAAGCAAAAATGAACTATTGTGACTTCATCAAGATAAGAAACTTTTGCACAGCAAAGGATACAGTCACCAAAACTAAAAACAACCTTCAGCATGGGAGAAGATATATGCAAAAGACGTATCAGATAAAGGGCTAGTTTCCAAGATCGATAAAGAACTTCTTAAAATCAACACCAAAGAGACATACAATCCAATCATGAAATGGGCAAAAGACATGAAGAGAAATCTCACAGAGGAAGACATTGACATGGCCAACATGCACATGAAAAAATGCTCTGCATCACTTGCCATTAGGGAAATACAAATCAAAACCACAATGAGATACCAACTCACACCAGTGAGAATGGAGAAAAGTAACAAGGCAGGAAACCGCAAATGTTGGAGAGGATGTGGAGAAAAGGGAACCCTCTTACACTGTTGGTGGGAATGTGAACTGGTGCAACCACTCTGGAAAACTGTGTGGAGGTTCCTCAAAGAGTTAAAAACAGACCTGCCCTACGACCCAGCAATTGCAGTGTTGGGGATTTATCCCAAATATTCAGATGCAATTCAACGCTGGGACACCTGCACCCCGAAGTTCATAGCAGAATGTCCACAATAGCCAAACTGCGGATGGAGCCATGGTGTCCATCGAAAGATGAATGGATAAAGAAGATGTGGTTTATGTATACAATGGAATATTACTCAGCCATTAGAAACGACAAATACCCACCATTTGCTTCAAAGTGGATGGAACTGGAGAGTAGTATGCTGAGTGCAGTAAGTCAATCGGAGAAGGACAAACTGTATGTTCTCATTCATTTGGGGAATATAAATAATAGTGAAAGGGAATATAAGGCAATGGAGAAGAAACGTGTGGGAAATATCAGAAAGGGAGACAGATCATAAAGACTCCTACCTCTGGGAAATGAACTAGGGGTGCTGGAAGGGGAGGAGGGTGGGTGGTGGGGGTCAATGTGTGACGGGCACTGAGGGGGTCACTTGAGGGGATGAGCACTGGGTGTTATTCTGTATGTTGGTCAATTGAACACCAATAAAACATAAATTTGGGATCCCTGGGTGACGCAGTGGTTTGGTGCCTACCTTTGGCCCAGGGCGCGATCCTGGAGACCCGGGATCGAGTCCCACATTGGGCTCTCAGTGCATGGAGCCCGCTTCTCCCTCTCCCTCTGTCTGTGTCTCTGCCTCTCTCTCTCTCTCTCTCACCGTGTGCCTATCATAAGTAAATAAAAATAAATAAAAATAAATAAAAATTTATTTTAAAAAAAGACCAAACAACTAAAT
This sequence comes from Canis aureus, assembly GCF_053574225.1. Taxonomy (NCBI): domain Eukaryota; kingdom Metazoa; phylum Chordata; class Mammalia; order Carnivora; family Canidae; genus Canis; species Canis aureus. The sequence goes on from NC_135617.1 coordinate 73,577,855, forward strand.
ATTTATGCTGCCAACATGGGAGTACCGAAATATAGTAACCAATTAACAACAAACGTACAGGAACACACTGATAATAATACAATGATAGGGGATTTTAACACCCACTTATGTCATGGACCGATCGTCTATGCAGAAAACCAACAGGGGAACAACAGTCTTGACACACTGGACCACAGGGACTCAACAGATATAGTCTGAACATTTATTCCTAAAGCAGAATACACATTCCTTTCAAGTGCACATGGGACATTCTCCAGAACAGATCATATCATGGCCCACAAATCAGCCCTCAACAGGTACAACAGGTACAAGAAGGTTGGTATTACACCATATACATTTTTGGACAATGAGGCTATGAAACTCGAAGTCGACAGTAAGAACAAATTTGGACAGACCAAAAATACGTGGAGATTATGAACATCCTACTAGAGAATGAATGGAGCAACCAGGAAATTAAAGAGGCAATTTAAAACAAATGAAAATGAAAACATGTTTCTCCAAACCTCTGGGATGTAGCAAAGGCAGTCCTAAGAGGGAAGTACATAGCAATACAGGCCTACCTCAAGAAACAAGAAGTCTCCAATACACAACCTAACCCCACACCTAAAGGAGCTGGTAAAGGAATAGCAAACAAAGCCTAAAGCCTACAGAAGAAGGGACAAAATAAAGGTAGGGCAGAAATAAACAATAGAGAAACAACAAAACAGTAGAATGGAATAGTGAAACTAAGATCTGGTTCTTCAAAATAATTAATAAAATGGATCAAGCCCTAGCCAGCCTTATCAACGAGAAAAGAGAAAACCTAAATAAATAAAATCACAAATGAGAGAAGAGAGATCTCAATTAACACCAGAAAAATAAGACAATTATAAGGGAATACTATGCAAGATTATACGCTAACAAACTGGGAGAACTGGAAGAAATGGACAAATTCCTAGAAATGTGTAAACGAGCAAAAGTGAAATAGGAAGAAATATAAAATATGAACAGACCCATAACTAGCAAAGGAATTGAATCAGCAAGGAACCTGGGTGCCTCAGTGGTTGAGCATGTGCTTTGGCTCAGGTCATGATCCCGGGGTCCTGGGGGAGCACGTCCCACATCAGGCTCCCCGCATGGAGCCTCATTTTCCCTCTGCCTATACCTCTGCCTCTCTGTGTCTCTCATGAATACATAAAGGTGCAGCCACTGTGGAAAACAGTCTGGAGGGTCCTCGAGAAGTTAAAAATAGGGGATCCCTGGGTGGCGCAGCCGTTTGGCACCTCCCTTTGGCCCAGGGCGTGATCCTGGAGACCCAGGATTGAATCCAACCTCGGACTCCCGGTACATGTAGCCTGCATCTCCCTCTGCCTGTGTCTTTGCCTCTCTCTCTGTGACTATCATAAAAAAACTTAAAAAAAAGAAGTTAAAAATAGAGCTACCCTACGATACCAAAATTGCACAGCTAGGTATTTACCATGAGGATACAAAAGTAGTTTAGTAGATTTGAAGAGGAACACACAGCCTAGTGTTGGTACAGCGTTATCAACAACAGCGAAACTGTCTATACAGCCCAGATATCCATCGACAGATGAATGGGCAGAGACGATGTGGTAAATATACACACTGCGACATCACTCGGTCATCAGAAGGGATGAAAGGAAGCCATTTACAATGACGTGGGAGAAGTGGAAGGGACCTATGCTAAATGAACTCAGTCAGAGAAAGACAGATACCAAATACCATACAATTGCATTCACATGTGAATTTTAAGAAACCAAACAAACTGGCAAAGGGGCCAAGGGAGGGATGAGAGATGCAAACCAAGAAACACATTTTAACCACAGTGAATAAACTAATAAATACCAGAGGAAGGAGGGGGGGATGGGGAATCAGGGGATGGGGATAGTGGAGGTCACCTCTGACCAGAACCAGGGTTGGATTCAAGGGTTGAATCACTATGTGTAAACCTGAAACTACATCATATTGTGTCTATAAAGAGGAATTCAAATAAATCTTTAAAATAATAATTGGTAGTATAGAGGAAACATGTGCGCACAAGAGATAAAGTCAGAAAGACAACTGAAAATCCAAACAAAGAGTCTTTAGAGCCACAAATCCCTTCCTTAGCTCAGCTCAGGAGAATCCTGCCATGCCTATTATCACCCCAGCAGAAGCATGGATTTTGATTCTCTGGGGAGACCACTGACTTGGTGGAGTCAGGCTATCTTTGAACCCAAAACCTAAATAGAGTGCATAAAACTACACTGCCCAAGATACTAGGAGTCCCAGTGCAGGCACATGCCAAGACAAAAACTCTAACCATACACAGACATAAGCCTAACCCTCCACTTAAGTCTAATGTTGACATAACCCTTCAACAAGAACTATCACTAATCAAAAACCAAACACAAACCCCAAGACCGAAACACACTCACTGAACCTTCCTGCCAACCCTCACCCTAACTCCTAAACCTATTCTAAACCCTTAACCCTGACCCTTACCTTAAATCTAACCCTAACCCTAACCTCTAACCCTAACCTTATCTTAATGTACTCAAATCCTATTCCTAACCTTAACCTGTATCCTAACCCTAACCCTCTAATACTAATCCTATCTCATATCCCAAAGTGTACCCTAACCCTACCCTAAAAGAAATCCCTAACCCACTGCCTAACCCTCTGTTACTCTTTTCCAAAACCGTGCCCTGACCCTGACCTAACCCTAACCATAACCCCTAATCAAACACTAACCCTAACCCTAGCCCTAACCCCTATCCTAAAACTAACCCTCGCCCTAACCCTCAACCTAACCCTAACTTTAACTCTAAACCCTAAACCTAACCCCTAACCCTAACTCACACCCTAACCCCTAACCCCAACTGCAAACCTAGCCTAAACCTAACTCTAACCATAACCCAAACCCCAACTCATAACCTCCTGCCCTAATCCCTAAAGTCTAAACCCTAACCCTAACTCTAACTCCTGTCCCTAATCCAAACCCCGATCCTAACTCCTAACAACTGAACAACTCCTTATCCCTCACCCAAACCTTTAATCTGTAACCATAAGCATAATCACTAACCCCTAACATCTAACCTAAGACTAACCACCAACTGCCTCCCCTCCCCTGTCTTACCATTCATTCTTCCCATTCACTTACCCAGGGTTCTGAGGAGTCCCTTCTGACATGAAAGTGGCCCCCATTGGCGCCTCCAGAGTCCTCCAGGGGGTCCTGAGGAAGCCGGGCTCCTGTGAGTGGGGACGTGGCCCCACGTGTTCCTGAGTCATAGTCAGTGGGTCCTGAGGACCCGGGTCTCCTGTCAACCTGGATTATGCCTCACATACTCTGGAAGCCTCACAGCAGGTTCTCAGGATGCTGGAGGCTCCTGTCAGCCTGGACATGGACCCACGTCCCCCAGAAAACTCACAGTGGGTCCTGAGGAGGCTGTGGGTTCCTGTCAGCCTAGACGCAGCCTCATGTGTCCCGAAGCCAAAGTGCAGGTCCTGAGGAGGACATGGCCCCACATTTTCCTCTGCCTCACCATAAGACTTGAGGAGCCTGGGAGCTCCTGTCAGCACGGACGTGGTCCCAAATCATCCCGATCCTTCACAGTGCGTCCTGAGGAGGCTGGAGACTCCTGTCAGTGTGGATTCAGCATCTACATCTTCCTTAGGCCTCACCACAGGCTCTGACAAGGCTGGGGTCTTCTGTCTGCATGGACGCATCCCCATATTTACTGAAGACTACACCGGGTGTTCTGAGGACATCAGCATCTGTTGTGTGGACGTGGCCCCACCTCCTCCCAAAGCGACACCACAGGTTCTGAATGGCTGGGGCTCCTGTCACTGTGGATGCTGCCCCCAGCTTCCAGAAGCCTCAACTTATGTCCTGAGGAGCCAGTTAGCTCCTGCCAGAGTGGACACAGCGCCACATCTTTCAGAAGCCTCCAGGCATGTCCTCAGGTGGCCCAGGGGCTCCTGTCAGCGTGGATCAGGCCCACATCTTACTGAAGTCTCCCCGCAGGTCCTGAGGCAGCCCAGGGGCTCCTGTCAGGGTGGGTGCGGGCCCACAATTTCCTGAAGCCTCCCCGCATGGCCGGAAGCGGCCCAGGGTCTCTTGTCAGGGTGGATGTTGGTCCACATCTTCCTGAAGCCTCACCGTGTGTCCTGAAGAGACTGAGGCTCCTGTCATCATGAACGCTGCCCAATATCCCCCTGAAGACTCCCCACAGGCTCTGAGGAGGCTGTGGCTCATCCACGTGGACGTGTCCCCACGTCTTCCTCAGGCCTCCCCAGCACAGGCTGGCTCCTGTTAGTGCAGGCAAAGGAGGCCTACTGTGCATGCATGGCCCCTGGGCGGTGCCTGGGCTCGGGCACCCACTGCGGGATGCTCAGTCACTACAGGAGGCTGTGCAGGAGGCAGCGTGCCCGTCTCTGGGCCCACCTCTGCCTCCTTCCAGGCTCTAGCTGTCGCCTGTTATCTTCAGAAACATCTGCCTGAAAAGGAGCCCAACACCCGGCTTCCCCAAAAATACTTAAGGAGAAAGAATTGGAGCCCAAAGGACGCGAAATGAAATGTGGACCAGACTTTTACCACGTCCTGTAAAACTCACTCAACCCTCTTCCACTGTGGGCGGGACCGTGGGCTGCTGCAGGCACCCTGGAAACAGTGTGGAGGCTCCTCAGGAAGTTGCAAATAGAGCTGCCCTGTGACCAGCAGGTGTACGGCCTGGAGCTCACTCCGAAGATACAGATGCAGTGAGACGTGGGACAACTGCACACCAATGTCCACAGCAGCGGGGTCCACATTGCCACACTGTGGGAGGAGACTCGGTGCCCTGTGGCAGATGAGGGATAAAGAGGATGGTAGATAGATCATGGTCATAGAGAGAGGAATGGTACTCAGCTATCAAAGAGAAGGAAATCTTGCCATTTGCAATGTCATGCATAGAACTAGAAGGATCATCCTAAGTGAAATAGGTCATTCGGAAAACAGAATGACCCTGTGGTGTCATTCATAGGTGGAATTAAAGAAGCAAAGCAGAACATCTGTGAAGGGAAGGAAAAACAAATAAGATGAAAACAGATGCAGGAAATACAGACTCTTAATTATAGGAAACAAACTGAGTGTTGCTGCAAGGGAGGGGACGGGGGAGGGGGAGGGGATAACAGGGGACCGGCATGAAGGAGGGCACGTGATGTCACGACCACTGCGGTTATCTCCAACTGGTGAATCCCTGAATTCTTCCTCTGAAAGTATAATACACTATACGTTAATTAATTTGGTTTAAATTAAATTAATTTTAAAAAATCAGTTGTATCAGAGCACGTTTCCTTCTGGACACTCTGTTCTGCTCCTTCAGCTTATGCTGGGACCAACCCTCGTGGGTCTGGTTTGTTTAAGTAGGCATCAGGCCTCATCCATGGACCAGCCCAGGGTTAGAACTCACGACCCCGTGATCAGGACCAGAGGTGAGGTCAGGAGCCGGATGCTTAACTTACAGAGCCAGGTGGGATCCCGAGGACAACACTGCTTTATCCTGTGTCTCTGTGACATCGTTTGAAATAGGAAAGTGCTGCGTCCCACTCTGTCCTGCTTCTCCAATACTGATTTGCTGTCCGGGGTCATTTGTGGGGGCGGATGGATGTCACAGGGTTTTTTTTTTTTCCTATTTATAGGATCTGCCACCATGATTTGACAGGAATGACTTTGAAATTGAGGATGGCTTCAGGAACTGTGGACATTTTCACAAGATGAGGCTCCCAACCCACAAGCCCAGGACGGCCTCCCAGAGCCTGGTATGGCTCAGTGCACAAGTCTTGTGCTCCTTTGGTTCAGTCTCATTATTTATTCTCTGTGATGCTCCTGAGAAGGGAGTCATGTCCGTCATTTCCTTCCTGAGTGCTCATTGTCAGGACACAGCAAGCCCAACAGTAGAATAAAAACTGAGCCCAGGCCAAGGGTAGGAAGGCCCTATTAGAACAGCTCTCAATGCCCTTGAAGGCCCCATATCAAAATGTAAACAGAACTTTAGTAATTGATCCACCCTTCGGGAGTTCCCCGAGACCAGCTCTTAAAACTAAGCTAAAACCCACCTGGGGGTCCAAGTCCCTGCTCCACTGTGTCGGGTATACTTGGACACAAGCTCAAGCTTGTAAATAAACCCTCGTGTGTTTGCATCAGTGTCGGCTTCTCGATGGTTTCTCGGATTCGCAATCTTGGGCTCAACAGTCTAAGATTAAAAAAAAACAAAAGAAGCTCGGACACATGTCGAGTGAATGCAGGGTTCTGAGAGAAGAGGCGGAGACCCGGGGGCTTGGGGGCTCTTCTGTGGAGGCCCCAGCAGACTGGGGGGCGGGATGCTCAGCCCCAGAGCCAGAGGACCCAGCGTCCCCACCAGCATCCCACCCATCAGGGCCGGGTCTCAGGGAGCAGCACAGCGCTGCCCGCTGGAGCCCAGAGATGCTGATGCCCACCATGCCTCTGCCCCCGCAGGTGCAACTCCCAGGGAGATGTGCACCTGACAATCAACACCACAGCCCATCCGCACACCCACACAGACCATTCGCTGTCACCAAGTTGTCGGACCACAGAGGCTGCAGAGCTTCAGCTCTGCCTGGAAAGTAGGGTCTAGATTCCTTTGTACTTTGTGCTCTATTTTCAATCATTTTCTTTGACTTTTTTATTAATTGCCTTATTTTAATTTTTATGTATGTACCTTAGATATTTCTAATTTTTACTTTCATGGTACTTCATTGTGTTTTTTTTAAATTTTTTTCAATTTATTTATGATAGTCACAAACAGAGAGAAAAAGAGAGAGAGAGAGAGAGAGAGAGAGAGGCAGAGACACAGGCAGAGGGAGAAGCAGGCTCCATGCACTGGGAGCCCAAAGTGGGATTCGATCCAGAGTCTACAGGATCATGCCATGGGCCAAAGTCAGGCGCTAAACCACTGCGCCACCCACGGACCACCTTAATTGTTTCTATTTTGGGATTTAGAATCTTTTAACAAGCAGGCCAAAATAATCTATTGTTTTTTTTGTGGGGGGGGAGGGCAGTTGTTATTGTTTTTCTTGTTTTTTCTTTTTCTTCCTTCTTTCTTTTCTGGAAGAAATAATGAGATGGAGAAATTCACCTCCATAAAATAACATGAGGTTCTACTCACAGCCAGGAAGTTCATCAATACACATATATGATGTCTAACTACAGTTTAAAACAATGGTTATAAAGATAGCATCTGGGCTGGAAAAATAGCACAGAAGAAAACTAGAGAATCCCTTCCTGTAGAAATAAAACAACTAAAATCTAGTCAGGCCAATGTTAAAAATGCTATAACTGAGATGCAGTTCCAAGTGGAAGCCTTAAAAACAAGAAAGGTTCTGGACCACAGACACTGAAGTAGGGAAGTCAGTCACTTATTAAAACAGTAACATTCATACCATAGGAGACTCAGAAGATGAAGAGAGAGAAAAGGTGGGCCTTGCTCAGACATTAGAAACGACAAATAACCACCATTTGCTTCAACGTGGATGTAACTGGAAGGTATTATGCTGAGTGAAGTAAGTCAATCAGAGAAGGACAAACATCGTATGTTCTCATTCATTTGGGGAATATAGATAATAGTGAAAGGGAATATAAGGGAACGGAGAAGAAATGTGTGGGAAATATCAGAAAGGGAGACAGAACATAAAGACTCCTAACTTAGGGAAACGAACTAAGGGTGATGGAAGGGGAGGAGGGCGGGCGGTGGGGTGAATGTGTGATGGGCACTGAGGGGGGCACTTGACGGGATGAGCACTGGGTGTTTTTCTGTAGGTTGGCAAATTGAACACCAATTCAAGAATAAAATTATTATAAAAAACAAGAAGAAAGAAAGAAAGAAAGAAAGAAAGAAAGAAAGAAAGAAAGAAAGAAAGAAAGAAAGAAAGAGAGTGGCACCTGTGTGGCTCAGTTAGTTAAGCTTCTGCATTAAACTCAGATTATGATCCAGGTCCCAAGGCAGGGTCCCTGTTCAGAAGGGAACATGCTTTTCCCTCTCCCTCTGCCCCTCTCGCTCATGCTTTTTCTCTCCTCTCTCTCTCTCAAATAAATAAAAAACATCTTTGCAGAAGAAACAAACCCACAAGGAAATCTCCCATGTAGAAGAATTTTAAACAATTTGTGCAGACATTGCACCATCAAGTTCATGAGCATAGCTTCCCACTCTTAAGTGTGGAATACACATAGTAACTTCCTTCTACAAAATATAATATGAAAAAGTTAAAATAATATTAATATAATAATAATATAAAAATAATAATTAATAATAATAATAATAATAATAATAATAATAATAAAGAATCAGTTTACTGTGGAGAAAGCTGACAAACACTACCACAGCAAGGTAACCAGATCGATACCAAGACTGCTAAATCATGTTGATAGTATCTATCCTTTATATGATATAATGAAAATGGCAGTATACCTCTGTATATCATCCACAAAACAGTTCAATCATGAGATAAATGACAGACATGTCCCAACTGAAGGAAAGTTTACAAAATACTCTACTTCTCAAAGTGTTCCAGTGCAACAACAACAAGGAAAGGCTGAAAGACTGTCACAATCTAGAGGAGCCTAAGAAAATAGGAGGACAAATGGAATGTGATATGAGGGATGGTAACTTAGCAAAAACTAAGGAAATCTGAATAAACTATGGTCTTTGGTTAATGCGACTATTTTAAATTTGATTCCTTAGCTAAATTTGTACCGTAGTAATATAAGATATCAATAATTGGAGAAATTGAGAGCAAGTGCATGTGAATGCACTGTAATATCTTCTCAATTTCTCTATAAATCTTTGTTTTTTTTCCTAATTAATAAGATTTATTATGAAAATCGACTTAAATGAATCAGACTCCAGTGTGAAGACATTTTAAGAATCGTTGAATGAACTTTTGCCTTATTCTTAAAGAGTTCCTTTGATGGAAACAAAGTAAGAATTTCATATCAGAAGGAAAGAAAGACACTTATGAACAGGTATAATGCCTCCTCAACCTGAAAAGCAGGAAAGGATAATAAATAGCAAAAATCAGATAAAAATACTTCTAGTATAACAGACACCATATTGCAAGTGCATTTAAAATTATCAATGCATAACATTTATTTCCTTGACATTTGTCTTCAAAAGAGTTCACAGTGTTTCAGTGTCAGTTGAAACAGGGGAAGAATCTCAGGGAAGAATCCTTCACAAAATAATCGGACCATTGGTAATAATGACTCTCAGTTCTTTCCAAATCCATAAAGATGCATTTCCTGAGGAGTGACTGAGCTGTGAAGAAAGAGATGAGAAACCCTCATCCCTCTGAATTACTTGTGTCAGAATATTTTAACCATAGTACTACGGATAGTAAATTATCCTTATTAACAGGAAATATGTCTCAGATTGGAATCTGAGCAATTAGATGGCCAGAGTAAAAACACTTTGAATCGCTCCTCATATTTTAAAGATAAAGGAGAGCTTTTCTATATACAAACTCAGTTGTCTAGATAGCCTTAGGGAATAAGAGTCTGCAGCATGGAATCCCGCTGCAAGCTGGGACGCCCACGAGCCAGGTCTTCCTGATCCCAAATCCCTGGGCCTGTCCCCCAACACAAGCTGCCAAGCTGAGGTCGTTTGCTCTCTTAGGAGCTCTGGGGAAGGGGGAAAGAGCTAGATAGGATGGGACAGAACGCAAAGAGGCCGAGAAAATGAAGGCTTTTCTACTTTAAGTTCAGTGTTCGAACAAGTCCAGCCATCCCAGGCCCCTGTGAAGAAGAGCTGAAATTTACATTATTTCAGTTACAGGAAAAAAAACAAAGTTTACACCTTAATGTCTTTGAAAGCCCCACAACAGAATGAAACCGAGCCCATGCCAAGGGTTGGAAGTGCCTATTAGAATGAGAGCAGAGCTTAATACCCTTGAAGGCCCCATATCAAAATGTAAACAGAACTTGAGGAATTGCTCGAGCCCTTTTGGAGGACCCCGAGACAAGCCCTGAAAACTAAGTTAAAACCCACCTCGGGGTCCAAGTCCCTGCTCCGCTGTGTTGGGTATACTTGGTCACAAGCTCGAGTTTGGAAATCAACCCTTGTGTGTTTGCATTGGTGTCAGCTCCTTAGTGGTTTCTCGGATTCGCAATCTTGGGCACAACACCCCCATGTTCCCTCCCACCTTGACTGAACCCCTATCCCCTCCCACCCAGGGTGACACTCAGTCACCTCCCTGCCTACAACAGCTGGGAACAGGCCGTCACACAGGTCCCACGGGCATGGTGGGCACTCCCGCCTTCCCTGGCCTCCCAGAGGAAGGAAGGAGGTTTCGGCCGGACACACTCCCATGGTGGCCCCAGGGCTCCCTGCCCAGCACGGCACCTCGTGACATGTCGGGTCTCTGTTCCTGACGCCTGCTCCTCCTCCCCGGTTTTCCCACAGGAAATGAAGCAGGATGCCCTGGTCTCCTCCAGGGACATCACGCGGGTAGACCTGGACGTCATCAGGAAGTTCAGCAGCCACATCATGTTTTAGGACTGTTAGGCGGATGGGTGAAGCTGCTGGGCCAGGGGGCTTCCGGGCCTCGGAGGTTTTTGGGTAAGGTAAACGGGGCCTCTGAGGCCAGGGGGAGCAATAGCAGCCAACAACACACGGCTCCATGGTAGGGTGATGGGGATGACCACACCCCCGGGGCCTCAGGGATGAGGAGGCCCCAAGGATGGGGCCTCCAGGGGTTCCCATGGGAGCTGAACACCAAAGGGGAGAGGGACGGCCCCCTGAGACACACATTGATCCCATGAGGGTTGGACGGTTCAGAGTGACACCCACTCTCAGTGTTTTATGTATTTCTAAATTCTGTGCATTTAATTTGAGACAATTTGCAATTTGAAAACATACATATTATGATGACCCCCAGATAATGCCCCTGGTACAGCCAGGGTCCTGCACTCACCACATGGGGCCACAGGGGCAGGTGTTACAACAAACCCCAGAATGGGGTCGCCTTTATTTGTAGACGTCTCTGTGTGCATCTTAGAGAAAGGGGATGCCCTTTGTCTGCCGGTCCCCCACGCCATCCCCCCATTCCCCAGACCCACACCATCCCCCTACATCATCATCCCCCATGGCATCGCCCCTACCCCATCCCCCTCAAACACACACAGCCTCACACAATACCCAACCACAGTATACCCCAACACCATCCCCCCTACACCATTCTCCACATTCCACCACCATCATACCCATGCCCCCACACCAACCACCACCACACCATCGGCCCCGAGCAAGGACCCAATCTAGCTGCCCCCTGTGGGACATGATCAGGCTCCCCGGGGTTCTCTGGATACCCTGCTCCCATCAGAATCCCGGGTGTCCCATAGAGTACCCAGGGGTTGCAGGGAGGAGGGACGGCAGGGAGCCCCTGACAGTGTGTGAGCAGGTGAGTGAATCAGAGGAACCACTGTGCCCTGCCTCCGCCCACTGTCACTCCTAGAGGGCAGGACACCCTGCACAGGACACCAGGCCCTAAACCAGAGGTACCTGGGCTGATTGGGCCCAGGCTCTGTGGGGGCTGGGTTGACTTGAGCCCCCACCAGTCTCAACACAAGACTAATGGAATCAGGCCCCCTTGGCCCTGGCCAGCCCTGGATTCTGCCCCAGGCTGAGCAAGCCCTCTCACAGCTGGATGTTGCCTGCAGAGCCCTGGGCGTGCCCCACAGATCCAGGTCGCTGATCTAGGGAAGCCCTGGGGATCCTGGGACACCCCAGTGTGGGGAGAGGAGGGGCAAGCTGATGGGCCCCACCCACACCCACACCAGGAGGCAGGCTCCTCCAGGTGCTGGGGCCCAAAGAGGCTCCAAGGCCGGGATCCAGCTGCCCTTCAGGGACCCAGTACAGGAGCCCATGAGTTGCAGGTTCAGGTCAGCTCTGATGTCCTCAGTACCATCACTCAGGCTGAAACCTCAGGACACACGCCCCCACCCGGAGTCCACACATGCTCCCAGGTGGGGGACTCCAGCACCTGCCCCCCCACCCCGTGTGATTCTTGCCCTCCCCTTAAAGGACAGAAAGGTCTCCCTCCCCAGGGGAAGACACACAACCTCGACTCTGAGCCCGTTTGCTGTTGAATGTCTATTGACATGTGTTGTGGTACGAAAATGCACAGCCAGCCCGTTTCTGTGTCTCCCAGAACTCTGTGCACGGAATGTGTAGAGACCCCCAGAGAGAGGAGGGGGCACCACCTTGGCCCCAACAAGCCCCTGCAGTGGCGCCACCAGACACACACAGCTGAAGTCCCCACGTGCCTTCCAGAAGTGGCCAGACCCACTGCCGGACATGGGAATGTGGCTGAGCTGGAACTTCAAGCTCAGCTGACCCTCCAGCTGAAAGTCACTGCACAAGCGAGCCCCGGCACTGCCAGGAGAGCCCAGCTAACTGCCCAGAGACAGGACCAGAAATGATTTTGTGCCAACCATTTCGGGGTTTTTTGGTGACCCAGCCAGAGGATCCGATTGCTGCACAGGATAGCTGCATGTGATAGAGACACACACACCTCAAAAGCAACAAAAGTCGGAATCCCCCCAATGTTGTCAGACAGCAGCCAGATGGTTACATACATAACACTGTGGTCCCCAATAGGATACATGGAAAACGCTATAAACCACGAATGTAGAGGTGCTGGAACTGTGCCTGCTGTGTTCCAACAAGGAGGGCAGAGGGGCAGGAAGCATCATCCTGAGGGGGGGCCACTCGTAGGAAAGGAAACCAGGTCGCTGTGAAGGCTACGGAGGGTGAAATCCGTCCTCCTCTCTTTCTGCTTCTGGTTTTCATCCTAAATACATTTTTCTCAATTATATTAGCAAGAATTTACTTTATGTTTTTAAATTTCTTTTTATTGCCATCCAATTTGTATGAATTCTTTCTTCAGCAAGGGTGTCATTCAGGAGAGATAAAGATTTTCCGAGACAGGCAACACATAAAGGAGTTCATGACCACTTAACCAGTCCAGTAAGGAATTTTAAGAGGGACTCTTCTAGTGGGGGAAAAAAGAGACCAAAAGCAACAAATACTAGAAAGGACCAGAGAACGTCACCAGAAATACCAACTCTTCCGGTAACACAGAGGCACAAAGTTCATATCTTTGAATAGTCACTCTGAATGATGATGGACTAAATGCTCCAATAAAAAGATATAGGGTGGGATCCCTGGGTGGTGTAGCGGTTTGGCGCCTGCCATTCGCCCAGGGCGTGATCCTGAAGACCCTGGATCGAGTCCCACGTCGGCTCCTGGTGCATGGAGCCTGCTTCTCCTTCTGCCTGTGTCTCTGCCTCTCATCTCCCTCTATGTGACTATCATGAGTAAATAAATAAATAAATCTTTAAAAAAAAGATATAGGGTATGGAGTAGTTAAAAAACAGGATCCGGGATGCCTGGGTGGCTCAGGGGTTGAGCCTCTGCCTTTAACTCAGGGTGTGATCCTGGAGTCTGGGATCGAGTCCCATATTGGGCTCCTGGTGGGGAGCCTGCTTCTCTCTCTGCATAATTTTCTGCCTCTCTCTCTCTCTCTCTCTGTCTCTCTGATAAATAAAATTATTATTAAAAAAACAACATCCATCTGTACGCTGCCAAAAAGATGCTCACCTTAGACCTATAGACACCAACAGATTGAAAGTCAGGGGATGGAAAATCATCTATCACACTAATGGATATCAAAAGAAAGGTGGAGGACCCATACTTATATCAGACAAACGAGATTTGAAACCAAACCCTGGGGGACACGTGTTGGCTCAGTGTTTGAGCATCTGCCTTCGGCTCAGGGTGTGATCCTGGGATCCCAGGATCGAGTCGTCATCGGCCTCCCTTAGGGGAGTCTCCTCTCACTCTGCTATGTTTCTTCCTCTGCTCCTCTGTGTATCTCTCACAAATAAATAAATAAAATATTTAAATTTCAAAAAAGAAAGAACAAATAGTGTAAGAAGTGATGAAGAAGGGCATTATTTCATAATTAAAAAGACTCTCTATCAAGATCAAACAACTAAATATTTATGCTGCCAACATGGCAGTACCTAAATATAGAAAACTATTAACAACAAACGTACAGGAACTCACTGATAATAATACAATGAAAGGGGATTTTTACACCCACTTATGTCAATGGACCAATCGTCTACACAGAAAATCAACAGGGGAACAATAGCCTTGACAAACCGGACCACAGGGACTCAACAGATATAGTCTGAACATTTCATCCTAAAGCAGAATACACACTCCTTTCAAGTGCACATGGGACATTCTCCAGAACTCATCATATCATGGCCCACAAATCAGCCCTCAACAGGTATAACAGGTACAAGAAGGTTGATATCACACCATGTACATTTTCAGAACACGACGCTATGAAACTTGAAGTCGACAGTTAGAAAAAAAATTGGACAGACCAAAAATACGTGGAGATTATGAACATCCTACTAGACAATGAATGGAGCAACCAGGAAAATAACGAGGAAATTTAAAACAAATGAAAATGAAAACATGTTTCTCCAAACCTCTGGGATGTAGCAAAGGCAGTCCTAAGAGGGAAATACATAGCAATACAGGCCTACCTCAAGAAACAAGAAGTCTCCAATACACAACCTAACCCTACACCTAAAGGAGATGGAAAAGAAATAGCAAACAAAGCCTAAAGACTACAGAAGAAGGGAAAAAATAAAGATGAGAGCAGAAATAAACAATACAGAAACCACAAAACTGTAGAATGGAATAACAAAACTAAGAGCTGGTTCTTCAAAATAATTAAAAAAATGGATCAAGCCCTAGCCAGCCTTATCAATGAGAAAAGAGAAATGACCTAAATAAATAAAATCACAAATGAGAGACGAGAGATCACAATCAACACCAGAAAAATTAGACAATTATAAGGGAATACTAAGAAATTATACGCTAACAAACTGGGAGACCTGGAAGAAATGGACAAATCCCCAGAAATGTGCAAATGAGCAAAACTGAAATAGGAAGAAATAGAAAATGTGAATAGACCCATAACTAGCAAAGGAATTGAATCAGCAAGGCACCTGTGTGCCTCAGTGGTTGAGCATCTGCTTTGGCTCAGGTCATGATCCCGGGGACCTGGGAGATCAAATCGCACATCAGGCTCCCCGCATGGAGCCTCATTTTCCCTCTGCCTATCCCTCTGCCTCTCTGTGTCTCTCATGAATCTATAAATAAAATCTTTAAAAAAGAAAAAGATATAAAGATGAGAAAGGACCCAAATAAAATCACAAATGAGAAAAGAGAAATAACAACCAACACTACAGAAATACAAACGATTATAAAAGAACATTATGAAAAAGTATATGCCAAAATAAAAGAAAAATTATATGCCAGCAACCTAGAACCTGGAAGAAATAGATCAATTCCTGGAAATATATAACATAGCAAAAATGATAAAGGAAGAAATAAGAAACTTGAGCAGACAGAATACCAGCAAATAAATTGAATCAGCAATCAAGAATCTCCCAACAGGGGGATCCCTGGGTGGCGCAGCAGTTTGGCGCCTGCCTTTGGCCCAGGGCGTGATCCTGGAGACCCGGGATCAAATCCCACGTCGGGCTCCCGGTACATGGAGCCTGCTTCTCCCTCTGCCTGTGTCTCTGCCTCTCTCTCTCTCTCTCTCTCTCTCTCTCTCTGTGACTATCATAAAAAAAAAGAATCTCCCAACAGGAGACGCTTAGATCAATAGTACAGAATGGAAATCCGAAACAAGATACAAACCTGTAACTCTATGATCCATTAATTGACAACAAGGCAGGAAGGAATATCCAATGGCACAAAGACAGTCTCTTCAACAAACCCTAACCCTGACCCCAGGATAAGAACAAATGGTGTTGGGAAAACCAGGCAGCCACATGCAGAAGAATCAAACTGGACCACTTTCTTACACCATATATATAAAAAATAAATTCAAAATGGATGAAAGACCTAAATGTGAGACCTGAAACCATACAAAGAAGAAAAGATAGGCAGCAACATCTTTCACATTGGCCATTGGATATTCTTTCTAGATATGCCTCTGAGTGAGGGAAACAAAAGCAAAAATACTATTGGGACTTCATCAAATTGAAAAGCTTCCGCACAGTGAAGGAAACAACCAAAGCTAAAAGGCAACATACAGGAGGAGGGGCAAGATGGCGGAATTGTAGGGTCCCCAAATCACCTGTCCCCACGAAATTACCTAGATAACCTTCAAATCATCCTGAAAATCTACGAATTCAGCCTGA
Organism: Canis aureus; assembly: GCF_053574225.1. Classification (NCBI taxonomy): domain Eukaryota; kingdom Metazoa; phylum Chordata; class Mammalia; order Carnivora; family Canidae; genus Canis; species Canis aureus. The sequence continues at coordinate 73,594,125 of NC_135617.1, forward strand.
GATTTAAACAGAGACCAGTTTGAATGCTACAGTGGAAAAGTTCGTGATTCTATAACGGTAGGAAGACGGGAAAAAGAAATAAAGAAACAAAAGGCATCCAAGGGTGAGGGGCCCTGTGAGGAGCCTGGCTATGGCCGGGGCGAGTGCTCACAGGGCAGAAGAGCTCTGTCCTGGGAGAAGGAGGAGCTTCACCAATCTTCCAGGGCAGAATGGCCCCTTCAAGGAGTCAGAGCAGGACCCAAGGAAGGCGGGGATGCCCTAGGGCACCCTGGGACACTAATAGAAACATGCACTCCCAGGAGTGTGCAGCGAGCTCCCTAAGGGCTGCAGGGCACATGCATTGACCGGGGAGCAGCTCTGAGGGGCTCAGGTGGCGGCTCTGCACAGAGGTGTTTGCACGGTCCAGGAGCAGCTTGGCAGCGGCGCCTCCTGCAACGGAAGAGGCTCCATTCAGAGGGGGATGTGGAGCTCTGGGAGCAACATGGAGGAGCTCGGGCGGTGGCTCCACAGTGAGGTGGCTGTACAGCCGGGAGCGAGAATCCAACAGCGCAGGCCCCGGAGCACAGGGCGCCGGGACACAGCCCAGGATTCGGTCTCCCCCGGGACAGGCAGAGGCCCAGAGGGCCTAGGACACCAAGGACGCTCCTGTTCAGAGCTGAGCAGATCAGCGGCCCAGCCCCAGAGCCTCCAGGACCTGCAGATGGACTGCTCCCGTGTTACTGCGGGGGCTGAATACAGGACTCCAGAGCTGGTCGCTGACACTGGGGTTGTTCCTCCTGGGGCCTCACGGGGTAAACTACCCCCACTGAGCCCTGCACCAGGCAGGGGACAGAGCAGCTCCCCCACGTGCTAACACCTGAAAATCAGCACAACAGGCCCCTACCCCAGAAGACCGGCTAGACAGACAAGTTCCAGGGGAAGTAAAGGAACTTAAAGTATACAGAATCAGAAGATACCCCCCATGTTTTTTTTATTTATGATTGCTTCGCCCTCCACTTCCCCCCTTTCTTTCTTTTTCTTTCTCTTTTTATTTCTTTTTTCCTTCTTTCTTCCTTTATTCTTTTTCGTTTTTCTATTTTCTTTCCTTCCTTCTCTCCTCTCTTTTTCTCCTTTTCCCAATACAATTTGTTTTGGCCACTCTGCACTCAGCAAAATCACTCGAAGGAAAACCTCACCTCAAAAGAAAGAATCAGAAACAGTCGTCTCTCCCACAGAGTTACAAAATCTGGATTACAATTCAATGTCAGAAAGCAAATTCAGAAGCACTATTATACAGCTACTGGTGGCTCTAGGAAAAAGCATAAAGGACTCAAGAGACTTCATGACTGCAGAATTTAGATTCAATCAGGCCGAAATTAAAACTCAATTGAATGAGATGCAATCCAAACTAGAAGTCCTAACGACGAGGGATAACGAGTTGGAAGAACGACTGAGTGACATAGAAGACAAATTGATGGCAAAGAGAGAAACTGAGGAAAAAAGAGACAGACAATTAAATGACCAGGAAGACAGATTAAGGGAAATGAACGACAGCCTGAGGAAGAAAACCCTACGTGGAATTTGGGTTCCCGAGGGTGCCAAAATGGACAGAGGGCCAGAATATGTATTTGAACAAATCCTAGCTGAAAACATTCCTAATCTGGGAAGGGAAACAGGCATTCAGATCCAGGAAATAGAGAGATCCCCTCTAAAATCAATAAAAACTGTCCAACACCTCGACATTTAATTGTGAAGCTTGCAAATTCCAAAGATAAAGAGAAGATCCTTAAAGCAGCAAGAGACAAGAAAATCCTGACCTTTATGGGGAGGAGCATTAGGGTAACAGCAGACCTCTCCACAGTGACCTGGCAGCCCAGAAAGGGCTGGCAGGATATATTCAGGGTCCTAAATGAGAAGAACATGAAACCAAGAATACTTTATCCAGCAAGGCTCTCATTCAAAATGGAAGGAGAAATAAAGAGCTTCCAAGACAGGCAGGAACTGAAAGAATATGTGACCTCTAAACCAGCTCTGCAAGAAATTTTATGGGGGACTCTTAAAATTCCCCTTTAAGAAGAAGTTCAGTGGAACAATCCACAAAACAAGAGCTGAAAATATATCATGATGACACTAAACTCATATCTGTCGATAGTAACTCTGAACGTGAACAGGCTTAATGACCCCATCTAAAGGTGTAGGGTTTCAGACTGGATAAAAAAGCAGGACCCATCTATTTGCTGTCTACAAGAGACTCATATTAGACAGAAGGACACCTACAACCTGAAAATGAAATGTTGGAGAAAAATTTACCATTCAAAGGGTCCTCAAAAGAGAGCAGGGGTAGCCATTCTTATACCAGATAATCTAAAATTTACCCCGAAGACTGTAGTGAAAGATGAAGAGGGACACTAAATCATACTTAAACGATCTATCCAATAAGAGGACTTAACAATCCTCAATATAAATGCCCCGAATGTGGGAGCTGCCAAATATTTAAACCAATTAATAACCAAAGCGAAGAAATACTTAGATAATAATACACTTACACTTGGTTACTTCAATCTAGTTCTTTTTTTAAAGATTTTATTTATTCATGATAGACACAGAGAGAGAGAGAGGCAGAGACACAGGCAGAGGGAGAAGCAGACTCCACGCAAGGAGCCCGATGTGGGACTCGATCCCGGGACTCCAGGATCACACCCTGGGTTGAAGGCAGGCGCTAAACCGCTGAGCCACCCGGGGATCCCCTCAATCTAGCTCTTTCTACCCTCGATAGGTCTTCTAAGCAAAACATCTCCAAAGAAACGATACCTTTAAATCATACACTGGACCCGATGGATTTCACAGAAATCTACAGAACTTTACATCCAAACTCAACTGAATACACATTCTTCTCAAGTGCACATGGAACTTTCTCCAGAATCAACCACATACTGGGTCACAAATCGGGCCTGAACCGATACCAAATGATTGGGATTGTCCCCTGCATATTCTCAGACCATAATGCCTTGAAATTAGAACTAAGGTATCCCTGGGTGACGTAGCAGTTTGCCGCCTGTCTTTGGCCCAGGGCGCGATCCTGGAGACCCGGGATCGAATCCCATGTCGGGCTCCCAGTGCATGGAGTCTGCTTCCCCTCTGCCTATGTCTCTGCCCCCCCCTCTCTATCTCTCTCTCTCATTGTGGCTATCATAAATAAATTAAAAAAAGAAAAAAAAAAGAAAAAACACACCTTCCCTACAATCAAGCAATTGCACTGTTGTGGATTTACCCAAAGATTCAGATGCAATGAAACGCCAGGTCACCTGCACCCCGATGTTTATAGCAGGAATGTCCACAATGGCCAAACTGTGGAAGGAGCCTGGTGTCCATTAAACATGAATGGATAAAGAAGATGTGGTTTATGTATACAATGGAATATTAATCAGCCATTAGAAATGACAAATACCCACCATTTGCTTCAACGTGGATAGAACTGGAGGGTATTATGCTGAGTGCAGTAAGTCAATCGGAGAAGGACAAACAGTTTATGTTCTCATTCATTTGGGGAATATAAATAATAGTGAAAGGGAATATAAGGGAATGGAGAAGAAACGTGTGGGAAATATCAGAAAGGGAGACAGAACATAAAGACTCCTAACACTGGGAAATGAACTAGGGGTGCTGGAAGGGGAGGAGGGCGGGAAGAGAGGGTGAATGGGTGACGGCCACTGAGTGGGACACTTGACGGGATGAGCACTGGGTGTTATTCTGTATGTTGGTCAATTGAACACCAATAAAAAATAAATTTATTTAAAAAAAAGTTCCAACAAATAAATATTTATGCTGCCAACATGGGAGTACCTAAATATACAAACCAATTAACAACAAACATACAGGAACTCACTGATAATAATACAATGACATGGGATTTTAACACCCACTTACGTCAATGGACCGATCATCTATGCATTAAATCAACAGGGGAACAATAGCCTTGACACACTGGACCACAGGGACTCAACAGATATAGTCTGAACATTTCAACCTAAAGCAGAATACACATTCCTTTCAAGTGCACATGGGACATTCTCCAGAACAGATCATATCATGGCCACTAATCAGCCCTCAACAGGTACAACAGGTACAAGAAGGTTGATATCACACCCTGTACATTTTCGACCACGACGCTATGAAACTCGAAGTCGACAGTTAGAAAAAATTTGGACAGACCAAAAATACATGAAGATTATGAACATCCTACTAGAGAATGAATGGAGCAACCAGGAAATTAAAGAGGAAATTTAAAACAAATTAAAATGAAAACATGTTTCTCCACACTTCTAAGATGTAGAAAAGGCAGTCCTAAGGGGGAAGTAGAATAGCAATACAGGTCTACCTCAAGAAACAAGAAGTCTCCAATACACTACCTAACACTACACCTAAAGAGTCTGGAAAAGGAATAGCAAAAAAAGCCTAAAGACTACAGAAGAAGGGGAAAAAAAGGTGACAGCAGAAATAAACAATACAGAAACAACAAAGCAGTAGAATGGAATAATGAAAAAAAGAGATGGTTCTTCAAAATAATTAAGAAAATGGATCAAGCCCTAGCCAGCCTTATCAATGAGAAAAGAGAAAAGACTTAATAAATAAAATCACAAATGAGATAAGAGATCACAATCAACACCAGAAAAATTAGACAATTATAAGGGAATACTATGAATGATTATACGCTAACAAACTGGGAGACCTGGAAGAAATGGACAAATCCCTAGAAATGTGCTAATGAGCAAAACTGAAATGGGAAGAAATAGAAAATGTGAGCAGACCCATAATTTGCAAAAGAATTGAATCAGCAAGGTACCTTGGTGTATCAGGGGTTGAGCATCTGCTTTGCCTCAGATCATGATCCCGGGGTCCTGGGGAATCATGTCCAACATCAGGGCCAGCTGGAGCCTCATTTTCCCTCTGCCTTTACCTCTGCCTTTCTGTGTCTCACATGAATACATAAATAAAATATTTAAAAAAGAAAAAATATAAAAAATGAGAAAGGACCCAAATAAAATCACAAATGGGAAAAGAGAAATAACAACCAACACTAGAGAAATACAAACGATTATAAGAGAACATCATGAAAAATTATATGCCAGCAACCTTGAACCTGGAAGAAATAGATCAATTCCTAGAAATATATAACATAGCAAAAATGAAAAAGAAGAAATAAAAAACTTGAACAGGCAGATAACCAGCAAAGAAATTGAATCATCAATCAAGAATCTCCCAACAGGAGACGCTTAGATCAATAGAACAGAATGGAAAGCCGAAACAAGATACAAACCAGTAACTCTATGATGCATTAATCGACAAGAAGGCAGGAAGGAATGTCCAATGGCACAAAGACAATCTCTTCAACAAACCCTAACACTGACCCCAGGATAAGAACAAATGGTGTTGGGAAAACCAGGCAGCCAAATGCAGAAGAATCAAACTGGACCACTTTCTTACACCATATATATAAAAAATAAATTCAAAATGGATGAAAGACCTAAATGTGAGACCTGAAACCATATACAAAGAAGAAAAGATAGGCAGCAACGTCTTTGATATTGGCCATTGGGTCATCTTTCTAGATATGCCTCTGAGGTGAGGGAAACAAAAGCAAAAATACTATTGGGACTTCATGAAATTTAAAAGCTTCTGCAAAGTGAAGGAAACAACCAAAGCTAAAAGGCAACATACAAAATCAAAGGAGATATTTGTAAACAACATATCCAATAAAGAGTTAGTATGCAAAATACATAAAGCAAATATAAATCTCAGCATCCTAAATACAAATTATCCAACTAAAGATGGGCAGAAGAGATGAATGGACTTTGTCTCTGACAAGACATCCAGATGGCCACCAGACTCACGGAGAGACACTCAGCGTCACCCATCATCAGGGAAATGCAAACCACAATGAGATGTCACCTGACAGCCGTCAGAATGGCTAAAATTAACAACACAAGAAACAACAGGTGTTGGTGAGGCTATGCAGAAGAGGGAGCCCTGTTACACTCCTGGTGTGCATGCGAACAGGTGCAGCCACTGTGGAAAACAGTTTGGAGGGTTCTCGACAAGTTAAAAATCGGGGATCCCTGGGTGGCACAGTTGTTTGGCACCTGCCTTTGGCCCATGTCACAATCCTGGACACCCGGGTTCGAATCGCTCGTCGGACTCCTGGTGCATGGAGCCAGCTTCTCCCTCTGCCTGCGTCTCTGCCTCTCTCTCTGTGACTATCATAAAAAAAATGAAATAAAAAGAAGTTAAAATTAGAGCTACCCTACGATTCCAAAATTGCACAGCTAGGTATTTACGACGAGGATACAAAAGTAGTTTAGTAGATTGGAAGAGGGACACGCAGCCCAGTGTTTCTAGCAGTGTTATCAACAAAAGCCAATCAGTGGATACAGCCCAGATGTCCATCGACAGAAGAATGGGCAGAGACGATGTGCTAAATATACACACTGTGACATCACTGGGTCATCAGAAGGAATGAAATGAAGCCATTTAAAATGACGTGGGAGAAGTGGAAAGGACTTATGCTAAATGAACTCAGTCAGTCAGAGAAAGACAGATACCAAATACCATACAATGGCATTAACATGTGAATTTTTAAAAAACAAACAAACTGGCAAAGGGGCAGAGGGGGGATGAGAGAAGCAAACCAAGATACACACTCTTAACCAGAGAGAATAAGCTACTCAACACCAAAGGAAGGTGGGGGAATGGGGAATCAGGGGATGGGGATACTGGAGGGCACCTGTGACCAGTACCAGGAGTTGTATCCAAGGATTGAATCACTATGTGGTAAACCTGAAACTATATCATACTGTGTTTACAAACAGGAATTCAAGTAAAACTGTAAAATGATAATTGGTAGTATTGATGAAACATGTGCACACAAGAGATAAAATCAGAAAGGCAACTGAAAATTCAAATAGAGTATTTAGAGGCACAAATCCCCTCCTTAGCTCAGCTCAGGAGAAGCCTGCCATGTCCATTCTGACCCCAGCAGAAGCCTGGATTTTGATTCTCTGGGGAGGCCACTGACTTGGTGGAGTCAGGCTATCTTTGAACCCAAAACCTAAATAGAGTGCATAAAACTAAACTGCCCAAGATACTAGGAGTCCCTAGCAGGCACATGCCAAGACACAAACTCTAACCATACACAGATATATCCCTAACCCTACACTTAATCCTAATGTTAACCTAACCCTTAAACAAGAACTATCACTAATTAAAAACCAAACACAAACCCCAAGACCGAAACACATTCACTGAATGTTCCTGCCAAACCTCACCCTAACTCCTAAACCTATCCTAAACCCTTAAGCCTGACTCCTACCTTAAATCTAACCCTAAGCCTATCCTCTAACCCTAACCTTAACTTAATGTACTCAAATCCTATTCCTAACCTTAACCAGTACGCTAACCCTAACACTCTAATACTAATCCTATCTCATACCCCAAACAGTACCCTAACCTGTACCCTAAAACTAACCCCTTTCCCACTCCCTAACCGTATCTCTTACGCTATTCCAAATCCGTACCCTGACCATGACCTGACCCTAAACCTAACCCCTAACCAAACACTAACCCTAACCCTAGCCCTAATCCCTATCCTAACCCTAACCCTCGCCCTAACCCTAAACCTAGCCCTTCTTTAACTCTAACCCCTAACCCTTAACCCTAACCCTAACTCACACCCTAATCCCTAACCTTAAATGCAAACCTAAGCTCAACCCTAACTCTAACCATAACCCAAACCCCAACTCCAAACTTCCTGCCCTAATCCCTAGAGCCTAAACCCTAACCCTAACTCTAAATCCTGTCCCTAACCCTAACCCCCATCCTAACTCTTAACTACTGACCCTTACACTTATGCCTCACCTAACCTCTAATCCGTAACCATAAGCATAATCATAACTCCTAACATCTAACCTAAGCCTAACCACCAAGTGCCTCCCCTTCCCTGACCCTACCATTTATTCTACCCATTCACTTACCCTATGGTTGTGAGTAGTCCGTTCTGATGTGGACGTGGCCCCCAATGGTGCCTCCAGAGTCCTCCACGGGGTCCTGAATAATCCAGGCTCATGTGAGTGCGGACGTGGCCCCACATGTTCCTGAGTCATAGTCAGCAGGTCCTGAGGACGCCGATCTCCTATCACTGTGGACTATGCCTCACATCCTCTGGAACCCTCACAGCAGGTCCTCAGTAGGCCGGGGCTCCTGTCAGCCTGGGCATGGCCCCACGTCCCCCAGAAACTCACCGCGAATCCTGAGGAGGCTGTAGGCTCCTGTCAGCATAGACGCATCCCCATACGTCCCGAAGACAAAGTGCAGGTGCTGAGGAGGATGGGGGTCCTGTCACCGTGAATGGGGCACCTAGCTTCCAGAAGCCTCAACTTATATCCTGAGGGGGCCGGGAGCTCCTGCCAGAGTGGAAGCGGTGCCACATCTTCCTGAAGTGTCCCTGTGGGTCCTGGGGCAGCTCAGGGGCTCCTGTCAGCATAGATGCGGGCCCACAATTTCCTGAAGCCTCCCCGCGGGACCTGAGGAGGCTCAGGGCTCCTGGCAGTGTGGATGCGGGCCCATATCTTCCTGAACTTCAGCGCTGGTCCTGAGGAGACCAGGGCTCCTGTCAGTGTGAACGCGGCCCAATTACCCCCTGAAACTTCCCGCGGGTCCTGAGGAGGCTGGGATTCATCAGCGTGGACTCGTCCCCATGTCCTCCTCAGGCCTCCCCAGCACAGGCTGGCTCCTGTTAGTGAATGCAGAGGAGGACTACTGCGCATGCGCACCCCTGGGTGGGGCCTGGGCTCGGCCGCCCCCTGCGGGACACTCAGGTGCTGCAGGAGGCCATGCAGGAGGAGTTGAGTGCTCCAGAGGCTGCACCTGCCTCATCCAGGCTCCAGCTGTGGCCTGTTAGCATCGGAAACATCTCACTGAAACGGAGCCCAACACCCGGTTTCCCCAGAAATACTTAAGGACAAGGAATTGGAGCCGACAGGACACGAAATGAAATGTGGACCAGGCTTTTACCACATCCTGCAAAACTCACTCAACCCTCTTCCACTGTGGGTGGGACTGCGGGCTAGTGCAGCCGCCCTGGACAGTGTGGAGGCTCCTCAGGATGTTACAAATAGAGCCGCCCTGCGACCAGCAGGTGTATGGCCTGGAGCTCACTCCGAAGATACAGATGCAGTGAGACGTCGGACACCTGCACCCAATGTCCACAGCAGCCGGGTCCACAGTAGCGACACTGTGGGAGGAGTCTTGGTGCCCTCAGGCAGATGATGGATAGAGGATGGGAGATAGATGATGGTCATAGAGAGAGGAATGGTACTCAGCTATCAAAGACAAGGAAATCTTGCCATTTGCAATGACGTGGATAGAACTAGAAGGATCATGTTAAGTGAAATAAATCAGTGGAAAGAGAATGACCGTGTGGTGTCATTCATAGGTGGAATTAAAGAAGCAAAGCAGATAACAACTGTAAAGGGAAGGAAAAACAAATATGATAAAAACAGATGCAAGAAATACAGACTCTTAATGAAAGGAAACAAACTGAGGGCCGCTGGAGTTTCGGGATAACAGGGGAGGTGTTGTCACGTGCACTGCTGTTATCTCCAACTGGTGAATCCCTGAATTCTTCCTCTGAAAGTATAACACACTATACATTAATTAATTGGGTTTAAATTAATTTAAGTTAAAAATCATTTGTATCAGAGCACATTTCCTTCTAGACTCTCAGTTTTGCTCATTCAGCTTATAACGGGACCACCCACCATGGGTCTGGTTTGTCGAAATAGGCTCCATGCCTCGTCCATGGCCCAGCCCAGGGCTAGAACTCATGACCCCTGAGATCAGGACCAGAGGTGAGGTCAGGAGTCAGATGCTTAAGCAACGGAGCCAGCTGGGGGCCCGAGAACCACACTGCTTTATCCTGTGTCTGTGTGACATCATTTGAAATAGGAAAGTGCTGCGTCCCGCTCTCTCAGGCTTCTCCAATACTGATTTGCTGTCCGGGGTCATTTGTGGGGGCGGATGGATGTTATGGGTTTTTTTTTTCCTATTCATAGGATCTGCCACCATGATTTTGATAGGAATGACATTGAATCTGAGGGTGGATTCAGGAACTGCGGACATTTTCACAAGATGAGGCTCCCACCCCACGAGCCCAGGACGGCCTCCCAGAGCCTGGTATGGCTTAGTGCACAAGTCTTGTGCTCCTTTGGTTCAGTCTCATTATTAATTGAGAATGGAGAAGGGAGTCATATCCTTCATTTCCTTCTTGAGTGCTCATTGTCGGGACACAGCAAGGCTACTCTGTTCTGTAGGGTCAGTTTCTGTCCTGTGACTTTACTGAACGCACTCCTTAGTTCTAACAGGTTTTGGTGGAGGCTCTCGGGTTTCCTGCTTCTAGTACCGCATCTTCAGCATATAGGGACAGTGTACGTCCCCCTTCCAGGTGTGGAACCTTTGCTGTTTACAGTTTATTGTCCTAGAAAGCCCCACAATAGAATCAAAACTGAGCCCAGGACAAGGACAGGAAGGCCCTATTAGAATGAAAACAGAGCTCAATGCCCTTGAAGGCCCCATATCAAAATGTAAACAGAACTTGAGGAATTGGGATCCCTGGGTGGCACAGCGGTTTGGCGCCTGCCTTTGGCTCAGGGCGTGATCCTGGAGGCCCGGGATCGAGTCCCACGTCGGGCTCCCGGTGCATGGAGCCTGCTTCTCCCTCTGCCTGTGTCTCTGCCTCTCTCTCTCTCTCTCTGTGACTATCATAAGTAAATAAAAAATTTAAAACAATTAAAAAAAAAAAAAAAAAAGAACTTGAGGAATTGCTCCAGCCCTTCTAGAGGTCCCCGAGACTAGCCCTTAAAACTAAGCAAAAACCCACCTTGGGGTCCAAGTCCCTGCTCTGCTGTGTCGGGTATACTTGGACACAAGCTCGATCTTGTAAATTAACCCTCGTGTGTTTGCATTCGTGTCGACTTCTCGGTGGTTTCTCATATTCGCAATCTTGGGCACAACAGTCTGAGATAAAAAATCAAAACCAAAAGAAACTTGGACGAGGGCAGAGTGAAAGCAGGGTTCTAAGAGAAGTGGCAGAGACCCGGGGGCTTGGCGGCTCTTCTGTGGTGGGCCTGCAGACTGGGGGCAGGATGCTCAGCCCCAGAGCAAGAGGACCCAGCGTCCCCACCTGCATCCCTCCCATCAGTGCTGAGTCTCAGTGATCAGCACAGTGCTACCCGCTGGAGGCCAGAGGCGCTAAAGCCCACCCCACCTCTGACCCCACAGGTGCATCTCTCAGGCAGATGTGCACCTGACAATCAGCGCCATGGCCCATTCCCAGACCCCACACAGACCACTCGCTACCACCAAGCTGTTGGACCACAGAGGCTGCAGAGCTTCAGCTCTGCCTGGAAAGTAGGGTCTAGCTTCCTTTGTACTTTGTGCTTTATTTTCATGTATTTTCTTTGATTCTATTTTATAAATTGCCTTATTTTAATTTTTATGTATGTACCTTATATGTTTCTTATTTTTAGTTTCATGGTACTTTAATTGTGTTTCTTATTTTGGGATTTGGAATCTTTTAACAAGCAGGCCAAAATAATCTGGTGTTCTTTTAGGAGGGCAGTTTTTATTGTTTTTCTTGGTTTTTCTTTTTCTTCCTTCTTTCTTTTCTGGAAAAAAATAATGAGATGGAGAAATTCACCTTCATAAAATAACATGAGGTAGTACTCAAAGCCAGGAAGTTCATCCATTCACATATATGATGTCTAAATACAGTTTAAAACAATGATTATAAAGATAGCAGCTGGGCTGGAAAAAGAGCACAGAAGAAAACTAGAGAATCCCTCACTGTAGAAATAAAAGAACTAAAATCTAGTCAAGCCAACGTTAAAAATGCTATAACTGAGATGCGGTCCCAAGTGGAAGCCTTAAAAACAAGGAAGGTTATGGACCACAGAGGCAGACTTGGGAACTCAGCCACTTATTAAAGCAATAACATTCATATCATAGTAGACTCAGAAGATGAAGAGAGAGAAAAGGTGGGCCTTGATCAGCCATTATAAATGACAAATACCCACCATTTGCTTCAAGGTGGATGTAACTGGATGGTATTATGCTGAGTGAAGTAACTCAATCGGAGAAGGACAAACATTGTATGTTCTCATTCACTTGGGGAATATAAATAATAGTGAAAGGGAATATAAGGGAAGGGAGAAGGAATGTGTGGGAAATATCAGAAAGGGAGACAGAACATAAAGACTCCTAACTCGGGATCTCTGGGTGGCTCAGCGGTTTGGCGCCTGCCTTTGGCCCAGGGCGTGATCCTGGAGACCCGGGATCAAATCCCACATCGGCCTCCCGGTGCATGGAGCCTGCTTCTCCCTCTGCCTGTGTCTCTGCATCATTCTCTCTCTCTCTCTGTGACTATCACAAATAAATAAAAATTAAAAAAAAAGACTCCTAACTCTGGGAAACGAACTAGGGGAGGAGGGCTGGGGTGGGGGTGAATGTGTGATGGGCACTGAGGGGGGCACTTGACGGGTTGAGCACTGGGTGTTATTCTGTATGTGGGCAAATTGAACACACACACAAAAATAAATTTATTATTAAGAAAAAAAAAAGAAGGAAGAAAAAGTGGCACCTGGGTGGCTCAGTCAGTTAAGCTTCTGACTTAGGCTCAGATCATGATCCAGGTCCAAGGAAGTCTCCCTTTTCAGCAGGGAACCTACTTCTCCCTCTCCCTCTGCCCGTCTTGCTCATGGTTTTTCTCTCCTCTCTCAATTAATTAAATAACGTCTTTGAAAAAGACACAAACAAACCCAGAATGAAGAGAAATCACCCATGTAGAAGAATTTCAAACAATTTGTGCAGACATTCCACCCTCAAGTTCATGAGCATAGCTTCCCACTCTTATGTGTGCAATACACATAGTAACTTCCTTCTACAAAATATATTATGAGAAACTTAAAAAAATAATGATAATGTAATAGTAATAATAATAATAAGAAGAAGAAGAACAATAAAGAATCACTTTACTACGGAGAAAGCTGACAAACACTACATCAGCAAAATGATCAGATCGATACCAAGACTGATAAATTATTTTGATAGTATCTATCCTTTATATGATATAATAAATATAGCAATATATCTCTGTATATAATCCACAAAAACAGTTCAATCATGAGACAAACAACAGACATGTCCCAACTGAGGGAAATTTTACAAATTACTCTACTTCTCAAAGCGTTCCAGTTAAACGACAACAAGGAAAGGCTGAAAGACTGTCACAATCCAGAGGAGCCTAAGGAAACAGGAGGACAAATGGAGTGTGATATGAGGAATGGTAACTCAGCAAAAACTATGGAAATCTGAATAAAGTATTGTCCCTGGTTAATGCAAATATTTTAATATTGATTCATTAGCTAATATTTGAACCGTACTAATATAAGATATCCAAAATTGGAAATATTGAGTGCGAGTGCATGAGAATTCTCTTAGTATCTTCTCAATTTCCCTACAAATCTTTGGGTTTTTTCTAATAAATAAGATTTATTTTGAAAATTGACTTAAATAAATCAGGCTCCTAGTGTGAAGACATTTCAAGAATAGTTAACTTTTGCCTTATTCTTAAAGAGTTCCTTCGTTAGGAACAAAGTAAAAATTTTATATCAGAAGGAAAGAAAAACACTTATGAACACGTACAATGCTTCCTCAACCTGAAAAGCAGGAAAGCATAATGAATAGCAAAAATCACCTAGAAATACTTCTATTATAATAGACACCATATTGCAAGTGCATTTAAAATTAGCAAGGCATAACATTTATCTCCTTGACATTTGTCTTCCAAAGAGTTCACAGTGTTTCAGTGTCAGTTGAAACAGGGGAAAAAACTCAGGGAAGAATCCTTCACATAATAATAGAACCATTGGTAATAATGTCTCTCAGTTCTTTCCAAATCCATAAAGATGCATTTTCTGATGAGTGACTGAGCTGTGAAGAAATAGTTGAGAAAGCCTCATCCCTCTGAATTACTAGTGTCAGAATATTTTAACAATACTACTACGGATAGTACATTATCCATATTAACAGTCAATACGTCTCAGATTGGAATCTGAGCAATCAGATGGGCAGAGAAAAAACGCTTTGACTTGCTCCTCATCTTTTAAAGACAAAGGAGAACTTTTCTATGTACAAAGTCAGTTGTCAAGATAGCCTTAGGGAATAAGAGTCTGCAGCATCAAATCACACTGCATAGCCGAGACGCCCGATCTCCAGGTCTACCTGATCACAAATCCCGGGGCTTGTCCCCCAACACAGGCTGCCACACTGAGGTCATTTGCAATTGCTCTCTTAGGAGCTCCGGGGAGGGCGGCAGGAGCTAGAAAGTATGGGACGGGACGTGGGGAGACCGAGAACTTTACGGCCATTCCACTTTAAGTTCAGCATTTGCACACGTCCAGCAATACCAGGCCCCTGTGAAGAAGAGCTGAAATTTACATTACTTCAGTTACAGGAAAAAAACAAAAATTCACAGCTTAATGTCCTAGAATGCCCCAGAATAGAATAAAAACTGAGCCGAAGCCAAGGGCTGGAAGTCCCTATTAGAATGAGAAGAGAGCTCAATGCCCTTGAAGGCCCCATATCAAAATGTGAACAGAACTTGAGGAATTGCCCCAGCCCTTCTGGAGGTCCCCGAGACCAGCCCTTAAAACTAGGCTAAAACCGTCCTTGGGGTCCAAATCCCTGCTCCACTCTGTGGGGTATACTTGGACCCATGCTCGACTTTGTAAAACAACCCTCGTTTGTTTGCATCAGTGTCGGCTCCTTAGTGGTTTCTCGGATTCGCCATCTTGTGCACAACACCCCCCATGTCCCCTTCCCACCTGGACTGACTCCCTGTCCCCTCCCACCCAGGCTGACCCTCAGTTACCTCCCCGCCCACAACAGCTGGGCACAGGCCCTCACACAGGTCCATGGGCACGCTGGGCACTCCCGCCATCCCTGGCCTCCCAGGGGAAGGAAGGAGGATTCAGCAGGACACACTCCCATGGTGGCCCCTGGGCTCCCTGCCCAGGGTGGCACCTGGTGACATGTCGGGGTCTGAGTCCCTGAAGCTGGCTCCTCCTCCCTGGTATTCCCACAGGAAATGAAGTAAGAGGCCCTGGTCTCCTCCAGGGACATCAAGCAGGTGGACTTGGACATCAACATGACGTTCAGCAGTCACATAATGTTTTGGGACTACTACCGGGTAGTATGAGGCTGAGGTGCCAGGGGGGATTGGGACCCGGGGGAGGACTGGTGGCTTCTGTGTAGGGAACATGGGGCTTTGAGGCCGGGGGAAGAACAGCAGACAACAAAACATGGCAGCTTGAAAGGGTGCTG
The DNA here is from genome assembly GCF_053574225.1 of Canis aureus. Taxonomy (NCBI): domain Eukaryota; kingdom Metazoa; phylum Chordata; class Mammalia; order Carnivora; family Canidae; genus Canis; species Canis aureus. The sequence goes on from NC_135617.1 coordinate 73,609,536, forward strand.
GGGATGATCTCGGTGCCCCCACACCCAGTGTCTCAGGGATGAGGAGGTCACTAGGATGGGGCGTCCAGGGCTTGCCATGGGAGCTGAACCCCAAAGGGGTGACGGACGGCACCCTGAAAACCAGGTGCCTGGGTGGGGGCCATGGGGGGCATTAAGGGGACCTGGGGACAGGTTGCATGGCTGTGACTGGAGGAGGACACACATCGATCCGATGAGGGTCGGAAGGGTCAGAGTGACACCCACCCACGGTGCTTTATATATTTCGAAATTCTATGCATTTAATTTGAGACAATTTGCAATTTGTAAACATACATAGTATGATGACCCCCAGATAATGCGCCCGGTCCAGCCAGGGCCCTGCACTGACCACCCGGGACCCCTGGGGCAGGTGTTACAATAAACCCCAGACTGTGGTCGCCTTTATCTGTAGATGTCTTGGTGTGCATCTTAAAGAAAGGGGATGCCCTGTGTCCGCAGGCACTCCACGCCATCCCCCTCATTCCCTACCCGTAAACTATCCCCCTACATCATTATCCCTCATGGCATTCCCCCTACACCATCCCCCTCAAACCCACACACCCCCATACAAACCCCACCCACACTATACCCCAACACCATCCCCCCTACACCATCCCCCTCAATCCACCACCATCATACCCCTGTCCCAAAATCATCCACTCACACACCATCATCCCCCAGCAAGGATCCAGTGCAGGTGCACCCTGTGGGACATGCTCAGCCTCCCCGTGGTTCTCTGGACAGCCTGCTACCATCAGAAGCCCGCTGTCCCATAGAGTGTCCAGGGGTTTCAGGGAGGAGGAAGGACAGGGAGACCCCGACAGGGTGGGTGCAGGTAGGTGGAGCAGAGGAAGCACTGTGCCCTGCCTCCTCCCACTCTTCCTCCTGGAGGGCGGCACAACCTGCACAGGACACCAGCCCCTAACCGAGAGGGACCTGGGCTGACTTGGGCCCAGGCTCTTTGGGGTTGGGTTGATTTGAGTCCCCACCAGTCCCAACTCAAGGACTAATGGAATCAGGCCCCATGGCCCTGGCCAGCCCTGGATTCTGGCCCCGGGCTGAGCAAGCTCTCTCACAGCTGGATGTAGCCTCCTGGGCCCTGGGCGTGCCCCACAGATACAGGTCGCTGATCTAGGGCAGCCCTGGGGATCCCGGGACACCCCAGTTTGGGGAAAGGAGGGGTAAGCGGGTGGGCCACACCCGCACCCACACCAGGAGGCAGGCTCCTCCAGGTGCTGTGGCCCCAGAGAGCCCAGGCCGGGGTCCAGCTGCCCTGCGGGGACCCAGAACAGGAGCCCATGAGCTGCAGGTCCAGGTCAGCTCTGCTGTCCTCAGAACCGTCAATCAGGCTGAAACCTCAGGACACTCACCCCCACCCGGAGTCCACACATGCTCCCAGGTGGGGGACTCCAGCACCCGCCCCCCCACCCCATGTGATTCTTTCCACCCCTTAAAGGACAGAAAGGTCTCCTTCCCCAGGGGAAGGCACAAACTCATGGCTCTGAGCCTTTGCTGTAGAAACTCAATAAAGTGTTGTGGTGTGAAAATGCAGAGCCAGCCCATTTCTGTGTCTCCCAGAACTATGTGCTTGGGGCATGGAGAGACCCCCAGAGAGGAGGAGGGGACACCGCCTAGGCCCCAACCAGCCCCTGCAGGGGCGCCACCAGGCACACACAGCTGATGTCCCCACATGCCTTCCAGGTAGCCAGACCCCCTGCTGGACATGGGAATGTGGCCGAGCCAAAACTTCCATCTCTGCTGAGCCTCCAGCTGAAAGTTCCTGCATGAGTGAACCCCAGCGTGGCCAGGAGAGCCCAGCTAGCCGCCCAGCACCAGCACCAGAAATGATGTTCTGCCAACCATTTCAGGGTTTTGCGTGACCCAGCCAGAGGATCTGATAGCTGCATGGGATAGCTGCATGGGATAGACACACACGCATCTCAAAAGCAACAAAAGTCGGAATCCTCCCAATGTTGTCAAACAGGAGCCAGATGGTTACATACACTACACTAAGGTCTCCAATAGGATATTTGGAAAAACGCTATAAGCCATGACTGCAGAGGCGTTGGACTCATGGAATGTGTTTGCTGTGTTCCAACAGGGAGGGCAGAGGGGCAGGAAGCATCCTCCGGAGTGGGGGGGGGGGCCCTCCTAGGAAAGGACACCAGGTCCTTGTGAAGGCTACGGAGGGTGAAATCTCCTCCTCTCTTTCTGCTTCTGGTTTTCCTCCTAAATGCCATTTTCCTCAATCATATTAGCAGGAATTTATTTCATGTTTTTAAATTTCTTTTTATTGGAGTCCAATTTGTATGAATTCTTTCTTCAGCAAGGGTGTCATACAGGAGAGGTGAGCGAAAGATTTTCCCAGACAGGCAACATATAAAGGAGTTCATGACCATTTAACCAATCCAGTAAGGAATTTTAAGAGGGACTCTTCTAGTGGGGGAAAAAAAGAGACCAAAAGCAACAAAGATGAGAAAGGCCCAGAGAATGTCACCAGAAACACCAACTCTTCCGGTAACACAAATGCACAAAGTTCATATCTTTGAATAATCACTTTGAATGCTGATAGACTAAATGCTCCAATAAAAAGATATAGGATATCAGAGTGGCTTAAAAAACAGGATCCGAGATGTCTGGGTGGCTCAGGGGTTGAGCCTCTGCCTTTCACTCAGGGTGTGATCCTGAAGTCTTGGATCGAGTCCCATATTGGGCTCCTGGTGGGGAGACTGTTTCTCTCTCTGCCTAATTTTCTGCCCCCCCTCTCTCTCACTCTCGCTCTCTCTCACACTATCATAAATAAAGTTATTATTAAAAAAACAACATCCATCTGTACGCTGCCTACAAGATGCTCACCTTAGACCTATAGACACCAACAGATTGAAAGTCAGGGGATGGAAAATCACCTATGACGCTAATGGATATCAAAAGAAAGATGGAGGACCCATACTTATATCAGACAAATTAGATTTGAAAACACACCCTGGGAGACACCTGATGGCTCAGTGGTTGAGCATCTGCCTTCGGCTCAAGCTGTGATTCTGGGATCACAGGATCGAGTCCCACATCATCCTCCCTTTGGGGAGCCTACCTCTCACTCTGATATGTTCCTTCCTCTGCTTCTCTGTGTAATTCTCATGAATAAATAAATAAAGATTTTAAATTTCTAAAAAGAACAAATACTGTAAGAAGAGATGAAGAAGGGCATTATTTCATAATTAAAAAGACTCTCTATGATTTTCAAACAACTAAATATTTATGCTGCCAACATGGGAGTACCTAAATATAGAAACCACTGTTCTTGGGAATGTGAACTGATGCAGCCACTCTGGAAATCTCTGTGGAGGTTCCTCAATGAGATAAAAATAGACCTGCACAACGACCCAGAAATTGCACTGTTGGGGATTTACCGCAAAGATTCAGATGCAATGAAACGCCGGGACACCTGCACCCCGATGTTTATATTAGGAATGTCCACAATAGCCAAACTGTGGAAGGAGTCTCGATGTCCATCGATAGTTGAATGGATAAAGAAGATGTGGTTTATGTATACAATGGAATATTACTCAGCCATTAGAAATGGACTGCTCACGAGTTACTGCGTGGGCTGAATACAGGTTTCCAGAGCTGGCCGTTGCCACTGGGGTTGTTCCTCCTGGGGCCTCACGGGGTAAACTAACCGCACTGAGCCCTGCACCAGGCAGGGGACAGAGCAGCTCCCCCAAGTGCTAACACCTGTAAATCCGCACAACAGGCCCCTCCCCTGGAAGACCAGCTAGACGGACAAGTTCCAGGGGAAGTCAAGGAACTTAAAGTATACAGAATCAAAAGATACCCCCCATGTTTTTTTTTATTTATGATTGCTTCCCCCACCCTTTTTCCCCATTTTCTTTCTTTTTTTATTTTCTTTTTTCCTTCTTTCTTCCTGTATACTTTGCCTTTTTCTCTTTTTCTCCTTTTCCCAATTCAATTTGTTTTTGGCCACTCGGCACTCAGGAAAATGACTAGAAGGAAAACCTAACCTCAAAATAAAGAATCAGAAACAGTCGTCTCCCACAGAGTTACAAAATCTGGATTACAATTCAATGTCAGAAAGCAAATTCAGAAGCACTATTATACAGCTACTGGTGGCTCTAGAAAAAAGCATAAAGGACTCAAGAGACTTCATGACTGCAGAATTTAGATCCAATAAGGCCGAAATTAAAAATCAATTGAATGAGATGCAATCCAAACTGGAAGTCCTAACGATGAGGGATAACGAGGTGGAAGAACAAATGAGTGACATAGAACACAAGTTGATGGCAAAGAGAGAAACTGAGGAAAAAAGAGACAGACAATTAAATGACCAGGAAGACAGATTAAGGGAAATAAACGACAGCCTGTGGAAGAAAAACCTACGTGTAATTGGGATTCCCAAGGGCGCCAAAATGGACAGAGGGCCAGAATATGTATTTGAACAAATAATAGCTGAAAAGATTCCTAATCTGGGAAGGGAAACAGGCGTTCAGATGCAGGAAATAGAGAGATCTCCCCCTTAAATCAATAATAACCATCCAACACCTCGACATTTAATAGGGAAGCTTGCAAATTCCAAAGATAAAGAGAAGATCTTTAAGCAGCAAGAGACAAGAAAATCCTGACCTTTATGGGGAGGAACATTAGGGTAACAGCAGACCTCTCCATAGCAACCTGGCAGCCCAGAAAGTGCTGGCAGGATATATTCAGGGTCATCAATGAGAATAACATGCAACCGAGAATACTATATCCAGCGAGGCTCTCATTCAAAATGGAAGGAGAGATAAAGAGCTTCCAAGACAGGCAGTAACTGAAAGAATATGTGACCTTCAAACCAACTCTGCAAGAAATTTTAAGGAGGACTCTTAAAATTCCCCTTTAAGAAGAAGTTCAGTGGAACAATCCACAAAAACAAGGACTGAATAGATATCATGAAGATGCTAAACTCATATCTGTCGATAGTAACTCTGAACGTGAATGGGCTTAATGACCCCATCAAAAGGCGCAGGGTTTCAGACTGGATAAAAAAGCAGGACCCATCTATTTTCTGTCTACAAGAGACTCATATTAGACAGAAGGACACCGACAACCTGAAAATAAAATGTTGGGGAACTATTTACCATTCAAAAGGTCCCTAAAAGAAAGCAGGGGTAGCCATCCTTATGTCAGAAAAACTAAAATTTACCCCGAAGACTGTAGTGAGAGATGAAGAGGGACACTAAATCATACTTAAGGGATCTATCCCACAAGAAGACTTAACAATCCTCAACATATGCCCCGAATGTGGGAGCTGCCAAATATTTAAACCAATTAATAACCATAGTGAAGAAATACTTAGATAATAATACACTTATACTTGGTGACTTCAATCTAGCTCTTTCTACCCTCGATAGGTCTCTAAGCACAACATCTCCAAAGAAAAAAAGAGCTTTAAATGATACACTGGACCAGATGGATTTCACAGAAATCTACAGAACGTTACATCCAAACTCAACTGAATACACATTCTTCTCAGGTGCACATGAAACTTTCTCCAGAATAGACCACATTCTGGGTCACAAATAGGTCCTGAACTGATACCAAGGGATTGGGGTCATCCCCTGCATATTCTCAGACCATAATGCCTTGAAATTAGAACTAAATCACAACAAGAAGTTTGGAAGGACCTCAAACACATGGAGGTGAAGGACTATCCTGCTAAAAGATGAAAGGGTCAACCAGGAAATTAAGGAAGAATTAAAAGCTTTCATGGAAACTAATGAGAATGAACATACAACCGTTCAAAATCTTTGGGATGCAGCAAAAGCAGTCCTAAGGGGGATATACATCACAATAAAAGCATCCATACAAAAACTGGAAAGAACTCAAATACAAAAGCTAACCTTACACATAGAGGAGCTAAAAAAAAACAGCAGATATATCCTACACCCAACAGAAGAAGAGACTTAATCAAAATTCGAGCATGGGATCCCTGGGTGATGCAGCGGTTTAGCACCTGCCTTTGGCCCGGGACGTGATCCTGGAGACCCGGGATTGAATCCCACATCGGGCTCCTGGTGCATGGAGCCTGCTTCTCCCTCTGCCTATGTCTCTGCTTCTCTCTCTCTCTGTGTGACTATCATAAATAAATAAATAAATAAATAAATAAATAAATAAATAAATAAAAATTCGAGCAGAACTCAAGGAAATCGAGACCAGAAGAAATGTGGAACAGATCAACAGAACCAGGAGTTGGTTCTTTGAACAAATTAATAAGATAGATAAACCATTAGCCAACCAGATTAAAAAGAAGATAGAGAAGACTCAAATTAATAAAATCATGAATGAGAAATGAGAGATCACTACCAACACCATTGAAATACAAACGATTTTAAAAACATGTTATGAACAGCTATACGCCAATAAATTAGGCAATCGAGAGGAAATGGGCGCAATCCTAGATAGCCACAAACTACCAACTGGAACAGGAAGAAATAGAAAACCTAAACAGGCCAATAACCAGGGAGGAAATTGAAGCAGTCATCCAAAACATCCCAAGACACAAAAGTCCAGGGCCAGATGGCTTCCCAGGGGAATTCTATCAAACGTTTAAGGAAGAAACCATACTTATCTTACTAAAGCTGTTTGGAAAGATAGAAAGAGATGGAGTACTTCCAAATTCTTTCTATGAGGCCAGCATCACCTTAATTCCAAAACCAGACAAAGACCCCATCAAAAAGGAGAATTACAGACCAATATCCCTGATGAACATGGATGCAAAAATTCTCAACAAGATACTAGCCAATAGGATCCAACAGTACATTAAGAAAATTATTCACCATGACAAAGTAGGATTTATCTCCGGGACACAAGGCTGGTTCAACACTCGTAAAACAATCAATGGGATTCATCGTATCAGCAAAGAAAAACCAAGAACCATATGATCCTCTCATTAGATGCAGAGAAAGCATTTGACAAAATAGAGCATCCATTGCTGATCAAAACACTTCAGAGCGTAGGGATAGAGGGAACATTCCTCAACATCATAAAGGCCATCTACGCAAAGCCCACAGCAAATATCATTCTCAATGTGGAAGCACTGGGAGCATTTCCACTAAGATCAGGAACAAGACAGGGATGTCCACTCTCACCACTGCTATTCAACATAGTACTGGAAGTCCGAGCCTCAGCTATAAGACAACAAAAATAAATAAAGGCATTCAAATAGGCAAAGAAGAAGTCAAACTCCCCCTCTTCGCCGATGACATGATACTCTAACTAGAAAACCCAAAAGCCTCCCCCCCCAAGATTGCTAGAACTCATACAGCAATTTGGTAGCGTGGCAGGATACAAAATCAATGCCGAGAAATCAATGGCATTTCTATACACTAACAATGAGACTGAAGAAAGAGAAATAGAGGAGGCAATCTGATTTACAATTGCACCCAAAAGCATAAGATACCTAGGAATAAACCTAACAAAGGAGGTAATGGATCTCAACCATAAACATTATAGAATGCCTCTGAAAGAAATTGAGGAAGACACAAAGAGATGGAAAACTATTCCATTCTCATGGATTGGCAGAATTAATATTGTGAAAAAGTCAATGTTACCCAGGACAATGTACACGTTTAATGCAATCCCTATCAAAATACCATGGACTTTCTTCAGAGAGTTAGAACAAACTATTTTAATATTTCTGTGGAATCAGGAAAGACCCCGAATAGCCAGGGGAATTTTAAAAAAGAAAACCATATCTGGGGGCATCACCATGCCAGATTTCAGGTTGTACTACAAAGCTGTGGTCATCAAGACAGTGTGGTACTGGCACAAAAACAGACAAATAGATCAATGGAACAGAATAGAGAACCCAGAAGTGGACCCTGAACTTTATGGTCAACTGATATTCAATAAAGTAGGAAAGACTAATCATTGGAAGAAAGACAGTCTCTATGATATACGGTACTGGGAAAATGGACATCCACACTCAGAAGAATGAAACTAGACCACTCTCTTTCACAATACACAAAGATAAACTCAAAATGGATTAAACATCTAAATGTGAGACAAGAATCCATCAAAATCCAAGAGAACTCAGGCAACACCCGTTTTGAACTCGTCCACAGTAAATTCTTGCAAGGTACATCCATGAAGGCAAAAGAAACAAAAGCAAAAATGAACTATTGTGACTTCTTCAAGATAAGAAGCTTTTGCACAGCAAAGAATACAGTCAACAAAACTAAAAGACAACCTACAGAATGGGAGAAGATGTTTGCAAAAGACGTATCAGATAAAGGGCTAGTTTCCAAGATCTATAAAGAACTTCTTAAACTCAACACCAAATAAACAAACAATCCAATCATGAAATGGGCAAAACACATGGATAGAAATTTCACAGACAAAGACATAGATATTGCCAACATGCACATGAGAAAATGCTCTGAATCACTTGCCTCAGGGAAATACAAATCAAAACTACAATGAGATACCACCTCACACCAGTGAGCATGGGGAAAATTAACAAGGCAGGAAACCACAAATGTTGGAGAGGATGCGGAGAAAAGGGAACCCTCTTACACTGTTGGTGGGAATGTGAACTGGTGCAGCCACTCTGGAAAACTGTGTGGAGGTTCCTCAAAGAGTTAAAAATACACCTGCCTTACGACCCAGCAATTGCACTCTTGGGGATTTACCCAAAATATTCAGATGCAATGAAATGCCCAGACACGTGCACCCCGATGTGTTTAACAGGAATTCCACAATAGCGAAACTGTGGACGGAGCCATGGTGTCCATCAAAAGATGAATGGATAAAGAAGATATGGTTTATGTATACAATGGAATATTACTCAGCCATTAGAAACGACAAATGCCCACCATTTGCCTCGACGTGGATGGAACTGGAGGGTATTATGCTGAGTGAAGTAAGTCAATTGAAGAAGGACAAACATATGTTCTCATTCAATTGGTTAATATAAATAATAGTGAAAGGGAATATAAGGGAATGGAGAAGAAATGTGTGGGAAATATGAGAAAGGGAGACAGAACATAAAGACTCCTAACTCGGGGATCCCTGGGTGGCTCAGCGGTTTAGCGCCTGCCTTTGGCCCAGGGCGCGATCCTGGAGTCCCAGCATCGAGTCCCACCTCGGGCTCCCGGCATGGAGCCTACTTCTCCTTCCTCCTGTGTCTCTGCGTCTCTCTCTCTTTCTATGTCTATCATAAATAAATAAATATTTTTTAAAAAAGACTCCTAACTCTGAGAAAGGAAATAGGGATGCTTTAAGGGGAGGAGGGCGGGGGGTCAAGGTGAATGGGTGAAGGGCAGTGAGGGGCGCCCTTGCCGGGATGAGCACTGGGTGTTATTCTGTTTGTTGGTAGATTAAACACCAATAAAAAATAAATTCATTTAAAAAAATGTTCAAACAACTTAATATTTATGCTGATACATGGGAGTACCTAAATATAGAAACCAATTAACAACAAACATACAGGAACTCACTGATAATAATACAATGACAGGAGATTTTAACACCCACTTATGGCAATGGACCGATCGTCTATGCAGAAAATCAACAGGGGAACAATAACATTGACACACTGGACCACAGGGACTCAACAGATATAGTCTGAACATTTCTTCCTAAAGCAGAATACACATTCCTTTCAAGTGCACATGGGACATTCTCCAGAACAGATCATATCAATCCCACAAATCAGCCCTTAACAGGTACAACAGGTACAAGAAGGTTGATATCACACCCTTTACATATTTGGACCATGACGCTATGAAACTGGAAGTCGACAGTAAGAAACAAAATTGGACAGACCAAAAATACGTGGAGATTATGAACATCCTACTAGAGAATGAATAGAGCAACCAGGAAATTAAAGAAGAAATTTAAAACAAAAAAAAAATGAAAACATGTTTCTCCAAACCTCTGGGATGTTGCAAAGGCAGTCCTAAGAGGGAAGTACATAGCAATACAGACCTATCTCAAGCAACAAGAAGTCTCCAATTCGCAACCTAACCCTACACCCAAAGAGGCTGGAAAAGGAATAGCAAACAAAGCCTAAAGCCTACAGAAAAAGGGAAAAAAATAAAGATGAGAGAAAAAATAAACAATGCAGAAAAAACAAAACAGTAGAATGGAATAACAAAACTAAGAGCTGGTTCTCCAAAATAATTAAGAAAATGGATCAAGCCCTAGCCAGTCTTATCAACGAGAAAAGAGAAAACCTAAATAAATAAAATCACAAATGAGAGAAGAGAGATAACAATTAACACCAGAAAAATAAGACAATTATAAGGGAATACTATGAAAGATTATACGCTAACAAACTGGGAGACCTGGAAGAAAAGGACAAATCCCTAGAAATGTGCAAACGAGCACATGTGCAAAACTGAAATAGGAAGAAATGGAAAATATGAACAGACCCATAACTAGCAAAGAAATTGAATCAGCAAGGCACCTGGGTGCCTCAGTGATTGAGCATCTGCTTTGGCTCAGGTCATGATCCCGGGGTCCTGGGGGATCACGTCCCACATCAGGCTCCCCGTATGGAGCCTCATTTTCCCTCTGCCTATAACTCTGCCCCTCTCTGTCTCTCATGAATAAATAAGTAAAGGTGCAGCCACTGTGGAACAGTCTGGAGGGTCCTCGAGAAGTTAAAAATAGGGGATCCTTGGGTGGCACAGTGGTTTGGCGCCTGCCTTTGGCCCAGGTCGTGATCCTGGAGACCCGGGATCGAATCCCACGTCGGGCTCCCGGTGCTTGGAGCCTGCTTCTCCCTCTGCCTGTGTCTCTGCCTCTCTCTCTGTGACTATCATAAAAAAATTTTTTAAAAAAGAAGTTAAAAATAGAGCTCCCCTATGATTCCAAAATTGCACAGCTAGGTACTTACCCTGAGGATACAAAAGTAGCTGAGTAGATTCGAAGAGGAACACGCAGCCCAGTGTTGGTAGCAGCATTGTCAACAACAGCGAAACTGTATAGAGCCCAGATGTCCATCGACAGATGAATGGGCAGAGACGATGTGGTAAATATACACACTGTGACATCACTCGGTCATCAGAAGGGATGTAAGGAAGCCATTTACAATGACGTGGGAGAAGTGGAAGGGACTTATGCTAAATGAACTCACTCAGTCAGAGAAAGACAGATACCAAATACCATACAATTGCATTCACATGTGAATTTTAAGAAACCAAACAAACTGGCAAAGGGGCAGAGGGGGGATGAGAGAAGCAAACAAAAAAACACACTCTTAACCACAGAGAATAAACTAATAGATACCAGAGGAAGGTGGGGGGGATGGGAAATCAGGGGATGGGCATAGTGGAGGTCACCTCTGACCAGAACCAGGCGTTGTATTCAAGGGTTAAATCACTATGTGGTAAACCTGATACTATGTCATCCTGTGTTTACAAAGAGGACTTCAAGTAAAAGTTTATTTTTTTTAAAGATTTTATTTATTTATTCATGATAGTTACACAGAGAGAGAGAGAGGCAGAGACACAGCCAGAGGGAGAAGCAGGCTCCATGCACCGGGAGCCCGACGTGGGACTCGATCCCAGAGCCTCCAGGATCGCGCCCCGGGCCAAAGGCAGGCGCCAAACCGCTGCGCCACCCAGGGATCCCTCAAGTAAAAGTTTAAAATAATAATTGGTAGTATTGATGAAACATGTGTGCACAAGAGATAAAATCATAAAAGCAACTGAAAATCCAGAGTCTTTAGAGCCAAAAATCCCCTCCTTAGCTCAGCTCAGGAGAAGCCTGCCATGCCTATTCTCACTCCAGCAGAAGCCTGGATTTTGACTCTCTGTGGAGGCTGCTGACTTGGTGGAGTCAGGCTATCTTTGAACCCAAAATCTAAATAGAGTGCATAAAACTAAACTGCCCAAGATGCTAGGAATCCCAGTGCAGGCACATGCCAAGACACAAACTCTAACCATACAGAGACATAACCCTAACCCTCCACTTAAGCCTAATGGTAACCTAATCCTTAAACAAGAATTATCACTAATCACAAACCAAACACAAACCCCAAGACTGAAACACATTCACTGAATGTTCCTGCCAACCCTCACCCTAACTCCTAAACCTATTCTAAACCCTTATCCCTGACCCTTACCTTAAATCTAACCCTAACCCTAACCTCTAACCATAACCTTATCTTAATGTTTTCAAATCCTATTCCTAACCTTAACCTGTACCCTAACCCTAACCCTCTAATACTAATCCTATCTCATACCCCAAACTGTACCCTAACATGTACCCTAAAACTAATCCCTAACCCACTGCCTAACCCTCTGTTACCCTTTTCCAAAACCATACCCTGACCGTGACCTGACCCTAACCCTAACCCCTACCAAACACTAACCCTCACCCTAGCCCTAACCCCTATCCTAAACCTAACCCTCGCCCTAACCCTAAACCTAGCCCTAACTTTAACTCTTCCCCCAACCCTAACGACTAACCCAAACTCACACCCTAACCCCTAACCCTAACTGCAAACCTAGCCCAACCCTAACTCTAACCATAACCCAAACCCTAATTCCTAACCTCCTACCCTAATCCCTAAAGTCTAAACCCTAAACCTAACTCTAACTCCTGTCCCTAACCCAAACCCCCTTCATAACTCCTAACCACTGACCCTTACCCTTAACCCTCACCCTAACCTCTAATCCATAACCATAAGCTTAATCACTAACCCCTAACATCTAACCTAAGCCTAACCACCAAACGCCTCACCTCCCCTGACCCTACCATTCATTCTACCCATTCACTTACCCTATGGTTCTGAGGAGTCCCTTCTGACATGGACGTGGCCCCAACGTGGCTCCAGGGGGTCCTGAAGAAGCCGGGCTCCTGTGAGTGCGCACGTGACCCCATGTGTTCCAGAGTCATAGTCAGCAGGTCCTGAGTACGCCGGGTCTCCTGTCACCGTGGAGTATGCCTCACATCCTCTGGAAGCCTCACAGCAGGTTCTCAGGAGGCCGGGGGCTCCTGTCAGCCTGGACATGGCCCCACGTCCCCCAGAAAACTCACCGCAGGTCCTGAGGAGGCTGTGGGTTCCTGTCAGCCTAGACGCAGCCCCATGTGTCCCGAAGCCAAAGTGCAGGTCCTGAGGAGGACGGGGGTCCTCTCAGTCTTGACGTGGCCCCATATTTTCCTCAGCCTCACCATAAGACCCGAGGAGGCTGGGGGCTCCTGTCAGCATGGACGGGGCCACAAATCATCCCAATCCTTCACAGTGCATCCTGAGGTGCCCGGAGACTCCTGTCAGTGTGGATTCGGCATCCACATCTTTCTTAGACCTCACCACAGGCTCTGACAAGGCTGGGGTCTTCTGTCCACATGGACGCATCCCCATATGTCCCGAAGTCTACACCGGGGGTCCTGAGGACATCAGCGTCCAGTTGTGTGGACGTGGCCCCACATCCTCCCGAAGCGTCACCACTGGTTCTGAGGTGGCCGGGCTCCAGTCACTGTGGATGCAGCCCCCAGCTTCCAGAAGACTCAACTTATGTCCTGAGGGGCCCGTTAGCTCCTGCCAGAGTGGACGCTGCGCCACATTTTTCAGAAGCCTCCCCGCATGTCCTGAGGCAGCCCAGGGGCTCCTGTCAACGTGGATGCGGGCCCACATCTTACTGAAGCCTCCCCATGGGGCCTGCAGCAGCCCAGGGGCTCCTGTCAGGGTGGGTGAGGGTCAACAATTTCCTGAAGCCTCCCAGCAGGACCTGAAGTGGCCCAGGGGCTCCTGTCAGGGTGGGTGTGTACCCACATCTTACTGAAGCCTCACCGTGTATTCTGAGGAGACCGGGGCTCCTGTCAGTGTGAACGTTGCCCAATATCCCCCTGAAGGCTCCACGCAGGTTCTGAAGAGGCTGTGGCTCATCAGCGTGGATGTGTCCCCACGTCTTCCTCAGGCCTCCCCAGGACAGGCTGGCTCCTGATAGTGCAGGCAGAGGAGGCCTACTGCGCATGCATACACCCTGGGCGGTGCCTGGGCTCAGGCGCCCCCTGTGGGATGCTCAGACGCCGCAGGAGGCTGCAGGAGGTAGCATGCCAGTCCGGGTCCCACCTCTGCCTCCTTCCAGGCTCCAGCTGTGCCCTGTTACCTTCGGAAACGTCTGATTCAAAAGGAGCCCAACACCCGGTTTCCTCAAAAATACTTAAGGAGAAGGAATTGGAGCCCAAAGGACGCGAAATGAAATGTGGACCAGACTTTTACCACGTCCTGTAAAACTCACTCAACCCTCTTCCACTGTGGGCGGGACCGCGGGCTGCTGCAGCAGCCTTGGAAACAGTGTGGAGGCTCCTCAGCAAGTTACAAATAGAGCCGCCCTGCGACCAGCAGGTGTACGGCCTGGAGCTCACTCTGAAGATACAGATGCAGTGAGATGTGGGACAACTGCACCCCAATGTCCACAGCAGCCGGGTCCACAGTAGCCACACTGTGGGAGGAGGCTTGGTGCCCTGTGGCAGATGATGGATAAAGAGGATGGGAGATAGATGGTGGTCATAGAGAGAGGAATGGTACTCAGCTATCAAAGAGAAGGAAATCTTGCCATTTGCAATGACGTGGATAGAACTAGAGGGATCATCTTAAGTGAAATAGGTCAGTGGGAAAAGAGAATGACCATGTGGTGTCATTCATAGGTGGAATTAAAGAAGCATAGCAGATGAACATCTGTGAAGGGAAGGAAAAACAAATAAGATGAACACAGATGCAGGGAATACAGATCTTAATGATAGGAAACGAACTGAGTGTCGCTGCAGGGGAGGGGATGGTGGAGGGAATAACAGGGGACCGAAATGAAGGAGAGCATGTGATGTCACGAGCACTGCGGTTATCTCCAACTGGTGAATCCCTGAATTCTTCCTCTGAAAGTATAATACACTATACACTAATTAATTGGGTTTAAATTAAGTTAAAAAATCAGTTGTATCAGAGCACGTTTCCTTCTAGACTCTCTGTTCTGCTCCTTCAGCTTATGCGGGGACCAACTCTCGTGGGTCTGGTTTGTTTAAGTTGGCATCAGGCCTCGTCCATGGACCAGCCCAGGGCTGGAACTCACAACCCCAAGATCAGGACCGGAGGTGAGGTCAGGAGTCGGAGGCTTAACCGACGGAGCCAGGCAGGGTCCCGAGGACAACACTGCTTTATCCTGTCTCTGTGACATCAATTGAAATAGGAAAGTGCTGCGTCCTGCTATGTCCTGCTTCTCCAATACTGATTTGCTGTCCAGGGTCATTTGTGGGGGCAGATGGATGTTATGGGTTTTTTTTCCTATTTATAGGATCTGCCACCATGACTTGACAGGAATGACATTGAAATTGAGGGTGGCTTCAGGAACTGGGGACATTTTCACAAGATGAGGCTCCCAACCCATGAGCCCAGGACAGCCTCCCAGAGCCTGGTATGGCTCAGTGCACAAGTCTTGTGCTCCTTTGGTTCAGTCTCATTATTTATTCTCTGTGATGCTCCTGAGAAGGGAGTCACATCCGTCATTTCCTTCCTGAGTGCTCATTGTCAGGACACAGCAAGCCCCACAATAGAATAAAAACTGAGCCCAGGCCAAGGGCAGGAAGCCCCTATTAGAACAGATCTCAATGCCTTTGAAGGCCCCATATCAAAATGTAAACAGAACTTGAGGTATTGCTCCAGCCCTTCAGGAGTACCACGAGACCAGCCCCTTAAAACTAAGGTAAAACCCAACTCGGGGTCCCAGTCCCTGCTCTGCTGTGTCAGGTATACTTGGACACAAGCTCAAGCTTGTAAATAAACTCTCATGTGTTTGCATTGGTGTCGGCTTCTCAGTGGTTTCTCGGATTCGCAATCTTGGGCACAACAATCTGAGATAAAAAAACAAAACCAAAAGAAGCTCGGACACAGGTAGAGCAAACGCAGGGTTTTGAGAGAAGCGGCGGAGACCCAGGGGCTTGGCAGCTCTTCTGTGGAGGCCCCAGCCGACTGGGGCGCGGGATGCTCTGCCCCAGAGCCAGAGGACCCAGAGACCCCACCCGCATCCCGCCCATCAGGGCCGGGTCTCAGGAGCAGCACAGAGCCACCCGCTGAGCCCAGATGTGCTGATGCCCTCCCCACCTCTGACCCCCACAGGTGCATCTCCCAGGCAGATGTGCACCTGACAATCAGCGCCACGGCCCATCCCCAGATCCCACACAGAGCATTCGCTGCCACCAAGTTATTGGACCACAGAGCCTGCAGAGATTTAGCTCTGCCTGGAAAGTAGGGTCTAGATTCCTTGTACTTTGTGCTCTTTTTTCATTTATTTTCTTTGATTCTTTTTTATTAATTGCCTTATTTTAATTTTTATGTATGTACCTTTTATATATTTTATTTTTATTTTCATAGTACTTTAATTGTGTTTATTCTTTTTAATTTTTTTTCAATTTATATATGATAGTCACAAACAGAGAGAAAGAGAGAGAGAGAGGCAGAGACACAGGCAGAGGGAGAAGTAGGCTCCATGCACTGGGAGCCCGATGTGGGATTCCATCCAGAGTCTATAGGATAGTGCCCTGGGCCAAAGGCAGGCACTAAACCACTGCGCCACCCAGGAATCACTTTAATTGTTTCTATTTTGGGATTTAGAATCTTTTAACAAGCAGGCCAAAATAATCTGTTGTTTTTTGTTTTTGTTTTTGTTTTTATTTTTGTTTTGGGAGGGCACCTGTTATTGTTTTTCTTGGTTTTTCTTTTTCTTCCTTCTTTCTTTTCTGGAAAATATAATGAGATGGAGAAATTCACCTGCATAAAATAAAATGAGGTCTATTCACAGCCAGGAAGTTCATCAATACACATATATGATGTCTAACTACAATTTAAAACAATGATTATAAAAATAGCAGCTGGGCTGGAAAAAGAGCACAGAAGAAAACTAGAGGAACCTTTACTGTAGAAATAAAAGAACTAAAATCTAGTCAGGCCAATGTTAAAAATGGTATAACTGAGATGCATTCCCAGGTGGAAGCCTTCAAAACAAGAATGGTTATGGACCACAGAGACAGACGTAGGGAAGTCATCCACTTATTAAAACAATAACATTCATACCATAGGAGACTCAGAAGATGAAGAGAGAGAAAAGGTGGGCCTTTCTCGGACATTAGAAACAACAAACACCCACCATTTGCTTCAAAGTGGATGGAACTGGAAGGTATTACGCTGAGTGAAGTAAGTCAATCGGAGAAGGACAAACATTGTATGTTCTCATTCATTTGGGGAATATAGATAGTAGTGAGGGAATATAAGGGAAGAGAGAAGAAATGTGTGGGAAATATGAGAAAGGGAGACAGAACATAAAGACTCCTAACTCAGGGAAATGAACTAGGGGTGATGGAAGGGGAGGAGGGCGGGCGGTGGGGGTGAATGTGTGATGGGCTCTGAGGGGGGCACTTGACAGGATGAGCACTGGGTGTTATTCTGTATGTTGGGAAATTGAACACCAATAAAAAAATAAAATTATTATTAAAAGAAAGAGGAAAGAAAGAAAGAAAGAAAGAAAGAAAGAAAGAAAGAAAGAAAGAAAGAAAGAAAGAAAGAGTGGCACCTGTGTGGCTCAGTTAGTTAAGCTTCTGCCTTAGACTCAGATCATGATCCAGGTCCCAAGGCATGCTCCCTGTTTTGCAGGGAACCTGCTTCTCCCTCTACCTCTGCCCCTCTCGATCATGGTTTTTATTTCCTCTCTCTCTCAAATAAATAAAAAATATCTTTGAAAAAGAAACAAACAAACCCAGAATGAAGAGAAATCTCCCATGTAGAAGAATTTCAAACAATTTGTGCAGACATTCCACCGTCAAGTACATGAGCATACCTTCCCACTCATATGTGTGGAATACACATAGTAACTTCCTTCTACAGAATATAATATGAAAAAGTCAAAGTAATATTGATAATATAATAATAACATAATTAATAATAATAATAAAGAATCAGATTACTACGAAGAAAGCTGACAAACATTACTTCAGCAAGATGATCAGATCGATACCAAGACTGATAAATCATGTTGATAGTATCTATCCTTTATATGATATAATGAAAATGGCAGTATATCCCTGTATATAATCCACAAAAACAGTTCAATCATGAGATAAATGAAAGACATGTCCCAACTGAGGGAAATTTTACAAAATACTCTACTTCTCAAAGTGTTCCAGTTCAAGAACAACAAGGAAAGGCTGAAAGACTGTCACAATCCAGAGGAGCCTAAGAAAACAGGAGGACAAATGGAATGTGATATGAGGGATGGTAACTTAGCAAAAACTAAGGAAATCTGAATAAAGTATGGTCTTTGGTTAATGTGACTATTTTAATATTGATTCATTAGCTAATATTTGAACCATACTAATATATCAATAATTGGAGAAATTGAGAGCAAGTGCTTGTGAATGCACTGTACTATCTTCTCAATTTCCCTATAAATCTTTGTTTTTTTCCTAATAAATAAGATTTATTTTTAAAATTCACTTAAATGAATCAGGATCCAAGTGTGAAGACATTTTAAGAATAGTTGAATTAACTTTTGCCTTATTCTTAAAGAGTTCCTTTGATGGAAACAAAGTAAGAATTTTAGATCAGAAGGAAATAAAAACACTTATGAACAGGTATAATGCTTCCTCAACCTGAAAAGCAAGAAAGGATAATAAATAGCAAAAATCAGAAAAAATACTTCTATTATAATAGACACCATATTGCAAGGGCATTTAAAATTAGCAATGCATAACATTTATTTCCTTGACATTTGTCTTCAAAAGAGTTCACAGTGTTTCAGTGTCAGTTGAAACAGGGGAAGAATCTCAGGGAAGAATCCTTCACATAATAATAGGACCATTGGTAATAATGTCTCTCAGTTCTTTCCAAATCAATAAAGATGCATTTCCTGATAAGTGACTGAGCTGTGAAGAAAGAGATGAGAAACCCTCATCCCTCTGAACTACTTGTGTCAGAATATTTTAACCATAGTACTACGGATAGTAGTAAATTATCCTTATTAACAGGAAATACGTCTAAGATTGGAATCTGAGCAATCAGATGTACAGAGAAAAAACGCTTTGATTCGCTCCTCATCTTTTAAAGACAAAGGAGAGGTTTTCTATGTACAAAGTCAGTTGTCAAGATGGCCTTAGGGAATAAGAGTCTGCAACATCGAATCCCGCTGCACAGCTGGGACACCCACGCTCCAGGTCTTCCTGATCTCCATCACTGGGCCTGTCCCCCAACACAGGATGCCACGCTGAGGTCATTTGCAATTGCTCTCTTAGGAGCTCTTGGGAAGGGGGAAAGAGCTAGATAGGATGGGAAAGGACGCATGGAGGCCGAGAAAATTAAGGCCATTCCAATTTAAATTCAGCATTAGCACACGTCCAGACATCCCAGGCCCCTGTGAAGAAGAGCTGCAATTTACATTGCTTCAGTTACAGGAAAAAACAAAAGTTTACAGCTTAATGTCCTAGAAAGGCCCACATAAGAATCAAATCTGAGCCCAGGCCAAGGGCAGGAAGCCCCTATTAGAATGAGAACAGAGCTCAATGCCCTTGAAGGTCCCATATCAAAATGTAAACATAACTTGAGGAATTGCACCATCCCTTCTGGAGGTCCCCGAGACCAGACCTTAAAACTAAGCTAAAACCCTCCTCGGGGTCCTAGTCACTGTTCCGCTGTGTCGGGTATACTTGGTAGAAGCTCGAGCTTGTATATAAACCCTCGTGTGTTTGCATCAGTGTCGGTTTCTCGGTGGTTTCTCAGATTCGCAATCTTGGGCACAACAGTCTGAGAAAAAAAACAAAACCAAAAGAAGCTCGGACGCATGTAGAGTGAACGCAGGGTTCTGAGAGAAGCGGCGGAGATCGGGGACTTGGGGGCTCTTCTGTGGAGGCCCATGCAGACTGGGGAGCGGGATACTCAGCCCCAGAGACACAGGACCCAGCGTCCCCACCCACGTCCCGCCCATCAGGGCCAGGTCTGAGGGAGAAGCACAGCGCTGCCCACTGGAGGCCAGAGGCGCTGACGCCCACCCTGCCTCTGACCCCCGCAGGTGCATATCCCAGGCAGATGTGCACCTGACAATCCCATCCCCAGACCCTGCACAGACCACTCGCTGCCACCAAGTTGTCAGACCACAGAGGCTGCAGAGCTTCAGCTCTGACTGGAAAGTAGGGTCTAGATTCCTTTGTACTTTGTGCTCTATTTTCATTCATTTTCTTTGATTCTTTTTTATTAATTGCCTTATTTTAATTTTTATATATGTACCTTAGATATTTCTAATTTTTACTTCCATGGTACTTTAACAGGAAAAGAAAACAGGAGGTACAGGGGAAAGATGACAAACACTACCTCAGCAAGATGATCAGATCGATACCAAGACTGATAAATCATGTTGATAGTATCTATCCTTTATATGATATAATAAAAATGGCAGTATATCTCTGTATATAATCCACAAAAACAGTTCAATCATGTGATAAAAAGACATGTCCCAACTGAGGGAAATTTTACAAAATACTCTACTTCTCAAAGTGTTCCAGTTCAACAACAAGGAAAGGCTGAAAGACTGTCATAATGCAGAGAGCCTAAGAAAACATGAGGAGAAATGGAGTGTGATATGAGGGATGGTAACTTAGCAAAAACTAAGGAAATGTGAATAATGTATGGTCTTTGGTTACTGCATATATTTTAATATTGATTCATTAGCTAATATTTGTACCGTTATGATATAAGATATCAATAATTGGAGAAATTGAGAGCAAGTGCATGTGAATTCTCTGTACTTTCTTCTCAATTTCCCTGTAAATCTTTGTTTGCTTTCTAATAAATAAGATTTATTGTGAAAATTGACTTAAATGAATCAGGCTCCAAGGGAGAAGACATTTTAACAATAGTTGAATTAACTTTTGCCTTATTCTTAAAGAGTTCCTTCAATGGGAACAAAGTAAGAATTTCAAATCAGAAGGAAAGAAAAACACTTATGAACACGTATAATGCCTCCTCAACCTGAAAAGCAGGAAAGGATAATAAATGCAAAAATCAGATAAAAATACTTGTATTGTAATAGACACCATATTGCAAGTGCATTTAAAATTAGCAATGCATAACATTTATTTCCTTGACATTTGTCTTCCAAAGAGTTCACAGTGTTTCAGTGTCAGTTGAAATAGGGGAAGAATCTCAGGGAAGAATCCTTCACATAATAATAGGACCATTGGTAATAATGTCTCTCAGTTCCTTCCAAATCCATAAAGATGCATTTCCTTTTTTTTAATTTTTATTTATTCATGATAGTCACAGAGAGAGAGAGAGAGAGGCAGAGACACAGGCAGAGGGAGAAGCAGGCTCCAAGCACCGGGAGCCCGTCGTGGGATTTGATCCCGGGTCTCCAGGATCGCCTCCTGGGCCAAAGGCAGGCGCTAAACCTCTGCGCCACCCAGGGATCCCATATAAAGATGCATTTCCTGATGAGTGACTGAGCTGTGAAGAAAGAGATGAGAAACCCTCATCCCTCTGAATTACTTGTGTCAGAATATTTTAACCATAGTACCACGGATAGTAAATTATCCTTATTAACAAGAAATACATCTCATATTGGAATCTCAGCAATCAGATGGGCAGAGAAAAAACACTTTTACTCACTCTTCATCTTTTAAAGATAAAGGACAGCTTTTCTATGTTCAAAGTCAGATTTCAATATAGCCTTAGGGAATAAAAGTCAGCAGCATGGAATCCCGCTGCACAGCTGGGACGCCCGCGCCCCTGGTCTTCGTGATCCCAAATCCCTGGGCCTGTCCCCCAACACTGGATGCCATGCTGAGGTCATTTGCAATTGCTCTCTTAGGAGCTCCTGAGAAGGGAGAAAGAGCTAGATAGGATGGGACAGGATGCAAGGAGACCCAGAACATTATGGCCGTTCCAATTTAAATTCAGCATTAGCACACGCCCACACATCCCAGGCCCCTGTGAAGAAGAGCTGAAATTTACATTATTTCAGTTACAGGAAAAAAACAAAAGTTTACAGCTTAATGTCTTAGAAAGCCCCACAATAGAATAAAAACTGAGCCCAAGCCAAGGGCTGGAAGCCCCTATTACAATGAGAAGAGAGCTCAGTGCTCTTGAAAGCCCCATATCAAAATGTAAACAGAACTTGAGGAATTGTTCCAGCCCTACTGGAGGTCCCCGAGACCAGCCCTTAAAACTAAGCTAAAACCGTCCTCGGGGTCCAACTCCCTGCTCCACTGTGTGGGGTATACTTGGACCCATGCTCGAGTTTGTAAAACAACCCTCATGTGTTTGCATTGGTGTTGGCTCCTTAGTGGTTTCTCAGATTCGCAATCTTGTGCACAACACCCCCATGTCCCCTCCCCACCTGGACTGACCCCTTGTCCCCTCCCACTCAGGCTGACCCCCAGTCACCTCCCCGCCCAAAACAGCTAGACACAGGCCCTCACACAGGTCCCACGGGCACAGTGGACACTCCCGCCATCCCCAGCCTCCCAGGGGAAGGACAGAGTTTTCGACAGGTCACACTCCCATGGTGGCCCCAGGGCTCCCTGCCCAGGACAGACAGGTCGGGATCTGTATCCCTGATGCCAGCTCCTCCTCCCCGGTTTTCCTGCAGGAAATGAAGGAGGCGTCCCTGGTCTCTTCCAGGGACATCACGCTGGGGGACCTGGATGACACCAGGATGTTCAGCTGTCACGTCATGTTTTGAGACTACTACGTGGTAGGGTGATGCTGAGAGGCCAGGGGGTATTGGGTCCCGGGGAGGACCAGGGGCATCTGGGTAGGGAACACGGGGCTTCGGAGGGACATACTGTGCCCTGCCTCCACCCACTGTCCCTCCTGGAGGGCGGGACACCCTGCACAGGACACTAGCCCCTAACCCAGCGGTACCTGGGCTGATTGGCCCACGCTCTGTGGGCTCTGGGTTGATTTGAGCCCCTACCAGTCCCAACACAAAGACTAATGGAATCAGGCCCCCATGGCCCTGGCCAGCCCTGGATTCTGGCCCCGGGCTGAGCGAGCCCTCTCACAACTGGATGTGACCTACTGGGCCCTGGGAATGCATGACAGATCCAGGTCGCTGATCTAGGGCAGCCCTGGGGATCCCGGGACACTGCAGTGAGGGGACAGGAGGGGTAAGCCGGTGGGCCCCACCAGGACCCACACCAGGATGCAAGCTCCTCCAGGTGCTGGGGCCCCAGAGGGCCCAAGGCTGGGGTCCAGCTGCCCTGCGGGGACCTAGCACAGGAGCCCATAAGCTGCAGGTCCAGGTCAGCTCTGCTGTCCTCAGTACCGTCACTCAGGCTGAAACCTCAGGACACACGCCCCCACCCGAAGTCCAAACATGCTCCCAGGTGGGGGACTCCAGCACCCGCCTCCCACCCCGGGTGATTCATGCCCCCCCTTAAAGGACAGAAAGGTCTCCCTCCCCAGGGGAAGGCACGCAACCACGGCTCTGAGCCCGTTTGCTGTAGAAAGTCAATAAAGTGATGTGGTGCGAAAATGCACAACCAGCCCGTTTCTGTGTCTCCCAGAACTCTGTGCACAGGGAGTGGAGAGACCCCCAGAGAGGAGGAGGGGGCACTATCTAGGCGCCAACTAGCCCCTGCAGGGGCGCCACCAGGCACACACAGCTGACGGCACCCCGTGCCTTCCAGGGGTGGCCAGACCCACTGCTGGACATAGGAATGTGGCTGAGCCGGAACTTCAAGCTCAGCTGACCCACCAGCCGAAAGTCACTGCATGAGTGAGCCCTGGCGCTGCCAGGAGAGCCCAGCTAACTGCCCAGCGCCAGCACCAGAAATGATGTTGTGCCAACCATTTCGGGGTTTTTTGGTGACCCAGCCAGAGGATCCGATAGCTGCATGTGATAGCTGCATGTGATAGACACACACACACCTCAAAACCAAGAAAAGTTGGAATCCCCCCAATGTTGTCAAACAGCAGCCGATGGTTACATACACAACGCTGTGGTCCCCAATAGGATAGATGGAAAATGCTATAAGCCACGACTGCAGAGGTGCTGGAGGCACGGAGCTGTGCCTGCTGTGTTCCAACAAGGAGGGCAGAGGGGCAGGAAGCATCCTCTGGAAGGGGGGCTCCTCCCAGGAAAGGACACCAGGTCCCTGTGAACTCTACGGAGGGTGAAATCTGTCCTCCTCTCTTTCTGCTTCTGGTTTTCCTCCTAAATGCCATTTTCTCAATCATATTAGCAATAATTTATTTTATGTTTTTAAATTTCTTTTTATTGCAGTCCAATTTGTATGAATTCTTTCTTCAGCAAGGGTATCATTCAGGAGAGATAAAGATTTTCCCAGACATGCAACATATAAAGGAGTTCATGACCAATTAACCAGTCCAGTAAGGAATTTTAAGAGGGACTCTTCTAGTGGGGGAAAAAAAGAGAACAAAAGCAACAAAGACTAGAAAGGCCCAGAGAACGTCGCCAGAAACACCAACTCTTCCGTTAACACAAAGGCACAAAGTTCATATCTTTGAATAGTCACTCTGAATGCTGATAGCCTAAATGCTCCAATCAAAAGATATAGGGGATCACAGTACCTTAAAAAACAGGATCCGGGGCGCCTGGGTGGCTCAGGGGTTGAGCCTCTGCTTTTGACTTAGGGTGTGATCCTGGAGTCTGGGATCAAGTCCCATATTGGGCTCCTGGTGGGGAGACTGCTTCTCTCTCTGCATAATTTTCTGTCTCTCTCTCTCTGTCTCTCTGATAAATAAAATTATTATTAAAAAAACAACATGCATCTGTACGCTGCCTACAAGATGCTCACCTTAAACCTACAGACAGAAACAGATTGAAAGTCAGGGGATGGATAATCATCTATCACACTAATGGATATCAAAAGAAAGGTTGAGGACCCATACTTATATCAGACAAACGAGATTTGAAACCAAATCCTGGGGGACATCTGGTGGCTCAGTGTTTGAGCATCTGCCTTTGGCTCAGGGTGTGATCCTGGGATCCCAGGATCGAGTCCCACATCGGCCTCCCTTTGGGGAGCCTGCCTCTCACTCTGCTATGTTTCTTCCTCTGCTCCTCTGTGTATCTCTCATGAATACATAAATAAAATATTTAAATTTCAAACAAGAAAGAACAAATACTATAAGAAGAGATGAAGAAGTGTATTATTTCATACTTTAAAAACCTATCAAGATCAAACAACTAAATATTTATGCTGCCAACATGGGAGGACCTAAATATAGAAACCAATTAACAACAAACATAGAGGAACTCACTGATAATAATACAATGACAGGGGATTTTAACACCCACTTATGGCAATGGACCGATCGTCTATGCAGAAATAAATAGGGGAAAAATAGCCCTGACACACTGGACCACAGGGACTAAACAGATATAGTCTGAACATTTCATCCGAAAGCAGAATACACATTCCTTTCAAGTGCACATGGGACATTCTCCAGAACAGATCATATCATGGCCCACAAATCAGCCCTCAACAGGTACAACAGGTACAAGAAAATTGATATCACACGCTGTACATTTTCAGAACACTACGCTATGAAACTCGAAGTTGACAGTAAGAAAAAAAATTGGACAGACCAAAAATACGTGGAGATTATCAACATCCTACTAGAGAATGAATGGAGCAACCAGGAAATTAAAGAGGAAATTTAAAAGAAATGAAAATGAAAACATTTTTCTCCAAACCTCTGGGATGTAGCAAAGGCAGTCCCATGGGAAGTATATAGCAATATAGGCCTACCTCAAGAAACAAGAAGTCTCCAATACACAACCTAACCCTACACCTAAAGGAGCTGTAAAAGGAATAGGAAACAAAGCCTAAAGCCTACAGAAGAAGGGAAAAAATAAAGATGAGAGCAGAAATAAACAATACAGAAACAACAAAACAGTAGAATGGAATAAGGAAACTAAGAGCTGTTTCTTCAAAATAATTAATAAAATGGATCAAGCCCTAGCCAGCCTTATCAATGAGAAAAGAGAAATGACATAAATAAATAAAATCACAAATGAGAGAAGAGAGATCACAATCAACACCAGAAAAATAAGACAATGATAAGGGAATACTATGAAAGATTATACACTAACAAACTGGGAGACCTGGAATAAATGGACAAATCCCCAGAAATGTGCAAACGAGCAAAACTGAAATAGGAAGAAATAGAAAATATGAACAGATCCATGAGTAGCAAAGAAATTGAATCAGCAAGGCACCTGTGTGCCTCAGTGGTTGAGCATCTGCTTTAGCTCAGGTCATGATCCCGGGGTCCTGGGGGATCAAGTCCCACATCAGGCTTCCCGCATGGAGCCTCATTTTCCCTCTGCCTATAACTCTGCCTCTCTGTGTCTCTCATGAATACATGAATAAAGGTGCAGCCACTGTGGAAAACAGTTTGGAGGGTACTCGAGAAGTTAAAAATAGAGGATCCCTGGGTGGCGCAGCGGTTTGGCACCTGCCTTTGGCCCAGGGCATGATCCTGGAGACCCGGGATCTAATACCACGTCGAGATCCCGGTGCATGGAGCCTGCTTCTCCCTCTGCCTGTGTCTCTGCCTCTCTCTCTGTGACTATCATAAAAAAAATTTTTAAAAAAGAAGTTAAAAATAGAGCTACCCTACGATTCCAAAATTGCAAAGCGAGGTCTTTACGCCGAGGATACAAAAGTAGTTTAGTAGATTCAAAGAGGAACACAGCTCAGTGTTGGTAGCAGCATTATTAACAACAGCGAAACTGTATATAGAGCCCAGATGTCCATCGACAGAAGAATGGGCAGAGACGATGTGGTAAATATACACACTGCGACATCACTGGGTCATCAGAAGGGATGAAAGGAATCATTTACAATGACGTGGCAGAAGTGGAAGGGACTTATGCTAAATGAACTCAGTCAGAGAAAGACAGACCAAATACCATACAATTGCATTCACATGTGAATTTTAAGAAACTAAAGAAACTGGCAAAGGGGCGAAGGGGGGGATGAGAGATGCAAACCAAGAACACACTCTTAACACAGAGAATAAACTAATAAATACCAGAGGAAGGTGGAGGGGATGGGGAATCCGGGAATGGGGATAGT
The DNA here is from genome assembly GCF_053574225.1 of Canis aureus. Taxonomy (NCBI): domain Eukaryota; kingdom Metazoa; phylum Chordata; class Mammalia; order Carnivora; family Canidae; genus Canis; species Canis aureus. The sequence continues at coordinate 73,636,647 of NC_135617.1, forward strand.
GGAGGTCAACTCTGACCAGTAGCAGGCGTTGTATTCAAGGGTTGAATCACTATGTGGTAAACCAGAAACTATATCATACTGTGTTTACAAACAGGAATTCAAGTAAAACTTTAAAATAATAATTGGTAGTATAGAGGAAACGTGCTCACAAGAGATAAAATCAGAAAGGCAACTGAAAATCCAAACAAAGAGTCTTTATAGCCACAAATCCCCTCCTTAGCTCAGCTCAGGAGAATCCTGCCATGCCTATTTTCACCCCAGAAAAGCCTGGATTTTGATTCTCTGGGGAGGCCACTGACTTGGTGGAGTCAGGCTATCTTCGAAACCAAAACCTAAATAGAGTGCATAAAACTAAACTGCCAAAGATGCTAGGAGTCCCAGTGCAGGCACATGCCAAGACACAAACTCTAACCATACACAGACATAACCCTAACTCTCCACTTAAGCCTAATGTTAACCTAACCCTTAAACAAGAACTATCACTAATCAAAAACCAAACACAAACCCCAAGACCGAAACACATTCACTGAACCTTCCTGCCAACACTTACCCTAACTCCTAAACCTATTCTAAACCATTAACCCTGACCCTTACCTTAAATCTAACCCTAACCTCTAACCATAACCTTAACTTAATGTACTCAAATCATATTCCTAACCTCAACCTGTACCCTAACCCTAACCCTCTAATACTAATCCTATCACATATCCCAAACTGTACCCTAACCCGGACCTTAAAACTAATCCCTAACCCACTGCCTAACCCTCTCTTACCCTTTTCCAAAACCGTACCCTGACCCTGACCTGACCCTAACCCTAACCCCTAACCAAACTCTAACCCTAATCCTAGCCCTAACCCATATCCTAAACCTAACCCTCGCCCTAACTCTAAACTTAGCCCTAACTTTAACTCTAACCCCTAACGCTAACCTGTAATCCTAATTACACCCTAACCCCTAACCCTAACTGCAAACCTAGCCGAACCCTAACTCTAAACATAACCCAAACCCCAACTCCTAACCTCCTGCCCTAATCCCTAAAGTCTAAACCCAAATCCTAACTCTAATTCCTGTCCCTAACCCAAACCCTCATCCTAACTCCTAACCACTGACCCTTATCCTTATCCCACACCCTAACCTCTAATCTGTAACCATAAGCATAATCACTAACCCCTAACATCTAACTTAAGCCTAACCACCAACCACCTCCCCTCCCCTGACCCTACCATTCATTCACCCCTTCACTTACCCTATGGTTCTGAGGAGTCCCTTCTGACATTGACGTGGCCTGTAAAGGCGCCCCCAGAGTCCTCCAGGGGGTCCTGAGGAAGCCAGGCTCCTGTGAATGCGGACGTGGCCCCACGTGTTACAGAGTCATAGTCAGCGGGACCTGAGTATGCCTCCTCTGGAAGGAGATGGAACATCCTTCTGTATGCCTTACATCCTCTGGAAGCCTCATCGCAGTTTCTCAGGAGGCCGGGGCCTCCTGTCAGCCTGGACATGGCCCCACGTCCCCTGAAAACTCACCGCGGTCCTGAGGAGGCTGTGGGTTCCTGTCAGACTAGATGCAGCCCCATGTGTCCCGAAGCCAAAGTGCAGTTCCTGAGGAGGACGCAGGTCCTCTCAGTCTTGACATGGCCCCACATTTTCCTCAGCCTCACCATAAGACCTGAGGAGGCTGGGGGCTCTTGTCAGAATGGACGTGGCCCCAAATCATCCCAATCATTCACAGTGTATCCTGAGGAGGCCGGAGACTTCTGTCAGTGGGGATTCGGAATCCACATTTTTCTTAGGCCTCACCACAGGCTCTGACAAGGCTGGGGTCTTCTGTCCGCATGGACGCATCCCCATATTTCCCGAAGACTACACTGGGGGTCCTGAGGACATCAGCGTCCTGTTGTGTGGACATGGCCCCACGTCCTCCCGAAGCGTCACCGCAGGTTCTGAGGTGGCCGAGGCTCCTGTCACTGTGGATGCAGCCCCCAGCTTCCAGAAGACTCAACTTATGTCCTGAGGGGCCCGTTAGCTCCTGCCAGAGTGGACGCGGCGCCCCATCTTTCAGAAGCCTCCCCACATGTTCTGAGGAGGCCCAGGGGCTCCTGTTAGTGTGGATGGGGGCCCACATCTTACTGAAGCCTCCCCGCGGGTCATGAGGCAGCCCAGGGGCTCCTTTCAGGGTGGGTACAGGCCCACAATTTCCTGAAGCCTCCCCGCAGGTCCTGAAGTGGCCCAAGGGCTCCTGTCAGGGTAGATGTTGGTCCACATCTTCCTGAATCCTCACCGTGTGTCCTGAGAAGACCGGGGCTCCTGTCAGCGTGAATGCTGCCCAATATCCCCCTGAAGACTCCCCACAGGTTCTGAGGAGGCTGTGGCTCATCAGCGTGGACATGTCCCCACATCTTCCTCAGGCCTCACCAGCACAGGCTGGCTCCTGTTAGTGCAGGCAGACTAGGCCTACTGCACATGCATGCCCCTTGGGCCGTGCCTGGGCTCGGGTGCCCCCTGCGGGATCTTCAGGCACTACAGAAGGCTGTGCAGGAGGCACGTGCCCGTCCCAGGGCCCATCTCTGCCTTCTTCCAGGCTCCAGCTGTGGCCTGTTAGCTTCAGAAATGTCTGACTGAAAAGGAGCCTAACACACAGGTTCCCCAAAAATACTTAAGGAGAAGGAATTGGAGCCCAAAGGACGTGAAATGAAATGTGGACCAGACTTTTACCACGTCCTGTAAAACTCACTCAACCCTCTTCCACTGTGGGCGGGACCACGGGCTGGTGCAGACACCATGGAAACAGTGTGGAGGCTCCTCTGGAAGTTACAAATAGAGCCGACCTGTGACCAGCATGTGAAAGCCTGGAGCCTACTCCGAAGATACACATGCAGTGAGACTTGGGAAAACTGCACCCCAATGTCCACAGCAGCCGCGTCCACAGTAGCCGCAATGTGGGAGAACCCTCGGTGCCCTGTGGCAGATGATGGATAAAGAGGATGGGAGATAGATGGTGGTCATAGAGAGAGGAATGGTACTCAGCTATCAAAGAGCAGGAAATCTTGCCATTTGCAATGACATGGATAGAACTAGAGGGATCATCTTAAGTGAAATAGGTCAGTGGGAAAAGAGAATGACCCTGTGGTGTCATTCATAGGTGGAATTAAAGAAGCAAAGCAGATGAACATCTGTGAAGGGAAGGAAAAATAAGATAAAAACAGATGCAGGAAATACAGACTCTTAATTATAGGAAACAAACTGAGTGTCGCTGCAGGGGAGGGGACGGGGGAGAGGATAACAGGGGACTGGCATGAAGGAGGGCATGTGATGTCACGAGCACTGCGGTTTTCTCCAACTGGTGAATCTCTGAATTCTTCCTCTGAAAGTATAATACACTATATGTTAATTAATTGGGTTTAAATTAAATTAAGTTAAAAAATCAGTTGTATCAGAGCACGTTTCCCTCTAGACTCTCTGTTCTGCTCCTTCAGCTTATGCGGGGACCAACCCTCGTGGGTCTGGTTTGTTTAAGTAGGCGTCAGGCCTTGTCCATGGACCAGCCCAGGTATAGAACTCACAACCCCGAGATCAGGACCGGAGGTGAGGTCAGGAGTCGGATGCTAAACCGAAGGAGCCGGGCGGGGTCCCGAGGACAACACTGTTTTATCCTGTGTCTCTGTGACATCGTTTGAAATAGGAAAGTGCTGCATCCCGCTCTGTCCTGCTTCTCCAATACTGATTTGCTCTCCGGGGTCATTTGTGGGGGCAGATGGATGTTATGGGTTTTTTTTTTCCTATTTATAGGATCTGTCACCATGATTTGACAGGAATGACATTGAAATAGAGGGTGGCTTCAGGAACTGCGGACATTTTCACAAGATGAGGCTCCCAAACCACGAGCCCAAGATGGCCTCCCAGAGCCTGGTATGGCTCAGTGCACAAGTCTTGTGCTCCTTTGCTTCAGTCTCATTATTTATTCTCTGTGATGCTCCTGAGAAGGGGTCACATCAGTCATTTCCTTCCTGAGTGCTCATTGTCAGGACACAGCAAGTCCCACAATAGAACAAAAACTGAGCCCAGACCAAATGCAGGAAGCCCCTATTAGAACAGATCACAATGTCCTTGAAGGCCCCATATCAAAATGTAAACAGAACTGGAGGAATTGCTCCAGCCCTTCTGGAGTTCCCCGAGACCAGCCCTTAAATCTAAGCTAAAATCCACCTCTGGGTCCAAGTCTCTGCTCCACTGTGTCGGATATACATGGACACAAGCTCGAGCTTGTAAATAAACCCTCGTGTTTTTGCATCAGTGTCAGCTTCTCGGTGGTTTCTCAGATTTGCAATCTCGGGCACAACAGTCTGAGATAAAAAACAAAACCAAAAGAAGCTCGGACGCAGGTAGAGTGAACGCAGGGTTCTGAGAGAAGCGGCAGAGACCCAGGGGCTGGGGAGCTCTTCTGTTGAGGCCCCAGCAGACTGGGGGGCAGGATGCTCAGCCCCGGAGCCAGAGGACCCAGAGACCCCACCCGCATCCCGCCCATCAGGGCCTGGTCTCAGGGAGTAGCACAGCGCCACCTGCTGGAGCCCAGAGGCGCTGACGACCACCCAGCCTCTGACCCCCACAAGTGCAACTCCCAGGCAGATGTGCACCTGACAATCAGCGCCAAGGCCCATCCCCAGACCCCACACGGACCATTCCCTGCCACCAAGTTGTCAAAACAGAGAGGCTGCAGAGTTTCAGCTCTGCCTCGAAAGTAGAGTCTAGATTCCTTTGTAGTTTGTGCTCTTTTTTCATTTATTTTCTTTGATTCTATTTTATTAATTGCTTTATTTTAACTTTTATGTATGTACCTTATATATTTCTTATTTTTACTTTCATGGTACTTTAATTGTGTTTCATATTTTGGGATTTAGAATCTTTTAATGAGCAGGCCAAAATAATCTGTTTTTTTTGGGGGGGAGGGCAGTTGTTATAGTTTTTCTTGGTTTTTCTTTTTCTTCCTTCTTTCTTTTCTGGAAAAAATAATGAGATTGAGAAGTTCAACACCATAAAATAACATGAGGTAGTACTCACAGCCAGGAAGTTCATCAATACACATATATGATGTCTAACTACAGTTCAAAACAATGATTATAAAGATAGCAGCTGGGCTGGAAATAGAGCACAGAAGAAAACGAGAGAATCCCTTACTGTAGAAATAAAAGAACTAAACTCTAGTCAGGCCAACGTTAAAAATGCTATAACTCTGATGCAGTCCCAAGTGGAAGCCTTAAAAACAAGAAACGTTATGGAGCATAGAGGCAGACATAGGGAACTCAGCCACTTATTAAAACAATAGCATTCATATCATAGGAGACTCAAAAGATGAAGAGAGAGAAAAGGTGGGCCTTGCTCAGCCATTAGAAACGACAAATACCCACCATTTGCTTCAAAGTGGATGGAACTGGAAGGTATTATACTGAGTGACGTAAGTCAATCAGAGAAGGACAAACATTGTATGTTCTCATTCATTTGGGGAATATAGATAATAGTAAAGGGAATATAAGGGAAGGGAGAAGAAATGAGTGGGAAATATCAGAAAGGGGACAGAACATAAACTCCTAACTCTGGGAAAAGAACTAGGGGTGATTGAAGGGGAAGTGGCCGGTGGGTGGGAGTGAATGTGTGATGGGCACTGAGGGGGGCACTTGACGGGATGAGCACTGAGTGTTATTCTGTATGCTGGCAAATAGAACACTAAGAAAAAGTAAATTTATTATTAAAAAAAAGAAAGAAACAAAGTGTGGCACCTGGGTTGCTCAGTCATTTAAGCTTCTGTCTTAGGCTCGGATCATGATCCAGGTCCCAAGGCAGGCTCCCTGTTCAGCTGGGAACCTGCTTCTCCCTCTCCCTCTGTCCCGCTCACTCATGCTTTTTCTCTCCTCTCTTTCTCATATAAATAAATAACATCTTTGAAAAAAAAAACAATCAAACAAACCTAGAGGGAAGAGAAATCTCCCATGTAGAAGAATTTCAAACAATTTGTGCAGACATTCCACCGTGAAGTTCATGAGCATAGCTTCCCACTCTTATGTGTGCAATACACATAGTAACTTCCTTCTACAAAATATATTATGAAAAACTTAAAATAATAATGATAATAATAATAATAATAATAATAATAATAATAATAAATCAGTTTACGACGAAGAAAGCTGCCAAACCCTACTTCAGCAAGATGACCAGAACGATGCCAAGACTGATAAATCATGTTGATAGTATCTATCCTTTATATGATATAATGAAAATGGCAGTATATCTCTGTATATAATCCACAAAAACAGCTCAATCATGAGATAATCAACAGACATGCCCCAACTGAGGGAAATTTTACAAAATACTCTACTTCTCAAAGTGTTCCAGTTCAACAAAAACAAGGAAAGCCTGAAAGACTGTCACAATCCAGAGGAGCCTAAGAAAACAGGAGGACAAATGGAATGTCATATGAGGGGTGGTGACTTAGCAAAAACTAAGGAAATCTGAATAAAGTATTGTCTTTGGTTATTGCGAATATTTTAATATTGATTCATTAGCTAATATTTGTACCGTACTGATATAAGATATCAATAATTGGAGAAATTGAGTGCAAGTGCATGAGAATTCTCTGTACTATCTTCTCAATTTCCCTATAAATCTTTGTTTTTTTCCTAATAAATAAGATTTATTTTGAAAATTGACTAAAATTAATCAGGCTCCAAGTGTGAAGACATTTTAAGAATCGTTGAATTGGGGATCCCTGGGTGGCACAGTGGTGTGGCGCCTGCCTTTGGCCCAGGGCACGATCCTGGAGACCCGGGATCGAATCCCACGTCAGGCTCCCGGTGCATGGAGCCTGCTTCTCTCTCTGCCTGTGTCTCTGCCTCTCTCTCTCTCTCTGTGTGTGTGTGTGACTATCATAAATAAATAAAAAATTAAAAAAAAAAGAATCGTTGAATTAACTTTTGCCTTATTCTTAAAGAGTTCCTTCGATGGGAACAAAGAATTTTATATCAGAAGGAAAGAAAAACATTTATGAACACGTATAATGCCTCCTCAACCTGAAAAGGAGGAACGGATAATAAATAGCAAAAATCGGATAAAAATAATTCTAGTATAATAGACACCATATTGCTAGTGCATTTAAAATTAGCAATGCATAACATTTATTTCCCTGACATTTGTCTTCCAAAGAGTTCACAGTGTTTCAGTGTCAGTTGAAACAGGGGAAGAATCTCAGGGAAGAATCCTTCACATAATAATAGGACCATTGGTAATAATGTCTCTCAGTTCTTTCCAAATCCATAAAGATACATTTCCTGATGAGTGACTGAACTGTGAAGAAAGAGAAGACATTCCCTCATCCCTCTGATTTACTTGTGTCAGAATATTTTAACCATAGTACTACAGATAGTAAATTATCCTTATTAACAGGAGATACGTCTCAGATTGGAATCTGAGCAATCAGAAGTGCAGAGAAAAAACACTTTGACTCGCTCTTCATCTTATAAAGAGAAAGGACAGCTTTTCTATGTACAAAGTCAGTTGTCAAGATAGCCTCAGGGAGTAAGAGTCTGCAGCATCGAATCCCGCTGCACAGATGGGATGCCCAGGAGCCAGGTCTTCCTGATTCCAAATCCCTGGGCCTGTCCCCCAACACACCCTGCCAGGCTGAGGTCATTTGCAATTGCTCTCTTAGGAGCTCCGGGGAAGGGTGAAGGAGCTAGATAGGATGGGAATGGACGCAAGGAGGCTGAGAAAATGAAGGCCTTTCCACTTTAAGTTCAGCGTTCGAACACGTCAAGCCATCCCAGGACCCTGTGAAGAAGATCTGAAATTTACATTAATTCAGATACAGGAAAAAAACAAAAGTTTATAGCTTATTGCCCTAGAAAGCCCAACAATAGAATAAGAACTGAGCCCACGCCAAGGGCTGGAAGTGCCTATTAGAATGAGAACAGAGCTCAATGCCAATGAAGGCCCCATATCAAAATGTAAACAGAATTTGAGGAATTGTTCCAGCCCTTCTGGAGGTCCGTGAGACAAGCCCTTAAAACTAAGCTAAAACCCAACTCGGGGTCCATGTCCCTGCTCTGCTGTGTTGGGTTCGGGTGTACTTGAACGCAAGCTCGAGTTTGGAAATCAACCCTCATGTGTTTGCATTGGTGTCAACTCCGTAGTGGTTTCTCAGATTCGCAATCTTGGGCACAACACCCCATGTCCCCTCCCACCTGGGCTGAACCCCTCTGCCGTCCCACCCAGGCTGACCCTCAGCCACCTCCCCGCCTACAACAGCTGGGCACAGGCCCTCACACAGTTCCACGGGCACGGTGGGCACTCCCACCATCCCCAGCCTCCCAGAGGAAGGAAGGAGGATTCTGCAGGACACACTCTCATGGTTTCCCTAGGGCTCCCTGCCTTGCACATCAGCTCGTGACAGGTCAGGGTCTGTATCCCTGATGCCTGCTCCTCCTCCCCGGTTTTCCCACAGGAAATGAAGGAGGAGGCCCTGGTCTCCTCCTAGGACATCACGCAGGTAGACCTGGACGTCAACAGGACATTCAACAGTCACATCATGTTTTGGTACTACTACAGGGTAGGGTGAGGCTGAGGGGCCAGGGGGGATCGGCTCCGGGAGAGGACCAGGGGCTTCTGGGTCGGGAACACAAGGCTTCTGAGGCCGGGAAAAGAACAGCAGCCAGCAACACACAGCTGCATGGTAAGGTGCTGGGGATGAACCCCGTGCCCCCTCCCCCAGGGTCTCAGGGATGATGAGGCCACTAGGATGGGGCCTCCAGGGGTTGCAATGTGAGCTGAACCCCAAAGGTGTGAGGGACGGCCCTCTGAAAAGCAGGGGGCGGGGTTGTGGGCCGTGGGGGACAGTAAGGGGACCTGGGGGCTGGGTGTATGGCTGTGACTGGAGGAGGACACACATCGATCCGATGAGGGTCGGATGGGTCATGGTGACACCTCCCCTCGGTGCTTTATATATTTCTAAATTCTATGCATTTCATTTGAGACAATTTGTAATTTGTAAACATACATAGTATGATGACCCGAGATATTGCCCCCAGTCTAGCCAGGGCCCTGAACTGACCACACGGGGCCCCAGGGGCAGATGTCACCGCAAACCCCAGACTGGGGTCGCCTTAATTGGTAGACGTCTCCCAATGCATCTTAGAGAAAGGGTTTGCCGTGTGTCTGCCAGCCCCCCAACCCCATCCCCCCATTTCCCAAAAACACATCATCCCCCTACATCATCATCCCCCATGGCATCACCCCTACACCATCCCCCTCACACACACAAAGCCCCACACAATCCCCACCCACACTATACCTCAACACTATCCCCCCTAAACCAGCCCCCAACTCCACCACCATCATACCCATGCCCCCACACCATCCACCCTCACACCATCAGCCCTGAGCAAGGACCCGGTGCAGCTGCCCCCTGTGGGACATGTTCAGCCTCCCCGGGGTTCTCTGGATACCCTGCTCCCATCAGAAGCCCGGGTGTCCCATAGAGTACCCAGGGGTTGCAGGGAGGAGGGAAGACAGGGAGCCCCCGACACGGTGTGTGCAGGTGAGTGGTGCAGAGGACCCACTGTGCCCTGCCTCCGCCCACTGTCCCTCCTGGAGTGCGGCACACCCTGCACAGGACACCAGCCCTTAACCTAGAGGGACCTGGGCTGACTGGGCACCAGGCTCTGGGGACCTGGGTTGATTTGAGCCCCAACCAGACCCAACACGAAGACTAATGGGATCCAGCCCCCCATGGCCCTGGCCAGCCCTGGATTCTGGCCCCAGGCTGAGCGAGCCTTCTCACAGTTGAATGTGGCCTCCTGGGCCCTGGGCGTGCCCCACAGATCCAGGTCGCTGACCTAGGGCAGACCGGGGGATCCCGGGACACCCCAGGGTGGGGAGAGCAGGGTTAGGCTGGTGGGCCCCACCCACACCCACACCAGGAGGCAGGCTCCTACAGGTGTTGGGGCCCCAGGGATCCCGAGGCCGGGGTCCAGCTGTCCTGCAGGGACCCAGCACAGGAGCCCATGAGCTGCAGTTCCAGGTCAGCTCTGCTGCCCTCAGGACCGTCACTCAGGCTGAAACCTCAGGACACATGCTCCTAGGTGGGAGACTCCAGCACTCGCCCCACCACCCCGTGTGATTCTTGCCCTCCCGTAAAGACAAAAAGGTCTACTTCCCCAGGGGAAGGCGCGCACCCTCTGCTCTGAGCCCATTTGCTGTACAAATTCAATAAAGTGTTGTGGTGCGAAAAAGCACAACCATCCCGTTTCTGTGTCTCCCAGAACTCTGTGTATAGGGCGTGGAGAGACCCCCAGAGAGGATTAGGGGGCACCACCGAGGCCCCAACCAGCCCATGCAGGGGCACAGCAAGGCACACACAGCTGACGTCCCCACGTGCCATCCAGGGGCGGCCAGACACCAGGGTCAGGCCTCACAGACTTTACTGGGACTCAGCCTGTGCCCTGTCAGCCAGAATGGACGGGACAGAGTGACAGCCAGGGAGCCTCAGGTCACCAGGGTCTGTGCAAAGTGACCTGAGAGGTCACCTCCCTCTGTCCAGGGGGCCGGGCCTGGCCGGGTTCCAGGGCACTTCCTCCCCTCCCCGCATCCCTGTGCCTGGGTGCCTTGGGCACAGAGTGCCTGCGGGGCGGTCAGCGTGGCCATGGAAGTGATTTCAGGACAGCAGGCCCTTGTTTTGTGCCCAAGATTTTGAATCCGAGAAACCACCAAGGAGCCGACACCGATGAAACTCCCGAGGGTCTCTTTACAAGCTGGAGCTTGGGTCCAAGTGCACCAGACACATTGGAGCAGGGACTTGGACCCCGAGACTAAGGGATGAGGCAGCTTTATAGGGGCCAGTGGACCATGGGATATGCAGAAAGTTGCACAGTCATGTCGGTCCACATGTAGGTGGCCGATTGAATTACACCTTACCCTATAGTATCCACTTGAGCTGGTCTATTACTTTGGTCAGAATTGGTGCACGATTTTGGCGGGCACAAAGCAGGGTTACATTGTTATGAGCCGATTTCCAATTAGGGTGTGCCCAGTGGCCTGACTAGGGTAGGGCAGCACCTTAAGCCATAAGTAGGTCATTTGGGGGTCATAGGGGAGGTTGCGGGTGTAGCACAAAATGGAATGAGTCCTGCTCTGTTTGTCCAGGTGTAGGGGATTTTTGTTAAATTTCCTGGGTCCCACACTTACAGCTCATGCACCTGGGCCACCCTCTCCAGGTGGACTCAGCGTGCACACCTTGTGATGCTGGATCTCTCACACCAACGTGTGGAGGGCACCCTCCTTGCCCGAGTGAGTAGGGGGTGGGTGAGCATGGGGCTCGGCCTGAAGGCCAGGCAGCACAGGGGACCGACAACCCCAGCCCCATCCCCACCCTGACTCCTACATACAGGCAGCCCCATGGCTCCCCGCCATGGGCAGCTGGCTCCTCAGGAGCTCCCCACAAGAGTGGCCCGAATGTCTGGCTTCCTGCTGGAGGGGCGTTGGGGAGAAGAGAAGCAGCCAGCGCTTGGCAGGACCCACTGCCGGACATGGGAATGTGGCCGAGCCAGATCTTCCTGCTCAGCTGACCCTCCAGCGGAAAGTCACTGCATGAGCAAGCCCCAGGGTGGACAGGAGAGCCCAGCTAGCCACCCAGCGCCAGCACTAGAAATGAGGTTTTGCCAACCATTTCGGGGTTTTGGGTTACCCAGGCATAGGATCCAATAGCTGCACGTGATAGCTGCATGTGATAGAGACACACACACCCCAAAACCAACAAAAGTCGTAATCCCCCCAATGTTGTCAAACAGCAGCCGGATGGTTACATACAAGATGCTGTGATCCCCAATAGGATACATGGAAGACGCTATAAACCATGACTGCAGACGTGCTGGACGCACGGAGATGTGCCTGCTGGGTTCCAACAAGGAGCACAGATGGGAAGGAAGCATCCTACGGACAGGGGGCACCTCCTAGGAAAGGACACCAGGTCCCTGTGAAGGCTACAGAGGGTGAAATCTCTCCTCTTCTATTTCTGCTTCTGGTTTTCCTCCTACATGCCACTTTCCTCAATCATATTAGAAAGAATTTATGTTTTTAAATTTATTTTTATTGGAGTCCAATTTGTATGAATTCTTTCTTCAGCAAGGGTGTCATTCAGGAGAGGAGAGATAAAGATTTTCCTAGACAGGCAACATATAAAGGAGTTCATGACCACTTAACCATTCCGGAAAGGAATTTTAAGAGGGACTCTGCTAGTGGGGGAAAAAAGAGACCAAAAGAAACAAAGACTAGAAAGAACCACAGAACGTCACCGGAAACACCAACTCTTCCGGAAACACAAAGGCACAAAGTTCATATCTTTGAATAATCACTCTGAATGCTGATAGACTAAATGCTCCAATCAAAAGATAGAGGGTATCATAGTGGCTTAAAAAACAGGATCCAGGATGCCTGGGTGGCTCAGGGGTTGAGCCTCTGCCTTTGACTCAGGTTGTGATCCTGGAGTCTGGGATCGAGTCCCAAATTCTGTTCCTGGTGGGGAGTCTGCTTCTCTTTCTGCCTAATTTTCTGCCTCTCTCTCTCTCTCTCTCTCTCTCTCTCATAAATAAAATCATTATTAAAAAAACAAGATCCATCTGTATGCTGCCTACAAGATGCTCACATTTATAGACACCAGGAGATTGAAAGTCAGGGGATGGAAAATCATCTATCACGCTAATGGATATCAAAAGAAAGCGGGAGGACCCATACTTATATCAGACAAAGGAGATTTGAAACCTAACCCTGGGGGACACCTGTTGGCTCAGTGGTTGAGCGTCTGCCTTTGGCTCAGGGTTATCCTGGGATCCCAGGATCGAGTCCCTCATCGGCCTCCCTTTGCGGAGTCTGCCTTTCCCTCTGCCTATGTTTTGCCTCTGCTTCAATGTGTATCTCTCATTAATAAATAAATAAAATATTTAAATTTCAAAAAGGAAAGAACAAATATTATGAGAAGAGAAGGGCATTATTTCATAATTAAAAAGACTTTCTATCAAGATCAAACAACTAAATATTTATGCTGCCAACATGGGAGTACATAAATATAGAAACCAATTAACAGCAAACGTACAGGAACTCACTGATAATAATAATACAGTGACAGGGGATTTTAACATCCACTTATGGCAATGGAACAATTGTATATACAGAAAATCAACAGGGGAACAATAGCCTTGACACACTGGACCACAGGGACTCAACAGATATAGTCTGAACATTCCATCCTAAAGCAGAATACACATTCATTTCATTTTTTATTATTTATGATAGTCACAGAGAGAGAGTGAGAGAGGGGCAGAGACATTGGCAGAGGGAGAAGCAGGCTCCATTCACCAGGAGGCCGACATGGGATTTGATCCCGGGTCTCCAGGATCGCGACATGGGCCAAAGGCAGGCGCTAAACTGCTGCACTACCCAGGGATCCCTACACATTCCTTTCAAATGCACATGGGACATTCTACAGAACAGATCATATCATGGCCCACAAATCAGCCCTCAACAGGTACAACAGGTACAAGAAGGTTGATATCACACCCTGTACATTTTTGGACCACGACGTTATGAAACTTGAATTCGACAGTAAGAAAAAAAATTGGACAGACCAAAAATACGTGGAGATTATGAACATCCTACTAGAGAATGAATGGAGCAACCAAGAAATTAAATAGGAAATTTAAAACAAATGTAAATGAAAACATGTTTCTCAAAACCTCTGGGATGTAGCAAAGGCAGTCCTAAGAGGGAAGTACATAGCAATACAGGCCTATCTCAAGAAACAAGAAGTCTCCAATACACAACCTAACCCTATACCTAAAGGAGCTGGAAAAAGAATAGCAAACATAGCCTGAAGCCTACAGAAGAAGGGAAAAAAATAAAGATGAGAGCAGAAATAAACAATGCAGAAACAACAAAACAGTAGAATGGAATAACGAAACTAAGAGCTGGTTCTTCAAAATAATTAATAAAATAGACAAAGCCCTAGCCAGCCTTATCAATGAGAAAAGAGAAAAGACCGATATAAATAAAGTCACAAATGAGAGAAGAGAGATCGCAATCAACACCAAAAAAATAAGACAATTTTAAGGGAATACCATGAAAGATTATACGCTAACAAACTGGGAGACCAGGAAGAATTGGAAAGATCCCTAGAAATGTGCAAACAATAAAAACTGAAATAGGAAGAAATAGAAATGTGAACAGACCCATAACTAGCAAAGGAATTGAATCAGCAAGGCACCTGGGTGCCGCAGTGGTTGAGCATCTGCTTTGGCTCAGGTCACGATCCCAGGATCCTGGGGCATCAAGTCCCACATCAGGCTCCCCACATGGAGCCTCATTTTCCCTCTGCCTATACCTCTGCCTCTCTGCGTCTTGCATGAATTGAATACATAAATGAAATCTTTAAAAAAGGAAAAGATATAAAGATGAGAAAGGACCCAAATAAAATCACAAATGAGAAAAGAGAAATAACAACCAACACTAGAAATACAAACGTTTATAAGAGAACGTTATGAAAAATTATATGCCAGCAACCCCGAACCTGGAAGAGATAGATCAATTCCTAGAAATATATAACATAGCAAAAATGAAAAAGGAAGAAATAAGGAACTTGAACACACAGATAACCAGCAGAGAAATTGAATCAGCAATCAAGAATCTCCCAACAGGAGACGCTTAGATGAATAGAATAGAATGGAAAGCCAAAACAAGATACAAACCTGTAACTCTATGGTCCATTAATCGACAACAAGGCAGGAAGGAATATCCAATGGCACAGAGACAGTCTCTTCAACAAACCCTAACCCTGACCCCAGGATAAGAACAAATGGTGTTGGGAAAACCAGGCAGCCACATGCAGAAGAATGATACTGGACAACTTTTTTACACCATATATATAAAAAATAAATTCAAAATGGATGAAAGACCTAAATGTGAGACCTGAAACCATACAAAGAAGAAAAGATAGGCAGCAACGTCTTTGACATTTGCCATTGGATCTTCTTTCCAGATATGCATCTGAGGCGAGCGAAACAAAAACAAAAATCCTATTGGGAGTTCATCAAATTGAAAAGCTTCTGCAAAGTGAAGGAAACAAGCAATGCTAAAATGCAAAATACAAAATGAGAGGAGATATTTGTAAACAACACATCCAATAAAGAGTTAGTATGCAAAATACGTAAAGCAAATATAAATCTCAGCATCCTAAACACAAATTATCCAACTGCAGATGGGCAGAAGACATGAATGGACTTTGTCTCTGTCAAGACATCCAGATGGCCACCAGACACACGGACAGACACTCAGCGTCACCCATCATCAGCGAAATGCAAACCAAAACCACAATGAGATGTCACCTGACAGCCGACAGAATGACGAAAATTAACACAAGAAACATCAGGTGTTGGTTTGGAGAAGGCTATGGAGAAGGGGGAGCCCCCTTACACTCCTCGTGGTCATGTGAACAGGTGCAGCTACTGTGGAAAACAGTGTGGAGTGTCCTCAAGAAGTTAAAAGTAGAAGTACCCTATGATTCCAAAATTGCACAGCTAGGTATTTATCTCGAGGATATAAAAGTAGTCTCTTAGATTCAAAGAGGGACATGTAGCCTAGTGTTTGTAGCGGCGTTATCAACAATAGCCAAACTGTGGTTACAGCCAAGATGTGCATCGACACATGAATGGAAAGAGACGATGTGGTAAATATACACACTGCGACATCACTCGGTCATCACAAGGGATGAAATGAAGCCATTTACAATGACGTGGGAGAATTGTAAAGGACTTATGCTCAATGAACTCAGTCAGTCAGAGAAAGACAGATACCAAATACCACACAATTGCATTCACATGTGAATTTTAAGAAACCAAACAAACTGGCAAGGGGATCGATGGGGTGGGATGAGAGAAGCAAACCAAGAAACTCACTCTTAACCACAGAGAATAAACTAATAGATATCAGAGGAAGGTGGGGGGGGATGGGGAATCAGGGGATGGGGATAGTGGAGGGCACCTGTGACCAGTACCAGGCGTTGCATCCAAGGGTTGAATCACTATGTGGTAAACCAGAAACTATATCATACTGTGTTTACAAACAGGAATTCAATAAAAGTTTAAAATAATAATTGTTAGTATTGATGAAACATGTGTGCACAAGAGATAAAATCAGAAAGGCAACTGAAAATCCAAATAAAGAGTATTTAGAGCCACAAATCCCCTCCTTAGCTCAGCTCGGGAGAAGCCTGCCATGTCTTTTCTGACCCTGCAGAAGCCTGGAGTTTGATTCTCTGGGGAGGCCACTGACTTGTTGGAGTCAAGCTATCTTTGAACCCAAAACCTAAATAAAGTGCATAAAACTAAACTGCCCAAGATACTAGAAGTCCCAGTGCAGGCACAGGCCAAGACCCAAACTCTAACGATACACAGACATATCCCTAACCTTACACTTAAGCCTAATGTTAACCTAAACCTTAAACAAGACCTATCACTAATCAAAAAATCAAAACAAGACCAAACACATTCACTGAACCTACCTGCCAAGCCTCACCCTAACTCCTAAACCTATTCTTAGGTTTCCTTAACACTGACCCCTACCTTAATTCTAACCCTAACCCTAACCTCTAACCCTAACCTTAACTTAATGTATTCAAATCCTATTCTTAACCTTATCCTGTACCCTAACCCTAACCCTCTAATACTAATCCTATCTCATACCCCAAACTGTACCCTAACCCGTACCCTAAAACTAACCCCTAACCCACTGCCTAACCCTATCTCTTATCCTTTTCCAAAACCGTACACTGACCCTACCCTGACCCTGACCTGACCATTACCCCTAACCAAACACTAACACTAATCCTAACCCCTATCCTAACCCTACCGCTCACCCTAACTCTAAACCTAGCACTAACTTTAACCCTAACCACTAACCCTAACAACTAACCCTAATTCACTCCCTAACCCCTAACCCTAACTGCAAACCTAATCACAACCCTAACACTAACCATAACCCTAACCCCAAATCCTAACATCCTGCCCTAATCCCTAAGCCTAAACACTAACCCTAACTCTAAATCCTGTCCCTAACACTAACCCTAACCCCTTTCCCTAATCCCTAACCCCCATCCAACTCCTAACCACTCACACTTACCCTTATCCCTCACGCTATCCTCTAATCCGTAACCATAACCATAATCACTAAAGCCTAACATCTAACCTAACTTAACCACCAACTGCCTCCCCTCCCCTGACCCTACCATTCATTCTACCCATTCACTTACCCTGTGGTTCTGAGTAGTCCCTTCTGATGTGGACGTGGCCCCCAATGGCGCCTCCAGAGTCCTCCAGGGGGTCCTGCGGAAGCCAGGATCCTGTGAGTGTGGACGTGGCCCCACGTGTTCCTGAGTCATAGTCAGTGGGTCCTGAGGACGCCGGGTCTCCTGTCACTGTGGACTATGCCTCATATCCTCTGGAAGTCTCACAGCAGGTCCTCAGGAGGCCAAGGGCTCCTGTAAGCCTGGACATGGCCCCATGGCCCCCAGAAAACTCACTGCAGGTCCTGAGGGGGCTGTGGGCTCCTGTAAGCATAGACACAGCCCCATATATCCCGAAGCCAAAGGGCAGGTCCTGAGGAGGGCGGAGACTCCTGTCAATGTGTATTTGGCACCCACATCTTTCTTATGCCTCACCACAGGCCCTGACAAGCCTGGGGTCTCTGTCTGCATGGAAGCATCCCAATATTTCCCGAAGTCTACACCGGGGGTTCTGAGGACGTCAGCGTCCTGTTGTGTGGGCGTGGCCCCACGTCCTTCCATACCGTCACTGCGGGTTCTGAGGGGACCAGGGCTCCTGACACCGTGGATTCAGCCCCCACCTCCCAGAAGCCTCAACTTATGTCCTGAGCGGCCTGGGAGCTCCTGCCAGAGTGGACGCAGCACCACAGCTTCCTGAAGCCTCCCTGCAGGTCCTGAAGCGACCCAGGTATTCCTGTCAGGGTTGATGCGGGCCCACATCTTCCTGAAGCCTCACCGCAGGTCCTGAGGAGACCAGGGCTCATCAGTGCGGATGCGTCCCCATGTCTTCCTCAGGCCTCCCCAGCACATGTGGGCTCCTGTTAGTGCAGGTGGACGAGGCCTACTGAGCCTTCGCGGCCCTTTGGGCCAGGCCTGGTCTCGGGCGCCTCCTGCGGGACACTCAGGCACTGCAGGAGGCCATGCAGGAAGCAGCGCCCCTATACACGGAGCCACACCTGCCTCCTTCCAGGCTCCAGCTGAGGCCTATGAGCTTTGGAAATGACTCACTGAAACAGAGCCCAATACCTGGCTTCCCCAGAAAGACTTAAGGACAATGATTAGAGCCCACAGGACACAAAAAGAAATGTTTACCAGACTTTAACCATGCCCTGCAAAACTCACTCAACCCTCTTCCTCTGTGGGCGGGACCGCAGGCTGGTGCAGCCACTCTGGAAACAGTGTGGAGGCTCCTCAGGAAGTTACAAACGCCCTGGGACCAGCAGGTGCACAGCCTTAGCTCACTCTGAAGATACAGATGCATGAGACTCGGGGACACCTGCACCCCAATGTCCACAGCAGCCGGGTCCATAGTAGCCACACTGTGGGAGGAGCCTTGGTGCCCTCAGGCAGATGATGGATAAAGAGGATGGAAGATAGATGATGGTCATAGATGATAGATAGCTAGATTATAGGAATGGTACTCAGCTATCAAAGAGAAGAAAATATTGCCATTTGCAATGACGTGGATAGAACTAGAGGGATCATGTTAAGTGAAATAAGTCAGTCAGGAAAGAAAATTACCGTATGGTTGCATTCATAGGTGAAATTAAAGAAGCAAAGCAGATGGGCATCTGTGAAGGGAAGGAAAAACAAATAAGATGAAAACAGAGATGGAGGAAAAAAGACTCAATCACAGGAAACAAACTGAGGGTTGTTGGAGGGGAGGGGAGTGGAGGGACAGGGTAACTGGTAGAGGGGCATGAAGGAGGGCACGTGATGTCATGAGCCCTGTTGTTATCTCCAACTGGTGAATCCCTAAATTCTACCTCTGAAAGTATAATACACTATACTGTTAATTAATTGGGTTTAAATTAAATTAAGTTTAAAAAATCAGTTGACGGTATCAGAGTGCATTTTCTTCCAGGCTCTCTATTCTGCTCCTTCATCTTATGCCAGAACCACACCCCTGGCTTTGGTTTGTTTAAGTAGGCTCCATGCCTCGTCCACAGTTAAGCACAGGGCTAGAATTCATGACCCCTAGATCAAGACCAAGGGTGAAGTCAGGAGTCGGATGCTTAACCAACGGAGCCAGCCAGAGCCCGAGAACCACACTGCTTTATCCTGTGTCTCTGTGACATTGGTTGAAATAGGAAAGTGGAGGGAGGGGCAAGATGGCTGAAGAGTAGGGTCCCTAAATCACCTGTCCCCACCAAATTACCTAGATAATCTTCATCATCCTGAAAATCTATGAATTCGGCCTGAGATTTAAAGAGAGACCAGCTGGAATGCTACAGTGAGAAGAGTTCACACTTCTATCAAGGTAGGAAGAGGGGGAAAAAGAAATAAAGAAACAAAAGGCATCCAAGGGGGAGGGGCCCCACGAGGTGCCGGGCTAAGGCCGGGGCGAGTGCCCCCAGGACAGGAAAGCTCTGTCCCGGAGAAGCAGGAGCTTCACCAATCTTCCTGGGTGGAAAGGCACCTGCAGGTAGTTGAAGCAGGACGCCAGGATGGTGGGGATGCCCTCGGGCTCCCTGGAACACTAACAGACACCTGCGCACCCAGGAGACTGCACCATACCCTGCGGCTGAGCTCCCTAAAAGACTGCAGGGCCCACGGCTGGACCCGGAGCAGCTCGGAGGGGCTCGGGCGGCAGCTCCGCATGGAGGGGGCTGCGAGGCCAGGAGCAGCCCGGAGGGGCCTCTGGCAGAGGAAGAGGATCCCTGCGGAGAGGGCTACAGGGATCTGGGACCAGCTCAGAGGGGCTCGGGCGGCGGCGCCGCAGAGGCGGCTGTGTGGCCGGGAGGGGGAATCCAACAGCGTAGGCACTGGAGCACAGGGCGCCAGGACACAGCCGAGGATCTGGCCTCCCCCTGGGACAGGCAGAGCCCGGGAAGGCCCACAACAGCTAGGACGCTTCTGCCCATAACTGAGCAGATCAGCGTCCCCGCCTTGGCACCTCCAGGCCCTGCAGAGGGAGAGCTCCATAGTTACTGTGGGAGCTGAATCCAGGGCTCCAGAGCTGCCGGTGTCACTGGGATGGTTCCTCCTGGGGCCTCACGGGTTAAACAACCCCCACTGAGCCCTGCACCAGGCAGAGGGCAGAGCAGCTCCCCCAAGAGCTAACACATGAAAATCAGCACAACAGGCCCCTCCGCCAGAAGACAAGCTAGACAGACAAGTTCCAGGGGAAGTCAACGGACTTAAAGTATACAGAATCAGAAGATACTCCCCCGTGGTTTTTTCTTTTCTTTTCTTTTCTTTTTTCTTTTCTTTTCTCTTCTCTTCTTTTCTTTTCTTTTTTCTTTTTGATTTGTTTGCATCCCCCACCCTTTATTCCTATCTTTCTTTTTCTTTCTCTTTTTCTTCTCTTTTTTCTTTTTTTCTTCCTTTTCTCTTTTTCTCTTTTCTTTCCTTCTTTCTCTCTCTTTTTCTCCTTTTCCGAATACATTTTTTTTGGCCACTCTGCACTGAGCAAAATGAATAGAAGGAAAACCTCACCTCAAAAGAAAGAAACAGTCCTCTCTCCTAAGAGTTACAAAATCTGGATTAAAATTCAATGTCAGAAAGCCAATTCAGAAGCACTTATACAGCTACTGGTGGCTCTAGAAAAAAGCATAAAGGACTCAAAAGACTTCATGACTTCAGAATTTAAATCCAATCAGGCCGAAATTGAAAATAAATTGAAAGAGATGCAATCCAAACTAGAAGTCCTAACGATGAGGGTTAATGAGGTGGAAGAACGAGTGAGTGACATAGAAGACAAGTTGATGGCAAAGAGGTAAACTGAGGAAAAAAGAGACAGACAATTAAAAGACCAGGAAGATAGATTAAGGGAAATAAACGACAGCCTGAGGAAGAAAAACCTACTTGTAATTGGGGTTCCTGAGGGCACCAAAAAGGACAGAGGGCCAGAATATGTATTTGAACAAATCCTAGCTGAAAACATTCCTAATCTGGGAAGGGAAACAGGCATTCAGATCCAGGAAATAGAGAGATCTCCCCCCCTAAAATCAAAAACCGTCCAACACCTCGACATTTAATAGTAAAGCTTGCAAATTCCAAAGATAAAGAGAAGATCCTTAAAGCAGCAAGAGACAAGAAATCCCTGACCTTTATGGGGAGGAGCATTAGGGTAACAGCAGACCACTCCACAGAGAACTGGCAGTCCAGAAAGGGCTGGCAGGATATATACAGGGTCCTCAATGAGAAGAACATGCAACCAAGAATACTTTATCCAGCAAGGCTCTCATTCAAAATGGAAGGAGAGATAAAGAGCTTCCAAGACAGGCAAGAACTGAAAGAATATGTGACCTCCAAACCTGCTCTGCAGGGAATTTTAAGGGGGACTCTTAAAATTCCCCTTTAAGAAGAAGTTCAGTGGAACAATCCACAAAACAAGGACTGAATAGACATCATGATGACACTAAACTCATATCTGCGATTAGTAACTCTGAATGTGAATGGGCTTAATGACCCCATCAAAAGGCGCAGGGTTTCAGACTGGATAAAAAAGCAGGACCCATCTATTTGCTGTCTACAAAAGACTCATTTTAGACAGAAGGACACCTACAGCCTGAAAATAAAAGGTTGGAGAACCATTTACCATTCAAATGGTCCTCAAAAGAAAGCAGGGGTAGCCATCCTTATATCAGATAAACTAAGATTTACCCCGAAGACTGTAGTGAGAGATGAAGAGCGACACTACATCATACTTAAAGGATCTATCCAACAAGAGGACATAACAATCCTCTACATATATGCCCCGAATGTGGGAGCTCCCAATATTTAAATCAATTAATAACCAAACTGAAGAAATACTTAGATAATAATACACTTATACTTGGTGACTTCAGTCTAGCCTTTTCTATACTCGATAGGTGTCTAAGCACAACATCTCCAAAGAAATGAGAGCTTTAAATGATACACTGGACCCGATGGATTTCACAGAAATCTACAGAACTTTACATCCAAACTCAACTGAATACACATTCTTTATAATTTCAAGTGCACATGGAACTTTCTCCAGAATAGACCACATACTCGGTCACAAATCAAGTTTGAACTGATACCAAAAGATTAGGATCATCCCCTGCATATTCTCAGACCATAATGCCTTGAAATTAAAACTAAATCATAACAAGAAGTTTGGAAGGACCACAAACACGTGGAGGTGAAGGACCATCCTGCTAAAGATGAAAGGGTCATAGGAAATTAAGGAAGAATTAAAAAGATTCATGGAAACTAATGAGCATGAGGATACAACAGTTCAAAATCTTTGGAATGCAGCAAAAGCATTGCTAAGAGGGAAATACATCGCAATACAACCATCCATTCAAAAACTGGAAAGAACTCAAACGCAAAAGCTAACCTTACACATAAAGAGGCTAGAGACAAAAAAAGCAGATAGATCCTACACCCAACAGAAGAAGAGAGTTAATTAAAATTCTAGCAGAACTCAAGGAAATTGAGACCTGAAGAAATGTGGAACAGATAGACAGAACCAGGAGTTGGTTCTTTGAAAGAATTAATAAGATACCTAAACCATTGGCCAGCCTTATTCAAAAGAAGAGAGAGAAGACTCAAATTAATAAAATCATGAATGAGAAAGGAGAGATCACTACCAACACCAAGGAAATACAAACGATTTTAAAAACATATTAGGAACAGCTATACACCAATAAATTAGGCAATCTAGAAGAAATGAAGGCTTTCCTGGAAAGCCAGAAACTACCAAAACTGGAACAGGAAGAAATAGAAAACCTGAACAGACCAATAACCAGGGAGGAAATTGAAGCAGTCATCCAAAACCTCCCAAGACACAAAAGTCCAGGGCCAGATGGCTTCCCAGGGGAATTCTATCAAACTTTTAAAGAAGAAACCATACCTATCCTACTAATGCTGTTTGGAAAGATAGAAAGAGATGGAGTACTTCCAAATTCGTTCTATGAGGCCAGCATCATCTTAATTCCAAAACCAGACAAAGACCCCACCAAAAAGGAGAATACAGACCAATATCCCTGATGATCATGGATGCAAAAATTCTCAACAAGATACTAGCCAATAGGATCCAACAATACATTAAGAAAATTATTCACCATGACAAAGTAGGATTTATCCCCGAGACACAAGGCTGGTTCAACACTCGTAAAACAATCGATGTGATTCATCATATCAGCAAGAGAAAAACCAAGAACCATATGATCCTCTCATTAGATGCAGAGAAAGAATTTGACAAAATAGAGCATCCATTCCTGATCAAAACAGTTCAGAGCGTAGGGATAGAGGGAACGTTCCTCGACATCTTAAAAGCCATCTACGAAAAGCCCACAGCAAATACCATTCTCAATGTGGAAGCACTGGGAGCATTTCCCCTAAGATCAGGAACAAGACAGGGATGTCCACTCTCACCACTGCTATTCAACATAATACTGGAAGTCCTAGCCTCAGCAATCAGACAACAAAAAGACATTAAAGGCACTCAAATTGGCAAAGAAGGAGTCAAACTCTCCCTCTTCACCGATGACATGATACTCTACCTAGAAAACCCAAAACCCTCCCCCCACAAGATTGCTACATCTCATACAGCAATTTGGTAGCATGGCAGGATACAAAATCAATGCCCAGAAATCAATGGCATTTCTATACACTAACAATGAGGCTGAAGAAAGAGAAATTGAGGAGGCAATCTCATTTACAATTGTACCCAAAAGCATAAGATACCTAGGAAAAAACCTAACCAAGGAGGTAAAGGACCATAAACACTATAGAATGCTTCTGAAAGAAATTGAGGAAGACACAAAGAGATGGAAAAATATACTATGCTCATGGATTGGCAGAATTAATACTGTGAAAAAGTCAATGTTACCCAGGGCAATGTACATGTTTAATGCAATCCCTATCAAAATACCATGGACTTTCTTCAGAGAGTTAGAACAAACTATTTTAATATTTGTGTGGAATCAGGAAAGACCCCGAATAGCCAGAGGAATTTTAAAAAAGAAAACCATATCTGGGGGGAACACAATGCCAGATTTCAGGTTGTACCACAAAGCTGTGGTCATCAAGACAGTGTGGTACTGGCACAAAAACAGACTCATAGATCAATGGAACAGAATAGAGAACCCAGAAGTAGACCCTGAACTTCATGGTCAACTGATATTCGATAAAGTAGTAAAGACTATCCATTGGAAGAAAGACAGTCTCTACAATATATGGTGCAGGGAAAATGGACATCCACAGTCAGAAGAATGAAACTAGACCACTCTCTTTCACCATACACAAAGATAAACTCAAAATGGATGAAAGATCTAAATGTGAGACAAGAGTCCATCAAAATCCTAGAGGAGAACACAGGCAACACCCTTTTTGAACTCAGCCACAGAAACTTCTTGCAAGATAAATCCACGAAGGCAAAAGAAACAAAAGTAAAAATGAACTATTGGGACTTCATCAAGATAAGAAGCTTTTGCAAAGCAAAGGATACAGTCAACAGAAGTAAAAGACAACCTAAAGAATGGAGAAGATATATGCAAAAGTCGTATCAGATAAAGGGCTAGTTTCCAAGATCTATAAAGAACGTTTTAAACTCAAACCCAAGGAAACAATCCAATCATGAAATGGGCAAAAGACATGAAGAGAAATCTCACAGAGGAAGACATTCACATGGCCAACATGCACACAAAAACATGCTCTGCATCACTTGCCATTAGGGAAATACAAATCAAAACCACAATGAGATAGCACCTCACATCAGTGAGCATGGGGAAAATTAACAAGGCAGGAAACCACAAATGTTGGAGAGGATGCGGAGAAAAGGGAAGACTCTTACACTGTTGGTGGGAATGTGATCTGGTGCAGCCACTCTGGAAAACTGAGTGGAGGTTCCTCAAAGAGATACAAATTGACTTGCCTGACGACCCAGCAATTGCACCTTTGGGGATTTACCCCAAAGACTCAGATGCAAGGAAACGACGGGACTCCGGCACCCCGATGTTTATAGCAGAATGTCCACAATAGCTAAACTGTGGAAGGAGCCTTCGTGTATATTGAAAGATGAATGTGTAAAGAAGATGAGGTTTATGTATAAAGTGGAATATTATTTAGACATTAGAAATGACAAATACCCACCATTTGCTTCAAAGTGGATGAAATTGGAGGGCATTATGCTGAGTAAAGTAAGTCAATCGGAGAAGTACAAACACTGTATGTTCTCATTCATTTGGAGAATATAAATAATAGTGAAAGGGAATATAAGGGAATGGAGAAGAAACGTGTGGGAAATATCAGAAAGGGAGACAGAACATAAATACTCCTAACTCTGAGAAAGGAACTAGGGATGCTTTAAGGGGAGGAGAGTGGGGGTTGCGGGTGAATGGGTGAATGGCACTGAGGGGGGCCCTTGCACCCAGAATAACACTGGGTGTTATTCTGTTTGTTGGTAAATTGAACACCATAAAAAATAAATTTATTTTAAAAAAAAGTTCAAACAACTAAAAATTTATGCTGCCAACATGGGAGTACCTAAATATAGAAACCAATTAACAACAAACGCACAGAAAGTCATTGATAATAATACAATGACAGGGGATTTTAACACCCACTTATGGCAATGGACCGAACGTCTATACAGAAAATCAACAAGGGAAAAATAGCCTTGACACACTGGACCACAGGGACTCAAGAGATATAGTCTGAACATTTCAACCTAAAGCAAAATACACATTCCTTTCAGGTGTACATGACACATTCTCCAGAACAGATCATATCATGGCCCAAAATTCAGCCCTCAACAGGTACAACAGGGACAAGAAAGTTGATATCACACCCTGTACATTTTTGGACCACGACGCTATGAAACTCGAAGTTGACAGTAAGAAAAAATTTGGACAGATCAAAAATACGTGGAGATTATGAACATCCTACTAGAGAATGAATGGAGCATCCAGGAAATTAAAGAGGAAATTTAAAACAAATGAAAATGAAAACATGTTTCTTCAAACCTCTGGGATGTAGCAAAGGCAGTCCTTAGAGGGAAGTACATAGCAATACAGGCCTACCTCAAGAAAGAAGAAGTCTCCAATACACAGCCTAACCCTACACCTTAAGTAGCTGGAAAAGGAATAGAAAACAAAGCCTAAAGCCTATAGAAGAGGGGGAAAATAAAGATGAGAGCAGAAATAAATAATACAGAAACAACAAATCAGTAGAATGGAATAACGAAACAAAGAGATGGTTCATCAAAATAATTAAGAAAATGGATCAAGCCTTAGCCAGCCTTATCAACGAGAAAAGAGAAAAGACCTAAATAAATAAAATCACAAATGAGAGATAAGATCTCACAATCAACACCAGAAAAATGAGACAATTATAAGGGAATACCATGAAAGATTATACGCTAACATACTGGGAGACCTGGAAGAAATGGACAAATCCACAGAAATGTGCAAATGAGAAAACTGAAATAGGAAGAAACAGAATATGTGAAAAAACCCATAACTAGCAAAGGAATTTAATCAGCAGGGCACCTGGGTGCCTCATGGTTGAGCATGTGCTTTGGCTCAGGTCATGATCCTGGCGTCCTGGGGAATCAAGTCCCACATCAGGCTCCCCGCATGGAGCCTCAACTTCCCTGTGCCTATACCTCTGCCTCTCTGTGTCTCTCATGAATACATAAATAAATCTTTAAAAAATGAAAAAAGATAAAAAGATGAGAAAGGACCCAAATAAAATCACAAATGAGAAAAGAGATATAACAACACTAGAGAAACACAAACGATTATAAGAGAACATTATGAAAAATTATATGCCAGCAACCTAGAACCTGGAAGAAATAGATCAATTCCTAGAAATATATAACATGGCAAAAATGAAAATGTAAGAAATAAGAAACTTGAACAGACAGATAACCAGCAAAGAAATTGAATCAGTAATCAAGGATCTCCCAACAGGAGACGCTTAGATCAATAGAACAGAATGGAAAGCTGAAACAAGATACAAACCTGTAACTCTATGATCCATTAATAGACAATGAGGCAGGAAGGAATATCCAAAGCACAATGACAGTCTCTTCAAGAAACCCTAAACCTGACCCCAGGATAAGAAAAAATGGTGTTGGGAAAACCAGGCAGCCACATGCAGAAGAATGAAACTGGACCACTTTCTTACACCATATATATAAAAAATAAATTCAAAATGGATGAAAGACCTAAATGTGAGACCTGAAACCATACAAAGAAGAAAAGATAGGCAGCAACGTCTTTGACATTTGCCATTGGATCTTCTTTCTAGATATGCCTCTGAGGTGAGGGAAACAAAAGCAAAAATACTATTGGGACTTCATCAAATTGAAAAGCTTCTGCAAAGTGAAGGAAACAACGAAACCTAAAAGGCAACATACAAAATGAGAGGAGATATTTGTAAACAACACATCCAATAAAGATTTAGTATCCAAAATACATAAAGGAAATTATAAATCTCAGCATTCTAAACACAAATTATCCAACTGCAGATGGGCAGAAGACATAAATGGACTTTGTCTCTGACAAGACATCCACATGGCCATGAGATACACGGAAAGACACTCAGCGTCACCCATCAGCAGGGAAATGCAAACCAAAACCACAATGATGTGTCACCTGACAGCCATCAGAATGGCTAAAATTAAGAACAGAAGAAACAACAGGTGTCATTGAGGCTATGGAGAAGAGGGAGGCCCCTTAAACTCCTGGTAGGCAGGCGAACCGTGCAGCCACTGTGGAAAACACTGTGGAGGGTCCTCGAGAAGTTGAAAATAGGGGATCCCGGGGTGGCTCATCGGTTTGGCACCTGCCTTTGGCCCATGTCGCGATCCTGGAGACCCGGGATCGAATCCCACGTCGGACTCACAGTGCATGGAGCCTGCTTCTCCCTCTGCTGTGTCTCTGCCTCTCTCTCTATGACTATCATAAAAAAATTAAAAAAAAGAAGTTAAAAATAGAGCTACACTACGATTCCAAAATTGCACAGCTAGGTATTTACCCCAAGGATACAGAAGTTGTTTAGTAGATTCGAAGAGGGACACGCAGCCCAGTGTTTGTAGCAGCATTATCACCAAGAGCCAAACTGTGGATACAGCCCAGATGTCCATCGACAGATGAATGGGCAGAGACGATGTGGTAAATATACCCACTGCGACATCACTCGTTCATCAGAAGGGATGAAGTGAAGCCATTTACAATGACGTGGGAGAAGTGGAAAGGACTTATGCTAAATGAACTCAGTCAGAGGAAGACATATACCAAATACCATACAATTGCATTCACATGTGAATTTTAAGAAACCAAACAAACTGGCAAAGGGGCAGAGAGGAGATGAGAGAAGCAAATAAAAAAACACACTATTAACCTCAGAGAATAAACTAATAAATATCAGAGGAAGGTGGGGGGATGGGGAATCAGGGGATGGGGATAGTGGAGGGCACCTGTGACCAGTACCAGGCGTTCTATCCAAGGGTTGAATCACTATGTAGTAAGCCTGAAACTATATCATACTGTGTTAGAAACAGTAATTCAAGTAAAACTTTAAAATAATAATTGGTAGTATTGATGAAACATGTGCGCACAAGAGATAAAATCAGAAAGGGAACTTAAAATCCAAATAAAGAGTCTTTAGAGTCACAAATCCCCTCCTTAGCTCAGCTTGGGAGAAGCCTGCCATGTATATTCTGACCCCAGCAGAAGCCTGGATTTTGATTCTCTGGGGAGGCCACTGACTTGGTGGAGTCAGGTTATCTTTGAACCCAAAACCTAAATAGAGTGCATAAAACTAAACTGCCCAAGATACTAGGAGTCCCAGTGCAGGCACATGCCAAGACCCAAACTCTAACCATACACAGATATAATCCTAACACTACACTTAAGCCTAATGTTAGCCTAAACCTTAACAAGACCTGTCACTAATCGAAAACCAAACACAAACCGTAAGACCGAAACACATTCACTGAACCTTCCTGCCAAACCTCACCCTAACTCCTAAACCTATTCTAAACCCTTAACCTTGACCGCTACCTGAAATCTAACCCTAACCCTAACTTCTAAACCTAAACTTAACTTAATGTACTCAAATCCTATTCCTGACCTTAACCTGTACCCTAACGCTAACCCTCTAATACTAATCCTATCACATACCCCAAACTGTACCCTAACCCGTACCCTAAAACTAACCCCTAACCCACTCCCTAAATGTATCTCTTACCCTCTTCCAAAACCATTCCCTGACCCTGACCTGTCCCTAACCCTAACCCCTAACCAAACAATAACCCTAACCCTAGTCCTAACCCCTATCCTAAAGCTAACCCTCGCCCTAATTCTAACCCTAGCCCTAACTATAACCCTAACCCCTCACCCTAAACCCTAACTCACACCCTAACCCCTAACCCTAACTGCAAACCTAAGCCCAACCCTAACTCTAACCATAACTCTAACCTCAACTCCTAACCTCCTGCCCTAATCCCTAGAGCCTAAACCCTAACCCTAACATTAAATCCTGTCCCTTACCCTAACCCCATCCTAACTCTTAACTACTGACCATTACCCTTATGCCTCACCTAACCTCTAATCCGTAACCATAAGCATAATCACTAACATCTAACATATAACCTAAGGCTAACCACCAACTGCCTCTCCTCCCCTAACCTTACCATTCATTCTACCCTTTCACTTACCATGTGGTTCTGAGGAGTCCCTTCTGATGTAGACGTGGCCCCCAACGGCTCCTCCAGAGTCCTCCAGGGGGTCCAAGCAAGCCGGGCTCCTGTGAGTGTGGACATGGCCCAACGTGTTCCTGAGTCATAGTCAGCGGGTCCTGAGGACACCGGGTCTCCTGTCACTGTGGACTATGTCTCACATCCTCTGGAAGCCTCACAGCAGGTCCTCAGGAAGCTGGGGGCTCCTGTCAGCCTGGACATGGCCCCATGGCCCCCAGAAAACTCACCGTGGGTCCTGAGGGGGCTGTGGGCTCCTGTCAGCATAGACGCAGCCCCATATGTCCTGAAGCCAAAGTGCTGGTCCTGAGGAGGACGGGGTTCCTGTCAGGGTTGACATGACCCCTCATTTTCTTCAAACCTCACCATAAGACCTGAGGAGGCTGGGGGCTTCTGTCAGCATGGATGTGGCCCATAATCTACCCAAACCTTCACAGTGGGTTCTGAGGAGGCCGGAGACATGTCAGTGTGGATGCGGTACCCACATTTTTCTTAGGCCTCACCACAGGCCCTGACAAGGCTGGGGTCTTCTGTCCGCATGGATGCATACACATATTTCCCCAAGTCTACACCGGGGTCATGAGGAAGTCAGCGTCCTGTTGTAACCATGTGGCCCCAAATCCTCCCAAACGTCACCGAGGGTTCTGAGGAGGCCGGGGCTCCTGTAACCATGAATGCGGCCCCCAGCTTCCAGAAGCCTCAACTTATGTCCTGAGGGGCCCGGGAGCTCCTGGAAGACTGGACGTGGCACCACATCTTCCTGAAGCCTCCCTGCAGGTCCTGAAGCGGCTCAGGGTCTCCTGTCAGTGTGGATGTGGACCCACATCTTCCTGAAGCCTCCCCGCGGGTCCTGAGGTGGCTCAGGGCTCCTGTCAGTGTGGATGTGGACCCACATCTTCCTGAAGACTCCCCGCGGGTCCTGAGGCGGCCCAGGGCTCCTGTCAGGGTGGATGCGGGCCCACATCTTCCTAAAGCCTCACCGCGGGTCCTGAGGAGACTGGGGTTCCTGTCAGCATGAACGCGACCCAATTCCCCCTGAAGACTCCCCGCGGGTCCTGTGGAGGCTTCAGCTCATCAGCCTAGATGCGTCCCCACATCCCCCTCAGGCCTCACCAGCACAGGCTGGCTCCTGTTAGTGCAGGCAGAGGAGGCCTAGTGCACATGCGTGTCCCATGGGAGGGGCCTGGGCTCGGGCGCCCCCTGCGGGACACTCAGGCACTGCAGGAGGCTGTGCAGGAGGCAGCAGGTGCTCCATGGGCCCCACCTGCCTCCTTTCAGGCTCCAGCTGGGGCCTGTTAGCTTCAGAAACATCTCACTGAAAAGGAGCCCAACACCCGACTTCCCCAGAAATACTTAAGGACAAGGAATTGGAGCCCACAGGACACGAAATGAAATGTGGACCAGAATTTTACCATGTCCTGCAAATCTCACTCAACCCTCTTCCACTGTGGTCGGGACCGTGGGTTGGTGCAGCTGCCCTGGAAACAGTGTGGAGGCTCCTCAGGAAGTTACAAAGAGAGCCACCCTGCCACCAGCACGTGAACGGCCTGGAGCTCACTCCGAAGATACAGATGCAGTGAGTCTTGGGACAACTGCACCCCAATGTCCACAGCAGCCGGGTCCACAGTAGCCACACTGTGGGAGGAGCCTCGGTGCCCTGTGGCAGATGATGGATAAAGAGGATGGGAGATAGATGATGGTCATAGAGAGAGGAATGGAACTCAGCTATCAAAGAGAAGGAAATCTTGCCATTTGCAATGATGTGGATAGAACTAAAGGGAAAATGTTAAGTGAAGTAAGTCACTCGGGAAAGAGAATGACCGTGTGGTGTGATTCATAGGTGGAATTAAAGAAGCAAAGCAGATGAACTACTGTGAAGGGAAGGAGAGACAAGATCAAAACAGATGCAGGAAATAGAGACTCTTAACGATAGGAAACGAACTGAGGGTCGCTGGAGGGGTGGGGGCATAACAGGGGAAATAGGAAAGTGCTGCGTCTCACTCTGTCCTGCTTCTCCAATACTGATTTGCTGTCCGGGGTTATTTGTTGAGGAGGATGGATGTTATGGGTTTTTTTTTTCCTATTTCTAAGTTCTGCCACCATGATTTTGATAGAAATGACATTGAAACTGAGGGTGGCTTCAGGAACTGCGGACATTTTCACAAGATGAGGCTCTCACCCCACGAGCCCAGGACGGCCTCCCAGAGCCTGTTATGGCTCAGTGCACAAGTCTTGTGCTCCTTTGGTTCAGTCTCATTATTTATTCTCCTTGATGCTCCTGAGAAGGCCTTCACGTCCTTCCTTTCCTTCCTGAGTGCTCATTGTCGGGACACAGCAAGGCTACTCTGCTCTGTAGGGTCAGTTTGTGTCCCGTGACTTTACTGAACTCACTCCTTAGTTCTAACAGGTTTTGGTGGAGGCTCTTGGGTTTCCTATTTCTAGTTCCGCACCTTCAGCATATAGGGACAGTGTGACGTCCCCCTTCCAGGTGTGGAACCTTTGATTTTTACAGCTTAATGTCCTACAAAGCCCCATTATTGAATCAAAACTGAGCCCAGGCCGAGGGCAGGAAGCCTCTATTAGAATGAGAACAGAGGAATCCCTGGGTGGCGCAGCGGTTTGGCGCCTGCTTTGGCCCAGGGCGCGATCCTGGAGACCCGGGATCGAATCCCACGTCGGGCTCCCGGTGCATGGAGCCTGCTTCTCCCTCTGCCTGTGTCTCTGCCTCATTCTCTCTCTCTCTCTGTGACAATCACAAATAAATAAAAATTAAAAAAAAAAGAATGAGAACAGAGCTCACTGCCCTTGAAGGCCCCATATCAAAATGTAAACAGAACTTGAGGAATTACTCCAGCCCTTCTGGAGGTCCCTGAGACCAGCCCTTAAAACTAAGCTAAAACCCACCTCTGGGTCCAAGTCCCTGCTCCGCTCTGTCGGGTATACTTGGACACAAGCTCGCGGTGGTAAATAAACCCTCGTGTGTTTGCATCACTGTTGGATTCTCGGAGGTTTCTCGGATTCGCAATCTTGGGCACAACAGTCTGAGATAAAAAAAGAAAACCAAAAGAAGCTCGGAGGCAGGTAGAGTGAACGCAGGATTTTGAGAGAAGCGGCGGAGACCCGGGGGGTTGGGGGCTCTGCTGTGGAGGCCCCTGCAGACTGGGGGGCAGGATGCTCAGCCCCAGAGCCAGAGGACCCAGAGACCCCACCCGCATCCCGCCCATCTGGACCGGGTCTCTGGGAGGAGCACAGCGCCACCCGCTGGAGGCCAGACGCGCTGACGCCCACCCCGCCTCAGACCCCGCAGATGCATCTCACAGGCAGATGTGCACCTGACAATCAGCGCCCTGGCCAATCCCCAGACGCCGCACAGTCCCTTCGCTGCCACCAAGGTGTTGGACCACAGAGGCTGCAGAGCTTCAGCTCTGCTTGGAAAGCAGGTTCTAGCTTCCTTTGTACTTTGTGCTTTATTTTCATGTATTTTCTTTGATTCTATTTTATTAATTGCCTTATTTTAATTTTTATGTATGTACCTTATATATTTCTTATTTTTAGTTTCATGGTACTTTGTGTTTCTTATTTTGGGATTTAGAATCTTTTAACAACCAGGCAAAAATAATCTGGTAGTTTTTTTGGGGAGAGCAGTTGTTATTGTTTTTCATGGTTTTTCTTTTTCTTCCTTCTTTCTTTTCTGGAAAAAAATAATGAGATGGAGAAATTCACCTCCATAAAATAATATGAGGTAGTACTCACAGCCAGGAAGTCCATCAATACAAATATATGATGTCTAAGTACAGTTTAAAACAATGATTATAAAGATAGCATCTGGGCTGGAAAAAGAGCACAGAAGAAAACTAGAGAATCCCTTACTGTAGAAATAAAAGAAGTAAAATCTAGTCAGGCCAACGTTAAAAATGCTATAACTGGGGATCCCTGGGTGGCACAGCGGTTTGGCGCCTGCCTTTGGCCCAGGGCGCGATCCTGGAGACCCGGGATCGAATCCCATGTCGGGCTCCCGGTGCATGGAGCCTGCTTCTCCCTCTGCCTATGTCTCTGCCTCCCTCTCTCTCTCTCTCTCTCTCTCTGTACTATCATAAATAAATAAAAATTTAAAAAAAAGATTTAAAAATGCTATAACTGAGATGCAGTACCAAATAGAAGCATTAAAAACAAGGAAGGTTATGGATCACAAAGGCAGATTTCGGAACTCAGCTACTTATTAAAACAATAACATTTATATCATGGGAGACTCCCAAGATGAAGACAGAGGAAAGGTGGGCTTGCTCAGCCATTAGAAATAACAAATAACCACCATTTCCTTCAACGTGGATGGAACTGGAAGGTGTTATGCTGAGTGAAGTAAGTCAATCAGAGAACGACAAATATTGTATTTCTCATTCACTTGGGGAATATAGATAATAGTGAAAGGGAATATAATGGAACGGAGAAGAAATGTGTGGGAAATATCAGAAAGGGAGACAACGTAAAGACTCCTAACTCTGGTAAATGAACTAGGGGTGATTTAAGGGGATGAGGGCGGGGGTGGGGGTGAATGTGTGATGGGCACTGAGGGGGGCACTTGACACGATGAGCACTGGTTGTTATTCTGTATGTTGGCAAATTGAACACCAATAAAAAGTAAATTTATTATTAAGTAAAAGAAAGAAAGAAAGAAAAAAGAAAGAAAGGAGAAAGAAAAAGAAAGAAAGAAAGAAAGAAAGAAAGAAAGAAAGAAAGAAAGAAAGAAAGAGTAGCAGCTGTGTGGCTCAGTTAGTTAAGCTTCTGCCTTAGGGTCAGATCATGATCCAGGTCCCAAGGAAGGCTCCCTGTTCAGCAGGGAACCTGCTTCTCCCTCGCTCTCTGCCCCTCTAGCACTCCTCTCTCTCTCAAATAAATAAATAGCATCTTTGAAAAAGACACAAACAAACCCAGAGGGAAGAGAAATCTCACATGTAGAAGATTTTCCAACAATTTGTGCAGACATTCCACCCTCAAGTTCCTGAGCATAGCTTCCCAATCTTATGTGTGGAATACACATAGTAACTTCCTTCTACAAAATATATTATGAAAAACTTAAAATAATAATAATAATAATAAAATAATAATAATAATAATAATAATAATAATAATAATAATAATAAAAGGATCACTTTACTATGGAGAAACCGACAAACACTACCTCAGCAAGATGATCAGATCGATACCAAGACTGATAACTCATGTTGATAGTATCTAACCTTTATATGATATAATAAAAATGGCAGTATATCTCTGTATATAATCCACAAA
This sequence comes from Canis aureus, assembly GCF_053574225.1. NCBI lineage: Eukaryota > Metazoa > Chordata > Mammalia > Carnivora > Canidae > Canis > Canis aureus. Next base: position 73,671,963 of record NC_135617.1, read on the forward strand.
AACAGCTCAATCATGAGAAAAACAACAGACATGTCCCAATTGAGGGAAATTTTACAAAATACTCTACTTCTCAAAGTGTTCCAATTCAACAACAAGGAAAGGCTGAAAGACTGTCACAATCCAGAGGAGCCTAAGAAAACATGAGGACAAATGGAGTGTGGTATGAGGGATGGTGATTTAGCAAAAACTAAGGAAATCTGAATAAAGTATGCACTTTGGTTATTGCGAAAATTTTAATATTGATTCATTAGCTAATATTTGTACCATACTGATATAAGATATCAATAATTGGAGAAATTGAGTGCAAGTGCATGAGAATTCTCTGTACTATCTTCTCAATTTCCCTATAAATCTTTGTTTTCCTTCTAAGAAATAAGATTTAATTTGAAAATTGACTTAAACGAATCAGGCTCCAGTGTGAAGAGATTTTAAGAATCGTTGAATTATCTTTTGCCTTATTCTTAAAAAGTTCCTTCGATGGGAACAAAGTAAGAATTTTATATCAGAAGGAAATAAAAACACTTATGAACACGTATAATGCCTCCTTAACCTGAAAAGCAGTAAAGTATAATAAATAGCAAAAAACAGATAAAAATACTTCTATTATAATAGACACCATATTGCAAGTGCATTTAAAATTAGCAATGTATAACATTTATTTCCTTGACATTTGACTTCCAAAGAGTTCACAGTGTTTCAGTGTCAGTAGAAACAGGGGAAGAATCTCAGGGAAGAATCCTTCACATAATAATAGGACCATTGGTACTAATGTCTCTCAATTATTTCCACATCCATAAAGATGCATTTCCTGATGAGTGACTGAGCTGTGAAGAAAGAGATGAGAAACACTCATCCCTTTGAATTACTTGTGTCAGAATATTTTAACCATAGTATTATGGAGAGTAAATTATCCTTATTAACAGGAAATATGTCTCAGAGTGGAATCTGAGCAATCATATGGGCAGAGAAAAAATGCTTTAACTCGCTCCTGCACTTTTAAAGACAAAGGAGAGGTTTTTTATGTACAAAGTCAGTTGTCAAGATAGCCTTAGGGAATAAGAGTCTGCAGCATGGAATCCTGCCGCACAGCCAGGATGCCCACGCCCCAGGTCTTCCTGATCTCAAATCCCTGGGCCTGTCCCACCACACAGGTAGCCACGCTGAGGTCATTTGCAATTTCTCTCTTAGGAGCTCCAGGGAGAGTGGCATGAGCTAGATAGGATGGGACAGGATGCATGGAGGCCGAGAACATTACAGCCATTCTACTTTAAGTTCAGTTTTAGCACACGTCCAGCAATCCCAGGCCCCTGTGAAGAAGAGCTGAAATTTGCATTACTTCAGTTACTGGAAAAAAACAAAGTTTACAGCTTGTCTTAGAAAGCCCCACAATAGAGTAAAAACTGAGCCTAAGCAAAGGGCTGGAAACCCCAATTAGAATGAGAAGAGAGCTCAATGCCCTTGAAGGCCCCACATCAAAATGTAAACAGAACTTGAGGAATTGCTCCAGCCCTTCTTGAGGTCCCTGAGACCAGCCCTTAAAACTAAGCTAAAACGCTCCTGGGGGTCCAAGTCCCTGTTCCACTGTGTGGCATATACTTGAACCCATGCTCGAGTTTGTAAAACAACCCTTGGGTGTTTGCATCAGTGTCGGCTCCTTAGTGGTTTCTTGGATTCGCCATCTTGGGCACAACACCCCCATGACCCCTCCCCACCTGGACTGACCTCCTGTCCCCTCCCACCCATGCTGACCCTCAGTCACCTCCCCGCCCACAACAGCTGGGCACAGGCCCTCACACAGTTCCACAGGCACGGTGGGCACTCCCGCCGTCCCCAGCCTCCCAGGGGAAGGAAGGAGGTTTCCGCAGGACACACTCCCATGGTGGCCCCAGGGCTCCCTGCCCAGGAGAGCACCTGGTGACAGGTCGGGGTCTGTGTCCCTGATGCCAGGTCCTTCTCCCCAGTTTTACCGCAGGAAATGAGAGAGGAAGCCCTGGTCTCCTCCAGGGACATCACGCAGGTGGACCTGGACGTCAACAGGACGCTCAGCAGTCACATCATATTTTGGGACTACTAAGGGGTAGGGTGAGGTTGAGGGGTCAAGGGGGATCACGACCCAGTGGAGGACCGGGGGATTCTGGGTAGGAAAAACGGGGCTTCTGAGGCAGGGGGCAAAACAGCAGCCAACAACACACCGCTCCATGGTAGGGTGTTGGGGATGACCTCTATGCCCACACCCCCGGGGCTTCGGGGATGAGAGGGCAACTGGGATGGGGCCTCCAGGGCTTGCCATGGTTGCTGAACCTCAAAGGGGAGAGGGACTGCCCCCTGAGAAGTAGGGGATGGGGTCGGGTACGTGAGGGGCATAAACCGGACCTGGGGGCCAGGCGGCATGACCGCAGCTGGAGCAGGACACACTTCGATCCCATGAGGGTCAGACGGGTCAGAGTGACACCCACTCTCCGTGATTTATATATTTCTAGATTCTATGCATTTGATTTGAGGCAATTTAAAATTTGAAAACACACATAGTATGATGAACTCCAGATAATGTCCCCGGTCCAGCCAGGGCCCTGCACTGTCCACACCCAGCCCCAGGGGCAGGGGTCACAGCAAACCCCAGACTGGAGTCGCCTTTAAGTGTAGACGTCTCCTTGTGCATCTTCGTGGAGGAGATGCCCTGTGTCCGCAGGCCCCCCACGATATCCCCCTCAACCCCACTCCCACTCCATCCCCCTACATCATCATCCCCAATGGCATCCCACCTACACCATCCCCCTCAAACCCACACAGCCCCACACAATCCCCACCCACATTATAGCCCAACACCATCCGCCCTACACCATCCACCACCATCATACCCCTTCCCCTACAACTTCAACCCCCACACCATTGGCCCCCAGCAAGGACCCGGTACAGGTGCCCCCTGTGGGACATCCTCAGCCTCCCCGGGGTTCTCTGGATACCCTGCTCCCATCAGAAGCCTGGGTGTCCCATAGAGTACCCAGGGGTTGCAGGGAGGAGGGAAGACAGGGAGCCCCCGACAGGGTGTGTGCAGGTGAGTGGTGCAGAGGACGCACTGTGCCCTGTCTCCGCCCACTGTCCCTCCTGGAGGGCGGCTTACACTGCACAGGATGCCAGCCCCTAACCCAGGGGGATCTGGGCTGGCCTGGCCCCGGGCTCTGTGAGGGCGGGGATGATTTGAGCCCCCGCCCCACTCCCAACAAAAAGGCTAATGGGATCCAGCCCCCCATGGCCCTGTCCAGTGCTGGATTCTGGCCCCATGCTGAGCGAGCCCTGTCACAGCTGGATGTGGCCTCCTGGGCCCTGGGCATGCCCCACGGATCCAGGTCGCTGAACTAGGGCAGCCCTGGGGATCCCGAGACACCCAAGGTTGGGGAGAGCAGAGGTGGGCCGGTGGGCCCCACCCACACCCACACCAGGAGGCTGGCTCCTCCACATGCTGGGGCCCCAGGGGGCCCGTGGCTGGGGTCCAGCTGCCCTGTGGGGACCCAGCTAAGAACCCATGAGCTGCAGGTCAAGGTCAGCTCTGCTGTCCTCAGAGCCATCTCTCAGGCTGAAACCTTAGGACACACGCCCCACCCGAGGTCCACACGTGCTCCCTGGTGGGGGACTCCAGCACTCGCACCCCACCCATGTGATTCTTGCCCTCCCCTAAAGGACAGACATTCCCTCCACAGGGGAAGGCGCGCACCCTCCACTCTGAGCCCTTTTGCTGTAGCATGTCAATAAAGTGTTGTGGTGCAAAAATGCACAGCCAGACCGTTTCTGTGTCTCCCAGAACTCTGTGCATGGGGCGTGGAGAGACCCACAGAGATCCCGCGTAGAAGAGGGGGCACCACCCAGTCCCCAAACAGCCCCTGCAGGGTCACCGCAAGGCACACACAGCTGACGTCCCCACGTGCCTTCCAGGGGCGGCCAGACGCCAGGGTCAGGACCCCACAAACTATACTGGGACTCAGCCTGTGCCCCAAAGGCCAGGAAGGCCTGGGACAGAGTGACAGCCACGGAGCCTCAGGTCAGCAGGGTCTCTGTAAAGCGACCTGGGAGGTCTGTGCTCCCTCTGTCAAGGGGGCCGGGGCTGGCTGGTTTCTGGGGTACTTCCTCCCCTCCCTGCATCTCTGTGCCTGTGTGCCTGGGGAACAGCAGGCCTGTGGGGCTGTCAGCGTGACCCTGGAAGGGATGTCAGGACAGCAGGCCCTTGTGTTGTGCCCAAGATTGCAAATCCAAGAAACCACCGATGAGCTGTCACCGATGCAAACACCCGAGGATTTCTTTACAAGCTGGAGCTTGAGTCCAAGTGCACCCAACACAGCGGAGCAGGGATTTGGATCCTGAGACTAAGAGGCGTAGCAGCTTTAAAGGGGCCAGTGGCCCATGGGATACACAGAAAGTTGCACAGTCGTGTTGGTCCACATGCAGGTGGCCGATTGAATTACACCTTACCCTATAGTTCCACTTGACCTGGCCTATTACTTTGGTCAGAATTGGCGTGCAGTTTTGGCGGGCACAAAGCAGGGTTACATTGTCATGAGCTGATTTCCCATTAGGGTGTGCCCAGCGGCTTGACTGGGTTGGGGGAGCGCCTTAAGACATAAGCAGGTTAAAAAAAAAAGACATAAGCAGGTTATGTGGGGGTCATAGGGGAGGTGGCGGGTGTAGCACAAAATGGAATCAGTCCTGCTCTGCTTGTCCAGGGGTAGGGGATTTTTGTTAAATTTCCTGGGTCCCACACTTGCAGCTCACGCACCTGGGCCACCCTCACCAGATGGACTCAGTGTGCACACCTTGTGGTGCTGGATCTCTCACACCAGCGTGCAGAGGGCACCCTCTTCGCCCTAGTGAGTAGGGGTTGGGTGAGCATAGGACTCGGCATGAAGGCCAGGCAGCACAGGGGACTGAGGAACACCAGCCCCGTCACCACCCCTACTCCCACACACAGGCTGCCCCATGGCTTCCCGTAATGGGCATTGGCGCCTCTGGAGATCCCCCCAGGGCGGCCCCGAGGTCTGGCTCCCTGCTGGAGAGGCATCGGGGAGAAGAGAAGCAGCTGGCGCTCAGTGGGACCCACTGCCGGACATGGGAATGTGGCTGAGCCAGACCTTCCAGCTCAGCTAACCTTCCAGCGGAAAGTCACTGCACGAGCCAGCCCCGGGTCGGCCAGGAGAGTCCAGCTAGCTGCCTAGCGCCAGCACCAGAAATGATGTTCTGCCAACCATTTCGGTGTTTGGGTGACCCAGCCAGAGGATCCGATAGCTGCACATGATAGCTGCATGTGATAGACACACACACACCCCGAAACCAACAAAAGTCGGAATCCCCCAGTGTTGTCAAACAGCCGTCGAATGGTTACATACATGACGCTATGGTCCCCAGTAGGATACATGGAAGACGCTATAAATCACGACTGCAGAGGTGCTGGAGGCACGGAGATGTGCCTGCTGGGTTCCAACAAGGAGAGCAGAGGGGCAGGAAGCATACTTCAATGGGGGGGCCCCTCTTAGGAAAGGACACCAGGTCCCTGTGAAGGCTACAGATTGAGAAATCTTTCCTCCTTTCAGCTTCTGGATTTCCTCCTCCTTTGTTCTTCCTAATTCTAGTTTACCCTCCACCCTGCATCCAGACCAATGACCAAAGAGGGTTCTTTATGATATCTGGTCCTAAAAGGAGGCTGAGCTCTGGCTACCGGGTTCAGAAACGATTATTTTCTAGGTGTATGCTGATCTCCCGAACTCATGCCTTCATGGCTCTTCTCTCCCTGCATAACGAGGGGAACCACAGGTCTTACAATGAAAGATGCCCACTTCCACTTGGGCGGGACTGCCCTTGTGGGGGACATCATCTGGGCCAAGTAGTGCAAGTGGGGTGATCAAGAATAGGTTGCAGGTGAGACATAAGCAAGCACTTACCTTTGATATCATGCTTTATTTGTTCATCCATTTATTATTTGTTAACATTTTAATTTTATGTCCTGTCTATACCCAACACGGTATTCAAACTCATAACCCTGAGTTCAAGATACCCCAAGCAGGCCAGCCAGGCACCCCAGTGCCATGTTTCATAACTCTTTGCTTCCTTGCCTATCTCTGCATTGAACTGGAACATTGAGTCCTTGACGGGGAGCTTTAGTAACCTCTGAATCCTAGAACGTTCTCACTGTATCCCAATCCTAGATTGACATTTACCATTGAATAGCACTTTAAATAAATAGTCAGTAAGGTAACTACTACAGAAAAGGAAATTATCAAATTTTCATGTATGTGGTCCCTGCTCCCTGGGCTCCCAGGGAAGCTATGGTTTCTTTAACATTGATCAAGGTCCAAATGACTCCACCACACCTCAAAGCGTGGGCTCAGTTTCTGCCCTGACACATGCAACACCCCTGCTTCAATTAACATGTATCAATCAATCAAAGGGAGCCTAACTAGCTCAGTGTGGTTCGTAAGAACATGGGACTCTTATTCTTGGGGTAGCAGGTTCAAGTCCAATGTTGGCTGTAGAGATTACAGAAAAATAAAATCTTAAAAAAAATCAATCAGTTTATCTTGGGGAGACATAGCCCTGGATCCCACAAGGGCAGGGAGCCAGCTGATGGTTCTACGCACAATATTATATGCAGCAGAGCACAAAATGTGAACTTTCAGAATTCTCCTAGAGTGGGGTACACACCAGCCTTAAGGTGTTCAGGTGGAGAATTGGGGGGCAGTCCCTGGAGCGACAGGGTGGGCTCAGGATCCCTGGGGTCCCAAGGATGGTGGCGCCAACAGTTCCCAGGCACAGGAGCAGGAACCCGGCTGAGAGCAGCGGGGCTCAGGCCAGCTGTCTGCCCTGTGTGGCCATAAGCTGCAAACCCCTGTGCAGTCACGGGGCCCAGTTCCTGGGACAGGCCAGCAAAGGCCAGGAGTGCGAGAACACCCTCCTGGGCAGGAAGAGCACAGGTCTCCACCAGGGCAGCCCCTAAAATTTGGAGTTTTAAACTTCAGTAACTTGTCTGTGTGGAGGCTGACAAAATGAGGCGGCTCCACTTTAAGTTCACTGTTAGCACAAGTACTGCCATCCCAGGCCCCTGTGAATAAGAGCTAAAATTTACATTACTTCAGTTACAGGAAAAAAAGAAAAAAACAGCTTACAGCTTAAGGTCCCAGAAGCCCCATATTAGAATGAGAACAGAGCTCAATGCCCTTGAAGGCCCCATATCAAAATGTAAACAGAAATTGAGGAATTGCCCCAGCCCTTCTGGAGGTCCCCGAGACCAGTCCTTAAAACTAAGCTAAAACCCACTTTGGGGTCCAAGCCCATGCTCCACTGTGTCGGGTGTACTTGGACGCAAGCTCGAGTTTGGAAATCAACCATCGTGTGTTTGCATCGGTGTCGGCTCCTCAGTGGTTTCTCGGATTTGCAATCTTGGGCACAACACCTCCATGTCCCCTCCCCACCTGGGCTGACCCCCTGTCCCCTCCCCCCCAGGCTGACCCTCAGTCACCTCCCCGCCCACAACAGCTTGGGACAGGCCCTCACACAGGTCCCATGGGCTCGGTGGGCACTCCCGCCATCCCCGGCCTCCCAGGGCAAGGCAGGAGGTTTCCACAGACCCACTCCCATGGTGGCCCCAGGTCTCCCTGCCCAGCATGGCAGCTCGTGACAGGTCGGGGTCTGGATCCCTGACTCGGGCTCCTGCTTCCCGTTTTTCCCACAGGAAATGAAGGAGGAGGCCCTGATCTCCTCCAGGGACATCACGCAGGTAGACCTGGACGTCAACAGGACGTTCGGCAGCCACACTATGTTTTGGGCCTGCTAGGGGGTCAGGTGAGGCTGCTGGGCCAGGGGGCTTAGGGGCCCCAGGGGAGGCCTGGGGGCTTCTGGGTAGGGAAAACGGGGCTTCTGAAGCCGAGGGGAGCAACAGCAGCCAACAACACACCGCTCCATGGTAGGGTGATGGGGATGACCCACATGCCCCCAACCCCGGGGCCTCTGGGATGAGGAGGCCAATTGGATGGGGCCTACAGTGGTTGCCATGGGAGCTGAACCCCAAAGGGGAGAGGGATGACACCCTGAGAAGCAGGGGATGGGGTGGGGGACATGGGAGGCAGGAACCAGACCTGGGGGCCAGGCGGCATTGCCGCGGCTGGAGCAGGACACACATCAATCCCATGAGGGTCGGACGGGTCAGAGTGACACCCACTCTCGGTGCTTTATATATTTCTAAATTCTATGCATTTCATTTGAGACAATTTGCAATTTGAAAAGATACATAGTATGATGACCCCCAGATAATGCCCCTGGTCCAGCCAGGGCCCTGCACTGACCACACGGCGCCACAGGGGCAGGTGTCACAGGAAACCCCAGACTGGGGTCGCCTTTAACTGTAGACGACTCCTTGTGCATTTTAGAGGAAGGGGATGCCCTGTGTCCGCAGGCCCCCCCACGCCATCCTGCTCATTCCCCACCCCCACATCATCCCCCTACATCATCATCCCCAATGGCATTCCACATAACACCATCCCCCTCACAGCCACACAGCCCCACACAATCCTAACCCACACTACACCCCAACACCATCCCCATACACCATCCCCCACACTCCACCACCATCATGCCCCTGGTCCCACACCATCTACCCCACACCATCGGCCCCCACAGATGGGGCCTCAGCACAGGGGACTGAGGAACCACAGCCCCATCCCCACCCCGACCTCCACACACAGACAGCCTCAGGGCTCCCTGCCATGGCCACCCCGCTCCTCAGGAGCTCCCCCCAGGGCGGCCCCAAGGTCTGACACCCTTCTGGAGAGGCATCGGGGAGAAGAGAAGCAGCCAGCGCTCGGCAAGACCCACTGCCAGACATGGGAATGTGGCCGAGCCAGACCTTCCAACTCAGCTGAACCTCCAGCTAAAATTCACTACAGGAGCAAGCCCCGGGTCAGCCAGGAGAGCCCAGCTGGCCACCCAGCATTAGCACCAGAATCCCAGCAAACCCGGTGCAGGTGCCCCTGTGGGACATGCTCAGCCTCCCTGGGGTTCTCTGGATACCCTGCTCCCATCAGAAGACCAGGTGTCCAATAGAGCACACAGGGGTTGCAGGGAGGAGGGAAGGCATGGAGTCCCCAACAGAGTGGGTGCAGGTGGGTGGTGCAAAGGACCCACTGTGCTCTGCCTCTGCCCACTCTCCCGCCTGGAGGGCGACACACCCTGCACAGGACAACAGCCCCTAACCCAGCGGGACCTGGGCTGCCCTGGCACCAGGATCTGTGGACCTGGGTTGATTTGGGCCCCCCCCAGGCCCAACACAAAGACTAATGGGTTCCAGCCCCCCATGGCCCTGGGCAGCCCTGGATTCTGGCCCCACGCTGAGCGAGCCCTCTCACAGCTGGATATGGCCTCCTGGCCCTGGGCGTGACCCACAGATCCAGGCCGCTGACCTAGGGCAGCCCTGAGGATCCTGGTACACCCCAGGGTGGGGAGAGCAGGGGTAAGCCGGTGGGCACCAGCCACACCCACACCAGGAGGCAAGCTCCTCCAGATACTGGGGCCCCAGGGGGCCCGAGGCCGGGCTCCAGCTGCCCTGCAGGAACCCAGCACAGGAGCCCATGAGCTACAGGTCCAGTTCAGCTCTGCTGTCCTCAGAACAGTCTCTCAGGCTGAAACCTCAGGACACACGCCCCCACCCGGAGTCCACACATGCTCCCAGGTGGGGGACTCCAGCACTCGACCCCCAACCCATGTGATTCTTGTCCTCCCGTAAAGGACAGAAAGGTCTCCCTCCCTAGGTGAAGGCACGCACCCACGGCTCTGAGCCCATTTACTGTAGAAAGTCAATAATTTGTTGTGGTGTGAAAATGCACAGCCAGCCCTTTTCTGTGTCTCTCAGAACTCTGTGCACGGGGCGTGGATAGACCCACAGAGAGGAGGAGGGGGCATCACCCAGGCCCCAAACAGCCCCTGCAGGGGCACAGCAAGGCACACACAGCTGACGTCCCCATGTGCCTTCCAGGGGCGGCCAGACGCCAGGGTCAGGACCCCACAGACTATACTGGGATTCAGCCTGTACCCCGCGGGACAGAATGGGCTAGGACAGAGTGACAGCCAGGGAACCTCAGGTCACCAGGGTCTGTGCAAAGCGACCTGGGAGGTCTGTGATCCCTCTGTCCAGGAGGCCGGGGCTGCCCCGGTTCTGGGGCACATACTACCCTCCCCGCATCCCCATGCCAGTGTGCCTGGGGCACAGAGGGCCTGTGGGGTGCTTAGCGCGGCCCTGGAAGGGATGTCAGGACAGCAGGCCCTTGTGTTGTGCCCAAGACTGCGAATCTGAGAAACCACCAAGGAGCCGACACTGGTAGAAACTACCGGGGGTTTCTCTACAAGCTGGAGCTTGGGTCCAAGTACACCGGACACAGCGGAGCAGGGACTTGGACCCTGAGACTAAGAGGCATAGCAGATTTATAGGGTCAGTGGACTGTGGGATATGCAGAAATTTGCACAGTCATGTCGGTCTACACGCAGGTGGCAGATTGAATTACACCTTACCCTATAGTATCCACTTGAGCTGGCCTATTGCTTTGGTCAGAATCGGTGCGCAGTTTTGGGGGACACAAAGTAGGGTTAGATTGTTATGAGCTGATTTCTGATTAGGGTCTGCCCAGCAGCTTGACTTGGGTGGGGCAGCGCCTTAAGCCATAAGCTGGTCATGTGGGGGTCATAAGGGAGGTGGCGGCTGTAGCACAAAATGGAATCAGTCCTGTTCTGCTTGTCCAGGGGTAGGGGATTTATGTTAAATTTCCTGTGTCCCAACTTGCAGCTCGCACACCTGGGCAACACTCACCAGGTGGACTCAGCGTGCACACCTTGTGGTGCTGGATCTATCACACCAGCGTGTGGAGGACACACTCCTCACCCTAGTGAGTAGGGGCTGGGTGAGCATGGGGCTCGGCCTGAAAGCCAAGTAGCACAGGGGACTGAGGAACCCCAGCCCCATTACCACCCCGACTTCCACACACAGGCAACCTCAGGGCTCCCCGCCATGGCCACCCGGCTCCTCAGGAGCTCCCCCCAGGGCGGCCCCGAGGTCTGACACCCTTCTGGAGAGACATCGGGGAGAAGATAAACAGCCGGCGCTTGGCAAGACCCACTGCCAGACATGGGAATGTGGCCGAGCCAGACCTTCCAACTCAGCTGACCCTCCAGCTGAAATTCACTACAGGAGCAAGCCCTGGGTCAGTCAGGAGAGCCCAGCTAGCCACCCAGCATCAGCATCAGAAATGATGTTGTACCAACCATTTCAGCGTTTGGGTTACCCAGCCAGAGGTTTTGATAGCTGCACGTGATAGCTTCATGTGATAGACACACACACACCCCACAACCAACAAAAGTCAGAATCCCCCCAATGCTGTTAAACAGCAGCTGGATGGTTAAATACACGACGCCGTGGTTCCCAATAGGATACCTGGAAGACGCTATAAACCATGACTGCAGAGGTGCTGGAGGCATGGAGATGTGCCTGCTGTGTTCCTAAAAGGAGTACAGAGGGGTAGGAAGCATCCTACAGAGGCTTGGGGGCTCCTAGGAAAGGACACCACGTCCCTGTGAAGGCTATGGATGGTGAAATCTTTCCTCCTCTCTTTCATCTTCTGCTTTTCCTCCTAAATACCATTTTCCTCAATCATAATAACAAAATTTATTTTATGTTTTTAAATTTCTTTTTATTGGAGTCCAATTTGTATGAATTCTTTCTTCAGCAAGGCTGTCATTCAGGATAGAGAGAAAGATTTTCACAAAAAGGCAAAGTATAAGAAGAAGTTCAGTGGAACAATCCACAAAAACAAGAACTGAATAGATATCATGATGACACTAAACTCATATCTATCGATAGTAACTCTGAACATGAACGAGCTTAATGACCGCATCAAAAGGCCCAGGGTTTCAGACTGGATAAAAAAGCAGGACCCATCTATTTGCTGCCTACGAGAGACTCATTTTAGACAGAAGGACACCTACAATCTGAAAATTAAATGTTGGAGAACCATTTACCATTCAAATGTTCCTCAAAAGAAAGCAGGGGTAGCCATCCTTATATCAGATAAACTAAAATTTACCCCGAAGACTGTAGTGAGAGATGAAGAGGAACACTAAATCATACTTAAGGGATCTATCCAACAAGAGGACTTAACAATCCTCAATATATGCCCCGAATATGGGAGCTGCCAAATACTTAAACCAATTAATAACCAAAGTAAAGAAATATTTAGATAATAATTATCTTATAATTGGTGACTTCAATCTAGCTCTTTCTACCCTCGATAGGTCTTCTAAGCACATCTCCAAAGAAACGAGAGCTTTAAATGATACACTGGACCAGATGGATTTCATAGAAATCTACAGAACTTTACATCCAAACTCAACTGAATGCACATTCTTCTCAAGTGCACATGGAGCTTTCTCCAAAATAGACCACATACTGGGTCACAAATAGGGTCTGAACCGATACCAAATGATTGGGATCGTCCCCTGCATATTCTCAGACCATAATGCCTTGGAATTAGAACTAAATCATAACAAGAAGTTTGGAAGGAGCTCAAACACGTGGAGGTGAAGGATCATCCTGTAAAAGATGAAAGGGTCAACCAGGAGATTAAGGAAGTATTAAAAAGATTCATGGAAACTAATGAGAATGAACATACACCATTAAAATCTTTGGCATGCAGCAAAAGCAGTCCTAAGGGGGAAATACATCACAGTATAAGCATCTATTCCAAAACGGGAAACTACTCAAATACAAAAGCTAACCTTACACATAAAGAGGCTAGAGCAAAAAAAAAAAAGCAGATAGATCCTACACCCAACAGAAGAATAGAGTTAATTAACATTCGAGCAGAACTCAAGGAAATCGATACCAGAAGAACTCTGGAACAGATCAACGGAAGGAGGAGTTGGTTCATTGAACGAATTAATAAGATAGATAAACCATTAGGCAACCTTATTAAAAAGAAGAGAGAGAATATTCAAATTAATAAAATCATGAATGAGAAAGGAGAGGTCACTATCAACACCAAGGAAATACAAAGTATTTTAAAAACATATTATGAACAGCCATACACCAATAAATTAGCCAATCTAGAAGAAATGGACGCATTCCTGGAAAGCCAGAAACTGCCAGAACTGGAACAGGAAGAAATACAAAACCTGAACAGGCCAAAAACCAGGGAGGAAATTGAAGCAGTCTTCCAAAACCTCCCAGGACACAAACGTCCAGGGCCAGATGGCTTCCCAGGGGAATTCTATCAAACGTTTAAAGAACAAACCATACCATCCTACTAAAGATGTTTAGAAAGTTAGAAAGAGATAGAGTACTTCCAAATTCGTTCCTTGAGGCCAGCATCACCTAAACTCCAAAACCAGATAAAGACCCCACCAAAAAGGAGAATTACAGACCAATAGCCATGATGAACATGGATGCAAAAATTCTCAACAAGATACTAGCCAATAGGATCCAAAAGTACATTAAGAAAATTATTCACCATGACCAAGTAGGATTTATCCTCGGAACACAGGCTGGTTCAACACTCGTCAAACAATCAATGTGATTCAGCATATCATCAAGAGACAAACCAAGAACCATATGATCCTCTCATTAGATGCAGAGAAAGCATTTGACAAAATAGAGCATCAATTCCTGATCAAAACACTTCAGAGCATAGGGAGAGAAGGAACATTTCTCGTCATCTTAAAAGCAATCTAGGAAAAACCCACAGCAAATATCATTCTCAGTGGGGCCGCACTGGAGGCCTTTCCCCAAAGATCAGGAACAAGACAGGGATGTACACTCTCTCACCGTTTTAACATATTACTGGAAGTCCCAGCCTCAGCAGACAGCAAAAAGACATTAAAGGCATTCAAATTGGCAAAGAAGTAGTCAAACACTCCCTCTTCTCAGATGACATAATAGTTTACCTAGAAAACCCAAAAGCCTCCACCCCAAGATTGCTAGAACACATACAGCAATTTGGTAGCGTTCCAAGATAAAAAATCAATGCCCAGAAATCAATGGCATTTCTATACACTGACAATGAGACTGAAGAAAGAGAAATTAAGGAGTCAATTTCATTTACAATTGCACCAAAAAGCTTAAGATACCTAGGAATAAACCTAACCAAGGAGGTAAAGGATATACCCCAAAAACTATAGAACACTTCTGAAAGAAATTGAGGAAGACACAAAGAGATGGAAAAATATTCCATGCTCATGGATTGGCAGAATTATCATTGTGAAAATGTCAATGGTACCCAGGCAATGAAAACATTTAATGAAAACCCTATCAAAATACCATGGACTTTCTTCAGAGAGTTAGAACAAATTATTTTAAGATTTGTGTGGAATCAGAAAAGACCCCGAATAGCCAGGGGAATTTAAAAAAACAACCTTATATAGGGGCATCACAATGCCAGATTTCAGGGTGTACTACAAAGCTGTGGTCATCAAGACAGTGTGGTACTGGCACAAAAACAGACAAATAGATCAATGGAACAGAATGGAGAACCCAGAAGTGGACCTTGAACTTTATGGTCAACTAATATTCGATAAAGGAGGAAAGACTATCCATTGGAAGAAAGACAGTCTCTTCAATAAATGGGGCTGGGAAAATGGACATCCACATGCAGAAGAATGAAATGAGACCACTCTCTTTCACCATACACAAAGATAATCTGAAAATGGATGAAAGATCTAAATGTGAGACAAGATTCCATCAAAATCCTAGAGGAGAACATAGGCAACACCCTTTTTGAACTTGGCCACAGTAACTTCTTGCAAGATACATCCACGAAGGCAAAAGAAACAAAAGCAAAAATGAACTGTTGTGATTTCATCAAGATAAGAAGCTTTTGCACAGCAAAGGATACAGTCAACAAAACTAAAAGACAACCTACAGAATGGGAGAAGATATTTGCAAATGATGTATCAGATAAAGGGCTAGTTTCAAAGACCTATAAAGAACTTAAAATCAACACTAAAGAGACAAAGAATCCAATCATGAAATGGGCAAAAGACATGAAGAGAAATCTCACAGAGGGAGACACTGACATGGCCAACATGCACATGAGAAAATGCTCTGCATCACGTGCCTCAGGGAAATAGAAATCAAAACTACAATGAGATACCACCTCACACCAGTGAGAATGGGGAAAATTAACAAGGCCGGAAACCACAAATGTTGGAGAGGATGCGGAGAAAAGGGAACCCTCTTACACTGTTGGTGGGAATGTGAACTGGTGCAGCCACTCCGGAAAACTGTGTGGAGGTTCCTGAGAGTTAAAAATAGACCTGCCCTATGACCCAGAAATTGCACTCTTCCCTATTTACCCAAAATATTCAGATGCAATGAAACGCCAGGACACCTGCACCCCGATGTTTTTACCAGGAATGTCCACAATAGCGACACTGTGGATGGAGCCATGGTGTCCATTGTAAGAGGAATGAATAAAGAAGATGTAGTTTATGTATACAATGGAATATTCCTCAGCCATTAGAAACGACAATTACCCACCATTTGCTTCAATGTAGATGGAACTGGAGGGTATTATGCTAAGTGAAGTAAGTCAATCGGAGAAGGACAAATGTATGTTGTCATTCAATACATTAATATAAATAATAGTGAAAAGGAATATAAGGGAATGGAGAAGAAATGTGTGGGAAATATCAGAAATGGAGACAGAATATAAGGACTCCTAACTCTGAGAAAGTAACTAGGGATGCAGGGAGGGGAGGAGGGCAGGGGGTGCGGGTGAATGGGTGATGGGCACTGAGGGGGGCACTTGCCGGGATGAGCATGGGTGTTATTCTGTTTGTTGGTAAATTGAACACCAATAAAAAATAAATTTACTAAAAAAAAAGTTCAAACAACTAAACATTTATGCTGCCAACATAGGAGTACCTAAATATAGAAACCAATTAACAACAAACATACAGAAAATCACTGATAATAATACAATGACATGGGATTTTAACACCCACTTATGGCAATGGACTGATCGTCTATGCAGAAAATCAACAGGGGAACAATAGCCTTGACACACTGGACAACAGGGACTCAACAGAGATAGTCTGAACATTTCTTCCTAAAGCAGAATACACATTCCTTTCAAGTTCACATGGGACATTCTCCAGAACAGATCATATCATTGGCCACAAATCAGCCCTCAACAGGTACAACAGGTACAAGAAGGTTGATATCACCCCTTGTACATTTTCGGACCACGACGCTATGAAACTCGAAGTCGACAGTAAGAAAAAAAATTGGACAGACTAATAATACATGGAGATTATGAACATCCTACTAGAGAATGAATGGAGCAACCAGGAAATTAAAGAGGAAATTTAAAACAAATGAAAATGAAAACATGTTTCTCCAAACCTCTGGGATGTAGCAAAGGCAGTCCTAAGAGGGAAGTACATAGCAATACAGGCCTAAAGAAACAAGAAGTCTCCAATACACAACCTAACCCTACACCTAAAGGAGCTGGTAAAGGAATAGGAAACAAAGCCTAAATCCTACAGAAGAAGGGAAAAATAAAGATGAGAGAAGAAATAAACAATGCAGAAAAAACAAA
Organism: Canis aureus; assembly: GCF_053574225.1. NCBI lineage: Eukaryota > Metazoa > Chordata > Mammalia > Carnivora > Canidae > Canis > Canis aureus. The sequence continues at coordinate 73,688,579 of NC_135617.1, forward strand.
ACAGTAGAATGGAATAACGAAACTAAGAGCTGGTTCTTCAAAATAATTAATAAAATGGATCAAGCCCTAGCCAGCCTTATCAACGAGAAAAGAGAAAACCTAAATAAATAAAATCACAAATGAGAGAAGAGAGATCACAATCAACACCAGAAGAAATAAGATGATTATAAGGGAATACTATGAAAGATTATACACTAACAAACTGGGAGACCTGGAAGAAATGGACAAATCCCTAGAAATGTGCAAATGAGCAAAACTGAAATAGGAAGAAATAGAAAATATGAACAGACCCATAACTAGCAAAGAAATTGAATCAGTAAGGCACCTGGGTGCTTCCGTGGTTGAGCATCTGCTTTGGCTCAGGTCATGTTCCCGGGGTCCTGGGGGATCACGTCCTACATCAGGCTCCCTGCATGAACCCTCATTTTCTCTCTGACTATAACTCTGCCTCTCTGTGTCTCTCATGAATACATAAGTAAAGATGCAGTCACTGTGGAAAACAGTCTGGAGGGTCCTCAAGAAATTAAAAATAGGGGATCCATGGGTGGCTCAGTGGTTTTGTGCCTGCCTTTGGCCCAGGGCATGATCCCTGAGACCCCACATCGAATCCCACGTGGGATCAAATCCCACGTCGGGCTCCCAGTGCATGTAGCCTGCTTCTTTCTCTCCCTGTGTCTCTGCCTCTGTCTTTGTGACTATCATAAAAAAAATTTAAAAAAGACGTTAAAAATAGAGCTACCCTACGATTCCAAAATTGCACAGCTAGGTATTTACCCTGAGGATACAAAAGTAGTTTAGTAGAATTTAAGAGGAACATGCAGCCCAGTGTTGGTAGCAGCGTTATCAACAACAGCGAAACTGTGTATAGAGCCGAGATGTCCATCAACAGATGAATGGGCAGAGACGATGTGTTAAATATACACACTGCAACATCACTGGGTCATCAGAAGGGATGAAATGAAGCCATTTACAATGACGTGGGAGAAGTGGAAGGACTTATGCTAAATGAACTCAGTCAGAGGAAGACATATACCAAATACCATACAATTGCATTCACATGTGAATTTTAGAAACCAAACAAACTGGCAAAGGGGCGGAGGGGGGGTGAGAGATGCAAACCAAGAAACACACTCTTAACCACAGAGAATAAACTAATAAATACCAGAGGAAGGTGGGGGGTGGGAAATCAGGGGATGGGGATAGTGGAGGTCACCTCTGACCAGTACCAGGCGTTGTATTCAAGGGTTGAATCACTATGTGGTAAACCTGAAACTATATCATACTGTGTTTACAAAGAGGAATTCAAGTAAAACTTTAAAATAATAATTGGTAGTATAGAGAAAACATGTGCACACAAGAGATAAAATCAGAAAGGCAACTGAAAATCCAAACAAAGAGTCTTTAGAGCCACAAATCCCCTCCTTAGCTCAGCTCACGAGAATCCTGCCATGCCTATTCTCACCCCAGAGAAGACTGGACTTTGATTCTCTGGGGAGGCCACTGACTTGATGGAGTCAGGCTATCTTTGAAACCAAAACCTAAATAGAGTGCATAAAACTAAACTGCTCAAGATGCTAGGAGTCCCAGGGCAGGCACATGCCAAGACCCAAACTCTAACCATACACAGACATAACCCTTACCCTACACTTAAGCCTAATGTTAACCTAACCCTTAAACAAGAACTATCACTAATCAAAAACCAAACACAAACCCCAAGACTGAAACACATTCACTGAACCTACCTGCCAAGCCACACCCTAACTCCTAAACCTATTCTGAGGTTTCCTTAACCCTGACCCTTACCTTAAATCTAATCGTAACCCTAACCTCTAACCCTAACCTTAACTTAATGTACTCAAATCCTATTCCTAACCTTAATTTGTACCCTAACCCTAACCCTCTAATACTAACCCTATCTCATACCCCAAACTGTACACTACCCATACCCTAAAACTAATCCCCAACCCACTGCCTAACCCTATCTCTTACCCTTTTCCAAAACCGTACCCTGACCCTACCCTGACCCTGACCTGACCCTATCCCTAACCCCTAACCAAACACAAACCCTAACACTAGCACTAAACCCTATCCTAAGCCTAACCCTCGCCCTAACCCTAAACCTAGGCCTAACTTTAACTCTAACCCTTAACGCTAACCCCTAACCCTAACTCACACCCTAACCCCTAACCCTAACTGCAAACCTAGTCACAACCCTAACACTAACCATAACCCTAACCCCAACTCCTAACATCCTGCCCTAATCCCTAAGCCTAAACCCTAACCCTAACTCTAAATCCTGTCCCTAACACTAACCCTAACCCCTTTCCCTAATCCCTAACCCCCAGCCTAACTCCTAACCATTGACCCTTACCCTTATCCCTCACGCTATCCTCTAATCTGTAACCATAAGCATAATCACTAAACCCTAACATCTAACCTAACTTAACCACCAACTGCCTCCCCTCCCCTGACCCTACCATTCATTCTACCCATTCACTTACCCTGTGGTTCTGAGTAGTCCCTTCTGATGTGGATGTGGCCCCCAATGGTGCCTCCAGAGTCCTCCAGGGGGTCCTGAGGAAGCCAGGATCCTGTGAGTGTGGATGTGGCCCCATGTGTTCCTGGGTCATAGTCAGCGGGTCCTGAGGACACGGGTCTCCTGTCACTGTGGACTATGCCTCACATCCTCTGGAAGCCTCACAGCAGGTCCTCAGGAGGCCGAGGGCTCCTGTCAGCCTGGACATGGCCCCATGGCCCCCAGAAAACTAACTGCAGGTCCTGAGGGGGCTGTGGGCTCCTGTCAGCATAGACGCAGCCCCATGTGTCCTGAAGCCAAAGTGCTGATCCTAAAGAGGCTGGAGACTCCTGTCAGTTTGGATTCGGCACCCACATTTTTCTTATGCCTCACCACAGGCCCTGACAAGGCTGGGGTCTTCTGTCTGCATGGAAGCATCCCCATATTTCCCGAAGTCTACACCGGGGGTCCTGAGGACGTCAGCGTCCTGTTGTGTGGGCATGGCCCCAAGTCCTCCCGTAGCCTCACTGCAGATTCTGAGGAGGCCAGGTCTCCTGACACCATGGATGCGGCCCCCACCTTCCAGAAGACTCAAATTATGTCCTGAGTGGCCCGGGAGCTCCTGCCAGAGTGGACGCAGCACCACAGCTTCCTGAAGCCTCCCTGCAGGTCCTGAAGCGGCCCAGGTGTTCCTGTCAGGGTGGATGCGGGCCCACATCTATCCTGGGAATCTGAGCAATCAGATGGGCAGAGAAAAAACACTTTGACTCGCTCTTCGTCTTATAAAGAGAAAGGACAGCTTTTCTATGTACAAAGTCAGTTGTCAAGATAGCCTTAGGAAATAAGAGTTGCAGCATCAAATCCCGCTGCACAGCTGGGACGCCCGAGCCCCAGGTCTTCCTGATCTCAAATCCCTGGGCCTGTCCCCCAACACAAGCTGCCAGGCTGAGGTCATTAGCAATTGTTCTCTTAGGAGCTCTGGGGAAGGGTGAAGGAGCTAGATAGAATGGGAAGGGACACAAGGAGGCCGAGAAAATGAAGGCCTTTCCACTGTAAGTTCAGCATTCCACAAGTCCAGCCATCCCAGGCCCCTGTGAAGAAGAGCTGAAATTTACATTACTTCAGTTACAGGAAAATAACAAAAGTTTACAGCTTAATACCCTGGAAAGCCCCACAATAGAATAAAAACTGAGCCCAGGCCAAGTGCAGGAAGCCCCTATTAGAATGAGAATAGATCTCAATGCCTTTGAAGGCCCCATATCAAAATGTAAACAGAACTTGAGGGGGATCCCTGGGTGGCACAGCGGTTTGGCGCCTGCCTTTGGCCCAGGGCGCGATCCTGGAGACCCAGGATCGAATCCCACATCAGGATCCCAGTGCATGAAGCCTGCTTCTCCCTCTGCCTGTGTCTCTGCTTCTCTCTCTCTCTCTCTGTGACTATCATAAAAAAATAAAATCTTTAAAAAAAAAGAAAGAAGTTTAAAAAAAAAAAGAACTTGAGGAATTGCTCCAGCCCTTAGGGAGTACCCCGAGACCAACTCTTATAACTAAGCTAAAACCCACCTCAGGGTCCAAGTCCCTGCTATCCTCTGTCGGGTATACTTGGACACAAGCTCAAGCTTGTAAATAAACTCTCATGTGTTTGCCTTGGTGTCAGCTTCTCGGTGGTTTCTCGGATTAGCAATCTTGGGCATAACAGTCTGAGATAAAAAAACAAAACCAAAAGAAGCTCGGACACAGGTAGAGTGAACGCAGGGTTCTGAGAGAAGCCTCGGAGACCTGGGGGCTTGGCCGCTCTTCTGTGGAGGCCCCAGCAGACTGGGGTGGGGGATGCTCTGCCCTAGGGCCAGAGGACCCAGAGACCCCACCCGCATCCCGCCTATCAGGGCCAGGTCTCAGGAACAGGGAGCACAGCCCACTGAGCCCAGAGGCGCTGACGCACACCCCGCCTCTGACCCCCGCAGGTGCATCTCCCAGGCAGATGTGCACCTGACAATCAGCGCCATGGCCCATCCCCAGACCCCACACAGAGCATTCGCTGCCACCAAGTTGTTGGACCACAGTGGCTGCAGAGCTTAAGCTCTGCCTGGAAAGTAGGGTCTAGATTCCTTTGTACTTTGTGCTCTTTTTTCATTTATTTTCTTTGATTCTTTTTTGTTAATTGCCTTATTTTAATTTCTATGTATGTACCTTATATATTTCTTATTTTTACTTTCATAGTACTTTGTGATTCTTTAATTTTTTTTCAATTTATTTATGATAGTCACAAACAGAGAGAAAGAGAGAGAGAGAGAGAGAGAGAGGCAGAGACACAGGCAGAGGGAGAAGCAGGCTCCATGCACTGGGACCCCGACGTGGGATTTGATCCAGAGTCTACAGGATCGTGCCCTGGGCCAAAGGCAGGCACTAAACCGCTGCGTCACCCAGGGATCACTTTAATTGTTTCTATTTTGGGATTTAGAATCTTTTAACAAGCAGGCCAAAATAATCTGGGTTTTATTTTGTTTTGTTTTGTTTTGTTTTTTGGGGGGGAGGGCAGTTGTTATTGTTTTTCTTGTTTTTTCTTTTTCTTCCTTCTTTCTTTTCTGGAAAATATAATGAGATGGAGAAAATCACCTCCATAAAATAACATGAGGTCTACTCACAGCCAGGAAGTCCATCAATACACATATATGATGTCTAAATACAGTTTAAAACAATGATTATAAAGACAACAGCTGGGCTAGAAAAAGAGCACAGAAGAAAACTAGAGGAACCTTTACTGTAGAAATAAAAGAACTAAAATCTAGTCAGGCCAATGTTAAAAATGGTATAACTGAGATGCATTCCCAGGTGGAAGCCTTCAAAACAAGAATGGTTATGGACCACAGAGACAGACGTAGGGAAGTCATCCACTTATTAAAACAATAACATTCATACCATAGGAGACTCAGAAGATGAAGAGAGAGAAAAGGTGGGCCTTTCTCGGACATTAGAAACAACAAACACCCACCATTTGCTTCAAAGTGGATGGAACTGGAAGGTATTACGCTGAGTGAAGTAAGTCAATCGGAGAAGGACAAACATTGTATGTTCTCATTCATTTGGGGAATATAGATAATAGTGAAGGGAATATAAGGGAAGTGAGAAGAAATGTGTGGGAAATATCAGAAAGGGAGACAGAACATAAAGACTCCTAACTCTGGGAAATGAACTAGGGGTGATGGAAGGGGAGGAGGGTGGGGGTGGGGGTGAATGTGTGACGTGTACTGACGGGCAGAGCACTGGGTGTTATTCTGTATGTGGGCAAATTAAATACCAATAAAAAGTAAATTTATTACTAAAAAAAGGTAAAAGAAAAAAAAAGTGGCATCTGGGTGGCTCAGTCACATAAGCTATTGTCTTAGGCTCAGATCATGATCCAATTCCCAAGGCAGGCTCCCTGTTTGCAGGGAACCTGCTTCTCCCTCTACATCTGCCCCTCTCGCTCTTGGTTTTTCTCTCCTCTCTCTTCCAAATAAATAAATGACATCTTTAAAAAGAAACAAACAAACCCAGAAGGAAGAGAAATCTCCCATGTAGAAGAATTTCAAAGTTGTACAGACATTCCACTCTCAAGTTGATTAGCATAGCCTCCCACTCATATGTAAGGAATACACATAGTAACTTCCTTCTACAAAATATAATATGAAAATGTGTATATAAAAATGTAATATGGGATCCCTGGATGACGCAGCGGTTTGGCTCCTGCCTTTGGCCCAGGGCGCGATCCTGGAGACCCGGGATCGAATCCCACGTCGGGCTCCCGGTGCATGGAGCCTGCTTCTCCCTCTGCCTGTGTCTCTGCCTCTCTCTCTCTCTGTGACTATCACAAATAAATAAATAAATACCTTAAAAAATTAAAAAAAAATAAAAATAAAAATGTAATATAATAATAATAATAATAATAATCACTTTACTTCGGAGAAAGCTGACAAACACTACCTCAGCAAGATGATCAGATTGATACCAAGACTGATAAATCATGTTGATAATATCTATCCTTTATATGATATAATTAAAATGGCAGTATATCTCTTTATATAATCCACAAAAAGAGTTTAATCATGAGATAACAGACATTTCCCAACTGAGGTAAATTTTACAAAATACTCTACTTCTCAAAGTGTTCCAGTTCAACAACAACAAGGAAAAGCAGAAAGACTGTCACAATCCAGAGGAGCCTAAGAAAACATGAGTACAAATGGAATGGGATATGAGGGATGGTAACTTAGCAAAAACTAAGGAAATCTGAATAAAGTATGGTCTTTGGTTAATGCGAATATTTTAATATTGATTCAAGGCTAATATTTGTACCTTCCTAATATACCACCAACATCATATCCCTACCCCACAACATCCACCCCCACACCATCGGCCCCCAGCAAGGACCCAGTGCAGCTGCCCCCCTGTGGGACATGCTCAACCTCCCCAGGGTTCTCTGGATACCCTGCTCCCATCAGAAGCCCGATTGTCCCATAGAGAACCCAGAGGTTGCAGGGAGGAGGGAAGGCAGAGATCCCTGAAAGGCTGGGTGTAGGTGAGTGGTGCAGAGGATACATTGGGCCCTGCCTCCGCCCACTGTCTGTCCTGGAGGGCGACACACCCTGCACAGGACACCATCCCCAACCCAGAGGGACCTGGGCTGACCTGGCTCTGTGCTCTGTGGGGACTAGGTTGAATTGAGCCCCTCTCAGGCCCAACACAAAGACTAATGGGATCCAGGCCCCCATGGTCCTGGCCAGCCCTGGATTCTGGCCCCAGGCTGAGCGAGCCCTCTCACAGGTGGATGTGGCCTCCTGGGCCCTGGGCGTGCCCCACAGATCCAGGTCGCTAACCTAGGGCAGACTGGGGGATCCCGGGACACTCCAGGGTAGGGAGAGGATGGATAGGCCGGTTGGCCCCACCCGACCCCACACCAGGAGGCAGGCTCTTCCAGGTATTGACCCCAGAGGGCCCAAGGCAGGTGTCCAGCTGCCCTGCGGGTCCCAGGACAGGAGCCCATGAGCTGCAGGTCCAGGTCATCTCTGCTGTCCTCAGAACAGTCACTCAGGCTGAAATCTCAGGACACACGCCCCCACCCGGAGTCCACACATGTTCCCACAATGTGGACTCTAGCACCCGCCTCTCCACACCATGTGATTATTGCCCTCCCCTAAAGGACAGAAAGGTCTCCCTCCCCAGGGGAAGGCGTGCATTAGGCTCTGAGCCCCTTTGCTGTAAAAAGTCAATAAAGTGTTGTGCAAAAATGCACAGCCAGCCCGTTTCTGTGTATCCCAGAACTCTGTGCATGGGGCGTGAAGAGACACCCAGAGAGGAGGAGGGGCTCCATCCAGGCCCCAAACAGCCCCTGCAGGGGCGCCACCAGGTACACACAGCTGACATCCCCACGTGCCTTCCAGGGACAGCCAGACGTCAGGGTCAGGACCCCACAGACTTTACTTAGACTCAGGCTGTGTCCCCCGGGCCACGTGGGGCTGGGACAGAGTGACAGCCAGGGAGCTTCAGGTCACCAGGGTCTGTGCACAGTGACCTGGGAGGTCTGTGCTCCCTCTGTCCTGAGGGCCAAGGATGGCCGAGTTCCGGGGCACTTCCTCCCGTACCCGCATCCCCGTGCCTGTGTGCCTGGGGCACAAAGGGTCTGTGGGGCGGTCAGCGTGGCCCTGGAAGGGATGTCAGGACACCAGGCCCTGGTGTTGTGCCCAAGATTGTAAATCAGGGAAACCACTAAGGAGCCCACACCGATGGAAACTCCAGAGGGTTCCTTTACAAGCTGGAGCTTGGGTGTAATTTCACCAAACACAGCGGAGCAGGGATGTGGATCCCGAGACTAAGAGGCATAGCAGCTTTATAGGGGCCAGTGGCCCATGGGATATGCAGAAAGTTGCACAGTCATGATGGTCCACACGCAGGTGGCCAATTGAATTACACCTGACCAAATAGTATCCACTTGAGCTGGCCTATTACTTTGGTCAGAATCGTCGCACAGTTTTGGGGGGGCACAAAGCAGGGTTACATTGTTATGAGCCGATTTCTGATTAGGGTGTGCCTAGCGTCCTGACTAGGGTGCGGCAGCGCCTTAAGCAATAAGCAGCTCATGTGGGGGTCATAGGGGAGGAGGTGGGTGTAGCACAAAATGGAATCAGTCCTGCTCTGCTTGTCCAGGGGTAGGGGATTTTTGTTAACTTTCATGGGTCCCACACTTGCAGCTCACGTACCTGGGCCACCCTCACAAGGTGGACTCACTGTGCACAGCTTGTGGTGCTGGATCTCTCACACCAGTGTGTAGAGGGCACCCTCCTCACCCTAGTGAGTAGGGGCTGGGTGAGCATGGGGCTCTCCAGAAGGCCAGGCAGCACAGGGGACCGAGAAACCCAGCCCAGACCCCAACTCAACTCCCATACACAGGCAGCAACAGGGCTCCCCGCCATGGGCAGCCAGCTCCTCAGGATCTCCCCCCAGGGAGGCGCTGAGGTCTGGCTCCCTGCTGGAGAGGCATCGGGGAGAAGAGAAACAGCAGGCGCTCAGTGGGACCCCCTGAGGACATGGGAATTTGGCCCAGTTGGACCTTCCAGCTCAGCTGACCCTCCAGTGGGAAGTCACTGCAGGAGCGAGCCCTGAGTCGGCAAGGAGAGCCCAGCTATCTGCCCATCGCCAGCACCAGAAATGATGTTGTCCCAACCATTTCAGCATTTGGGTGACCCAGCCAGAGGATCAGATACCTGCACGTAATATCTGAATGTGATAGACACACACACAACCAAAAACCAACAAAAGTCGGAATCCCCCCAGTGTTGTCAAACAGCAGCCGGATAGTTACATACACGATGCTCTGGTCCCCAATAGGATACATGGTAGACGCTATAAACCATGACTACAGAGGTACTGGAGGCACGGAGATGTGCCTGCAGGGTTTCAAAAAGGAGCACAGAGAGGCAGGAAGCATCCTACGGAGGGGGTGTCCCTTCTAGGAAAGGACACCAGGTCCCTGTGTAGGCTACAGATGGTGAAATCTGTCCTCCTCTCTTTCAGTTTCTGGTTTTCCTCCTCTTTTGTTCTTCCTAATTCTAGTTTAGCCTCCACCCTGCATCCAAGACAATGACCAAAGAGGCTTCGTTATGACATCGCGTCCTAAAAGGAGGCCGAGCTCTGGCTACCGGGTTCAGAAATGGTCATTGCCTAGGTGTATGCTGATCCCCCAAACTTGTGGCTTCAAGGCACTTCTCTCCCTGCAGAATGAGGGGAACCACAGGTCTTACAATGAAAGATGCCCACTTTCACTGGGGCAGTACTATCCCTTGTGGAGGACGTCATCTGGGCCAAGTAGGACAAGTGGGGCGATCAAGAATAGTTCGCAGGTGAGACATAAGCAAACACTTACCTTTGATGTCATGCTTTATTTGTTCATCCATTTATTATTTGTTAAATATTTTCGTTTCATGTCCTCTCTATACCCAACATGGAGTTCAAACTCACAACCCTGAGATCAAGATCCCCCAACCAGGCCAGCCAGGCACCCCACTGCCATGTTTCATAACTCTTTACTTCCTTGCCTATCTCTGTATCCAACTGGAACATTAAGTCCTTGACGGGAAGCTTTAGTTACCTCCGAATCCTAGAACGTTCTCACTGTATCCCAATCCTAGATTGACATTTACCATTGAATAGCACTTTAAATAAATAGTCAGTAAAATAACTACTACAGTAAAGGAAATTATCAACTATTCACGTGTGTGGGCCCTGCTCTCTGGGCTCCCAGGGAAGCTATGGTTTCTTTCACATTGATCAGGTCCAAATGACTCCACCACACCTCAAAGCGTAGGCTCAGTTTCTGCCCTGACACATGCAACACCCCTGCTTCAATTAACATGTATCAATCAATCAAAGAGAGCTTGACTGGCTTGGTGTTGTTCGTAAGAACATGGGACTCTTGTTCTTGGGGTAGCAAGTTCTAGCCCCATGTTGGCTGTAGAGATTACAGAAAAATAAAATCTTAAAAACAATCAATCAGTTGATCTTGGGGAGACACAGCCCCAGATCCCACAAGGGCAGAGAGCCAACTGAAGGGTCTATGCACAATATTATAAGCAGCAGTACACAAAATCTGAACTTTCAAAAGTCTCCTAGATGGGGGACACACCAGCCTTAAGGTGTTCAGGTGGAGAAGTAGGGGGCAGTCCCTGGAGCGACAGGGTGGGCTCAGGATCCCAGGGGTCCCAAGGACAGTGGCGCCAACTGTTCCCAGGCACAGGAGCAGGAACCCGGCTGAGAGCAGCGGGACTCGGGCCAGCTGTCTGCCCTGTGTGGCCATAAGCAGCAAACCCTGTGCAGTCATGGGGATCAGTTCCTGGGACTGGCCAGTAAAGGCCAGGAGTGTGAGGACACCCTACCTGGCAGGAATAGCACAGGGCTCCACCAGGGCAACCTCTAAAATTTGGAGTTTTAAAATTCAGTCACTTGTCTGTGGGGAGGCTGAGAAAATTGAGGCCGTTCCACTTTAAGTTCACTGTTAGTACAAGAACTGTCATCCGAGGACCCTGTGAATAAGAGCTAAAATTTACATTTCTTTAGTTACAGGAAAAAAAGAAAAAAACACGTTACAGCCTAAGGTCCCAGAAAGCCCCATATTAGAATGAGAACAAAGCTCAATGCCCTTGAAGGCCTCATATCAAAATGTAAACAGAACTTTAGGAATTGCTCCAGCCCTTCTGGAGGTCCCTGAGACCAGCCCTTAAACCTAAGCTAAAACCCACCTCGGGGTCCAAGTCCTTGCTCCACTATGTGGGGTATACTTGGACCCAAGGTCGAGTTTGTAAATCAACCCTCCTGTGTTTGCATTGGTGTCGGCTCCTTAGTTGTTTCTCTGATTCAGAATCTTGGGCACAAGACCCCCATGTCCCCTCCCCACCTGGGCTGATCCCCTGTCCCCTCCAACCCAGGCTGACCCTCAGTCACCTCCCACCCACAGCAGCTTGGCACAAGCCCTCACAGAGGTCCCACGGCCACGGTCGGCACTCTGGCTGTCCCCGGCCTCCCAGAAGAAGAAAGGAGTTTTCGGTAGGACACATTCCCATGGTGGCCCCAGGGCTCCCTGCCCAGGATGGCAGCTGGGGACAGGCCGTGGTCTGTGTCCCTGATGCCAGCTCCTCCTCCCCGTTTTTCCTGCAGGAAATGAAAGAGGAGGCCTCGTCTCCCGCAGGGACATCATGCAGATAGACCTGGACATCAACAGGACGTTCGGCAGCCAAATCATGTTTTGGGATTTCTAGGGGGTGGGGTGTGGCTGCTGAGTCAGGGGGCTTCAGGGCCCCAGGGGAGTCCCAGAGGCTTCTGGGTAGGGAACACAGGGCTTAAGAGGCCAGGGAAGCAACAGCAGCCAGCAACACACCACTGTATGGTAGGGTGCCGGGGATGACCACCGTGCCCCAAAACCTGGGGCTTTGGGGATGAGGAGGTCACTACGTTGGCGCCTCTAGTGGTTTCCATGGGAGCTGAACCCCAAAGGGGTGAGGGACAGCCCCTTGAAAAGCAGGGGGCTGCGGTGGGGCCTGTGGAGGGCAGTAACCGGAACTGGGGGCCAGGCGGCATGGCAGTGGCTGGAGCAGGACACACATCAATCCGATGAGGGTCGGACGGGTCAGGGAGACACCCACACTTGGTGTTTTATATATATCTAAATTCTATGCATTTAATTTGAGACAATTTGCAATTTGTAAACATACATAGTATGATGATCCCCAGATAATGCCCCCGGTCCAGCCAGCGCCCTTCACTGACCACACGGGGCCCCAGGGGCAGGTGTCACAGCAAACCCCAGACTGAGGTCACCTTTATCTGTAGACATATCCGTGTGCATCTGAGAGAATGTGGATTCCCTGTGTCGGCAGGCCCCCCACGCCATCCGCCCTCATTCCCCACACCCACACCATCCCCCTTCAACATCATCCCCAATGGCATCCCACCTATACCATCCCCCTCACACCCACACAGCCCCACACAATCCCCACCCACCACACCCCCACCATCCCCCCTACACCATACCCCACACGCCACCACCATCATGCCCCTGCCCCCACAACATCCACCCCCACACCATCTGCCCCCAGCAAGGACCCAGTGCAGCTGCCCCTTGTGGGACATACTCAGCCTCACCAGGGTTCTCTGGACACCCTGCTCCCATCAGAAGACCGGGTTTCCCATAGAGTACCCAGGGATGGCATGAAGGAGGGAAGTCAGGGAGCCTCTGACAGGGTGGGTGCAGGTGAGTGGTGCAGAAGACCCACTGTGCCCTGCCTCCACCCACTGTCCCTCCTGGAGGGCTGCACACCCTGCATAGGACACCAGCCCTTCACCCAGAGGGATATGGGGTGGCCTGGCCCCGGACTCTGTGGGGGCTGCGGGGATTTGAGCCCTCCCAGGCACAACACAGAGACTAACGGAATCCAGCCCCCCAATGGCCCTGGCCAGCCCTGCATTCTGGCCCCAGGCTGAGAGAGTCCTCCCACAGCTGGATGTGGCCTATTGGGCCCTGGGCGTGCCCAACATGTGCCTAGGTCGCTGAACTATGGCAGGCCTGGGGTTTCTGGGACACCTCAGGTTGGGGAGAGGAGGGGTAGGCTGGTGGGCCCCACCCACAACAACACCAGGAGATAGGCTCCACCAGGTTCTGGGGCACCAGGGGGCCCAAGTCCGGGGTCCAGCTGCCCTGCGGGGACCCAGCGCAGGAGCCCATGACCTGCAAGTCCAGGTCAGCTCTGCTGTCCTAAGAACTGTCTCTGAGGCTGAAACCTCAGGACAAGTCCCCACCCGGAGTCGAAGCATGTTCCGAGGTGGGGGACTCCAGCACCAGACCCCACCCCACATGTGATTCTTGCCCTCCCCTAAAGGACAGAATGGTCTCCCTCCCCAGGGGAAGGCGTGCACCCTCGGCTCTGAGCCCATTTGCTGTAGAAAGTCAACAGAGTGTTGTGGTGCGAAAATGCACAGCCAGCCCATTTCTGTGTCTCCCAGAACTCTGTGCAGAGGGTGAGGAGAGACCCCGAGAGAGGAGGAGGGGGTACACCCACACCCCAAACAGCCCCTGCAGTGGCGCTGCTAGGCACACCCAGCTGACATCCACATGTGCGTTCCAGGGGCGGCCAGACGCCAGAGTCAGGCCCCACAGACTTTACTGGGACTCAGCTGGTGCCCCGCAGGCCAGGAGGGGCTGGGACAGAGTGACAGCCACGGAGCCTCAGGTCACCAGGGTCTGTGGAAAGTGACCTGGGAGGTCTGTACTCCCTCTGTCCAGGGGGCCAGGGCAGGCCGGGTTCCGGGGCACTTCCTCCCCTCCCCGAACCCCTGTGCCTGTGTGCCTGGGGCACAGAGGGCCTGCGGGGCAGTAGCGTGGCCCTGGAAGGGATGTCAGGACAACAGGGCCTTGTGTTGTGCCCAAGATGGCGAATCCGAGAAACCACCAAGGAGCCCACACCGATGCAAACTCCCGAGGGTTTCTTTACAAGCTGGAGCTTGGGTCCAAGTGCACCGGACACAGAGGAGTAGGGACTTGGACACCGAGACTAAGAGGCGTAGCAGCTTTATAGGAGCCAGTGGCCCATGGGAATACTGAAAGATGCGTAGTCATGTTGGTCCACACGCAGGTGGCCAATTGAATTACACTTTACCCTATAGTATCGACTTGAACTGGCCTATTACTTTAGTCAGAATTGGCACGCAGTTTTGTGGGGCACAAACCAGGGTTACATTGTTATGAGCCATTTTCGAATTAGGGTGTGCCCAGCGGCTTGAGTCGGGTGGGGCAGCACCTTAAGCCATAAGCAAGTCAAGTGGGGTCATAAGGGAGATGACAGGTGGAGCACAAAATGGAATCAGTCCTGCTCTGCTTGTCCAGGGGTAAGGGATTTTGTTAAATATCCTGGGTCCCACACTACAGCTCATGCACGTGGGCCACCCTCACAAGGTGTACTCGGCGTGCATACCTTGTGGTGCTAGATCTCTCACACCAGGATTAGGAGGGAACCCTCCTCGCCCTAGTGAGTAGGGGCTGGGTGAGTATGGGGCTCATCCTGAAGGCCAAGCAGCACAAGGGACCGAGGAACCCCAGCCCAGTCCCCACGCAGTCTCCCAAACACAGGCAGCCCCAGGGCTCCCCCCCATGGGCAGGGCGGCCCCAAGGTCTGGCTCCCTGATGGAGAGGCATCAGGGAGAAGATAAGCAGCCAGCGCATGGGAGGACCCACTGCCGCACATGGGAATATGGCCAAGCCAGACCTTCCAACTCAGCTGACCCTCCAGCGGAAAGTCACTGCACGAGGGAGCCTTGGGTCTGCCAGGAGAGCCTAGCTACCCGCCTAGCACCAGCACCAGAAATGATGTGCCAACCATTTCAGCATTTGGGTGACCCACCCAGAGGATCAGATAGCTGCACGTGATAGCTACATGTGATAGACACACACGCACCACACAACCAACAGAAGTCGGAATCCCCCCCAATGTTGTCTAACAGGAGCCAGATGGTTACATACACGACGCTGTTGTCCCCAGTAGGATACATGGAAGATGCAATAAACCATGACTGCAGAGGTGCTAGAGATACAGAGATATGCTTGCTGGTTTCAAACAAGGAGCACAGAGGTGCAGGAAGAATCCTACGGAGGGGAGGCCCCTTCATGGAAAGGACACCATGTCCCTGTGATGGTTACGGATGGTGAAATCTGTCCTCCTCTCTCTTAGCTTCTGGTTTTCCTCCTAAATGCCATTTTCCTCAATCATAAGACCAAAAATTTATTTTATGTTTTTAAATTCCTTTTTATTGGAGTCCAATTTGTATGAATTCTTGCTTCAGCAAGGGTGTCATTCAGGAGAGAAGGAGAGAGAAAGATTTTCTGGACAGTCAACATATCAAGGATTTCATGACCACTTAACCAGTCCAGTAAGGGATTAAGAGGGACTCTTCTAGTGGGGGAAAAAAAGAGACCAAAAGCAATAAAGACTAGAAAGGACCAGAGAACGTCACCAGAAACACCAACTCTTCTGGTAACACAAAGGAACAAAGTTCATATCTGTGAATAATCACTCTGAATGCTGATAGACTAAATGTTCCAATCAAAAGATATAGGGTATCAGAGTGGCTTAAAACACAGGATCCGGGATACCTGGGTGGTTCAAGGGGTTGAGCATCTGCCTTTAACTCAGGCTGTGATCCTGGAGTCTGGGATCATGTCCCATATTGGGGTCCTGGTGGGGAGTCTGCTTCTCTCTCTCCCTAATTTTCGGCCTCTCTCTCTCTCTGATAAATAAAATCGTTATTAAAAAAACAAGATCCAAAAAAAAAAACAAGATCCATCTGTATGCTGCCTACAAGATGCTCACCTTAGACCTATAGACACCAGCAGATTGATAGTCAGGGGAGGGAAAATCATCTACCATGCTAATGGATATCAAAAGAAAGCTGGAGGACCCATAATTATATCAGACAAACGAGATTTGAAACGAAACCCTGGGGGACACCTGGTGGCTCAGTGGTTGAGCATCTGCCTTCAGCTCAGGGTGTGATCCTGGGATCCCAGGATCGAGTCCCACATCACCCTCCCTTTGGGGAGCCTGCCTCTCCCTCTGCCTATGCTTCTGCCTCTGCTTCTCTGTGTATCTCTCAAAAATATAAATAATATATTTATTTATTTTTTTTTAAAGATTTTATTTATTTATTCATGATAGTCACACAGAGAGAGAGAGACAGAGAGGCAGAGACACAGGCAGAGGGAGAAGCAGGCTCCATGCAGGGAGCCCGACGTGGGATTCGATCCCAGGTCTCCAGGATCGTGCCCTGGGCCAAAGGCAGGCGCCAAACCGCTGCGCCACCCAGGGATCCCATAAATAAGATATTTAAATCTCAAAAAGAAACAACAAATATTGTAAGAAGAGATGAAGAAGAACATTATTTCATAATTAAAAAGACTATCAAGATCAAACAACTAACTATTTATGTTGCCAACATGAGTACCTAAATATAGAAACCGATTAACAACAAACGTACAGGAAATCACTGATAATAATACACTGACAGAGGATTCCAACACCCACTTATGGCATTGGACCGATCGTCTGTGCAGAAAATCAACAAGGGAACAATAGCCTTGACACACTGGACAACAGGGACTCAACAGATATAGTTAGAATATTAGATCCAAAAGGAGAATAAACATTCTGTTCAATTGCATATGGGACATTCTCCAGAACAGATCATATCAGGGCCCACAAATCAGCCCTCAACAGGTACAACAGGTACAAGAATGTTGATTTCACACCCTGTACATTTTCGGACCAAGGTGCTATGAAACTGGAATTCGACAGTAAGAAAAAAATTGGACAGACCAAAAATACGTGGAGTTTATGATCATCCTACTAGAGAATGAATGGAGCAACCAGAAAATTAAAGAGGAAATTTAAAACAAATGAAAATGAAAACATGTTTCTCCAAACCTCTGGGATGTAGCAAAGGCAGTCCTAAGAGGGAAGTACATAGCAATACAGGCCTACCTCAAGAAACAAGAAGTCTCCAATACACAACCTAACCCTACACCTGAAGGAGCTGAAAAAGGAATAGCAAACAAAGACTAAAGCCTACAAAAGAAGGGAAAAAATTAAGATCAGAGCAGAAATAAACAATACAGAAACAACAAAACAATAGAATGGAATAACAGAACTAAGAGCTAGTTCTTTAAAATAAGTAAAAAAATGGATCAAGCCCTAGCCAGCCTTATGACGAGAAAAGAGAAAAGACCTAAATAAATAAAATCACAAATGAGAGAAGAGAGATCACAATCAACACCAGAAAAATAAGACAATTATAAGGGGATACTATGAAAGATTATACGCTAACAAACTGTAAGACCTGGAAGAAATGGACAAATCCCTAGAAATGTGCAAATGAGCAAAACTGAAATAGGAAGAAATAGAAAATGTGAACAGATCCATTACTAGCAAAGGAATTGAATCAGCAAGGCACCTGGGTGCCTCAGTGGTTGAGCATGTGTTTGGCTCACGTCATGATCCCGGGGTCCTAGGGGTTCAAGTCCCACATCAGGCTCCCCGCCTGGAGCCTCATTTTCCCTCTGCCTATACCTCTGCATCTTTGTGTCTCTCATGAATACATAAATAAAATATTTAAAAAAGAAAAAAGATAAAAAGTTGAGAAAGAACCCACATAAAATCAGAAATGAGAAAAGAGAAATAAAAACCAACACTAGAGAAATACAAATGATTATAAGAGAATATGATGAAAAATTATATGCCAGCAACCTAGAACCTGGAAGAAATAGATCAATTCCTAGAAATATATAACATAGCAAAAATTAAAAATGAAGAAATAAGAAATTTGAACAGACAGATAACCAGCGAAGAAATTGAATCAGCAATCAGGGTTCTCCCAACAGGAGACGCTTAGATCAATAGAACAGAATGGAAAGCCAAAACAAGATACAAACCTGTATCTGTGACCCATAAAGGATAACAAGGCAGGAAGGAATATCCAATGGCAGAAAGACAGTCTCTTCAACAAACCCTAACCCTGACCCCAGGATAAGAATAAATGGTGTTGGGAAAACCAGGCAGCCACATGCAGAAGAATGAAACTGGACCACTTTCTTACACCATATATATAAAAAATAAATTCAAAATGGATGAAAGACGTAAATGTGAGACCGGAAACCAATCAAAGAAGAAAAGATAGGCAGCAACGTCTTTGACATTGGCCACTGATTTTTCTTTCTAGATATGCCACTGAGGTGAGGGAACAAAAGCAATAATGCTACTGGGACTTCATCAAAATGAAAAGCTTCCGCAAAGTGAAGGAAACAACCAAAGCTAAAAGGCAACATACAAAATGAAAGGAGATATTGGTAAACAACACATCCAATAAAGAGTTAGTATGCAAAACACATAAAGGAAATATAAATCTCAAGATCCTAAAAACAAATTATGCAACTAGAGATGGGCAGAAAAATGAATGGACTTTGTCTCTGACAAGACAGCCAGATGGCCACCAGACTCACGGAAAGACACAAAGCGTCACCCATCATCAGGGAAATGCAAACCAAAACCACAATGATATGTCACCTGAGAGCCGTCATAATGGCTAAAATTAACAACACAAGAAACAACAGGTGTTGGTGAGGCTTTGGAGAAAGGGTAGCCTCCTTACATTCCTGGTGGGCATGCGAACAGATTTAGCCACTGTGGAAAACAGTGTGGAGGGTCCTTGAGAAGTTAAAAAAATTGGATCCCTGGGTGGTGCAGTGGTTTGGTACCTGTCTTTGGCCCAGGGTGCGAACCTGAAGACCCGGGATTGAATCCCACTTTGGGCTCCAGGGCATGGAGCCTGCCTCTCCCTCTGCCTATGTCTCTGCCTCTCTCTCTGTGACTATCATAAAAAAAAATTTAAAAAAAGAAGTTAAAAATAGAGCTACCCTACGATTCCAAAATTTCACAGCTAGGTATTTACCCCGAGGATAGAGAAGGACTTTAGTAGATTCGAGGAAGGACACGCAGCCCACTGTTTGTAGCAGCGTTATCAACAACAGCCAGACTGTGGATACAGCCCAGATGTCCATCGACAGATGAATGGGCAGAAAGATGTGGTAAATATACACACTGCGACATCACTCGGTCATCAGAAGGGATGAAATGAATCCATTTACAGTGACGTGGAAGGAGTGGAAAGGATTTATGCTAAATGAACTCAGAGAAAGACAGATACCAAATACCATACAATTGCATTCACATGTGAATTTTGAGAAACCAAACAAACTGGCAAAGGGGCGGAGGAGGCATGAGAGAAGCAAACCAAGATACACACTCTTAACCACAGAGAATAAACTAATAAATACCAGGGGAAGGTGGGGAGGATGGTGAATCAGAGGATGGGGATAGTGGAGGGCACCTGTGACCAGTACCAGGTGTTGTATCCAGGGGTCTAACCACTATGTGGTATACCTGAAACTATATCATACTGTGTTTACAAACAGGAATTCAAGTAAAAGTTTAAAATAATAATTGGTAGTATAGAGAAAACACGTGCACACAAGAGATAAAATCAGAAAGGCAACTGAAAATCCAAATAAAGAGTCTTTAGAGCCACAAATCCCCTCCTTATCTCAGCTAGGGAGAAACTTGCCATGTCTATTCTCACCCCAGCAGAAGCCTGGAGTTTGATTCTCTGGGGAGGCCACTGACTTGGTGGAGTCAGGCTATCTTTGAACCCAAAACCTAAATAGAGTGCATAAAACTAAACTGCCCAGGATGCTAGGAGTCCCAGTGCAGGCACATTCCAAGACCCAAACTCTAACCATACACAGACATAAGCCTAACCCTACACTTAATCTTAATGTTAACCTAACCTTTAACAAGACCCATCACTAATCGAAAACCAAACACAAACCCCAAGACCAAAACACATTCACGGAACCTTCCTGCCAACCCTCAGCCTATATCCTAAACCTATTCTAAACCCTTAACCCTGACCTCTACCTTAAATCTAACCCTAACCTCTAACCCTAACCTTAACTTAATGTACTCAAATCCTATTCCTAACCTTAACCTGTACCCTAACCCTAACCCTCTAATACTAATCCTATCTCATACCCCAAACTTTACTCTAACCTATACCCTAAAACTAACTCCTGAACCGCTCCCTATACCTATCTATTACCCTTTTCCAAAACCGTACCCTGACCCTCACCTGACCCTAAACCCTAAATTCTAATCCTATCCCTAGCCCTAACCCCTATCCTCAACCTAACCCTCGCCCTAACCCTAAACCTAGCCCTAAATTTTACCCTAACCCCTAACCCTTACCCCTAACCCTAACTCACACCCTAACACCTCACCCTAACTGCAAACCTAAGCCGAACCCTAACTGTAACCATAACCCTAAACCCACCTCCAAACCTCCTGCCCTAAACCCTAAAGCATAACCCTAACCCTAACTCTAAATACTGTCACTAAGCCTAACCTCATTCCCTAATCCCTAGCCCCCATCCTAACTCCTAACCACTGACCCTTACTCTTATCCCTCACCCTAACCTCTAATCCGTAACCATAAGGTTTTTTTTTAATATATTTATTTTTTATTTTTTAATTTATTTATGATAGTCACACAGAGAGAGAGAGACAGAGGCAGAGACACAGGCAGAGGGAGAAGCAGGCTCCATGCACCGGGAGCCTGACATGGGATTCGATCCTGGGTCTCCAGGATCGCGCCCTGGGCCAAAGGCAGGCGCCAAACCGCTGCGCCACCTAGGGATCCCCGTAACCATAAGGTTTATCACAAACACCTAACATCTAACCTAAGCCTAACCACCAACTGCCTCACCTCCCCTGACCCTACCATCCATTCTACCCATACACTTACCCTGTGGTTCTGAGGAGTCCCTTCTGATATGGACGAAGCCCCCAATGTCTTGTGCTCTTTTTGTTCAGTCTCCTTATTTATTCTCTGTGATGCACCTGAGAAGGGAGTCACATCCATCATTTCCTTCCTGAATGCTCACTGTCAGGACACAGCAAGTTCCACAATAGAATAAAAACTGAGCCCAGTCCAAGGGCAGGAAGCCCCTATTAGAACAGATTCAATGCCCTTGAAGGCCCCATATCAAAATGTAAACAGAACTTGAGGAATTACTCCAGCCCTTCGGGAGTTCCGAGAGACCAACTCTTAAAAATAAGCTAAAACCCATCTCGGGGTCCAAGTCCCCGCTCCACTGTGTTGGGTATACTTGGACACAAGCTCGAGCTTGTAAATAAACCCTCATGTGTTTGCATTGGTGTTGGCTTCTCGGTGATTTCTCAGATTCACAATCTTGGGCACAACAGTCTGAGATAAAAAAGAAAACCAAAAGAAGCTCGGGTGCAGGTAGAGTGAACGCAGGGTTCTGAGCGAAGCCGTGGAGACCCGGGGTCTTCGGGGTTCTTCTGTGGAGGCCCCAGCAGACTGGGGGGTGGGATGCTCAGCCCCAGAGCCAGAGGACCTAGCATCCCCACTGGCATCCCGCCCATCAGGGCCAGGAATCAGGGAGCAGCACAGTGCCACCCGCTGGAGCCCAGAGGCGCTGACGCCCACCCCGACTCTGACACCCACAGGTGCAACTCCCAGGCAGATGTGCACCTGACAATCAGCACCAAGGCCCATCCCCAGACCCCACACAGACCATTCGCTGCCCCCAAGTTGCCAGACCACAGAGGCTGCAAAGCTTCAGCTCTGCCTGGAAAGTAGGGTCTAGATTCCTTTGTACTTTGTGCTCTATTTTTAATTATTTTCTTTGATTCTTTTTTATTAATTGCCTTATTTTAATTTTATGTATGTACCTTATATATTTCTTATTTTTACTTTTATGGTAGTTTAATTGTGTTTCATATTTTGGGATTTAGAATCTTTTAACAAGCAGGCCAAAATAATCTGGTGGTTTTTTTTTTGGGAGGGCAGTTACTGTTTTTCGTGGTTTTTCTTTTTCTTCCTTCTTTTTTTCTGGAAAAAATAATGAGATGGAGAAATTCTCCTCCATAAAAAACATGAGGTAGTACTCACAGCCAGGAAGTTCATCAATAAACATATATGATGTCTAACTACGGTTTAAAACAATGATTATAAAGATAGCAGCTGGGCTGGAAAAAGAGCACAGAAGCAAACTAGAGAATCCCTTACTGTAGAAATAAAAGAGCTAAAATCAAGTCAGTCCAACCATAAAAATGCTATAACTGAGAT
Organism: Canis aureus; assembly: GCF_053574225.1. Classification (NCBI taxonomy): domain Eukaryota; kingdom Metazoa; phylum Chordata; class Mammalia; order Carnivora; family Canidae; genus Canis; species Canis aureus. Next base: position 73,710,870 of record NC_135617.1, read on the forward strand.
GCAGTCCCAACTGGAAGCCTTCAAAACAAGAAAGGTTATGGACCACAGAGGCAGACATAGGGAAGTCAGCCACTTATTAAAACAATAACATTCATATCATAGGAGACTCAGAAGATGAAGAGAGATAAAAGGTGGCCCTTACTCAGCCATTAGAAACAACAAATACCCACCATTTGCTTCAAGGTAGATGGAACTGGAAGGTATTATGCTGAGTGAAGTAGGACAATCGGAGAAGGACAAACATTGTATGTTCTCATTCATTTGGGGAATATAGGTAATACTTAAAGGGAATATAAGGGAAGGGAGTAGAAATGTGTGGGAAATATCAGAAAGGGAGGCAGAACATAAAGACTCCTAACTCTTGGAAATGAACTAGTGGTGATTGAGGGGAGGAGGGCAGGGTTGAGGGTGAATGGGTGACGGGCACGGAGGGGTCACTAGACGGGATGAGCACTGGGTGTTATTCTGATTTGGCAAACTGAACACCAATAAAAAATAAATTTATTATTTAAAAAAGAAAGAAAGAAAGAAAGAAAGAAAGAGTGGCACCGGGGTGGCTCAGTCAGTTAAGCTTCTACCTTAAGTCAGATCATGATCCAGGTCGCAAGGAAGGCACCTTTTTCAGCAGGGAACCTGCTTCTCCCTCTCCCTCTGCTTCTCTCACTCATGCTTTTTCTCTCTTCTCTCTCTCAAATAAATAAATAACATCTTTGAAAAAGAAACAAAAAAAAGAAACCCACAAGGAAGAGAAATCTCCCTTGTAGAAGAATTTCAAACAATTTGTGCAGACATTCCACTCTCATGTTGATGAGCATAGCTTCCCACTCTTACATGTGGAATACACATAGTAACTTCCTTCTACAAAATATATTATGAAAAACAAAATAATATGATGATAATAACAATAATTAATAATAATAAAAAGAATCACTTAACTATGGAGAAAGATGACAAACACTACCTCAGCAAGATGATCAGATCGATACCAAGACTGATAAATCATGTTGATAGTATCTATCCTTTATATGATATAATAAAAATGGCAGTATATCTCTGCATAAAATCCACAAAAACAATTCAATCATGAGATAAACAACAGACATGTCTCAACTGAGGGAAATTTTACAAAATACTCTCCTTCTCAAAGTGTTCCAGTGCAACAACAACAAGGAAAGGCTGAAAGACTGTCACAATCCAGAGGAGCCTAAGAAAACAGGAGGACAAATGGAATGTCATATGAGGGATGGTAACTTAGCAAAAACTAAGGAAATATGAATAAAGTATGGTCCTTGGTTAATGCGACTATTTTAATATTGATTCATTAGCTAACATTTGTACCGTACTAATATAAGATATCAATAATTGGAGAAATTGAGTGCAAGTGCATGCGAATGCTCTGTACTATCTTCTCAATTTCCCTATATATCTTTGTTTTTTTCCTAATAAATAAGATTTATTTTGAAAATTGACTTAAATGAATCAGGCTCCAAGTGTGAAGACATTTTAAGAATAGTTTAATTAACTGTTGCCTTATTCTTAAAGAGTTCCTTTGATGGAAACAAAGTAAAAATTTTAGATCAGAAGGAAATAAAAACACTTATGAACACGTATAATGCTTCCCTAACCTCAAAAGCAGGAACGGATAACAAATAGCAAAAATCAGATAAAAAATACTTTTAGTATAATAGACACCATATTGCAAGTGCAATTAAAATTTGCAATGCATAACATTTATTTCCGTGACATTTGTCTTCAAAAGAGTTCAGTGTTTCAGTGTCAGTTGAAACAGGGGAAGATTCTCAGGGAAGAATCCTTCACATAATAATAGGACCATTGGTAATAATGTCTCTCAGTTCTTTCCAAATCCATAAAGATGCATTTCCTGAGGAGTGACTGAGCTGTGAAGAAAGAGATGAGAAACCCTCATCCCTCTGAATTACTTGTGTCAGAATATTTTAACCATAGTACTATGGATAGTAAATTATCCTTTTTAACAGGAAATACATCTCAGATTGGAATCTGAGCAATCAGATAGGCAGGGAAAAAAGGCTTTGACTCGCTCCTCATCTTTTAAACATAAAGGACAGCTTTTCTATGTAAAAGTCACTTTTCAAGATAGCCTTAGGGAATAAGAGTCTGCAGCATCGAATCCCGCTGCACAGCGGGGATGCACGCAACCCAGGTCTTCCTGATTCCAAATCCCTGGTCCTGTCCAACACACGCTGCCACGCTGAGGTCATTTGCAATTGCTCTCTCAGGAGGTCCGGGAAATGGGAAAGGAGCTAGATAGGATGGGATAGGACGCAAGGAGGCTGAGAAAATGAAGGCCTTTCCGCTTTAAGTTCAGCGTTCAAACACGTCCAGCCATCCCAGGCCCCTGTGAAGAAGAGATGAAATTTACATTACTTCAGTTACAGGAAAAAAACAAAAGTTTACAGCTTCATGTCCTAGAAACCCCCACAATAGAATAAGAACTGAGCCCATGCCAAGGGATGGAGGCACCTATTATAATGGGAACAGAGGTCAATGCCCTTGAAGGCCCCATATCAAAATGTAAACAGAACTTGAGGAATTACTCCAGCCCTTCTGGAGGTCCCCGATACAAGCCCTTAAAACTAAGCAAAAGCCCACCTCGTGGTCCAAGTCCCTGCTCTGCTGTGTCGGGTGTACTTGGACGCAGGCTCGAGTTTGGAAATCAACCCTTGTGGGTTTGCATCAGTGTCAACTCCATAGTGGTTTCTCGGATTTGCAATCTTGGGCACAACATCCCCATGTCCCCTCCCACCTGGGCTGAACCCTTATCCCCTCCCACCCAGGCTGACCCTCAGTCACCTCCTCGCCCACAACAGCTGGGCACAGGCCCTCACACAGGTCCCACAGGCATGGTGGGAATTCCCGCCTTGCCCGGGCTCCCAGGGGAAGGAAGGAGGTTTCGGCAGGACACACTCCCATGGTGGCCCCAGGGCTCCCTGGCCAGCATGGCAGCTCGTGACAGGTGGGGGTCTGTGTCCCTGACGCCTACTCCTCCTCCCCAGTTTTCCCACAGGAAATGAAGGAGTAGGTCCTGGTCTCCGCCAGGGATATCACCCAGGTAGACTTGGATGTCAACAGGACATTCGGCAGCCACACCGTATTTTGGGATGGCTAGGGGGTCGGGTGAGGCTGCTGGGCCAGGGGGCTTTGGGGCCCTGAGGGAGGGCCGGGGGGAGCAATAGCAGCCAACAACACACTGTTCCATGGTAGGATGCTGGGGATGACTCCGGTGCCCACACTCCCGGTGCCTTGGGGATGAGGAGGCCAGTAGGATGGGGCCTCCAGGGGTTGCCATGGGAGCTGAATGCCAAAGGGGAGAGGGACGGCCCCCTGAGAAGCAGGGGATGGAGTGGGGGACGTGAGGGGCAGGAACCGGACCTGGGGGCCAGGCGGCATGGCCGCGGCTCTACCAGGACAAACATTGATCCCATGAGGGTCGGACGGGTCAGAGTGACACCCACTCTCGGTGCTTTATATATTTCTAAATTCTATGCATTTCATTTGAGACAATTTGCAATTTGATAACATACATAGTATAATGACCCCCAGATAATGCCCCCAGTCCAGCCAGGGCCCTGCACTGACCACACGGTGCCCCAAGGGCAGGTGTCACTGCAAACCCCAGACTAGTCGCCTTTAACTGTAGATGTCTCCTTGTGCATCTTAGAGGAAGGAGATGCCCTTTTACCACAGGCCCCCCACGACATACCCATCATTCACCACTCCCACACCATCCCCCTACATCATCATCCCCAATGGCATCCCACAGACTCCATCCCCGTCAAAACCACGCGGCCCCACACAATTCCCACTCACACCATACCCCAACTCCATCACCCCTACACCATTCCCCACTCTTCAACACCATCATACCCCTGCCCCCACACCATCTACCACCACACCATTGACCCCCAGCAAGGACCCAGTGCAGGTGCCCCCTGTGGGACATGCTCAGCCTCCCTGGGGTTCTCTGGATACCCTGATCCCATCAGAAGCCTGGGTGTCCCATAGAGTACCCATGGGTTGCAGGGAGGAGGGAAGACAGGAAGCCCCCAACAGGGTGGGTGCAGGTGAGTGGTGCAGAGGACACACTGTGCCCTGCCTCCACCCACTGTCCCTCATTTAGGGCAGCACACCATGCACAGGACACCAGCCCTTAACCCATGGGGATCTGGGCTGGCCTGGCCCTGGGCTCTGTGAGGGCTGGGGTGATTTGAGCCCTCACCCCAGGCCCAACACAAAGATTAATGGGATCCAGCCCACATGGCCCTGGCCAGCCCTGGATTCTGGCCCCGGACTGAGGGAGCCATCTCACAGCTGGATGTTGACTCCTGGGCCCTGGGGTAGGATGGTGGGCCCCACCCGCACCCACAACAAGAGGCAGGCTCCTCCAGGTGCTGGGGCCCCAGGGATCCCGAGGCCGGGGTCCAGCTGCCCTGCGGGGCCCAGCACAGAAGCCCATGAGGTGCAGGTCCAGGTCAGCTCTGCTGTCCTCTGAACTGTCTCTCAGACTGAAATGTCAGGACACACGCCCCCACCCAGAGTCCACACCTGCTCCCAGGTGGGGGACTCCAGCACCCGCCCCCCAACACATGTCATTCTTGCCCTCCCCTAAAGGACAGAAAGGTCTCCCTCCCCAGGGGAAGGCGTGCACCCTCGACTCTGAGCCTGTTTACTGTAGAAAGTCAATAAAGTGTTGTGGTATGAAAATGCACAGCCAGCCCGTTTCTGTGTCTCCCAGAACACTGTTCACGGGGCATGGAAAGACACCAAGAGAGGAGGAGGGGGTACCACCTTGGCCCCACCAGCCCCTGCAGGGGCGCCACCAGGAACACCCAGCTGACGTCCCCATGTGCCTTCCACAGGTGTCCAGATGCCGGGTTCAGGACCTGACAGACTTTACTGGGACTCAGGCTGTGCCCCACGAGCCAGGAGGGCCTGGGACAGAGTGAGAGCCAAGAAGCCTCAGGTCACCAGGATCTGTGCAAAGCGACCCGGATGTCTGTGCTCCCTCTGTCCAGGAGGTCGTGGCTGGCCAGGTACGGGGCACTTCCTCCCCTCCCCACATCCCCTTGCCTGTGAGCCTGGGGCAGAGAGGGCCTGCAGGGCAGTCAGCATGGCCCTAGAAGGGATGTCAGGACAGTAGTCCCTTGTGTTGTGCCCAAGATTGTGAAACCGAGAAACCACTGAGGAGCCAACACGAAGCAAACTCCCAAGGCTTTCTTTACAAACTGGAGCTTGTGTCCAAATGCACCCGACACAGCGGAGCAGGGACTTGGACCCTGAGACTAAGAGACATAGCAGCTTTATAGGGGCCAGTGGACCATGGGATATGCAGAAATTTGCACAGTCATGTCAGTTCACATGCAGGTGGCCGATTGAATTGCACCTTACTGTATAGTATCCACTTGAGCTGCTCTATTACTTTGGTCAGAATCGGCGCACAGATTTGGTGGGCACAAAGCGGGGTTCACTGTTATGAGCTGATTTCTGATTAGGGTGTGCCCAGCAATCTGACTAGGGTGGGGCAGCGCCTTAAGCCATAATCAGGTGATGAGGGGGTCATAGGGGAGGTGGCAGGTGTAGCACAAAATGGAATCAGTCCTGCTCTGCTTGCTCAAGGGTAGGAGATTTTTGTTAAATTTGCTGGGTCCCACACTTGCAGCTCATGCACCTGGGCCACCTGCACCTGGTGGACTCAGCGTGCACACCTTGTGGTGCTGGATCTCTCACACCACCGTGTGGAGGGCACCCTCCTTGCCCGAGTGAGTAGGAGCTTGGTGAGGATGGGACTCGGCCTGAAGGCGAGGCAGCACAGGAGACTGAGGAACCCCATCCCCGTCCCCACCCCGACTCCCACACACAGGCAGCCCCAGGGCTCCCCTCCATGTGCACCCGCCTCCTCAGGAGCACCCCCCAGAGTGGCCCTGAGGTCTGGCTCCCTGCTGGAGAGGCATCAGGGAGAAGAGAAGCACATGGTGCTTGGCAGGACCCACTGCAGGACCTAGGAATGTGGTCAAGCCGGAACTTCCATCTCAGCAGACACTCCAGCGGAAAGTCATTGTATGAGCCAGCACAGGGTCGGCCAGGAGACCTCAGTAGCCGCCCAGCTCCAGCACCAAAAATGATGTTGTGCCCACCATTTTGGCATTTGGGTGACCCAGCCAGAGGATCCGATAGCTGCATGTGATAGCTGCATGTGATAGACACACACACACCCCAAAACCAACAAAAATCAGAATCCCCCCAATGTTGTCAAACAGCAGCCAGATGATTCCATACACGACGCTGCGGTCCCCAAAAGGATACATGGAAGATGTTATAAACCACGACTTCAGAGGTGTCAGAGATACGGAGATGTGCCTGCTGGGTTCCAACAAGGAGCGTAGAGGAGCAGGAAGCATCCTATGGAGGGGGGGCCCTCCTAGGAAAGGACACCATGTCCCTGTGAAGGCTACAGAGGGTGAAATCTGTCCTCCTCCCTTTCAGCTTCTGGTTTTCCTCCTAAATGCCATTTTCTTCAATCATAAAACCAAAAATTTATTTTATGTTTTTAAATTTCTTTTTATAAGAGTCTAATTTTTATAAATTCTTTCATCAGCAAGGGTGTCATTCAGGATAGAAGGAGATATAAAGATTTCCCAGACAGACAAAATATAAAGGAGTTCATGACCACTTAACCAATCCAATAAGGAATTTTAAGAGGGACTCTTCTAGTGGGGGAAAAAAAGAGACCAAAAGCAACAAAGACTAGAAAGGACCAGAGAAAGTCACTGGAAACACCAACTCTACCGGTAACACAAAGGCAGTAAGTTCATATCTTTCAATAATCACTCTGAATGCTGATAGACTAAATGCTCCAATCAGAAGATAGAGGGTATCAGAGTGGCTTAAAAAACAGGATCCGGGATGCCTGGGTGGCTCAGGGGTTGAGCCTCTGCCTTTGACTCCAGGTGTGATCCTGGAGTCTGGGATTGAGTCCCATAGTGTGCTAGTAGTGGGGAGCATGCTTCTCTCTCTGCCTAATTTTCTGCCTCTCTCTCTCTCTCTCTCTCATGCTCTCAAATATAAAATCGTTATTAAAAGAACAAGATCCATCAGTATGCTGCCTACTAGATGCTCACGTTAGACCTATAGAAACCGGGAGATTGAAAGTCAGGGGATGGAAAATCATCTATCACGCTAATGGTTATGAAAAGAAAGCTGGAGAACCCATACTTATATCAGACTAACTAGATTTGAAACCAAACCCTGGGGGACACCTTGTGGCTCAGTGGTTGAGCATCTGCCTTCGGCTCAGGGTGTGATCCTGGGATCCCAGGATCGAGTCCCATATCGGCATCCCTTTGGGGAGCCTGTCTCTCCCTCTGCCTATGTTTCTGCCTCTACTTCTCTTTGTATCTCTCAAAAATAAATAAATAAAATATTTAAATCTCAAAAAAGAAAGAACAAATACTGTAAGAAGAGATGAAGAAGGACATTATTTCAAAATTAAAAAGACACTCTATCAGGATCAAACAACTAAATATTTATGCTGCCAACATGGCAGTACCTAAATATGGAAACCAATTAACAACAAACATACAGGAACACACTGATAATAATACACTGACAGGGGATTTCAACACCCACTTATGGAAATGGACTGATTGTCTATGCAGAAAATCAACAGGGGAACAATAGCCTTGACACACTGGACCACAGGGACTCAACAGATATAGTCTGGACATTTCATCCTAAAGCAGAATACACACTCCTTTCAAGTGCACATGACATTCTCCAGAACAGATCATATCATGGGCCACAAATCAGCCCTCAACAGGTACAACAGGAACAAGAAGGTTGATATCACACCCTGTACCTTTTCGGACCACGACTCTATGAAACTCGAAGTCGACAATAAGAAAAAATTTGGACAATCCAAAAATACGTGGAGATTATGAACATCCTACTAGAGAATGAATGGAGCAAACAGGAAATTAAAGAGGAAATTTAAAACAAATGAAAATGAAAACATGTTTCTCCAAACCACTGGGATGTAGAAAGGGCAGTCCAAAGAGGGAAGTACATAGCAATACAGGCCTACCTCAAGAAACAAGAAGTCTCTAATACACAACCTAACCCTACACCTAAAGGAGCTGGAAAAGGAATAGCAAACAAAGCCTAAAGCCTACAGAAGAGGGAAAAATAAAGATGAGAGCAGAAATAAACAATACAGAAATTAAAAAAACAGTAGATTCGAATAACGAAACTAAGAGCTGGTTCTTCAAAATAATTAATAAATGGAATCAAGCCTTATCCAGCCTTACAAATGAGAAAAGAAAAAAGACCTAAATAAATAAAATCACAAATGAGAGAAGAGTGATCACAATCAACATCAGTAAAATAAGACAATTATAAGGGAATACTATGAAAGAATATATGTTAACAAACGGGGAGACCTGGAAGACATGGATAAATCCCTAGAAATGTGCAAAAGAGCAAAACTGAAATAGGAAAAAATAGAAAATGTGAACAGACCCATAACTAGCAGAGGAATTGAATCAGCAAGGCACCTGGGTGCCTCAGTGGTTGAGCATCTGCTTTGGCAAAGGTCATGATCCCGGGGTCCTGGGGAATCAAGTCCCACATCAGGCTCTCCGCATGGAGCCTCATTTTCCCTCTGCCTATACCTCTGCTTCTCTGTGTCTCTCATGAATATATAAATAAAATATTTAAAAAAGAGAAAAGATAAAAAGATGAGAAAGTACTGAAATAAAATCACAAATGAGAAAAGAGAAATAACAACCAACACTAGAGAAATACAAACGATAATAAGAGAATATGATGAAAAATTATATGCCAGCAACCCAGAACCTGGAAGAAATAGATCAATTCCAGGAAATATATAACATAGCAAAAATGAAAAATGAATAAATAAGAAACTTGAAAAGACCGATAACCAGCAAAGAAATTGAATCAGCAATCAGGGATCTCCCAACAGGAGATGCTTAGATCAATAGAACAGAATGGAAAGCCAAAACAAGATACAAACATGTATCTATGATCCATTAATGGACAACAAGGCAGGAAGGAATATCCAATGGCACAAAGACAGTCTCTTCAAGAAACCCTAAACCTGACCCCAGGATAAGAACAAATGGTGTTTGGAAAACCAGGCAGCCACATGCAGAAGAATGAAACTGGACCACTTTCTTACACCATATATATAAAAAATAAATTCAAAATGGATGAAAGACCTAAATGTGAGACCTGAAACCATACAAAGAAGAAAAGATTGCAGCAACATCTATGACATAGGCCATTGGATCTTCTTTCTAGATATGCCTCTGAGGTGAGGGAAACAAAAGCAAAAATCCTATTGGGACTTCATGAAATTGAAAAGCTTCTGCACAGTGAAGGAAACAACCAAACCTAAAAGGCAACATACAGGAAGAAGGGCAAGATGGCGGAAGAGAAGGGTCCCCAAGTCACCTGTCCCCACCAAATTACCTAGATAAACTTCAAATCATCCTGAAAATCTAGGAATTCGACCTGAGATTTAAACATATATCAGCTGGAATGCTACAGAGAGAAAAGTTTGCGCTTCTATCAAGGTAGGAAGATTAAAAAAGGAGTAAAGAAACAAAAGGCATCCAAGGGGGAGAGGCCCCCGAATAGCCGGGCTAAGGCCAGGGCGAGTGCCCCCCGGTCAGGAGAGCTCTGTCCCAGAGATGCAGGAGCTGCACCAATCTTCCAGGGTGGAATGGCGCCCGCAGGGATTCAGAGCAAGACCCCAGGAGGGTGGGGATACCCTTGGGGTCCATGGGAAACTAACAGACACCTGCACTCCCAAGAGAGTGAACCGAGCTCCCTAAGGGCTGCAGGGCACATGCATTGACCCAGGAGCAGCTCTGAGGGGCTCAGGTGGCCGCTGGGGCTGGGGGTCCCAGGGAGCAGCTAGGTGGCAGCACCTAGGGCAGAGGAAGAGGCTCCATGTGGAGGGGGCTGCGCAGCTCCTACAGCAGCTCAGAGGGGCTGGGGCGGCGGCTCCGTGGAGAGGTGGCTGCACGGCTGGGAGCAAGAATCCAACAGCATAGGACCCGGAGCACAGGGCGCCATGACACAGCCCAGGATTTGGCCTCCCCCAGGACAGGCAGAGGCCCGGAGGGCCCAGGACAGCAATGATGCTCCTGCCAAGAGCTCAGCAGATCAGCAGCCTCACCCCGGAGCCTCCAGGCCCTGCAGATGGACTCTTCTGGAGTTACTGTGGGGGCTGAATACCGGTTTTCAGACCTGGCCACTGCCACTGGGGTTGTTTCTCCTTGGGCTTCATGGGGTAAACTACCCCCATTGAGCGCTTCACCTGGCAGGGGGAGAGGAGCTCCCCCAAGGGCTAACACCTGAAGATCAGCACAACAGACTCCTCCCCCAGAAGACCAGCTAGACGGACAAGTTCCAGGGGAAGTCAAGGGACTTAAAGTATACAGAATCAGAAGATACTCCCCCATGTTTTATTTATTTCTGATTGCTTCCCCCACCCTTTTTCTCCCCCTTTCTTTCTTTTTCTTTCTCCTTTTATTCTCTTTTTTGCTTTTTTTAGTCCTTTTTCCTTTTTTCTTTTTCTCTTCTCTTTCCTTTTTTCTATCCTCTCTTTTTCTCTTATTCCCAATACACTTGTTTCTGGCCACTCTGCACTGAGCAAAATGACTACAAAGAAAAGTTCACCCCAAAAGAAAGAAACAGTCCTCTCTCCAACAGAGTTACAAATCAGGATTACAATTCAATGTCAGAAAACAAATTCAGAAGCACTATTATACAGCTACTGGTGGCTCTAGAAAAAAGCATAAAGGACTCAAGAGACTTCATGACTGCAGAATTTAGATCCAATCGGGCCGAAATTTAAAAGTCAATTGAATGAGATGCAATCCAAACTAGAAGTCCTAAAGATGAGGGTTAACGAGGTGGAAGAACGAGTGAGTGACATAGAAGACGAGTTGATGGCAAAGAGGGAAACTGAGGAAAAAAGAGACAGATAATTAAAAGACCAGGAAGACAGATTAAAGGAAATAAACGACAGTCTGAGGAAGAAAAAACTATGTGTAACTGCGGTTCCCGACGGCGCCAAAAGGTATAGAGGGCCAGAATATGTATTTGAACAAATCCTAGCTGAAAACTTTCCTAATCTGGGAAGGGAAACAGGCATTCAGATCCAGGAAATAGAGAGATACCCCACCCTAAAATCAATAAAAACCGTCCAACACCTCGACATTTAATAGTGAAGCTTGCAAATTCCAAAGATGAAGAGAAGATCCTTAAAGCAGCAAGAGACAAGAAAATCCTGACCTTTATGGGGAGGAGCATTAGGGTAACAGCAGACATCTCCACAGCAACCTGGCAGGCCAGAAAGGGCTGGCCGGATATATTCAGGGTCCTCCATGAGAAGAACATGCAACCAAGAATACTTTATCCAGCAAGGCTCTCATTCAAAATGGAAGGAGAGATAAAGAGCTTCCAAGACAGGCAGGAACTGAAAGAATATGTGACCTCCAAACGAGCTCTGCAAGAAATTTTAAGGGGGACTCTTAAAATTCCCCTTTAAAAAGAAGTTCAGTGGAACAATCCACAAAAACAAAGACTGAATAGATATCATGATGACACTAAACTCATATCTGTTGATAGTAACTCTGAATGTGAACGGGCTTAATAACCCCCTCAAAGGCGCAGGGTTTCAGACTGGATAAAAAAGCAGGACCCAACTATTTCCTGCCTACAAGAGACTCATATTAGACAGAAGGACACCTACAATCTGAAAATAATGGGTTGGAGAACCATTTACCATTCAAATGTTCCTCAAAAGAAAGCAGGGGTAGCCATCCTTATATCAGATAAACTAAAATTTACCCCGAAGACTATAGTGAGAGATGAAGACGGACACTAAATCATACTTAAAGGATCTATCCAACAAGTGGACTTAACAATCCTCAATATATACTCCCCGAATATCAGAGCTACCAAACATTTAAACCAATTAATAACGAAAGTGAAGAAATACTGGTGACATCAATCTAGGTCTTTCTACCCTCGATAGGTTTCTAAGCACAACATCTCCAAAGAAATGAGAGCTTTAAATGATACACTGGAGCAGATAGATTTCACAGATATCTACAGAACTTTATATCTAAACTGAACTGAATAAACATTCTTCTCAAGTGCACATGGAACTTTCTCCAGAATAGACCATATACTGGGTCACAAATAGGGTCTGAACCGATACCAAAAGATTCAGATCGTCCCCTGCATATTCTCAGACCATAATGCCTTGAAAGTAGAACTAAATCACAACAAGAAGTTTGGAAGGACATCAAACACATGGAGGTTAAGGACCATCCTGCTAAAAGATGAAAGGGTCAACCAGGAAATTGAGGAAGAATTAAAAAGATTCATGGAAACTAATTGGAATGAAGACACAAACGTTCAAAATCCTTTGCATGCAGCAAAAGCAGTCCTAAGGGGGAAATACATCACAATACAAGCATCCATTCAAAAACTGGAAAGAACTCAAATACAAAAGCTAACCTTACTCATAAAGGAGCTAGTGAAAAAAACAGCAGCTAGATCCTACGCTCAAGAGAATAAGAGATTTAATTAAAATTTGAGCAGACCTCAAGGAAATTGAGACCACAAGAAATGTGGAATAGATAAACAAAACCAGGAGTTGGTTCTTTGAAAGAATTAATAACATACATAAACCATTAGCCTGTCTTATTAAAAGAGAGAGAAAACTCAAATTAATAAAATCATGAATGAAAAAAAATAAAATAAAATCATGAATGAGAAAGGAGAGATCATTACCAACACCAAGGAAATACAAACGATTTTAAAAACATATTATGAACAGCTATATGGAAATAAATTAGGCAATCTAGAAGAAATGGACGGATTCCTGGAAAGCCACAAACTACCAAAACTGGAACAAGAAGAAATAGAAAACCTAAACAGGCCAATACCCAGGGAGGAGATTGAAGCAGTCATCAAAAAACTCCCAAGTCACAAAAGACCAGGGCCAGATGACTTCCCAGGGGAAATCTATCAAATGTTTAAAGAAGAAACCATACCTATCCTACTAAAGCTGTTTGGAAAGATAGAAAGAGATGGAGTACTTCCAAATTCGTTCTATGAAGCCAGCATCACCTTAATTCCAAAACCAGACAAAGACCCCACCAAAAAGGAGAATACAGACCAATATCCCTGATGAACATGGATGCAAAAATTCTCAACAAGATAAAGCCAATAGGATCCAACAATACATTAAGAATATTATTCACCATGACCAAGTAGGATTTATCCCCGGGACACAAGGCTGGTTCAACACTCGTAAAACAATCAATGTGATTCATCATATCAGCAAGAGACAAACCAAGAACCATATGATCCTCTCATTAGATGCAGAGAAAGCATTTGACAAAATAAAGCATCCATTCCTGATCAAAACACTTCAGAGTGTAGGGATAGAGGGAACAATCCTCAACATCTTAAAAGCCATCTAGGAAAAGCCCACAGCAAATATCATTCTCAATTGGGCAGCACTGGGAGCCTTTCCCCTAAGATCAGACACAGACAGGGATGTCCACTCTCACCAGTGCTATTCAACATAGTATTGGAAGTCCAAGCCTCAGCAATCAGACAACAAAAAGACATTAAAGGCATTCAAATTGGCAAAGAAGAAGTCAAACTCTCCCTCTTCGCCAATGACATGATACTCTACCTACACAACCCAAAACTCTCCCCGTGAAGATTGCTAGAACTCATACAGCAATTTGGTAGCATGGCAGGATACAAAATCAATGCCCAGAAATCAATGGCATTTCTAAATACTAACAATGAGACTGAAGAAAGAGAAATTAAGGAGTCAATTTCATTTACAATTGCACCCAAAAGCATAAGATACCTAGGAATAAACCTAACCAAGGAGATAAATGATCTATACCTAAAAACTATAGAAAACTTCTGAAAGAAATTGAGGAAGACACAAAGAGATGGAAAATATTACATGCTCATGGATTGGCAGAATTAATATTGTGAAAATGTCAATGTTACCCAGGCAATGTACACGTTTAATGCAATCCCTATCAAAGTACCATGGACTTTCTTCAGAGAGTTAGAACAAATTATTTTAAGATTTGTGTGGAATCAGAAAAGACCCCGAAAAGCCAGGGGAAGTTTATTTTATTTTATTTTTAATTTTTATTTATTTATGATAGTCACACACGGAGAGAGAGAGAAGCAAAGACACAGGCAGAGAGAGAAGCAGGCTCCATGCACAGGGAGCCCTATGTGGGACTCGAACCCGGGTCTCCAGGATGGCGCCCTGGGCCAAAGGCAGGCGCCAAACTGCTGCGCCACCCAGGGATCCCAAGCCAGGGGAATTTTTAAAAAGAAAACCATATCTGGGGGCATCACATGCCAGATTTCAGGTTGTACTACAAAGCTGTGGTCATCAAGACAGTGTGGTACTGGCACAAAAACACACATAGATCATTGGAACAGAATAGAGATCCCAGAAGTGGACCTTAAACTTTATGGTCAAGAAATATTCAATAAAGGAGGAAAGACTATCCATTGGAGGAAAGACAGTCTCTTCAATAGATGGTGCTGGAAAATTGGACATCCACCTTCAGAAGAATGAAACTAGAACACTCTCTTTCACCATAAACAAAGATAAACTCAAAATGGATGAAAGATCTAAATGTGAGACAAGAGTCCATCAAAATCATAGAGGAAAACACAGGCAACACCCGTTTTAAACTTGGCCACAGCAACTTCTTGCAAGGTACATCCATGAAGGCAAAAGAAACAAAAGCAAAAATGAACTATTATGACTACATCAAGATAAGAAGCTTTTGCACAGCAAAGGATACAGTCAACAAAACTAAAAGACAACCTACAGCATGGGAGAAGATATATGCAAAAGACGTTTTAGATAAAGGGCTAGTTTCCAATATCTATAAAGAACTTCTTAAAATCAACACCAAAGATGCAAACAATCTAATCATGAAATGGGCAAAAGACATGAAGAGAAATCTCACAGAGGAAGACATTGACATGGCCAACATGCACATGAAAACATGGTCTGCATCACTTGCCCTTAGGGATATACAAATCAAAACCACAATGAGATACCACCTCACACCAGTGAGAATGGGGAAAATTAACAAGGCAGGAAACCACAAATGTTGGAGAGGATGCGGAGAAAAGGGAAGACTCTGACACTGCTGGTGGGAATATGAACTGGTGCAGTCACTCTGGTAAACTGTGTGGAGGTTCCTCAAAGAGTTAAAAATAGACCTGCCTGACGACTCAGCAATTGCACTGTTGGGGATTTACCCCAAAGATTGAGATGCAATGAAACGCCGGGACACCTGCACCCCGAAGTTTATAGCAGAATGTCCACAATAGCCAACTGTGGCAGGAGCCTCGGTGTCCATCACAAAATGAATGGATAAAGAAGATGTGACTTATGTATACAATGAAATATTACTGAGACATTAGAAACGACAAATACCCAACATTTGTCAATGTGAATGGAACTGGAGGGTATTATGCTGAGTGAAGTCAGTCAATCAGAGAAGGACAAACAGTGTATGTTCTCATTCCTTTGGAGAATATAAATAATACTGAAAGGTAATATAAGGGAATGGAGAAGAAACGTTTGGGAAATATCAGAAAAGGAGAGAGATCATAAAGACTCCTAACTCTGGGAAAAGAACTAGGGTTGCTGGAAGGGGAGGAGGAGGGGGTGGGGTGAATGGGTGACGGGCACTGAGGGGGACACTTGACAGGATGAGCACTGCGTGTTATTCTGTATGTTGGTCAATTGAACAAAAATAAAAAATAAATTTATTTTTTAAAAAAGATCAAACAACTACATATTTATGCTGCCAACATGGGAGCACCGAAATATAGAAACCAATTAACAACAAACGTACAGGAACACACTGATAATAATACAATGACAGGGGATTTTAACACCCACTTATGGCAATGGACCGATCGTCTATGCAGATAATCAACAGGGGAACAATAGCCTTGACACACTGGACCACAGGGACTCAACAGATATAGTCTGAACATTTCTTCCGAAAGCAGAATACACATTCCTTTCAAGTGCACATGGGAAACTCTCCAGAATAGATTATATCATGGACCACAAATCAGCCCTCAACAGGTACAACAGGTACAAGAAGGATGGTATCACACCAGTACATTTTCGGACCATGAGGCTATGAAACTCGAAGTCGGCAGTAAGAAAAAATTTGAACAATCCAAAAATTCATGGAAATTATGGTCATCCTACTAGAGAAGGAATAGAGCAACCAGGAAATTAAAGAGGAAATTTAAAACAAATGAAAATGAAAACATGTTTCTTCAAACCTCTAGGATGTAGCAAAGACAGTCCTTAGAGGGAAGTAGATAGCAATACAGGCCTACCTCAAGAAACAAGAAGACTCCAATACACAACCCAACACTACACCTAAAGGAGCTGGAAAAGGAATAGGAAACAAAGCCTAAAGCCTACAGAAGAAGGGAAAAATAAAGATGAGAGCAGAAATAAACAATACAGAAACAACAAAACAGTAGAATGGAATAATGAAACTAAGAACTGGTTCTTCAAAATAACTAAGAAAATGGATCAAGCCCTAGCCAGCCTTATCAACAAGAAAACAGAAAAGAACTAAATAAATAAAATCACAAAAGAGAGAAGAGTGATCACAATCAACACCAGAAAATAAGACAATTATAAGGGAATACTATGAAAGATTATATGCAAACAAACTGGGAGACCAGGAAGAATTGGAGAGATCCCTAGAAAAGTGCAAACGAGCAAAACTGAAACAGGAAGAAATAGAAAATGTGAGTAGACCCATTACAAGAAAAGGAATTCAATCAGAAAGGCACCTGGGTGCCTCAGTGGTTGAGCATCTACTTTGGCTCAGGTCATGATCCCAGGGTCCTGGGGAATCATGTCCCATATCAGCCTCCCTGCATGGAGCCTCATTTTCCCTCCTATACCCCTGCCTCTCTGTGTCTCGCATGAATACATAAATAAAATCTTTAAAAAAGAAAAAAGATAAAAAGATGAGAAAGGATCCAAATAAAATCACAAATGAGATAAGAGAAATAACAACCAACACTAAAGAAATACAAACGTTTACAAGAGAACATTATGAAAAATTATATGCCAGCAACCTAGAACCTGGAAGAAATAGATCAATTCCTGGAAATATATAACATAGCAAAAATGAAAAAGGAAGAAGTAAGAAACTTGAACAGACAGATAACCAGCAACGAAATTGAATCAGGAATCAAGAATCTCCCAACAAGAGATGCTTAGATCAATAGAATAGAATGGAATGCCGAAACAAGATACAAACCTGTAACTCTATGATCCATTAGTCGACAACAAGGCAGCAAGGAACATCCAATGGCACAAAGACAGTCTCTTCAACAAACCCTAACCCTGACCCCAGGATAAGAACAAATTGTGTTGGGAAAATCAGGCAGCAACATGCAGAAGAATGAAACTGGACCACTTTCTTACACAATATATATAAAAAATAAATTCAAAATGCATGAAAGACCTAAATGTGAGGCCTCAAACCATACAAAGAAGAAAAGATAGGCAACGACGTCTTTGACATTGGCCATTGGATCTTCTTTCTAGATATGCATCTGAGTTGAGGGAAACAAAAGCAAAAATACTATTGGGACTTCGTCAAATTCAAAAGCTTCTGCAAAGTGAAAGAAACAACCAACGCTAAAAGGCAACATACAAAATGAAAGGAGATATTTGTAAACAACACATCCAATAAACAGTTAGTATGCAAAATACGTAAAGCAAATATATATCTCAGCATCCTAAACACAAATTATCCAACTGCAGATGGGCAGAAGATATGAATGGACTTTGTCTCTGACAAGACATCCAGATGGCCACCAGACATCGAAAGACACTCAGCGTCACCCATCATCAGGGAAATGGAAATGAAAACCACAATAAGATGTCACCTGACAGCCATCAGAATGGCTAAAATTAACAACAGAAGAAACAACAGGTGTTGTTAAGGCTATAGAGAAGAGGAAGCCCCCTTACACTCCTGGTGGGCATGCGAACAGGTGCAGCCACTGTGGAAAACACTGTGGGGGGTCCTCGAGAAGTTGAAAATAGGGGATCCCTGGGTGGTACAGGGGTTTGGCACCTGCCTTTGGCCCATGTCGCGATCCTGGAGACCCAGGATCGAATCCCATGTCGGACTAACAGTGCACGGAGCCTGCTTCTCCCTCTGCCTGTGTCTCTGCCTCTCTCTCTGTGACTATCATAAAAAAATTTTTAAAAAGAAGTTAAAAATAGAGCTACCCTACGATTCCAAAATTGCAGAGCTATGTATTTACCCCGAGGATACAAAAGTCGTTTAGTGGATTCCAAGTGGGACACGCAGCCCATTGTTTGTAGCAGCGTTATCACCAACAGCCAAACTGTGGATACAGCCCAGATGTCCATTGACTGATGAATGGGCAGAGACGATGTGGTAAATATACCCACTGCGACATCACTGGGTCATCAGAAGCGATGAAATGAAGCCATTTACAATGACGTGGGAGAAGTGGAAAGGACTTATGCTTAATGAACTCAGTCAGTCAGAGAAAGATACCAAATACCATACAATTGCATTCACATGTAAATTTTAAGAAACCAGACAAACTGGCAAAGGGGCAGAGGGGGGATGAGAGAAGCAAACAAAAAAACACACTCTTAACCACAGAGAATAAACTAATAAATACCAGAGGAAGGTGAGGGGGATGGGGAATCAGGCGATGGGGATAGTGGAGGGCACCTGTGGCCATTACCAGGCGTTGTATCCAAGGGTTGAATCACTATGTGGTAAACCTGAAACTATATCATTCTGTGTATACAAACAGGAATTCAAGTAAAACTAAAATAATAATAGGTAGTATTGATGAAACATGTATGCACTAGAGATAAAATCAGAAAGGCAACTGAAAAATCCAAATAAAGTCTTTAGAGCCACAAATCCCCTCCTTAGCTCAGCTCAGGAGAAGCCTGCCATTTCTTTTCTGAAAAGAAAAGCAGAAGCCTGGAGTTTGATTCTCTGGGGAGGCCACTGACTTGGTGCAGTCAAGCTATCTTTGAACCCAGAACCTAAATAGAGTGCATAAAACTAAACTGCCCAAGATACTAGGAGTCCCAGTGCAGGCACATGCCAAGACCCAAACTCTAACCATTCACAGACATAACCCTAACCCTACACTTAATCCTAATGTTAACCTAACCCTTAAATAAGACCCATCACTAATCGAAAACCAAACACAAACCCCAAGACCAAAACACATTCACTGAACCTTCCTGCCAAACCTCAACCTAACTCCTAAACCTATTCTAAACCCTTAACCCTGACCCCTAGCTTAAATCTAACCCTAACCCTAACCTCTAAACCTAAACTTAACTTAATGTACTCAAATCCTATTCCTGACCTTAACCTGTACCCTAACCCTAACCCTCTAATACTAATCCTATCTCATACCCCAAACTTTACCCTAACCCATACCCTAAAACTAACCCCTAGCCCACTCCCAAAACGTATCTCTTACCCTTTTCCAAAACCGTACCCTGACCCTGACCCGGACCTGTCCCTAACCCTAACCAAGCAATAACCCTAACCCTAGTCCTAACCCCTATCCCAACACTAACCCTCGCCCTAATTCTAAACCTAGCCCTAACTATAACCCTAACCCCTCACCCTAAACCCTAACCCTAACTCACTCCCTAACCCCTAACCCTAACTGCAAACCTAAGCCCAACCCTAACTCTAACCATCACCCTAACCCCAACTCCTAACCTGCCCTAAACCCTAGAGCCTAAACCCTAACCCTAACAGTAAATCCTGCCCCTTACCCTAACCCCCATCCTAACTGTTAACTACTGACCATTTCCCTTATGCCTCACCTAACTTCTAATCTGTAACCATAAGCATAATCACTAACATCTAACACATAACCTAAGGCTAACCACCAACTGCCTCCCCTCCCCTAACCCTACCATTCATTCTATCCTTTCACTTACCCTGTGGTTCTGAGGAGTCCCTTCTGATGTAGACGTGGCCCCCAATGGCTCCTCCAGAGTCCTCCAGGGGGTCCAAGCAAGCCGGGCTCCTGTGAGTGTGGACATGGCCCAACGTGTTCTTGAGTCATAGTCAGCAGGTCTTGAGGACGCCGGGTCTCCTGTCATTGTGGACTATGTCTCACATCCTCTGGAAGCCTCACAGCAGGTCCTCTGGAAGCCGGGGGCACCTGTCAGCCTGGACATGGCCCCACGTCCCCTAGAAAACTCACCGCGGTTCCTGAGGGGGCTGTGGGGTCCTGTCAGCATAGACGCAGCCCCATATGTCCTGAAGCCAAAGTGCTGGTCCTGAGGAGGACGGGGTTCCTGTCAGGGTTGACGTGGCCCCTCATTTTCCTCAAGCCTCACCATAAGACCTGAGGAGGCTCGGGGCTCCTGTCAGCATGGATGTGGGACATAATCTTCCCAAACCTTCACAGTGGGTTCTGAGAAGGCTGGAGAATACTGTCAGTGTGGATGCGGCACCCACATTTTTCTTAGGCCTCACCACAGGCCCTGACAAGGCTGGGTCTTCTGTCCCCATGGACACATCCCCATATTTCCCCAAGTCTACACCGGGGGTCCTGAGGAAGTCACCGTCCTGTTGTGTCCATGTGGCCCCAAGTCCTCCTGAAGTGTCACCAAGGGTTCTGAGGAGGCCGGGGCTCCTGTAACCATGAATGCAACCCCCAGCTTCCAGAAGCCTCAACTTATGTCCTGAGGGGTCTGGGAGCTCCTGCCAGAGTGGATGTTGCACCACATCTTCCTGAAGCCTCCCCGCAGGTCCTGAGGTGGCTTAGGGGCTCCTGTCAGCCTGGATGCGGGCCCATATCTTCCTGAAGCCTCCCCGTGGGTCTTGAGGCTGCTGAGGGGCTCCTGTCAGCGTGGATGCGGGCCCACAATTTTCTGAAACCTCCCCGCGGGTCCTGAGGTGGCGCAGGGCTCCTGTCAATGTGGACGTGGGCCCACATCTTCTTGAAGACTCCCCGCTGGTCCTGAGGCAGCCCAGGGGCTCCTGTCAGGGTGGATGCGGGCCCACATCTCCCTAAAGCCTCACCCCGGGTCCTGAGGAGACTGGGGCTCCTGTCAGCATGAACGCAACCCAATTTCCCCCTGAAGACTTCCTGCGGGTCCTGTGGAGGCTGCAGATCATCAGTGTAGATGTGTCCCCACGTCCCCCTCAGGCCTCCCCAGCACAGGCTGGGTCCTCTTAGTGCAGGCAGAGGAGGCCTACTGCACATGCCTGTCCCATGGGAGGGGCCTGGCTCGGGCGCACCCTGTGGGACACTCAGGCGCTGCAGGAGGCTGTGCAGGAGGCAGTGCAGGAGGCAGCAGGTGCTCCATGGGCCCCACCTGCCTCCTTTCAGGCTCCAGCTAGGGCCTGTTAGTTTCGGAAACATCTCACTGAAAAGGAGCCCAACACCCGGCTTCCCCAGAAATACTTAAGGACAAGGAATTGGAGCCCACAGGTTGCGAAATGAAATGTGGACCAGAGTTTTACCACGTCCTGCAAAACTCACTCAACCCTCTTCCACTGTGGGCGGGACAGTGGGTTTGTGCAGCTGCCCTGGAAACAGTGTGGAGGCCCCTCAGGAAGTTACAAATAGAGCCACCCTGTGACCAGCAGGTGAACGGCCTGGAGCTCACTCTGAAGATACAGATGCAGTGAGACTTGGGACACCTGCACCCCAATGTCCACTGCAGCTGGGTCCACAGTAGCCACACTGTGGGAGGAGACTCGGTGCCCTGTGGCAGATGATGGATAAAGAGGATGGGAGATAGATGATGGTCATAGAGAGAGGAATGGTACTCAGGTATCAAAGAGAAGGAAATCTTGCCATTTGCAATGATGTGCATAGAACTAAAGGGAAAATGTTAAGTGAAGTAAGTCATTTGGGAAAGAGAATGACCGTGTGGTGTCATTCATAGGTAGAATTAAAGAAGCAAAGCAGATGAACATCAGTGAAGAGAAGGAGAAACAAATAAGATCAAAACAGATGCAGGAAATACAGACTCTTAATGATATGACATGAACTGAGGGTCACTGGAGGGGTGGGGGCATAACAGGGGAAATAGGAAAGTGCTGCGTCTCACTCTGTCCTGCTTCTCAATACTGGTTTGCTGTCAGGGCTTATTTGTTGAGGAAGATGGATGTTATGGGATTTTTTTTCCTATTTTTAAGGTCTACCACCATGATTTTGATAGGAATGACATTGAAACTGAGGGTGGCTTCAGGAACTGCGGACATTTTCACAAGATGAGGCTCCCACCCCACGAGCCCAGGACGGCCTCCCAGAGCCTGGTATGGCTCAGTGCACAAGTCTTGTGCTCCTATGGTTCAGTATCATTATTTATTCTCCTTGGTGCTTCTGAGAAGGCCTTCACATCCTTCCTTTCCTTCCTGAGTGCTCATTGTCGGGACACAGCAAGGCTACTCTGCTCTGTAGGGTCAGTTTGTGTCCGTGACTTTACTGAACTCACTCCTTAGTTCTAACAGGTTTATGTGGAGGCTCTGGGGTTGCCTGTTTCTAGTTCTGCATCTTCAGCATATAGGGACAGTGTGACGTCCCCCTTCTAGCTGTGGAACCTTTGCTGTTTACAGCTTAATATCCTAGAAAGCCCCACAATTGAATCAAAACTTAGCCCAGGCCAAGGGCAGGAAGCCCCTATTAGAATGAGAACAGAGCTCAATGCCCTTGAAGACCCCATATCAAAATGTAAACAGAACTTGAGGAATTGCTCCAGCCCTTCTGGAGGTCCCCGAGACCAGCCCTTAAAGCTAAGCTAAAACCCACCTCAGGGTCCAAGTCCATGCTCCGCTTGTTGGGTACACTTGGACACAAGCTCGAGGTGGTAAATAAACCCTCGTGTGTTTGCATCACTGTTGGATTCTCGGAGGTTTCTTGGATTCGCAATCTTGGGCACAACAGTCTGAGATAAAAAAAGAAAACCAAAAGAAGCTCGGACGCCTGTAGAGTGAACGTAGGATTCTGAGAGAAGTGGCGGAGACCTGGGGACTTGAGGGATCTTCTGTGGAGGCCCCTGCAAACTTGGGGGCAGGATGCTCAGCCCCAGAGCCAGAGGACCCAGAGACCCCACCCGCATCCCGCCCATCTGGACCGGGTCTCTGGGAGGAGCACAGCGCCACCCGCTGGAGGCCAGACGCGCTGACGCCCACCCCGCCTCAGACCCCGCAGATGCATCTCACAGGCAGATGTGCACCTGACAATCAGCGCCATGGCCAATCCCCAGACCCTGCACAGACCACTCGCTGCCACCAAGGTGTCAGACCACAGAGGTTGCAGAGGTTCAGCTCTGCTTGGAAAGTAGGGTCTAGCTTCCTTTGTACTTCGTGCTTTATTTTCATTTATTTTCTTTGATTCTATTTTATAAATTGCCTTATTTTAATTTTTATGTATGTACCTTATATATTTCTTATTTTTAGTTTCATGGTACTTTAATTGTGTTTCTTATTTTGGGATTTAGAATCTTTTAACAACCAGGCAAAAATAATCTGGTAGTTTTTTTTAGGAGGGCAGTTGTTATTGTTTTTCTTGGTTTTTCTTTTTCTTCCGTCTTTCTTTTCTGGAAAAAATAATGAGATGGAGAAATTCACCTCCATAAAATAATATGAGGTAATACAACCAGGAAGTCCATCAATACAAATATATGATGTCTAACTACAGTTTAAAACAATGATTATAAAGATAGCATCTGGGCTGGAAAAAGAGCACAGAAGAAAACTAGAGAATCCCTTACTGTAAATAAAAGAATTAAAATCTAGTCAGGCCAACGTTAAAAACGCTATAACTGAGATGCAGTACCAAGTGGAAGCATTAAAAACAAGGAAGGTTATGGACCATAGAGGCAGATTTCGGAACTCAGCCACTTTTTAAAACAATAACATTCATATCATGGGAGACTCCCAAGATGAAGACAGAGGAAAAGTGGGCTTGCTCAGCGATTAGAAACGACAAATAACCACTTTTTCCTTCAACATGGATGGAACTGGAAGGTATTATGCTGAGTGAAGTAAGTGAATCAGAGAAAGACAAATATTGTATGTTCTCATTCACTTGGGGAATATAGATAATAGTGAAAGGGAATATAGGGGAAGGGAGAAGAAATGTGTGGGAAATATCAGAAAGGGAGACAGAATATAAAGACTCCTAACTCTGGGAAACGAACTAAGGGTGATATAAGGGGAGGAGGGCGGGGGTGGGGGTGAATGTGTGACGGGCACTGAGGGGGGCACTTGACGCGATGAGCACTACTGGGTGTTATTCTGTATGTTGGCAAATTGAACACCAATGAAAAGTAAATTTATTTTTAAGGAAAGAAGAAAGAAAGAAAGAAAGAAAGAAAGAAAGAAAGAAAGAAAGAAAGAAAGAAAGAAAGAAAGAAAGAAAGAAAGAAAGAAAGAAAGAAAGAAAGAAAGAAAGAAAGAAAGAAAGGAAGGAAGGAAGGAAACAAGGAAGAAAGAAAGAAAGAAAGAAAGAAAGAAAGAAAGAAAGAAAGAAAGAAAGAAAGAAAGAGTGGCACCTGTGTGGCTCAGTTAGTTAAGCTTCTGCCTTAGGGTCAGATCATGATCCAGGTCCCAAGGAAGGCTCCCTCTTCAGCAGGGAACCTGCTTCTCCCTCGCCCTCTGCCCCTCTAGCACATGTTTTTCACTCCTCTCTCTCTGAAATGAATAAACATCATCTTTGAAAAAGAAACAAACAAACCCAGAGGTAAAGAAATCTCCCATGTAGAAGATTTTCAAACAATTTGTGCAGACATTCCACCCTCAAGTTCCTAAGCATAACTTCCCACTCTTAGGTGTGCAATACACATAGTAACTTCTTCTACAAAATATATTATGAAAAACTTAAAATAATAATAATAATAATAATAATAATAATAATAATAATAATAATAAAGAATCACTTTACTACGGAGAAACCTGACAAACACTACCTCAGCAAGATGATCAGATCAATACCAGGACTGATAAATCATGTTGATAGTATCTATCCTTTATATGATATAATAAAAATGGCATTATATCTCTGTATATAATCCACAAAAACAGTTCAATCATGAGATAAACAACAGATATGTCCCAACTGACGGAAATTTTACAAAATACTCTACTTCTCAACGTGTTCCAGTTCAACAGCAACAAGGAAAGGCTGAGAGACAGTCACAATCCAGAGGAGCCTAAGAAAACATGAGGACAAATGGAGTGTGGTATGAGGGATGGTGATTTAGCAAAAACTAAGGAAATCTGAATAAAGTATGGTCTCTGGTTATTGCGAAAATTTTAATATTGATTCATTAGCTAATATTTGTACCGTACTGATATAAGATATCGATTATTGGGGAAATTGAGTGCAAGTGCATGAGAATTCTCTGTACTATCTTCTCAATTTCCTTATAAATCTTTGTTTTCTTTCTAAAAAATAAGATTTAATTTGAAAATTGAACACGTATAATGTCTCTTCAACCTGAAAAGCAGTAAAGGATAATAAATAGCAAAAATCAGATAAAATACTTCTAGTACAATAGACACCATATTGCAAGTGCATTTAAAATTAGCAATGTATAACATTTATTTCCTTGACATTTGACTTCCAAAGAGTTCACAGTGTTTCAGTGTCAGTTGAAACAGGGGAAGAATCTCAGGGAAGAATCCTTCACATAATAATAGGAACATTGGTACTAATGTCTCTCAATTATTTCCAAATCCATAAAGATGCATTTCCTGATGAGTGACTGAGCTGTGAAGAAAAAGATGAGAAACCCTCATCCCTTTGAATTACTTGTGTCAGAATATTTTAACCATAGTATTATGGATAGTAAATTATCCTTATTAACAGGAAATATGTCTCAGAGTGGAATCTGAGCAATCAGATGGGCAGAGAAAAAATGCTTTATCTCGCTCCTGCACTTTTAAAGACAAGGGAGAACGTTTCTATGTACAAAGTCAGTTGTCAAGATAGCCTTAGGGAATAAGAGTCTGCAGCATGGAATCCTGCTGCACTGCCGGGACGCCTGTGCCCCAGGTCTTCCTGATCTCAAATCTCTGGGCCTGTCCCACAAAACAGGCTGCCATGCTGAGGTCATTTGCAATTTCTCTCTTAGGAGCTCCAGGGAGGGGGGCATGAGCTAGATAGGATGGGACGGGATGCTTGGAGGCCGAGAACATTATGGCCATTCTACTTTAAGTTCAGTATTAGCACACCTCCAGCAATCCCAGGCCCCTGTGAAGAAAGCTGAAATTTGCATTACTTCAGTTACTGGAAAAAAACAAGTTTACAGCTTAATTTCTTAGAAAGCCCCACAATAGAATAAAAACTGAGCCTAAGCAAAGGGCTGGACACCCCAATTAGAATGAGAGGAGAGCTCAATGCCCTTGAAGGCCCCATATCAAAATGTAAACAACTTGAGGAATTGCTCCAGCTCTTCTGGACGTCCCCGAGACCAGCCCTTAAAACTAAGCTAAAACCCTCCTCGGGGTCCAAATTCCTGTTCCACTGTGTGACCTATACTTGAACACATGCTCGAGTTTGTAAAACAACCCTTGGGTGTTTGCATCAGTGTCGGCTCCTTAGTGGTTTCTTAGATTCCACATCTTGGGCACAACACCCCCATGACCCCTCCCCACCTGGACTGGCCTCCTGTCCCCTCCCACCCAGGCTGACCCTCAGTCACTTCCCCGCCCACTACAGCTGGGCACAGGCCCTCACACAGTTCCACAGGCACGGTGGGCACTCCCACCGTCCCCAGCCTCCCAGGGGAAGGAAGGAGGTTTCGGCAGGACACACTCCCATGGTGGCCCCAGGGCTCCCTGCCCAGGAGAGCACCTGGTGACAGGTCGGGGTCTGTGTCCCTGATGCCAGCTCCTCCTCCCCGGTTTTCCCACAGGAAATGAAGGAGGAGACACTGGTCTCCTCCAGGGACATCACGCAGGTGGACCTGGACGTCAACAGGATGTTCAGCAGTCACATCATATTTTGGCACTACTACGGGATAGGGTGAGGTTGAGGGGCCAGGGGGGATCAAGACCCAGGAGAGGACCGGGGGATTCTGGGTAGGGAAAACGGGGCTTCCGAGTCGGGGGGCAGAACAGCAACCAACAACACACCGCTCCATGGTAGGGTGTTGGGGATGACCTCTGTGCCCCCACCCCCGGGGCCTCAGGGATGAGGAGGCCACTAGAATGGGGTCTCCAGGGCTTGCCATGGGAGCTGAACCCCAAAGGGGAGAGGGACGACCCCCTGAGAAGCAGGGGATGGGTTGATGGCGTGGGGGACAGGAACCGGACCTGGGTGCCAGGTGGAATGGCCGCAGCGGAGCAGGACACACTTCGATCCCATGAGGGTCAGACGGGTCAGAGTAACACCCACTCTCGGTGCTTTACATGTTTCTAAATTCTATGCATTTAATTTGAGACAATTTGCAATTTGAAAAAACACATAGTATGATGAATCCCAGATAATGCCCCCGGTCCAGTCAGGGTCCTGCACTGACCACACCACGCCCCAGGGGCAGGTGTCACAGTGAACCCCAGACTGGAGTCTCCTTTAAGTGTAGACGTCTCCTTGTGCATCTTAGAGGAAGGGGATGCCCTGTGTCAGCAGGCCCACCACGACACCCCCCTCATTCCCCACTCCCACTCCATCTGCCTACATCATCATTCCCCATGGCATCCCACCTACACCATCCCCCTCAAACCCACACAGCCCCACACAATCCCCACCCACACTATACCCCATCACCATCCCCCCTACACCATCCCTCATAATCCACCACCATCATACCCCTGCCCCGACACCATCCACCCCCACACCAACGGCTCCCAGCAAGGAGGTGCAGGGGCCCCCTGTGGGACATACTCAGCCTCCCCGGGGTTCTATGGAAACCCTGATCCCATCAGAAGCCTGGGTGTCCCATAGAGTACCCAGGGGTTGCAGGGAGGAGGGAAGACAGGGAGCCCCTGAAAAGGTGTGTGCAGGTGAGTGGTGCAGAGTATGCACTGTGCCCTGTCTCCACCCACTGTCCCTCCCAGAGGGCGGCTTACACTGCACAGAACACCAGCCCCTAACCAGGGGGATCTGGACTGCCCTGGCCCCGGGCTCTGTGAGGGTGGGTGTGATTTGAGCCCCCGCCCCAGTCCCAACAAAAAGACTAATGGGATCCAGCCCCCCATTGCCCTGTCCAGCGCTGGAGTCTGGCCCCACGCTGAGCGAGTCCTCTCACAGCTGGATGTGGCCTCCTGGGCCCTGGGGGTGCACCACAGATCCAGGTCGCTGACCTGGGGCAGCCATGGGGATCCCGGGACACCCAAGGTTGGAGAGAGCAGAGGTGGGCCGGTGGGCCCTACCCGAACCCACACCAGGAGGCAGGCTCCTCCAGGTGCTGGGGCCCCAGGGGCCAAGTGGCTGGGGTCCAGCTGCCCTGCGGGGACCCAGCTAGGAACCCATGAGCTGCAGGTCAAGGTCAGCTCTGCTGTCCTCAGAACCGTCTCTCAGGCTGAAACCTCAGGACACATGCCCCCACCCGAGGTCCACATGTGCTCCCAGGTGGGGGACTCCAGCACTCACACCCCACCCATGTGATTCTTGCCCTCCCCTAAAGGACAGTCATTCCCTCCACAGGGGAAGGCGCACACCCTCCGCTCTAAGCCCGTTTGCTGTAGAATGTCAATAAAGTGTTGTGGTGTGAAAATGCACAGCCAGCCCGTTTCTGTGTCTCCCAGAACTCTGTGCACGGGGCGTGGACAGACCCACAGAGAGGAGGGGGCACCACCCAGTCCCCAAACAGCCCCTGCACGGGCACTGCAAGGCACACAAGCTGACGTCCCCACATGCCTTCCAGGGGCGGCCAGATGACAGGGTCAGGACCCCACAAACTATACTGGGACTCAGCCTGTGCCCCCGGGCCAGGAGGGCCTGGGACAGAGTGATGGCCAGGGAGCCTCAGGTCACCAGGGTCTCTGTAAAGTGACCTGGGATGTCTGTGCTCCCTCTGTCAAGGGGGCGGGGGCTAGCTGGTTTCTGGGGTACTTCCTCCCCTCCCCGCGTCTCTGTGCCTGTGTGCCTGGGGAACAGAGGGCCTGTGGGGCCATCAGCGTGACCCTGGAAGGGATGTCAGAACAGTAGGCCCTTGTGTTGTGCCCAGGATTGCAAATCCAAGAAACCACCGATGAGCCGACATCGATGCAAACTTCCGAGGATTTCTTTACAAGCTGGAGCTTGAGTCCAAGTGCACCCGACACAGCAGAGCAGGGATTTGGACCCTGAGACTAAGAGGCGTAGGAGCTTTATACGGGCCAGTGGCCCATGGGATACACTGAAAGTTGCACAGTCGTGTTGGTCCACGTGCAGGTGACTGATTGAATTACACCTTACCCTATAGTATCCACTTGACCTGGCCTATTACTTTGGTGAGAATTGGCGTGCAGTTTTGGCAGGCACAAAGCAGAGTTACATTGTTATGAGCCTATTTCTGATTAGGGTGTGCCCAGCGGCTTGACTGGGTTGGGGCAGCGCCTTAAGACATAAGCAGGTCATGAGGGGGTCATAGGGGAGGTGGCGGGTGTAGCACAAAATGGAATCAGTCCTGCTCTGCTTGTCCAGGGGTAGGGGATTTTTGTTATATTTCCTGGGTCCCACACTTGCAGATCACGCACCTGGGCCACCCTCACCAAATGGACTCAGTGTGCACACCTTGTGGTGCTGGATATCTCACAGCAGTGTGTAGAGGGCACCCTCCTCACCCTAGTTAGGAGGGACTGGGTGAACATGGTGCTTTGGCCTGAAGGCCAGGCAGCACAGGGCACTGAGGAACCCCAGCCCCATCACCACCCCTACTCCCACACACAGGCTCCCCAAGGCTCCCCATAATGGGCACCCGGCGCCTCTGGAGATCCCCCCAGGGCAGCTCCAAAGTCCGGCTCCCTGCTGGAGAGGCATCGGGGAGAAGAGAAGCAGGCGGCGCTTGGGGAGACCCACTGCCAGTCATGGGAATGTGGCCCAGCCAGACCTTCCACCTCAGCTGACCCTCCTGCTGAAATTCATAACAGGAGCGAGCCCCGGGTCGGCCAGGAGAGCCCAGCTAGCCAACCAGCATCAGCACCAGAAATGATGTTGTACCAACCATTTCGGCGTTTGGGTGACCCAGCCAGAGCATCCGATAACTGCATGTGATAGCTTCATGTGATAGACAAACACCTCAAAACCAACAAAAGTCAGAATCCCCCCAATGTTGTCAAACAGCAGCTGGATGGTTACATACACAACGCTGTGGTCCCCAATAGGATACCTGGAAGACGCTATAAACCATGACTTCAGAGGTGCTGGAGGCATGGAGATGTGCCTCTAGTGTTCCAAAAAGGAGCGCAGAGGGGCAGGAAGCATCCTCCGGAGTGGGGGGCCCTCCTAGGAAAGGACACCAGGTCCCTGTGAAGGCCACAGATGGTGAAATTTTCCTCCTCTCTTTCAGCTTCTGCTTTTCCTCCTAAATGCCATTTTCCTCAATCATAATAGCAAAAATTTATTTTAAGTTTTTAAATTTCTTTTTATTGGAGTCCAATTTGTATGAATTCTTTCTTCAGCAAGGGTGTCATTCAGGATAGAGAGAAAGTTTTTCCCAGACAGGCAAAGTATAAAGGAGTTCATGACCACTAACCAGTCCAGTAAGGAATTTTCAGAAGAACTATTCTAGTGGGGGGAAAAAGAGACCAAAAACAACAAAGACTAGAAAGGACCAGAGTATGTCACCAGAAACACGAACTCTACCGGTAACACAAAGGCACAAAGTTCATATCTTTGAATAAGCACTCTGAATGCTGATGCTAAATGCTCCAATCAAAAGATATAGGGTATCAGAGTGCCTTAAAAAACAGGATCCGGGATGCCTGGGTGGCTCTGGGTTTGAGCCTCTGCCTTTGACTCAGGGTGTGATCCTAGAGTCTGGGATCAAGTCCCATATTGGGCTCCTGGTGGGGAGCCTGCTTCACTCTTGGCCTAATTTTCTGCCTGTCTCTCCCTCTCTCTCTCTCTCTCATGCTCTC
The DNA here is from genome assembly GCF_053574225.1 of Canis aureus. Taxonomy (NCBI): domain Eukaryota; kingdom Metazoa; phylum Chordata; class Mammalia; order Carnivora; family Canidae; genus Canis; species Canis aureus. The sequence goes on from NC_135617.1 coordinate 73,742,117, forward strand.
AAAAATAAAATCGTTATTAAAAAAACAAGGTCCGTCGGTATGCTGCCTACTAGATGCTCACCTTAGACCTATAGACAACAGCAGATTGAAAGTCAGGGGATGGAAAATCATCCATCACACTAATGGTTATGAAAAGAAAGCTGGAGGACCAATGCTTATATTAGAAAAACTAGATTTGAAACCAAACCCTGGGGGACACCTGGTGGCTCAGTGGTTGAGCATCTGCCTTCGGCTCAGGGTGTGTTCCTGGGATCCCAGGATCGAGTCCCACATCGGCATCCCTTTGGGGAGCCTGTCTCTACATCTGCCTATGTTTCTGCCTCTGCTTCTCTGTGTATCTCTCATGAATAAATAAATAAAATATTTAATCTCAAAAAAGAAAGAACAAATAATGTAAGAAGTGATGAAGAAGGGCATTATTTCATAGTTAAAAAGACTCTCTATATCAATCAAAGAACTAAATATTTATGCTGCCAACATGGGAGTACCTAAATATGGAAACCAAATACCAACAAACGTACAGGAACTGACTGTATTGAAAATAATACAATGACAGGGGATTTTAAAACCCACCCACTTATGGCAATGGACTGATCGTCTATGCAGAAAATCAACAGGGGAACAATAGCCTTGACACACTGGACCACAGGGACTCAACAGATATAGTCTGAACATTTCTTCCTAAAGCAGAATACACATTCCTATCAAGTGCACATGGGACATTCTCCAGAACAGATCATATCATGGGCCACAAATCAGCCCTCAACAGGTACAACAGGTACAAGAAGTTGATATCACACCCTGTATATTTTTTACCACAACGCTATGAAACTCGAAGTTGACAGTAAGAAAAAATTTCGACAGACCAAAAATTTGTGGAGATTATGAACATCCTACTAGAGAATGAATGGAGCAACCAGGAAATTAAAGAGGAAATTTAAAAGAAATGAAAATGAAAACATGTTTCTCCAAACCTCTGGGATGTAGCAAAGGCAGTCCAAAGGGGGAAATACATAGCAATACAGGCTTACCTCAGGAAACAAGAAGTCTGGGATCCCTGGGTGACGCAGCAGTTTAGCGCCTGCCTTTGGCTCAGGGCGCGATCCTGGAGACCCGGGATTGAATTCCACGTCGGGCTCTCGGTGCATGGAGCCTGCTTCTCCCTCTGCCTATGTCTCTGCCTCTCTCTCTGTGTGACTATCATAAAGAAATAAAAAGTAAATAAAATGTTTTTTTAAAAAAAGGAAACAAGAAGTCTCTAATACACAATCTAACCCTACAGCTAAAGGAGATGGAAAAGGCATAGCAAACAAAGCCTAAAGCCTACAGAAGATGGGAAAAAATAAAGATGAGAGCAGAAATAAACAATACAGAAATAAAAAAACAGTAGAATGGAATAACAAAACTAAGAGCTGGTTCTTCAGAATAATTAATAAAATGGATCAAGCCCTAGCCAACCTTATCAACGAGAAAAGAGAAAAGACCTAAATAAATAAAATCACAAATGGGAGAAGAGAGATCACAATCAACACCAGAAAAATAAGACAGTTATAAGGGATAACTATGAAAGCTTATACACTAACATACTGGAAGAAATGGAGGAAATGGACAAATCCCTTGAAATGTGCAAATGAGCAAAACTGAAATAGGAAGAAATAGAAAATGTGAACAGACCCATAAATAGCAAAGGAATTGAATCAGCAAGGCACCTGGGTGCCTCAGTGGTTGTGCATCTGCTTTGGCTCAGGTCATGATCCCGGGGTCCTGGGGGATCACGTCCCACATCAGGCTCCCCACATAGAGCCTCATTTTCCCTCTGCCTCTCTGTGTCTCTCATGAATACTTAAGTAAAGGTGCAGCCACTGTGGAAAACAGTCTGGAGGGTCCTCAAGAAGTTAAAAATAAGGGATCCCTGGGTGGCGCAGCGGTTTGGTGCCTGCCTTTGGCCCAGGGCGTGATCCTGGAGACCCAGGATCGAATCCCACATCGGGCTCCCGGTCCATGTAGCCTGCTTCCCCCTCTGCCTGTGTCTCTGCCCCTCTCTCTGTGACTATCATAAAACATTTTTGAAAAAAGAAGTTAAAAATAGAGTTACCCTCTGATTCCAAAATTAAACAGCTAGGTATTTACCCTGAGGATACAAAAGTAGTTTATTAGATTCAAAGAGGGACATGCAGCCCAGTGTTGGTAGCAGCGTTATCAACAACAGCCAATCTGTGGATACAGCTAAAATGTCCATCGACAGATGAATGGGCAGGGACGATGTGATAAATATACACACTGCGACATCACTGGGTCATTAGAAGGGATGAAATGAAGCCATTTCCAATGACGTGGGAGAATTGGAAAGACTTATGCTAAATGAACTCAGTCAGAGAAAGACAGATACCACATACCATACAATTACATTAACATGTGAATTTTAGGAAACCAAACAAACTGGCAAAGGGGCAGAGGGGAGGGATGAGAGAAGCAAACTAAGAAACACACTCTTAACTACAGAGATAAACTAATAAATACCAGAGGAAGGTGGGGGGGGAGGGGAATCAGGGGATCGGGATTGTGGAAGTCACCTCTGACCAGTACCAGGCGTTGTATCCAAGGGTTGAATCACTATGTGGTAAACCTGAAACTATATCATACTGTGTTTACAAACAGGAATTCAAGTAAAACTTTAAAATAATAATTGGTAGTATTGATGAAAAATATGCGCACTAGAGATAAAATCAGAAAGTCAACTGAAAATCCAAATAAAGAGTATTTAGAGCCACAAAACCCCTCCTTACCTCAGCTCAGGAGAAGACTGCCATGCCTATCTCACCCAAGTAAAAGCCTGGATTTTGATTCTCTGGGGAGGCCACTGACTTGGTGGAGTCAGGCTATCTTTGCACCCAAAACCTAAATAGAGTGCATAAAACTAAACTGCCCAAGATATTAGGAGTCCCAGTGCAGGACATGCCAAGACCCAAACTCTAACCATACACAGACATAAGCCTAACCCTACACTTAAGCCTAATGTTAACCTAAACCTTAAACAAGACCTATCACTAATCGAAAACCAAACACAAACCCCAAGACCGAAATGTGGACCAGACTTTTACCAAGTTCTGCAAAACTCACTCAACCCTCTTCCACCGTGGGCGGGACCACGGGCTGGTGCAGCCGCCCTGGAAACAGTGTGGAGGCTCCTCAGGAAGTTACAAATAGAGCTGTAGGGTCAGTTTGTGTCCCCTGACTTTACTGAACTCACTCCTTAGTTCTAACAGGTTTTGGTGGAGGCTCTCAGGTTTCCTGTTTCTAGTACCACCTCTTCAGCATATAGGGACAGCGTGAGTTCCCCTTCCAGTTGTGAAACCTTTACTGTTCACATCTTAATGTCCTAGAAAGCCCCACAATAAAATAAAAACTGAGTCCAGGTCAAGGGCAGGAAGCCCCTATTAGAATGAGAACAGAGCTCAATGTCCTAGAAGGCCCCATATCAAAATGTAAACAGAACTTGAGGAATTGCTCCAGCCCTCCTGGATGTCCCGAGACCAGCCCTTAAAACTAAGCTAAAACCCACCTTGGGGTCCAAGTCCCTGCTCCGCTCCGCCAGGTATACTTGGACACAAGCTCAAGCTTGTAAATAAACCCTCGTGTGTTTGCATCGGAGTCGACATCTCGGTGGTTTCTCGGATTCGCAATCTTGGGCACAACAGTCTGAGATAAAAAAAACAAAACCAAAAGAAGCTCGGACGCAGGCAGAGTAAAAGCAGGGTTCTGAGAGAAGCAGCGGAGACCCGGGGGGTTGGCGGCTCTTCTGTCGAGGCCCCTGCAGACAGGTGGGGGGGCGGAAAACTCAGCCCCAGAGCCAGAGGACCCAGCGTCCCCACCCGCATCCTGCCCATCAGCACGGAGACTCAGGGAGCAGCACTGTGCTGCCCACTGGAGGCCAGAGGCGCTGACGCCCACCCCGCCTCTGACCCCATAGGTGCATCTCCCAGGCAGATGTGCACCTGAGAATCAGTGCCAAGACCCATTCCGAGACCCTGCACAGACCATTCGCTGCCACCAAGTTGACGGACCACAGAGGCAGCAGAGCTTCAGCTCTGCCTAGAAAGTATGGACTAGATTCCTTTGTACTTTGTGCTTTATTTTCATTTATTTTCTTTGATTCTTTTTTATTAATTGCCTTATTTTAATTTTTCTGTATGTACCGTATATATTTCTTATTTTTACTTTCATGGTACTTTAATTGTTTTTATTACTTTGGGATTTAGCATCTTTAACAAGCAGGCAAAAATAATCTGGTGGGTTTTTTTTGGGGGGAGGGAGGGCAGTTGTTATTGTTTTCCTTGTTTTTTCTTTTTCTTCCTTCTTTCTTTTCTGGAAAAAATAATGAGATGGAGAAATTCACCTCCATAAAATAACATGAGGTTCTACTCACAGCCAGGAAGTTCATCAATACACATATATGATGTCTAACAACAGTTTAAAACAATGATTATAAAGACAGCAGCTGGGCTAGAAAAAGAGCACAGAAGACAACTAGAGAAACCTCTAGTGTAGAAATAAAAGAACTAAAATCTAGTCAGGCCAATGTTAAAAATGCTATAACTGAGATGCAGTGCCAAGTGGAAGCCTTCAAAACAAGAAAGGTTATGGACCACAAGACAGACGTAGGGAAGTCAGCCACATATTAAAACAATAATATTCATATCATAGGAGACACAGAAGATGGAGATAGAAAAGGTGGGACTTGCTCAGACATTAGAAATGACAAATACCCACCATTTGCTTCAAAGTGGATGGAACTGGAAGGTATTATGCTGAGTGAAGCAAGTCAATCGGAGAAGGACAAACATTGCATGTTCTCATTCACTTGGGGAATATAAATAAGAGTGAAAGGGAATATAAGGGAACGGAGAAGAAATGTGTGGGAAATATCAGAAAGGGAGACAGAACATAAAGACTCCTAACTCTGGGAAATGAACTAGGGGTGATGGAAGAGGAGGAGGGCGGGGGTGGGTGTGAATGGATGACGGGTACTGACAGGCTGAGCACTGTGTGTTGTTCTGTATGTGGGCAAATTGAACACCAATAAAAAGTAAATTTATTATTAAAAAAAAGAAAAAGAAAGAAAAAGTGGCATCTGGGTGGCTCAGTCACTTAAGCTTCTGCCTTAGGCTCAGATCATGATCCAGGTCCCAAGGCAGGCTCCCTCTTCAGCAGGGAACCTGCTTCTCCCTCTCCATCTGCCCCTCTCGCTCTTGGTTTTTCTCTCCTCTCTCTTTCAAATAAATTAATGACACCTTTAAAAAGAAACAAACAAACAAACCCAGAAGGACAAAAATCTCCCATGTAGAAGAATTTCAAAGAAGTTGTGCAGACATTCCACCCTCAAGTTGATTAGCATAGCTTCCCACTCTTATTTCCGGAAGACACATAGTAACTTCCTTCTACAAAATATAATATGAAAATCAGTATATAAAATTGATACAATAATAATAATAATAAGAAGAAGAAGAAGAAGAAGATCACTTTACTATGGAGAAAGCTGACAAACACGACCTCAGCAAGATGATCAGATCGATACGAAGACTGATAAATCATGTTGATAATATCTATCCTTTATATGATATAATGAAAATGGCAGTATATCTCTTTATATAATCCACAAAAAGAGTTTAATCATGAGATAAACAACAGACATTTCCCAACTGAGGTAAATTTTACAAAATACTCTACTTCTCAAAGTGTTCCAGTTCAACGATAACAAGGAAAGGCTGAAAGAATGTCACAATCAAGAGGAGCCTAAGAAAACATGAGTACAAATGGAATGGGATATGAGGGATGGTAATGTAGCAAAAACTAAGGATCTGAATAAATTATGGTCTTTGGTTAATGAGAATATTTTAATATTGATTCAAGGTTAATATTTGTACCTTCCTAATATACCACCACCATCATATCCCTACCCCACACCATCCACCCCCACACCATCGGCCCCCAGCAAGGACCCAGTGCAGCTGCCCCCTGTGGGACATGCTCAGCCTCCCTGGGGTTCTCTGGATACCCTGCTCCCATCAGAAGCCCAATTCTCCCATAGAGAACCCAGAGGTTGCAGGGAGGAAGGAAGGCAGCGATCCCCGAAAGGCTGGGGGTAGGTGAGTGGTGCAGAGGACACATTGGGCCCTGCCCTCGCCCACTGTCCGTCTTGGAGGGCGGCACAACTTGCACAGGACACCAGCCCCTAACCCAGAGGGACCTGGGCTGACCTGGCTCTGCGCTCTGTGGGAGCTAGGTTGATTTGAGCCCCTCCCAGGCCCAACACAAAGACTAATGGGATCCAGGTCCCCATGGTCCTGGCCAGCCCTGGATTCTGGCCCCAGGCTGAGCGAGCCCTCTCACAGGTGGATGTGGCCTCCTGGGCCCTGGGAATGCCCCACAGATCCAGGTCACTAACCTAAGGCAGGCCGGGGGATCACGGGACACCCCAGGGTGGGGAGTGGATGGATAGGCCGGTTGGCCCCACCCGACCCCACACCAGGAGGCAGGCTCTTCCAGGTATTGGGACCCCAGAGGGCCCAAGGCAGGTGTCCAGCTGCCCTGCGGGTCCCAGGACAGGAGCCCATGAGCTGCAGGCCCAGGTCATCTCTGCTGTCCTCAGAACAGTCACTCAGGCTGAAATCTCAGGACACACGCCCCCACCCGGAGTCCACACATGTTCCCACAATGTGGACTCTAGCACCCGCCTCTCCACACTGTGTGATTATTGCCCTCCCCTAAAGGACAGAAAGGTCTCCCTTCCCAGGGAAAGGCATGCATTAGGCTCTGAGCCCCTTTGCTGTAGAAAGTCAATAAAGTGTTGTGCGAAAATGCACAGCCAGCCCGTTTCTGTTTCTCCCAGAACTCTGTGCATGGGGCGTGGAGAGACACCCAGAGAGGAGGAAGGGGCACCATCCAGGCCCCAAACATCCCCTGCAGGGGCGCCGCCAGGTACACAGAGCTGACGTCCCCACGTGCCATCCAGGGGCAGCCAGACGCCAGGGTCAGGACCCCACAGACTTTGCTTGGACTCAGGCTGTGTCCCCCGGGCCAGGGGGGGCTGGGACAGAGTGACAGCCAGGGAGCTTCAGGTCACCAGGGTCTTAGCACAGCGATCAGGAGGTTTGTGCACCCTCTGTCCTGATGAACGAGGATGGCCGAGTTCCGGGGCACTTATTCCCCTCCCCTCATCCCCGTGCCTGTGTGCCTGGGGCACAGAGGGCCTGTGGGGTGGTCAGCGTGCCCTGGAAGGGATGTCAGCACACCAGGCCCTGGTGTCGTGCCCAAGATTGTAAATCAGGGAAACCACTAAGGAGCCCACACCGATGGAAACTCCCGAGGGTTTCTTTACAAGCTGGAGCTTGGGTGTAATTGCACCCAACACAGCGGAGCAGGGACGAGAATCCCGAGAATAAGAGGCATAGCAGCTTTATAGGGGCCAGTGGCCCATGGGATATGCAGAAAGTTGCACAGTCTTGCCGGTCCACACGCAGGTGGCCAATTGAATTACACCTTGCCAAATAGTATCCACTTGAGCTGGCCTATTACTTTGGTCAGAATCGTCGCACAGTTTTGGGGGGCACAAAGCAGGGAGGGTTACATTGTTATGAGCCGATTTCAGAATAGGGTGTGCCCAGCGGCCTGACTAGGGTGGGGCAGCGCCTTAAGCAAAAAGCAGATCATGTGAGGGTCATAGGGGAGGAGGCGGGTGTAGCACAAAATGGAATCAGTCCTGCTCTGCTTGTCCAGGGGTAGGGGATTTTTGTTAACTTTCCTGGGTCCCACACTTGCAGATCACGTACCTGGGCCACCCTCACCAGGTGGACTCAGCCTGCACACCTTGTGGTGCTGGATCTCTCATACCAGCATGTGGAGGGCACCCTCCTCGCCCTAGTGAGTAGGGGCTGGGTGAGCATGGGGCTCGCCAGAAGGCCTTGCAGCACAGGGGACCAAGAACCCCAGCCCAGACCCCAACTCGACTCCCACAAACAGGCAGCTACAGGGCTCCCCGCCATGGGCAGCTACCTCCTCAGGATCTCCCGCCAGGGCGGCGCTGAGGTCTGGCTTCCTGCTGGAGAGGCATCGGGGAGAAGAGAAACAGCAGGCGCTCAGTGGGACCCCCTGAGGACATGGGAATTTGGCCAAGTCTGACCTTCCAGCTCAGCTGACTCTCCAGCAGAAAGTCACTGCAGGAGCGAGCCCCCAGTCGGCAAGGAGAGTCCAGCTATCTGCCCATCGCCAGCACCAGAAATGATGTTGTGCCAACCATTTCGGCATTTGGGTGACCCAGCCAGAGGATCAGATAGCTGCATGTGATATCTGCATGTGATAGTCACACACACAAGCAAAAACCAACAAAAGTCGGAATCCCCCCAATGTTGTCAAACAGCAGCCGGATAGTTACATACAGGACGCTGTGGTCCCCAATAGGATACATGGTAGACGCTATAAACCATGACTACAGAGGTACTGGAGGCACGGAGATGTGCCTGCTGGGTTTCAAAAAGGAGCACAGAGAGGCAGGAAGCATCCTACGGAGGGGGTGCCCCTCCTAGGAAAGGACACCAGGTCCCTGTGAAGGCTACAGATGGTGAAATCTGCCCTCCTCTCTTTCAGCTTCTGGTTTTCCTCCTCTTTTGTTCTTCCTAATTCTAGTTTAGCCTCCACCCTGCATCCAAGACAATGACCAAAGAGGCTTCGTTATGACATCGCGTCCTAAAAGGAGGCCGAGCTCTGGCTACCGGGTTAAGAAATGGTCATTGCCTAGGTGTATGCTGATCCCCCGAACTTGTGGCTTCATGGCTCTTCTCTCCCTGCAGAACGAGGGGAACCACAGGTCTTACAATGAAAGACGCCCACTTCCCGTCGAGCGGGACTATCCCTTGTGGAGGACGTCATCTGGGCCAAGTAGTACAAGCGGGTAGATCAAGAGTAGTTCGCAGGTGAGACATAAGCAAACACTTACCTTTGATGTCATGCTTTATTTGTTCATCCATTTATTATTTGTTAAATATTTTCATTTCATGTCCTCTCTATACCCAACATGGAGTTCAAACTCACAACCCTGAGATCAGGATCCCCCAACCAGGCCAGCCAGGCACCCCACTGCCATGTTTCATAACTCTTTGCTTCCTTGCCTATCTCTGCACTGAACTGGAACATTGAGTCCTTGACGGGAAGCTTTAGTTACCTCCGAATCCTAGAACGTTCTCACTGTATCCCATTCCTAGATTGACATTTACCATTGAATAGCACTTTAAATAAATAGCCAGTAAAATAACTACTACAGTAAAGGAAATTATCAACTTTTCACGTGTGTGGGCCCTGCTCCTTGGACTCCCAGGGAAGCTATGGTTTCTTTCACATTGATCAGGTCCAAATGACTCCACCACACCTCAAAGCGTGGGCTCAGTTTCTGCCCTGACACATGCAAGACCCCTGCTTCAATTAACATGTATCAATCAATCAAAGAGAGCCTGACTGGCTTGGTGTGGTTCGTAAGAACATGGGACTCTTGTTCTTGGGGTAGCAAGTTCTAGCCCCATGTTGGCTGTAGAGATTACAGAAAAATAAAATCTTAAAAACAATCAATCAGTTGATCTTGGGGAGACACAGCCCCAGATCCCACAAGGGTAGAGAGCCAACTGAAGGGTCTACACACAATATTATAAGCAGCAGTGCACAAAATCTGAACTTTCAGAAGTCTCCTAAAGTGGGGGACACACCAGCCTTAAGGTGTTCAGGTGGAGAAGTAGGGGGCAGTCCCTGGAGCGACAGGGTTGCTCAGGATCCCAGGGGTCCCAAGGACAGTGGCGCCAACTGTTCCCAGGCATAGGAGCAGGAACCCGGCTGAGAGCAGCGGGACTCGGGCCAGCTGTCTGCCCTGTGTGGCCATAAGCTGCAAACCCTGTGCAGTCACGGGGCCCAGTTCCTGGGACCGGCCAGCAAAGGCCAGGAGTGTGAGGACACCCTCCCTGGCAGGAATAGCACAGGGTTCCACCAGGGCAGCCCCTAAAATTTGGAGTTTTAAAATTAGTCACTTGTCTGTGTGGAGGCTGAGAAAAATGAGGCCGTTCCACTTTAATTTCACGGTTAGCACAAGAACTGCCGTCCCAGGACCCTATGAATAAGAGCTAAAATTTACATTACTTCAGTTACAGGAAAAAAGTAAAAAACAGCTTACAGCTTAAGGTCCCAGAAAGCCCCATATTAGAATAAGAACAGAGCTCAATGTCCTTGAAGGCCTCATGTCAAAATGTAAACAGAATTTGAGGAATTCCGCCAGCCCTTCTGGAGGTCCCTGAGACCAGCCCTTAAAACTAAGCTAAAACCCACCTTGGGGTCCAAGTCCCTGCTCCACTGTGTGGAGTATACTTGGACCCAAGCTCGAGTTTGTAATTCAACCCTCGTGTGTTTGCATCGGTCTCGGCTCCTTAGTTGTTTCTCCAATTCAGAATCTTGGGCACAACACCCGCAAGTCCCCTCCCCACCTGGGTTGATCCCCTGTCCCCTCAAACCCAGGCTGACCCTCAGTCACCTCCCGCCCACAACAGCTCGGCACAGTCCCTCACAGAGGTCCCACGGCCACGGTGGGCACTCTGGCCGTCCCCGGCCTCCCAGGTTTCGGTAGGACACACTACCATGGTGGCCCCAGGGCTCCCTGCCCAGGATGGCAGCTGGGGACAGGCCGTGGTCTGTGTCCCTGATGCCAGCTCCTCCTCCCCGGTTTTCCCACAGGAAATGAAGGAGGAGCCCTCGTCTCCTTCAGGGACATCACGCAGATAGACCTGGACATCAACAGGACGTTCGGCAGCCAAATCATGTTTTGGGACTATTAGGGGGTGGGGTGAGGGTGCTGAGTCAGGGGGCTTCAGGGCCCCGGGGGAGTTCCAGAGGCTTCTGGGTAGGGAACACAGGGCTTAAGAGGCCGGGGGAAGCAACAGCAGCCAGCAACACACCACTGTATGGTAGGGTGCCGGGGATGACCACCGTGCCCCAACCCCCAGGGCTTCGGGGATGAGGAGGTCAGTACGTTGGCACCTCTAGGGGTTTCCATGCGAGCTGAAACCCTAAGGGGTGAGGGACGGCCCCTTGAAAAGCAGGGGGCTGTGGTGGGGCCCGTGGAGGGCAGTAACCGGACCTGGGGGCCAGGCGTCATGGCCATGGCTGGAGCAGGACACACATCGATCCGATGAGGGTCGGACGGGTCAGGGTGACACCCACACTTGGTGTTTTATATATATCTAAATTCTATGCATTTAATTTGAGACAATTTGCAATTTGTAAACATACATAGTATGTTGACCCCCAGATAATGCCTCCGGTCCAGCCAGCGCCCTGCACTGACCACACGGGGCCCCAGGGGCAGGTGTCACAGCAAACCCCAGACTGAGGTCGCCTTTATCTGTAGACGTATCTGTGTGCATCTGAGAGAATGAGGATGCCCTGTGTCGGCAGGCCCCCCACGCATTCCCCACCCCCACACCATCCCCCTTCATCATCATCCCCAATGGCATCACATCTATACCATCCCCCTCACACCCACACAGCCCCACGCAATCCCTACCCACACTATACGCCCACCATCCCCCCTACACCATACCCCACACTCACCACCATCATATCCCTGTCCCCACAACATCCACCACCACACCATCTGCCCCCAGCAAGGACCCAGTGCAGCTACCCCCTATGGGACATACTCAGCCTCACCAGGGTTCTCTGGATACCCTGCTCCCATCAGAAGCCCAGGTTTCCCATAGAGTACCCAGGGGTTGCAGGAAGGAGGGAAGGCAGGGAACCCCGACAGTGTGGGTGCAGGTGAGTGGTGCAGAAGACCAACTGTGCACTGCCTCAACCCACTGTCCCTCCTGAAGGGCGGTACACCCTGCATAGGACACCAGCCCCTAACCCAGAGAGACATGGGCTGGCCTGGCCCTGGGCTCTGTGGGGGCTGGGGGGATATGAGCCCCCCAGGCCCAAAACAAAGACTAATGGGATCCAGCCCCCCATGGCCCTGGCCAGCTCTGGATTCTGGCCCCAGGCTGAGAGAGCCCTCCCACAGCTGGATGTGGCCTCTTGGGGCCTGGGCGTGCCCAACACGTGCCTAGGTTGCTGAACTAGGGCAGGCCTGTGGATGCCGGGACAACCCAGGTTGGGGAGAGGAGGGTAGGCTGGTGGGCCCCACCCACCTCAACACCGGGGGACAGGCTCCACCAGGTTCTGGGACCCCAGGGGACCCAAGTCCAGTTCCAGCTGCCCTGTGGGGACCCAGCGCAGGAGCCCATGAGCTGTAAGTCCAGGTCAGCTCTGCTGTCCTAAGAACCGTCTCTCAGGCTGAAACCTCAGGACACGTCCCCACCCTGAGTCCAAACATGCTACCAGGTGGGGGAATCCAGCACTAGCCCCCGCCCCACATGTGATTCTTGCCCTCCCATAAAGGACAGAATGGTCTCCCTCCCCAGGGGAAGGCGCGCACGCTTGCTCTGAGCCCGTTTGCTGTAGAAAGTCAATAGAATGCTGTGGTGCAAAAATGCACAGCCAGCCCCTTTCTGTGTCTCCCAGAACTCTGTGCAGAGGGTGAGGAGAGACCCCGAGAGAGGAGGAGGGGGTACATCCACACCCCAAACAGCCCCTGCAGTGGTGCTGCCAGGCACACCCAGCTGACATCCCCACATGCATTCAAGGGGCGGCCAGACGCCAGGGTCAGGCCCCACAGACTTTACTGGGACTCAGCTGGTGCCCCGCAGGCCAGGAGTGGCTGGGACAGAGTGACAGCCAGGGAGCCTCAGGTCACCAGGGTCTGTGGAAAGTGACCTGGGAGGTCTGTGCTCCCTCTGTCCAGGGGTCGGGGTTGGCTGTGTTCCGGGGCACTTCCACCCCTCCCCGCATCCCTGTGCCTGGGGCACAGAGGGCCTGTGGGGCAGTAGCGTGGCCCTGGAAGAGATGTCAGGACAACAGGGCCTTGTGTTTTGCCCAAGATGGCGAATCCGAGAAACCACCAAGGAGCCCACACCGATGCAAACTCCCGAGGGTTTCTTGACAAGCTGGAGCTTGGGTCCAAGTACACCCAACACAGAGGAGTAGGGACTTGGACCCTGAGAGTAAGAGGCGTAGCAGATTTATAGGAGTCAGTGGCCCATGGGAATGCTGAAAGATTCGTAGTCATGTTGGTCCACACGCAGGTGGCCGATTGAATTACACTTTACCCTATAGTATCGACTTGAACTGGCCTATTACTTTGGTCAGAATTGACACGCAGTTTTGTGGGGCACAAAGCAGGGTTACATTGTTATGAGCCGATTTCGGATTAGGGTGTGCCCAGTGGCTTGAGTCGGGGGAGCAGCGCCTTACACCTCAGCAAGCCATGTGGGGTCATAGGGGAGATGGCAGGTGGAGCACAAAATGGAATCAGTCCTGCTCTGCTTGTCTAAGGGTAAGGGATTTTTGTTAAATTTCCTGCATCCCACACTGTAGCTCACAAACGTGGGCCAACCTCACATGGTGTACTCAGCGTGCACACCATGTGGTGCTAGATCTCTCACACCAGGGTGTAGAGGGTACCCTCCTCGCCCTAGTGAGTAGGGGCTGGATAAGCATGGGGCTCTGCCTGAAGGCCAGGCAGCACAGGGGACCAAGGAAACCCAGACCCGTCCACACCCAGACTCCCAAACACAGGCAGCCCCAGGACTCCCCGCCATGGGCAGCCTAATCCTCAGGAGCTCCCGCCAGGGCGGACCCAAGGTCTGGCTCCCTGCTGGAGAGACATCAGGGAGAAGATAAGCAGCCAGCGCATGGCAGGACCCACTGCAGCACATGCGAATATGGCCAAGCCGGACCTTCCAGCTCAGCTGACTCTCCAGCTGAAAGTCACTGCATGAGCGAGCCCTGGGTCTGCTAGGAGAGCCTAGCTACCCGCCCAACGCCAGGACCAGAAATGATGTGCCAACCATTTCGCCATTTGGGTGACCCAGCCAGAGGATCAGATAGCTGCACGTGATAGCGACATGTGATAGACACACACACACCCCAAAACCAATTCCAAAGTCGGAATCCCCCCCAATGTTGTCTAACAGCAGCCAGATGGTTACATACACGACACTGTTGTTCCCAGTAGGAAACATGGAAGACGCAAAAAACCATGACTGCAGAGGTGCTAGAGGCACAGAGATGTGCCTGCTGGTTTCCAACAAGGAGCACAGAGGGGCAGGAAGCATCCTACGGAGGGAGGCCCCTCCTTGGAAAGGACATCATGTCCCTGTGAAGGCTACAGAGGGTGAAATCTGTCCTCCTCTCTCTTAGCTTCTGGTTTTCCTCCTAAATGCCATTTTCCTCAATCATAAGACCAAAAATTTATTTTATGTTTTTAAATTTCTTTTTATTGGAGTCCAATTTGTATGAATTCTTCCTTCAGCAAGGGTGTCATTCAGGAGAGAAGGAGAGATCATGAATTCCCAGACAGGCAAAATATAAAGGAGTTCACTTAACCAGTGACCACTTAACCAGTCCAGTAAGGAATTTTAAGAGGGACTCTTCTAGTGGGGGAAAAAAAGAGACCAAAAGCAACAAAGACTAGAAAGGACCAGAGAACGTCACCAGAAACTGCAACTCCTCCTGTAACACAAAGGCACAAGTTCATATCTTTGAATAATCACTCTGAATGCCGATAGCCTAAATGTTCCAATCAAAAGATATAGCGTATCAAAGTGGCTTAAACACAGGATCCGGGATACCTGGGTGGCTCAGGGGTTGAGCATCTGCCTTTGACCCAGGCTGTGATCCAGTAGTCTGGGATTGAGTCCCATATTGGGCTCCTGGTGGGGAGTCTGCTTCTCTCTCTGCCTAATTTTCTGCCTTTCTCTCTGTCTCTCTCTCTCTCTCTCTCATAAATAAAATAGTTATTAAAAAAACAAGATCCATCTGTATGCTGCCTACAAGATGCTCACCTTAGACCTATAGAAATCAGCAGATTGATAGTCAGGAGAGGGAAAATCATCTACCACGCTAATGGATATCAAAAGAAAGCTGGAGGACACATACTTATATCAGACGAATGAGATTTGAAACCAAACCCTGGGGGACACATGCTCAGTGGTTGAGCATCTGCCTTCGACTCAGGGTGAGATTGTGGGATCCCAGGATCAAGTCCCACATCGGCCTCCCTTAGGGGAGCCTGCCTCTCCCTCTGCCTATGTTTCTGCCTCTGCTTCTCTGTGTATCTCTCATGAATAAATAAATAAAATATTTAAATCTCAAAAAGAAAGAGCAAATACTGTAAGAAGAGATGAAGAAGAAGATTATTTCATAATTAAAAAGACTATCAAGTTCAAACAACTAAATATTTATGCTGGAATCCCTGGGTGGCGCAGCGGTTTGGCGCCTGCCTTTGGCCCAGGGCGCGATCCTGGAGACCCTGGATCGAATCCCACGTCGGGCGCCTGGTGCATGGAGCCTGCTTCTCCCTCTGCCTGTGTCTCTGCCTCTCTCTCTCTCTCTCTGTGACTATCATAAATAAATAAAAATTTAAAAAAAATAAATAAACTTTAAAAAAATAAAAAATAAAAAAATAAAAAATAAATATTTATGCTGCCAACATGGGAGTACCTAAATATAGAAACCAATTAGCAACAAAAGTACAGGAACTCACTGATAATAATATCCTGACAGAGGATTTCAACACACACTTATGGCAATGGACCGATCGTCTATGCAGAAAATCAACAAGGGAACAATAGCCTTGACACACTGGACCACAGGGACTCAACAGATATAGTTAGAATATTAGATCCGAAAGCAGAATACACATTCCGTTCAATTGCATATGGGACATTCTCCAGAACAGATCATATCAGGGCCCACAAATTAGCCCTCAACAGGTACAACCGGTACAAGAAGGTTGATATCACACAACCATTTTCGGACCAAGGCGCTATGAAACTGGAATTCGACAGTAAGAAAAAAATTGGACAGACCAAAAGTACTTGGAGTTTATGATCATCCTACTAGAGCATGAATGGAGCAACCAGAAAATTAAAGAGGAAATTTAAAACAAATGAAAATGAAAACATGTTTCTCCAAACCTCTGGGATGTATCAAAGGCAGTCCTAAGAGGGAAGTACATAGCAATACAGGCCTACCTCAAGAAACAAGAAGTCTCCAATACACAACCTAACTCTACACCTGAAGGAGCTGAAAAAGGAATAGCAAACAAAGCCTAAAGGCTACAGAATAAGGGAAAAATTTAAGATGACAGCAGAAATAAACAATACAGTAACAACAAAACAGTAGAATGGAATAACAGAACTAAGAGCTGGTTATTCAAAATAAATAATAAAATGGAACAAGCCCTAGCCAGCCTTATCAACGAGAAAAGAGAAAAGACCTAAATAAATAAAATCACAAATGAGAGAAGAGAGATCACAATCAACACCAGAAAAATAAGACAATTATAAGGGAATACTATGAAAGATTATACGCTAACAAACTGTAAGACCTGGAAGAAATGGACAAATCCCTAGAAATGTGCAAATGAGCAAAACTGAAATACGAAGAAATAGAAAATATAAACAGACCCATAACTAGCAAAGGAATTGAATCAGTAAGGCACCTGTGTGCCTCAGTGGTTGAGCATCTGATTTGGCTCAGGTCATGATCCCGGCATCCTGGGGGATCAAGTCACACATCAGGCTCCCCGTATGGAGCCTCATTTCCCTCTGCCTATACCTCTGCCTCTCTGTGTCTAGCATGAATACATAAATAAAATCTTTTAAAAAGAGAACAGATACAAAGATGTGAAAGGACCCATGTAAAATCACAAATGAAAAAAGAAAAATAACAACCAACACTAGAGAAATACAAACGATTATAAGAGAACATTATGAAAAATTATATGCCAGCAACCAAGAACCTGGAAGAAAGAGATCAATTCCTGGAAATATACAACATAGCAAAAATGATAAAGGAAGAAATAAGAAACTTGAACACACAGATAACCAGCAACGAAATGAATCAGCAATAAAGAATCTCCCAACAGGAGACGCTTAGATCCATAGAATTGAATGGAAAGCCGAAACAAGATACAAACCTGTAACTCTATTATCCATTAATCGACAACAAGGCAGGAAGGAATATCCAATGGCACAAAGACAGTCTCTTCAACAAACCCTAACCTTGACCCCAGGATAAGAACAAATGGTGTTGGGAAAACCAGGCAGCCACATGCAGAAGAATCAAACTGGACCACTTTCTTACACCATGTATATAAAAAATAAATTCAAAATGGATGAAAGACCTAAATGTGAGACCTGAAACCAATCAAAGAAGAAAAGATAGGCAGCAAAGTCTTTGACATTGGACAATGAATTTTCTTTCTAGATATGCCACTGAGGTGAGGGAACAAAAGCAAAAATGCTATTGGGACTTCATCAAAATGAAAAGCTTCCGCAAAGTGAAGGAAACAACCAAAGCTAAAAGGCAACATACAAAATGAAAGGAGATATTGGTAAACAACACATCCAATAAAGAGTTAGTATGCAAAACACATAAAGGAAATATAAATCTCAAGATCCTAAAAACAAATTATGCAACTGGAGATGGGCAGAAAAATGAATGGACTTTGTCTCTGACAAGACAGCCAGATGGCACCAGACACATGGAAAGACACAAAACGTCACCCATCATCAGGGAAATGCAAACCAAAACCACAATGATATGTCACCTGAGAGCCGTCATAATGGCTAAAATTAACAACACAAGAAACAACAGGTGTTGGTGAGGCTTTGGAGAAAGGGTAGCCCCCTTACACTCCTGGTGGGCATGCGAACAGATGTAGTCACTGTGGAAAACAGTGTGGAGGGTCCTCGAGAAGTTAAAAAAAAAGGGGATCCCTGGGTGGTGCAGTGGTTTGGTGCCTGTCTTTGGCCCAGGGCGCGATCCTGGAGACCTGGGATCGAATCCCACTTTGGGCTCCCGGTGCATGGAGCCTGCTTCTCCCTCTGTCTGTGTCTCTGCCTCTCTCTCTGTGACTATCATAAAAAAAATTAAAAAAAAAAGAAGTTAAAAATAGAGCTACCCTATGATTCCAAAATTGCAGAGCTAGATATTTACCCCGAAGATACAGAAGTACTTTAGTAGATTCGAGGAGGGACACGCATCCCAGTGTTTGTAGCAGCATTATCAACAACAGCCAAACTGTGGATACAGCCCAGATGTCCATCGACAGATGAATGGGCAGAAAGATGTGGTAAATATACACACTGCGACATCACTGGGTCATCAGAAGGGATGAAATGAAGCCATTTACAATGACGTGGAAGGAGTGGAAAGGATTTATGCTAAATGAACTCAGTCAGTCAGAGAAAGCAGATACCAAATACCATACAGTTGCATTCACATGTGAATTTTTTAGAGTAGCAAACCAAGATACACACTCTTAACCACAGAGAATAAACTAATAAATACCAGGGGAAGGTGGGGGGGATGGTGAGTCAGGGGATAGGGGCAGTGGAGGGCACCTGTGACAAGTACCAGGCGTTGTATCCAAGGGTCTAACCACTATGTGGTAAACCTGAAACTATATCATACCGTGTTCACAAACAGGAATTCAATAAAACTTTAAAATAATAATTGGTAGTATAGAGGAAACATGTGCGCACAAGAGATAAAATCAGAAAGGCAACTGTAAATCCAAATAAAGAGTCTTAGGAGCCACAAATCCCCTCCTTAGCTCATCTCGGGAGAACCTGCCATGTCTATTCGGACCCCAGCAGAAGCCTGGATTTTGATTCTCTGGGGAGGCCACTGACTTGGTGGAGTCAGGCTATCTTTGAACCCAAAACCTAAATAGAGTGCATAAAACTAAACTGCCCAAGATATTAGGAGTCCCAGTGCAGGCACATGCCAAGACAGAAACTCTAACCATATACAGACATAACCGTAAGCCTACACTTAAGCCTAATGTTAACCTAACCCTTCAACAAGACCCATCACTAATCGAAAACCAAACACAAACCCCAAGACCAAAACACATTCACTGAACCTTCCTGCCAACTCTCACCCTAAATCCTAAACCTATTCTAAACACTTAACCCTGACCCCTACCTTAAATCTAACCCTAACCTCTAACCCTAACCTTAACTTAATGTACTCAAATCCTATTCCTAACCTTAACCTGTACCCTAACCCTAACCCTCTAACCCTCTAATACTAATCCTATCTCATACCGCAAACTGTACTCTAACCTGTACCCTAAAACTAACTCCTAAACCACTCCCTATACCTATCTCTTACCCTTTTCCAAAACCATACCCTGACCCTGACCCTGACCTGACCCTAAACCCTAACTAAACACTAATCATAACCCTAGCCCTAACCCCTATCCTAAACCTAACCCTCGCCCTAACCCTAAACCTAGCCCTAAATTTTACCCTAACCCTTACCCCTAACCCTAACTCACACCCTAACACCTCACCCTAACTGCAAACCTAAGCCCAACCCTAACTGCAACCATAACCCTAACCCCACCTCCAAACCTCCTGCCCTATCCCTAAAGCCTAAACCCTAACCCTAACTCTAAATACTGTCACTAACCCTAACCTCGTTCCCTAATCCCTAACCCCCATCCTAACTCCTAACCACTGACCCTTACCCTTATCCCTCACCCTAACCTCTAATCCGTAACCATAAGCTTAATCACAAATACCTAACATCTAACCTAAGCCTAACCACCAACTGACTCCCCTCCCCTGATCCTATCATTCATTCTACCCATTCACATACCCTGTGGTTCTGAGTAGTCCCTTCTGATGTGGACGAGGCCCCCAACAGCGCCTCCAAAGTCCTCCAGGGGGTCCTGAGGAAGCAGGGCTCCTGTGAGTGTGGACATGGCCCCACGTGTTCCTGAGTGATAGTCAGCGGGTCCTGAGGACGGCGGATCTCCTGTCACTGTGGACTATGCCTCACATCCTCTGGAAGACTCACAGAAGGTCCTCAGGTGGCCGGGGGCTCTTGTCAGCCTGGACATGGCCCCACGTCCCCTGAAAACTCACCGCGGATCCTGAGGAGGCTGTGGGCTCCTGTCAGCATAGACGCAGCCCCATATTTCCTGAAGCTTTAGTGCAGGTCCTGAGGAGGACGGGGTTCCTGTCAGTGTTGAGGTGACCCACATTTTCCTCAAGCATCACCATAAGACCTGAGGAGGCTGGGGCTCCTGTCAGCATACATATGGCCCCAAATCTTCCCAAACCTTCACAGTGGGTCCTGAGGAGGCTGGAGAATCCTGTCAGTGTGGATGAGGCACCCATATTTTTCTTAGGCTTCACCAAAGGCCTTGACAAGGCGGGGGTCTTCTGTCTGCATGGACGCATCCCATATTTCCCCAAGTCAACACCGGGGGTCCTAAGGAAATCAGCATCCTGTTGTGTTGATGTCACCCAACGTCCTCCCAAAGTGTCACCGAGGGTTCTGAGGAGTCAGGGGCTCCTGTCACCGTGAATGTGGCCCCCAGCCTCCAGAAGCCTCAACTTATGTCCTGAGGTGGCCCAGGTGCTCCTGTCAGTGTGGATGCGGGCTCACATCTTCCTGAAGACAACCCCTGGGTCCTGAGGCGGCCCAGGGGCTCCTTTCAGTGTGGATGTGAGCCCACAATTTCCTGAAGCTGCAGCTCCTCAGCATGGACGCGTCCCCAGGTCCTCCTCAGGCCTCCCCAGCACAGGCTGGCTCCTGTCAGTGCAGGCAGAGGAGGCGTACTGCACATTCATGCCCCCTGGGTGGGGCCTGGGCTCCGGCGCCCTGTGTGGGATGCTCAGGCGCTGCAGGAGGCAGCGAGCACTCCAGGGGCCACACCTGCCTCCTTCCACGCTCCAGCTGTGGCCTGTTAGTTTCAGAAATGTCTCACTTAAATAGAGCCCAACACCCGGCTTCCCCAGAAATACTTAAGGACAAGGAATTGGAGCCCACAGAATGCGAAATGAAATGTGGACCAGACTTTTACCACGTCCCGCAAAACTCACTCAACCCTCTTCCACTGTCAGTGGGACTGCGGGCTGGTTGGTGCAGCCACCCTGGAAACAGTGTGGAGGCTCCTCAGGAGTTACAAATAGAGCCTCCCTGCGACCAGCAGGTGAATGGCCTGAGCTCACGCCGAAGATACAGATGCAGTGAGAATCGGGACACCTGCATGTCCCGATGTCCACAGCATCCGGGTCCATAGTAGCCACAGGGTGGGAGGAGCCTCGGTGCCCTCTGGCAGATGATGGATAAAAAGGATGGGAGATAGATGATGGTCATAGAGAGAGGAATGGTACTCAACTATCAAAGAGAAGGAAATCTTGCCATTTGCAATGACGTGGATAGAACTAGAGGGATCAGGTTAAGTGAAATAAGTCAGACGGGAAAGAGAATGACCGTGTGGTGTCACTCATAAGTGGAATTAAAGAAGCAAAGCAGATAACAACTGTGCAGGGAAGGAAAAACAAATAAGATGAAAAGAGATGCAGGAAATATAGACTCTTAATGATAGGAAACAAACTGATGTTCATTGGAAGCAGGGTTGGGGGGTTAACAGGGGACCGGCATGAAGGAGGGCACGTGATGTCACGAGCACTGTGGTTATCTCCAACTGGTGAATCCCTGAATTCTTCCTCTGAAAGTATAATACTCTATACGTTAATGAATTGGGTTTAAATTAAATTAAGTTAAAAAATCAGTTGTATCAGAGTACGTTTCCTTCTGGACTCTCTGTTCTGCTCCTCCAGCTTATGCTGGGACCAACCCTCGTGGGTCTGGTTTGTTTAAGTAGGCGTCAGGCCTCGTCCATGGACCAGCCCAGGGCTAGAAGTCACAACCAGGAGATCAGGACCTGAGGTGAGGTCAGGAGTCCAATGCTTAACTGACAGAGCCAGGCGGGGTCCCGAGGACAACACTGCTTTATCCTGTGTCTCTGTGACATCGTTTGAAATAGGAAACTGCTGCATCCGGATCTGTACTGCTTCTCCAATACTGATTTGCTGTCCGGTGTCATATTTCGGGGCAGATGGATGTTGTGGGTATTTTTCCCCTATTTATAGGATCTGCCACCATGATTTGACAGGAATAACATTGTAATTGAGGGTGCTTCAGGAACTGCGGACATTTTTACAAGATGAGGGTTCCAACCCACGAGCCCAGGACGGACTCCCAGAGCCTGATATGGCTCAGTGCACAAGTCTTGTGCTCTTTTGGTTCAGTCTCATTATTTATTCTCTGTGATGCTCCTGAGAAGGGAGTCACATCTATCATTTCTTTCCTGAATGCTCATTGTCAGGACACAGCAAGCCCCACAATAGAATAAAAACTGAGCCAAGGCCAAGGGCAGGAAGCCCCTATTAGAACAGATCTCAATGCCCTGACAGCCCCATACCAAAATGTAAACAGAACTTGAGGAATTACTCCAGCCCTTCGGGAATTCCCCGAGACCAGCCCTTAAAAATAAGCTAATACCCACCTCGGGGTCCAAGTCCCTGCTCCGCTCTGTCGGGTATACTTGGACACAAGTTCGAGCTTGTAAATAAACCCTCGTGTGTTTGCATTGGTGTTGGCTTCTTGGTGATTTCTCAGATTCGCAATCTTGGGCACAACAGTCTGAGACAAAAAAAAACAAACAAACAAAAGAAGCTCGGACGCAGGTAGAGTGAACACAGGGTTCTGAGAGAAGCAGCGGAGACCCGGGGGCTTCAGGGCTCTTCTGTGGAGGCCCCAGCAGACTGGGGGGTGGGATGCTCAGCCCCAGAGCCAGAGGACCCAGCGTCCCACCGGCATCCCGCCCATCAGATTCAGGACTCAGGGAGCTGCACAGCGCCGCCCGCTGGAGCCCAGAGGCACTGACGCCCACCCTGCCTCTGACCCCCGCAGGTGCAACTCCCAAGCAGATGTGCACCTGACAATCAGCGCCAAGGCCCATCCCCAGACCCCACACAGACCATTCGCTGCCACCAAGTTGTTAGACCACAGAGGCTTCAGAGCTTCAGCTCTACCTGGAAAGTAGGGTCTATTCCTTTGTAGTTTCTGCTCTAATTTCAATTATTTTCTTTGATTCTTTTTTATTAATTGCCTTATTTTAATTTTATGTATGTACCTTATATATTTCTTATTTTTACTTTTATGGTAGTTTAATTGTGTTTCATATTTTGGGATTTAGAATCTTTTAACAAGCAGGCCAAAATAAATTGGTGTTTTTTTTTTGGAGGGCAGTTGTTATTGTTTTTCTTGGTTTTCTTTTTCTTCCTTCTTTCTTTTCTGGAAAAAATAATGAGATGGAGAAATTCTCCATCATAAAATAACATGAGGTAGTACTCACAGCCAGGAAGTTCATCAATAAACATATATGGTATCTAACTACAGTTTAAAACAATGATTATAAAGTTAGCAGCTGGGCTGGAAAAAGAGCACAGAAGCAAACAAGAGAATCCCTTACTGTAGAAATAAAAGAACTAAAATCAAGTCAGTCCAACGTTAAAAATGCTATAACTGAGATGCAGTCCCAACTGGAAGCCTTAAAAACAAGAAAGGTTATGGATGACAGAGGCAGACGTAGGGAAGTTAGCCACTTATTAAAACAATAACATTCATATCATAGGAGACTCAGAAGATGAAGAGAGAGAAATGGTGGGCCTTACTCAGCCATCAGAAATGACAAATACCCACCATTTGCTTCAAGGTGGATGGAACTGGAAGGTATTATGCTGAGTGAAGTAGGACAATCGGAGAAGGACAAACAGTGTATGTTCTCATTCATTTGGGGAATATAGGTAATAGTGAAAGGGAATATAAGTGAAGGGAGTAGAAATATGTTGGAAATATCAGAAAGGGAGGCAGAACATAAAGACTCCTAACTTGGAATTGAACTAGGGGTGACTGAAGGGGAGGAGGGCAGGGTTGAGGGTAAATGGGTGATGGGAACTGAGGGGGGCACTAGACGGGATGAGCACTGGGTGTTATTCTGATTTGGCAAACTGAACACCAATAAAAAATAAATTTATTATTTAAAAAAAAGAAAGAAAGAAAGAGTGGCACCTGGGTGGCTCAGTTACGCTTCTGACTTAGGCACAGATCATGATCCAGGTCCCAAGGCAGGCTCCCTGTTCAGCAGGGAACCTGCTTCTCCCTCTCCCTCTGCCCCTATCGCTCATGTTTTTCTCCTCTCTCTCTCCTATAAATAAATAACATCTTTGAAAAAGAAACAAACAAACCCAGAAGGAAGAGAAATCTCCCATGTAGAAGAATTTCAAACAATTTGTGCAGACATTCCACCCACAAGTTCATGAGCATAGCTTCCCACTCTTAAGTGTGCAATACACAAAGTAACTTTCCTCTACAAAATATATTTAGAAAAACCTAAAATAATAATGATAATATAATAATAATAATAATAATAATAATAACAATAATGAATCAATTTACTATGGAGAAAGCTGACAAACATTACCTCAGCAAGATGATCAGATCGATACCAAGACTGATAAATCATGTTGATAGTATCTATCCTTTATATGATATAATGAAAATGGCAGTATATCTCTGTATATAATCCACAAAAACAGTTCAATCATGAGATAAACAACAGACATGTGCCAACTGAAGGAAATTTTTCAAAATACTCTACTTCTCAAAGTGTTCCAGTTCAACAACAACAAAGAAAGGCTGAAAGACTGTCACAATCCAGAGGAGCCTAAGAAAACAGGAGGACAAACGGAATGTGATATGAGGGTTGGTAACTTAGCAAAAACTAAGGAAATCTGAACATAATATGGTCTTTGGTTAATGCGACTATTTTAATATTGATTCGTTAGCTAATCTTTGTACCGTACTAATATAAGATATCAATAATTGGAGAAATTGAGTGCAAGTGCATGTGAATGCACTGTACTATCTTCTCAATTTCCGTATAAATCTTTGTTTTTTTCCTAATAAATAAGATTTATTTTGAAAATTAACTTAAATGAATCAGGTTCCAAGTGTGAAGACATTTTTAGAATAGTTGAATTAACTTTTGCCTTATTCTTAAAGAGTTCCTTTGATGGAAACAAAGTAAGAATTTTAGATCAGAAGGAAAGAAAAACACTTATGAACACGTATAATGCCTCCTCAACCTGAAAAGCAGGAACGGATAATAAATAACAAAAATCAGATAAAAATAATTCTAGTATAATAGACACCATATTGCAAGTGCATTTAAATTTAGCAATGCATAACATTTATTTCCTTGACATTTGTCTTCCAAAGAGTTCACAGTGTTTCAGTGTCAGTTGAAATAGGGGAAGAATCTCAGGGAAGAATCCTTCACATAATAATAGGACCATTGGCAATAATGTCTCTCAGTTCGTTCCAAATCCATAAAGATGCATTTCCTGATGAGTGACTGAACTGGGAAGAAAGAGATGAGAAACCCTCATCCCTCTCAATTACTTGTGTCAGAATATTTTAACCATAGTACTACGGATAGTAGTAAATTATCCTTATTAACAGGAAATACGTCTCAGATTGGAATCTCAGCAATGAGATGCGCTGAGAAAAAATGCTTTAACTCGCTCCTCATCTTTTAAAGACAAAGGAGAGGTTTTCTATGTAGAAAGACAGTTGTCAAGATAGCCTTAGGGAATAAGTGTCTGCAGCATCCAACCCCGCTGCACAGCTAGGACGCTCGCGCTCCAGGTCTTCCTGATCCCAAATCCCTGGGCCTGTCCCCCAACACAGGATGCCATGCTGAGGTCATCTGCAATGGCTCTCTTAGGAGCTCTGGGGAAGGGGGAAGGATCTAGATAGGATGGGACAGGACACATGGAGGCCTAGAAAATTAAGGCCATTCCAAGTTAAATTCAGTGTTAGCACACGCCCAGCCATCCCAGGTTCCTGTGAAGAAGAGCTGAATTTTACATTACTTCAGTTACAGGAAAAAAAACAAAAGTTTACAGCTTAATGACCTAGAAAGCCCCACAATAGAATCAAAACTGAGCCCAGGCCAAGGGCAGGTAGTCCCTATTAGAATGGGAAGAGAGCTCAATCCCTTGAAGGCCTCATATCAACCTGTAAACAGAAATTGAGGAATTGCTCCAGCCCTTTGGAGGTCCCAGAGACAAGCCCTTAAAACTAAGCTGAAACCTACCTCGGGGTCCAACTCCTTGCTCCGCTCTGTCGGGTATAATTGGACACAAGCTCGAGCTTGTAAGTAAACCCTCATGTGTTTTCATCACTGTAGGCTTCTCGGTGGTTTCTCGGATTCGCAATCTTGGGCACAACAGTCTGAGATAAAAAAACAAAAGATGCTCGGATGCAGGTAGAGTGAACACAGGGTTCTGAGAGAAGCAGCGGAGAACCGGGGGCTTGGGGGCTCTTCTGTGGAGGCCCCTGCAGACTGGGGGGCAGTATGCTCAGCCCCAGAACCAGAGGACCCAGAGACCCCTCCCGCATCCCGCCCATCAGGGTCAGGTCTCAGGGAGCAGCAGAGCGCCTCCTGCTAGACTCCAGAGGTGCTGACGCCCAACCCGCCTCTCACCCCTTAGTTCCATCTACCAGGCAGATGTGCACCTGATAATCAGTGCCACAGCCCATCCCCAGAACCGGCACAGACCACTCACTGCCACCAAGTTGTTGGACCACTGAGGCTGCAGAGCTTCAGCTCTGCCTGGAAAGTAGGGTCTAGCTTCCTTTGTACTTTGTGCTTTATTTTCATTTATTTTCTTTGATTCTTTTTTATTAATTGCCTTATTTAATTTTTATGTATGTACCTTATATATTTCTTATTTTTACTTTCATGTTACTTTAATTATGTTTCATATTTTGGGATTTAGAATCTTTTAATAAGCAGGCCAAAATAATTTGGTGGTTTTTTTTAGAGGGCAGTTGTTATTGTTTTTCTTTGTTTTCTTTTTCTTCCCATTTTCTTTTCTAGAAAAAGTAATGAGATGGAGAAATTCTCCATCATAAAATAACATGAGGTAGTACTCACAGCCAGGAAGTCCATCAATACACATATATGATGTCTAACTACAGTTTAAAACAATGATTATAAAGATAGCAGCTGGACTGGAAAAAGAACACAGAAGAAAACTAGAGAATCCCTTACTGTAGAAATAAAAGAACTAAAATCTAGTCAGGCCAATGTTAAAAATGCTATAACTGAGATGCAGTCCCAAGTGGATGCCTTAAAAACAAGAAGGGTTATGGACCACAGAGGCAGACGTAGGGAAGTCAGCCACTTATTAAAACAATAACATTCATATCATAGGAGACTCAGAAGATGAAGAGAGAGAAAAGGTGGGCCTTGCTCAGCCATCAGAAATGACAAATACCCACCATTTGCTTCAACGTGGATGGAACTGGAAGGTATTATGCTAAGTGAAGTAAGTCAATCGGAGAAGGACAAATATTGTATGTTCTCATTCGTTTGGGGAATATAGGTAATAGTGAAAGGAAATATAAGGGAAGGGAGTAGAAATGTGTGAGAAATATCAGAAAGGGAGACAGAACATAGACTCCTAACTCAGGGAAATGAACTAGGGGTAATGGAAGGGGAGGAGGGCAGGCGGTGGGGGTGAATGGGTGATGAGCACTTGGTGTTCTTCTGTATGATGGCAAACTGAACACCAATAAAAAAATAAATTTATTATTAAAAAAGAAAGAAAAAAAGAAAGAGTGGCACCTGGGTGGCTCAGTCAGTTAAGCTTCTGCCTTAGGCTCAGATCATGATCCAGTTCCCAAGGCAGG
This sequence comes from Canis aureus, assembly GCF_053574225.1. NCBI lineage: Eukaryota > Metazoa > Chordata > Mammalia > Carnivora > Canidae > Canis > Canis aureus. The sequence continues at coordinate 73,769,882 of NC_135617.1, forward strand.
CTCCCTGTTTAGCAGGGAACCTGCTTCTCCCTCTCCCTCTGCCCCTCTCGCTCATGCTTTTTCTCTCCTCTCTCTCTCAAATAAATAGAAAACATCTTTGAAAAAGAAACAAACAAAAAACCCAGAAGGAAGAAAAATCTCCCATGTAGAAGAATTTCAAACAATTTGTGCATACATTTCACCGTCAAGTTCATGAGCATAGCTTCCCACTCTTATTTCCGTAATACACATAGTAACTTCCTCCTAGAAAATATAATATGAAAAACTTAAAATAATATTGATTATATAATAATAATAATTAATAACAATAATAATAAAGAATCAGTTTACTACGGAGAAAGCTGAGGAACACTACCTCAGCAAGATGATCAGATCGATACCAAGACTGATAAATCATGTTGATAGTATCTATCCTTTATATGATATAATGAAAATGGCAGTATATCTCTGTATATAATCCACAAAAACAGTTCAGTCATGAGATAAACGAAAGACATATCCCAACTGAGGGAAATTTTACAAAATACTCTACTTCTCAAAGTGTTCCAGTTCAACAACAACAAGGAAAGGCTGAAAGACTGTCACAATCCAGAGAAGCCTAAGAAAACAGGAGGACAAATGGAATGTGATTTGAGGGATGGTAACTTAGCAAAAACTAAGGAAATCTGAATAAAGTATGGTCTTTGGTTAATGCGAATTTTTTACTCTTGATTCATTAGCTAATATTTGTACCGTACTGATATAAGATATCAATAATTGGAGAAACTGAGTGCAAGTGAATGCGAATGCTCTGTACTATCTTCTCAATTTCACTATAAATCTTTGTTTTTTTCCTAATAAATAAGATTTATTTTGAAAATTGACTTAAATGAATCAGGTTCCAAGTGTGATGACATTTTAAGAATTGTTGAATTATCTTTTGCCTTATTCTTATAGAGTTCCTTTAGCGGGGAACAAAGTAATAATTTTATATCAGAAGGAAATAACAACACTTATGAAGACGTATAATGCCTCCTCAACCTGAAAAGCAAGAAAGGATAATAAATGTAAAAATCAGATAAAATACTTCTAATATAATAGGCACCATATAGCAACTGCATTTAAAATTAGCAATGCATAACATTTATTTCCTTGACATTTGTCTTCCAAAGAGTTCACAGTGTTTCAGTGTCAGTTGAAACAGGGGAAGAATCTCAGGGAAGAATCCTTCACATAATAATAGGAACATTGGTACTAATGTCTCTCAATTATTTCCAAATCCATAAAGATGCATTTCCTGATGAGTGACTGAACTGGGAAGAAAGAGATGAGAAACCCTCATCCCTCTCAATTACTTGTGTCAGAATATTTTAACCATAGTACTACGGATAGTAAATTATCCTTATTAACAGGAAATACGTCTCAGATTGGAATCTGAGCAATCAGATGGGTAGAGTAAAAACACTTTGACTCACTCCTCATCTTTTAAAGATAAAGGAGAGCTTTTCTATGTACAAAGTCAGTTGTCAAGATAGCATTAGGGAATAAGGGTCTGCAACATGGAATCCCGGTGCACAGCTGGGACGCCCACGAGCCAGTTCTTCCTGATCCCAAATCCCTGGTCCTGTCCCCCAACACACGCTGCCAAGCTGAGGTCATTTGCAATTGCTCTCTTAGGAGCTCTGGGGAAGGGGGAAAGAGCTAGATAGGATGGGACAAAATGCAAAGAGGCCGTTGAAATGAAGGCCTTTCTACTTTAAGTTCAGTGTTCGAACAAGTCCAGCCATCCCAGGCCCCTGTGAAGAAGAGCTGAAATTTACATTATTTCAGTTACAGGAAAAAAACAAAAGTTTACAGCTTAATGTCCTAGAAAGCCCCACAATAGAATCAAACTGAGCCCATGCCATGGGCTGGAAGCACCTATTAGAATGAGAGCAGAGCTCAATACCCTTGAAGGCCCCAAATCAAAATGTAAACAGAAATTGAGGAATTGATGAAGCCCTTCTGGAAGACCCCGAGACAAGCCCTTAAAACTAAGCTAAAACACACCTCGGGATCCAAGTCCCTGCTCCGCTGTGTTGGGTGTACTTGGACACAAGCTCGAGTTTGGAAATCAACCCTTGTGTGTTTGCATTGGTGTCAGTTCCTTAGTGGTTTCTCGGATTCACAATCTTGGGCACAACACCGCCATGTCCTCTCCCACCTTGGCTGAACCCCTATCCCCTCCCACCCAGGGTGACACTCAGTCACCTCCCTGCCTACAACAGCTTGGCACAGGCCGTCACACAGGTCCCATGGGCATGGTGGGCACTCCTGCCTTCCCTGCCCTCCCAGAGGAAGGAAGGAGTTTTGGCAGGACACACTCCCATGGTGGCCCCAGGGCTCCCTGCCCAGCATGGCACCTTGTGACAGGTCGGGTCTGTGTCCCTCACGCCTGCTCCTCCTCCCCGGTTTTCCCACAGGAAATGAAGGAGGACGCCCTGGTCTCCTCCAGGGACATCACGCAGATAGACCTGGACATCATCAGGAAGTTCAGCAGCCACATTATGTTTTAGGACTGCTAGGGGGTCGGATGAGGCTGCTGGGCCAGGGGGCTTTGGGGTCTTGGAGGCTTCTGGGTAAGGAAAACGGGGTCTCTGAGGCCAGGGAGAGCAATAGCAACCAACAACACACCGCTCCATGGTGGGGTGATGGGGATGACCACACCCCCGGGGCCTCAGGGATGAGGAGTCCACAAGGATGGGGCCTCCAGGGGTTGCCATGGGACCTGAACACCAAAGGGGAGAGGGACGGCCCCCTGAGAAGCAGGGGATGGGGTGGGGGACGTGAGGGGCATGAACCGGACCTGGGTCCAGGCAGCATGTCCGCGGCTGGAGCAAGACACACATCGATCCCAAGAGGGTCAGACGGTTCAGAGTGACACCCACTCTCGGTGCTTTATATATTTCTAAATTCTGTGCATTTAATTTGAGACAACTTGCAATTTTAAACATACATATTATGATGACCCCCAGATAATGCTCCCGGTCCAGCCAGGGCCCTGCACTCACCACATGGGGCCCCAGGGGCAGGTGTCACAACAAACCCCAGAATGGGGTCGCCTTTATCTGTAGATGTCTCTGTGTGCATCTTAGAGAACGGGGATGTGCCCTGACGCCATCCCCCCATTCCCCAGACCCACACCATCTCCCTACATCATCATCCCCCATGGCATCGCCACCACCCCATCCCCCTCACACACACACAGCCTCACATAATCCCCACCCACAGTATACCCCAACACCATCCCCCCTACACCATCCCCCACATTCCACCACCATCATACCTATGCCCCCACACCATCGACCCCGAGCAAGGACCCGGTGCAGCTGCCCCCTGTGGGACATGATCAGCCTCCCTGGGGTTCTCTGGATACCCTGCTCCCATCAGAAGCCCGGGTATCCCATAGAGTACCCAGGGGTTGCAGGAAGGAGGGACGGCAGGGAGCCCCCAACAGTGTGTGAGCAGGTGAGTGAATCAGAGGACCCACTGTGCCCTGCCTCCACCCACTGTCACTCCTGGAGGGTGGGACACCCTGCACAGGACACCAGGCCCTAACCCAGAGGTACCTGGGCTGATTGGGCCCAGGCACTGTGGGGGCTGGGTTGATTTGAGCCCCCACCAGTCCCAACACAAAGACTAATGGAATCAGGCCCTCATGGCCCTGGCCAGCCCTGGATTCTGGCCCCGGGCTGAGCAAGCCCTCTCACAGCTGGATGTGGCCTGTTGGGCCCTGGGTGTGCCCCACAGATCCAGGTCGCTGATCTAGGGCAGCCCTGGGGATCCTGGGACACCCTAGTGTGGGGAGAGGAGGGGCAAGGCGGTGGGCCCCACCCACACCCACACCAGGAGACAGGCTCCTCCAGGTGTTGGGGACCCCAGAGGGCCCAAGGCCAGGGTCCAGCTGCCCTGCGGGAACCCAGTGCAGGAGCCCATGAGCTGCAGGTCCAGTTCAGCTTTGCTGTCCTCAGAACCGTCTCTCAGGCTGAAACCACAGGACACACGCCCCCACCCGAGTCCACACATGCTCCCAGATGGGGGACTCCAGCACTCGACCCCCAACCCATATGATTCTTGTCCTCCCGTAAAGGACAGAAAGGTCTCCCTCCCCAGGTGAAGGCACGCACCCACAGCTCTGAGCCCGTTTGCTGTAGAAAGTGAATAAAATGTTGTGGTGCGAAAATGCACAGCCAGCCCGTTTCTGTGTCTCCCAGAACTCTGTGCACAGGGCGTGTAGAGACCCCCAGAGAGGAGGAGGGGGCACCACCTAGGCCCCAACTAGCCTGTGCAGGGGCGCCACCAGGCACACACAGCTGACGTCCCCACGTGCATTCCAGGAGCGGCCAGACTCACTGCTGGACATGGGAATGTGGCCGAGCCAGAAATTCAAGCTCAGCTGACCCTCCAGCTGAAAGTCACTGCATGAGCGAGCCCCAGCGCTGCCAGGAGAGCCCAGCTAACTAGCCAGCGCCAGCACCAGAAATGATGTTGTGCCAACCATTTCGGGTTTTTTTGGTGACCCAGCCAGAGGATCCGATTGCTGCACTTGATAGCTGCATGGGATAGACACACACACACACACCTCAAAAGCAACAACAACAAAAAAGCAACAAAAGACGGAATCCCCCCAATACTGTCAAACAGCAGCCAGATGGTTACTTACACAATGCTGTGGTCCCCAATAGGATACAGGGAAAACGCTATAAGCCACGACTGCAGAGGTGCTAGAGATGTGCTTGCTGTGTTCCAACAAGGAGGCAGAGGGGCAGGAAGCATCCTCCGGAGGGGGGCCCCTCCTAGGAAAGGACACCAGGTCCCTGTAAAGGCTACGGAGGGTGAAATATATCCTCCTCTCTTTCTGCTTCTGGTTTTCCTCCTAAATGCCATTTTCCTCAATCATATTAGCAAGAATTTATTTTATGTTTTTAAATTTCTTTTTATTGCAGTCCAATTTGTATGAATTCTTTCTTCAGCAAGGGTGTCATTCAGGAGAGATAAAGATTTTCCCAGACAGGCAACATATAAAGGAGTTCAGGACCACTTAGCCAGTCCAGTAAGGAATTTTAAGAGGGACTCTTCTAGTGGGGGGGAAAAAGAGACCAAATGCAACAAAGACTAGAAAGGACCAGAGAACGTCACCAGAAACACCAACTCTTCCGGTAACACAGAGACACAAAGTTCATATCTTTAAATAGTCACTCTGAATGATGATAGACTAAATGCTCCAATCAAAAGATGTAGGGTAACAGAGTAGCTAAAAATCAGGATCCGGGATGCCTGGGTGGCTCAGGGGTTAAGCCTCTGCCTTTAACTCAGGGTGTGATCCTGGAGTCTGAGATCGAGTCCCATACTGGGCTCCTGTTGGGGAGACTGCTTCTCTCTCTGCATAATTTCCTGCCTCTCTCTCTCTCTGTCTCTCTGATAAATAAAACTATTATTAAAAAAAAACATCCATCTGTACGCTGCCAACAAGATGCTCACCTTAGACCTATACACCAACAGATTGAAAGTCAGGGGATGGATAATCATCTATCACGCTAATGGATATCAAAAGAAAGCTGGAGGACCCATACTTATATCAGACAAACGAGATTTGAGACCAAACCCAGGGGGACACCTGGTGGCTCAGTGTTTGAGCATCGGCCTTCAGATCAGGGGGTGATCCTGGGATCCCAGGATCGAGTCCCACATCTGCCTCCCCTTAGGGAGCCTGCCTCTCACTCTGCTATGTTTCTTCCTCTGCTCCTCTGTGTATCTCTCATGAATAAATAAATAAAATATTTAAATTTCAAACAAGAAAGAACAAATACTGTAAGAAGACATGAAGAAGGGCATTATTTCATAATTAAAAAGACTCTCTATCAAGATCAAACAACTAAATATTTATGCTGCCTACATGGCAGTACCTAAATATAGAAACCAATTAACAACAAACATACAGGAACTCACTGATAATAATACAATGACAGGGGATTTTAACACCCACTTATTGCAATGGACTGATGATCTATGCAGAAAATCAACCGGGGAACAATAGCCTTGACACACTGGACCACAGGGACTCAACAGATATAGTCTGAACATTTCATCCTAAAGCAGAATACACACTCCTTTCAAGTGCACATGGGACATTCTCCAGATCAGATCATATCATGGCCCACAAATCAGCCCTCAACAGGTACAATAGGTACAAGAAGGTTGATATCACACCCTGTACATTTTTGGAACACGATGCTATGAAACTTGAAGTCGACAGTAATAAAAAAATTGGACAGACCAAAAACACGTGGAGATTATGAACATCCTACTAGAGAATGAATGGAGCAACCAGGAAATTAACGAGGAAATTTAAAACAAATGAAAATGAAAACATGTTTCTCCAAGCCTCTGGGATGTAGCAAAGGCAGTCCTAAGAGGGAAATACATAGCAATACAGGCCTAGCTCAAGAAACAAAACGTCTCCAATACACAACCTAACCCTACACCTAAAGGAGCTGGAAAAGGAATAGCAAACAAATCCTAAAGCCTACAGAAAGGAAAAAGTAAAGATGAGAGCAGAAATAAACAATGCAGAAACAACAAAACAGTAGAATGGAATAACGAAACTAAGCGCTGGTACTTCAAAATAAATAATAAAATGGATCAAGCCCTAGCCAGCCTTATCAGTGAGAAATGATAAATGACCTAAATAAATAAAATCACAAATGAGAGAAGAGAGATCAAATAAACACCAGAAAAATTAGACAATTATAAGGGAATACTAAGAAATTATACGCTAACAAACTGGGAGACCTGGAAGAAATGGACAAATCTCCAGAAATGTGCAAGCGAGCAAAACTGAAATAGGAAGAAATAGAAAATGTGAATAGACCCAAAACTAGCAAAGGAATTGAATCAGCAAGGCACCTGGGTGCCTCAGTGGTTGAGCATCTGCTTTGGCTCAGTTCATGATCCCGCAGACCTGGGGGATCAAGTCCCACATCAGGCTCCCCGAATGGAGCCTCATTTTCCCTCTGCCTATACCTCTGCCTCTCTGTGTCTCTCATGAATACATAAATAAAATCTTTAAAAAAGAAAAAAGATAAGAAGATGAGAAAGGACCCAAATAAAATCACAAATGAGAAAAGAGAAATAACAACCAACACTAGAGAAATACAAACGATTATAAGAGAACATTATGAAAAATTATATACAAGCAACCAAGAACCTGGAAGAAATAGATAAATTCCTGGAAATATATAACATTGCAAAAATGAAAAAGGAAGAAATAAGAAACCTGAACAGACAGATAACCAGCACAGAAACTGAATCAGCAATCAAGAATCTCCCAACAGGAGACGCTTAGATCAATAGAACAGAATGGAAATCTGAAACAAGATACAAACCTGTAACTCTATGATCCATTAATCGACAACAAGGCAGGAAGGAATATCCAATGGCACAAAGACAGTCTCTTCAACAAACCCTAACCCTGACCCCAGGATAAGAAGAAATGGTGTTGGGAAAACCAGGCAGGCAAATGCAGAAGAATGAAACTGGACCACTTTCTTACACCATATATATAAAACATAAATTCAAAATGGATGAAAGACCTAAATGTGAGACCTGAAACCATACGAAGAAGAAAAGATAGGCAGCAATGACTTTGACATTGGCCGTTGGATGTTCTTTCAGATATGCCTCTGAGGTGAGGGAAACAAAAGCAAAAATACTATTGGAGCTTCATCAAATTGAAAAGCTTCCACAAAGTGAAGGAAACAACCAAAGGTAAATGGCAACATACAGGAGGAGGGGCAAGATGGCAGAAGTGTAGTGTCCCCAAATCACCTGTCCCCACGAAATTACCTAGATAACCTTCAAATCATCCAGAAAATCTACGAATTTGGCCTGAGATTTAAACAGAGACCAGATAGAATGCTACAGTGAGAAAAGTTCATGATTCTATCAAGGTAGGAAGATGGGAAAAAGAAATAAAGAAACAAAAGGCATCCAAGTGTGAGGGGCCCTGCGAGGAGCCTGGCTAAGGCCGGGACGAGTTCCCCCAGGACAGAAGAGCTCTGTGCTGAGAGAAGGAGGAGCTGCACCTATCTTCCAGGGCGGAATGACACCTTCAAGGAGTCAGAGCAGGACCCCAGGAGGGCGGGGATGCCCTAGGGCTCCCTGGGACTCTAACAGACACCTGCACTCCAAGGAGAGTACACCGAGCTCCCTGAGGGCTGCAGGGCACATGCATTGACCCGGGAGGAGCTCTGTGGGCCTCAGGTGGCGGCTCTGCAAGGAGGGGTTTGCATGGCCCGAGGAGCAGCTTGGCAGCGGCTCCTCCTGCAGAGTAAGAGGTTCCGTGCGGAGGGTGCTGTGGGGCTCCGGGAGCAACTTGGAGGGGCTTGGGCGGTGGCTCTGCAGTGAGGCGGCTTTGCGGCCGGGAGTGAGAATCCTACAGCGCAGGCCCTGGAGTACAGGGCTTCGGGATACAGCCCAGGATTCGGCCTCCCCCAGGACAGGCAGAGGCCCAGAGGGCCCAGGACAGCAAGGCCGCTCCTGCCCAGAGCTGAGCAGATCAGCAGCCCCGCCCCAGAGCCTCCAGGCCCCTTCAGATGGACTACTCCCGAGTTACTGCGGGGGCTGAATAGAGGTTTCCAAAGCTGGCCACTGACACTGGGGTTGTTCCTCCTGGGACCTCACGGGGTAAACTACCCCCACTGAGCCCTGCACCAGGCAGGGGACAGAGCAGCTCCCCCAAGTGCTAACACTTGACAATCAGCACAACAGGCCCCTCCCCCAGAACCAGCTAGATGGACAAGTTCCAGGGGGAGTCAAGGGACTTAAAGTATACAGAATCAGAAGATACTCCCCCATATTTTTTTTCATTTCTGATTGCTTCCCCCAACCTTTTCCACCTTTTTATCTTTTTCTTTCTCTTTTATTCTCTTTTTTCCTTCTTTCTTCCTTTTTCCTTTTTTCTTTTCTCTTTTCTTTCCTTCTTTCTCTCCTCTCTTTTTCTCCTTTTCCCAATACAATTTATTTTTGCCCACACTGCACTCAGCAAAATGACTAGATGGAAAAGCTCTCCTCAAAAGAAAGAATCAGAAACAGTCCTCTCTCACACAGAGTTACAAAATCTGGATTACAATTCAATGTCAGAAAGCCAATTCAGAAGCACTATTATACAGCTACTGGTGGCTCTAGAAAAAAGCATAAAGACTCAAGAGACTTCATGACTGCAGAATTTAGATCCAATCAGGCAGAAAGTAAAAATCAATTGAATGAGATGCAATCCAAACTAGAAGTCCTAACGATGAGGCTTAACAAGGTGGAAGAACGAGTGAGTGACATAGAACACAAGTTGATGGCAAAGAGGGAAACTGAGGAATAAAGAGACAGACAATTAAAAGACCAGGAAGACAGATTAAGGGAAATAAACAACAACCTGTGAAAGAAAAACCTATGTGTAATTGGGGTTCCCGCGGGTGCCAAAATGGACAGAGGGCCAGAGTAGTTATTTGAACAAATCATAGCTGAAAACTTTCCTAATCTGGGAAGGGAAACAGGCATTCAGATCCAGGAAATAGATCCCCCCTAAAATCAAAAACCGTCCAACACCTTGACATTTAATAGTGAAGCTTGCAAATTCCAAGAATAAAGAGAAGATACTTAAAGCAGCAAGAGACAAGAAATCCCTGACCCTTATGGGGAAGAGCATTACGGTAACAGCAGATGTCTCCACAGTGACCTGGCAGCCCAGAAAGGGCTGGCAGGATATATTCAGGGTCCTCAATGAGAAGAACATGCAACCAAAAATACTTTATCCAACAAGGATCTCATTCAAAATGGAAGGAGAGATAAAGAGCTTCCAAGACAGGAAGGAGATGAAAGAATATGTGATCTCCAAACGAGGTCTGCAAGAAATTTTAAGGGGGACTCCTAAAATTCCCCTTTCAGAAGAAGTTCAGTGGAACAATCGACAAAAACAAGGACTGAATACATACCATGATGACACTAAACTCATATCTGTCAATAGTAACTCTGAACGTGAACAGGTTTAATGACCCCATCAAAAGGCGCAGGGTTTCAGACTGGATAAAAAAGCAGGACCCATCTATTTGCTGTCTACAAGAGACTCATTTTAGACAGAAGGACACCTACAATCTGAAAATAAAATATTGGAGAACCATTTACCATTCAAATGGTCCTCAAAAGAACGCAGGGGTAGCCATCCTTATATCAGATAAACTAAAATTTACCCCGAAGACTGTAGTGAGAGATGAAGAGGGATACTAAATCACACTTAAGGGATCTATCCAACAAGAGGACTTAACAATCCTCAATATATGCCCCGAATGTAGGAGCTGCCAAATATTTAAACCAATTAATAACCTAAGTGAAGAAAATTTAGATAATAATACACTTACACTTGGTGACATCAATCCAGCTCTTTCTACCCTCGATAGGTCTTCTAAGCACAACATCTCCAAAGAAACGAGAGCTTTAAATGATACACTGGACCAGTTGGATTTCACAGATATCTACAGAACTTTACATCCAAACTCAACTGAATACACATTCTTCTCAAGTGCACATGGAACTTTGTCCAGAATAGACCACATATTGGGTCACAAATAGGGTCTGAAGTGATATCAAAGGATGGGGATCACCCCATGCATATACTGAGACCATAATGCCTTGAAATTAGAACTAAATAACAACAAGAAGTTTGGAAGGACCTCAAGCATGTGGAGGTGAAGGATCATCCTGTTACAAGACAAAAGGGTCAACCAGGAAATTAAGGAAGAATTAAAAAGATTCATGGAAACTAATGAGAATGAACATACAACGGTTCAAAATCCTTGAGATGCAGCAAAAGCAGTCCTAAGGGGGAAATACATCACAATACAAGCATCCATTCAAAAACCGGAAACTACTCAAATACAAAAGCTAAACTTACACATAAAGAGGCTAGAGAAAAAACAGCAGATAGATCCTACACCCAACAGAAGAATAGAGTTAATAAAAATTCGAGCAGAATTCAAGGAAATCGAGACCAGAAGAATGGTGGAACAGATCAATGGAATGAGGAGTTGGTTCTTTGAACGAATTAATAAGATAGATAAACCATTAGCCAAACTTATTAAAAAGAAGAGAGAATATTTAAATTAATAAAATCATGAAAGAGAAAGGAGAGGTCACTACCAACACCAAGGAAATACAAACGATTATAAAAACATATTATGAAAAGCCATACACCAATAAATTAGGAAATCTAGAAGAAATGGATGCATTCCTGGAAAGCCAGAAACTACCAAAACTGCAACAGGAAGAAATAGAAAACCTGAACAGGCCAACAACCAGGGAGGATATTGAAGCAGTCATCCAAAACCTCCCAAGACACAAAACCCCAGGGCCTGATTGCTTCCCAGGGGAATTCTATCAAACGTTTAATGAAGAAACCATACCTATCTTACTAAACCTGTTTGGAAAGATAGAAAGAGATGGAGTACTTCCAAATTAGTTCTATGAAGCCAGCATCACCTTAATTCCAAAACCAGACAACGACCCCACTAAAAAGGAGAATTATAGACCAATATCCCTGATGAACATGGATGCAAAAATTCTCAACAAGATACTAGCCAATAGGATCCAACGGTACACTAAGAAAATTATTCACCATGAACAAGTAGGACTTATCCCAGGGACACAAGGCTGGTTCAACACTCGTCAAACAAACAATGTGATTCATCATATCAGCAAGAGAAAAACCAAGAACTATATGATCCTCTCATTAGATGCAGAGAAAGCATTTGACAAAATAGAGCATCCATTCCTGATCAAAACACTTCAGAGAGTAGGGATAGAGGGAACATGCCTCGACTTCTTAAAAGCCATCTACAAAAGCCAACAGCAAATATCATTCTCAATGGGGAAGCACTGGGAGCCTTTCCCCTAAGATCAGGAACAAGACAGGGATATCCACTCTCACCAGTGCTATTCAACATAGTACTGGAAATGCTAGCCTGAGCAATCAGACAACAAAAAGACATTAAAGGCATTCAAATTGGCAAAGAAAAAGTCAAACTCTCCCTCCTCGCCAATGACATGATACTCTACCTAGAAAATCCAAAAGCCTCCACCCCACGATTGCTAGAACTCATACAGCAAATGGTAGCGTTGCCAGATACAAAATCAATGCCCAGAAATCAATGGCATTTCTATACACTAACAATGAGACTGAAGAAAGAGAAATTAAGGAGTCAATCTCATTTACAATTGCACCCAAAAGCATAAGATACCTAGGAATAAACCTAACCAAGGAGGCAAAGGATCTATACCCTAAAAACTATAGAACACTTCTGAAAGAAATTGAGGAAGACACAAAGAGATGGAAAAATATTCCATGCTCATGGATTGGCAGAATTAACATTGTGAAAATGTCAATGTTACCAAGGCAATATACAGGTTTAATGCAAACCCTATCAAAATATCATGGACTTTCTTCAGAGAGTTAGAACAAATTATTTTAAAATTTGTGTGGAATCGGGATCCCTGGGTGGTACAGCGGTTTGGCGCCTGCCTTTGGCCAAGGGCACGATCCTGGAGACCCGGAATCGAATTCCATTTCAGGACCCCGGTTCATGAAGCCTGCTTCTCCCTCTGCCTGTGTCTCTGCCTCTCTCTCTCTCTGTCTCTCTCTCTGTCTCTCTCTCTCTCTGTGTGTGTGTGTGTGACTATCATAAAAAATAGACTTTTGTGGAATCAGAAAAGACCCTGAATAGCCAGGGGAATTTAAAAAAAAAAAAGATATGTGAGGGCATCACAATGCCAGATTTCAGGTTGTACTACAAAGCTGTGGTTCAATACAGTGTGGTACTGGCACAAAAACAGACACATACATCAATGGAACAGAATAGAGAACCCAGAAGTGGACCCTGAACTTCATGGTCAACAAATATTCGATAAAGTTGGAAAGACTATCCATTGGAAGAAAGACAGTGTCTTCAATAAATGGTGCTGGCATAATGGACATCCACATGCAGAAGAATGAAACTAGACCACTCTCTTTCATGATACACAAAGATAAACTCAAAATGGGTGGAAGATCTAAATGTGAGACAAGAGTCCATCAAAATCGTAGAGGAGAACACAGGCAACATACTTTTTGAACTTGGCCACAGTAACTACTTGCAAGACACATCCACGAAGGCAAAAGAAACAAAACAAAAATGAACTGTTGTGATTTCATCACAACAGATAAGAAGATAAGATAAGAAGCTTTTGCACAGCAAAGGATACAGTCAACCAAACTAAAAGACAACCTACAGAATGGGAGAAGATATTTGCAAATGACGTATCAGATAAAGGGCCAGTTTCAAAGATCTATACAGAACTTCTTAAAATCAACACCAAAGAGACAAAGAATCCAATCATGAAATGGGCAAAAGATATGAAGAGAAATCTCACAGAGGAAGACATTGACATGGCCAACATGAACATGAAAAAACGTTCTGCATCACTGCCATCAGGGAAATACAACTCAAAACCACAGTGAGATACCACCTCACACCACTGAATGGGGATAATTAACAAGCAAGAAAGAACAAATGTTGGAGAGGATGCGGAGAAAAGGGAAGACTCTTACACTGTTGGAGGGAGGTGAACTAATGCAGCCACTCTGGAAAACTGTGTGGAGGTTCCTCAAAGAGTTAAAAATAGACCTGCCCTATGACCCAGCAATTGCACTGTTGGGGATTTACCTCAAAGATTCAGATGCAATGAAACGCTGGGACACCTGCACCCCGCTGTTTATAGCACCAATGTCCACAATAGCCAAAATGTGGAAATGGCTTGGAGTCCATTGAAAAATGGATGGATAAGGAATATGTGGTTTATGTATACAATGGAATATTACTCAGCCATTAGAAACGACAAATACCCACCATTTGCTTCAACAGGGATGGAACTGGAGGGTATTACGCTGAGTAAAGTATGTCAATCGGAGAAGGACAAACAGTGCATGTTCTCATACATTTGGGGAATATAAATAATAGTGAAAGGGAATATAACGGAATGGAGAAGAATTATGTGGGAAATATCAGAAATGGAGACAGAATATAAAGACTCCTAAATCTGGGAAACGAACTAGGGGTAGTAGAAGGGCAGGAGGGAGGGGGTGGGGGTGAATGGGTGATGGGCACTGAGGGGAACACTGGACGGGATGAGCACTGGGTGTTATTATGTATGTTGGTAAATTGAACACAAGTAAAAAATTAATTTATTAAAAAGAAGATTCATAGAAACTAATACGAATGAAGATATTACCATACAAAATCCTTGGAATGCAGCCAAAGCATTCTAACGGGGGAATACATCACAGTACAAGCATCCATTCAAAAACTGGAATGAACTCAAATACAAAAGCTAACCTTACTCATAAAGGAGCTAGAGAAAAAGCAGCAGATAGATCTCACACCCAACAGAAGAAAATTAATTAAAATTCGAGCAGAACTCAAGGAAATCAATACCAGAAGAAATGTGGAACAGATAAACAAAACCAGGAGTTTGTTCTTTGAAAGAATTAATAAGATACAGAAACCATTAGCCAGCCTTATTAAGAAGAAAAGAGAGAAGACTCAAATTAATAAAATCATGAATGAGAAAGGAGAGATCACTACCAACACCAAGGAAATACAAACGATTTTAAAAACATATTATGAAAAGCCATACGCCAATAAATTAGGAAATCTAGAAGAAATGGACGCATTCCTGGAAAGCCAGAAACTACCAAAACTGGAACAGGAAGAAATAGAAAACCTGAACGGGCCATAACCAGGGAGGAAATTGAAGCAGTCATCCAAAACATCCCAAGAAACAAAAGTCCAAAGCCAGATGTCTTCCCACGGGAACTCTATCAAACGTTTAAAGAAGAAACCATACCTATCCTACTAAAGCTGTTTGGAAAGATAGAAAGAGATGGAGTACTTCCAAATTCGTTCTATGAGGCCTGCATCACCTTAATTCCAAAACCAGACAAAGACCCCACCAAAAAGGAGAATTATAGACCAATATCCCTGATGAACATGGATGCAAAAATTCTCAACAAGATACTAGCCAATAGGATCCAACAGTACATTAAGAAAATTAATCACCATGAACAAGTAGGATTTATCCTCGGGATACAAGGCTGGTTCAACACTTGTCAAACAATCAATGTGATTCATCATATCAGCAAGAGACAAACCAAGAACCATATGATCCTCTCATTAGATGCAGAGAAAGCATTTGACAAAATAAAGCATCCATTCCTGATCAAAACACTTCAGAGCGCAGGGATAGAGGGAATATTCCTCGTCATCTTAAAAGCCATCATTGAAAAGCCCACAGCAAATATCATTCTCAATGGGGAAGCACTGAGAGCCTTTCCCTAAGATCAGGAACAAGACAGGTATGCCACTCTCACCACAGCTATTCAACATAGTACTGGAAGTCCTAGCCTCAGCAATCAGACAACAAAAAGACATTAAAGGCATTCAAATTGGCAAAGAAGAAGTCAAACTCTCCCTCTTCGCCGATGACATGATACTCTACCTAAAAAAACCAAAAGCCTCCACCCCACGATTGTTAGAACTCATACAGCAATTTGGTAGCGTTGCAGGATATAAAATCAATGCCCAGATATCAATGGCATTTCTATACACTAACAATGAGACTGAAGAAAGAGAAACTAAGGAGTCAATCCCATTTACAGTTGCACCCAAAAGCATAAGATACCTAGGAATAAACCTAACCAAAGTGGTGAAGCATCTATACCCTAAACATTATAGAACACTTCTGAAAGAAATTGAGGAAGACAAAAAAGAGATGGAAAAATATTCCATGCTCATGGATTGGCAGAATTAATATTATGAAAATGTCAATGTTACCAAGGACAATATACATGTTTAATGTAATCCCTATAAAAATACCATGGACTTTCTTCAGAGAGTTAGAAAAAAATATTTTTTAAGATTTGTGTGGAATCAGGAAAGATCCCGAATAGCCAGAGGAATTTTTAAAAAGACAACCATATCTAGAGGCATCACAATGCCAGATTTCAGGTTGTACTAGAAAGCTGTGGTCATCAAGATAGTGTGGAACTGGCACAAAAACAGACACATAGATCAATGGAACAGAATAGAGACCCTGAACTTTATGGTCAACTAATATTCAATAAAGGGGGAAAGACTATCCATTGGAAGAAAGACAGTCTCTTCAATAGATGGTGGTGGGAAAATTGGACAACCAAATGCAGAAGAATGAAACTAGACCACTCTCTTTCACAATACACAAAGATAAACTCAAAATGGATGAAAGATCTAAATGTGAGACAGGAGTCCATCAAAATCCTAGAGGAGAACACAGGCAACACCCTTACTGAACTCGGCCACAGTAAATTCTTGCAAGATTCATCCACGAAGGCAAAAGAAACAAAAGCAAAAATGAACTATTGGGACTTCATCAAGATAAGAAGCTTTTGCACAGCAAAGAATACAGTCAACAAAACTAAAAGAATGGGAGAATATATTTGCAAATGTCGTATCAGATAAATGGCTAGTTTCCAAGATCTATAAAGAACATCTTAAACTCAACAGCAAAGAAACAAACAATCCATCATGAAATGGGCAAAAGACATGAACAGAAATCTCACAGACGAAGACATAGACATGGGCAACATGCACATGACAAAATGCTCAGCATCACTTGCGTCAGGGAAATACAAATCAAAACCACAATGAGATACCACCTCACACCGGTGAGCATGGGGAAAATTACCAAGGCAGGAAACCACAAATTTTGGAGAGGATGCGGAGAAAAGGGAAGACTCTTACACTGTTGGTGGGAATGTGAACTGGTGCAGCCACTCTGGAAAACTGTGTGGAGGTTCCTCAAAGAGTTAAAAATACACCTGCCCTATGACCCAGCAATTGCACTCTTGGGGATTTACCCCAAATATTCAGATGCACTAAAACGCCGGGACACCTGCACCCTGATGCTTTTATTTTATTTTATTTTATTTTTTAATTTTTTATTTATTTATGATAGTCACAGAGAGAGAGAGAGGCAGAGACACAAGCAGAGGGAGAAGCAGGCTCCATGCACCGGGAGCCTGATGTGGGATTCGATCCCGGGTCTCCAGGATCGCGCCCTGGCCCAAAGGCAGGCGCCAAACCGCTGCGCCACCCAGGGATCCCCACCCTGATGCTTTTAGCAGGAATGTCCACAAGGCGAAACTGTGGATGGAGCCATGGTGTCCAGTGAAAGATGAATGGATAAAGAAGATGTAGTTTATGTATACAATGGAATATTACTCAGCCATTAGAAATGACAAATACCCACCATTTGCTTCAACGTGGATGGAACTGGAGGGTATTATGCTGAGTGATGTAAGGCAATTGGAGAAGGACAAACGTATGTTTTCATTCAACTGGTTAATATAAATAATAGTGAGAGGTAATATAAGGGAATGGAGAAGAAATGTGTCGGAAATATCAGAAAGGAAGAGAGAACATAAAGACTCCTAACTCTGAGAAAGGAACTAGGGAGCTGGAAGAGGAGGAGGGCAGGGGGTACAGGTGAATGAGTGACGGGCACTTGCTGGGATGAGCACTGGGTGTTATTCTGTTTGTTGGTAAATTGAACACCAATAAAAAATAAATTTATTTAAAAAAAAAGTTCAAACAACTAAATATTTATGCTGCCAACATGGCAGTACCTAAATATAGAAACCAATTAGCAACAAACATACAGGAACTCACTGATAATAATACAGTTACAGGGGATTTTAACACCCACTTATGGCAATGGGCCGATCGTCTATGCAGAAAATCAACAGGGGAACAATAGCCTTGACACAATGGACCACAGGGACTCAACAGATAATGTCTGAACATTTCAACCTAAAGCAGAATACACATTCCTTCCAAGTGCACATGGGACATTCTCCAGAACAGATCATATCATGGCCACAAATCAGCCCTCAACAGGTACAACAGGTACATGGTTGATATCAACAAGGTTGATATCACACCCTGTACATTTTCGGACCATGACGCTATGAAACTCGAAGTCGAAAGTAAGAAAATATATTGGACATACCAAAAATACGTGGAGATTATGAACATCCAAATAAGGAATGAATGGAGCAACCAGGAAATTAAAGAGGAAATTTGAAACAAATGAAAATGAAAACATGTTTCTCCAAACCTCTGGGATGTAGCAAAGGCAGTCCTAAAGGGAAGTACATAGCAACACAGGCCTACCTCAAGAAACAAGAAGTCTCCAATACACAACCTAACCATACACCTAAAGGAGCTGGAAAAGGAACAGCAAAGAAAGCCTAAAGCCAACAGAAAAAATAAAGATGAGAGCAGAAATAAACAATGCAGAATAAACAAAACAGTAGAATGGAATAACGAAAATAAGAGCTGGTTCTTCAAAATAATTAATAAAATGGATCAAGCCCTAGCCAGCCTTATTAACGAGAAAAGAGAAAACTTAAATGAATATAATCACAAATGAGAGAAGAGAGATCAAATCAACACCAGAAAAATAAGACAATTATAAGGGAATACTATGCAAGATTATACGCTAACAAACTGGGAGACCTGGAAGAAATGGACAAATCCCTAGAAATGTGCAAATGAGCAAAACTGAAAGAGGAAGATATAGAAAATATGAAGAGACCCATAACTAGCAAGGAAATTGAATCAGCAAGGCACCTGGGTGCCTCAGTGGTTGAGCATCTGCTTTGGCTCAGATCATGATCCCGGGGTCTGGGGGATCACGTCCCACATCTGGCTCCCCACATAGAGCCTCATTTTTCCTCTGCCTATAACTCTGCCTCTCTATGTCTTGCATGAATACATAAATAAAGGTGCCGCCACTGTGGAAAACAGTCTGGAGGGACCTCAAGAAGTTAAAAATAGGGGATCCCTGGGTGGCACAGCAGTTTGGCGCCTGCCTTTGGCCCAGGGCGTGATCCTGGAGACCCGGGATCGAATCCCACATCAGGCTCCCGTCATGGAGTCTGCTTCTCCCTCTGCCTGTGTCTCTGCCTCTCCCTCTGTGACTATCATAAAAAAAAATTTTAAAAAGAAGTTAAAAATAGAGCTACCCTATGATTCCAAAATTGCACAGAGGATACACAGAGGATACAAAAGTAGTTTAGTAGATTCGAAGAGGAACATGCAGCCCAGTGTTGGTCACAGTGTTATCAACAACAGCGAAACTGTGTATAGAGCCTAGATGTCCATCGACAGATGAATGGTCAGAGACGATGTGGTAAATATACACACTGCGACATCACTCATTCATCAGAAGGGATGAAATGAAGCCATTTTCAATGACATGGGAGAAGTGGAAGGGACTTATGCACAATGAACTCAGTCAGTCTGAGAAAGACAGATACCAAATACCATACAATTGCATTCACATGTGAATTTTAAGAAACCAAACAAACTGGAAAGGGGCGAAGGATGGATGAGAGATGCAAACCAAGAAACACACTCTTAATCACAGAGAATAAACTAATAAATACCAGAGGAAAGTGGGGGGGATGGGGAATCAGGGGATGGGGATAATGGAGGTCACCTCTGACCAGTACCAGGCATTGTATTCAAGGGTTGAATCACTATGTGGTAAACCTGAAACTATATCATACTGTGTTATCACTATGTGGTAAACCTGAAACTATATCATACTGTGTTATCACTATGTGGTAAACCTGAAACTATATCATACTGTGTTTACAAAGAGGAATTCAAGTAAAACTTTAAAATAATAATTGATAGTATAGAGGAAACATGTGTGCACAAGAGATAAATCAGAAAGACAACTGAAAATCCAAACAAAGAGTCTTTAGAGCCACAAATCCCCTCCTTAGCTCAGCTCAGGAGAAGCCTGACATGCCTATTCTCACACCAGCAGAAGCCTGGATTTTGATTCTCTGGGGAGGCCACTGACGTGGTAGAGTCAGGCACAAAGAACCCAGAACCTAAATAGAGTGCATAAAAATAAACTGCCCAAGATGCTAGGAGTCCCAGTGCAGGCACATGCCAAGACCAAAACTCTAACCATACACAGACATAACCCTAACCCTACACTTAAGCCTAATGTTAACCTAACCCTTTAACAAGAACTATCACGGGATCCTTGGGTGGCGCAGAGGTTTGGCGCCTGCCTTTGGCCCAGGGCGCGATCCTGGAGACCCGGGATCGAATCCCACATCGGGCTTCCGATGCATGGAGCCTGCTTCTCCCTCTGCCTGTGTCTCTGCCTCTCTCTCTTTCTCTCTCTGTGACTATCATAAATAAATAAAAATTTAAAAAAAGAACTATCACTAATCAAAAACCAAACACAAACCCAAAGACCGAAACACATTTACTGAACCTTCCTGCCTACCCTCACCCTAACTGCTAAACCTATTCTAAACCCTTAACCCTGACCCTTACCTTAAATCTAACCCTAACCCTAACCTCTACCAATAACCTTAACTTAATGTACTCAAATTCTATTCCTTTTACCTATACCCTAACACTAACCCTCTAATACTAATCCTATCTCATACCCCAAAGTGTACCCTAATCCGTACCCTAAAACTAATCCCTAACCCACTGCCGAACCCTCTCTTACCCTTTTCCAAAACCGTACCCTGACCCTGACCTGACCCTGACCCTAACCCCTAACCAAACCTTAACCCTAACCCTAGCCCTAACCCCTATCCTAAAACTAACCCTCGCCCTAACCCGAAACCTAGCCCTAACTTTAACTCTAACCCCTAACCCTAACCCTAACTCACACCCTAACCCCTAACCCTAACTGCAAACCTAGCCCAACCTTAAATCTAACCATAACCCAAACCCCAACTCCTAACCTCCTGCCCTAATCCCTAAAATCTTAACCCTAACCCTAACACTAATCCTGTCCGGAACCCAAACCCCCATCCTAACTCCTAAACACTGACCCTTATCCTTATCCCTCACCCTAACCTCTAATCCATAACCATAAGCATAGTCACTAACCGCTAACATCTAACCTAAGCCTAACCACCAACTGACTCCCCTCCCCTGATCCTATCATTCATTCTACCCATTCACTTATCCTGTAGTTCTGAGTAGTCCCTTCTGATGTGGACGTGGCCCCCAACGGCGCCTCCAAAGTCCTCTAGGGTGTCCTGAGGAAGCTGGGCTCCTGTGAGTGCGCACGTGGCCCCACGTGTTCCAGAGTCATAGTCAGCGGGTAGTGAGGACGCCGGGTCTCCTGTCACCGTGGCGTATGCCTCACATCCTCTGGAAGCCTCACAGCAGGTTTTCAGGAGGCCGGGGGCTCCCGTCAGCCTGGACATGGCCCCACATCCCCTGAAAACTCACCGCGCATCCTGAGGAGGCTGTGGGTTCCTGTCAGCCTTGATGGAGCCTCATGTGTCCCGAAGCCAAAGTGCAGGTCCTGAGGAGGACGGGGGTCCTCTCAGTCTTGACGTGGCCCCACATTTTCCTCAGCCTCACCATAAGACCTGAGGAGGCTGGGGGCTCCTGTCAGCATGGACGTGGCCTCAAATCATCCCAATCCTTCACAGTGCATCCTGAGGAGGCCGGAGAAACCTGTCAGTGTGGATACAGCATCCACATCTTTCTTAGGCCTCACCACAGGCTCTGACAAGGCTGGGGTCTTTTGTCCGCATGGACACATCCCCATATTTCCCAAAGTCTACACCGGGGGTCCTGAGGATGTCAGCGTCCTGTTGTGTCCATGTGGCCCCAAGTCCTTCCGAAGCGTCACCAAGGGTTCTGAGGAGGCCGGGGCTCCTGTAACCATGAATGCGGCCCCCAGCTTCCAGATGTCTCAACTTATGTCCTGAGGGGCCCAGGAGCTCCTGCCAGAGTGGATGCGGTGCTACATTTTCCTGAAGCCTCCCCGCAAGTCCTGAGGTTGCTCAGGGGCTCCTGTCCGCGTGGATGCGGGCCCATATATTCCTGAACCCTCCCCGCGGGTCCTGAGGCTGCTCAGGGGCTCCTGTCAGCATGGATGTGGGCCCACAATTCCTGAAGTCTCCCGGCGGTCCTGAGGAGGCTCAGGGTTCCTGTCAGTGAGGATGTCAGCCCACATCTTCCTGAAGTTCCGCGCGGGTCCTGAGGCGCCCAGGGGCTCCTGACAGGGTGGATGCCAGCCCACATTTTCCTAAAGCCTCACCTTGGGTCCTGAGGAGACCGGGGTTCCTGACAGCGTGAACACGGCCCAATTTCCCCTGAAGACTCCCTGCGGGTCCTGAGGAGGCTGCAGCTCATCAGCATAGATGCGTCCCCACCTCCTCCTCAGGCCTCCCCAGCACAGGCTGGCTCCTGTTAGTGCAGGCAGAGGGGGCCTACTGCACATGTTCGCCCCATGGGAGGGTTCTGGTCTCAGGCGTCCCGTGCGGGATGCTCAGGTGCTGCAGGAGGCTGTGTAGGAGGCAGCAGGTGCTTCATGGGCCGCACCTGCCTCTTTCAGGCTCCAGCTGGGGCTGTTAGCTTCGGAAACATCTCACTGAAAAGGAGCCCAACACCCGGCTTCCCCAAAAATACTTAAGGACAAGGAATTGGAGCCCACAGCACACGAATAAAATGTGGAACAGACTTTTGCCACGTCCTGCAAAACTCCTCAATCCTCTTCCACTGTGGGCGGGACAGCGGGTTGGTGCAGCCGCAATGGAAACAGTGTGGAGGCCCCTCAGAAGTTACAAATAGAGCCACCCTGCGACCAGCAGGTGAACGGCCTGGAGCTCACTCCGAAGATACAGATGCAGTGAGACTCGGGACACCTGCACCCCAATGTCCACAGCAGCCGGGTCCACAGTAGCCACACTGTGGGAGGAGACTCGGTGCCCTGTGGCAGATGATGGATAAAGAGGATGGGAGATAGATGATGGTCATAGAGAGAGGAATGGTACTCAGCTATCAAAGAGAAGGAAATCTTGCCATTTGCAATGATGTGGATAGAACTAAAGGGATCATGTTAAGTGAAGTAAGTCAGTCGGAAGGAGAATGACCGTGTGGTGTCACTCATAGATGGAATTATAGAAGCAAAGCAGATGAACTACTGTGAAGGGAAGGAAAAACAAGATGAAAACAGATGCAGGAAATACAGACTCTTAACGATAAGAAATGAACTGAGGGTCTCTGGAGGGGAGAGGATAACAGGGGACCGGCATGAAGAAAGGCACATGATGTCACGGGCACTGCTGTTATCTCCAACTGGTGAGAGAATTCTTCCCTGAATCCCTGAATTCTTCCTCTGCAAGTATAATACACTATACATTAATTAATTGGGTTTAAATTAAATTAAAAAAATCAGTTGTATCAGAGCACATTTCCTTCTGGACTCTCTGTTTTGCTCATTCAGCTTATGCCGGGACCACCCCACGTGGGTCTGGTTTGTCTTAGTAGGCTCCACGCCTCGTCCATGGCCCAGCCCAAGGTTATAACTCAAGACCCCTGAGATCAGGACCAGAGGTGAGGTCAGGAGTCGGATGCTTAACCGATGGAGCCAGCCAGGGGCCTGGAACCACACTGCTTTATCCTGTGTCTCTGTGATATCATTTGAAATAGGAAAGTGCTACATCCCACTCTGTCATGCTTCTCCAGTACTGATTCTCCAGTACTGGTCATTTGTTGGGGGGGATGGATGTTATAGTTTTTTTTTTCCTATTTCTAAGATCTGCCACCATGATTTTGATAGGAATGACATTGAAACTGAGGGTAGCTTCAGGAACTGCGGACATTTTCACAAGATGAGGCTCCCACCCCACAAGCCCAGGACGGCCTCCCAGAGCCTGGTATGGTTCAGTGCACAAGTCTTGTGCTTCTTTGGTTCAATCTCATTATTTCTTCTCCTTGATGCTCCTGAGAAGGCCTTCACGTCCTTCCTTTCCTTCCTGAGTGCTCATTGTCAGGACACAGCAAGGCTACTCTGCTTTGTAGGGTGAGTTTGTGTCCCGTGACTTTACTGAACTCACTCCTAAGTTCTAACAAGTTTTGGTGGAGGCTCTCTGGTTTCCTGTTTCAAGTACCGCATCTTCAGCATATAGGGACAGTCTGATGTCCCCCTTCCAGGTGTGGAATCTTTGCTGTTTACAGCTTAATGTCCTAGAAAGCCCCACAATTGAATCAAAACTGAGCCCAGGCCAAGGGCAGGAAGCCCCTATTAGAATGAGAACAGGGCTCAATGCCCTTGAAGGCCCCATATCAAAATGTAAACAGAACTTGAGGAATTGCTCCAGCCCTTCTGGAGGTCCCCGAGACCAGCCCTTAAAACTAAGCTAAAACCCTCCTCAGGGTCCAAGTCCTTGCTCCGCTGTGTCGGGTATACTTGGACACAAGATCGAGCATGTAAATAATCCCTCATGTGTTTGTATCGGAATCGGCTTCTCGGTGGTTTCTCAGATTCGCAATCTTGGGCCCACAGTCTGAGATAAAAAAACCAAACCAAAAGGAGCTCGGACGCGGGCAGAGTGAAAGCAGGGTTCTGATAGAATCAGCAGAGACTCGGGGGCTTGGGTGATCTTCTGTGGAGGGCCTGCAGACTGGGGGACGGAATGCTCAGCCCCAGAGCCAGAGGACCCAGTGTCCCCACGCGCATCCCGATCATCAGCGCGGAGTCTCAGGGAGCAGCACAGCACTGCCCACTGGAGGCCAGAAGTGCTGACGCCCACCATGCCTCTGACCCCGCATGTCCATCCCCCAGGCATATGTGCACCTGACAATCAGAGCCATGGCCAATCCCCAGACCCCACACAGACCACTCACTGCCACCATTGTGTCAGACCACAGAGGCTGCAGTGATTCAGCTCTACCTGGAAAGTAGGGTCTAGATTCCTTTGTACTTTGTGCTTTATTTTCATTTATTTTCTTTGATTCTTTTATATTAATTGCCTTATTTTAATTTTTATGTATGTACCTTATATATTTCTTATTTTTAGTTTCATGGTATTTTAATTGTGTTTCTTATTTTGGGATTTATAATCTTTTAACAACCAGGCCAAAATAATCTGGTGGGTTTTTTTTGGGAGGGCAGTTGTTATTGTTTTTCTTGGTTTTTCTTTTTCTTCCTTCTTTCTTTTCTGGAAAAAATAATGAGATGGAGAAACTCACCTCCATAAAAAAACATGAGGTAGTACTCACAGCCAGGAAGTCCATCAAATATATGATGTCTAACTACAAATATATGATGTCTAACTACAGTTTAAAACAATGATTATAAAGATAGCAGCTGGGTTGGAAAAAGAGCATAACAGAAAAGTAGAGAATCCCTTACTGTAGAAATAAAAGAACTAAAATCTAGTCAGGCCATCGTTAAAAATGCTATAACTGAGATGCAGTCCCAAGTGGAAGCCTTAAAACAAGGAAGGTTATGGACCACAAAGGAAGACTTCGGAACAGAGCCACTTATTAAAACAATAACATTCATATCATGGGAGACTCAGAAGATGAAGAGAGAGAAAAGGTGGGCCTTGCTCAGCCATTAGAAATGACAAATACCCACCATTTCCTTCAATGTGGATGGAACTGGAGGGTATTATCCTGAGTGAAGTAAGTCAATCAGAGAACAAAAAATATTGTATGTTCTCATTCACTTGGGGAATATAGATAATAGTGAAAGGGAATATTAGGGAAGGTAGAAGAAATGTGTGGGAAATATCAGAAAGGGAGACAGAACATAAAGACTCCTAACTCTGGGAAACGAACTAGGGGTGATGTAAGGTGAGGAGGGCGGGGGTGGGGGTGAATGTGTGACGGGCACTGAGGGGGGCAGTTGACGGGATGAGCACTGGGTGTTATTCTGTATGTTGGCAAATTGAACACCAATAAAAAGTAAATTTATTATTAAGAATAAAAGAAAGAAAGAAAGAAAGAAAAAGAAAGAAAGAAAGAAAGAAAGAAAGAAAGAAAGAAAGAAAGAAAGAAAGAAAGAAAGAGTGGCACCTGGGTGTCCTAGTCTGTTAAGCTTCTGCCTTAGGGTCAGATCATGATCCAGGTCCCAAAGAAGGCTCCCTGTTCAGCAGGGATCCTGCTTCTCCCTCTCCCTCTGCCCCTCTAACACATGTTATTCACTCCTCTCTCTCTCAAATAAATAAATAGCGTCTTTGATAAAGAAACAAACAAACAGGGATCCCTGGGTGGCGCAGCGGTTTGGCGCCTGCCTTTGGCCCAGGGCGCGATCCTGGAGACCCAGGATCGAATCCCACATCGGGATCCCGGTGCATGGAGCCTGCTTCTCCCTCTGCCTGTGTCTCTGCGCCTCTCTCTCTCTCTCTCTGTGACTATCATAAATAAATAAAAAAAATTAAAAAAAAGAAACAAACAAACAAACCTAGAGGGATGAGAAATCTCCCATGTAGAAGATTTTCAAACAATTTGTGCAGACATTCCACACTCAAGTTCATGAGCATAGCTCCCACTCTTATGTGTGGAATACACATAGTAACTTCCTTCTACAAAATATATTATGAAAAACTTAATAATGATAATATAATAATAATAATATTAATAACAATAAAGAATCACTTTACTACGGAGAAACCTAACACTACCTCAGCAAGTTGATCAGATCGATACCAAGACTGATAAATTGTGTTGATAGTATCTATCCTTTACATGATATAATAAAAATGACAGTATATCTCTGTATATAATCCACCAAAACAGTTCAATCATGAGATAAACAACAGACATGTCCCAACTGAGGGAAATTTTACAAACTACTCTACTTCTCAAAGTTTTCCAGTTCACGAAAAGCAAGGAAAGGCTGAAAGACTCTCACAATCCAGAGGAGCCTAAGAAAACATGAGGACAAATGGAGTGTGATATAAGGGATGGTGACTTAGCAAAAACTAAGGAAATCTGAATAAAGTATAGTGTTTGGTTATTGCAAATATTTTAATATTGATTAATTAGCTAATATTTGTACCGTACTGATATAAGATATCAATAATTGGAGAAATTGAGTGCAAGTGCATGAGAATTCTCTGTACTATCTTCTCAATTTCCCTATGAAGCTTTGTTTTCTTTCTAAGAAATAAGATTTAATTTCAAAATTGACTTAAATGAATCAGGCTCCAGTGTGAAGACATTTTAAGAATCGTTGAATTAACTTTTGCCTTATTCTTAAAGAGTTCCTTCGATGGGAACATAGTAAGAATTTTATATCAGAAGGAAAGAAAAACACTTAGGAACACGTATAATGCCTCTTCAAACTGAAAAGCAGGAAAGGATAATAAAGAGCAAAAATCAGAAAAAATACTTCTAGTATAATAGACACCATAGGGATCCCTGGGTGGCGCAGTGGTTTGGCACCTGCCTTTGGCCCAAGGCGCGATCCTGGAGACCCAGGATCGAATCCCACGTCGGGCTCCCGGTGCATGGAGCCTGCTTCACCCTCTGCCTGTGTCTCTGCCTCATTCTCTCTCTCTCTCTGTGACTATCACAAATAAATAAAAATTAAAAAAAATAGACACCATATTGCAAGTGCATTTAAAATTAGCAATGAATAACATTTATTTCCTTGACATTTGTCTTCCAAAGAGTTCATAGTGTTTCAGTGTCAGTTGAAACAGGGGAAGAATCGCAGGGAAGAATCCGTCACTTAATAATAGGACCATTGGTACTAATGTCTCTCAATTATTTCCAAATCCATAAAGATTCATTTCCTGATGAATGACTGAGCTGTGAAGAAATAGATGAGAAACCCTCATCCCTCTGAATTACTTGTGTCAGAATATTTTAACCATAGTACTACAGATAGTAAACTATCCTTATTAACAGGAAATACATCTCAGATTAAAATCTGAGAAATCAGATGGGCAGAGAAAAAATGCTTTAAATCGCTCCTCAAGTTTTATTTTTTTTATTTTTTTTATTTATTTATGATAGTCACAGAGAGAGAGAGAGAGAGGCAGAGACACAGACAGAGGGAGAAGCAGGCTCCATGCACTGGGAGCCTGATGTGGGATTCGATCCCGGGACTCCAGGATCGTGCCCTGGGCCAAAGGCAGGCGTCAAACCGCTGCGCCACCCAGGGATCACGCTCCTCAAGTTTTAAAGACAAAGGAGAACTTTTCTATGTACAAAGTCAGTTGTCAAGATAGCCTTAGGGAATAAGATTCTGCAGCATCGAATCCTGCTGCACTGCCGGGACGCCCGCACCCCAGGTCTTCCTGATCCCAAATCCCTGGGCCTGTCCCCGAACACAGGCTGCCAGGCTGAGGTCATTTGCAATTTCTCTCTTAGGAGCTCCAGGGAGGGGGGCATGAGCTAGATAGGACAGGACGGGATGCGTGGAGGCCGAGAACATTACGGCCATTCTACTTTAAGTTCAATATTAGCACACTTCCAGCAATCCCAGGCCCTTGTGAAGAAGAGCTGAAATTTGCATTACTTCAGTTACTGGAATAAAACAAAAGTTGACAGCTTAATGTCTTAGAAAGCCCTACAATAGAATAAAAACTGAGCCTAAGCCAAGGGCTGGAAGCCCCAATTAGAATGAGAAGAGAGCTCAATGCCCTTGAAGGCCCCATAACAAAATGTAAACAGAACTTGAGGAATTGCTCCAGCCCTTCTGGAGGTCCCCGAGACCAGCCCTTAAAACTAAGCTAAAACCCTCTTCAGGGTCCAAGTCCCTGCTCCACTGTGTGGGGTATACCTGGACCCTTGCTTGAGTTTGTAAAACAACCCACGTGTGTTTGCATAACTGTCGGCTCCTTAGTGGTTTCTCGGATTCGCAATCTTGGACACTACACCCGAATGACCCCTCCCCACCTGGACTGACCTCCTGTCCCCTCCCACCCAGGCTGACCCTCAGTTACCTCCCACCCACCACAGCTGGGCACAGGCCCTCACACAGTTCCACGGGCATGGTGGGCACTCCCGCCATCCCTGGACTCCCAGGGGATGGAAGGAGGTTTTGGCAGGACACACTCCCATGGTGGCCCCAGGGCTCCCTGCCCAGGAGAGCACCTGGTGACAGGTCGGGGTTTGTATCTCTGATGCCAGTTCCTCCTCCCAGGTTTTCCCGCAGGAAATGAAAGAGGAGGACCTGGTCTCCTCCAGGGACATCACGCAGGTGGACCTGGACGTCAACAGGACGTTCAGCAGTCACATCATATTTTGGGACTACTACGGGGTAGGGTGAGGTTGAGGGGCCAGGGGGGATCAGGACCCAGTGGAGGACCGGGGGATTCTGGGTAGGGAAAACGGGGCTTCTGAGTCGGGGGGCAGAACAGAAGCCAACAACACACCCCTCCATGTTAGGGTGTTGGGGATTACCTCTGTGCCCCCACCCCCGGGGACTGGGACATGAGGAGGCCACTAGGATGGGGTCTCCAGGGCTTGCCATGGGAGCTGAACCCCAAAGGGGAGAGGGACGGTCCTCTGAGTAGCAGGGGATGGGGTGGGGGACGTGGGGGGGCAGGAACTGGACCTGGGTGCCAGGCGGCATGGCCACAGCTGGAGCAGGATACACATCGATCCCATGAGGGTCGGACGGGTCAGAGTGACACCCAGTCTCAGTGATTTATATATTTCTAAGTTCTATGCATTTAATTTGAGACATTTTGCAATTCGAAAACACACATAGTATGATGAACCCCAGATAATGCACCCGGTCCAGCCAGGGTCCTGCAATGACCACACCCCGCCTCAGGGGCAGGTGTCACAGCAAACCCCAGACTGGGGTTGCCTTTAAGTGTAGACATCTCCTTGTGCATCTTAGAGGCAGGGGATGCCCTGTGTCCGCAGGCCCCCCATGACATCCCCCTCATTCCCCACTCCCACTCCATCCTCCTACATCATCATTCCCCATGACATCCCACTTACACCATCCCCCTCAAACCCACACAGCCCCACACAATCCCCACCCACACTATACCCCAACACCATGCCCCCACACCATCCACCCCCACACCATCAGCCCCCATCAAGGACCCGGTGCAGGTGCCCCCTGTGGGACATGCTCAGCCTCCCCGGGGATCTCTCGATATCCTGCTCCCATCAGAAGCCCAGGGGTCCCATAGAGTACCCAGGGGTTGCAAGGAGGAGCGAAGACAAGAGGCCCCCGACAGGGTGTGTGCAGGTGAGTGGTGCAGAGGTGCACTGTCCCTCCTGGAGGGTGGCACACCCTTCACAGGACACCAGCCCATAACCCAGGGGGATCTGGGCTGGCCTGGCCCCAGGCTCTGTGAAGGTGGGGGTGATTTGAGACCCCGCCCCAGGCCCAACAAAAAGACTAATGGGATCCAGCCCCCCATGGCCCTGTCTAGCCCTGGATTCTGACCCTACACTGAGCGAGCCTTCTCACAGCTGGATGTGGCCTCCTGGGCCCTGGGGTTGCCACACAGATCCAGGTCGCTGACCTAGGGCAGCCCTGGGGATCCTGGGACACCCAAGCTTGGGGAGAGCAGAGGTAGGCCGGTGGACCCTACCCACACCCACACCAGGAGGCAGGCTCCTCAGGTGCTGGGGCCACAGGGGCCCCATGACCGGGGTCCACCTGCCCTGCGGGGACCCAGTGCAGGAACCTATGAGCTGCAGGTCAAGGTCAGCTCTGCTGTCCTCACAACCATCTCTCATGCTGAAACCTCAGGACACACGCCCCCACCCGGAGTCCACACATGCTCCCCGGTGGGGAACTCCAGCACTTGCCCCCCCACCCATGTGATTCTTGTCCTCCCCTAAAGGACAAAATGGTCTCCCTTCCCAGGGGAAGGCATGCACCCTCGGCTCTGAGCCCATTTGCTGTAGAATGTCAATAAAATATTGTGGTGTGAAAATGCACAGGCAGCCTGTTTCTGTGTCTCCCAGAACTCTGTGTATGGGGCATGGAGAGACCCCCAGAGAGGAGGAGGGGGCACCACCCAGGCCCCAACAGCCCCTACATGGGCACTGCAAGGCACAGCTGACGTCCCCACGTGCCTTCCAGGGGCGGCCAGATGCCAGGGTCAGGACCCCACAGACTATACTGAGACTCAGCCTGTGCCCCATGGGCCAGGAGGGCCTGGGACAGAGTGACAGCCAGGGAACCTCAGGTCACCAGGGTCTGTGAAAAGCGACCTGGAGGGTCTGTGCTCCCTCTGTCCAGGGGGCCGAGGCTGGCCCGGTTCCGGGGCACGTACTCCCCTCCCTGCATCCCCGTTCCAGTGTGCCTGGGGCACTGAAGGACTGTGGGGCACTCAGAGTGGCCCTGGAAGGGATGTCAGGACAGCAGGCCGTTGTGTTGTGCCCAAGACTGCGAATCTGAGAAACTACCGATGAGCTGACACCGATGCAAACTCCTGAGGGTTTCTCTACAAGCTGTAGCTTGGGTCCAAGTGCACCTGACACAGCGGAGCAGGGACTTGGACCCCGAGACTAAGAGGCATAGCAGCTTTATAGGGGCAGTGGACCGTGGGATATGCAGAAATTTGCACAGTCATGTTGGTCCACAAACAAGAAGCTGATTGAATTACACCTTATCCTATAGTATCCACTTGAGCTGGCCTATTACTTTGGTCAGAATTGGCTCACAGTTTTGGGGGGCACAAAGCAGGGCTACATTGTTATGAGCCGATTTCCAATTAGGGTTTGCCCAGCGGTTTGACTCGGGTGGGGCAGCACCTTAAGCCATAAGCAGGTCATGTGGGGGTCATAAGGGAGGTGGCGGGTGTAGCACAAAATGGAATCAGTCCTGCGCTGCTTGTCCAGGGGTAAGGGATTTTTATTAAATTTCCTGTGTCCCAACTTGCAGCTCACCCACCTGGACAATGCTCACCAGGTGGACTCAGCGTGCACACCTTGTGGTGCTGGATCTCTCACACCAGCGTGTGGAGGGCACCCTCCTTGCCCTAGTGAGTAGGGGCGGGGTGAACATGGGGCTCGGCCTGAAAGCCAGGCAGCACAGGGGACCAAAGAAACCCAGCCCCATTCCCACCCCGACCTCCACACACAGGCCACCCCAGGGCTCCCCACCATGGGTACCCGACTCCTCAGGAGCTCCCCCCAGGGTTGCCCTGAGGTCTGACTTCCTTCTGGAGAGGCATCGGCGAGAATAGAAGCAGCCGGCACTGGGTGAGACACACTGTCAGACATGGTAATTTGGCCGAGCCAGTCCTTCAACCTCAGCTGAACCTCCAGCTGAAATTCACTGCAGGAGCGAGCCCTGGGTCAGCCAGGAGAGCCCAGCTAGCCACCCAGCGCCAGCACCAGAAATGATGTTGTACCAACCATTTCGGTGTTTGGGTTACCCAGCCAGAGGATCCGATAGCTACACGTCATAGATTCATGTGATAGACACACACACACCCCACAACAAACAAAAGTCAGAATCACCCCAATGCTGTCAAACAGCAGCTGGATGGTTACATACATGACACCGTGGTCCCCAATAGGATACACGGAAGACGCTATAAACCACGACTGCAGGTGCTGGAGGCACGGAGATGTGCCTGCTGGGTTCCAAAAAGGAGCGCAGAGGAGCAGGAAGCATCCTACAGAGGGGGGCGCCTCTTAGGAAAGGACAACAGGTCCCAGTGAAGGCTAAGCATGGTGAAATCTGTCCTCCTCCTTTTCAGCTTCTGGTTTTCCTCCTAAATGCCATTTTCCTCAGTCATACGAGCAAAAATTTATTTTATGTTTTTAACTTTCTTTTTATTGGAGACAAATTTGTATGAATTCTTTCTTCAGGAAGTGTGTCATTCAGGAGAGAAGGAGAGAGAAAGATTTTCCCTGACAGGCAAAGTATAAAGGAGTTCATGACCGCTAAACCAGTCCAGTAAGGAATTTTAAGAGGGACTCTTCTAGTGGGCGAAAAAAAGATACCAAAAGCAACAAAGACTAGAAAGGACCAGAGAACCTCACCAGAAACACCAACTCTACCACTAACAACAAGGCACAAGTTCATATCTTTGAATAAGCACTCTGAATGCTGATACTAAATGCTCCAATCAAAAGATATAGGGTGTCAGAGTGGCTTAAAAAACAGGATCCGGGATGCCTGGGTGGCTCAGGGGTTGAGCCTCTGCCTTTGACTCAGGGTGTGATCCTGGAGCCTGGGATCGAGTCCCATATTGTGCTCCTGGTGGGGAGCATGCTTCTCTCTCTGCTTAATTTTCTGCCCCCCTCTCTCTCTCCTCTCTCTCTCTCATGCTCTCAAAAATAAAATTGTTATTAAAAAATCAAGATCCATCAGTATGCTGCCTACTAGAGGCTCACCTTAGACCTATAGACACCAGCAATTTTAAAGTCAAGGGATGGAAAATCATCTATCACGCTAATGGTTATGAAAAGAAAGCTGGAGGACCAATACTTATATTAGACAAGCCAGATTTGAAACCAAACCCTGGGGGACACCTGGTGGCTCAGTGGTTGAACATCTGCCTTCGGCTCAGGGGGTGATCCTGGGATCCTAGGATCGAGTCCCACATTGGCATCCCTTTGGGGAGCCTGTCTCTCCCTCTGCTATGTTTCTGCCTCTGCTCCTCTGTGTATCTCTCATGAATAAATAAATAAAATATTTAAATCTCAAAAAGAAAGAACAAATACTGTAAGAAGAGATGAAGGAAGGCATTATTTCATAATTAAAAAGACTCTCTATCAGGATCAAACAACTAAATATTTATGCTGCCAACATGGGAGTACCTAAATATGGAACCCAATTACCAATAAACGTACAGAAACTCACTGATAATGATACAATGACGGGATTTTAACACCTACCCAGTAATGGCAATGGACTGATCTTCTATGCAGAAAATCAACATGGGAACAATACCCTAGACACACTGGACCACAGGGACTCAACAGATATAGTGAACATTTCTTCCTAAAGCAGAATACACATTCCTTTCAAGTGCACATGGGACATTCTCCAGAAGAGATCATATCATGGGCCACAAATCAGCCCTCAACATGTACAACAGGTACAAGAAGGTTGACATCACACCCTGTACCTTTTCGGACCATGACGCTATGAAACTTGAAGTCAACAGTAAGAAAAAATTTGGACAGACCAAAAATACGTGGAGATTATGAACATCCTACTAGAGAATGAATGGAGTAACCAGGAAATTAAAGAGGAAATTTAAAACAAATGAAAATGAAAACATGTTTCTCCAAAACTCTGGGATGTAGAAAAGGCAGTCCAAAGAGGAAAGTACATAGCAATACAGGCCTACCTCAAGAAACAAGAAGTATCCAATACACAGCTTAACCCTACACCTAAAGAACCTGGAAAAGGAATTGCAAACAAATCCTAAAGCCTACAGAAGAAGGGAAAAAATAAAGATGAGAGCAGAAATAACTACAGAAATAAAAAACATTAGAATGGAAAAACGAAACTAAGAACTATTTCTTCAAAATAATTAATAAAATGGATCAAACCCTATCCAGGCTTAGGAACGAGAAAAGAGAAAAGAACTAAATGAATAAACTCACAAAAGAGAGAAGAGTGATCAAAATTAACACCAGAAAAATAAGACAATTATAAGGGAATACTAGGAAAGATTATATGCTAACAAACTGGGATACCCGGAAGAAATGGACAAATCCCTAGAAATGTGCAAACGAGCAAAACTGAAATAGGAAAAAAATAGAAAATGTGAAGAGACCCATAACTAGCAAAGGAATTGAATCAGCAAGGTACCTGGAAGCCTCAGTGGTTGAGCATGTGCTTTGGCTCAGGTCATGATACCAGGATCCTGGTGGAACAAGTCCCACATCAGCCTCCCCGCATGGAGCCTCATTTTTCCTCTGCCTATACCTCTGCCTCTCTGCATCTCGCATGAATCCATAAATAAAATCTTTAAAAAAGAAACAAGATAAAAAGATGAGAAAGGACCCAAATAAAATCACAGATGAGAAAAGAGAAATAACAACCAACACTACAGAAATACAAACGATAATAAGAGAATATGATGAAAAAGTATATGCCAGCAACCTAGAAGAAATAGATCAATTCCTAGAAATATATAACATAGCAAAAAGGAGAAATGAAGAAATAAGAAACTTGAACAGAGAGATAACCAGCAAAGATATTGAATCAGCACTCAAGAATCTCCCAACAGGAGACACTTAGGTCAATAGAACAGAATGCAAAGCCGAAACAAGATACAAACCTGTAACTCTATGATCCATTAATCGACAACAAGGCAGGAAGGAATATCCAATGGCACAAAGACAGTCTCTTCAACAAACCCTAACCTGACCCCAGGATAAGAACAAATGGTGTTGGGAAAACCAGGCAGCCACAAGCAGAAGAATGAAACTGGACCACTTTCTTACACCATATATATAAAAAATAAATTCAAAATGGATGAAAGACCTAAATGTGAGACCTGAAACCATACAAAGAAGAAAAGATAGACAGGAACATCTTTGACGTTGGCCATTGGATCTTCTTTCTAGATATGCCTCTGAGTTGAGGGAAACAAAAGCAAAAATACTATTGGGACTTCATCAAATTCAAAAGCTTCTGCAAATTGAAAGACACAACCAACGCTAATAGGCAACATACAAAATGAAACGAGATATTTGTAAACAACACATCCAATAAAGAGTTAGTATGCAAAATACGTAAAGCAAATATAAATCTCAGCATCCTAAACACAAATTATCCAACTGCAGATGGGCAGAAGACATTAATGGACTTTGTCTCTGACAAGACATCCAGATGGCCACCAGACACCGAAAGACACTCAGCGTCACCCATCATCAGGGAAATGCAAATCAAAACCACAATAAGATGTCACCTGACAGCCATCAGAATGGCTAAAATTAACAAGAGAAGAAACGACAGGTGTTGTTGAGGCTTTGGAGAAAGGGTAGCCCCCTTACACTCCTGGTGGGCATGCGAACAGGTGCAGCCACTGTGGAAAACACTGTGGAGGGTCCTCGAGAAGTTAAAAATAGGGGATCCCTGGGTGGCGCACTGGTTTGGCACCTGCCTTTGGCCCATGTCGCGATCCTGGAGACCCAGGATCGAATCCCACGTCGGACTCACAGTGCATGGATCCTGCTTCTCCCTCTGCCTGTGTCTCTGCCTCTCTCTCCGTGACTATCATAAAAAAAAAATAAAAAAAGAAGTTAAAAATAGAGCTACACTACGATTCCAAAATTGCAGAGCTAGGTATTTACCCCGAGGATACAAAAGTCATTTAGTAGATTCCAAGAGGGACACGTAGCCCAGTGTTTGTAGCAGCATTATCAACAACAGCCAAACTGTGGATACAGCACAGATGTCCATTGGCAGATGAATGGGCAGAAAGATGTGGTAAATATACACACTGCGACATCACTCAGTCATCAGAAGGGATGAAATGAGGCCATTTACAATGACGTGGGAGAAGTGGAAAGGACTTATGCTAAATGAACTCCGTCAGTCATAGAAAGACAGATACCAAATACCATACAGTTGCATTCACATGTGAATATTAGGAAACCAAAAAAACTGGCAAAGGAGCAGAGGGGAGATGAGAGAAGCAAACAAAAAAACACACTCTTAACCACAGAGAATAAACTAATAAATACCAGAGGAAGGTGGGGGGGATGGGGATTCAGGGGATGGGGATAGTGGAGGGCACCTGTGACCAGTACCAGGCATTGTATCCAAGGGTTGAATCACTATGTGGTAAACCTGAAGCTATATCATACTGTGTTTACAAAGAGGACTTCAAGTAAAACTTTAAAATTATAATTGGTAGTATTGATGAAACATGTACACACTAGAGATAAAATCAGAAAGGCAACTGAAAATCCAAATAAAGAGTATTTAGACCCACAAAACCCCTCCTTACCTCAGCTCGGGAGAAGACTGCCATGCCTATTCTCACCCAAGTAAAAGCCTGGATTTTGATTCTCGGGGGAGGCCACTGACTTGGTGGAGACAGGCTATCTTTGAACCCTAAACCAAATAGAGTGCATAAAACTAAACTGCCCAAGATACTAGGAGTCCCAGTGCAAGCACATGCCAAGACCCAAACTAACCATACACAGACATAACCCTAACCCTACACTTAATCCTAATGTTAACCTAACCCTTAAACAAGACCTATCACTAGTCGAAACCAAACACAAACCCCAAGACCGAAACACATTCACTGAACCTTCCTGCCAACCCTCACCCTAACTCCTAAACGTCGGTTCACCTAAACTTAGGTTTCCTTAACCCTGAACCCAACGTTGAATCTAACCCGAACCCTAACCTCTAACCGTACGTAACCTTAAAATAAGGTATTCAAATACTATTCCTAATCTTAACCTGTATCATAAAACTAACCCTCTAATACTAATCCTATCTCATACCCCAAACTGTACCCTAACCCGCACCCTAAAACCAACCCCTAATACACTCCCTAACCCTATATCTGACCCTTTTCCAAAACCGTACCCTGACCCTGACCTTACCCTAACCCTAACCCCTAACCAAACCTTAACCCTAACCCTAGCCCTAACCCCTATACTAATCCTAACCCTCGCCCTAACCCTAATCCTAGCCCTAGCTTTAACTCTAACCCTTAACTCAAACCCCTAACTCTAACCCCTAATCATAACTCACACCCTAACCCCTAACCCTAACTGCAAACCTAAGCTCAACCCTAACTCTAACCATAACACTAACCCCAACTCCGAACCTCCTGCCCTAATCCCTAAAGCCTAAACCCTAACCCTAACACCAAATCCTGTCCCTAGCCCTAACCTACATCCTAACTCCTAAACACTGACCCTTACCCTTATCCCTCACCCTAACCTCTAATCCATAACCATAAGCATAATCACTAACACCTAACATCTGACGTAAGGCTAACCACCAATTGCCTCCCCTCCCCTGACCCAACCATTCATTCTACCCATTCACTTACTCTGTGATTCTGAGGAGTCCCTTCTGATATGGACGTGGCCCCCAATGGCACCTCCAGAGTCCTCCAGGGGGTCCTGAGGAAACCAGGCTCCTGTGAGTGTGCACGTGGCCCCACGTGTTCCTGAGCCATAGTCAGTGGGTTCTGAAGATGCTGGGTCTCCTGTCACTGTGGACTATGCTTCACATCCTCTGGAAGCCTCGCAGCAGGTCCTCAGGAGGCCGGGGGCTTCTGTCAGCCTGCACATGGCCCCACGCCACCCAGAACACTCACTGTGGGTCCTGAGGAGGCTGTGGGCTCCTGTCAGCAAAGACCCAGTCTCATATATCCCAAAGCCAAAGTGCAGGTCCTGAGGACAACGGGGGTCTTGTCAGTGTTGAGGTGGACCCACATTTTCCTCAAGCCTCACCATAAGCCCTGAGGAGGCTGGGGGTTCCTGTCAGCATGGATGTGGCCCCAAATATTCCCAAAACTTCACAGTGCATCCTGAGGAGGCCAGAGATTCCTGTCAGTGTGGATGCAGCACCCACATCTTTCTTAGGCCTCACCAGAGGCCCTGACAAGGCTGGGCTCTTCTGTCCGCATGGACGCATCCCCATATTCCCAAAGACTACACCAGGGGTCCTGAGGAAGTCAGCGTCCTGTTGTGTGGACGTTACCACACATACTCCCGAATTGTGACCAATGGATCTAGGAGGCCGCGACTCCTGTCATCCTGAATGTGGCCCCCAGCTTCCAGAAGCCTCAACTTATATCCTGAGGGGCCTGGGAGTTCCTGCCAGAGTGGACGCCATGCCACATCTTCCTGAAGCCTCCCCGCGGGTCCTGAGGCGGCCCAGGGGCTCCTGTCAGCCTGGATGCGGGCCCACAATTTCCTGAAGCCTCCACGTGGGTCCTGAGGCAGCCAAGTGCTCCTGTCAGCGTGGACGCGGTGCCACATCTTCCTGAAGCCTCCCCGCAGGTCCTGAGGTGGCTCAGGGTCTCCTGTCAGCGTGGATGCGGGCCCACAATATCTTGAAGCCTCCCCGCGAGTCCTGAGGCAGCCCAGGGTCTCCTATCAGGGTGTATGCGGGCCCACATCTTCCAGAAGCCTCACTGCGGGTCCTGAGGAGACCCGGGCTCCTGTCAGCGTGAACGCAGCCCAATGTCCCCCTTTAGACTCCCTGAGCGACCTGAGGAGGCTGCGGCTCATCCAGGTCGATGTGTCCCCATGTCCTCCTCAGGCCTCCCCAGCACAGGCTGGCTCCTGTTAATGCTGGCAGAGGAGGCCTACTGCACATGCGGGTCCCCTGGGTGGGGCCTGGTCTCGGGTGCCCCCTTTGGGATGCTAGGCACTGCAGGAAGCTGTGTAGGAGGTGGCTTGCTGGTGCACGGGGCGGCACCTGCCTCCTTCCAGGCTCCAGCTGTGGCCTGTTAGCATCGGCAATGTCTCACTGAAACGGAGCCCAACACCCGGCTTCCCCAGAAATATTTAAGGACAAGGAGTTGGAGCCCACAGACCGCAAAATGAAATGTGGACCAGAATTTGAGCAAGTCCTGCAAAACTCACTCAACCCTCTTCCACTGTGGGTGGGAACGCGGGCTGGTGCAGCCACCCTGGAAACAGTGTGGAGGCTCCTCAGGAAGGTACAAATAGGGCCGCCCTGCGACCAGCAGGTGCAGGGACAGGAGCTGACTTCGAAGATACAGATGCAGTGAGACTCAGGACACCTGTACCCCAATGTCCACAACAGCCGTGTCCACAGTAGTCACACTGTGTGAGGAGTCTCGGTGCCCTCAGGCAGATGATGTATAAAGAGGATGGGAGATAGATGATGGTCATAGAGAGAGGAACGGTACTCAGCTATCAAAGAGAAGGAAATCTTGCCATTTGCAATGACGTGAATAGAACTAGAGAAATCATGTTAAGTGAAATAAGTCAGTCGGGAAAGAGAATGACCGTGGGGTGTCATTCATAGGTGGAATTAAAGAAGCAAAGCAGATGAACATCTGTGAAGGGAAGGAAAAACAAATAAGATGAAAACAGATGCAGGAAATACAGACTCTTAATTATAGGAAAAAAATGAGGGTCGCTGGAGGGTCGGGGACAGGTGAGGGGATCACAGGGAACCAGCATGAAAGAGGGCATGTGATGTCATGTGCACTGCTGTTATCTCCAACTGGTGAATCCCTGAATTCTTCCTCTGAAAGTATAATACACTATACGTTAATTAATTGGATTTAAATTAAGTTAAAAAAATCAGTTGTATCAGAGCACAATTCTTTCTGGACTCTCTGTTCTGCTCCTTCAGCTTATGTCAAGAACACCACCCTTGAGTCTGGTTTGTTTAAGTAGACTCCACGCCTCGTCCATGGCCCAGCCCAGGGCTAGAACTCAGGACCCCAAGGTCAGGACAGGAGATGAGGTCAGGTGTCGAATGCTTAACCGACAGAGCCAGCCAGGGGCCCGAGAACAACACTGCTATAATCTGTGTCTCTGTGACATTGTTTGAAATAGGAAAGTGCTATGTCCCACTCTGTCCTGCTTCTCCAATACTGATTTCCTCTCCGGGGTCATTTGTGGGGGCAGATGGATGTTAAGGTTTTTTTTTTTTCCTATTTCTAAGATCCGCCACCATGATTTTGATACGAATGACATTGAAACTGAGGGTGGCTTCAGGAACTGCGGACACTTTCCAAGATGAGGCTCCCAAACCACGAGCCCAAGATGGCCTCCCAGAGCCTGGTATGGCTCAGTTCACAAGTCTTGTGCTCCTTTGGTTCTGTCTGATTATTTATTCTCTGTGATGCTCCTGAGAAGGGAGTCACGTCCTTCATTTCCTTCCTGAGTGCTCATTGCCAGGACACAGCAAGGCTACTCTGCTCTGTAGGGTCAGTTTGTGTCCCCTGACTTTACTGAACTCACTCCTTAGTTGTAAGAGGCTTGGTGGAGGCTCTTGAGTTTCCTGTTTCTAGTACCACATCTTCAGCATATAGGGACAGTGTGAGTTCCCCTTCCAGTTGTGGAACCTTTGCTGTTTACAGCTTAATGCCCTAGAAAGTCCCACAATAGAATAAAAACTGAGTCCAGGCAAAGGGCAGGAAGCCCCTATTAAAATGAGAACAGAGCTCAATGCCCTAGAAGGCCCCATATCAAAATGTAAAGAGAACTTGAGGAATTGCTCCAGCCCTTCTGGAGGTCCCGAGACCAGCACTTAAAACTAAGCTAAAACCCATCTCGGGGTCCAAGTCCCTGCTCCGCTTAGTCGGGTGCACTTAGACACAAGCTCGAGCTTGTAAATAAACCCTCCTGTGTTTGCATCGGTGTCAGCTTCTCGGTGGTATCTCGGTTTCCAATCTTGGGCAAAACAGTCTGAGATAAAAAATCAAAACCAAAAGAAGCTCAGACGCACGCAGAGTAAAAGCAGGGTTCTGAGAGAAGCAGCGGAGACCCGGGGGGTTGGCGGCTCTTCTGTCGAGGCCCCTGCAGATGGGGGGGGATGCTCAGCCCCAGAGCCAGAGGACCCAGCGTCCCCACCTGCATCCCGCCCATCAGCACTAAGTCTAAGGGAGCAGCACAGCGCCGCCCACTGGAGGCCAGAGGCGCTGACACCCACCCAGCCTCTGACCTGCAGGTGCATCTCCCAGGCAGATGTGCACCTGAGAATCAGCGCCAAGGCCCTTCCCGAGACCCTGCACAGACCACTCAATGCCACCAAGTTGTCAGACTACAGAGGCAGCAGAGCCTCAGCTCTGCCTGGAAAGTAGGGTGTAGCTTCCTTTGTACTTTGTGCTTTATTTTCATTTATTTTCTTTGATTCTATTTTATTAATTGCTTAATTTAATTTTTATGTATGTACCTTATATATTTCTTACTTTTACTATCATGGTATTTTAATTGTGTTTCTTATTTTGGGATTTAGAATCTTTAACAAGCAGGCCAAAATAATCTGGTGGTTCTTTTTGGGAGGGTAGTTGTTATTGTTTTTCTTGGTTTTCCTTTTTCTTCCTTCTTTCTTTTCTGAAAAAAAATAGTGAGATGGAGAAATTCAACTCCATAAAATAACATGAAGTAGTACTCACAGCCAGGAATTTCATCAATACACATATAGGATGCCTAACTAGAGTTTAAAACAATGATTATAAAGATAGCATCTGGGCTGGAAAAAGAGCACAGAAGAAAACTAGAGAATCCCTTACTGTAGAAATAAAAGAACTAAAATCTAGTCAGGCCAATGTTAAAAATGCTATAACTGAGATGCAGTCCCAAGTGGATGCCTTCAAAACAAGAAAGGTTATGGACCACAAAGGCAGACATAGGGAACTCAGTCACTTAT
Source organism: Canis aureus (assembly GCF_053574225.1). Taxonomy (NCBI): domain Eukaryota; kingdom Metazoa; phylum Chordata; class Mammalia; order Carnivora; family Canidae; genus Canis; species Canis aureus. Next base: position 73,812,095 of record NC_135617.1, read on the forward strand.
TAAAACAATAACATTCATATCATAGGATACTCAGATGATGAAGAGAGAGAAAAGGTGGGCCTTGCTCAGCCATTAGAAACGACAAATACCCACCATTTGATTCAACGTGGATGGAACTGGATGGTATCATGCTGAGTGAAGTAAGTCAATCGGAGAAGGACAAACATTGTATGTTCTCATTCACTTGGTGAATATAAATAAGAGTGAAAGGGAATATAAGGGAAGGGAGAAGAAATGTGTGGGAAATATCAGAGAGGCAGAACATAAAGACTCCTAACTCTAGGAAATAAACTAGGGGTGATGGAAGGGGAGGAAGGCGGGGGTTGGGGTGAATGGGTGACGTGTACTGAGGGGGCACTTGACGGGTTGAGCACTGGGTGTTATTCTGTATGTGGGCAAATTGAACACCAATTAAAAGTAAATTTATTATTAAAAAAAGTTTGAAAGAAAGAAAAAGTGGCATCTGGTTGACTCAGTCAGTTAACCTTCTGCCTTAGGTTCAGATCATGATCCAGGTCCCAAGGCAGCTCCCTGTTCAGCAGGGAACCTGCTTGTCCTTCTCCATCTGCCCTTCTCGCTCATGGTTTTTCTCTCCTCTCTCTCTCAAATAAATAACATCCTGAAAAAGAAACAAACAAACAAACCCAGAAGGAAGAGAAATCTCCCATGTAGAATAATTTCAAAGAAGTTGTGCAGACATTCCACCCTCAAGTTGATTAGCATAGCCTCCCACTCTTATGTGTCGAATACACATAGTAACTTCCTTCTACAAAATATAATATGAAAATCTTAATATAAAAATGATAATAAATAATAATAATAATAATAATAATAATAATAAAAAGAATCACTTTACTATGGAGAAAGCTGAGAAACACTACCTCAGCAAGATGATCAGATCAATACCAAGACTGATAAATCATGTTGATAATATCTATCCTTTATATAATAAAAATGGTATTATCTCTCTGTATATAATCCACAAAAACAGTTCAATCATGAGATAAACAACAGACATGTCCCAACTGAGGGAAATTTTACAAAATACTCTACTTCTCAAAGTGTTCCAGTTCAACGACAACAAGGAAAGGCTGAAAGACTGTCACAATCCAGAGGAGCCTAAGAAAACATGAGTACAAATGGAATGGGATATGAGGGATGGTAACTTAGCAAAAACTAAGGAAATCTGAATAAAGTATGGTCTTTGGTTAATGCGACTATTTTAATATTGATTCATTAGCTAATACTTGTACCGCACTAATATACCACCACAGTCATATCCCTGCCCCACACCATCCACCCCCACACCATCGGCCCCCAGAAGGACCCAGTGGAGCTGCCCGGTGGGACATGCTCAGCCTCCCTAGGGTTCTCTGCATACCCTGCTCCCATCAGAAGCCGGATTGACCTATAGAGAACCCAGGGGTTGCAGGGAGGAGGGAAGGCAGGGATCCCTGAAATGGTGGGTGCAGGTGAGTGGAGTAGAGGACACACTGGGCCCTGCCTCCGCCCACTGTCCCTCCTGGAGGGCGGGCACACCCTGCACAGGACACCAGCCCCTAACCCAGAGGGATCTGGGCTGACCTGGCTCTGCGCTCTGTGGGGGCTGAGTTGATTTGAGCCACCCCCAGGCCCAACGCAAAGACTAATGGGATCCAGGCCCCCATGGTCCTGGCTAGCCCTGGATTCTGGCCCCAGGGTGAGCCAGCCCTCTCACAGCTGGATGTGGCCTCCTGGGCCCTGGGCGTGCCCCACAGATCCAGGTCTCTGACCTAGGGTAGGCCGTGGGATCCCGGGACACCCCAGAGTGGGGATAGGATGGATAGGCCATTTGGCCCCACCCGACCCCAGTCCAGGAGGCAGGCTTCTCCAGGTATTGGGGCCCAGAGGGCCCAAGGCCGGGGTCCAGCTGCCCTGCGGGGGCCCAGTGCAAGAGCCCATGAGCTGCAGGTCCAGGTCATCTCTGCTGTCGTCAAAACACTCACTCAGCCTGAAATCTCAGGACAAACGCCCCCACCCAGAGTCCACACATGCTCCCACGATGTGGACTCTAGCACCCGCCCCCCCACACCGTGGGATTCTTGCCCTCCCCTAAAGGACAGAAAGGTCTCCCTCCCCAAGGGAAGGCGCGCAATAGGCTCTGAGCCTGTTTGCTGTAGAAATCAATAAAGTGTTGTGGTGCTAAAATGCACAGCCAGGCCATTTCTGTGTCTCCCAGAACTCTGTGCATGGGGTGTGGAGAGACACCCAGAGAGGAGGAGGGGGCACCATCCAGACCCCAAACAGATCCTGCAGGGGCGCCACCAGGTAAACACAGCTGATGTCCCCATGTGCCTTACAGGGGCGGCCAGACGCCAGGGTCAGGACCCACAGATTTTACTGGGACTCAGGTTCTGCCCCCCGGGCCAGGAGGGGCTGGGACAGAGTGACAGCCAGGGAGCTTCAGGTCACCAGGGTCTGTGAACAGCGACGTGGGAGGTCTGTGCTCCCTCTGTCCAGAGGGCTGCGGATGGCCAAGTTCCGGGGCACTTCCTCCCCTCCCCGCATCCCTGTGCCTGTCTGCCTGGGGCACAGAGGGCCTGTGGGGCAGTCAGCGTGGCCCTGGAAGGGATGCCAGGACACCAGGCCCTGGTGTTGTGCCCAAGATTGCAAATCAGGGAAACCACTAAGGAGCCCACACCGATGGAAACTCCCGAGGGTTTCTTTACAAGCTGGAGCTTGGGTCTAATTGCACCTGACACAGCGGAGCAGGGACGTGGATCCCAAGACTAAGAGGAGCAGGGACGTGGATCCCAAGACTAAGAGGCATAGCAGCTTTATAGGGGCTAGTTGCCCATGGGATACGCAGAAAGTTCCACAATCATGCCAGTCCACACACTGGTGGCTGACTGAATTACACCTTACCCTATAGTACCCACTGGAGCTGGCCTATTACTTTGGTCAGAATCGTCGCACAGTTTTGGGGGGCACAAAGCAGCGTTACATTGTTATGAGCCGATTTCCAATTAGGGTGTGCCCAGAGGCCTGAATAGGGTGGGGCAGTGCCTTAAGCAATAAGCAGGTCATGTGGCGGTCATAAGGGAGGTGGCGGGTGTAGCACAAAGTAGAATCAGTCCTATCCTGCTTGTCCAGAGGTAGGGGATTTTTGTTAACTTTCCTGGGTCCCACACTTGCAGCTCACATACCTGGGCCACCCTCACCTGGTGGACTCAGACTGCACACCTTGTGGTGCTGGATCTCTTACACCAGCGTGTGGAGAGCACCTTCCTCGCCCTAGTGAGTAGGGGCTGGGTGAGCATGGGGCTTGCCAGAAGCCCAGGCAGCACAGGGGACCGGGAATCCCAGCCCTGACCCCAACTCGACTCCCACACACAGGCAGCAACAGGGCTTTCTGCCATGGGCAGCCAGGTCCTCAGGATCTCCCCACAGGGTGGCGCTGAGGTCCGGCTTCCTGCTGGAGAGGCATCAGGGAGAAGAGAAGCAGCCAGCGCTCAGCGGGATCCCCTGCCTGACATGGGAATTTGGCCAAGTCAGATGTTCCAGCTCAGCTGACCCTGCAGCGGAATCACTGCAGGAGCGAGCCCCGAGTCGGAAAGGAGAACCCAGCTATCTCCCCAGCGCAAGCACAAGAAATGATGTTGTGCCAACCATTTTGGCATTTGGGTGACCCAGCCAGAGGATCAGATAGCTGCACGTGATATCTCCCTGTGATAGACACACACACACACACACACACACCCAAAACCAACAAAAGTCGGAATCCCCCCAATGTTGTCAAACAGCAGCCAGATGGTTACATACACGATGCTGTGGTCCCCAATAGGATACATAGAAGTCGCTATAGACCATGACTGCAGAGGTAGTGGAGGCACGGAGATGTGCCTGCTGGGTTTCAAAAAGGAGCACAGAGAGGCAGAAAGCATCCTACGGAGGGGGTGCCCCTCCTAGGAAAGGACACCAGGTCCCTGTGTAGACTATGGATGGATCTGTCCTCCTCTCTTTCAGCTTCTGGTTTTCCTTCTCTTTTGTTCTTCCTAATTCTAGTTTAGCCTCCACCCTGCATCCAAGACAATGACCAAAGAGGCTTCGTTATGACATCGCATCCTAAAAGGAGGCCGAGCTTTGGCTACCAAGTTCAGAAATGGTCATTGCCTAGGTGTATGCTGATCCCCCGAACTCGTGGCTTCACGGCTCTTCTCTCCCTGCAGAATGAGGGGAACCACAGGTCTTACAATGAAAGACGCTCACTTCCACTCGGGCGGGACTATCCTTTCTGGAGGATGTCATCTGGGCCAAGTAGTGCAAGCGGCGCGATCAAGAATAGTTTGCAGGTGAGACATAAGCAAACACTTACCTTTGATGTCATGCTTTATTTGTTCATCTATTTATTATTTGTTAAATATTTTCATTTAATGTCCTCTCTATACCCAACATGGAGTTCAAACCCACAACCCTGAGATCAAGATCCCCCAACCAGGCCAGCCAGGCACCCCACTGCCATGTTTCATAACTCTTTGCTTCCTTGCCTATCTCTGCATCCAACTGGAACATTAAGTCCCTGACGGGAAGCTTTACTTACATCCGAATCCTAGAATGTTCTCACTGTATCCCAATCCTAGATTGACATTTACCATTGAATAGCACTTTAAATAAATAGTAAAATAACTACTACCATAAAGGAAATTATCAACTTTTCACGTGTGTGGGCCCTGCTCCCTGGGCTCCCAGGGAAGCTATTATTTCTTTCACATTGATCAGGTCCAAATGACTCCACCACACCTCAAAGCGTGGGCTCAGTTTCTGCCCTGACACATGCAAGACCCCTGCTTCAATTAACATGTATCAATCAATCAAAGAGAGCCTGACCGGCTCTGTGTGGTTTGTAAGAACATGGGACTCTTGTTCTTGGGGTAGCAAGTTCTAGCCCCATGTTGGCTGTAGAGATTACAGAAAAATAAAACCTTAAAAAAAGTCAATCAGTTGATCTTGGGGAGACACAGCCCCGGATCCCACAAGGGCAGAGAGCCAACTGACAGTTCTACGCACAATATTATATGCAGCAGTGCACAAAATCTGAACTTTCAGAAGTCTCCTAGATGGGGGACACACCAGCCTTAAGGTGTTCAGGTGGAGAAGTGGGGGGCAGTCCCTGGAACAACAGGGCGGGCTCAGGATCCCAGGGGTCCCAAGGATAGTGGCGCCAACTGTTCCCAGTCACAGGAGGAACCTGGCTGAGAGCAGCGCACTCGGGCCAGCTGTCTGCCCTGTGTGGCCATAAGCTGCAAACCCCTATGCAGTCACGGGGCCCAGTTCCTGGGACAGGCCAGCAAAGGCCAGGAGTGTGAGGACACCCTCCTGGCAGGAAGAGAACAGGTCTTCACCAGGGCAGCCCCTAAAATTTGGACTATTATAATTCAGTCACTTGTCTGTGTGGAGGCTGAGAAAATTGAGGATGTTCCACCTTAAGTTCACTGTTAGCACAAGTACTGCCATCCCAGGACCCTGTGAATAAGAGCTAAAATTTACATTACTTCAGTTACAGGAAAAAAGAAAAAAACAGCTTACTGCTTAAGGTCCCAGAAAGCCCCATATTAGAATGAGAACAGAGCTCAATGCCATTGAAGGCCTCATATCAAAATGTAAACAGAACTTGAGGAATTGCTCCAGCCCTTCTGGAGGTCCCTGAGACCAGCCCTTAAAACTAAGCTAAAATCCACCTCGGGGTCCAAGTCCCTGCTCCGCTGTGTGGGGTATACTTGGGCCCAAGCTCGAGTTTGTAAATCAACCCTTGTGTGTTTGCATCGGTGTCGGCTCCTTAGTTGTTTCTCCAATTCGCAATCTTGGGCACAACACCCGCAAGTCCCCTCCCCACCTGGGCTGATCCCCTGTCCCCTCCAACCCAGGCTGACCCTCAGTCACCTCCCGCCCACAGCAGCTCACCACAGCCCCTCACAGAGGTCCCAGGGCCACGGTGGGCACTCTGGCTGTCCCCTGCCTCCCAGGAGAAGAAAGGAGGTTTTGGCAGGACACACTCCCATGGTGGCCCCAGGGCTCCCTGCCCAGGATGGCAGCTGGGGACAGGCCGGTATCTGTGTCCCTGACACCGGCTCCTCCTCCCTGGTTTTCCTGCAGGAAATGAAGGAGGAGGGAGGCCTCCTCTCCTCCAGGGACATCACGCAGATAGACCTGGACATCAACAGGATGTTCAGCAGCCAAATCATGTTTCGGGACTGCTAGAGAGTGGGGTGAGGCTGTTTAGTCAGGGGGCTTCAGGGCCCTGGGGGAGGCCCAGGGGCTTCTGGGTAGGGAACATGGGGCTTAAGAGGCCGGGGGAAGCAATAGCAGCCAGCAACACACCACTGTACGGTAGGGTGCCGGGGATAACCCCCGTGCCCCAACCCCCGGGGCTTCGGGGATGAGGAGGTCACTAGGTCGGTGCCTCCAGGGGTTTCCATGGGAGCTGAACCCCAAAGGGGCGAGGAACGGCCCATGGAGGGCAGTAACCGGACCTGGGGGCCAGGTGGCATGGCCGTGGCTGGAGCAGGACACACATCGATCCCATGAGGGTCGGACAGGTCAGGGTGACACCCACACTCGGTGTTTTATATATATCTAAATTCTATGCATTTGAGACAATTTGCAATTTGTAAACATACATAGTATGATGACCACCGATAATGCCCCCGGTCCAGCCAGCGCCCGGCACTGACCACACGGGGCCCCAGGGGCAGGTGTCACAGCAAACTCCAGACTGGGGTTACCTTTATCTGTAGACATATCCATGTGCATCTGAGAGAAAGTGGATGCCCTGTGTCGGCAGGCCCCCATGTCATCCCCCTCATTCCCCACCCCCACAGCATCCCCCTTCATCATCATCCCAAATGGCTCTGACCCATAACATCCCCCTCACACCCACACAGCCCCACACAATCCTCACCCACACTATACCCCCACCACTCCCCCTGCACCATCCCCCACACTCCACCACCATCATGCCCCTGCCCCCACAACATCCACCCCCACAACATCTGCCCCCAGCAAGGACCCAGTGCAGCTGCCCCCTGTGGGACATACTCAGCCTCACCGGGGTTCTCTGGATACCCTGCTCCCACCAGAAGACCGGGTTTCCCATAGTGTACCCAGGGGTTGCAGGAAGGAGGGAAGGCAGGGAGTCCCCGACAGGATGGGTGCAGGTGAGTGGTGCAGAGGACCCACTGTGCCCTGCCTCCACCCACTGTCCCTCCTGGAGGGCAGCACACCCTGCATAGGAACCAGCCCCTAACCCAGAGGGACAAGGGCTGGCCTGGCCCCAGGGTCTGTGTGGGCTAGGTTGATTTGAGCCTCCCGCAGGCCCAACACAAAGACTAACGGGATCCAGGCCCCCATGGCCCTGGCCAGCCCGGGATTCTGGCCCCAGGCTGAGAGAGCCTTCCTACAGCTGGATGTGGCCTCTTGGGGACTGGGAGTGCCCCACAGATCCAAGTCGCTGACCTAGGGCAGCCCTGGGGATCCCAGGACACCCCAGGTTGGGGAGAGGAGGGGTAGGCCAGTGGGCCCCACCCGCACCCACAGCAGGAGCAGGCTCCACCAGGTTCTGAGGCCCCAGGGGGCCTGAGACCGGGGTCCAGCTGCCCTGCGGGGACCCAAAGCAGGAGCCCATGAACTGCAGGTCCAAGTCAGGTCTGTTGCCTTCAGAACCATCTCTCATGCTGAAACCTCAGGACACGAACCCACCCTGAGTCCAAATATGCTCCCAGGTGTGGGACTCCAGCACCCGACCCCGCCCCACATGTGATTCTTGCTCCCCCCTAAAGGACAGAATGTTCTCCCTCCCCAGGGGAAAGCACGCACCCTTGGCTCTGAGCCCCTTTACTGTAGAAAGTCAATAAAGTGTTGTGGTGCGGAATTGCACAGCCAGCCCGTTTCTGTGTCTCCCAGAACTCTGAGCAGAGGGCTTGGAGAGACCCCGAGAGATGAGGAGGGGGCTACATCCACACCCCAAACAGCCCCTGCAGTGGCGCTGCCAGGCACACACAGCTGACGTACCCACATGCCTTCCAGGGGTGCCCAAACGCCAGGGTCAGGCCCTACAGACTTTACTGGGACTCAGCCTGTGCCCAGCAGACCAGGAGGGGCTGGGACAGAGTGATAGCCAGGGAGCCTAAGGTCACCAGGGTCTGTGGAAGCGACCTGGGAGGTCTGTGCTCCGCCTGTCCAGGGGGCCGGGGCTGGCCGGGTTCCGGGGCACTTCCTCCCCTCTCCGTATCCCCGTGCCTGTGTGCCTGGGGCACAGAGGGCCTGCCGGGCGGTAGCGTGGCCCTGGAAGGGATGTCAGGACAACAGGCCCTTGTTTTGTGCCCAAGATTGCGAATTTGCAATTTGAATTCGAAACCACCAAGGAGCCCACACTAATGTAAACTCCCGAGGGTTTCTCTACAAGCTGGAGCTTGGGTCCAAGTGCACCCGACACAGAGGAGTAGGGACTTGGACCCCAAGACTAAGAGGTATAGCAGCTTTATAGGAGCCAGTGGCCCAAGGGAACGCTGAAAGATGCGTAGTCATGTCGGTCCACATGCAGGTGGCTGATTGAATTACATTTTATCCTATACTATCGACTTGAACTGGCCTATTACTTTGGTCAGAATTGGCGCACAGCTTTGTGGGGCACAAAGCAGGGTTGCATTGTTATGAACACATTTCAGATTAGGGTGTGCCCAGCGGCTTGAGTCGGGTGGGGCAGCGCCTTAAGCCGTAAGTAGGTCATGTGGGGTCATAGGGGAGATGGCCTATGACCATTTGGAGCACAAAATGGAATCAGTCCTGCTCTGCCTGTCCAGGGGTAAGGGATTTTTGTTAAAATTCCTGGGTCCCACACTGCAGCTCATGCACGTGGGCCACCCTCACAAGGTGTACTCAGCCTGCACACCTTGTGGTGCTAGATCTCTCACACTAGCATGTTGAGGGTACCCTCCTCGCCTTAGTGAATAGGGGCTGGGAGAGCATGGGGCTCGGCCTGAAGGCCAGGCAGCACAGGGAACCGAGGAACCCCAGCCCCGTCCCTACCCAGACTCCCAAACACAGGCAGTCCCAGGGCTCCCCCCAATGGGCAGCTGGATCCTCAGGAGTTTCCACCAGGGCGGCTCCGAGGTCTGGCTCCCTGCTGGAGAGGCATTGGGGAGAAGATAAGCAGCCAGCGCCTGGCACGACCCACTGCTACACATGGGAATATGGCCAAGCCGGTCCTTCCAGCTCAGCTGACCCTCCAGCAGAAAGTCACTGCAAGAGCGAGCCCCGGATCTGCCAGGAGAGCCTAGCTAGCTGCCCAGCACCAGCACCAGAAATGATGTTGTGCCAACCATTACGGCATTTGGGTGACCCAGCCAGAGGATTAGTAGCTGCACATGATAGCTGCATGTGATAGAGACACACACACCACAAAACCAACAAAAGTCGGAATCCCCCCAATGTTGTCTAACAGCAGCCAGATGGTTACATACACGACGCTGTGGTCCCCAAGAGGATACATGAAAGACGCAATAAACCATGACTGCAGAGGTGCTGGAGGCACAGAGATGTGCCTGCTGGGTGCCAACAAGGAGTACAGAGGGGCAGGAAGCATCCTACGGAGGAGGGGCCCCTCCTTGGAAAGGACATCATGTCCCTGTGAAGGCTATGGATGGTGAAATCTGTCCTGCTCTCTTTCAGCTTCGGGTTTTCCTCCTAAATGCCATTTTCCTCAATCATAAAACCAAAAATTTATTTTATGTTTTTAAATTTCTTTTTATTGGAGTCCAATTTGTATGAATTCTTGCTTCAGCAAGGGTGTCATTCAGGAGAGGAGAGATCATGAATTCCCAGATAGGCAAAATATAAAGGAGTTTATTTCCACTTAAAGAGTCCAGTAAGGAATTTTCAGAGGGACTCTTCTAGTGGGGGAAAAAAAGAGACCAAAAGCAACAAAGACTAGAAAGGACCAGAGAACATCACCAGAAACTCCAACTCCTCCTGTAACACAAAGGCACAAGTTCATATCTTTGAATAATCACTCTGAATGCTGATAGACTAAGTGCTCCATTCAAAAGATATTGCGTATCAGAGTGGCTTAAAACACAGGATCCGGGATGCCTGGGTGGCTCAAGGGGTTGAGCATCTGCCTTTGACTCAGGGTGTGATCCTGGAGTCTGGGATCGAGTCCCATATTGGGCTCCTGGTGGGGAGTCTGCTTCCCTTTCTCCCTAATATTCTCTCTCTCTCTCTCTCTCTCTGTCTCTCATAAATAAAATCATTATTAAAAAAACAAGATCCATCCTTACGCTGCCCACAAGATGCTCACCTTAGACCTATACACACCAGCAGATTCATAGTCAAGGGAGGGAAAATCATCTACCACGCTAATGGATATCAAACGAAAGCTGGAGGACCCATACTTATATCAGACAAACGAGATTTGAATCCAAACCCTGGGGGACACCTGCTGGCTCAGTGGTTGAGCATCTGCCTTAAGCACAGGGTGCGAACCTGGGATCACAGGATCGAGTCCCACATCGACCTCCCTTAGGGGAGCCTGCCTCTCCCTCTGCCTATGTTTCTGCCTCTGCTTCTCTGTGTATCTCTCATGAATAAATAAATAAAATATTTAAATCTCAAAAAGAAAAAACAAATACTGTAAGAAGAGATGAAGAAGAACATTATTTCATAATTAAAAAGACTCTCTATCAAGATCAAAGAACTAAATATTTATGCTGCCTACATGGGAGTACCTAAATATAGAAACCAATTAACAACAAATGTACAGGAACTCAATGATAATAATACACTGACGGGATTTCAACACCCACTTATGGCAATGGACCAATCGTCTAGCAGAAAATCAACAAGGGAACAATAGCCTTGACACACTGGACCACAGGGACTCAACAGATATAGTCAGAACATTAGATCTGAAAGCAGAATACATATTCCTTTCAAATGCACATAGGACATTCTCCAGAACAGATCATATCAGGGCCCACTAATCAGCCTTCAACAGGTACAACACGTACAAGAAGGTTGATAACACACCATGTACATTTTCGGAACACGGCGCTATGAAACTGGAAGTCGACAGTAAGAAAAAATTTGGACAGACCAAAAATATGTTAAGTTTATGATCATCCTACTAGAGAATGAATGGAGTAACCAGGAAATTAAAGAGGAAATTTAAAACAAATGAAAATGAAAACATGTTTCTCCAAACCTCTGGGATGTAGCAAAGGCAGTCCTAAGAGGGAAGTACATAGCAATACAGGCCTACCTCAAGAAACAAAAGTCTCCAATACACATCCTAACCCTACACCTGAAGGAGCTGAAAAAGGAATAGCAAACAAAGCCTAAAGCCTAAGAAGAAGGGAAAAAATAAAGATGAGAGCAGAAATAAACAATACAGAAACAACAAAACAGTAGAATGGAGTAACAAAACTAAGAGCTGGTTCTTTAAAATAATTAATAAAATGGATCAAGCCCTAGCCAGCCTTATCAACGAGAAAAGAGAAAAGACCTAAATAAATAAAATCACAAATGAGAGAAGAGAGATCATAATCAACACCAGAAAAATAAGACAATGATAAGGGAATACTATGAAAGATTATACGCTAACAAACTGGGAGACCTGGAAGAAATGGACAAATCCCTAGAAATGTGCAAATGAGCAAAACTGAAATAGGAAGAAATATAAAATATGAACAGACCCATGAGTAACAAAGAAATTGAATCAGCAAGGCACCTGTATGCCTCAGTGGTGGAGCATCTGCTTTGGCTCAGGTCATGATCCCGGGGTCCTGGGGAATCAAGTCCCACATCAGGCTTCCCGCATGGAGCCTCATTTTCCCTCTGCCTATAAATCTGCCTCTCTCTGTCTCTCATGAATACATAAATAAAGGTGCAGCCACTGTGGAAAACAGTCTGGAGGGTCCTCAAGAAGTTAAAAATAGGGGATCCCTGGGTGGCGCAGCGATTTGGCACCTGCCTTTGGCCCAGGGCGTGATCCTGGAGACCCAGGATCGAATCCCACGTCGGGATCCCGGTGCATGGAGCCTGCTTCTCCCTCTGCCTGTGTCTCTGCCTCTCTCTCTGTGACTATCATAAAAAAAAGAATTTAAAAAAAAGAAGGTAAAAATAGAGCTACCCTACGATTCCAAAATTGCAAACCCAGGTATTTACCCCGAGAATACAAAAGTAGTTTAGTAGATTCGAAGAGAAACACACAGCCCAGTATTGGTAGCAGCATTACCAACAACAGCGAAACTGTGTGTAGAGCCCAGATGTCCATCGACAGAAGAATGGGCAGAGATGATGTGGTAAATATACACACTGCGACATCACTCGGTCATCAGAAGGGTTGAAATGAAGCCATTTATAATGACGTGAGAGAAGTGGAAGGGACTTATGCTAAATGAAATCACTCAGTCAGAGAAAGACAGATACCAACTACCATACAATTGCATTCACATGTGAATTTTAAGAAACCAAACAAACCGGTAAAGGGGCAGAGGGGGGGGATGAGAGAAGCAAACAAAAAAACACACTCTTAACCACAGAGAATAAACTAATAAATACCAGGGAAGGTGGGGGGATGGGGAATCAGGGGATGGGGATTGTGGTGGTCACTTCTGACCAGTACCAGGCGTTGTATTCAAGGGTTGAATCACTATGTGGTAAAACTGAAACTATATCATACTATGTTTATAAACAGGACTTCAAGTAAAACTTTAAAATAATAATTGGTAGTATAGAGGAAACATGGGCACACAAGAGATAAAATCAGAAAGGAAACTGAAAATCCTAAGAGTCTTTAGAGCCACAAATCCCCTCCCCTTAGCTGAGCTCAGGAGAAGCCTGCCATGCCTATTCTCACCCCAGAGAAGCCTGGATTTTGATTCTCAGGGAAGGCCACTGACTTGGTGGAGTCAGGCTATCTTTGAACCCAAAACCTAAATAGAGTGCATAAAAATAAACTGCCCAAGACACTAGGAGTCCCAGTGCAGGCACATGACAAGACACAAACTCTAACCATACAGAGACATAACCCTAACCCTAAACTTAAGCCTAATGTTAACCTAACCCTTAAACAAGAACTATCACTAATCAAAAACCAAACACAAACCCCAAGACCGAAACACATTCACTAAACCTTCCTGCCAACCCTCACCCTAACTCCTAAACCTCTTCTAAACCTTTAACCCTGATCCTTATCTTAAATCTAACCCTAACCCTAACCTCTAACCATAACCTTAACTTAATGTACTCAAATCCTATTCCTAACCTTAACCTGTACCCTAACCCTAACCCTCTAATACTAATCCTATCTCATATCCCAAACTGTACCCTAACCCGGACCCTAAAACTAATCCCTAACCCACTGCCTAACCCTCTCTTACCCTTTTCCAAAACCGTACCCTGACCCTGACCTGACCCTAACCGTAACCCCTAACCAAACTCTAACCCTAATCCTAGCCCTAACCCGTATCCTAAACCTAACCCTCACCCTAACCCTAGCCCTAACTTTAACTCTAACCCCTAACGCTAACCCTTAACCCTCATTCACACCCTCACCCCTAACCCTAACTAGAAGCCTAGCCGAACCCTAACTCTAACCATAACCCAAACCCCAACTCCTAACGTCGTGCCCTAATCCCTAAAGTCTAAACCCTAACCCTAACTCTAACTTCTGTCCCTAACCCAAACCCCCATCCTAACTCCTAACCACTGACCCTTACCCTTATCCCTCACCCTAACCTCTAATCTGTAACCATTAGCATAATCACTATCCCAACATCTAACCTAAGCCTAACCACCAACCATCTCCCCTCCCCCGACCCTACCATTCATTCTACCCATTCACTTATCCTATGGTTCTGAGGAGTCCCTTCTGACATGGACGTGGCCCCCAACGGCACCTCCAGAGTCCTCCAGGGGGTCCTGAGAAAGCCGGGCTGCTGTGAATGCGGACGTGGCCCCAAGTGTTCCAGAGTCATAGTCAGCGGGTAGTGAGTACGCCGGGTCTCCTGTCAACGTGGAGCATGCCTCCTCTGGAAGGAGGAGGAACATCCTTCTGGATGCCTCACATCCTCTGGAAGCCTCACAGCAGGTTCTCAGGAGGCCGGGGGCTCCTGTCAGCCTGGACATGGAGGCTGAAAATTCATGTCCCCTGAAAATTCACCCCGGGTCCTGAGGAGGCTGTGGGTTCCTGTCAGCCTAGATGCAGCCCCATGTGTCTGGAAGCCAAAGTGCAGGTCCTGAGGAGGACGGGGGTCCTCTCAGTCTTGACGTGGCCCCACATTTTCCTCAGCCTCACCATAAGACCTGAGGAGGCTGGGGGCTCTTGTCAGAATGGACGTGGTCCCAAATCATCCCAATCGTTCAGTGTGTCCTGAGGAGGCTGGAGACTTCTATCAGTGTGGATTCCTCATCCACATATTTCTTAGGCCTCACCACTGGCTATGAAAAGGCTGGGGTCTTCTGTCCGCATGGACGCCTCCCCATATTTCCCGAAGTCTACACCGGGGGTCCTGAGGACATCAGCGTCCGGTTGTGTGGACGTGGCCCCACATCCTCCCGAAGTGTCACCACAGGTTCTGAGGTGGCCGAGGCTCCTGTCACTGTGGATGCGGCCCCCAGCTTCCAGAAGACTCAACTTATGTCCTGAAGGGCCAATTAGCTCCTGCCAGAGTAGAAGCGGTGCCCCATCTTTCAAAAGCCTCCCCACATGTTCTGAGGCGGCCCAGGGGCTCCTATCAGCGTGGATGGGGGCCCACATCTTACTGAAGCCTCCCCGCGGGTCCTGAGGCAGCCCAGGAGCTCCTGTCAGGGTGGGTGCGGGCCCACAATTTCCTGAAGCCTCCCCGCAGATCCTGAAGTGGTCCAAGGGCTCCTGTCAGGGTGGATGTGGGCCCACATCTTCCTGAAGCCTCACCCTGTGTCCTGAGGAGACCGGGGCTCCTGTCAGCATGAAGGCTACCCAATATCCCCCTGAAGACTCCCTGCAGGTTCTGAGGAGGCTGTGGCTCATCAGCGTGGACATGTCCCCACGTCTTCCTCAGGCCTCCCCAGCACAGGCTGGCTCCTGTTAGTGCAGGCAGACGAGGCCTACTGCACATGCCTGCCCATTGGCGATGCCTGGGCTCAGGCACCCCTGTGGATCCTCAGGCACTACAGGAGGCACGTGCCCGTCCCCAGGCCCACCTCTGCCTCCTTCCACGCTCCAGCTGTGACCTGTTAGCTTCGGAAACGTCTGACTGAAAAGGAGCCCAACACCCAGCTTCCCCAAAAATACTTAAGGAGAAGGAATTGGAGCCCAAAGGACGCGAAACGAAATGTGGACCAGACTTTTACCACGTCCTGCAAAACCCACTCAACCCTCTTCCACTGTGGGCAGGACCATGGGGTGGTGGAGACGCCATGGAAACAGTGTGGACGCTCCTCCTGAAGTTACAAATAAAGCCGACCTGAGACCAGCATGTGTAAAGCCTGGAGCTCACTCCGAAGATACAGATGCAGTGAGACATGGGACAACTGCACCCCAATGTCCACAGCAGCCGGGTCCACAGTAGCCACACTGTGGGAGGACCCTCGGTGCCCTGTGGCAGATGATGGATAAAGAGGATGGGAGATAGATAATGGTCATAGAGAGAGGAATGGTACTCAGCTATCAAAGAGCAGGAAATCTTGCCATTTGCAATGACGTGGATAGAAGGAGAGGGATCATCTTAAGTGAAATAGGTCAGTCGTTAAAGAGATTGACCGTGTGGTGTCATTCATAGGTGGAATTAAAGAAGCAAAGCAGATGAACATCTGTGCAGGGAAGGAAAAACAAATAAGATGAAAACAGATGCAGGAAATACAGACTCTTATATTTAGGAAACAAACTGAGTGTCACAGCAGGGGAGGGGACGTGGGAGACCATAACGGGACTGGCATGAAGGAGGGCATGTGATGTCACGTGCACTGCGGTTATCTCCAACTGGTGAATCTCTGAATTCTTCCTCTGAAAGTATAATACACTATACGTTAATTAATTGGGTTTAAATTAAATTAAGTTAAAAAAATCAGTTGTATCAGAGCACGTTTCCTTCTGGACTCTCTGTTCTGCTCCTTCAGCTTATGGTGGGACCAACTCTCGTGGGGGTGGTTTGTTTAAGTAGGCGTCAGGCCTTGTCCATGGACCAGCCCAGGGCTAGAACTCACGACCCCGAGATCAGGACGGGAGGTGAGGTCAAGTGTCAGATGCTTAACCGACAGAGCCAGGCGGGGTCCCGAGGACAACACTGCTTTATCCTGTGTCTCTGTGACATCGTTTGAAATAGGAAAGTGCTGCATCCCACTCTGTCCTGCTTCTCCAATACTGATTTGCTCTCTGGGGTCATTTGTGGGGGCAGATGGATGTTATGGGTTTTTTTTTCCTATTTATAGGATCTGCCACCATGATTTGACAGGAATGACATTGAAATAGAGGGTGGCTTCAGAAACTGCGGAGATTTTCACAAGATGAGGCTCCCAAACCACGAGCCCAAGATGGCCTCCCAGAGCCTGGTATGGCTCAGTGCACAAGTCTTGTGCTCCTTTGGTTCTGATTATTTATTCTCTGTGATGCTCCTGAGAAGGGAGTCACATCCGTCATTTCCTTCCTGAGTGCTCATTGTCAGGACACCGCAAGCCCCACAATAGAATAAAAACTGAGCCCAGGCCAAATGCAGGAAGCCCCTATTAGAACAGATCCTAGTGCCTTTGAAGGCCCCATATCAAAATGTGAACAGAGGGATCCCTGGGTGGCGCAGCGGTTTGGCGCCTGCCTTTGGCCCAGGGCGCGATCCTGGAGACCCGGGATCGAATCCCACATCGGGCTCCCGGGGCATGGAGCCTGCTTCTCCCTCTGCCTGTGTCTCTGCCTCTCTCTCTGTGACTATCATAAATAAATAAAAAATTTTAAAAAGAAAAACAAAATGTGAACAGAACTTGAGGAATTGCTCCAGCTCTTCGGGAGTTCCCCAAGACCAGCCCTTAAAACTAAGCTAAAAAACCACCTCGGGTTCCTAGTCCCTGCTCCACTGTGTCGGGTATACATGGACACAAGCTCGAGTTTGTAAATAAACCCTCGTGTGTTTGCATCAGTGTCAGCTTCTCGGTGGTTTCTCAGATTCGCAATCTTGGGCACAACAGTCTGAGATAAAAAACAAAACCAAAAGAAGCTCGGACGCAGGTAGAGTGAATGCAGGGTTCTGAGAGAAGCGGCGGAGACCCGGGGGCTTGGGAGCTCTCCTGTGGAGGCGCCAGCTGACTGGGGGGCAGGATGCTCAGCCACTGAGCCAGAGGACACAGAGACCCCACCCGCATCCCGCCCATCAGCACAGCGCCACCCGCGGGGGCCAGACGCGCTGAGCCCACCCCATCTCTGACCCCACAGATGCATCTCCCAGGCAGATGTGCACCTGACAAACAGCGCCATGGCCAATCTCCAGACCCTGCACAGACCACTCGCTGCCACCAAGGTGTCAGACCACAGAGGCTGCAGAGCTTCAGCTCTGCTTGGAAAGTAGGGTCTAGCTTCCTTTGTACTTTGTGCTTTATTTTCATTTATTTTCTTTGATTCTTTTTTATTAATTGCCTTATTTAATTTTTATGTATGTACCTTATATATTTCTCATTTTTAGATTCATGGTACTTTAATTGTGTTTCTTATTTTGGGATTTAGAATCTTTTAACAAGCAGGCAAAAATAATCTGGTAGTTTTTTTGGGTAGGGCAGTTGTTATTGTTTTTCTTGGTTTTTCTTTTTCTTCCTTCTTTCTTTTCTGGAAAAAATAATGAGATGGAGAAATTAACCTCCATAAAATAATATGAGGTAGTACTCACAGCCAGGAAGTCCATCAATACAAATATATGATGTCTAACTACAGTTTAAAACAATGATTTAGGGATCCCTGGGTGGCGCAGCGGTTTGGCGCCTGCCTTTGGCCCAGGGCGCGATCCTGGAGACCCGGGATCGAATCCCACGTCGGGCTCCCGGTGCATGGAGCCTGCTTCTCCCTCTGCCTGTGTCGCTGCGCCTCTCTCTCTCTCTCTTTGTGTGTAACTATCATAAATAAATTAAAAAAAAAAAAACAATGATTTAAAGATAGCATCTGGGCTGGAAAAAGAGCACAGAAGAAAACTAGAGAATCCTTTACTGTAGAAATAAAAGAAGTAAAATCTAGTCAGGCCAACGTTAAAAATGCTATAACTGAGATGCAGTACTAAGTGGAAGCATTAAAAACAAGGAAGGTAATGGACCACAAAGACAGATTTCGGAACTCAGCCACTTATTAAAACAATAACATTCATATCATGGGAGACTCCCAAGATGAAGACAGAGGAAAGGTGGGCTTGCTCAGCCATTAGAAATGACAAATAACCATCATTTCCTTCAACGTGGATGGAACTGGAAGGTATTATGCTGAGTGAAGTAAGTCAATCAGAGAAAGACAAATATTGTATGTTCTCATTCACTTGGGGAATATAGATAATAGTGAAAGGGAATATAAGGGAAGGGAGAAGAAATGTGTGGGAAATATCAGAAAGGGAGGGAGAACATAAAGACTCCTAACTCTGGGAAACGAACTAGGGGTGATGTAAGGGGAGGAGGGCGGGGGTGGGGGTGAATGTGCTCCTCCTCCCCGGTTTTCCCGCAGGAAATGAAGGAGGAGGCCCTGGTCTCCTCCAGGGACATCATGCAGGTGGACCTGGAGGTCAACAGGATGTTCAGCAGTCACATCATATTTTGGGACTACTAGGGGTAGGGTGAGATTGAGGGGCCAGGGGGGATCAGGACCCAGGTGAGGACCAGGGGATTTTGTGTAGGGAAAACGTGGCTCCTGAGGCAGGGGGCAAAACAGCAGCCAACAACACACCGCTCCATGGTAAGGTGTTGGGGATGACCTCTATGCCCACACCCCCAGGGCCTCGGGGATGAGGAGGCAACTAGGATGGGGCCTCCAGGGCTTGCCATGGGAGCTGAACCCCAAAGGGGAGAGGGACTGCCCCCTGAAGCAGGGGATGGGTGGGGGATGTGAGGGGCATGAATTGGACCTGGGGGCCAGGCGGCATGGCCGCGGCTGGAGCAGGACACACATCGAACCCATGAGGGTCGAACGGGTCAGAGTGACACCCACTCTCGGTGCTTTATATATTTCTAAATTCTATGCATTTGATTTGAGACAATTTGCAATTTGAAAACACACATAGTATGATGAACCCCAGATAATGCCCCCAGTCCAGTCAGGGCCCTGCACTGTCCACACCCAGCCCCAGGGGCAGGGGTCACAGCAAACCCCAGACTGGAGTCACCTTTAAGTGTAGACGTCTCCTTGTGCATCTTTGAGGAGGGGATGCCCTGTGTCCGCAGGCCCCCCACGACATCCCCCTCATTCCCCCTCCCACTCCGTCCCCCCACATCATCATCCCCAATGGCATCCCATCTACACCATCCCCCTCAAACCCACACAGCCCCACACAATCCCCACCCACACTATACCCCAACACCATCCGCCCTACACCATCCACCACACTCCACCACCATCATACCCCTGCCCCCACACCTTCTGCCCCCACAACATTGGCCCCCACCAAGGACCCGGTACAAGTGCCTCCTGTGGGTCATGCTCAGCCTCCCCGGGGTTCTCTGGATACCCTGCTCCCATCAGAAGCCCGGGTGTCCCATAGAGTACCCAGGGGTTGCAGGGAGGAGGGAAGACATGGAGCTCCCGACAAGGTGTGTGCAGGTGAGTGGTGCAGAGGATGCACTGTGCCCTGTCTCCGCCCACTGTCCCTCCTGGAAGGCAGGTTACACTGCACAGGACACCAGCCCCTAACCCAGGGGGATTTGGGCTGGCCTGGCGCTGGGCTCTGTGAGGGCGGGGGTGATTTGAGCCCCCACCCCAGTCCCAACAAAAAGACTAATGGGATCCAGCCCCCCATGGCCCTGTCCAGGCCTGGATTCTGGCCCCACGCTGAGCGAGCCCTCTCACAGCTGGATGTGGCCTCCTGGACCCTGGGCGTGCCACACAGATCCAGGTCGCTGACCTAAGGCAGCCCTGGGGATCCCAGGACACCCAAGGTTGGGGAGGGCAGAGGTGGGCCGGTGGGACCCACCCACACCCACACTAGGAGGCAGGCTCCTGAAGGTGCTGGGGCCCCAGGGGCCCTGTGGCTGGGGTCCAGCTGCCCTGCGGGGACCCAGCTAGGAACCCATGAGCTGCAGGTCAAGGTCAGCTCTGCTGTCCTCAGAACCATCTCTCAGGCTGAAACCTCAGGACACACGCCCCCACCCGAGGTCCACACATGCTCCCAGGTGGGGGACTCCAGCACTCGCACCCCACCCATGTGATTCTTGCCCTCCCCTAATGGACAGACATTCCCTCCACAGGGGAAGGCACGCACCCTCCACTCTGAGCTCATTTGCTGTAGAATGTCAATAAAGTTTTTTGGTGCGAAAATGGACAGACGGACCGTTTCTGTGTCTCCCAGAACTCTGTGCACGGGGCGTGGATAGATCCACAGAGAGGAGGAGGGGGCACCACCCAGTCCCCAAACAGCCCCTGCAGGGTCACCGCAAGGCACACACAGCTGACGTCCCCACGTGCCTTCCAGGGGCGGCCAGACGCCAGTGTCAGGACCCCACAAACTATACTGTGACTCAGCCTGTGCCCAACAGGCCAGGAGGGCCTAGGACAGAGGGACGGCCTGGAGCCTCAGGTCAGCAGTGTCTCTGTAAAGCGACCTGGGAGGTCTGTGCTCCCTCTGTCAAGGGGGTCGGGTCAGGCTGGTTTCTGGGGTACCTTCTCCCCTCCCCGTATCTCTGTGCCTGTGTGCCTGGGGAACAGCGGGCCTATGGGGCTGTCAGCGTGACCCTGGATGGGATGTCAGGACAGCAGGCCCTTGTGTTGTGCCCAAGATTGCAAATCCAAGAAACCACCGATGAGCCGTCACTGATGCAAACTCCTGAGGATTTCTTTACAAGCTGGAGCTTGAGTGCAAGTGTCCCCAACACAGCGGAGCAGGGATTTGGACCCTGAGACTAAGAGGCTTAGCAGCTTTATAGGCGCCAGTGGCCCATGGGATACACAGAAAGTTGCACAGTCGTGTTGGTCCACACGCAGGTGGCCGACTGAATTACACCTTACCCTATAGGATCCACTTGACCTGGCCTATTTCTTTGGCGAGAATCAGCGTGCAGTTTTGGTGGGCACAAACCCGGGTTACATTGTTATGAGCCGATTTCCAATTAGGGTGTGCCCAGCAGCATGACTGGGTTGGGGCAGCGTCTTAAGACATAAGCAGGTTATGTGGGGGTCGTAGGGGAGGTGGAGGGTGTAGCACAAAATGGAATCAGTCCTGCTCTGCTTGTCCAGGGGTAGGGGATTTTTGTTAAATTTCCTGCGTCCCACACTTGCAGCTCATGCACCTGGGACACCCTCACCAGGTGGACTCAGTGTGCACACCTTGTGGTGCTGGATCTCTCACACCAGTGTGTAGAGGGCACCCTCCTCGCCCTAGTGAGTAGGGGCTGGGTGAGCATGGGGCTCGGCATGAAGGCCAGGCAGCACAAGGGACCGAGGAACCCCAGCCCGATCACCACCCCTACTCCCACACACAGGCTGCACCATGGCTCCCCGTAATGGGCATCTAGCGCCTCTGGAGATAACCCCCAGGGCGGCCCCGAAGTCCCGCTCCCTGTTGGAGAGGCATCGGGGAGAAGAGAAGCAGCTGGCGCTCAGCGGGACCCACTGCCTGACATAGGAATGTGGCCGAGCCAGACCTTCCAGCTCAGCTGACCTTCCAGCGGAAAGTCACTGCACGAGACAGCCCCGGGCTGGCCAGGAGAGTCCAGCTAGCTGCCCAGCACCAGCTCCAGAAATGATGTTCTGCCAACCATTTCGGTGTTTGGGTGACCCAGCCAGAGGATCCAATAGCTGCACGTGATAGCTGCATGTGATAGACACACACACCCTGAAACCAACAAAAGTCGGAATCCCCCAGTGTTGTCAAACAGCCGTCGAATGGTTACATACATGACGCTATGGTCCCCAGTAGGATACATGGAAGACGCTGTAAATCACGACTGCAGAGGTGCTGGAGGCACGGAGATGTGCCTGCTGGGTTCCAACAAGGAGAGCAGAGGACTAGGAAGCATACTTCAATGGGGGGGCCCCTCTTAGGAAAGGACACCAGGTCCCTGTGAATGCTACGGATTGTGAAATCTTTCCTCCTCTCCTTCAGCTTCTGGATTTCCTCCTCCTTTCTTCTTCCTAATTCTAGTTTACCCTCCACCCTGCATCCAAAACAATGACCAAAGAGGCTTCTTTATGATATCCGATCCTAAAAGGATGCTGAGCTCTGGCTACAGGGTTCAGAAACGATCATTTTCTAGGTGTATGCTGATCCCCCGGAATCGTGCCTTCATGGCTCTTCTCTCCCTACAAAACGAGGGGAACCACAGGTCTTACAATGAAAGACGCCCACTTCCACTCAGGCAGGACTGTCCCTTGTGGAGGACGTCATCTGGGCCAAGTAGTCCAAATGGGGTGATCAAGAATAGGTCGCAGGTGAGACATAAGCAACCACTTACCTTTGATATCATGCTTTATTTGTTCATCCATTTATTATTTGTTAAATATTTTAATTTTATGTCCTGTCTATACCCAACACGGTGTTCAAACTCATAACCCTGAGTTCAAGATACCCCAACCAGGCCAGCCAGGCACCCCAGTGCCATGTTTCATAACTCTTTGCTTCCTTGCCTATCTCTGCATCGAACTGGAACATTGAGTCCTTGATGGGGAGCTTTAGTAACCTCCAAATCCTAGAACGTTCTCACTGTATCCCAATCCTAGATTGACATTTACCATTGAATAGCACTTTAAATAAATAGTCAGTAAGATAACTACTACAGAAAAGGAAATTATCAAATTTTCATGTATGTGGTCCCTGCTCCCTGGGCTCCCAGGGAAGCTATGGTTTCTTTAACATTGATCAAGGTCCAAATGACTCCACCACACCTCAAAGCGTGGGCTCAGTTTCTGCCCTGACACATGCAACACCCCTGCTTCAATTAACATGTATCAATCAATCAAAGGGAGCATAACTGGCTCAGTGTGGTTTGTAAGAACATGGGACTCATGTTCTTGAGGTAGCATGTTCAAGCCCAATGTTGGCTGTAGAGATTAGAGAAAAATAAAATCTTAAAAATATCAATAAGTTTATCTTGGGGAGACATACAAGGGCAGGGATTCAGCTGATGGTTCTACGCACAATATTATGCAGCAGAGCACAAAATGTGAACTTTCAGAAGTCTCCTAGAGTGGGGGACACACCAGCCTTAAGGTGTTCAGGTGGAGAAGTCAGGTGCAGTCCCTGGAGCGACAGGGTGGGCTCAGGATCCACAGGTCCCAAGGATGGTGGCACCAACTGTTCCCAGGCACAGGACTGGGAATACAGCTGGGAGCAGTGGGACTCAGGCCAGCTCTCTGCCCTGTGTGGCCATAAGCTGCAAACCCCTGTGCAGTCACAGGGCCAGGTTCCTGGGACAGGCCAGAAAAGGCCAGGAGTGGGAGGACACCCTCCCGGGCAGGAAGAGCACAGGTCTCCACCAGGGCAGCCCCTAAAATTTGGAGTTTTAAACTTCAGTAACTTGTCTGTGTGAAGGCTGAAAAAATTGAGGCGGTTCCACTTTAAGTTCACTGTTAGCACAAGTACTGCCATCCCAGGTCCCTGTGAATATGAGCTAAAATTTACATTACTTCAGTTACAGGAAAAGGAAAAAAAACAGCTTACAGCTTAAGGTCCCTGAAAGCCCCATATTAGAATGAGAACAGAGTTCAATGCCCTTGAAGGTCCCATATCAAAATGTAAACAGAACTTGAGGAATTGCTCCAGCCCTTCTGGAGGTCCCCGAGACCAGCCCTTAAAACTAAGCTAAAACCCACTTCGGGGTCCAAGTCCATGCTCCGCTGTGTCAGGTGTACTTGGACGCAAGCTCGAGTTTGGAAATCAACCATCGTGTGTTTGCATCGGTGTTGGCTCCTCAGTGGTTTCTCGGATTTGCAATCTTGGGCACAATACCTCCATGTCCCCTCCCCACCTGGGCTGACCACCTGTCCCCTCCCCCCCAGGCTGACCCTCAGTCTCCTCCCGCCCACAACAGCTTGGAACAGGCCCTCACACAGGTCCCATGGGCTTGGTGGGTACTCCCGCCATACCCGGCCTCCCAGGGCAAGGCAGGAGGTTTCGGCAGACCCACTCCCATGGTGTCCCCAGGGCTCCTGCTCAGCATGGCAGCTCGTGACAGGTCAGGGTCTGTGTCCCTGATGCGGGCTCCTGCTCCCCGGTTTTCCCACAGGAAATGAAGGAGGAGGCCCTGGTCTCATCCAGGGACATCACGCAGATAGACCTGGACATCAACAGGACGTTCGGCAGCACACTATATTTTGGCCTGCTAGGGGGTCGGGTGAGACTGAGGGCCAGGGGGCTTAGGGGCCCCAGGAGAGGCCTGGGGGCTTCTGGGTAGGGAAAACGGGGCTTCTGAAGCCGGGGGCAGCAACAGCAGGCAACAACACACCGCTCCATGGTAGGGTGATAGGGATGACCCACATGCCCCCACCCCAGGGCCTATGGGATGAGGATGCGAAATGGATGGGGCCTCCAGTGGTTTCCATGGGAGCTGAACCCCAAAGGGGAGAGGGACGGCGCCCTGAGAAGCAGGGGATGGGGTGGGGGACGTGGGGGGCAGGAACCAGACCTGGGGGCCAGGTGGCATGGCCGCGGCTGGAGCAGGAAACACATCAATCCCATGAGGGTCGGACAGGTCAGAGTGACACCCACTCTCGGTGCTTTATATACTTCTAAATTCTATGCATTTCATTTGAGACAATTTGCAATTTGAAAACATACATAGTATGACGACCCCCAGATAATGACCCCGGTCCAGCCAGGGCTCTGCATTTACCACACGGCGTCACAGGGACAGGTGTCACAGCAAACCCCAGACTGGGGTCGTCTTTAACTGTAGACATCTCATTGTGCATCTTAGAGGAAGGGGATGCCCTGTGTCCGCAGGCCCCCCACGCCATCCTTCTCATTCCCCACCCCAACATCATCCCCCTACATCATCATCCCCAATGGCATTCCACATAACACCATTCCCCTCACAGCCACACAGCCCCACACAATCCTAACCCACACTACACCCCAATACCATCCCCCCTACACCATCCGCACACTCCACCACCATCATGACCCTGGTCCCACACCATCTACCCCACACCATCGGCCACCAGCAAACCCGGTACAGGTGCCCCCTGTGGGACATACTCAGCCTTCCTGGGATTCTCTGGATACCCTGCTCCATCAGAAGACCGGGTGTCCAATAGAGCATACAGGGGTTGCAGGGATGAGGAAAGGCACGGAGTCCCCAACAGAGTCGGTGCAGGTGGGTGGTGCAAAGGACCCACTGTGCCCTGCCTCTGCCCACTCTCCCTCCTGGAGGGTGACACACCCTGCACAGGACAATAGCCCCTAACCCAGTGGGACCTGGGCTGCCCTGGTACCAGGATCTGTGGGGGCTGGGTTGATTTGGGCCCCGCCCAGGCCCAACACAAAGACTAATGGGTTCCAGCTCCCCATGGCCCTGGGCAGCACTGGATTCTGGTCCCACGCTGAGCGAGCCCTCTCACAGCTGGATGTGGCCTCCTGGGCCCTGGGCGTGACCCACAGATCCAGGTCGCTGACCTAGGGCAGCCCTGAGGATCCTGGTACACCCCAGAGTGGGGAGAGCAGAGGTACACCGGTGGGCCCAACCGGCACCTACACCAGGAGGCAAGCTCCTCCAGATACTGGGGCCCCAGGGGGCCTGAGGCCGGGGTCCAGCCACCCTGTGGGAACCCAGCGCAGGAGCCCATGAGCTGCAGGTCCAATTCAGCTCTGCTGTCCTCAGAACCGTCTCTCAGGCTGAAAACTCAGGACACATGCCCCCCCACGGAGTTCACACATGCTCCCAGGTGGGGGACTCCAGGACTTGATCCTCAACCCATGTGATTCTTGTCCTCCCATAAAGGACAGAAAGGTCTCCCTCCCCAGGTGAAAGCACACATCCACGGCTCTGAGCCCATTTACTGTAGATAGTCAATAAAGTGTTGTGCACAGCCAGCCCTTTTCTGTGTCTCCCAGAACTCTGTGCACGGAGCGTCGAGAGAACCACAGGGAGGAGGAGAGGGCATCATCCAGGCCCCAAACAGCCCCTGCAGGGGCACCGCAAGGCACACACAGCTGACGTCCCCACGTGCCTTCCAGGGGCGGCCAGTCGCCAGGGTCAGGACCCCACAGACTATACTGGGACTCAGCCTGTGCCCCATGGGCTAGAATGGGCTAGGACAGAGTGACAGCCAGGGAACTTCAGGTCACCAGGGTCTGTGCAAAGCGACCGGGGAGGTCTGTGCTCCCTCTATCCAGGAGGCCAGGGGTGGCCCGGTTCTGGGGCACGTACTACCCTCCCCGCATCCCCATGCCAGTGTGCCTGGGGCACAGAGGGCCTGTGGGGCGCTCAGCGTGGCCCTGGAAGGGATGTCAGGACAGCAGGCCCTTGTGTTGTGCCCAAGACTGCGAATCTGAGAAACCACCAAGGAACCAACACGGGTGGAAACTCCCAAGGGTTTCTCTAAGCTGGAGCTTGGGTCCAAGTGCACCTGACACAGCGGAGCAGGGACTTGGACCCCGAGACCAAGAGGCATAGCAGCTTTATAGGGTCAGTGGACCGTGGGATATGCAGAAATTTGCAGGCATGTCGGTCCACACACAGGTGGCTGATTGAATTACAACTTACCCTATAGTATCCACTTGAGCTGGCCTATTACTTTGGTCAGAATCGGTGTGCAGTTTTGGGGGACACAAAGTAGGGTTACATTGTTATGAGCCAATTTCCGGTTACGGTGTGCCCAGCAGCTTGACTTGGGTGGGGCAGCGCCTTAAGCCATAAGCTGCTCATGTGGGGGTCATAGGGAAGGTGGCGGGTGTAGCACGAAATGGAATCAGTCCTGCTCTGCTTGTCCAGGGGAAGGGAATTTATGTTAAATTTCCTGTGTCCCAACTTGCAGCTCACGCACCTGGGCAACGCTCACCAGGCAGATTCAGCATGCACACCTTGTGGTGCTGGATCTATCACACCAGCGTGTGGAGGACACCCTCCTCACCCTAGCGAGTAGGGGCTGGGTGAGCATGGGGCTCGGCCTGAAAGCCAGGCAGCACAGGGTACTGAGGAACCCCAGCACCGTCCCCACCCCGACATCCACACACAGGCAGCCATGGGCCCCCGCCATGGGCATCCGGCTCCTCAGGAGCTCCCCCCAGGCCGGCCCCGAGGTCTGACTCCCTTCTGGAGAGGCATCGGGGAGAAGAGAAGCAGCTGGCGCTTGGCAAGACCCACTGCCGGACATGGGAATGTGGCTGAGCAGACCTTCCAACTCAGCTGACCCTCTGGCTGAAATTCACTACAGGAGCGAGCCCCGGGTCAGCCAGGAGAGCCCAGCTAGCCACCCAGCATCAGCACCACAAATGATGTTTTACCAACCATTTCGGCATTTGGGTTACCCAGCCAGAGGATCCGATATCTGCACGTGATAGCTTCATGTGATACACACACAAACCCCACAACCAACAAAAGTCAGAATCCCCCCAATGTTGTCAAACAGCAGCTGGATGGTTACATACATGGCGCCGTGTTTCCCAAAAGGATACCTGGAAGACGCTATAAACCATGACTGCAGAGGTGCTGGAAGCACGGAGATGTGCCTGCTGTGTTCCAAAAAAGAGCACAGAGGGGCAGGAAGCATCCTACGGAGGGGGTGCCCCTCCTAGGAAAGGACACCAGGTCCCTGTGAAGGCTACGGATGGTGAAATCTTTCCTCCTTTCAGCTTCTGCTTTTCCTACTAAATGCCATTTTCTTCAATCATAATAACAAAAATTTATTTTAAGTTTTTAAATTTCTTTTTATTGGAGTCCAATTTGTATGAATTCTTTCTTCAGCAAGGGTGTCATTCAGGATAGAGAGAAAGATTTTCCCAGAAAGGCAAAGTATAAAGGAGTTCATGATCGCTAAACCAGTCCAGTAAGGAATTTTAAAAGGGACTCTTCTAGTGGGGGAGAAAAAGAGACCAAAAGCAACAAAGACTAGAAAGGCCCAGAGAACATCACCAGAAACACCAACTCTACCAGTAACACAAAGGCACAAAGTTCATATCTTTGAATAATCACTCTGAATGCTGATACTAAATGCTCCAATCAAAAGATATAGGGTATCAGAGTGCCTTAAAAAACAGGATCCGCGATGCCTGGGTGGCTCAGGGGTTGAGCCTCTGCCTTTGACTCAGGGTGTGATCCTAGAGTCTGGGATCGAGTCCCATAGGGGTTGCTGGTGTGGAGCCTGCTTCTCCCTTGGCCTAATTTTCTGCCTCTGTCTCTGTCTCTGTCTCTGTCTCTCTCTCTCTCTCTCTCTCATGCTCTCAAAAATAAAATCGTTATTAAAAAAACAAGGTCCGTCGGTATGCTGCCTACTAGATGCTCACTTTAGACCTATAGACAACAGCAGATTGAAACTCAGGGGATGGAAAATCATCTATCACGCTAATGGTTATGAAAAGAAAGCTAGAGGACCAATACTTATATTAGACAAACTACATTTGAAACCAAACCCTGGGGTTCCCCTGGAGGCTCAGTGGTTGAGCATCTGCCTTCGGCTCAAGGTGTGTTCCTGGGATCCCAGGATTGAGTCCCACATCGGCATCCATTTGGGGAACCTCTCTCCCTCTACCTATGTTTCTGCCTCTGCTTCTCTGTGTATCTCTCATAAATAAATAAATAAAATATTCAATCTCAAAAAAGAAAGAACAAACACTGTAAGAAGTGATGAAGAAGGGCATTATTTCATAGTGAAAAAGTCTATCAGGATCAAACAACTAAATATTTATGCTGCCAACATGGGAGTACCTAAATATGGAAACCAAATACCAATAAACGTACAGGAACTCACTGATAATAATACAATGACAGGGGATTTTAACACCTACTCACTTATGGCAATTGTCCAATCATCTATGCAGAAAATCAACAGGGGAACAATAGCCTTGACACACTGGACCACAGGGACTCAACAGATATAGTCTGAACATTTTTTCTTAAAGCAAAATACACATTCAAAATACACATGGGACATTCTCCAGAACAGATCATATCATGGGCCACAAATCAGCCCTCAACAGGTACAACAGGTACAAGAAGGTTGATATCACACCCTGTACATTTTTTTAACACGACGCTATGAAACACGAAGTCGACAGTAAGAAAAAATTAGGACAGACCAAAAATACATGGAGATTATGAACATCCTACTAGAGAATGAATGGAGCAACCAGGAAATTAAAGAGGAAATTTAAAACAAATGAAAATGAAAACATGTTTCTTCAAACCTCTGGGATGTAGCAAAGGCAGTCCAAAGAGGGAAGTACATAGCAATACAGGCCTATCTCAGGAAACAAGAAGTGTTTAATACACAACCTAACCTTACACCTAAATGAGCAGGAAAAGGAATAGGAAACAAAGCCTAAAGCCTACAGAAGAAGGGAAAAATATAAAGATGAGAGCAGAAAGAAACAATACAGAAATGAAAAAAAAAACAGTAGAATGGAATAACGAAACTAAGAGCTGGTTCTTCAAAATAATTAATAAAATGGATGAAGCCCTAGCCAGCCTTATGACGAGAAAAGAGAAAAGACCTAAATAAATAAAATCACAAATGAGAGAAGAGTGATCACAATCAACAGCAGAAAAATAAGACAATCATAAGGGAATACTAAGAAAGATTATATGCTAACAAAAAGGGAGACCTGGAAGAAATGGACAAATCCCTAGAAATGTACAAACAAGCAAAACTGATATAGGAAAAAATAGAAAATGTGAACAGACCCATAACTAGCAAAGGAATTGAATCAGAAAGGCACCTGGGTGCCTCAGTGGTTGAACATATGCTTTGGCTCAGGTCATGATCCTGGGGTCCTCAGGAATCAAGTCCCACATCAGGCTCCCCGCATGGAGCCTCATTTTCCCTGTGCCTATAGACCTATGCATCTCGGTGTCTCTCATGAATACATAAATAAAATCTTTAAAAACGAAAAAAGATAAAAAGATGAGAAAGGACCCAAATAAAATCACATCTGAGAAAAGAGAAATAACAACCAACACTAGAGAAATACAAACAATTATAAGAGAATATGATGAAAAATTATATGCCAGCAACCTAGAACCTGGAAGAAATAGATCAATTCCTAGAAATATATAACAGCAAAAATGAAAAATGAAGAAATAAGAAATTTGAACAGACAGTTAACCAGCAAAGAAATTGAATCAGCAATCAGGGTTCTCCCAACAGGAGACCCTTAGATCAATAGAACAGAATGGAAAGCCAAAACAAGATACAAACATGTATCTATGACCCATAATGGACAACAAGGCAGGAAGGAATATCCAATGGCACAAAGACAGTCTCTTCAACAAACCCTAACCCTGACCCCAGGATACGAACAAATGGTGTTGGGAAAACCAGGCAGCCAAATGCAGAAGAATGAAACTGGACCACTTTCTTACACCATATATATAAAAAATAAATTCAAAATGAATGAAAGACCTAAATGTGAGACCTGAAAGCATAAAAAGAAGAAAAGATAGGCAGCAACGTCTTTGACATTGGCCATTGGATCTTCTTTCTAGATATGCCTCTGAGGTGAGGGAAACAAAAGCAAACATCCTATTGGGACTTCATCAAATTTAAAAGTTTCCACAAAGTGAAGGAAACAACCAAACCTAAAAGGCAACATACAGGAGGAGGGGCAAGATGGCAGAAGAGTAGGGTCCCCAAGTCACCTGTCCCCACCAAATTACCTAGATAACATTCACAACATCCTGAAAATCTAGGAATTCGGCCTGGGATTTAAACAGAGAACAGATCAAATGCTACAGTGAGAAAAGTTCACGCTTCTATCAAGGTAGGAAGATGGGAAAAAGAAATAAAGAAACAAAAGGCATCGAAGGGGGAGGGGCCCCACGTGGAGCCAGGCTAAGGCCAGGCCAAGTGCCCCCCGATCAGGAGAGCTCTGTCCCAGAGAAGCAGGAACTGCACCAATCTTCCTGGGCGGAATGGCGTTTGCAGGGATTCAGAGCAGGACCCCAGGAGTGCCGCGATACCCACGGGCTCCCTGGGACACTAACAGACACATGCACTCCCAGGAGAGGGCACCAAGCTCCCTAAGGGCTGCAGGGCACATGCACTGATTTGGGAGCAGCTCAGAGGGGCACAGGGAGGGCTCTGCGTGGAGGGGGTTGCATGCCCTGGGAGCAGCTTGGCGGCAGTGCCTCTGGCAGAAGAAGGGGCTCCGTGCAGAGGGGGCTGCGCGGCTCTGGGAGCAACTCGGAGGTGCTCATGCAGCGGCGCCCTGAGGGGGCTGCATGACCAGGAGCAGCTTAGAGGGGCTAGGCGGCAGCTCTGGGGAGAGATGGCTGGGCAGCCAGGAGCACGAATCCAACAGCACAGGCCCCAGAGCACAGGGCGCCAGGACACAGCCCAGGATTTGGCCTCCCCTGGGACAGGCAGAGTCCCGGATGGCCTAGGACAACAAGGATGCTCCTGCCCAGAGCTGAGCAGATCAGCAGCCCCACCCCAGAGCCTCCAGGCCCTGCAGATGGACTGCTCTGGAGTTACTGTGGGTGCTGAAAACAGGTTTCCAGGGTTGGCCGCTGCCACTGGGGTTGTTCCTCCTAGGGCCTCACAGGGTAAACTATCCTCACTGAGCCCTGCACCAGGCAGGGGACAGAGCAGCTCCCCCAAGTGCTAACACCTGAAAATCAGCACAACAGGCCCCTCCACGAGAAGACCAGCTAGACGGACAAGTTCCAGGGGAAGTCAAGGGACTTTAAGTATACACAATCAGAATATACTCCACCATGTTTTTTTTTATTTCTGATTGCTTCCCCCACCCTTTTTCTCCCCTTCCTTTCTATTTCTTTCTCTAATTATTCCCTTTTTTCTTCTTTCTTCCTTTATTCTTTTTTCTTTTTCTCTTTTCTTTCCTTCTTTCTCTCCTCTCTTTTTCTCCTTTTCCCAATACAATTTGTTTTTAGCCACTCTGCACTGAGCAAAATGACTAGAAGGAAAACCTCACCTCAAAAGAAAGAATCAGAAACAGTCCTCTCTCCCACAGAGTTTCAAAATCTGATTTACAATTCAATGTCAGAAAGCCAATTCAGAAGCACTATTATACAGCTACTGGTGGTTCTAGAAAAAAGCATAAAGGACTCAAAAGACTTCATGGCTGCAGAATTTAGATCCAATCAGGCCAAAATTAAAAATCAGTTGAATGAGATGCAATCCAAACTAGAAGTCCTAACGATGAGGGTTAACAAGGTGGAAGAACGAGGGAGTGATATAGAAGACAAGTTTATGGCAGAGAGAAACTGAGGTAAAAAGAGACAGACAATTAAAAGACCAGGAAGACAGATTAAGGGAAATAAACGACAGCCTGAAGAAGAAAAACCTACGTGTAATTAGGGTTCCTGAGGGCACCAAAATGGACAGAGGACCAGAATAAGTATTTGAACAAATCCTAGCTGAAAACTTTCCTAATCTGGGAAGGGAAACAGGCATTCAGATCCAGGAAATAGAGAGATCCCCCCCAAAAAATCAATAAAAACCATCAACACCTCGACATTTAATAGTGAAGCTTGCAAATTCCAAAGATAAAGAGAAGATCCTTAAAGCAGCAAGAAACAAGAAATCCCTGACATTTATGGGGAGGAGCATTACGGTAACAGCAGACGTCTCTACAGCGACCTGGCAGGCCAGAAAGGGCTGGCAGGATATATTCAGGGTCCTCAATGAGAAGACCATGCAACCAAGAATACTTTATCCAGCAAGGCTCTCATTCAAAATGGAAGGAGAGATAAAGAGCTTCCAAGACAGGCAGGAACTGAAAGAATATGTGACCTCCAAACCAGCTCTGCAAGAAATTTTAAGGGGTACTCTTAAAATTCCACTTTAAGAAGAAGTTCAGTGGAACAATCCACAAAAACAAGGACTGAATAGATATCATGATGACACTAAACTCATATCTGTCCATAGTAACTCTGAACATGAACGGGCTTAATGACCACATCAAAAGGCACAGGGTTTCAGACTGGATAAAAAACAGGACCCATCTATTTGCTGTCTACAAGAGACTCATTTTAGACAGAAGGACACCTACAATCTGAAAACCATGGGTTGGAGAACCATTTACCATTTAAAAGGTCCTCATCGGAAAGCAGGGGTAGCCATCCTTATATCAGATAAACTAAAATTTACCCCGAAGACTGTAGTGAGAGATGAAGACGGGCACTAAATCATACTTACAGGATCTATCCAACAAGAGGACTTAACAATCTTCAATATATATGCCCCGAATGTGGGAGCTGCCAAATATTTAAACCAATTAATAATGAAAGTGAAGAAATACTTAGATAATTATTATCTTATACTTGGTGACTTCAATCTAGGTCTTTCTACCCTCGATAGGTCTTCTAAGCACAACATCACCAAAGAAACGAGAGCTTTAAATGATACACTGGAGCAAATAAATTTCACAGATATCTACAGAACTTTACATCCAAACTGAACTGAATACACATTCATCTCAAGTGCACATGGAACTTTCTCCAGAATAGAGCATATATTGGGTCACAAATCACGTCTGAACCAATATCAAAAGATTCAGATCGTCCCCTGCATATTCTCAGACCATAATGCCTTAAAATTAGAACTAAATCACAACAAGAAGTTTGGAAGGACTTCAAACACGTGGAGGTTAAGGACCATCGTGCTAAAAGATGAAAGGGTCAACCAGGAAATTGAGGAAGAATTCAAAAATTCATGGAAACTCATGAGAATGAAGACACAAACATTCAAAAACTTTGGCATGCATCAAAAGCAGTCCTAAGGGGGAAATACATCACAATAGAAGCATCCATTCAAAAACTGGAAAGAACTCAAATACAAAAGCTAACCTTACTCATAAAGGAGCTAGAGAAAAAAAAAAGTAGCTAGATCCTACACTCAACAGTGTAAGAGAGTTAATTAAAATTCGAGCAGACCTCAAGGAAATCGAGACAAAAGAAATGTGGAACAGATCAACAAAACCAGAAGCTGGTTCTTTGAAAGAATTAATAACATACATAAACCATTAGCCAGTCTTATTAAAAAGAATAGAGAGAAGACTCAAATTAATAAAATCATGAACGAGAAAGGAGAGATCACTACCAACACCAAGGAAATACAATCGATTCTAAAAACATATTATGAACAGCTATACGGAAATAAATTAGGCAATCTAGAAGAAAAGGACGCATTCCTGGAAAGCCACAAACTACCAAAACTGGAACAGGAAGACATAGAAAACCTGAACGGGCCATAACCAGGGAGGAAATTGAAGCAGTCATCCAAAACTTCCCAAGTCAGAAAAGTAGGGCCAGATGGCTTCCCAGGGGAATTCTATCAAACATTTACAGAAGAAACCATACCTCTCCTACTAAAGCTGTTTGGAAAGAAAGAAAGAAAGAGATGGATTACTTCCAAATTAGTTCTATGTAGCCAGCATCACCTTAATTCCCAAACCAGACAAAGACCCCACCAAAAAGGAGAATTACAGACCAATAGCCATGATCAACATGGATGCAAAAATTCTCAACAAGATACTAGCCAATAGGATCCAACAGTACATTAAGAAAATTAATCACCATGAACAAGTAGGATTTATACCCGGGACACAAGGCTGGTTCAACACCCGTAAAACAATCAATGTGATTCATCATATCAGCAAGAGAAAAACCAAGAACCATATGATCCTCTCATTGGATGCAGAGAAAGCATTTGACAAAATACAGCATCCATTTCTGATCAAAACTCTTCAGAGTGTAGGGATAGAGGGAACATTCCTCGACATCTTAAAAGCCATCTATGAAAAGCCCACAGCAAATATCATCCTCAATGGGGAAGCACTGGGAGAACTTTCCCCTAAGATCAGCAACAAGACAGGGATGTCGACTCTCACCACTGCTATTCAATGTAGTATTGGAAGTCCTAGCCTCAGCAATCAGACAACAAAAAGACATTAAAGGCATTCAAATTGGCAAAGAATTCAAACTCTCCCTCTTCACGGATCACATGATACTCTACCTAGAAAACCCAAACCCCTCCCCCCTCAAGATTGCTAGAACTCATACAGCAATTTGGTAGCGTTGCAGGATACAAAATCACTGCCCAGAAATCAATGGCATTTCTATACACTAACAATGAGACTGAAGAAAGAGAAATTAAGAAGTCAATCTCATTTACAATTGCACCCAAAGCATAAGATACCTAGGAATAAACCTAACCAAGGAGGTAAATGATGTATACCCTAAAAACTATAGAAAACTTCTGAAAGAAATTGAGGAAGACACAAAGAGATGGAAAAATATTCCATGCTCATGGATTGGCAGAATTAATGTTGTGAAAATGTCAATGTTACCCAGGCAATGTACACGTTTAATGCAATCCCTATCAAAATACCATGGACTTTCTTCAGAGAGTTAGAACAAATTATTTTAAGATTTCTGTGGAATCAGAAAAGACCCCGAATAGCCAGGGGGATTTTAAAAAACAAAACCATATCTAGAAGCATCACAATGCCAGATTTCAGGTTGTACTACAAAGCTGTGGTCATCAAGACAGTGTCGTACTGGCACAAAAACACACATAGATCAATGGAACAGAATAGAGAACCCAGAAGTGGACCTTGAACTTTATGGTCAACTAATATTCGATAAAGGAGGAAAGACTATCCATTGGAAGAAAGACAGTCTCTTCAATAGATGGTGCTGGGAAAATTGGACATCCACCTTCAGAAGAATGAAACTAGACCACTCTCTTTCACCATAAACAAAGATAAACTCAAAATGGATGAAAGATCTAAATGTGAGACAAGAGTCCATCAAAATCCTAGAGGAGAACACAGGTAACACCCGTTTTGAACATGGCCACAGCA
Organism: Canis aureus; assembly: GCF_053574225.1. Classification (NCBI taxonomy): domain Eukaryota; kingdom Metazoa; phylum Chordata; class Mammalia; order Carnivora; family Canidae; genus Canis; species Canis aureus. The sequence continues at coordinate 73,848,256 of NC_135617.1, forward strand.
AGTTTTTGCAAGGTACATCCATGAAGACAAAAGAAACAAAAGCAAAAATGAACTATTGTGACTTCATCAAGATAAGAAGCTTTTGCACAGCAAAGAATACAGTCAACAAAACTAAAAACAACCTTCAGCATGGGAAAAGATATATGCAAAAGATGTATCAGATAAAGGGCTAGTTTCCAAGATCTATAAAGAACTTCTTAAAATCAACACCAAAGAGACAAACAATCCAATCTTGAAATGGGCAAAAGACATGAAGAGAAATCTCACAGAGGAAGACATTGACATGGCCAACATCCACATGAAAAAATGCTCTGCATCACTTGCCATTAGGGAAATACAAATCAAAACAACAATGAGATACCACGTCACATCAGTGAGAATGGAGAAAATTAACAAGGCAGGAAACCGCAAATGTTGGAGAGGATGCGGAGAAAAGGGAACTCTCTTACACTGTTGGTGGGAATGTGAACTGGTTCAGCCACTGTGGAAAACTGTGTGGAGGTTCCTCAAAGTGTTAAAAATAGACCTGCCCTATGAATCAGCAATTGCAGTGTTGGGGATTTACCCCAAATATTCAGATGCAATTCAACGCTGGGACACCTGCATCCCGATGTTTATAGCAGAATGTCCACAATACCCAAACTGCAGACGGAACCACGGAGTCCATCGAAAGCTGAATATATAAAGAAGATGTGGTTTATGTATACAATGGAATATTACTCAGCCATTAGAAACGACAAATACCTAACATTTGCTTCAAAGTGGATGGAACTGGAGGGTATTATGCTGAGTGAAGTAAGTCAATCCGAGAAGGACAAACAGTGTATGTTCTCATTCCTTTGGGGAATATAAATAATAGTGAAAGGGAATATAAGGAAATGGAGAAGAAACGTGTGGGAAATATCAGAAAGGGAGACAGATCATAAAGAATACTAACTCTGGGAAATGAACTAGGGGTGCTGGAAGGGGAGGAGGGTGGGGGTGGGGGTGAATGTGTGACGGGCACTGAGGGGGACACTTGACGGGATGAGCACTGGGTGTTATTCTGTATGTAGGTCAATTGAACACCAATAAAAAATAAATTTCGGATCCCTGGGTGGTGCAGCGGTTTGGCGCCTGCCTTTGGCCCAGGGCGCGGTCCTGGATACCCGGGATCGAGTCCCACGTCGGGCTCCTGGTGCATGGAGCCGGCTTCTCCCTCTCCCTCTGTGTCTCTTCCTCTCTCTCTCTCTCTCTCTCTCTCTCTCTCACTGAGTTCCTATCATAAATAAATAAAAAAATAAAAATAAAAATAAATATATTTTTAAAAAAAGTTCAAACAACTAAATATTTATGCTGCCAACATGGGTGTACCGAAATATAGAAACCAATTAACAACAAACATACAGGAACTCACTGATAATAATACAATGACAGGGGATTTTAACAACCACTTATGTCATGGACCGATCGTCTATGCAGAAAATCAACAGGGGAACAATAGCCTTGACACACTGGACCACAGGGACTCCACAGATATAGTCTGAACATTTATTCCTAAAGCAGAATACACATTCCTTTCAAGTGCACATGGGACATTCTCCAGAATAGATCACATCATGGGCCACAAATCAGCCCTCAACAGGTACAACAGGTACAAGAAGGTTGGTATCACACCATGTACATTTTCAGACCACGAGGCTATGAAACACGAAGTCGACAGTATGAAAAATTTTGGACAGACCAAAAATACGTAGAGACTATGACTTTTCTACTAGAGAATGAATGGAGCAACCAGAAAATTAAAGAGGAAATTTAAAACAAATGAAAATGAAAACATGTTTCTTCAAAACTCTAGGATGTAACAAAGGCAGTCCTTAGAGGGAAGTAGATAGCAATACAGGCCTACCTCAAGAAAGAAGAAGTCTCCAATACACAACCCAACCCTACACCTAAAGGAGCTGGAAAAGGAATAAGAAACAAAGCCTAAAGCCTACAGGAGACGGAAAAATTAAAGATGAGAGCAGAAAGAAACAATACAGAAACAACAAAACAATAGAATGGAATAATGAAACTAAAAACTGGTTCTTCAAAATTACTACGAAAATGGATCAAGCCCCAGTCAGCCTTATCAATGAGAAAAGAGAAAACAACTAAATAAATAAAATCACAAAAGAGAAAAGAGAGATCACAATCAACACCAGAAAATAAGGTAATTATAAGGGAATACTATGAAAGATTATACGCTAACAAACTGGGAAACCAGGAAGAATTGGGAAATCCCTAGAAATGTGCAAATGAGCAAAACTGAAACAGGAAGAAATAGAAAATGTGAACAGACCCATAACTAGCATAGGAATTGAATCAGCAAGGCACCTGGGTGCCTCAGTGGTTGAGCATCTGCTTTGGCTCAGGTCTTGACCCTGGGGTCTTGGGGGATCAAATCCCACTTCAAGCTCCCCACATGGAGCCTCATTTTCTCTGTGCCTATACTTCTGCCTCTCTGTGTCTCGCATGAATCCATAAATAAAATCTTTAAAAAAGAAAAAAGATAAAAAGATGAGAAAGGACCCAAATAAAATCACAAATGAGAAAAGAGAAATAACAACCAACACTAGAGAAATACAAATGATTATAAGAGAACCTTATAAAAAATTATATGCCAGCAACCTAGAACCTGGAAGAAACAGATCAATTCCTGGAAATATATAACAGAAAAAATGAAAAAGGAAGAAATAAGAAACTTGAACAGATAACCAGCAAAGAAATTGAATCAGCAACCAAGAATCCCCCAACAGGAGACCCTAAGATCAACAGAACAGAATGGAAAGCAGAAACAAGATACAAACCTGTAACTCTATGATCCATTAATCGACAATGAGGCAGGAAGGAATATCCAATGGCACAAAGACAGTCTCTTCAACAAACCCTAACCTTGACCTCAGGATAAGAACAAATGGTGCGGGAAAACCAGGGAGCCACATACAGAAGAATGAAACTGGACCACTTTTTATACCATATATATAAAAAATAAATTCAAAATGGATGAAACACCTAAACGTTAGACCTGAAACAATACAAAGTAGAAAAGATAGGCAGCAACGTCTTTGACATTGGCCATTGGATCTTCTTTCTAGATATGCCTCTGAGGTGAGGGAAACAAAAGCAAAAATACTATTGGGACTTCATCAAATTGAAAAGCTTTAGCAAAGTGAGGGAAACAACCAATCTAAATGGCAACATACAGGGGGAGGGGCAAGATGGCAGAAGAGTAGGTCCCAAAGTGCCTGTCACCTCCAAATTACCTAGATAACCTTCAAATCATCCTGAAAATCTTCGAATTCTGCCTGTGATTTAAAGAGAGATCAGCTGGAATGCTCCAGTGAGAAAAGTACACGCTTCTATCAAGGTAGGAAGACGTGAAAAAGAAATAAAGAAACAAAAGGCATCCAAGGGGGAGGGGCCCCGTGAGGAGCCAGGCTAAGGCCGGGGCGAGTGTCCCCAGGACAGGAGAGCTCTGTCTCGGAGAAGCAGGATCTGCATCAATCTTTCTGGGTAGAATGGTGCCCGCAGGGAATCAGAGCAGGACCCCAGGAGGGCGGGGATGCCCTAGGGCTCCCTGGGACACTAAGAGACACCTGCACTCCCAGGAGAGTGCTCCAAACTCCCTAAGGGCTGCAGGGCACATGCACTGACTTGGGAGCAGCTCAGAGGGGCTCGGGCAGCGGCTCTGCACAGAGGGTGCTGCATGCCCTGGGAGCAGCTTGGCAGCGGTGCCTCCAGCAGAGGAAGAGGCTCCGTACGGAGGGGGCTCTGTGGCTCCGGGAGCAACTGGGAGGTGCTCAGGCGGTGGATCCCTGAGGGGGCTGCGAGGCCGGGAGCAGCTCTGAGGGGCTGGGCGGCAGCTCCAGGGAGAGGCAGCCTCATGGCCAGGAGAGCAAATCCAATAGCACAGGCCCTGGAGCACAGGGCGCTGGGACACAGCCAAGGATTCGGCCTCCGCAGGACAGGCAGAGGCCGGGAGTGCCCAGGACATCAAAGACGCTCCTGCCCAGAGCTGAGCAGATCAGAAACCAGCCCCAGAGCCTCCAGACCCTGCAGACTGCCTGCTCAGGAGTTACTGCAGGGGCTGAATTCAGGTTTCCAGAGCTGGCCGCTATCACTGGGGTTGTTCCTCCTGGGGCCTCACGGGGTAAACAACCCCCACTGAGCCCTGCACCAGGCAGGGGACAGAGCAGCTCCCCCAAGTGCTAACACCTGAAAATCAGCACAACAGGCCCCTCACCCAGGAGACCAGCTAGACGGACAAGTTCCAGGAGAAGTCAAGGGACTTAAAGTATACGGAATCAGAATATACTCCCCCATGTTCTTTTTTTTTATTTCTGATTGCTTCCCCCAGATTTTTCCCCCTTTCTTTATTTTTCTTTCTCTATTTATTCTCTTTCTTCCTTTTTTTCTTCCTTTTTTCTTTTTCTCTTTTCTTTCATTCTTTCTCTCGTCTCTTTTTCTCCTTTTCCCAATTCAACTTGTTTTTGGCCACTCTACACTGAGCAAAATGACTAGAAGGAAACCTCACCTCAAAAGAAAGAATCAGAAACAATCCTCTCTCCCACAGTTACAAAATCTGGATTACAATTCAAGGTCAGAAAGCAATTAGACGCACGATTATATAGCTACTGGTGGCTCTAGAAAAAAGCATAAAGGACTCAAGAGACTTCATGACTGCAGAATTTAGATCCAATGAGGCAGAAGTTAAAAATAAATTGAATGAGAAGCAATCCAAACTAGAAGTCCTAATGACGAGGGTTAAGGAGGGGGAAGAACGAGTGGGTGACATAGAGGACAAGTTGATGACAAAGAGGGAAATTCAGCAAAAAGAGACAGACAATTAAAAGACCAGGAAGACAGATTAAGGGAAATAAATGACAGCCTGAGGAAGAAAAACCTACTTGTAATTGGGGTTCCCGAGGGCGCCGAAAGGGACAGAGGGCCAGAATATGTATTTGAACAAATCCTAGCTGAAAACATTCCTAATCTGGGAAGGGAAACAGGCATTCAGATCCAGGAAATAGAGAGATCCCCCCCTAAAATTAATAAAAACTGTCCAACACCTCAACATTTAATAGTGAAGCTTGCAAATTCCAAAGATAAAGAGAAGATCCTTAAAGCAGCAAGAGACAAGAAATCCCTGACATTTATGGGGAGGAGCATTAGAGTAACAGCAGACCACTCCACAGTGACCTGGCAGCCCAGAAAGGGCTGGAAGGATATATTCAGGGTCCTCCAGAGAAGAACATGCAACCAAGAATACTTTATCCAGCAAGGCTCTCATTCAAAATGGAAGGAGAGATAAAGAGCTTCCAAGACAGGCAGGAACTGAAAGAATATGTGACCTCCAAACCAGCTCTCCAAGAAATTTTAAGGGGGACTCTTAAAATTCCCCTTTAAGAAGAAGTTCAGTGGAACAATCCATAAAAACAAGGACTGAATAGATATCATGATGACACTAAACTCATATCTGTCCATAGTAACTCTGAACGTGAACAGGCTTAATGACCCAATCAAAAGGTGCAGGGTTTCAGACTGGATAAAAAAGCAGGACCCATCTATTTGCTGTCTACAAGAGACTCATTTTAGACAGAAGGACACCTAAGCCTGAAAATAAAAGTTTGGAGAACGATTTACCATTCAAATGGTCCTCAAAAGAAAGCAGGGGTAGCCATCCTTCTATCAGATAAACTAAAGTTTACCCCGAAGATTGTAATGAGAGATGAAGAGAGACACATCATACTTAAAGGATCTATCCAAAAAGAGGACTTAACGATCCTCAATATATATGCCCCAAATGTGGGAGCTGCCAAATATTTAAACCAATTAATAACCAACGTGAAGAAATACTTAGATAATACTTACCATATACTTGGTGACTTCAATCTAGCCCATTGTATACTTGATAGTTATTCTAAGCATAACATCTCCAAAGAAACAAGATGTTTAAATGATACACTGACCAGATGGATTTCACAGATATATATATAGAACTTTACATCCAAACTCAACTGAATAAACATTCTTTACAAGTGCACCTGGAACTTTCTCCAGAATCGACCACATACTGGGACACAAATCGGGTCTGAACCGATACCAATAGACTGGGATCATCCACTTCATACTCTCAGAGCATAATGCTTTGAAAATAGAACTAAATCACAACAATAAGTTTGGCAGGACCTCAAACACGTAGAGGTGAAGGATCATCCTGCTAAAAGATGAAAGGGTCAACCAGGAAATTAAGGAAGAATTAAAAAGATTCATGGAAACTAATGAGAATGAACATACAACCGTTCAAAATGTTTGGGATGCATCAAAAGCAGTCCTAAGGGGGAAATACATCACAATACAAGCATCCATTCAAAAACTGGAAAGAACTCAAATACAAAAGTTAACCTTACACATAAAGGAGCTAGAAAAAAATAGCAGATATACCCTATACCCAACAGAAGAAGAGACTTAATTAAAATTCGAGCAGAACTCAAGGAAATCGAGACCAGAAGAAATGTGGAACAGATCAACAGAATCAGTAGTTGGTTCTTTGAACAAATTAATAAGATAGATAAACTATTAGCCAACCAGATTAAAAAGAAGATAGAGAAGACTCAAATTAATAAAATCATGAATGAGAAAGGAGAGATCACTAACAACACCAAGGAAATACAAAAGATTCTAAAAACATATTATGAACAGTTATACGCCAATAAATTAGGCAATCTAGAAGAAATGGACACAATCCTAGAAAGCCACAAATTACCAACTGGAACAGGAAGAAATAGAAAACCTAAACAGACCAATAACCAGGGAGGTAATTGAGCGGCCATCCAAATCCTCCCACAACACAAAAGTCCAGGGCCAGATGGCTTCCCAGGGGAATTCTATCAAACGTTTAAAGAAGAAACCATACCTCTACTACTAAAGATGTTTGGAAAGATAGAAAGAGATAGAGTACTTCTAAATTCGTTCCATGAGGCCAGCATCACCTTAATTCCAAAACCAGACAAAGACCCCACCAAAAAGGAGAATTACAGACCAATATCCCTGATGAACATGGATGCAAAGATTCTCAACAAGATACTGGCCAATAGGATCCAACAGTACATTAAGAAAATTAATCACCATGACCAAGTAGGATTTATCCCCGGGACACAAGGCTGGTTCAACACTCGTAAAACAATCAATGTGATTCATCATATCAGCAAGAGAAAAACCAAGAACCATATGATCCTCTCATTAGATGCAGAGAAAGCATTTGACAAAATACAGCATCCATTCCTGATCAAAACACTTCAGAGCGTAGGGATAGAGGGAACGTTCCTCGACATCTTAAAAGCCATCTACGAAAATCCCACAGCAAATATCATTCTCAATGGGGCAGCACTGGGAAGCTTTTCCCCTAGGATCAGGAACAAGACAGGGATGTCCACTCTCACCACTGCTATTCAACATAGTACTGGAAGTCCTAGCCTCAGCAATCAGATAACAAAAAGACATTAGAGGCATTCAAATTGGCAAAGAAGAAGTCAAACTCTCCCTCTTCACTGATGACATGATTCTCTACCTAGAAAACCCAAATCCTACACCCCAAGATTGCTAGAACACATACAGCAATTGGTAGCATTGCCAGATACAAAATCAATGCCCAGAAATCAATGGCATTTCTATACACTAACAATGATACTGAAGAAAGAGAAATTAAGGAGTGAATCTCATTTACAATTGCACCCAAAAGCATAAGATACCGAGGAGTAAACCTAACCAAGGTGGTAAAAGATCTATACCTTAAAAACTATAGAACACTTCTGAAAGAAATTGAAGAAGACACAAAGAGATGGAAAAATATTCCATGCTCATGGATTGGCAGAATTAACATTGTGAAAATGTCAATGTTACCCAGGCAATGTACACTTTTAATGCAACCCCTACCAAAATACCATGGACTTTCATCAGAGAGTTAGAACAAATTATTTTAAGAATAATTTATGTCAGGTGAATCCCATGTCAGGCGCCCGGTGCATGGAGCCTGCTTCTCCCTCTGCCTGTGTCTCTGCCTCTCTCTCTCTCTCTCTCTGAATGTGAGTATCATTAAAAAGAAAGATTTGTGTGGGATCAGAAAAGACCCCGAATACCAGGGGAATTTTAAAAAAGACAAACGTATCTGGGGGCATCACAATGCCAGATTTCAGGTTGTACTACAAAGCTGTGGTCATCAAGACAGTGTCATACTGGCACAAAAACACACATAGATCAATGGAACAGAATAGAGAAACCAGAAGTGGACCCTAACTTTATGGTCAACCAATATTCGATAAAGGGGTAAAGACTATCCATTGGAAGAAAGACAGTCTCTTCAATAGATGGTGCTGGGAAAATTGGACATGCACATGCAGAATAATGAAACTAGACCACTCACTTTCACCATACACAAAGATAAACTTAAAATGGATGAAAGATCTAAATGTGAGACAAGAGTCCACAAAATCCTAGAGGAGAACAAAGGCAATACACTTTTTGAACTCAGCCACAGTAACTTTTTGCAAGATTCATCCACGAATGGAAAAGAAACAAAAGGAAAAATGAATTATTGTGACTTCATCAAGATAAGAAGCTTTTGCACAGCAAAGGATACACTGAACAAAACTAAATGACAACCTACAGCATGGGAGAAGATATTTGCAAAAGATGTATCAGATAAAGAGCTAGTTTCCAAGATCTATAAAGAACATCTTAAACTCAACACCAAAGAAACAAACAATCCAATCATGAAATGGGCAAAACACATGAAGAGAAATCTCACAGATGAAGACATAGACATGGCCAACATGCACATCAGAAAATGCTCTGCATCACTTGCCATCAGGGAAATACAAATCAAAACCACAATGAGATACCACCTCACACCAGTGAGAATGGGGAAAATAAACAGGGCAGGAAACTGCAAAGTTTGGAGAGGATGTGGAGAAAAGGGAACCATCTTACACTGTTGGTGGGAATGTGAACTGATAAAGCCACTCTGGAAAACTGTATGGAGGTTCCTCAAGGAGATAAAAATAGACCTGCCCTACGAACCAGCAATTGTAATGTTGGGGATTTACCTCAAAGATTCAGATGCAATGAAACGCTGGGACACCTGAACCCTGATGTTTATAGCAGGAATGTCCACAATAGCAAAACTGTGGAACGAGCTTTTGTGTCCATTGAAAGATGAATGGATAAAGAAGATGTGGTTTATGTATACAATGGAATATTACTCAGCCATTAGAAACGACAAATACCAACCATTTCCTTCAACGTGGATGGTACTGGAGGGTATTATGCTGAGTGAAGTAAGTCAATTGGAGAAGGACAAACAGTCTATGTTCTCATTCATTTGGGGAAAATAAATAATAGTGAAAGGGAATATAAGGGAATGGAGTAGAAACGTGTGGGAAATATCAGAAAGGGAGACAGAACATAAATACTCCTAACTCTGGGAAATGAACTAAGGGTGGTGGAAGGAGAGGGGGACGGGGGGTGTGGGTGAATATTTGACGAGTACTGAGGGGGACACTTGACGGGATGAGCACTAGGTGTTATTCTGTTCATTGGACAATTGAACTCCAATAAAAAATAAATTTATTAAAAAAGAGTTCCAACAACTAAATATTTATGCTGCCAACATGGTAGTACCTAAATATAGAAACCAATTAACAACAAATGTACAGGAACTCACTGATAATAATACAATGACAAGGGATTTTAACAACCACTTATGTTAATGAACTGATCATTTATGCAGAAAATATACAGGGGAACAATAGCCTTGACACACTGGACCACAGGGACTCCACAGATATAGTTCGAATTTCTTCATAAAGCAGAATACCCATACCTTTCAAGTGCACATGGGACATTCTCAAGAAGAGATCATATCATGGCCCACAAATCAGCCCTCAACAGGTACAACAGGTACAAGAAGGTTGAAATCACACCATGTACATTTTCGGACCACGAGGCTATGAAATGCAAAGTCAACAGTAAGAAAAAAATTGGACAGACCAAAAATACATGGAGATTATGAATATCCTACTAGAGAATGAATGGAGCAACCAGGAAATTAAGGAGGAAATTTAAAATAAATGAAAATGAAAACATGTTTCTCCAAACCTCTAGGATGTAGCAAAGGCAGTCCTACGAGGGAAGTATATAACAATATAGGCCTACCTCAAGAAACAAGATGTCTCCAATACACAACCTAACCCTACACCTAAAGAGGCTGGAAAAGGAAAAGCATACAAAGCCTAAAGCCTGCAGAAGAAGGGAAAAATAAAGATGAGAGGAGAAATAAACAATACAGAAAAAACAAAACAGTAGAAGGGAATAATGAAACTAAGAGCTGATTCTTCAAAACAATTAATAAAATGGATCAAGCCCTAGCCAGCCTTATCAACGAGAAAAGAGAAAAGAAATAAATAAATAAAATCACAAATGAGAGAAGAGAGATCACAATCAACACCAGAAAAATAAGACAATTATAAGGGAATACTATGAAAGATTATACATTAACAAACCAGAAGACATGGAAGTAATGGACAAATCCCTAGAAATGCGCAGATGAGCAAAACTGAAATAGGAAGAAATAGAAAATGTGAACAGACCCATAAATAGCAAAGGAATTTAATCAGCATGGCACCTGGGTGCCTCAGTGGTTGAGCATCTGCTTTGGCTCAGGTCATGATCCCGGGGTCCTGGGGGAGCACGTCCCACATCAGGCTCCCTGCATGGAGCCTCAGTTTTCCCCTGCCTGTACCTCTGCCTCTCTGTGTCTCGCATGAATCCATAAATAAAATATTTAAAAAAGAAAAAAGATAAAAAGATGAGAAAGGACCCAAATAAAATCACAAATGAGAAAAGAGAAATAACAACCAACATTAGAGAAATACAAATTTTTACAAGAGAACATTATGAAAAATTATATGCCAGCAACCTAGAACCTGGAAGAAATAGATCAATTCCTGGAAATATATAACATAGCAAAAACGAAAAAGGAAGAAATAAGAAACTTGAACAGACAGATAACCAGCAAAGATATTGAATCAGCAATCAAGAATCTCCCAACATGAGACCCTAAGATCAATAGAACAGAATGGAAAGCCGAAACAAGATACAAACCTGTAACTCTATGATCCATTAATCGACAACAAGGCAGGAAGGAATATCCAAAGGCACAAAGACAGTCTCTTCAACAAACCCTAACCCTGACCCCAAGTGTTGGGAAACCAGGCAGCCACATGCAGAAGAATGAAAATGAACCACTTTCTTACACAATATTTATAAAAAATAAATTCAAAATGGATGAAAGGCCTAAATGTGAGACCTGAAACCATACAAAGAAGAAGAGATAGGCAGCAACATCTTTGACATTGGCCATTGGATCTTCTTTCTAGATATGCCTCTGAGTTGAGGGAAACTAGAGCAAAAATACTATTGGGACTTCATCAAATTGAAAGCTTCTGCAAAGTGAAAGAAACAACCAACGCTAAAAGGCAACATAGGGATCCCTGGGTGGCACAGCGGTTTGGCACCTGTCTTTGGCCCAGGGCGTGATCCTGGAGACCTGGGATCGAATCCCACATCGGGCTCCCTTTGCATGGAGCCTGCTTCTCCCTCTGCCTATGTCTCTGCCTCTCTCTCTTTCTCTCTCTGTGACTACCATAAATGAAAAATAAATAAATAAAAATAAAAGGCAACATACAAAATGAAAGGCGATATTTGTAAACAACACATCCAATAAAGAGTTAGTATGCAAAATACGTAAAGCAAATATAAATCTCAGCATCCTAAACACAAATTATCCAACTGCAGATGGGCAGAAGATATGAATGGACTTTGTCTCTGTCAAGACATCCAATGGCCACCAGACACAGGGAAAGACACTCAGCGTCACCCATCATCAGGGAAATGCAAATTAAAACCACAATAAGATGTCACCTGACAGCCGTCAGAATGGCTAAAATTAACAACAGAAGAAACAACAGGTGTTGTTGAGGCTATGAAGAAGAGGGAGCCCCTTACACTCCTGGTGGGCATGCGAACAGGTGCAGCCACTGTGGAAAACACTGTGCAGGGTCCTTGAGAAGTTAAAAATAGGGGATCCCTGGGTGGTGCAGTGGTTTGGAACCTGCCTTTGGCCCATGTTGTGATCCTGGAGACCCAGGATCGAATCCCACGCCGGACTCTCGTCCATGGAGCCTGCTTCTCCCTCTGCCTGTGTCTCTGCCTCTCTCTCTGTGACTATCATAAAAAAAATTTAAAAAAGAAGTTAAAAATAGAGCTACCCTATGATTCCAAAATTGCAGAGCTAGGTATTTACCCCGAGAATACAAAACTCATTTAGTAGATTCCAAGTAGGACACGCAAACCAGTGTTTGTAGCAGCATTATCAACAAGAGCCAAACTGTGGATACAGGCCACATGTCCATGGACTGATGAATGGGCAGAGACGATGTGGTAAATATACCCACTGCGACATCACTGGGTCAACAGAAGCAATGAAATGAAGCCATTTACAATGACGTGGGAGAAGTGGAAAGGACTTATGCTAAATGAACTCAGTCAGTCAGAGAAAGACAGATACCAAATACCATACAATTGCATTCACATGTGAATTTTAAGAAACCAAACAAACTGGCAAAGGGGCAGAGGGGGGGATGAGAGAATCAAACAAAAAAACACGCTATTAACCACAGAGAATAAAATAATAAATACCAGAGGAAGGTGGGGGGGATGGGGAATCAGGGGATGGGGATAGTGGAGGGCACCTATGACCAGTACCAGGCGTTGTATCCAAGGGTTGAATCACTACGTGGTAAACCTGAAACTATATCATACTGTGTTTACAAACAGGAATTCAAGTAAATCTTTAAAATAATAATTGGTAGTATTGATGAAACATGTGCACACTAGGGCCTATTAGCATCGGAAATATCTCATTGAAACGGAGCCCAACACCCTGCTTCCCCAGAAATACTTAAGGACAAGGAATTGGAGCCCACAGACCGCAAAATGAAATGTGGACTGGACTTTAGCAAGTCCTGAAAAACTCACTCAACCCTCTTCCACTGTAGGCGGGACCGCGGGCTGGTGCAGCCGCCCTGGAAACAGTGTGGAGGCTCCTCAGGAAGTTACAAATAGAGCCGCCCTACGACCAGTAGGTGAATGGCCTGGAGCTGACTCTAAAGATATAGATGCAGTAAGACTCGGGACACCTGCACCCCAATGTCCACAACAGCCGGGTCCACAGTAGCCACACTGTGTGAAGTATCTCGGTGCCCTCAGGCAGATGATGTATAAAGAGGATGGGAGATAGATGATGGTCATAGAGAGAGGAATGGTACTCAGCTATCAAAGAGAAGGAAATCTTGCCATTTGCAATGACGTGGATAGAACTAGAGAAATCATGTTAAGTGAAACAAGTCAGTCGGAAAAGAGAATGACCGTGTGGTGTCATTCATAGGTGGGATTAAAGAAGCAAAGCAGATGAACATCTGTGAAGGAAGGAAATCAAATAACATGAAAACAGATGCAGGAAATACAGACACTTAATGATAGGAAACAAACTGAGGGTCGCTGGAGGGTAGGGGACAGGTGAAGGGATCACAGGGGACCGGCATGAAGGAGGGCACGTAATGTCAGGTGCACTGCTGTTATCTGCAACTGGTGAATCCCTGAATTCTTCCTCTGAAAGTATAATACAAATTATACCCAATTAATTAATTGGGTTTAAATTAAATTAAGTTAAAAAAATCAGTTGTATCAGGCACAATTCCTTCTGGACTCTGTTCTGCTCCTTCAGCTTATGTCGGGACCACCACCCTTGAGTCTGGTTTGTTTAAGGAGGCTCCACGCCTTGTCCATGGCCCAGCCCAGGGCTATAACTCACAATCCCGAGATCAGGACTGGAGGTGAGGTCAGGTGTCGAATGCTTATCTGACAGAGCCAGCTGGGGCCCAAGAACAACACTGCTATATCCTGTGTCTCTGAGACATCGTTTGAAATAGGAAAGTGCCGTGTCCTGCTCTGTCCTGCTTCTCCAATACTAATTTGTTGTCCGGGGTCATTTGTGGGGGCGGATGGATGTTATGGGTTTTTCTTTTCCTATTTCTAAGATCTGCCACCATGATTTTGATATGAATGACATTGAAACTGAAGGTGGCTTCTGGAACTGCGGACATTTTCACAAGATGAGGCTCCCACCCCACGAGCCCAGGAAGGCCTCCCAGAGACTGGTATGGCTCACTGCACAAGTCTTGTGCTCCTTTGTTTCTGTCTCATTAATTATTTTCTGTGATGCTCCTGAGAAGGGAGTCACGTCCCTCATTTCCTTCCTGAGTGCTCATTGCCAGGACTCAGCAAGGCTACTCGGCTATGTAGGGTCAGTTTGTGTTCCCTGACTTTACTGAGCTCACTCCTTAGTTCTAACAGGCTTGGTGGAGGCTCTCGAGTTTCCTGTTTCTAGTACCACGTCTTCAGCATATAGGGACAGTGTGAGTTCCCCTTCCAGTTGTGGAACCTTTGCTGTTTACAGCTTAATGTCCTAGAAAGCCCTACAATAGAATAAAAACTGAGTTCAGGCAAAGGGCAGGAAGCCCCTATTAGAATGAGAACAGAGCTCAATGCCCTAGAAGGTCCCATATCAAAATGTAAAGAGAACTTGAGGAATTGCTCCAGCCCTCCTGGAGGTCCCGAGACCAGCACTTAAAACTAAGCTAAACGCCACCTCAGGGTCTAAGTCCCTGCTCCGCTAAGTCGGGTGTACTTGGACACAAGCTCGAGCTTGTAAGTAAACCCTCGTGTGTTTGCATCGGTGTCGGCTTCTCGGTGGTTTCTTGGATTCCCAATCTTGGGCACAACAGTCTGAGATAAAAAAACAAAACCAAAAGAAGCTCGGACGCATGCAGAGTAAAAGCAGGGTTCTGAGAGAAGCAGCGGAGACCCGGGGGGTTGGCGGCTCTTCTATCGAGGCCCCTGCAGACAGGGGTGCGGGATGCTCAGCTCCAGAGCCAGAGGACCCAGCGTCCCCACCCTCATCACGCCCATCAGCACGGAGTCTAAGGGTGCAGCACAGCGTCACTCACTGGAGGCCAGAGGCACTGACGCCCACCGAGCCTCTGACACTGCAGGTGCATCTCCCATGCAGATGTGCACCTGAGAATCAGCGCCAAGGCCCATCCCGAGACCCTGCACAGACCACTCACTGCCAACAAGTTGTCAGACCACAGAGGCAGCAGAGCTTCAGCTCTTCCTGGAAAGTAGGGTGTAGCTTCCTTTGTACTTTGTGCTTTATTTTCATTTATTTTCTTTGATTCTTTTTTATTAATTGCCTTATTTTAATTTTTATGTATGTACCTTATATATTTCTTATTTTTACTATCATGGTACTTTAATTGTGTTTCTTATTTTGGGATTTAGAATCTTTAACAAACAGGCCAAAATAATCTAGTGTTTTTTGGGGGGAGGGTAGTTGTTATTGTTTCTCTTGGTTTTCCTTTTTCTTCCTCCTTTCTTTTCTGGAAAAAATAATGAGATGGAGAAATTAAACTCCATAAAATAACATGAGGTAGTACTCACAGCCAGGAAGTTCAACAGTACACATATATGATGTCTAACTACAGTTTAAAACAATGATTATAAAGATAGCAGCTGGGCTGGAAAAAAGCACAGAAGAAAACTAGAGAATCCCTTACAGTAGAAATAAAAGAGCTAAAATCTAGTCAGGCCAATGTTAAAAATGCTATAACTGAGATGGAGTCCCAAGTGGAAGCCTTCAATACAAGAAAGGTTATGGACCACAGAGGCAGACATAGGGAACTCAGCCACTTATTAAAACAATAACATTCATATCATAGGAGATTCAGAAGATGAAGAGAGAGGAAAGGTGGGCCTTGCTCAGCCATTAGAAATGACAAATACCCACCCTTTGATTCAACGTGGATGGAACAGGAAGGTATTAAGCTGAGTGAAGTAAGTCAATCAGAGAAGGACAAACATTGTATGTTCTCATTCACTTGGTGAATATAAATAAGAGTGAAAGGGAATATAAGGGAACGGAGAGGAAAGGTTTGGGAAATATCAGAAATGGAGACAGAACATAAAGACTCCTAAGTCTGGGAAATGAACTAGAGGTGATTGAAGGGGAGGAAGGTGGGAGTCGGGGTGAATGGGTGACGTGTACTGAGGGGGGCACTTGACGGGATGAGCACTGGGTGTTATTCTGTATGTGGGCAAATTGAACACCAATAAAAAGTAAATTTATTATTTAAAAAAAGGAAGAAAGAAAAAGTGGCATCTGGTTGGCTCAGTCAGTTAAGCTTCAGCCTTAGGCTCAGATCATGATCCAGGTCCCAAGGCAAGCTCCCTGTTCAGCAGGGAACCTGCTTGTCCTTCTCCATCTGCCCTTCTCGCTCATGGTTTTTCTCTCCTCTCTCTCTCTCAAATAAATAAATAACATCCTGAAAAAGAAACAAACAAACAAGCCCAGAAGGAAGAGAAATCTCCCATGTAGAATAATTTCAAAGAAGTTGTGCAGACATTCCACCCTCAAGTTGATTAGCATAGCCTCCCACTCTTATGTGTGTAATACACAGTTACTTCCTTCTACAAAATATAATATGAAAATCTTAATATAATAATAATAATAATAATAATAATAAAAAGAATCACTTTACTATGGAGAAGGCTGACAAACACTACGTCAGCAAGATGATCAGATCAATACCAAGACTGATAAATCATGTTGATAATATCTATCCTTTATATGATATAATAAAAATGCCATTATCTCTCTGTATATAATCCACAAAAACAGTTCAATCATGAGATAAACAACAGACATGTCCCAACTGAGGTAAATTTTACAAAATACTCTACTTCTCAAAGTGTTCCAGTTCAACGACAACAAGGAAAGGCTGAAAGACTGTCACAATCCAGAGGAGCCTAAGAAAACATGAGTACAAATGGAATGTGATAGAAGGATGGTAACTTAGCAAAAACTAAGGAATTCTGAATAAAGTATGGTCTTTGGTTAATGCGACTATTTTAATATTGATTCATTAGCTAATATTTGTACCAGACTAATATACCACCACAATCATATCCCTGCCCCACACCATCCACTCCCACACCATCGGCCCCCAGCAAGGGCCCAGTGCAGCTGCCCCCTGTGGGACATGCTCAGCCTCCCCGGGGTTCTCTGGATACCCTGCTCCCATCAGAAGCCTGATTGTCCCATAGAGAACCCAGGGGTTGCAGGGAGGAGGGAAGGCAAGGATACCCGAAATGGTGGGTGCAGTTGAGTGGTGCAGAGGACACATTATGCCCTGCATCTGCCCACTGTCCCTCCTGGAAGGCGGCACACCCTGCACAGGACACCAGCCCCTAACCCAAAGGGACCTGGGCTGACCTGGCCCCGTGCTCTGTGGGGGCTCAGGTGATTTGAGCCCCACCCAGACCCAACACAAAGACTAATGGGATCCAGGCCCCATGGTCCTGGCTAGCCCTGGATTCTGGCCCCAGGCTGAGTGAGCCCTCTCACAGCTGGATGTGGCCTCCTGGGCCCTGGGTGTGCCCCACAGATCCAGGTCGCTGACCTAGGGCAGGCCGGGGGATCCCGGGACACCCCAGGGTGGGGAGAGGATGGATAGGCTGTTTGGCCCCACCCGACCCCACACCAGAAGGTAGGCTCCTCCAGGTATTGGGGCCCCAGAGGACGCAAGGCCGGGGTCCAGCTGCCCTGCAGGTCCCAGTGCAGGAGCCCATGAGCTGAAGGTCCAGGTCATCTCTGCTGTCCTCAGAATAGTCACTCAGGCTGAAATCTCAGGACACACGCCCCCACCCGGAGTCCACATATGCTTCCACGATGTGGACTCTTCACCCGTCCCCCCACCCCGTGTGATTCTTGCCTCCCATAAAGGACAAAAAGGTCACGCTCCCCAGGAGGAGACGTGCAATAAGCTCTGAGCCCGTTTGCTGTAGAAAGTCAATAAAGTGTTGTGGTGTGAAAATGCACAGCCAGGCCATTTCTGTGTCTCCCAGAACTCTGCAGGGGGCGTGGAGAGACACCCAGAGAGGAGGAGGGGGCACCATCCAGGCCCCAAACACCCCCTGCAGGGGGGCCGCCATGTACACACAGCTGATGTCCCCATGTGCCTTACAGGGGCGGCCAGACACCAGGGTCAGGACCCACAGACTTTACTGGGACTCAGGCTCTGCCCACCGGGCCAGGATGGGCTGGGACAGAGTGACAGCCAAGGAGCTTCAGGTCACCAGGTTCTGTGCACAGCGACATGGGAGGTCTGTGTTCCCTCTGTCCAGAGGGCCGCAGATGGCTGAGTTACGGGGCACTTCCTCCCCTCCCCGCATCCCCGTGCCTGTGTGCCTGGGGCACAGAGGGCCTGTGGGGCAGTCAGCGTGACCCTGGAAGGGATGTCAGGACACCAGGCCCTGGTGTTGTGTCCAAGATTGTAAATCAGGGAAACCACCAAGAGCCCACACCGATGGAAACTCCCGAGGGTTTCTTTACAACCTGGAGCTTGGGTCTAATTGCAGCATACACAGCGGAGCAGGGACGTGAATCCCGAGACTAAGAGGCATAGCAGCTTTATAGGGGCCCGTGGCACATGGGATATGCAGAAAGTTGCACGATCATGCCGGTCCACACGCTGGTGGCTGATTAAATTACACCTTACCCTACAGTATCCACTTGAGCTTGCCTACTACTTTGGTCAGAATCGTCCCACAGTTTTGGGGGACACAAAGCAGGGTTACATTGTTATGAGCCGATTTCTGAATAGGGTGTGCCCAGCGGCCTGACTAGGGTGGGGCAGCGCCTTAAGCAATAAGCAGGTCATATGGGGGTCATAGGGGAGGTGGCGGGTGGAGCACAAAATGGAATCAGTCCTGCTCTGCTTGTCCAGGGGTAAGGGATTTTTGTTAAATTTACTGGGTCCCTCACTGCAGCTCACACACGTGGGCCCACCCTCACAAGGTGTACTCAGCGTGCACACCTTGTGGTGCTAGATCACCAGCATGTGGAGGGCACCCTCCTCGCCTTAGTGAATAGGGGCTGGGTGAGCATGGGGCTTGGCCTGAAGGCCAGGTAGCACAGGGGACCGAGGAACACCAGCCCCATCCCAAACCAGACTCCCAAACACAGGCAGCCACTGCGCTCCTCCCCATGGGCAGCTGGCTCCTCAGGAGCTCCCACCAGGATGGCCTCGAGGTCTGGCTCCCTGCTGGAGAGGCATCAGGGAGAAGATAAGCAGGCAGCACATGGCAGGACCCACTGCCACACATGGGAATATGGCCAAGCTGGACCTTCCAGCTCAGCTGACCCTCCAGCAGAAAGTCATTGCATGAGCGAGCCCCAGGTCTGCCAGGAGAGCCCTGCTAACCGCCTAGCGCCAGCAGCAGAAATGATGTTGTGTCAACCATTTCAGCATTTGCGTGACCCAGCCAGAGGATCCGATAGCTGCACGTGATAGCTACATGTGATAGACACACACACACCCCAAAACCAACAAAAGTCGGAATCCTCCAATGTTGTCTAACTGCAGCCGGATGGTTACACACACGACGCTGTGGTCCCCAAGAGGATACATGAAAGACGCAATAAAGCACGACAGCAGAGGTGCTGGGGGCACAGAGATGTGCCTCCTGGGTTCCAAAAAGGAGCACAGAGGGGCAGGAAGCATCCTACGGAGGAGAGGCCCCTCCTTGGAAAGGGCATCATGTCCCGGTGAAGGCTACAGATGGTGAAATCTCTTCTCCTCTCTTTCAGCTTCTGGTTTTCCTCCTAAATGCCATTTTCCTCAATCATAAGAACAAAAATTTATTTTATGTCTTTAAATTTCTTTTTATTGGAGACAAATTTGTATGAATTCTTGCTTCAGCAAGGGTGTCATTCAGGAGAGAAGGAGAGAGAGGGATCCCTGGGTGGCGCAGCGGTTTGGCGCCTGCCTTTGGCCCGGGGCGTGATCCTGGAGACCCGGGATCGAATCCCACATCGGGCTCCCGGTGCATGGAGCCTGCTTCTCCCTCTGCCTGTGTCTCTGCCTCTCTGTCTCTCTCTGTGTGACTATCATGAATAAATAAATAAAAATCTTTAAAAAAAAAAAAAAAGAAGGAGAGAGAAAGATTTTCCCAGACAGGCAAAATATAAAGGAGTTCATGACCACTTAACCAGTCCAGTAAGGAATTTTAAGAGGGACTCTTCTAGTGGAGTAAAAAAAGAGACCAAATCAACAAAGACTAGAAAGGCCTAGAAAACGTCACCAGAAACACCAACTCTTCAGTTAACACAATGGCACAAAGTTCATATCTTTGAATAATCACTCTGAATGCTGATAGACTAAATGCTCTAATCAAAATATATAGGGTATCAGAGTGGCTTAAAACACAGGATCCGGGATGCCTGGGTGGCTCAAGGGATTAAGCCTCTGGCTTTGACTCAGGGTGTGATCCTGGAGTCTGGGATCAAGTCCCATATTGGGCTCCTGGTGGGGAGTCTGCTTCTATCTCTCCCTAATTTTCTGCCTCTCTCTCTCTCTTATAAATAAAATTTTTATTAAAAAAACAAGATCCATCTGTATGCTGCCTACAAGATGCTCACATTATACCTATACACACCAGCAGACTGATAATCAGGGGAGGGAAAATCATCTACCACGCTAATAGATATCAAAAGAAAGCTGGAGGACCCATACTTATATCAGACAAACGAGATTTGAAACCAAACCCTGGGGGACACCTGGTGGCTCAGTGGTTGAGCATCTCCCTTTGGCTCAGGGCGTGATCCTGGGATCCCAGTATCGAGTCCCACATCAGCCTCCCTTAGGGGAGCCTGCCTCTCCCTCTGCCTATGTTTCTGCCTCTGCTTCTCTGTGTATCTCTCATGAAAAAATAAATAAAATATTTAAATCTCAAAAAGAAAAAAGGAAAAACCAAAAAGAAAGAACAAATACTGTAAGAAGAGATGAAGAAGAACATTATTTCATAATTAAAAAGACTCTCTATCAAGATCAAAGAACTAAATATTTATGCTGCCAACATGGAAGTACCTAAATATAGAAACCAATTAACAACAAACATACAGGGACTCACTGATAATAATACACTGACAGGGGATTTCAATACCCACTTATGGCAATGGACCGATCGTCTAGCAGTAAATCAACAAGGGAACAATAGCCTTGACACACTGGACCACAGGGACTCAACAGATATAGTCACAAAATTAGATCCGAAAGCAGAGTACACATTCCGTTCAATTGCACATGGGACATTCTCCAGAACAGATCATATCAGGACCAACAAATCAGCCCTCAACAGGTACAACAGGTACAAGAAGGTTGATATCACACCATGTACATTTTTGGACAATGGCGCTATGAAACTGGAAGTCGACAGTAAGAAAAAATTTGGACAGACCAAAAATATGTTGAGTTTATGATCATCCTACTAGAGAATGAATGGAGCAACCGGAAATTAAAGAGGAAATTTAAAACAAATGAAAATGAAAACATGTTTCTCCAAACCTCTGGGATGTAGCAAAGGCAGTCCTAAGAGGGAAGTACATAGCAATTCAGGCCTACCTCAAGAAACAAGAAGTCTCCAATACACATCCTTACCCTACACCTGAAGGAGCTGAATAAGGAATAGCAAACAAAGCCTAAAGCCTACAGAAGAAGGGAAAAAATAAAGATGAGTGCAGAAATAAACAATACAGAAACAACAAAACAGTAGAATGGAATAACAAAACTAAGAGCTAGTTCTTTAAAATTATTAATAAAATGGATCAACCCTAGCCAGGCTTATCAACGAGAAAAGAGAAAAGACCTAAATAAATAAAATCACAATGAGAGAAGAGAGATCACAATCAACACCAGAAAAATAAGACAATTATAAGGGAATACTATGAAAGATTATACGCTAACAAACTGGGAGACCTGGAAGAAATGGACAAATCCCTAGAAATATGCAAATGAGCTGAACTGAAATTGGAAGAAATAGATAATGTGAACAGACCTATAACTAGCAAAGGAATTGAATCAGCAAGGCATCTGTGTGCCTCAGTGGTTGAGTATCTGCTTTGGCTCAGGTCATGATCCCGGGTTCCTGGGGGATCAAGTCCCATATTAGGCTCCCCGCATAAGCCTCATTTTCCCTCTGCCTATATCTCTGCATCTCTGTGTCTTGCATGAATACATAAATAAAATCTTTAATAAAGAAAACAGATACAAAGATGTGATGGACCCAAATAAACCACAAATGAGAAAAGAGACATAACAACCAACACTAGGGAAATACAAATGATTATAAAAGAACATTATGAAAAATTATATGCCAGCAACCTAGAACCTGGAAGAAATAGATCAATTCCTAGAAATATATAACATAGCAAAAATGATAAAGGAAGAAATAAGAAACTGAACACACAGATAACAGGCAGAGAAATTGAATCAGCAATCAAGAATCTCCCAACAGGAGACGCTTAGATCAATAGAATAGAATGGAAAGCCGAAACAAGATACAAACCTGTAACTCTATGATCCATGAATCGACAACAAGGCAGGAAGGAATATACAATGGCACAAAGACAGTCTCTTCAACAAACCCTAACCCTGACGCCAGGATATGTACAAATGGTGTTGGGAAAACCAGGCAGCCACATGCAGAAGAATGAAACTGGACCACTTTCTTACACCATATATACAAAAAATAAATTCAAAATCGATGAAAGACCTAAATGTGAGACCTGAAACCAATCAATGAAGAAGAGATAGGCAGCAACATCTTTGACATTGGCCACTGGATTTTCTTTCTATATATTCCTCTGAGGTGAGGGAACAAAAGCAAAAATACTATTGGGACTTCATCAAATTGAAAAGCTTCCACAATGTGAAGGAAGCAACCAAACCTAAAAGGCAACATACAAAATGAAAGGAGACATTGGTAAACAACACATCCAATGAAGAGTTAGTATGCAAAACACATAAAGGAAATATAAATCTCAAGATCCTAAAAAAAAATTATGCAACTGGAAATGGGCAGAAAAATGAATGGACTTTGTCTCTGACAAGACAGCCAGATGGCCACCAGACACACAGAAAGACAATAAGCGTCACCCATCATCAGGGAAATGCAAATCAAAACCACAAGGATATCTCAGCTGACAGCCGTCATAATGGCTAAAATTAACAACTCAAGAAACAACAGGTGTTGGTGAGGCTATGGAGAAGGGGTAGCCCCCTTACACTCCTGGTGGCATGCGAACAGATATAGCCACTGTGGAAAACAGTGTGGGGGGGTCCTCGATAAGTTAAAAAAAGTGGATCCCTGGGTGGTGAAGTGGTTTGGTGCCTGTCTTTGGCCCAGGGCGCGATCCTGGAGACCTGGGATCGAATCCCACATCGGGCTCCTGGTGCATGGAGCCTGCTTCTCCCTCTGCCTGTGTCTCTGCCTCTCTCTCTGTGACATTCATAAAAAAATTTTTTTAAAAGAAGTTAAAAATAGAGCTAACATACGATTCCAAAATAGCAGAGTTGGGTATTTACCCCGAGGATACAAAAGTACTTTAGAAGATTCGAGGAGGGACACGCAGCCCAGTGTTTGTAGCAGCGTTATCAACAACAGCCAAACTGTGGATACAGGCCTATGTCCATCGGCAGATGAATGGGCAGAGATAATGTGGTAAATATACACACTGCGACATCACTCAGTCATCAGAAGGGATGAAATGAAGCCATTTACAATGACGTGGAAGGAGTGGAAAGGATTTATGTTAATGAACTCAGTCAGAGAAAGATAGATACCAAATACCATACAATTGCATTCACATGTGAATTTTGAGAAACCAAACAAACTGGCAAAGGGGCGCAGGGAGCTGAGAGAAGCAAACCAAGATATCCACTCTGAACCACAGAGAATAAACTAATAAATATCAGAGGAAGGTGGGGGGATGGGGAATCAGGGGATAGGGACAGTGGAGGGCACCTGTGACCAGTACCAGGTGTTGTATCCAAGGGTTGAATCACTAAGTGGCAAACCTGAAAATATATCATACTGTGTTTACAAACAGGAATTGAAGTAAAACTTTAAAATAATAATTGGTAGTATTGATGAAACGTGTGCGCACTAGAGATAAAATCCGAAAGGCAACTAAAAATCCAAAGAGTCTTTAGAGCCACAAATCCCCTCCTTAGCTCAGCTTGGGTGAAGCCTGCCATGTCTATTCTTACCCCAGCAGAAGCCTGGATTTTGATTCTCTGGGGAGGTCACTGACCTGGTGGAGACAGGCTATCTGTGAACCCAAAACCTAAATAGAGTGCATAAAACTAAACTGCCCAAGATACTAGGAGTCCCAGCGTAGGCACATTCCAAGACCCAAACTCTAACCATACACAGACATAACCCTAACCCTACACTTAATCCTAATGTTAACCTAAACCTTAAAGAAGTCCCATCACTAATCGACAACCAAACACAAACCCCAAGACCAAAACACATTCACTGAACCTTCCTGCCAACCCTCACCCTAACTCCTAAACCTACTCTAAACCCTTATCCCTGACCTCTATCTTAAATCTAACCCTAACCTCTAACCCTAACCTTAAGTTAATGTACTCAAATCCTATTCCTAAGCTTAACCTGTACCCTAACCTTAACCCTCTAATACTAATCCTATCTCATACCCCAAACGGTACTCTAACCTGTACCTTAAAACTAACTCCTAAACCACTCCCTAAACCTGTCTCTTACCCTTTTCCAAAACCGTGACCTGACCCTGACCTGACCCTAATCCCTAACCAAACACTAACCCTAACCCTAGCCCTAACCCCTATCCTAAACCTATCCCTCGCCCTATCCCTAAACCTAACCCTTTTAACCTAACCCCTAACACTTACCCCTAACCCTGACTCACACCGTAACCCCTAACCCTAACTGCAAACCTAAGCTCAACCCTAACTGTAACCATAACCCTAACCCC
This sequence comes from Canis aureus, assembly GCF_053574225.1. NCBI lineage: Eukaryota > Metazoa > Chordata > Mammalia > Carnivora > Canidae > Canis > Canis aureus. Next base: position 73,873,310 of record NC_135617.1, read on the forward strand.
ACCTCCAAACCCTAAACCTAACTCTAAATCCTGTTGCTAACCCTAACCCTGTTCCCTAATCCTTAAACCCCATCCTAACTCCTAACCACTGACCCTTACCCTTATCCCTCACCCTAACCTGTAATCCGTAACCATAAGCTTAATCACAAACACCTAACATCTAACCTAAGCCTAACCACCAACTGCCTCCCCTCCCCTGACCCTACCATTCATTTTACCCATTCAGTTACCCTGTGGTACTGACAAGTCCCTTCTGATGTGGACGTGGCCCCCAACGGCGACTCCAGAGTCCTCCAGGGGGTCTTGAGGAAGCAGGGCTCCTGTGAGTGCGGACGTGGCCCCACGTCTTACTGAGTCATAGTCAGCGGGTCCTGAGGACGCTGGGTCCCCTGCCACTGTGGACTATGCCTCACATCATCTGGAAGCCTCACAGCAGGTCTACAGGTGGCCGGGGGTTCCTGTCAGCCTGGACATGGCCCCAAGTCCCCCAGAAAACTCACCGTGCGTCCTGAGGAGGTGTGGGCTCCTGTCAGCATAGACACAGCCCTATATTTCCCGAAGCCAAAGTGCAGGGCCTGAGGAGGACGGGGGTCCTGTCAGTGTTGAGGTGGCCCCACATTTTCTTCAAGCCTCACCATAAGACCTGAGGATGTTGGGGGCTCCTGTCAGCATACATGTGGCCCCAAATCTTCCCAAACCTTCACAGTGGGTCCTGAGGAGGCTGGAGACTCCTGTCAGTGTGGATGCGGCACCCACATTTTTCTTAGGCCTCACCACAGGCCCTGACAAGGCTGGGGTCTTCTGTCTGCATGGACGCATCCCATATTTCCCCAAGTCAACACCGGGGGTACTAAAGAGTCAGCATCCTGTTGTGTCGATGTGACACAACATCCTCCCGAAGCGTCACCAAGGGTTCTGAGGAGGCCGGGGCTCCTGTCACCGTGAATGCGGCCCCCAGCTTCCAGAAGCCTCAATTTATGTCCTGAGGTGGCCCAGAGGCTCCTGTCAGCGTGGATACGGGACCACATCTTCCTGAAGCTTCCCCGTGGGTCCTGAGGCGGCCCAGGGGCTCCTTTCAGTGTGGATGCGAGCTCACAATTTCCTGAAGCTGTGGCTCATCAGGGTGCACACGTCCCCACGTTCTCCTCAGGCCTCCCCAGCACAGGCTGGCTCCTGATAGTGCAGGCAGAGGAGGCCTACTGCACATTTATGCCCGCTGGGTTGGGCCTGGGCTCGGGCGCCCCCTGCGGGATGCTCAGGCGCTGCAGGAGGCTGTGCAGGAGGTAGTGGGTGCTCCAGGGGATGCACCTGACTCCTTCCAGGCTCCAGCTGTGGCCTGTTAGCTTCGGAAACGTCTCACTGAAACGGAGCCCAACACCCGGCTTCCTCAGAAATACTTAAGGACAAGGAATTGGAGCCCACAGGACGTGAAATGAAATGTGGACCAGACTTTTTCTATGTCCCGCAGAACTCACTCAACCCTCTTCCACTGTGGGCGGGACTGTGGGCTGGTGCAGCCACCCTGGAAACAGTGTGGAAGCTCCTCAGTAAGTTACAAATAGAGCCGCCCTGAGACCAGCAGGTGAACGGCCTGAGCTCACTTCAAAGATACAGATACAGTGAGACTCGGGACACCTACACCCCAATGTCCACAGCGGCCGGGTCCACAGTAGCCACACTGTGGCAGGAGCCTTGGTGCCCTGTGGCAGATGATGTATAAAAAGGATGGGAGATAGATGATGGTCACAGACAGAGGAATGGCACTCAGCTACCAAAGAGAATGAATCTTGCTATTTGCAATGACGTGGATAGAACTAGAGGGATCATGTTAAATGAAATAAGTCAGTCGGGAAAGAGAATGACCGTGTGGTGTCACTCATAGGTGGAATTAAAGAAGCAAAGCAGATAACAACTGTGAAGGGAAGGAACAACAAATAAGATGAAAACTGATGCAGGAAATACAGACTCTTAATGATAGGAAACAAACTGATGGTCGTTGGAGGCGGGGGGGTTAACAGGGGACCGGCATGAAGGAGGGCACGTGATGTCACGAGCACTGCTGTTATCTCCAACTGGTGAATCCCTGAATTCTTCCTCTGAAAGTATAATACACTATCCATAATTAATTTGGTTTAAATTAAATTAAATTAAAAAAATCAGTTGTATCAGAGCACATTTCCTTCTGGACTCTCTGTTTTGCTCCTTCAGCTTATGCCAGGACCACCCCCCGTGGGACTGGTTTGTCTAAGTAGGCTCCACGCCATGTCCATGGCCCAGCCCAGAGCTAGAACTCACGACTCCTGAGATCAGGACCGGAGGTGAGGTCAGGAGTTAGATGCTTAACCAACGGAGCCAGTTGGGGGCCCAAGAACCACAATGCTTTATCCTGTGTCTCTGTGACATTGTTTGAAATAGGGAAGTGCTGCGTCCCGCTCTCTCCTGCTCCTCCAGTACTGATTTGCTGTCCGGGGTCATTTGTGGGGGCGGATGGATGTTATGGGTTTTTCTTTCCCTATTTCTAACATCTGCCACCATGATTTTGATAGGAATGACATTGAAACTGAGGGTGGCTTCAGGAAATGCGGACATTTTCACAAGATGAGGCTCCCACCCCACGAGCCCAGGAAGGCCTCCCAGAGACTGGTATGGCTCAGTGCACAAGTCTTGTGCTCCTTTGGTTCAGTCTCATTATTTATTCTCCTTGATGCTCCTGAGAAGAATGAAGTCACGTCCTTCATTTCCTTCCTGAGTGCTCATTGTCGGGACACAGCAAGGCTACTCTGCTCTGTAGGGTCAGTTTGTGTCCCGTGACTTTACTGAACTCACTCCTTAGTTCTAACAGGTTTTGGTGGAGGCTCCAAGATTTCATGTTTCCAGTACCGCATCTTCAGCATATAGGGACAGTGTGACGTCCCCCTTCCAGGTGTGGAACCTTTGCTGTTCACAGTTTAATGTCCTAGAAAACCCCACAATAGAATCAAAACAGAGCCCAGGCCAAGGGCAGGAAACCCCTATTAGAATGAGAACAGAGATCAATGCCCTTGAAGGCCCCATATCAAAATGTAAAGAGAACTTGAGGAATTGCTCTAGCCCTTCTGGAGGTTCCCGAGACCAGCCCTTAAAACTAAGCAAAAACCCACCTCGGAGTCCAAGTCCCTGCTCCTCTGTGTCAGGCATACTTAGACAGAAGCTCGAGCTTGTAAATAAACCCTCATGTGTTTGCATCGTTGTGGGCTTCTCCATGCTTTCTCGGATTCGCAATCTTGGGCACAACAGTCTGAGATAAGACAACAAAACCAAAAGCAGTTTGGACGCGGGCAAAGTGAAAGCAGGGTTCTGAGAGATGCGCTTGGGGGCTCTTCTGTGGAGGGCCTGCAGACTGGGGGGTGGGATGCTTAGCCCCAGAACCAGAGGACCCAGCGTCCCCACCTGCATCACACCAAACAGCGCCGAGTCTCAGGAAGCAGCACAGCGCCACCCGCTGGAGGCCAGAGGCGCTGAAGACCACCCCGCCCCTGACCCCGCAGGTGCATCTCCCAGGCAGATGTGCACCTGACAATCAGCGCCATGGGCCATCTCCAGATCCCGCACAGACCACTCGCTGCCACCAAGTTGTCAGACCACAGAGGATGCAGATCCTCAGCGCTGCCTGGAAAGTAGGGTGTAGCTTCCTTTGTACTTTGTGCTTTATTATCATTTATTTTCTTTGATTCTATTTTATTAATTGCCTTATTTTATTTTTTATGTATGTACCTTATATATTTCTTATTTTTACTTTCATGGAACTTTAATTTTGTTTGTTATTTTGGGATTTAGAATCTTTTAACAAGGAGGCCAAAATAATCTAGTGGTTTTTTGGGGGGAGGGCAGTTGTTATTGTTTTCCTTGGTTTTTCTTTTTCTTCCTTCTCTCTTTTCTGGAAAAAGTAATGAGATGGAGAAATTCACCTCCATAAAATAACATGAGGTAGTACTCACAGCCATGAAGTCCATCAATACAAATATATGATGTCTAACTACAGTTTAAAACAATGATTATAGGGATCCCTGGGTGGCTCAGTGGTTTGGCGCCTGCCTTTGGCCTGGGGCACGATCCTGGAGTCCCGGGATCGGGTCCCACGTCGGGCTCCAGGCATGGAGTCTGCTTCTCCCCCCTCCTGTGTTTCTGCCTCTCTCTCTCTCTCTGTCTATCATAAATAAATAAATAAATCTTTAAAAAAAAAACAATGATTATAAAGATAGCATCTGGGCTGGAAAAAGAGCACAGAAGAAAACTAGAGAATCCCTTACAGTAGAAATAGAACTAAAATTTAGTCAGGCAAATGTTAAAAATGCAATAAATGAGATGCAGTCCCAAGTGGAAGCCTTAAAATCAAGGAAAGTTATGGACCACAGAGGCAGATTTAGGGAACTCAGCCACTTATTAAAACAATAACATTCATATCATAGGAGACTCAGAAGATCAAGGGAGAGAAAAGGTGGGCCTTACTCATCGAATAGAAACGACAGATACCCACCATTTGCTTTAAGGTGGATGTAACTGGAAGGTATTATGCTAAGTGAAGTAAGTCAATCGGAGAAGGACAAACATTGTATGTTCTCATTCACTTGGGGAATATAAATAATAGTGAAAGGGAATATAGGGGAAGGGAGAAGACATGTGTGGGAAATATCAGAAATGGAGACAGAACATAAACATTTCCTACTCTGGGAAACGAACTAGGGGTGATGGAAGGGGAGGAGGGCAGGGGTCGGTGTGAATGGGTGATGGGCACTGAGGGGGGGCACTTGACGGGATGAGCACTGAGTGTTATTCTATATGTTGTCAAATTGAACACCAATAAAAAGTAAATATATTATTTTAAAAAAAGAAAGAAAGAGGGAAAGAAAGAAATAGTGGCACCTGGGTGGCTCAGTCAGTTAAGCTTCTGCCTTAAGTCAGATCATGATCCAGGTCCCAAGGAAGGCTTGCGGTTCAGCAGGGAACCTGCTTCTCCCTCTCCCTCTGCCCCTATCACTCATGGTTTTTCTCTCCTCTCTCTCTCAAATAAATAAATAACATCTTTGAAAAAGAAAAAAACCCACAAGAAGAGAAATCTCCCATGTAGAAGAATTTCAAACAATTTGTGCAGACATTCCACCTTCAAGTTGATGAGCATAGCTTCCCACTCTTAGGTGTGGAATACACATAGTAACTTCCTCTACAGAATATATTATGAAAAACGTAAAATAACAATGATAATATAATAATAATAATAATAATAATAATAATAATAAAGAAGAAGAATCATCATCATCATCATCATCACTTAACTACGGGAAAAGATGACAAACACTACCTCAGCAAGATGATCAGATCGATACCAAGTCTGATAAATCATGTTGATAGTATCTATCCTTTATATGATATAATGAAAATGGCAGTATATCTCTGTATATAATCCGCAAAAACACTTCAATCATGAGATAAACAACAGACATGTCCCAACTGAAGGAAATTTTACAAAATACTCTACTTCTCAAAGTGTTCCAGGGCAACAACAACTAGGAAAGGCTGAAAGAATGTCACAATCCAGAGGAGCCTAAGAAAACAGGAGGACAAATGGAATGTCATATGAGGGGTGGTAACTTAGCAAAAACTAAGGAAATCTGAATAAAGTATGGTCTTTGGTTAATGCGACTATTTTAATATTGATTCATTAGCTAATATTTGTACCATACTAATATAAGATATCAATAATTGAAGAAATTGAGTGCAAGTGCATGCGAATGCTCTGTACTATCTTCTCAATTTCCCTATAAATCTTTGTTTTCCTAATAAATAAGATTTATTTTGAAAATTGACTTAAATGAATCAGGCTCCAAGTGTAAAGACATATTAAGAATAGTTTAATTAACTTTTGCCTTATTCTTAAAGACTTCCTTCGATGGGAACAAAGTAAGAAGTTTATATCAGAAGGAAAGAAAAACACTTATGAACACGTATAATGCCTCCTCAACCTGAAAAGCAGGAACGGATAACAAATAGCAAAAATCAGATAAAAATACTTCTAGTATAATAGACACCATATTGCAAGGGCATTTAAAATTAGTAATGTATAACATTTATTTCCTTGACATTTGTCTTCCAAAGAGTTCATCGTGTTTCAGTGTCAGTTGAAACAGGGGAAGAATCTCAGGGAAGAATCCTTCACATAATAATAAGACCATTGGTAATAATGTCTCTCAGTTCTTTCCAAATCCATAAAGATGCATTTCCTGATGAGTGACTGAGCTGTGAAGAAAGAGATGAGAAAACCTCATCCCTCTGAATTACTTGTGTCAGAATATTTTAAGCATAGTACTACGGATAGTAAATTATCCTTATTAACAGGAAATACATCTCAGATTGGAATCTGAGCAATCAGATGGGCAGAGAAAAAAGGCTTTGACTGGCTCTTCAACTTTTAAAGATAAAGGACAGCTTTTGTATGTACAAAGTCAGTTGTCAAGATAGCCTTAGGGAATAAGAGTCTGCAGCATCGAAGCCCGCTGCACAGCCGGGATGACCGCACCCCAGCTCTTCCTGATCCCAAATCCCTGGGCCTGTCCCCCAACACAGGCTGCCATGCTGTGGTCATTTGCAATTGCTCTCTCAGGAGCTCTGGGGAAGGGGAAAGGAGCAAAATAGGATGGGACGGGACTCAAGTAGGCCGAGAAAATGAAGGCCTTTCCACTTTAAGTTCAGGGTTCGAACATGTCAAGCCATCCCAGGCCCCTGTGAAGAAGAGCTGAAATTTACATGCCTACAGTTACAGGAAAAAAACAAAAGTTTACAGCTTAATGTCCTAGAAAGCCCCACATTAGAATAAGAACTGAGCCCATGCCAAGGGATGGAGGTGTCTATTATAATGGGAAAAGAGGTCAATGCCCTTGAAGGCCCCATATCAAAATGTAAACAGAACTTGAGGAATTACTCCAGCCATTCTGGAGGTCCCCGAGACAAGCCCTTAAAAGCAAAACACCACCTCGGGGTCCAAGTCCCTGCTCCGCTGTGTCGTGTGTACTTGGATGCAACCTCGAGTTTGGAAATCAACCCTTGTGTGTTTGCATCAGTGTCAGCTCTGTAGTGGTTTCTTGGATTCGCAATCTTGGGCACAACACCCCCATGTCCCCTCCCACCTGGGCTGAACCCCTATGCCATCCCACCCAGGCTGACCCTCAGTCACCTCCCCGCCCACAACAGCTGTGCACAGGCCCTCACACAGGTCCCACGGGCATGGTGGGCACTCCTGCCATCCCCAGCCTCCCAGAGGAAGGAAGGAGGTTCTGCAGGACACACTCGCATGGTTGCCCCAGGGCTCCCTGCTCAGCAAGGCAACTTGTGACATGTCGGGGTCTGTGTCCCTGATGCCTGCATCTCCTCCATGGTTTTCCCACAGTAAATGAAAGAGGAGACCCTGGTCTCCTCCTAGGACATCACGGAGGTAGACTTGGACGTCAACAGGACGTTCAGCAGTCACATCATGTTTTGATAATACTACAGGGTAGGGTGAGGCTGAGGGGCCAGGGGGGATCGGGCTCAGGGGGAGGACCAGAGGTTTCTGGGTAGGGAACACGGGGATTCTGAGGCCGGGGGAAGAACAGAAGCCAACAACACACGGCTGCATGGTAAGGTGCTGCGGATGACCCCCGTGACCCCTCCCCCGGAGTCTCGGGGATGAGGAGGCCACTAGGATGGGGCCTCCAGGGGATGCCATGTGAGCTGAAAACCAAAGGGGTGAGGGACGGCCCCCTAAAAAGCAGGGGTTGGGGGTGCGGGCCGTGGGGGTCAGTAAGGGGACAAAGGGGCAGGGTGCATGGCTGTTACTGGAGGAGGACACACATCGATCTGATGAGGGTCAGACGGGTCAGGGTGACACCCCCTCTCGGTGCTTTATATATTTCTAAATTTTATGCATTTAATTTGAGACAATTTGCAATTTGTAAACATACATAGTATGATGACCCGAGATATTGTACCCGGTCCAGCCAGGGCCCTGCACTGACCACACGGGGCCCCAGGGGCAAGTGTCACAGCAAACCCCAGACTGGGGTCACCTTTTTCTGTAGATTTCCCCTGTGGATCTTAGATAAAGGGTTTGCCGTGTGTCTGCCAGCCCCCCACCCCATCCCATTTCCCAGACCCACACCATCCCCTAACATCATCATCCCCCATGGCGTAACCCCTACACCATCCCCCTCACACACACACAGCCTCACACAATCCCCACCCACACTATACCCCAACACAATCCCCCCTACACCATCCCCCACACTCTACCACCATCATACCCAGGCCCCCACACCATCCACCCCCACACCATCGTCCCTGAGCAAGGACCCGATGCAGCTGCCCCCTGTGGGACATGCTCAGCCTCCCCAGGGTTCTATGGATACCCTGCTCCCATCAGAACCCCAGGTGTCCCATAGAGTACCCAGGGGTGGCAGGGAGGAGGGAAGACAGGGAGCCCCCAACAGGGTGTGTGCAGGTGAGTGGTGCAGAGGACCCACTGTGCCCTGCCATGCCCACTGTCCGTCCTGGAGCGTGGCACACCCTGCACAGGACACCAGCCCCTAACCTAGAGGAACCTGGGCTGACTGGGCGCCAGGCTCTGGAGGGTTGGGTTCATTTGAGCCCCCACCAGGCCCAACACAAAGACTAATGGGATCCAGCCCCCCATGGCCCTGGCCAACCCTGGATTCTGACCCCGGTCTGAGCGAGCCTTCTCACAGTTGGATGTGGCCTCCTGGGCACTGGGCGTGCACCCACAGATCCAGGTGGCTGACCTAGGGTAGACCGGGGGATCCTGGTACACCCCAGGGTGAGGAGAGGAGGGGTAGGCCGGTGGGCCCCACCCACACCCACACCAGGAGGCAGGCTCCTACAGGTGCTGGGGCCCCAGGGGTCCCGAGGCCGGGGTCCAGCTGCCCTGCAGGGATCCAGCACAGGAGCCCATGAGCTGCAGTTCCAGGTCACCTCTGCTGTCCTCAGAACCGTCACTCAGGCTGAAACCTCAGGACACACACCTCCAACCAGAGTCCACACATGCTCCCAGGTGGGGGACTCCAGCACTCGCCCCTCCCACTCCGTGTGATTCTTGCTCTCCCCTAAAGACAGAAGGGTCTCCTTCCCCAGGGGAAGGCACGCACCCTCTGCTCTGAGCCTGTTTGCTGTAGAAAGTCAATAAAGTGTTGTGGTGCAAAAATGCACAACCAGCCCGTTTCTATGTCTCCCAGAACTCTGTGCATGGGGCGTGGAGTGACCCACAGTGAGGAGGAGGGGGCATCACTGAGGCCACAACCAGCCCATGCAGGGGTGCCGCTAGGCACACACAGCTGATGTCCCCACGTGCCATCCAGGGGCGGCTGGACGCCAGGGTCAGGCCTCACAGACTTTACTGGGACTCAGCCTGTGCCCCGTGGGCCAGAATGGGCGGGAGAGTGTGACAGCCAGGGAGCCTCAGGTCACCAGGGTCTGTGCAAAGTGACCTGAGAGGTCACTGCTCCCTCTGTCCAGGGGGTCGGGGCTGGCCGGATTCCGGGGCACTTTCTCCCTCCCCGCATCCCCGTGCCTGGGTGCCTGGGGCACAGAGGGCCTGCAAGGTGGTCAGCGTGGCCATGGAAGTGATTTCAGGACAGCAGGCCCTTGTGTTGTGCCCAAGATTGTGAATCCAAGAAACCACCAAGGAGCCGACACCAATGCAAACTCCCGAGGGCTTCTTTACAAGCTGGAGCCCCCACTGGGACCAACCAAAAGTTGGTCCAAGTGCACCAGACACATTGCAGCAGGGACTTGGACCCTGAGACTAAGAGGCGAGGCAGCTTTATAGGGGCCAGTGGACAATGGGATACGCAGAAATTTGCACAGTCATGTCGGTCCACATGTAGGTGGCCAATTGAATTACACCTTACCCTATAGTATCCACTTGAGCTGGTCTATTACTTTGGTCAGAATCGCTGCGGGGTTTTGGCGGGCACAAAGCACGGTTACATTGTTATGAGCAGATTTCCGATTAGGGTGTGCCCAGCGGAATGACTAGGGTAGGGCAGCACCTTAAGCCATAAGCAGGTCATTTAGGGGTCATAGGGGAGGTGGCGGATGTATCACAAAATGGAATCACTCCTGCTCTGCTTGTCCAGGGGTAGGGGATTTTTGTTAAATTTCCTGGGTCCCACACTTGCAGCTCATGCACCTGGACCACCCTCACCAGGTGGACTCAGCGTGAACACCTTTTGGTGCTGGATCTCTCACACCAATGTGTGGAGTGCACCCTCCTTGCCCGAGTGAGTACGGGGTGGGTGAGCATGGGGCTCGGCCTGAAGGCCAGTCAGCACAGGGGGAAAAGGAACCCCAGCCCCATCCCCACTTTGACTCCCACATACAGGCAGCCTCATGGCTCCCCACCATGGGCAGCCGGTTCCTCAGGAGCTCCTCCCAAGTGTGGCCCGAATGTCTGGCTCCCTGCTGGAGAGGCATTGGGGAGAAGAGAAGCAGCCGGCGCTCGGCAGGACCCACTGCCAGACATGGGAATGTGGCCGAGCCGGAACTTCCAGCTCAGCTGACTCTCCAGCGGAAAGACACTGCATGAGCGAGCCCCGGGTTGGACAGGAGAGCCCAGCTAGCCACCCAGCGCCAGCACCAGAAATGATATTGTGCCAACCATTTCCGGGTTTTGGGTTACCCAGCCAGAGGATATGATAGCTGCACGTGATAGCTGCATGTGATAGACACACACACCCCAAAACCAACAAAAGTCAGAATCCTCCCAATGTTGTCAAACAGCAGCCGGATGGTTACATACACCATGCTGTGATCCCCAATAGGATACATGGAAGACGCTATAAACCACGACTGCAGTCATGCTGAAGGCACGGAGATGTGCCTGCTGGGTTCCAACAAGGGCACAGAGGGGAAGGAAGCATCCTACGGATGGGGGGCCCCTGCTAGGAAAGGATACCAGTTCCCTGTGAAGGCTACAGAGGGTGAAATCTCTCCTTCTCTCTTTGTGCTTCTGGTTTTCCTCCTACATGCCAATTTCCTCAATCATAATAGAAAGATTTTATTTTAGGTTTTTAAATTTCTTTTTATTGGAGTCCAATTTGTATGAATTCTTCTTTCAGCATGGGTGTCATTCAGGAGAGAAGGAGAGATAAAGATTTTCCTAGACAGGCAACATATAAAGGAGTTCATGACCACTTAATCAGTCCAGTAAGGAATTTTAAGAGGGACTCTTCTAGTGGCGGAAAAAACGAGAGCAAAAGCAACATAGACTAGAAAGGACCGGAGAAAGTCACTGGAAACACCATCTCTTCCGGAAACACAAAGGCACAAAGTTCATATCTTTGAATAATCACTCTGAATGCTGATAGACTAAATGCTCCAATCAAATGTATAGGGTATCAGAGTGGCTTAAAAAACAGGATCCGGTATGCCTGGGTGGCTCAGGGGTTGAGCCTCTGCCTTTGACTCAGGGTGTGATCCTGGAGTCTGGATCAAGTCCCATATTCTGCTCCTGGTGGAGAGCCTACTTCTCTCACTGCCTAATTTTCTGCCTCTTTCTCTCTCTCTCCCTCACTCTCTCATTTTAATCGTTATTAAAAAAACAAGATCCATCTGTATGCTGCCTACAAGATGCTCACATTAGACTTATAGACACCAGGAGATTGAAAGTCAGGGGATGGAAAATCATCTATCATGCTAATGGATATCAAAAGAAAGCTGGAGGACCATACTTATATCAGACAAACGAGATTTGAAACCAAACTCTAGGGGACACCTGGTGGCTCAGTGGTTGAGCATCTGCCTTCGGCTCAGGGGGTGATCCTGGGATCCCAGGATCAAGTCCCACATCGGCCTCCATTTGTGGAGCCTGCCTTTCCCTCTGCCTATGTTTCTGCCTCTGCTTCTTTGTGTATCTCTCATGAATAAATAAATAAAATATTTAAATTTCAAAAAAGAAAGAACAAATACTGTAAGAAGAGATGAAGAAGGGCATTATTTCATAATGAAAAAGACTCTCTATCATGATCAAACAACTAAATATTTATGCTGCCAACATGGGAGTACCTAAATATAGAAACTAATTAACAACAAATGTACAGGAACTCACTGATAATAATACAATGACAGGGGATTTTAACACCCACTTATGGCAATGGACCAATCGTGTATACAGAAAATCAACAAGGGAACAATAGCCTTGAGACACTGGACCATAGGGACTCAACAGATATAGTCTGAACATTTCATCCTAAAGCAGAACACCTTCCTTCATTTTTTTTATTATTTACGATAGTCACAGAGAGAGAGAGAGAGAGACAGAGAGAGAGAGAGAGGCAGAGACATTGGCAGAGGGAAAAGCAGGCTCCATTCACTGGGAGGCCGACATGGGATTCGATCCCAGGTCTCGAGGATGGCGCCCTGAGCCAAAGGCAGATGCTAAACCGCTGCACCACCCAGGGATCCCTACACATTCCTTTCAACAGCACATGAGACATTCTACAGAACAGATCATATCATGGCCAACAAATCAGCCCTCAACAGGTACTACAGTTACAAGAAGGTTGATATCACACCCTGTACAGTTTTGGACCAGACACTATGAAACTTGAAGTCAACAGTAAGAAAAAAAAATTGGACAGACCAAAAATATGTGGAGATTATGAACATCCTACTAGAGAATGAATGGAGCAACCAAGAAATTAAATAGGAAATTTAAAACAAATGAAAATGAAAACATGTTTCTCAAAACATCTGGGATATAGCAAAGGCAGTCGTAAGAGGGAAGTACATAGCAATACAGGCCTACCTCAAGAAACAAGAAGTCTCTAATACACAACCTAACCCTACACATAAAGGAGCTGGAAAAGGAATAGCAAACATAGCCTGAAGCCTACAGAAAAAGGGAAAAAATAAAGATGAGAGCAGAAATAAACAATGCAGAAAAAACAAAACAGTAGAATGGAGTAACGAAACTAAGAGCTGGTTCTTCAAAATAATTACTAAAATAGACAAAGCCCTAGCCAGCCTTATCAACGAGAAAAGAGAAAATACCTAAATAAATAAAATCACAAATGAGAGAAGAGAGATCACAATCAACACCAGAAAAATAAGACAATTATAAGGGAATTCTATGAAAGGTTATACGCTAACATCTGGGAGACCAGGAAGAAATGGACAAGCCCCTAGAAATGTGCAAACGAGCAAAACTGTAATAGGAAGAAATAGAAAATGTGAACAGACCCATTACTAGCAAAGGAATTGAATCAGCAAGGCACCTGGGTGCCTCAGTGGTTGAGCATCTGCTTTGGCTCAGGTCACGAACCTGGACTCCTGGGGCATCAAGTCCCACATCAGGCTCCCCACATGGAGCCCCATTTTCACTCTGCCTATACCTCTGCTTCTCTGCGTCTCGCATGAATATATGAATAAAATCTTTAAAAAAGAAAAAGATATAAAGATGTGAAAGGACCCAAATAAAATCACAAATGAGAAAAGAGAAATAACCACCAACACTAGAAATACAAATGTTTATAAGAGAACATTATGAAAAATCATATGCCAGCAACCCCGAAGCTGGAAGAAATAGATCAATTCCTAGAAATATATAACATAGCAAAAATGATAAAGGAAGAAATAAGAAACTTGAACACACAGATAACAGGCAGAGAAATTGAATCAGCAATCAAGAATCTCCCAACAGGAGACGCTTATATCAATAGAATAGAATGGAAAGCCGAAACAAGATACAAACCTGTAACTCTATGATCCATTAAACAACAACAAGGAAGGAAGGAATATCCAAAGCACAAAGACGGTCTCTTCAACAAACCCTAACCCTGACGCCAGGATATGTACAAATGGTGTTGGGAAAACCAGGCAGCCACACGCAGAAGAATGAAACTGGACCACTTTCTTACACCATATATATAAAAAATAAATTCAAAATGGATGAAAGAACTAAATGTGGGACCTGAAATCATACAAAGAAGAAAAGATAGGCAGCAACATTGTTGACATTGGCCATTGGATCTGCTTTCCAGATATGCGTCTGAGGCAATCGAAACAAAAGCAAAAATCCTATTGGGACTTCATCAAATTGCAAAGCTTCTGCAAAGTGAAGGAAACAAACAACGCTAAAATGCAACATATAAAATGAGAGGAGATATTTGTAAACAACACATCCAATAAAGAGTTAGTATCCAAAATACATAAAGCAAATGTAAATGTCAGCATCCTAAACACAAATTATCCAACTGCAGATGGGCAGAAGACATGAATGGACTTTGTCTCTGTCAAGACATCCAGATGGCCACCAGACACATGGACAGACACCCAGCGTCACCCATCATCAGGGAAATGCAAACAAAAACCACAATAAGATGTCACCTGACAGCCGTCGAAATGGCTAAAATTAACAACACAAGAAACAACAGGTGTTGGTGAGGTTATGGAGAAGGGGGAGCCCCCTTATACTCCTCGTGAGCATGAGATCAGGTGCAGCTACTGTGCAAAACAGTGTGGAGGGTCCTCAAGAAGTTAAAAGTAGAAGTACCCTATGATTCCAAAATTGCACAGCTAGGTATTTATCCCGAGGATATAAAAGTAGTCTCTTAGATTCAAAGAGGGACACGCAGCCTAGTGTTTGTAGCAGGATTATCAACAAGAGCCAAACTGTGGATACAGCCCAGATGTCCATCGACAGATGAATGGGCAGAGATGATGGGGTAAATATACACACTGTGACATCACTCGGTCATCACAAAGGATGAAATGAAGCCATTTACAATGACATGGGAGAAGTGGAAGGGACTTATGCTAAATGAACTCAGTCAGTCAGAGAAAGACAGACATCAAATACCATACAATTGCTTTCACAAGTGAATTTTAAGAAACCAAACAAACTGGTAAGGGGATTGATGGGGTGGGATGAGAGAAGCAAACCAAGAAACTCACTCTTAACCACAGAGAATAAACTAATAGATAAGAGGAAGGTGGGGGGGATGAGGAATCAGGCGATGGGGATAGTGGAGGGCACCTGTGACCAGTACCAGGCATTGTATCCAAGGGTTGAATCAGTATGTGGTAAACCTAAAACTATATCATACTGTGTTTACAAACAGGAATTCAATAAAACTTTAAGATAATAATTGGTAGTATAGAGGATACATGTGCACACAAGAGATAAAATCAGAAAGGCAACTGAAAATCCAAATAAAGAGTATTTAGAGCCCCAAATCCCCTCCTTAGCTCAGCTCAGGAGAAGCCTGCCATGTCTATTCTCACCCCAGCAGAAGCCTGCATTTTGATTCTCTGGGGAGGCCACTGACTTGGTGGAGTTAAGGTACCTTTGAACCCAAAACCTAAATAGTGTGCATAAAACTAAACTGCCCAAGATACTAGGAGTCCCAGTGCACACACAGGTCAAGACTGAAACTCTAACCATACAAAGACATAACCCTAACCCTACACTTAATCCTAATGTTAACTGAAACCTAAAACAAGACCCATCACTAATCGACAACCAAACACAAACCCCAAGACAGAAACACATTCACTGAACCTACCTGTCAAGCCTCACCCTAACTCCTTAACCTATCCTTAGGTTTCCTTAACCCTGACTGCTACCTTAAATCTAACCCTAACCCTAACCTCTAACCCTAACCTTAAATTAATATACTCAAATCCTATTCCGAACCTTTTCCTGTACCCTAACCCAAACCCTCTAATACTAACCCTATCTCATACCCCAAAATGTACCCTAACCCGTACCCTAAAACTAACCCCTAACCCACTGCCTAACCCTATCTCTTACCCTTTTCCAAAACCATACCCTGACCCTACCCTGACCCTACCTTGACCCTGACCTGACCATTACCTCTAACCAAACACTAACCCTAATCCTAACCCCTATCCTAACCCTACCGCTCACCCTAACTCTAAAGTTAGCCCTAACTTTAACCCTAACCCCTAACCCTAACAACTAACCCTAACTCACATCCTAACACCTAATCCTAACTGCAAACCTAATCACAACCCTAACAGTAACCATAACCCTAACCCCAACTCCTAACATCCTGCCCTAATCCCTAAGCCTAAACCCTAACCCTAACTCTAAATCCTGTCCCTAACACTAACCCTAAACCCTTTCCCTAATCCCTAACCCCCATCCAACTCCTAAACACTGACCCTTACCTTATCCCTCATGCTATCCTCTAATCCGTAACCATAAGCATAATCACTAAACCCTAACATCTAACCTAACAACCAACTACCTCGCCTCCCCTGACCCTACCATTCATTCTACCCATTCACTTACCCTGTGGTTCTGAGTAGTCCCTTCTGAGGTGGACGTGGCCCCCAACGGTGCCTCCAGAGTCCTCCAGGGTTGCTGAGGAAGCCAGGATCCTGTGAGTGTGGACGTGGCCCCACATGTTCCTGAGTCATAGTCAGCGGGTCCTGAGGACGCCGGGTCTCCTGTCACTGTGGACTATGCCTCACATCCTCTGGAAGCCTCACAGCAAGTCCTCAGGAGGCCGAGGGCTCCTGTCAGCCTGGACATGGCCCCATGGCCTCCAGAAAACTCACCGCGGGTCCTGAGGGGGCTGTGGGCTCCTGTCAGCATAGACACAGCCCCATATATCCCGAAGTCAAAGGGCAGGTCCTTAGGAGGCCGGAGACTCCTGTCAGTGTGGATTCGGCACCCACATCTTTCTTAGGCCTCACCAAAGGCCCTGACAAGGCTGGGGTCTCCTGTCTGCATGGAAACATCCCCATATTTCCCGAAGTCTACACCGGGGGTCCTGAGGACGTCAGCGTCCTGTTGTGTGGCAGGGCCCCATGTCCTCCCATAACGTCACTGCAGGTTCTGAGGAGGCCAGGGCTGCTGACACCGTGGATGCAGCCCTCACCTTCCAGAAGCCTCAACTTATGTCCTGAGCGGCCCGGGAGCTCCTGCCAGAGTGGACACGTCACCACAGCTTTGAAGCCTCCCTGCAGGTCCTGAAGTGGCCCAGGTGTTCCTGTCAGGGTGGATGCGGGCCCACATCTTCCTGAAGCCTCACCGCGGTTCCTGAGGAGACCGGGGCTCATCAGCATGGTGTGTCCCCACGTCCTCCTCAGGCCTCCCCAGCACAGGTGGGCTCCTGTTAGTCCAGGTGGACAAGGCCTACTGAGCCTTTGCGGCCCTTGGGCAGGGCCTGGGCTCGGGCGCCACCTGCGGGACGCTCAGGCACTGCAGGAGGCCATGTAGGAGGCAGCATCCCTGTGCACAGGTCCACACCTGCCTCCTTCCAGGCTACAGCTGAGGCCTATGAGCTACGGAAACGTCTCACTGAAAAGGAGCCCAATACCTGGATTCCCCAGAAATACTTAAGGACAATTATTGGAGCCCACAGGATGCAAAATGAAATGTGGAACAGACTTTAACCACGTCCTGCAAAACTCACTCAACCCTCTTACTCTGTGGGCGGGACCGCAGGCTGGCACAGCTACCCTGGAAACGGTGTGGAGGCTCCTCAGGAAGTTACAAATAGAGCTGCTCTGCGACCAGCAGGTACACGGCCTTAGCTCACCCCGAAGATACAGATGCATGAGACTCGGGGACACCTGCACCCCAATGTCCACAGCAGCCGGGTCCACAGTAGCTACACTGTGGGAGGAGCCTCGGTGCCCTCAGGCAGATGATCGATAAAGAGGATGGAAGATAGATGATGGTCATAGATGATAGTTAGATGATAGGAACGGTACTCAGCTATCAAAGAGAAGAAAACATTGCCATTTGCAATGACGTGGATAGAACTAGAGGGATCATGTTAAGTGAAATAAGTCAGTCAGGAAAGAAAATTACCGTATGGTTGCATTCATAGGTGAAATTAAAGAAGCAAAGCAGATGGGCATCTGTGAAGGGAAGGAAAAACAAATAAGATGAAAACAGAGCTGGAGGAAAAAGAGACTCAATCACAGGAAACAAACTGAGGGTCTCTGTAGGGGACGGGAGTGGAGGGACAGGGTAACTGGTAGACAGGCATAAAGGAGGGCACGTGATGTCATGAGCCCTGGTGTTATCTCCAACTGGTGAATCCCTGAATTCTACCTCTGAAAGTATAATACACTATACTGTTAATTAATTAGGTTTAAATTGAATTAAGTTTAAAAAATCAGTTGACGGTATCGGAGTGCATTTTCTTCCAGGCTCTCTATTCTGCTCCTTCAGCTTATGCCAGAACCACACCCCTGTGGGTTTGGTTTGTTTAAATAGGCTCCATGCCTCATCCACAGTTCGGCACAGGGCTGGAATTCATGACCCCGAGATCAAGACCAAGGGTGAAGTCAGGAGTCGGATGCTTAACCAACGGAGCCAGCTGGGGCCCTAGAACCACACTGCTTTATCCTGTGTCTCTGTGACATTGTTTGAAATAGGAAAGTGGAGGGAGGGGCAAGATGGCAGAAGAGTAGGGTCCCCAAATCACCTGTCTCCACCAAATTACCTAGATAATTTTCAACATCCTGAAAATCTATGAATTCGGCCTGAGATTTAAAGAGAGACCAGCTGGAATGCTACAGTGAGAAGAGTTTGCACTTGTATCAAGGTAGGAAGAGGGGGGAAAGAAATAAAGAAACAAAAGGGGATCCCTGGGTGGCGCAGCGGTTTAGCGCCTGCCTTCAGCCCAGGGCGCGATCCTGGAGACCTGGGATTGAATCCCACGTCGGGCTCCCCGGGCATGGAGCCTGCTTCTCCCTCTGCCTGTGTCTCTGCCTCTCTCTTTCTCTCTGTGTGGGACTATCATAAATAAATAAAAAATAAAAAAAAGAAACAAAAGGCATCCAAGGGGGAGGGGCCCCACGAGGTTCTGGGCTAAGGCCTGGGTGAGTGCCTCCAGGATAAGAAAGCTCTGACCCAGAGAAGCAGGAGCTTCACCAATCTTCTTGGGTGGAAAGGCACCCGCAGGGAGTTGGAGCAGGACGCCAAGATGGCTCGGATGCCCTCGGGCTCCCTGGAACACTAATAGACACCTGTGCACCCAGGAGACAGCACCATATCCCACGGCCGAGCTCCCTAAAAGACTGCAGGGCCCACAGCTGGACCCGGAGCAGCTTTGAGGGGCTTGGGCAGTGGCTCCACATGGAGGGGGCTGTGAGGCCAGGGCTCGGAGTGGGATCCGGCAGAGGAAGAGGATCCCTGCGGAGAGGGCTGTGGGGCTCCGGGACCAGCTCAGAGGGGCTCGGGCAGCTTCGCCGTGGAGGCAGCTGTGTGGCCGGGAGGGGGAATCCAACAGCGCAGGCACTGGAGCACAGGGCGCCAGGACACAGCCCAGAATCCGGCCTCCCCCTGGGACAGGTAGAGCCTGGGAAGGCCCACGACAGCTAAGACGCTTCTGCCCAGAGCTGAGCAGATCAGCGTCCCCACCTTGGCACCTCCAGGCCCTGCAGAGGGAGAGCTCCACAGTTACTGTGGGAGCTGAATCCAGGGCTCCAGAGCTGCCGGCGTCACTGGGATGGTTCCTCCTGGGGCCTCACAGGTTAAATGAGCCCTGCACCAGGCAGAGGGCAGAGCAGCTCCCCCAAGAGCTAACACCTGAAAGTCAGCAAAACAGGCCCCTCTCCCAGAAGACCAGCTAGACGGACAAGTTCCAGGGGAAGTCAAGGGACTTAAGTATACAGAATCAGAAGATACTCCCCGTGGTTTTTTTTTTTCTTTTCTTTTCTTTTTTCTTTTCTTTTCTTTGATTTCTTTTTGATTTGTTTGCATCCCCCACCCTTTATTCCTTTCTTTCTTTTTCTTTCTCTTTTTCTTCTCTTTTTTCTTTTTTTTCTTCCTTTTCTCTTTTTCTCTTTTCTTTCCTTCTTTCTCTCTCTTTTTCTCCTTTTCCCAATACAACTTGTTTTTGGCCACTCTGCACTGAGCAAAATGACTAGAAGGAAAACCTCACCTCAAAAGAAAGAAACAGTCCTCTCTCCTAAGAGTTACAAAATACGGATTACAATTCAATGTCAGAAAGCCAATTCAGAAGCACTTATACAGCTACTGGTGGCTCTAGAAAAAGCATAAAGGACTCAAGAGACTTCATGACTGCAGAATTTAGATCCATCAGGCAGAAATTAAAAATAAATTGAATGAGATGCAATCCAAACTAGAAGTCCTAATGACGAGGGTTAATGAGGTGGAAGAACGAATGAGTGATACAGAAGACAAGTTGATGGCAAAGAGGGAAACTGAGGAAAAAAGAGACAGACAATCAAGAGACCAGGAAGACAGATTAAGGGAAATAAATGACAGCCTGAGGAAGAAAAACCTACGTGTAATTGGGGGTTCCGAGGGCGCCGAAAGTGACATAGAGTCAGAATATGTATTTGAACAAATCCTAGCTGAAAACATTCCTAATCTGGGAAGGGAAACAGGCATTCAGATCCAGGAAATAGAGAGATCCACCCACCCTAAAATCAATAAAAGCCACCAACACCTCGACATTTAATAGTAAAGCTTGCAAATTCCAAAGATAAAGAGAAGATCCTTAAAGCAGCAAGAGAAAAGAAATCCCTGACCTTTATGGGGAAGAGCATTAGGGTAACAGCAGACCTCTCCACAGAGAACTGGCAGTTCAGAAAGGGCTGGCAGGATATATTCAGGGTCCTCAATGAGAAGAATATGCAACCAAGAATACTTTATCCAGCAAGGCTCTCATTCAAAATGGAAGGAGAGATAAAGAGCTTCCAAGACAGGCATGAACTGAAAGAATATGTGACCTCCAAACCAGCTCTGCAGGGAATTTTAAGGGGGACTCTTAAAATTCCCCTTTAAGAAGAAGTTCAATGGAAAAATCCACAAAACAAGGACTGAATAGATATCAAGATGACACTAAACTCATATCTGTCGATTAGTAACTCTGAATGTAAACAGGCTTAATGACCACATCAAAAGGCGAAGGGTTTCAGACTGGATAAAAAAGCAGGACCCATCTATTTGCTGTCTACAAGAGACTCATATTAGACAGAAGGACACCTACAGCCTGAAAATAAAAGGTTGGAGAACCATTTACCATTCAAATGATCCTCAAAAGAAAGCAGGGGTAGCCATCCTTATATCAGATAAACTAAAATTTACCCCGAAGACTGTAGTGAGAGATGAAGAGGGACACTACATCATACTTAAAGGATCTATCCAACAAGAGGACATAACAATCCTCTACATATATGCCCCGAATGTGGGAGCTTCCAAACATTTAAATCAATTAATAACCAAAGTAAAGAAATACTTAGATAATAATACACCTATACTTGGTGACTTCAGTCTAGCCTTTTCTATACTCAATAGGTCTTCTAAGCACAACATCTCCATAGAAATGAGAACTTTAAATGATACACTGGACCCGATGGATTTCACAGAAATCTATAAAACTTTACATCCAAACTCAACTGAATACACATTCTTTTCAATTTCAAGTGCACATGGAACTTTCTCCAGAATAGACCACATACTGGGTCACAAATCGAGTCTGAACCAATATCAAAAGATTGGGATCATCCCCGGCATATTCTCAGACCATAATGCCTTGAAATTAAAACTAAATCATAACAAGAAGTTTGGAAGGACCTCAAACACGTGGAGATGAAGGACCATCCTGCTAAAGATGAAAGGGTCATAGGAAATTAAGGAAAAATTAAAAAGATTCATGGGAACTAATGAGCATGAAGATACAACCGTTGAAAATCATTGGAATGCAGCAAAAGCAGTCCTAAGAGGGAAATACATCGCAACACAAGCATCCATTCAAAAACTGGAAAGAACTCAAATACAAAAGCTAACCTTACTTATAAAGGAGCTAGAGGAAACACAGCAGATACATCCTACACCCAACAGAAGAAGAGAGTTAATTAAAATTCGAGCAGAACTCAAGGAAATCGAGACCTGAAGAAATGTGGAACAGATCAACAGAACCGGGAATTGGTTCTTTGAAAGAATTAATAAGATACCTAAACCATTAGCCAGCCGTATTAAAAAGAAGAGAGAGAAGACTCAAATTAATTAAATCATGAATGAGAAAGGAGAGATCACTCCCAACACCAAGGAAATACAAACGATTTTAAAAACATATTATGAACAGCAATACGCCAATAAATTAGGCAATCTAGAAGAAATGGACGCTTTCCTGGAAAGCCAGAAACTACCAAAACTGGAACAGGAAGAAATAGAAAACCTGAACAGACCAATAACGAGGGAGGAAATTGAAGCAGTCATCAAAACCTCCCAAGACACAAAAGTCCAGGGTCAGATGGCTTCCCAGGGGAATTTTATCAAACGTTTAAAGAAGAATCTATACCTATACTACTAAAGCTATTTGGAAAGATAGAAAGAAATGGAGTACTTCCAAATTCGTTCTATGAGGCCAGCATCACCTTAACTCCAAAACCAGACAAAGACCCCACCAAAAAGGAGGATTACAGACCAATATCCCTGATGAACAGGGATGCAAAAATTCTCAACAAGACACTAGCCAATAGGATCCAACAGTACATTAAGAAAATTATTCATCATGACCAAGTAGGATTTATCCCCGGGACACAAGGCTGGTTCAACACTCGTCAAACAATCAATGTGATTCATCGTATCAGCAAGAGAAAAACCAAGAACCGTATGATCCTCTCATTAGATGCAGAGAAAGCATATGACAAAATAGAGCATCCATTGCTGATCAAAACACTTCAGAGCGTAAGGATAGAGGGAACATTCTTCGTCATCATAAAGGCCATCTATGAAAAACCCACAGCAAATATCATTCTCAATGTGGAATCACTGGGAACTTTTCCCTTAAGATCAGGAACAAGACAGGGATGTCTACTCTCACCACTGCTATTCAACATAGTTTGGAAGTCCTAGCCTCAGCAATCAGACAACAAAAAGAAATAAAGCTATTCAAATTGGCAAAGAAGAAGTCAAACTCTCCCTGTTTGTTGATGACATGATACTCTACCTAGAAAACCCAAAACCCTCGCCCCCAAGATTGCTAGAACTCATACAGCAGTTTGGTACCCTGGCAGGATACAAAATCAATGCCCAGAAATCAATGGCATTTCTATACATTAACAATGAGACAGAAGAAATAGAAATTGAGGAGTCAATCTCATTTACAATTGCACCCAAAAGCATAAGATACCTAGGAATAAACATAACCAAGGAGGTAAGGAACTCAACCATAAACACTATAGAACGCTTCTGAAAGAAATTGAGGAAGACACAAAGAGATGGAAAAATATTCCATGCTCATGGATAGGCAGAATTAATATTGTGAAAAAGTCAATGTTACCCAGGGCAATGTACACGTTTAATGCAATCCCTATCAAAATACCATGGACTTTCTTCAGAGAGTTAAAACAAAGTATTTTAATATTGGTGTGGAATCAGGAAAGACCCCGAATAGCTAGGGGAATTTTAAAAAAGAAAACCATATCTGGGGGCATCACAATGCCAGATTTCAGGTTGTACTACAAAGCTCTGGTCATCAGGACAGTGTGGTACTGGCACAAAAACAGACTCATAGATCAATGGAACAGAATAGAGAACCCAGAAGTGAACCCTCAACTTATGGTCAACTGATATTCGATAAAGTAGGAAAGACTATCCATTGGAAGAAAGACAGTCTCTACAATATATGGTGCAGGGAAAATGGACATTTACAGTCAGAAGAATGAAACTAGATCACTCTCTTTCACCATACACAAAGATAAACTCAAAATGGATGAAAGATCTAAATGTGAGACAAGAGTCCATCAAAATCCTAGAGGAGAGCACAGGCAACACCCTTTTTGAACTTGGCCACAGTAACTTCTTGCAAGATAAATCCACGAAGGCAAAAGAAACAAAAGCAAAAATACTATTGGGACTTCATCAAATTGAAAAGCTTCCACAAAGTGAAGGAAACAACCAAACCTAAAAGGCAACATACAAAATGAGAGGAGATATTTGTAAACAACACATCCAATAAAGATTTAGTATCCAAAATACATAAAGGAAATATAAATCTCAGCCTCCTAAACACAACTTATCCAACTGCCAATGGGCAGAAGACACGAATGGACTTGTCTCTGACAAGACATCCAGATGGCCATGAGACACACGGAAATACACTCAGCGTTACCCATCAACAGGGAAATGGAGACCAAAACCACAATGAGATGTCACCTGACAGCCATCATAATGGCTAAAGTTAAGAACAGAAGAAACAACAGGTGTCGTTGAGGCTATGGAGAAGAGCGAGGCCTCTTACACTCCTGGTGGGCAGGCGAACAGGTGCAGCCACTGTGGAAACCACTGTGAAGGGTCCTGGAGAAGTTGAAAATAGGGGATCCCTGGGTGGCTCAGCCGTTTGGCACCTGCCTTTGGCCCATGTCGCTATCCTGGAGAACCCGGATCGAATCCCACGTCGGACTCACAGAGCATGGAGCCTGCTTATCCCTCTGCCTGTGTCTCTGCCTCTCTCTCTGTGACTATCATAAAAACAATTTTTAAAAAAAGTTAAAAATAGAGTTACACTACGATTCCAAAATTGCACAGCTAGGTATTTACCCCAAGGATACAGAAGTTGTTTAGTAGATTCAAAGAGGAACACGCAGCCCAGTGTTTGTAGCAGCATTATCAACAAGAGCCAAACTGTGGATACAGCCCAGATGTCCATCGACAGATGAATGGGCCGAGAAGATGTGGTTAATATACACACTGCGGCATCACTCGTTCATCAGAAGGGATGAAATGAAGCTATTTACAATGACGTGGGAGAAGTGGAAAGGACTTATGCTAAATGAACTGAGAGGAAGACATATACCAAATACCATACAATTGTATTCACATGTGAATTTTAAGAAACCAAACAAACTGGCAAAGGGGCGGAGGGGAGGATGAGAGAAGCAAATAAAAAAAACACACTATTAACCACAGAGAATAAACTAATAAATACCAGAGGAAGGTGGGGGGGATGGGGAACCAGGCGATGGGGATAGTGGAGGGCACCTGTGACCAGTACCAGGCGTTGTATCCAAGGGTTGAATCACTATGTGGTAAACCTGAAACTATATCATACTGTGTTTACAAAGAGGAATTCAAGTAAAACTTTAAAATAATAATTGGTAGTACTGATGAAACATGTGCACACAAAAAATAAAATCAGAAAGGCAAATGAAAATCCAAATAAAGAGTCTTTAGAGTCACAAATCCCCTCCTTAGCTCAGCTCGGGAGAAGCCTGCCATCTATTCTGACCCCAGCAGAAGCCTGGATTTTGATTTTCTGGGGAGGCCACTGACTTGGTGGAGTCAGGCTATCTTTGAACCCAAAACCTAAATAGAGTGCATAAAACTAAACTGCCCAAGATACTAGGAGTCCCACTGCAGGCACATGCCAGGACCCAAACTCTAACCATACACAGATATAGCCCTAACCCTACACTTAAGCCTAATGTTGACCTAACCCTTAAACAAGACCTATCACTAATCAAAAACCAAACACAAACCCCAAGACCGAAACACATTCACTGAACCTTCCTGCCAAACCTCAACCTAACTCCTAAACCTATTCTAAACCCTTAACCCTGACCGCTACCTTAAATCTAACTCTAACCCTAACCCTAACCTCTAAACCTAAATTGAACTTAATGTACTCAAGCCCTATTCCTGACCTTAACCTGTACCCTAACCCTAACCCTCTAATACTAATCCTATCTCATACCCCACACTGTACCCTAACCCATACCCTAAAACTAACCCCTAACCCACTCCCTTAACGTATCTCTTACTCTCTTCCAAATCTGTACCCTGACCTGTCCCTAACCCTAACCCCTAACCAAACAATAACCCTAACCCTTGTCCTAAACCCTATCCTAACCCTAACCCTCGCCCTAATTCTAAACCTAGCCCTAACTATAACCCTAGCCCCGGACCCTAAACACTAACCCTAACTTACACCCTAACCCCTAACCCTAACTGAAAACCTAAGCCCAACCCTAACTCTAACCATAAGCCTAACCCCAACTCCTAACCTCCTGCCCTAATCCCTAGAGCCTAAACCCTAACCCTAACACTAAATCCTGTCCCTTACCCTAACCCCCATCCTAACTCTTAACTACTGACCATTACCCTTATACCTCACCTAACGTCTAATCCATAACCATAAGCATAATCACTAACACCTAACGTATAACCTAAGGCTAACCACCAACTGCCTCCCCTCCCCTAACCCTACCATTCATTCTGCCCTTTCACTTACCCTGTGGTTCTGAGGAGTCCCTTCTGATGTAGACGTGGCCCCCAATGGCTCCTCCAGAGTCTTCCAGGGGGTCCAAGCGAGCCGGGCTCCTTTGAGTGTGGACATGGCCCAACGTGTTCCTGAGTCATAGTCAGCGGGTCCTGAGGAAGCCGGGTCTCCTGTCACTGTGGACTATGTCTCACATCCTCTGGAAGCCTCACAGCAGGTCCTCAGGAAGCTGGGGGCTCCTGTCAGCATGGACATGGTCCCACGTCCCCCAGAAAACTCACCGCGGGTCCTGAGGGGGCTGTGGGCTCCTGTTAGCATAGACGCAGCCTCATATGTCCTGAAGCCAAAGTGCTGGTCCTGAGGAGGACGGGGTTCCTGTCAGGGTTGACGTGGCCCCACATTTTCCTCAAGCCTCACCATAAGACCTGAGGAGGCTCGGGGCTCCTGTCAGCATGGATGTGGCCCATAATCTTCCCAAACCTTCACAGTGGGTTCTGAGGGGGCTGGAGACTCCTGTCACTGTGGATGCGGCACCCACATTTTTCTTAGGCATCACCACAGGACCTGACAAGGCTGGGGTCTTCTGTCCCCATGGACGCATCCCCATATTTCCCCAAGTCTACACCGGGGGTCCTGAGGAAGTCAGGGTCCTGTTCTGTCCATGTGGCCCCAAGTCCTCCCGAAGCATCACCGAGGGTTCTGAGGAGGCCGGGGCTCCTGTAACCATGAATGCGGCCCCCAGCTTCCAGAAGCCTCAACTTATGTCCTGAGGGGCCTGGGAGCTCCTGCCAGAGTGGACATCGCACCACAACTTTCTGAAGCCTCCCCGCAGGTCCTGAGGCGGCTCAGGGGCTCCTGTCATCGTGGATGTAGGCCCATATCTTCCTGAAGCATCTCCGCTGGTCCTGAGGCTGCTCAGGGGCGCCTGTCAGCGTGGATGCGGGTCCACAATTTCCTGAAACCTCCCTGTGGGTCCTGAGGTGGCTCAGGGCTCCTGTCAGTGTGGATGTAGGCCCACATCTTCCGGAAGACTCCCTGCAGGTCCTGAGGGGGCCCAGGGGCTCCTGTCCGGGTGGATGCGGGCCCACATCTTCCTAAAGCCTCACCGCGGGTCCTGAGGAGACTGGGGCTCCTGTCAGCATGAATGCGACCCAATTTCCCCCTGAAGACTTCCCGCGGGTCCTGTGGAGGCTGCAGCTCATCAGCATAGACGCCTCCCCACATCGCCCTCAGGCCTCCTCAGCACAGGCTGGCTCCTGATAGTGCAGGCAGAGGAGGCCTACTGCACATGCCTGCCCCATGGGAGGGGTCTGGCCTCGGGCGCCCCCTGCGGGACACTCAGGCGCTGCAGGAGGCTGTGCAGGAGGCAGCACATGCTCCATGGGCCCCACCTGCCTCCTTTCAGGCTCCAGCAGTGGCCTGTTAGCTTCGGAAACATCTCACTGAAAAGGAGCTCAACACCCGGCTTCCCCAGAAATACTTAAGAACAAGGAATTGGAGCCCACAGGACGCGAAATGAAATGTGGACCAGACTTTTACCAAGTCCTGCAAAACTCACTCAACCCTCTTCCACTGTGGGCGGGACCGCGGGTTGGTGGAGCCGCCCTGGAAACAGTGTGGAGGCCCCTCAGGAAGTTACAAATAGAGCCACCCTGCGACCAGCAGGTGAACGGCCTGGAGCTTACTCCGAAGATACAGATGCAGTGAGACATGGGACAACTGCACCCCAATGTCCACAGCAGCTGGGTCCACAGTAGCCAAACTGTGGGAGGAGCCTCAGTGCCCTGTGGCAGATGATGGATAAAGAGGATGGGAGATAGATGATGGTCATAGAGAGAGGAATGGTACTCAGGTATCAAAGAGAAGGAAATCTTGCCATTTGCAATGATGTGGATAGAACTAAAGGGATCATGTTAAGTGAAGTAAGTCACTTGGGAAAGAGAATGACTGTGTGGTGTCATTCATAGGTGGAATTCAAGAAGCAAAGCAGATGAACTACTGTGAAGGGAAGGAAAGACAAATAAGATCAAAACAGATGCAGGAAATACAGACTCTTAACGATAGGAAATGAACTGAGGGTCGCTGGAGGGGTGGGGCATAACAGGGGAAATAGGAAAGTGCTGCGTCTCACTCTGTCCTGCTTCTCCAATACTGATTTGCTGTCCGGGGTTATTTGTTGAGGAGGATGGATGTTATGGTTTTTTTTTTCCTATTTCTAAGTTCTGCCACCATGATTTTGATAGGAATGACTTTGAAACTGAGGGTGGCTTCAGGAACTGTGGACATTTTCACAAGATGAGGCTCCCAACCCACAAGCCCAGGACGGCCTCCCAGAGCCTGGTATGGCTCAGTGCACAAATCTTTTGCTCCTTTGGTTCAGTCTCATTATTTATTCTCCTTGATGCTCCTGAGAAGGCCTTCACATCCTTCCTTTCCTTCCTGAGTGCTCATTGTCGGGACACAGCAAGGCTACTCTGCTCTGTAGTTTCAGTTTGTGTCCCGTGACTTTACTGAACCCACTCCTTAGTTCTAACAGGTTTTGGTGGAGGCTCTGGGGTTGCCTGTTTCTAGTTCCGCGTCTTTAGCATATAGGGACAGTGTGACGTCCCCCTTCCAGGTGTGGATCCTTTGATTTTTACAGCTTTATGTCCTAGAAAGCCCCACTATTGAATCAAAACTGATCCCAAGCCAAGGGCAGGAAGCCCCTATTACAATGAGAACAGAGCTCAATGCCCTTGAAGGTCCCATATCAAAATGTAAACAGAACTTGAGGAATTGCTCCAGCCCTTCTGGAGGTCCCTGAGACCAGCCCTTTAAACTAAGCTAAAAGCCACCTCAGGGTCCAAGTCCCTGCTCCGCTCTGTCGGGTATTCTTGGACACAAGCTCGAGGTGGTAAATAAACCCTCGTGTGTTTGCATCAGTGTTGGCTTCTCCGAGATTTCTCGGATTCGCAATCTTGGGCACAACAGTCTGAGATAAAAAAAGAAAACCAAAAGAAGCTCGGACGCAGGTAGATGAACGCAGGATTCTGAGAGAAGCGGCAGAGACCCGGGGGCTTGTGGGCTCTTCTGTGGAGGTCCCTGCAGACGGGGGGCAGGATGCTCAGCCCCAGAGCCAGAGCACCCAGAGACCCCACACATATCCCACCCATCTGGGCCGAGTCCGAGTGAGCAGCACAGCGCCGCCCGCTGGAGTCCAGAGGCGCTGATGCCCACCCCGCCTCTGACCCCGCAGATGCATCTCCCAGGCAGATGTGCACCTGACAATCGGCGCCATGGCCAATCCCCAGACCCCGAACAGACGATTCGCTGCCACCAAGTTGTCGGACCACAGAGGCTGCAGAGCTTCAGCTCTGCTTGGAAAGAAGGGTCTAGCTTCCTTTGTACTTTGTGATTTATTTTCATTTATTTTCTTTGATTCTATATTATAAATTGCCTTATTTTAACTTTTATGTATGTACCTTATATATTTCTCATTTTAGGTTTCATGGTACTTTAATTGTGTTTCTTATTTTGGGATTTAGAATCTTTTAACAACCAGGCAAAAGTAATCTGGTAGTTTTTTTGGGACGGCAGTTGTTATTGTTTTTCTTGGTTTTTCTTTTTCTTCTTTCGTTTCTGGAAAAAAATAATGAGATGGAGAAATTCAACTCCATAAAATAATATGAGGTAGTACTCACAGCCAGGAAGTCCATCAATACAAATATATGATGTCTAAATACAGTTTAAAACAATGATTATAAAGATAGCATCTGGGCTGGAGAAAGAGCACAGAAGAAAACTAGAGAATCCCTTACTGTAAAAATGAAAGCATTAAAATCTAGTCAGGCCAACGTTCAAAATGCTATAACTGAGATGCAGTACCAAGTGGAAGCCTTAAAAACAAGGAAGGTTATAGACCACAAAGGCAGACTTCGGAACTCAGCCACTTATTAAAACAATAACATTCATATCATGGGAGACTCCCAAGATGAAGACAGAGGAAAGGTGGGCTTGCTCAGCCATTAGAAACGACAAATAACCACCATTTCCTTCAACGTGGATGGACCTGGAAGGTATCATGCTGAGTGAAGTAAGTCAATCAGAAAAAGACAAATATTGTATGTTCTCATTCACTTGGGGAATATAGATAATAGTGAAAGGGAATATAAGGGAAGGGAGAAGAAATGTGTGGGAAATATCAGAAAGGGAGACAGAACATAACGACTCCTAACTCTGGAAAACGAACTAAGGGTGATGTAAGGGGGTGAGGGCGGGGATGGGGGTGAATATGTGACGGGCACTGAGGGGAGCACTTGACGCGATGAGCACTGATTGTTATTCTGTATGTAGGCAAATTGACACCAATAAAAAGTAAATTTATTATTAAGTAAAAGAAAGAAAGAAAGAAAGAAAGAAAGAAAGAAAGAAAGAAAGAAGAAAGAAAGAAAGAAAGAAAGAGTGGCACCTGAGTGGCTCAGTTAGTTAAGCTTCTGCCTTAGGGTCAGATCATGATCCAGGTCCCAAGGAAGGCTCCCTGTTCAGCAGGGAACCTGCTTCTCCCTCACCCTCTGTCCCTCTAGCACATGTTTATCAGTCTTCTCTCTCTCAAATAAATAAATAGCATCTATGAAAAAGAAACAAACAAACCCAGAGGGAAAAGAAATCTCCCATGTAGAAGACTTTCAAATAATTTGTGCAGACATTCCACCCTCAAGTTCCTGAGCGTAGCTTCCCAATCTTATGTGTGGAATACACATAGTAACTTCCTTCTACAAAATATATTATGAAAAACTTAAAATAATAATGATAATATAATAATAATAATAATAAAGAATCACTTTACTACAGAGAAACCTGACAAACACTACCTCAGCAAGATGATCAGATCGATACCAAGACTGATAATTCGTGTTGATAGTATCTATCCTTTACATGATATAATAAAAATGGCAGTATATCTCTGTATATAATCCACAAAAATAGTTCAATCATGAGATAAACAACAGACATGTCCCAACTGAGGGAAATTTTACAAAATACTCTACTTCTCAAAGTGTTCCAGTTCAACAACAACAAGGAAAGGCTGAAAGACTGTCACAATCCAGAGGAGCCTATGAATACATGAGGACAAATGGAGTGTGGTATGAGGGATGGTGATTTAGCAAAAACTAAGGAAATCTGAATAAAGTATGGTCTTTGGTTATTGCGAAAATTTTAATATTGATTCATTAGCTAATATTTGTACCGTACTGATATAAGATATCAATAATTGGAGAAATTGAGTGCAAGTGCATGAGAATTCTCTGTACTATCTTCTCAATTTCCCTATGAAGCTTTGTTTTCTTTCTAAGAAATTAGATTTAATTTGAAAATTGACTTAAATGAATCAGGCTCCAGTGTGAAGGCATTTTATGAATCGTTGAATTATCTTTTGCCTTATTCTTAAAAAGTTCCTTCGATGGGAACAAAGTAAGAATTTTATATCAGAAGGAAAGAAAAACACTTATGAACACGTATAATGCCTCCTCAACCTGAAGCAGGAAAGGATAATAAATAGCAAAAATCAGATAAAAATACTTCTATTATAATAGACACCATATTGCAAGTGCATTTAAAATTAGCAATGTATAACATTTATTTCCTTGACATTTGACTTCCAAAGAGTTCACAGTGTTTCAGTGTCAGTAGAAACAGGGGAAGAATCTCAGGGAAGAATCCTTCATGTAATAATAGGACCATTGGTACTAATGTCTCTCAATCATTTCCAAATCAATAAAGATGCATTTCTTGATGAGTGACTGAGCTGTGAAGATAGAGATGAGAAACCCTCATCCCTTTGAATTAATTGTGTCAGAATATTTTAACCATAGTATTATGGATAGAAAATTATCCTTATTAACAGGAAATATGTCTCAGAGTGGAATCTGAGCAATCAGATGGGCAGAGAAAAAAATGCTTTAACTCGCTCCTGCACTTTTAAAGACAAAGGAGAACTTTTCTATGCACAAAGTCAGTTGTCAAGATAGCCTTAGGGAATAAGAGTCTGCAGCATCAAATCCTGCTGCACAGCTGGGATGCCCGTGCCCCAGTTCTTCCTAATCTCAAATCCCTGGGCCTGTCCCACAACACAGGTAGCCAAGCTGAGGTCATTTGCAATTTATCTCTTAGGAGCTCCTGGGAGAGGGGCATGAGCTAGATAGGACGGGATGGGATGGGTGGAGGCCAAGAACATTACGGCCATTCTACTTTACTTTCAGTATTAGCACAGGTCCAGCAATCCCAGGCCCCTGTGAAGAAGAGCTGAAATTTGCATTACTTCAGTTACTGTAAAAAAACAAAGTTTACAGCTTAATGTCTTAGAAAGCCCCACAATAGAATAAAAACTGAGCCTAAGCAAAGGGCTGGAAACCCAATTAGAATGAGAAGAGAGCTCAATGCCCCTGAAGGCCCCATATCAAAATGTAAACAGAACTGGAGGAATTGCTCCAGCCCTTCTGGAGGTCCCCGAGACCAGCCCTTAAAAGTAAGCTAAAACACTCCTCGGGGTCCAAGTCCCTGTTCCACTGTGTGGCGTATACTTGAACCCATGCTCGAGTTTGTAAAACAACCCACGTGTGTTTGCATCAGTGTCGGCTCTTTAGTGGATTCTCGGATTCGCCATCTTGGGCACAACACCCCCATGACCCCTCCCCACCTGGACTGACCTCCTGTCCCCTCCCACCCATGCTGACCCTCAGTAACCTCCCCGCCCACAACAGCGAGGCACAGGCTCTCACACAGGTCCCACGGGCATGGTGGGCACTCCCGCCATCCCCAGGCTCCCAGGGGAAGGAAGGAGGTTTTGGCAGGACACACTACCATGGTGGCCCCAGGGCTCCCTGCCCAGGAGAGCACCTGGTGAAAGGTCGGGGTCTGTGTCCCTGATGCCAGCTCCTCCTCCCTGGTTTTCCCACAGGAAATGAGAGAGGAGGACCTGGTCTCCTCCAGGGACATCACACAGGTGGACCTGGACGTCAACAGGATGTTCAGCAGTCACATCATATTTTGGGACTACTACGGGGTAGGGTGAGGTTGAGGGGCCAGTGGGGATCAGGACCCAGGGGAGGACCGGGGCATTCCAGGTAGGGAAAACGGGGCTTCTGAGTCGGGGGGGCAGAACAGCAGCCAACAACAAACCGCTCCATGGTAGGGTGTTGGGGATGACCTCTGTGCCCCACCCCCAGGGAGTCGGGGATGAGGAGGCCACTAGGATGGGGCCTCCAGGGCTTGCCATGGGAGCTGAACCCCAAAGGGAAGAGGGACGACCCCCTGAGAAGCAGGGGATGGGGTGGGGTCATGGGGGGCAGGAACCGGACCTGGGTGCCAGGCAGAATGGCCGCGGCAGGAGCAGGACACACTTCGATCCCATGTGGGTTGGACGGATCAGAGTGACACCCACTCTCAGTGCTTTACATGTTTCTAAGTTCTATGCATTTAATTTGAGACAATTTGCAATTTGAAAACACACATGATATGATAAACCCTGTATAATGCCCCCGTTCCACCCAGGGCCATGCACTGACCACACCCAGCCCCAGGGACATGTGTTGCAGCAAACCCCAGACTGGAGTCTCCTTTAAGTTTAGACGTCTCCTTTTGCATCTTAGAGGAAGGGGATGCCCTGTGTCCGCAGGCCCCCCACGACATCTCCCTCATTCCCCACTGCCACTCCATCCACCTACATCCTCTACCTCAATGGGATCCCACCTACACCATCCCCCACACTCCACCACTATCATACCCCTGCCCCCACACCATCCACCCACACACCATCGGCCCCCAGCAAGGACCCGGTGTAGGTGACCCCTGTGGGACATGCTCAGCCTCCCTGGGGTTCTCTGGAAACCCTGCTCCCATCAGAAGCCCAGGTGTCCCATAGAGTACTCAGGGGTTGCAGGGAGGAGGGAAGACAGGGAGCCCCCAACAGGGTGTGTGCAGTTGAGTGGTGCAGAGGAAGCACTGTGCCCTGCCTCTGCCCACTGTCCGTCCTGGAGGGCGGCACACCCTGCACAGGATACCAGCCCCTAACCCAGGGGGATCTGGACTGGCCTGGCCCCGGGCTCTGTGAGGGTGGGTGTGATTTGAGCCCCCACCCCAGGCCCAAGAAAAAGACTTATGGGATCAGGCCCCCATGGCCCTGTCCAGCGCTGGATTCTGGACCCACACTGAGCGAGCCCTCTCACAGCTGGATGTGGCGTCCTGGGCGCTGGGGATTCCCCACAGATCCAGGTCGCTGACCGAGGGCAGCCCTGGGGATCCCGGGACACCCAAGGTTGGGGAGAGCAGAGGTGGGCCAGTGGGCCCCACCCGCACCCACACCAGGAGGCAGGCTCCTCCAGGTGCTGGGGCCCCAGGGGCCAAGTGGCTGGGGTCCAGCTGCCCTGCGGGGACCCAGCTAGAAACCCATGACTTGCAGGTCTAGGTCAGCTCTGCTGTCCTCAGAACCATCTCTCAGGCTGAAACCTCAGGACACACGCCCCCACCCGAGGTCCACACATGCTTCCAGTTGGGGGACTCTAGCACTCGCACCCCACCCATGTGATTCTTGCCCTCCCCTAAAGGACAGACATTCCCTCTGCAGGGGAAGTCGCGCACCCTCGACTCTGAGCCCGTTTGCTGTTGAATGTCTATTGACATGTGTTGTGGTGCGAAAATGCACAGCCAGCCTATTTCTGTGTCTCCCAGAACTCTGTGCACGGGGCGTAGATAGACCCACAGAGAGGAGGAAGGGGCACCACCCAGTCTCCAAACAGCTCCTGCATGGGCACTGCAAGGCACACACAGCTGATGTCCCCACGTGCCTTCCAGGGGAGGCCAGACGCCAGAGTCAGTACCCAACAAACTATACTGTGACTCAGCCTGTGCTCCATGGGCCAGGAGGGTCTGGGACAGAGTGACGGCCAGGGAGCCTCAGATCACCAGGGTCTACGTAAAGCGACCTGGGAGGTCTCTGCTCTCTCTGTCAAGGGGGCCGGGGCTGGCTGGTTTCTGAGGTACTTCCTCCCCTCCCCACATCTCTGTGCCTGTGTGCCTGGGGAACAGAGGGCCTGTGGGGCCATCATCATGACCCTGGAAGGGATGTCAGGACAGCAGGCCCTTGTGTTGTGCCCAGGATTGCAAATCCAAGAAAACACCGATTAGCCGTCACCGATGCAAGCTCCGAGGATTTCTTTACAAGCTGGAGCTTGAGTCCAAGTGCACCTGACACAGCAGAGCAGGGATTTGGACCCTGAGACTAATAGGCATAGCAGGTTTAAAGGGGCCAGTGGCCCATGGGATACACAGAAAGTTGCACAGTCATGTCGGTCAACACACAGGTGGCCGATTGAATGACACCTTACCCTATAGGATCCACTTGACCTGGACTATTACTTTGGTCAGAATCGGCCCACAGTTTTGGCGGGCACAGAGCAGGGTTACATTGTTATGAGCCAATATCCGATTAGGGTGTGCCCAGTGGCTTGACTGGGTTGGGGCAGTGCCTTAAGACATAAGCAGGTTATGTGGGAGTCATAGGGGAGGTGGTGGGTGTAGCACAAAGTGGAATCAGTCCTGCTCTGCTTGTCCAGAGGTAGAGGATTTTTGTTAAATTTCCTGGGTCCCACACTTGCAGCTCACGCACCTGGGCCACACTCACCAGGTGGACTCAGTGTGCACACCTTGTGGTGCTGGATCTCTCACACCAGCGTGTAGAGGGCACCCTCCTTGCCCGAGTGAGTAGGGGCTTGGTGAGCATGGGGCTCAGCATGAAGGCCAGGCAGCACAGGGGATCGAGGAACCCCAGCCTCATCACCACCCCTACTCCCACACACAGGCTCCCCATGGCTCTCCGTAATGGGCACCCGGCGCCTCTGGAGATCCCCCCAGTACAGCCCCGAGGTCTGGCTCCCTGCTGGAGAGGCATTGGGGAAAATAGAAGCAGCTGGCGCTCAGCGGGACCCACTGCCGGACATGGGAATGTGGCCGAGCCAGAACTTCCAGCTCAGCTGACCCTCCAGCTGAAAGTCACTCTACGAGCCAGCCCCGGGTCGGCCAGGAGAGTCCAGCTAGCTGCCAGCGCCAGCACCAGAAATGATGTTTTGCCAACCATTTCCGGGTTTTGGGTTACCCAGCCAGAGGATATGATAGCTGCACGTGATAGCTGCATGTGATAGACACACACTCACACCGAAACCAACAAAAGTCGGAATCCCCCAATGTTGTCAAACAGCAGGCGAATGTTTACATACATGACACTGTGGTCCCCAATAGCATACATGGAAGACGCTATAAATCACTACTGCAGAGGTGCTGGAGGCAAGGAGATGTGCCTGCTGGGTTCCTACAAGGAGAACAGAGGGACAGGAAGCATACTTCAATGGGGGGGCCCCTCTTAGGAAAGGACACCAGGTCCCTGTGAAGGCTACGGATGGTGAAATCTTTCCTCCTCTCTTTCAGCTTCTGGATTTCCTCCTCCTTTGTTCTTCCTAATTCTAGTTTAGCCTCCACCCTGCATCCAAACCAATGACCAAAGAGGCTTATTTA
The DNA here is from genome assembly GCF_053574225.1 of Canis aureus. Taxonomy (NCBI): domain Eukaryota; kingdom Metazoa; phylum Chordata; class Mammalia; order Carnivora; family Canidae; genus Canis; species Canis aureus. The sequence continues at coordinate 73,910,116 of NC_135617.1, forward strand.
TGATATCCGGTCCTAAAAGGAGGCTGAGCTCTGGCTACCGGGTTCAGTATGATCATTTTCTAGGTGTATGCTGATCCCCCGAACTCGTGCCTTCATGGCCCTTCTCTCCCTGCAGAATGAGGGGAACCACAGGTCTTACAATGAAAGACGCCCACTTCCACTCGGGCGGGACTATCCCTTGTGGAGGACGTCATCTGGGCCAAGTAGTGTAAACGGGGCGATCAAGAATAGTTCGCAGGTGAGACATAAGCAAACACTTACCTTTGATGTCATGCTTTATTTGTTCATCCATTTATTATTTGTTAAATATTTTAATTTTATGTCCTGTCTATACCCAATACGGTGTTCAAACTCATAACCCTGAGTTCAAGATACCCCAACCAGGACAGCCAGGCACCCCAGTGCCATGTTTCATAACTCTTTGCTTCCTTGCCTATCTCTGCATTGAACTGGAACATTGAGTCCTTGACGGGGAGCTTTAGTAACCTCTGAATCCTAGAACGTTCTCACTGTATCCCAATCCTAGATTGACATTTACCATTGAATAGCACTTTAAATAAATAGTCAGTAAAATAACTACTACAGAAAAGGAAATTATCAAATTTTCACGTATGTGGTCCCTGCTCCCTGGGCTCCCAGGGAAGCTATGGTTTCTTTAACATTGATCAAGGTCCAAATGACTCCACCACACCTCAAAGCGTGGGCTCAGTTTCTGCCCTGACACATGCAACATCCCTGCTTCAATTAACATGTATCAATCAATCAAAGGGAGCCTAACTGGCTCGGTGTGCTTCATAAGAACATGGGACTTTGTTCTTGGGGTAGCATGTTCAAGCCCAATGTTGGCTGTAGAGATTACAGAAAAATAAAATCTTAAAAAAAATCAATCAGTTTATCTTGGGGAGACATAGCCCCGGATTCCACAAGGGCAGGGAGCCAGCTGATGGTTCTACGCACAGTATTATATGCAGCAGAGCACAAAATGTGAACTTTCAGAAGTCTCCTAGAGTGGGGGACACACCAGCCTTAAGGTGTTCAGGTGGAGAAGTCAGGTACAGTCCCTGGAGCGACAGGGTGGGCTCAGGATCCCACGGGACCCAAGGATGGTGGCACCAACTGTTCCCAGGCACAGGAGCGGGAACGCGGCTGAGAGCAGTGGGACTCGGGCCAGCTGTCTGCCCTGTGTGGCCATAAGCTGCAAACCCCTGTGCAGTCACCGGGCCGCGTTCCTGGGACAGGCCAGCAAAGGCCAGGAGTGGGAGGACACCCTCCCGGGCACGAAGAGTGCAGGTCTCCACCAGGGCAGCCCCTAAAATTTGGAGTTTTAATTTTTTTTTTAATTTTCATTTATTTATGATAGTCACAGAGAGAGAAAGAGAGGCAGAGACACAGGCAGAGGGAGAAGCAGGCTCCATGCACCGGAAGCCCGATGTGGGATTCGATCCCGGGTCTCCAGGATCGCGCCCTGGGCCAAAGGCAGGCGCCAAACCTCTGTGCCACCCAGGGATCCCAAATTTGGAGTTTTAAACTTCAGTAACTTGTCTGTGTGGAGGCTGACAAAATTGAGGCGGTTCCACTTTAAGTTCACTGTTTGCACAAGTACTGCCATCCCAGGCCCCTGTGAATAAGAGCTAAAATTTACATTACTTCGGTTACAGGAAAAAAAGAAAAAAACAGCTTAGAGCTTAAGGTCCCAGGAAGCCCCATTTTAGACTGAGAACAGAGCTCAATGCCCTTGAAGGCCCCATATCAAAATGTAAACAGAACTGGAGGAATTGCTCCAGCCCTTCTGGAGGTCCCCGAGACCAGCCCTTAAAACTAAGCTAAAACCCACTTCGGGGTCCAAGTGCATGCTCCTCTGTGTCGGGTGAACTTGGATGCAAGCTCGAGTTTGGAAATCAACCATCGTGTGTTTGCATTGGTGTCGGCTCCTCAGTGGTTTCGCGTATTTGCAATCTTGGGCACAACACCTCCATGTCCTCTCCCCACCTGGACTGACCGCCTGTCCCCTCCCCCCAGGCTGACCCTCAGTCACCTCCCCACCCACAACAGCTTGGGACATGCCCTCACACTGTTCCCATGGGCTCGGTGGGCACTTCCGCCATCCCCAGCCTCCCAGGGCAAGACAGGATGTTTAGGCAGACCCACTCCCATGGTGGCCACAGGGATCCCTGCCCAGCATGGCAGCTCGTGACAGGTCGGGGTCTGTGTCCCTGATGCGAGATCCTGCTCCCTGTTTTTCCCACAGGAAATGAAGGAGGAGGCCCTGGTCTCCTCCAGGGACATCACGCAGGTAGACGTGGACGTCAACAGGACGTTCAGCAGCCACACTATGTTTTGGGCCTGCTAGGGGGTCAGGTGAGGCTGCTGGGCCAGGGGGCTTAGGGGCCCCAGGGGAGGCCTGGGGGCTTCTGGGTAGGGAAAACGGGGCTTCTGAAGCCGAGGGGAGCAACAGCAGCCAACAACACACCGCTCCATGGTAGGGTGATGGGGATGACCCACATGCCCCCAACCCCGGGGCCTCAGGGATGAGGAGGCCAATTGGATGGGGCCTCCAGTGGTTGCCATGGGAGCTGAACCCCAAAGGGGAGAGGGACGGCGCCCTGAGAAGCAGGGGATGGGGTGGGGGACGTGGGGGGCAGGAACCAGGCCTGGGGGCCAGGCGGCATGGCCATGGCTAGAGCAGGACACACATCAATCCCATGAGGGTCGGACGTGTCAGAGTGACACCCACTCTCGGTGCTTTATATATTTCTAAATTCTATGCATTTCTTTTGAGACAATTTGCAATTTGAAAACATACATAGTATGACGACCCCCAGATAATGACCCTGGTTCAGCCAGCGCCCTGCACTGACCACACGGTGCCACAGGGGCAGGTGTCTCAGCAAACCCTAGACTGGGGTAGCCTTTAACTGTAGAAGTCTCCTTGTGCATCTTAGAGGAAGGGGATGCCCTGTGTTCTCAGGCCCCCCACACCATCCTGCTCATTCTCCACCCCCACATCATCCCCCTACATCATCATCCCCAATGGCATTCCACATAACACCATCCCCCTCACAGCCCCACAGCCCCACACAATCCTAACCCACACTACACCACAACACCATCCCCCCTACACCATTCCCCACACTCCACCACCATCATACCCCTGGTCCCACACCATCTACCCCACACCATCGGCCCCAGCAAAGACCCGGTGCAGGTGACCCCTGTGAGACATGCTCAGCCTCCCTGTGATTCTCTGGATACCCTGTTCCCATCAGAAGACCGGGTGTTCAATAGAGCACACAGGGGTTGCAGGGAGGAGTGAAGGCACAGAATCCCCAACAGAGTGGGTGCAGGTGAGTGGTGTAAAGGAACCACTGTGCCTTGCCTCCGCCCACTCTCCCTCCTGGAGGGTGACACACTCTGCACAGGACAACAGCCCCTAACCCAGTGTGACCTGGGCTGCCCTGGCACCAGGATCTGTGGGGGCTGGGTTGATTTGGGCCCCCCCCAGGGCCCAACACAAAGACGAATGTGTTCCAGCCCCCCATGGCCCTGGGCAGCCCTGGATTCTGGCCCCACGCTGAGCGAGCCCTCTCACAGCTGGATGTGGCCTCCTGGGCCCTGGGAGTGACCCACAGATCCAGGTCGCAGACCTAGGGCAGCCCTGAGGATCCAGGTACACCCCAGGGTGGGGAGAGCAGGGGTAGGCTGGTGGGCCCCATCCACACCCACACCAGGAGGCAAGTTCCTCCAGATACTCGGGCCCCAGGAGGCCCGAGGCCAGGGTCCAGCTGCCCTGCGGGAACCCAGCGCAGGAGCCCATGAGCTGCAGGTCCAGTTCAGCTCTGCTGTCCTCAGAACAGTCTCTCAGGCTGAAACCTCAGGACACACGCCCCCACCCGGAGTCCACACATACTCCCAGGTGGGGAACTCCAGCACTCAACCCCCAACCCATGTGATTCTTGTCCTCCCGTAAAGGACTGAAAGGTCTCCCTCCCCAGGTGAAGGCGTGCACCCACGGCTCTGAGCACGTTTACTGTAGAAAGTCAATAAAGTGTAGTGGTGTAAAAATGCACAGCCAGCCCTTTTCTGTGTCTCCCAGAACTCTGTGCACGGGGCGTGGAGAGACCCACAGAGAGGAGGAGGGGGCATCACCCAGGTCCCAAACAGCCCCTGCAGGGACACCACAAGGCATACACAGCTGACATCCCCACTTGCCTTCCAGGGGTGGCCAGACGCCAGGGTCAGGACCCCACAGACTATACTGGGACTCATCCTGTGCCCCGCGGGCCAGAATGGGCTAGGACAGAGTGACAGCCAGGGAACCTCAGGTCACCAGGGTCTGTTCAAAGCGACCTGGGAGGTCTGTGCTCCCTCTGTCCAGGAGGCCGGGGCGGCCCGGTTCCAGGGCACGTACTACCCTCCCTGCATCCCCATGCCAGTGTGCCTGGGGCACAGAGGGCCTGTGGGACGCTCAGCGTGGCCCTGGAAGGGATGTCAGGACAGCAGGCCCTTGTGTTGTGCCCAAGACTACGAATCTGAGAAACCACCAAGGAGCCGACACTGAAGCAAACTCCCGAGGGTTTCTCTACAAGGTGGAGCTTGGGTCCAAGTTCACCTGACACAGTGGAGCAGGGACTTGGACCCCGAGACTAAGAGGCATAGCAGCTTTATAGGGTCAGTGGACTGTGGGATATGCAGAAATTTGCACAGTCATGTCGGTCAACACGCAGGGGGCTGATTGAATTACACCTTACACTATAGTATCCACTTGAGCTGGCCTATTACTTTGGTCAGAATTGGTGCACAGTTTTGGGGGACACAAAGCAGGGTTACATTGTTATGAGCCGATTTCCTATTAGGGTGTGCCCAGCAGCTTGACTTGGGTGGGGCAGCGCCTTAAGCCATAAGCTGGTCATTTGGGGGTCATAGCGGAGGTGGTGGGTGTAGCACAAAATGGAATCAGTCCTGCCCTGCTTGTCCAGGGGTACAGGAATTTTGTTAAATTTCCTGTGTCCCAACTTGCAGCTCATGCACCTGGGCAACGCTCACCAGGTGGACTCAGCGTGCACACCTTGTGGTGCTGGATCTATCACACCAGCCTGTGGAGGACACCCTCCTCGCCCTAGTGAGTAGGGGCTGGGTGAGCATGGGGCTCGGCCTGAAAGCCAGGCAGCACAGGGGACTGAGGAACCCCAGCCCGGTCCCCACCCCGACCACACAGAGGCAGCCTCAGTGCTCCCCGCCATGGGCACCTAGCTCCTCAGGAGCTCCCGCCAGGGTGGCCCCGAGGTCTGACTCCCTGCTGGAGAGGCATCGGGGAGAACAGAAGCAGTCGGAGCTCGGCAAGACCCACTGCCGGACATGGGAATGTGGCCAAGCCAGACCTACCACCTCAGCTGACCCTCCAGCTGAAATTCACTACAGGAGCGAGCTGCGGGTCGGCCAGGAAAGCCCAGCTAGCCACCCAGCATCAGCACAAGAAATGATGTACCAACCATTTCGGCGTTTGGGCTACCCAGACAGAGGATCTGATAGCTGCACATGATAGCTTCATGTGATAGACACACACACACCCCACAACAAACAAAAGTCAGAATCCCCCCAATGTTGTCAAACAGCAGCTGGATGGTTACATACATGACGCTGTGGTCCCCAATAGGATACCTGGAAGACGCTATAAACCATGACTGCAGAGGTGCTGGAGGCATGGAGATGTGCCTGCTGGGTTCCAAAAAGGAATGCAGAGGGACAGGAAGCATCCTACGGAGTGGGGGGCCTCCTAGGAAAGGACACCAAGTCCCTGTGAAGGCTACGGTTGGTGAAATCTTTCCTCTTCTCTTTCAGCTTCTGCTTTTCCACCTAAATGCCATTTTCCTCAATCATAATAGCAAAAATTTATTTTATGTTTTTAAATTTCTTTTTATTGGAGTCCAATTTGTATGAATTCTTTCTTCAGCAAAGGTGTCATTCAGGATAGAAAGAAAGATTTTCCCAGACAGGCAAAGTATAAAGGAGTTCATGACTGCTAAACCAGTCCACTAAGGAATTTTATTTTATCTTATTTTTTTAATATTTTTTTCTTTATTTATTTATGATAGTCACAGAGAGAGAGAGAGAGAGGCAGAGACACAGGCAGAGGGAGAAGCAGGCTCCATGCACCGGGAGCCCGATGTGGGATTCGATCCCGGGTCTCCAGGATCGTGCCCTGGGCCAAAGGCAGGCGCCAAACCACTGCACCACCCAGGGATCCCCACTAAGGAATTTTAAAAGGGACTATTGTAGTGGGGGAAAAAAAGAGACAAAAGCAACAAAGACTGAAAGGACCAGAGAATGTCACCAGAAACACCAACTCTACAGGTAAAACAAAGGCACAAAGTTCATATCTTTGAATAAGCACTTTGAATGCTAATACTAAATGCTCCAATCAAAAGATACAGGGTATCAGAGTGGCTTAAAAAACAGGATCCGGGGGATCCCTGGGTGGCGCAGCGGTTTGGCGCCTCCCTTTGGCCCAGGGCGCGATCCTGAAGATTCGGGATCGAATCCCACGTCGGGCTCCCGGTGCGTGGAGCCTGCTTCTCCCTCTGCCTGTGTCTCTGCCTCTCTCTCTCACTGTGTGCCTATCATAAGTAAATAAAAAAAATTTAAAAAACAAAAAAACAAAAAAACAAAAACAAAACAAAACAAAAAAAACAGGATCTGGGATGCCTGGGTGGCTCAGAGGTTAAGTCTCTGCCTTTGACTTAGGGTGTGATTCTAGAGTCTGGGATCGAGTCCCATATTGGGGTCCCGGTGTGGAGCCTGCTTCTCTCTTGGCCTAATTTTCTGCCTCTGTCTCTGTCTCTGTCTCTGTCTCTGTCTCTCTCTCTCTCATGCTCTCAAAAATAAAATTGTTATTAAAAAAACAAGGTCCATCGGTATGCTGCCTAATAGATGCTCACCTTAGACCTATAGACAACAGCAGATCGAAAGGCAGGGGATGGAAAATCATCTATCATGCTAATGGTTATGAAAAGAAAGCTGGAGACCAATACTTATATTAGAGAAACTAGATTTAAAACCAAACCCTGGGGATCACCTGGTGGCTCAGTGGTTGAGCATCTGCCTTCGGCTCAAGGTGTGTTCGTGGGATCCCAGGATCGAGTCCCACATCGGCATCCCTTTGGGGAGCCTCTCTCCTTCTGCCTATGTTTCTGACTCTGCTTCTCTGTGTATCTCTCATGAATAAATAAATAAATAAAATATTTAATCTCAAAAAGAAAGAACAAATAGTGTAAGAAGTGACGAAGAAGGGCATTATTTCATAGTTAAAAAGACTCTCCATCAGGATCAAACAACTAAATATTTATGCTGCCAACATGCGAGTACCTAAATATGGAACTCAATTACCAATAAACGTACAGGAACTCACTGATAATAATACAATGACAGGGGATTTTAACACCTACCCACTTATGGCAATGGACCGAACATCTATACAGAAAATCAACAGGGGAACAATAGCCTTGACACACTGGACCACAGGGACTCAACAGATATTTTCTGAACATTTCTTCCTAAAGCAAAATACACATTCCTTTCAAGTGCACATGGGACATTCTCCAGAACAGATCATATCATGGGCCACAAATCAGCCCTCAACAGGTACAACAGGTACAAGAAGGTTGATATCACACCCTGTACATTTTCGACCACGACGCTATGAAACTCGAAGTCGACAGTAAGAAAAAATTTGGACAGACCTAAAATACGTGGAGATTATGAACATCCTTCCAGAGAAGGAATGGAGCAACCAGGAAATTAAAGAGGAAATTTAAAACAAATGAAAATGAAAACATGTTTCTCCAAACCTCTGGGATGTAGCAAAGGCAGTCCTAAGAGGGAAGTACATAGCAATACAGGCCTATTTCAAAAAACAAGAAGTCTCTAATACACAACCTAACCTTACACCTAAAGGAGCTGGAAAAGGAATAGGAAACAAAGCCTAAAGCCTACAGAAGAAGGGAAAAAATAAAGATGAGAGCAGAAATAAACAATACAGAAACAGTAGAATGAAATAACGAAACTAAGAGCTGGTTCTTCAAAATAATTAATAAAATGGATCAAGCCCTAGCCAGCCAAATGAACGAGAAATGAGAAAAGACGTAAATAAATAAAATCACAAAAGAGAGAAGAGAGATCACAATCAACATCAGAAAAATAAGACAATCATAAGGGAATACTATGAAAGATTATATGTTAACAAACTGGAAGACCTGGAAGAAATGGACAAATCCCTAGAAATGTGCAAACAAGCAAAACTGAAATAGGAAGAAATAGAAAATGTGAATAGACCCATAACTAGCAGAGGAATTGAATCAGCAAGGCACCTGGGTGCCTCAGTGGTCGAGCATGTGCTTTGGCTCAGGTCATGATCCCGGGGTCCTGGGGAATCAAGTCACACATCAGGCTCCCCGCATGGAGCCTCATTTTCCCTGTGACTATACCTATGCATCTCTGTGTCTCTCATGAATACATAAATAAAATCTTTAAAAACGAAAAAAGATAAAAAGATGAGATAGGACCCAAATAAAATCACAAATGAGAAAAGAGAAATAACAACATTAGAGAAATACAAACAATTATAAGAGAATATGATGAAAACTACATGCCAGGAACCTAGAACCTGGAAGAAATAGATCAATTCCTGGAAATATATAACATAGCAAAAATGAAAAATGAAGAAATAAGAAATTTGAACAGACAGTTAACCAGCAAAGAAATTGAATCAGCAATCAGGGTTCCCCAACAGGAGACGCTTAGATCAATAGAACAGAATGGAAAGCCAAAACAAGATACAAACATGTATCTATGACCCATAACGGACAACAAGGAAGGAAGGAATATCCAATGGCACAAAGACAGTCTCTTCAACAAACACTAACCCTGACCCCCAGATAAGAACAAATGGTGTTGGGAAAACCAGGAAGCCAAATGCAGAAGAATGAAACTGGACCACTTTCTTACACCATATATATAAAAAATGAATTCAAAATGGATGAAACACCTAAATGTGAGATCTGAAACCATACATAGAAGAAAAGATAGGCAGCAACGTTTTTGACATTGGCCATTGGATGTTCTTTCAGATATGTCTCTGAGGTGAGGGAAACAAAAGCAAAAATACTATTGGGACTTCATCAAATTGAAAAGCTTCTGCAAAGTGAAGAAAACAACTAAAGCTAAAAATCAACATACAGGAGGAGAGGCAAGATGGCAGAAGAGTAGGGTCCCCAAGTCACCTGTCCTGACCAAATTACCTAGATAAACTTCAAATCATCCAGAAAATCTAGGAATTCGGCCTGAGACTTAAACAGAGACCAGATAGAATGCTACAGTGAGAAAAGTTCACACTTCTATCAAGGTAGGAAGATGGGGAAAAAGAAATAAAGATACAAAAGGCATCCAAGGGGGAGGGGCCCCACAGAGCCGGGCTAAGGCCAGGGCGAGTGCACCCCGGGCAGGAGAGCTCTGTCCCAGAGAAGCAGGAGCTGCACCATTCTTCCAGGGGGAAATGACGCCCTCAGGGATTCAGAGCAAGACCCTAGGAGGGCGGGGATACCCTCGGGCTCCATGGGACACAAACATACACCTGCACTCCCAGGAGATTTCACCGAGCTCCCTAAGGGCTGTAGGGCACATGCATTGACCCAGGAGCAGCTCTGAGGGGATCCAGCAGCGGCTCTGTACGGAGGGGGCAGCGGGTCCCTGGGAACAGCTAGGTGGCGGCGCCTAGGGCAGAGGAAGTGGCTTCGTGTGGAGGGGGCTGCGGGGCTCCAGGAGCAGCTCAGAGGGGCTATGGCGGCTCCGTGGAGAGGTGCCTACCCGGCCGGGAGCGAGAATCCAATAGCGCAGGTCCCGGGCAGAGGGCCAGAACACAGCCCAGGATTCGGCCTCCCCCGGGACAGGCAGAGGCCCAGAGGGCCCAGGACAGCAAGGACGCTCCTGCCCAGAGCTGAGAAGATCAGCAGCCCTGCCCCAGAGCCTCCAGGCCCTGCAGACAGACTGCTCCAGAGTTACTGGGGGGGGGGGCTGAATACAGGTGTTCCGACCTGGCTGCTGCCACTGGGGTTGTTCCTCCTTGGGCGTCACAGGGTATACAACCCCCACTGAGCGCTTCACCAGGCAAGGGGAGAGGAGCTCCCCCAAGGGCTAGCACCTGAAAATCAGCACAAAAGGCCCCTCCCCCCCGAAGACCAGCTAGACGGCCAAGTTCCAGGGGAAGTCAAGGGACTTAAAGTAGACAGAATCAGAAGATACTCCCCCATGTTTTTTTTTTAATTTCTGATTGCTTCCCCCATCCTTTCCCCCCATTTCTTTCTTTTTCTTTCTCCTTTTATTCTCTTTTTTGCTTTTTTCTTCCTTTTTCCTTTTTTCTTCTTCTCTTCTCTTTTTTTTTTCTTTCTCTCTTCTCTTTTTCTCCTTTTCCCAATACAACTTGTTTTTGGCCACTCTGCACTGAGCAAAATGACTATAAGGAAAACCTCACCTCAAAAGAAAAAACAGTCCTCTCTCCCACAGAGTTACAAATCTGGATTACAACTCAATGTCAGAAAACCAATTCAGAAGCACTATTATACAGCTACTGGTGGCTCTAGAAAAAAGCATAAAGGACTCAAGAGACTTCATGACTGCAGAATTTAGATACAATCAGGCAGAAAGTGAAAAACAATTGAATGAGATGCAATCCAAACTAGAAGTACTAATGACGAGTGTTAACAAGGTGGAAGAACGAGTGAGTGACATAGAAGACAAGTTGATGGCAACGAGGAAAACTGAGGAAAAAAGAGACAGACAATTAAGAGACCAGGAAGAGGGATCCCTGGGTGGCGCAGCGGTTTGGCGCCTGCCTTTGGCCCAGGGCGCGATCCTGGAGACCCGGGATCGAATCCCACGTCGGGCTCCCGGTGCATGGAGCCTGCTTCTCCCTCTGCCTGTGTCTCTGCCTCTCTCTCTCTCTCTCTCTCTCACTGTGTGCCTATCATAAATAAATAAAAAAAAATTAAAAAAAAAAAGAGACCAGGAAGACAGATTAAGGGAAATAAACGACAGCCTGAGGAAGAAAAACCTACGTGTAATTGGGGATCCTGAGGGCGCCGAAAGGGACAGAGGGACAGAATATGTATTTGGACAAATCCTAGCTGAAAACTTTCCTAATATGGGAAGGGAAACAGGCAGTCAGATCCAGGAAATAGAGAGATCCCCCCTAAAATCAATAAAAACCGTCCAACACCTCGATTTAATAGTGAAGCTTGCAAATTCTAAAGATAAAGAGAAGATCCTTAAAGCAGCAAGAGACAAGAAATCCCTGACCTTTATGGGGAGGAGCAGACCTCTCCACAGCGACCTGGCAGCCCAGAAATTGCTGGCCGGATATATTCAGGGTCCTCCATGAGAATAACATGCAACCAAGAATACTTTATCCAGCCAGGCTCTCCTTCAAAATGGAAGGAGAGATAAAGAGCTTTCAAGACAGGCAGGAACTGAAAGAATATGTGACCTCCAAACCAGCTATGCAAGAAATTTTAAGGGGGACTCTTAAAATTCCCCTTTAAGAAGAAGTTCAGTGGAACAATCCACAAAAAACAAGGACTGAATAGATGTCATGATGACACTAAACTCATATCTGTTGATAGTAACTCTGAACGTGAATGGGCTTAATGACCCCTTCAAAGGTGCAGGGTTTCAGACTGGATAAAAAATCAGGACCCAACTATTTGCTTTCTACAAGAGACTCACACTAGAAAGAAGGACACCTACAATCTGAAAATAATGGGTTGGAGAACCATTTACCATTCAAATGGTCCTCAAAAGAAAGTAGTGGAAAAAAAAAAAGAAAGAAAGCAGTGGTAGCCATCCATATATCAGATAAACTAAAATTTATCCCGAAGACTATAGTGAGAGATGAAGACGGACACTAAATCATACTTAAAGGATCTATCCAACAAGAGGGCTTAACAATCCTCAATATATATTCTCCAAATATCGGAGCTGCCAAATATTTAAACCAATTAATAACGAAAGTGAAGAAATACTTAGATAATAATTATCTTATACTTGGTGACTTCAATCTAGGTCTTTCTACCCTCGATAGGTCTTCTAAGCACAACCTCTCCAAAGAAACGAGAGCTTTAAATGATACACTGGAGCAGATAGATTTCACAGATATCTACAGAACTTTACATCCAAACTGAACTGAATAAACATTCTTCTCAAGTGCACATGGAACGTTCTCCAGAATAGACCACATACTCGGTCACAAATCACGTCTGAAATGATACCAAAAGATTCAGATCATCCCCTGCATATTCTCAGACCATAATGCCTTAAAATTAGAACTAAATCACAACAAGAAGTTTGGAAGGACCTCAAACACGTGGAGGTTAAGGACCATCCTGCTAAAAGATGAAAGGGTCAACCAGGAAATTGAGGAAGAATTAAAAGGATTCATGGAAACTAATTGGAATAAAGATACATATGTTCAAAATCTTTGGCATGCAGCAAAAGCAGTCTGAAGGGGGAAATACATCACAATACAAGCATCCAGTAAAAAACTGGAAAGATCTCAAATACAAAAGCTAACCTTACTCATAAAGGAACTAGAGAAAAAAACAGCAGCTAGATCCTACACCCAAACAGAATAAGAGATTTAATTAAAATTAGAGCAGACCTCAAGGAAACTGAGACCATAAGAAATGTGGAACAGATCAACAAAACCAGGAGTTGGTTCTTTGAAAGAATTAATACCATACATAAACCATTAGCCAGTCTTATTAAGAAGAGAGACAAGACCCAAATTAATAAAATCATGAATGAGAAAGGAGAGATCACTACCAACACCAAGGAAATACAAACGATTTTAAAAACATATTATGAACAGCTATACGGAAATAAATTAGGCAATCTAGAAGAAATGGACGCTTTCCTGGAAAGCCACAAGCTACCAAAACTGGAACAGGAAGACATAGAAAACCTAAACAGGCCAATAACCAGGGAGGAAATTGAAGCAGTCATCAAAAACCTCCCAAGTCACAAAAGTCCAGGGCCAAATGGCTTCCCAGGGGAAATCTATCAAATGTTTAAAGAAGAAACCATACCTATCCTACTAAAGCTGTTTGGAAAGATAGAAAGAGATGGAATACTTCCAAATTCGTTCTATGAAGCCAGCATCACCTTAATTCCAAAACCAGACAAAGACCCCACCTAAAAGGAGAATACAGACCAATATCCCTGATGAACATGGATGCAAAAATTCTCAACAAGATACTAGCCAATAGGATCCAACAATACATTAAGAATATTATTCATCATGACCAAGTAGGATTTATCCCCGGGACACAAGGCTGGTTCAACACGTGTAAAAAAATCAATGTCATTCATCATATCAGCAAGAGAAAAACCAAGAACCATATGATCCTCTCATTAGATGCAGAGAAAGCATTTGACAAAATACAGCATCCATTCCTGATCAAAACTCTTCAGAGCATAGGGATAGAGGGAACATTCCTTGACATCTTAAAAGCCATCTACGAAAAGCCCACAGCAAATATCATTCTCAGTGGGGCAGCACTGGGAGCCTTTCCCCTAATATCAGGAACAAGACAGGGATGTCCACTCTCACCACTGCTATTCAACATAGTCTGGAAGTCCTAACCTTAGCAGTCAGACAGCAAAAAGACATTAAAGGCATTCAAATTGGCAAAGAAGAAGTCAAAATCTCCCTCTTCTCAGATGACATGATACTCTACGTAGAACACCCAAAAGCCTCCACCCCAAGATTGCTGGAACTCATACAGCAATTTAGTAGTGTTGCAATATAAAAACTCAATATCCAGAAATCAATGGCATTTCTATACACTGACAATGAGACTGAGGAAAGAGAAATTAAGGAGTCAATTTCATTTACAGTTGCACCAAAATCAAAAGATACCTAGGAATAAACCTAACCAAGGAGTTAAATGATCTACACCCTCAAAACAATAGAACACTTCTGAAAGAAATTGAGGAAGACACAGATGGAAAAATATTCCATGCTCATGGATTGGCAGAATTAATATTGTGAAAATGTCAATGTTACCCAGGCAATGTACACGTTTAATGGAATCCCTATCAAAATACCATGGACTTTCTTCAGACAGAACAAATTATTTTAAGATTTGTGTGGAATCAGAAAAGACCCCGAAAGCCAGGGGAATTTTAAAAAAGAAAACCATATCTGGGGGCATCACAATGCCAGATTTCAGGTTGTACTACAAAGCTGTGGTCATCAAGGCAGTGTGGTACTGGCACAAAAACAGACACATAGATCAATGGAACAGAATAGAGAACCCAGAAGTGGACCTTGAACTTTATGGTCAACTAATATTCGATAAAGGAGGAAAGACTATCCATTGGAAGAAAGACAGTCTCTTCAATAGATGGTGCTGGGAAAATTGGACATCCACCTTCAGAAGAATGAAACTAGACCACTCTCTTTCACCATAAACAAAGATAAACTCAAAATGGATGAAAGATCTAAATGTGAGACAAGAATCCATCAAAATCATAGAGGAGAACACAAGCAACACCCGTTTTAAACTTGGACACAACAACTTCTTGAAACGTACATCCATGAAGGCAAAAGAAACAAAAGCAAAAATGAACTATTGTGACGTCATCAAGATAAGAAGCTTTTGCACAGCAAAGGATACAGTCAACAAAACTAAAAGACAACCTACAGCATTGGAGAAGATATATGCAAAGGCGTTTCAGATAAAGGGCTAGTTTCCAAGATCTATAAAGAACTTCTTAAAATCAACACCAAAGAGACAAACAATCCAATCATGAAATGGGCAAAAGACATGAAGAGAAATCTCACAGAAGAAGACACTGACATGGCAACATGCACATGAAAACATGCTCTGCATCACTTGCCCTTAGGGATATACAAATCAAAACCACAATGAGATACCACCTCACACCAGTGAGAATGGGGAAAATTAACAAGGCAGGAAACCACAAATATTGGAGAGGATGCTGAGAAAAGGGAACCCTCTTACACTGATGTTGGAAATGTGAACTGGTGCAGTCACTCTGGAAAACTGTGTGGAGGTTCCACAAAGTGTTAAAAATAGACCTGCCCGATGACTCAGCAAATGCACTATTGGGGATTTACCCCAAAGATTCAGATGCAATGAAACGCCGGGACACCTGCACCCCGATGTTTATAGCAGAATGTCCACAATAGCCAAACAGTGTCAGGAGCCTTGGTGTCCATCGAAAGATGAATGGATAAAGAAGATGTGGTTAATGTATACAATGGAATATTATTCAACCATTAGAAACGACAAATACCCAACATTTGTTTCAACGTGGATGGAACTGGAGGCTATTATGCTGAGTGAGATAAGTCAATCGGAGAAGGACAAACAGTGTATGTTCTCATTCATTTGGGGAATATAAATAATAGTGAAAGGGAATATAAGCGAATGGAGAAGAAACATTTGGGAAATATTAGAAAGGGAGAGAGATCATAAAGACTCCTAACTCTGGGAAAAGAACTAGTGGTGCTGGAAGGGGAGGAGGGCAGGGGGTGGGGGTGAATGTGTGACGGGCACTGAGGGGGACACTTGACGGGAAGACCACTGCGTGTTATTCTGTATGTTGGTCAATTGAACACCAATAAAAAATAAATTTATTTAAAAAAAAAAGATCAAACAACTACATATTTATGCTGCCAACATGGGAGTACCGAAATATAGAAACCAATTAACAACAAATGTACAGGAACACACTGATAATAATACAATGACTGGGGATTTTAACACCCACTTATGGCAATGCACCGATCGTCTATGCAGAAAATCAACAGGGGAACAATAGGCTTGACACACTGGACCAAAGTGACTCAACAGATATAGTCTGAACATTTCTTCCTAAAGCAGAATACACATTCCTTTCAAGTGCACATGGGACATTCTCCAGAATAGATTATATCATGGACCACAAATCAGCCCTCAACAGGTACAACAGGTAGAAGAAGGATGGTATCACACCATGTATATTTTCGGACGACGACGCTATGAAACTTGAAGTCGACAGTAAGAAAAAATTTGGACAGACCAAATATTTGTGGAGATTATGATCATCCTACCAGAGAAGGAATGGAGTAACCAGGAAATTAAAGAGGAAATTTAAAACAAATGAAAATGAAAACATGTTTCTTCAAACCTCTAGGATGTAGCAAAGACAATCCTTAGAGGGAAGTAGATAGCAATACAGGCCTACCTCAAGAAAAAAGAAGTCTCCAATACACAACCCAACACTACACCTAAAGGAGCTGGAAAAGAAATAGGGAACAAATCCTAAAGACTCCTTAAGAAGGAAAAAATAAAGATGAGAGCAGAAATAATCAATACAGAAACAACAAAACTGTAGAATGGAATAATGAAACTAAGAACTGGTTCTTCAAAATAACTAAGAAAATGGATCAAGCTCTAGCCAGCCTTATCAACAAGAAAACAGAAAAGAACTAAATAAATAAAATCACAAAAGAGAGAAGAGAGATCACAATCAACACCAGAAAATAAGACAATTATAAGGGAATACTATAAAAGATTATACGCTAACAACCTGGAGACCAGGAAGAATTGGAGAGATCCCTAGAAATGTGCAAACGAGCAAAACTGAAAGAGGAAGAAATAGAAAATGTGACTAGACCCATAACTAGCAAAGGAATTTAATCAGCAAGGCACCTGGGTGCCTCAGTGGTTGAGCATCTGCTTTGGCTCAGGTCATGATCCCAGGGTCCCGGGGAATCATGTGCCACATCAGGCTCCCTGCGTGGAGCCTCATTTTCCCCCTGCCTATACCCCTGCCTCTCTGTGTCTTGCATGAATACATAAATAAAATATTTAAAAAAGGAAAAAATATAAAAAGATGAGAAAGGACCCAAATAAAATCACAAATGGGATAAGAGAAATAACAACCAAAACTAGAGAAATAAAAACGTTTATAAGAGAACATTATGAAAAATTATATGCCAGCAACCTAGAACCTGGAAGAAATAGATCAATTCCTGGAAATATATAACACAGCAAAAATGAAAAAGGAAGAAATAAGAAACTAGAACACACAGATAACCAGCAACGAAATTGAATCAGCAATCAGGAATCTCCCAACAGGAGATGCTTAGATCAATAGAATAGAATGGAATGCCAAAACAAGATACAAACCTGTAACTCTATGATCCATTAATCGACAACAAGGCAGCAGGGAATATCCAATGGCACAAAGACAGTCTCTTCAACAAACCCTAACCCTGACCCCAGGATAAGAACAAATAGTGTTGGGAAAACCAGGCAGCCACATGCAGAAGAATGAAACTGGACCACTTTCTTACACAATATATATAAAAAATAAATTCAAAATGGATGAAAGACCTAAATGTGAGACCTGAAACCATAAAAAGAAGAAAAGATAGGCAGCAACGTCTTTGACGTTGGCCATTGGATCTTCTTTCTAGATGTGCCTCTGAGTTGAGGGAAACAAAAGCAAAAATACTCTTGGGACTTCATCAAAATCAAAAGCTTCTGCAAAATGAAAGAAACAACCAACGCTAAAAGGCAACATACAAAATGAAAGGAGATATTTGTGAATAACACATCCAATAAACAGTATGCAAAATACGCAAAGCAAATATAAATCTCAACCTCCTAAACACAAATTATCCAACTGCAGATGGGTAGAAGACATGAATGGACTTTGTCTCTGACAAGACATCCAGATGGCCACCAGACACCGAAAGACACTCAGCGTCACCCATCATCAGGGAAATGCAAATGAAAACCACAATAAGATGTCACCTGACAGCCGTCAGAATGGCTAAAATTAACAACAGAAGAAACAACAGGTGTTGTTGAGGCTATAGAGAAGAGGGAGCCCCCTTACACTCCTGGTGGGCATGCGAACAGTTGCAGCCACTGTGAAAAACACTGTGGAGGGTCCTCGAGACGTTAAAAATAGGGGATCCCTGGGTGGTGCAGCGGTTTGGTACCTGCCTTTGGCCCATGTCGCGATCTGGAGACCTGGGATCGAATCCCACGTCGGACTAACAGTGCATGGAGCCTGCTTCTCCCTCTGGCTGTGTCTCTGCCTCTCTCTGACTATCATAAAAAAATTAAAGAAGAAGTTAAAAATAGCGCTACCCTACGATTCCAAAATTGCAGAGCTAGGTATTTACCCCGAGGATACAAAAGTCTTTTAGTAGATTCCAAGTAGGACACGCAGCCCAGTGTCTCTAGCAGCGTTATCAACAACAGCCAAACTGTGGATACAGCCCAGATGTCCATCGACTGATGAATGGGCAGAGACGATGTGGTAAATATACCCACTACGACATCACTGGGTCATCAGAAGCGATGAAATGAAGCCATTTACAATGACGTGGGAGAAGTGGAAAGGACTTATGCTTAATGAACTCAGTCAGTCAGAGAAAGATATGAAATACCATACAATTGCATTCACATGTGAATTTTAAGAAACCAGACAAACTGGTAAAGGGGCAGAGGGGGGGATGAGAGAAGCAAACAAAAATACACACTCTTAACCACAGAGAATCAACTAATAAATACCAGAGGAAGGTGAGGGAGACGAGGAATCAGGGGATCGGATAGTGGAGGGCATCTGTGGCCAGTACCAGACGTTGTAACCAAGAGTTGAATCACGGGATCCCTGGGTGGCGCAGCGGTTTGGCGCCTGCCTTTGGCCCAGGGCGCGATCCTGGAGACCCGGGATCGAATCCCACATCAGGCTCCCGGTGCATGGAGCTTGCTTCTCCCTCTGCCTATGTCTCTGCCTCTCTCTCTCTCTCTCTCTCTCTGTGACTATCATAAATAAATAAAAAAAAATTAGAAAAAAAGAGTTGAATCACTATGTGGTAAACCTGAAACTATATCATACTGTGTATACAAACAGGAATTCAAGTAAAACTTTAAAATAATAATTGGTAGTATTGATGAAAAATGTACGCACTAGAGATAAAATCAGAAAGGCAACTGAAAATCCAAATAAAGAGTCTTTAGAGCCACAAATCCCCTCCTAGCTCAGCTCGGGAGAAGCCTGCCATGTCTATTCTGACACCATCAGAAGCCTGGATTTTGATTCTCTGGGGAGGCCACTGACTTGGTGGAGTCAGGCTATCTTTGAACCCAAAACCTAAATACAGTGCATAAAACTAAACGGCCCAAGATGCTAGGAGTCCTAGTGCAGGCACATGCCAAGTCCCAAACTCTAACCATACACAGACATAACCCTAACCCTACACTTAATCGTAATGTTAACCTAACCCTTAAACAACACCCATCACTAATCGAAAAACAAACACAAACCCCAAGACCAAAACACATTCACTGAACCTTCTGCCAACCCTCACCCTAACTCCTAAATGCAGGTGCACCTAAACTTAGGTTTCCTTAACCCTGACCCCTACATTAAATCTAAAACGAACCCTAACCTCTAACCCTATCCTTAAAATAAGGTATTCAAATCCTATTCCTAACCTTAACCTGTACCCTAAGCCTAACCCTCTAATTCTAATCCTATCTCATACTGCAAACTGTACCCTAACCCATACCCTAAAGCCAAACCCTAACCCACTCCCTAACCCTATATCTTGCCCTTTTCCAAAACCGTACCCTGACTCTGACCTGACCCTAACCCTCAACCATAACCAAACACTAACACTAACCCTAGCCCTAACCCCTATCCTAATCCTAACCCTCGCCCTACCCTAAACCTAGCCCTAACTTTAACTCTAACCCTTAACTCTAACTCCTAACAATAACTCACACCCTAACCCCTAACCCTAACTGCAAACCTAAGCCCAACCCTAACTCTAACCATAACCCTATCCCCAACTCCTAACCTCCTGCCCTCATCCCTAGAGCCTAAACCCTAACCCTAACACCAAATCCTGTCCCTTACCCTAACCACCATCCTAACTCTTAACACTGACCAATACCCTTATGCCTCACCTAACCTCTAATTCGTAACCATAAGCATAATCACTAACCCCTAACATCTAACCTAAGGCTAACCACCAACTTCCTCCCCTCCCCTCACCCTACCATTCATTCTACCCTTTCACTTACCCTGTGGTTCTGAGGAGTTCCTTCTGATGTGGAAGTGGCCCCCAACAGCTCCTCCAGATTCCTCCAAGGGGTCCTGAGGAAGCCAGGCTCCTGTGAGTGCGACGTGGCCCCACGTGTTCCTGAGTCATAGTCAGCGGGTCCTGAGGACACTGGGTCTCCTGTCACTGTGGAGTATGCCTCACATCCTCTGGAAGCCTCACACCAGGTCCTCAGGAGCCCGGGGGCTCCTGTCACCCTGGACATGGCCCCACTTCCCCCAGAAAACTCACCGCAGGTCCTGAGGAGGCTGTGGGCTCCTGTCAGCATACACGCAGCCCCTTATGTCCCGAAGCCAAAGTGCAGGTCCTGAGGAAGACAGGATACCTGTCAGCATTGAAGTGGCCCCACATTTTCCTCAAGCCTCACCATAAGACCTGAGGAGGCTGGGGGAACCCTGGGTGGCGCAGCGGTTTGGCGCCTGCCTTTGGCCCAGGGCGCGATCCTGGATACCCGGGATTGAATCCCACGTCGGGCTCCCGGTGCATAGAGCCTGCTTCTCCCTCTGCCTATGTCTCTGCCTCTTTCTCTCTCTCTCTCTCTCTCTCTCTCTCTCTGTGTGACTATCATAAATAAATAAATAATTAAAAAAAAAGACCTGAGGAGGCGGGGGTTCCTGTCAGCATGGATGTGGCCCCAAATCTTCCCAAAACTTCCCAGTGGGTCCTGAGGAGGCTGGAGACTCCTGTCACTGTGGATGCGGCACCCACATTTTTCTTAGGCATCACCACAGGTCCTGACAAAGCTGGGGTCTTCTGTCCACATGGACGCATCCACATATTTCCCCAAGTCTACACCAGGGGTCCTGAGGAAGTCAGCGTCCTGTTGTGTCCATGTGGCCCCAAGTCCTCCTGAAGCGTAGCCGAGGGTTCGAGGAGGCCGGGGCTCCTGTAACCATGAACGGCCCCCCGCTTCCAGAAGCCTCAACTTATGTCCTGAGGGGCCCGGGAGCTCCTGCCAGAGTGAACACATTGCCACATCTTCCTGAAGCCTCCCCACAGTTCCTGAGGCTGCTCAGGGGCACCTGTCAGTGTGGATGTGGGCCCACAATTTCCTGAAACCTCCCCGCAGGTCCTGAGGTGCTCAGGGCTCCTGTCACCGTGAATGTGGGCCCACATCTTCCTGAAGCCTCCCCGCGCGTCCTGAGGCGGCCCAGGAGCTCCTGTCAGCGTGGATGCGGGCCCACATCTTCCTAAAGCCTCAACGCGGGTTCTGAGGAGACCGCGGTTCCTGTCAGCATGAATGTGGCCCAATTTCCCCCTGAAGACTCCCCGCGGGTCCTGAGGAGGCTGCAGCTCATCAGCATAGACGCGTCCCCATGTCTTCTGCAGGCCTCCCCAGCACAGGCTGGCTCCTGTTAGTGCAGGCAGAGGAGGCCTACTGCACATGCGTGCCCCATGGGAGGGGCCTGGGCTCAGGCACCCCCTGCAGGACACTCAGGCACTGCAGGAGGCTGTGCAGGAGGCAGCAGGTGCTCTATGGGCCGCACCTGCCTCCTTTCAGGCTCCAGGTGGGGCCTGTTAGCTTCGGAAACATCTCACTGAAAAGGAGCCCAACACCTGGCTTCCCAGAAATACTTAAGGACAAGGAATTTGAGCCCACAGGACGTGAAATGAAATGTGGACCACTTTTACCACGTCCTGCAAAACTCACTCAACCCTCTTCCACTGTGGGCGGGACCACGGGTTGGTGCAGCCACTCTGGAAACAGTGTGGAGGCCCCTCAGGAAGTTGCAAATAGAGCTTCCCTGAGACCAGCAGGTGAACGGCCTGGAGCTCACTCCGAAGATACAGATGCAGTGAGACTCGGGACACCTACACCCCAATGTCCACAGCAGCTGGGTCCACAGTAGCCACACTGTGGGAGGAGCCTCGGTGCCCTCTGCCAGATGATGGATAAAGAGGATGGGAGATAGATGATGGTCATAGAGAGAGGAATGGTACTCAGCTATCAAAGAGAAGGAAATCTTTCCATTTGCAATAATGTGGATAGAACTAAAGGGATCATGTTAAGTGAAGTAAGTCACTCGGGAAAGAGAATGACCGTGTGGTTTCATTCACAGGTGGAATTAAAGAAGCAAAGCAGATGAACAGCTGTGAAGGGAAGGAAAAACAAATAAGATGAAAACAGATGCAGGAAATACAGACCCTTAATGATAGGAAACAAACTGAGGGTAGCTGGAGGGGGCAGATAACAGGGGACAGGCATGAAGGAGGGCACGTGATGTCTCGAGCACTGCTGTTATCTCCAACTGATGAATCCCTGAATTCTTCCTCTGAAAGTATAATACATTATACGTTAATTAATTGGGTTTAAATTAAGTTAAAAAAAATCAGTTCTTTCAGAGCACATTTCCTTCTGGACTCTCTATTTTGCTCATTCAGCTTATGCCGGGACCACCCCCTGTGGGTCTGGTTTGTCTACGTAGGCTCCACGCCTCATCCTTGGCCCAGCATAGGGCTAGAACTCACAACCCCTGAGTTCAGGACCGGAGGTGAGGTCAGGAGTCGGATGCTTAACCGACGGAGCCAGCCGGGGGCCTGAGAACCACACTGCTTTATCTCTGTGACATCTTTTGAAATAGGAAAGTGCTGCGTCCCACTCTGTCATGCTTCTCCAATACTGATTTGCTGTCCG
Source organism: Canis aureus (assembly GCF_053574225.1). NCBI lineage: Eukaryota > Metazoa > Chordata > Mammalia > Carnivora > Canidae > Canis > Canis aureus. Next base: position 73,932,951 of record NC_135617.1, read on the forward strand.
GGGTCATTTGTTGTGGGGGTTGGAAGTTATGGGTTTTTTTTCCTACTTCTAACATCTGCCACCATGATTTTGATAGGAATGACATTGAAACTGAGTGTGGCTTCAGGAACTGCGGACATTTTCACAAGATGAGGCTCCCACCCCACAAGCCCAGGACGGCCTCCCAGAGCCTGGTTTGGCTCAGTGCACAAGTCTTGTGCTCCTTTGGTTCAGTCTCATTATTTATTTTCCTTGATGCTCCTGAGAAGGGCGTCACATCCTTCATTTCCTTCCTGAGTGCTCATTGTCAGGACACAGCAAGGCTACTCTGCTCTGTAGGGTCAGTTTGTGTCCCGTGACTTTTGAACTCACTCCTTAATTCTAGTAGGATTTGGTGGAGGCTCTCAGGTTTCTCGTTTCTAGTACCTCTTCTTCAGCATATAGGGACAGTGTGACGTCCCCCTTGCAGGTGTGGAACCTTTGCTGTTTACAGCTTAATGTCCTGGAAAGCCCCACAATTGAATCAAAACTGAGCCCAGGCCAAGGGCAGGAAGCCCATATTAGAATGAGAACAGGGCTCAATTCCCTTGAAGGCCCCATATCAAAATGTGAACAGAACTTGAGGAATTGCTTCTGCTCTTCTGGAGGTCCCTGAGACCAGCCCTTAAAACTAAGCTAAAACCCACCTCAGGGTCCAAGTCCCTGCTCTGCTGTGTCGGGTATACTTGGATACAAGATCGAGCTTGTAAATAATCCCTCGTGTGTTTGCATCGGAATCGGCTTCTTGGTGGCTTCTCATATTCGCAATCTTGGGCACAAAAGTCTGAGGTAAAAAACAAAACCAAAGAAACTCGGACGCGGGCAGAGTGAAAGCAGAATTCTGAGAGAAGCGGCAGAGACCCGGGGGCTTGGCGGCTCCTTTGGTTCCTGCAGCCTGCAGACTGGGGGGCGGAATCCTCAGCCCCAGAGCCAGAGGACCCAGTGTCCCCACCCGCATCCCCCCCATCAGCGCCGAGTCTCAGGGAGCAGCACAGCGCCGCCCGCTGGAGCCCAGAGATGCTGAAGCCCACCCCGTCTCTGATCCCCGCAGGTGCATATCCCAGGCAGATGTGCACCTGACAATCTGCACCACATCCCATCCCCAGACCCCACACAGACCACTCGCTTCCACCAAGTTGTCAGACCACAGAGGCTGCAGAGCTTCAGCTCTGCCTGGAAAGTATGGTCTAGCTTCCTCTGTACTTTGTGCTTTATTTTCATTTATTTCTTTGATTCTTTTATATTAATTGCCTTACTTTAATTTTTATGTATGTACCTTATAAATTTCTTATTTTTACTTTTGTAGTATTTTAATTGTGTTTCCTTTAATTTTTTCAATTTATTTATGATAATCACAAACAGAGAGAAAGAGAGAGAGAGAGAGAGGTAGAGACACAGGCAGAGGGAGAAGCAGGCTCCAGGCACTGGGAGCCCGATGTGGGATTTGATCCAGAGTCTACAGGATCGTGCCCTGGGCCAAAGGCAGGCACTAAACCGCTGCGCCACCAGGGATCACTTTAATTGTTTCTATTTTGGGAGTTAGAATCTTTTAACAAGCAGGCCAAAATAATCTGTTGTTTTTCTTGGGGGGGGAGGGCAGTTGTTATTGTTTTTCTTGAATTTCTTTTTCTTCCTTCTTTCTTTTTGGAAAAAATAATGAGATGGAGAAATTCACCTCCATAAAATAACATGAGGTTCCAATCACAGCCAGGAAGTTCATCAATACACATATATGATGTCTAACTACAGTTTAAAACAATGATTATAAAGATAGCAGCTGGGCTGGATAAAGAGCACAGAAGAAAACTAGAGAAACGTTTATTGTAGAAATAAAAGAATGAAAATCTAGTCAGGCCAATGTTAAAAATGCTATAACTGAGATGCAGTCCCAAGTGGAAACCTTAAAAACAAGAAAGGTTATGGACCACAGAGACAGACGTAGGGATTTCAGCCACTTATTAAAACAATAACATTCATACCATAGGAGACTCAGAAGATGAAGAGAGAGAAAAGGTGGGACTTGCTTAGACATTAGAAACGACAAATTCCCACCATTTGCTTCAACGTGGATGGAACTGGAAGGGATTATGCTGAGTGAAGTAAGTCAATCGGAGGACAAACATTGTATGTTCTCATTCATTTGGGGAATATAGATAATAGTGAAAGGGAATATAAGGGAACGGAGAAGAAATGAGTGGGAAATATCAGAAAGGGAGACAGAACATAAAGACTCCTAACTCAGGGAAATGAACTAGGGGTGATGGAAGGGGAGGATGGTGGGTGGTGGGGGTGAATGGGTTATGGGCACTGAGGGGGGCACTTGACAGGATGAGCAGTGGGTGTTATTCTGTATGTTGGCAAATTGACACCAATAAAATATAAAATTATTATTAAAAATAAAGGAAGAAAGAAAGAAAGAAAGAAAAGAAAAGAAAAGAAAGAAAGAAAGAAAGAAAGAAAGAAAGAAAGAAAGAAAGAAAGAAAGAAAGAATGAATGAGTGGCACCTGTGTGGCTCTGTCAGTTAAGCTTCTCCCTTAGGCTCAGATCATGATCCAGGTCCCAAGGAAGGCTCCCTGTTCAGCAGGGAACCTGCTTCTCCCTCTCCCTCTGCCCCTCTCGTTCATGCTTTATCTCTCCTCTCTCTCTCAAATAAATAGAAAACATCTTTGAAAAAGAAACAAACAAACAAACCCACAGGGAAGAGAAATCGCCCATGTAGAAGAATTTCAAACAATTTGTGAAGACATTCCAGCCTCAAGTTCATGAGCATAGCTTCCCACTCTTAAGTGTGGAATACACATAGTAACTTCCTACTACAAAATATAATATGAAAAACTTAAAATATTGATAATATAATAATAATAATTAATAATAATAATAATCAGTTTACTACAGAGAAAGCTGACAAACACTACCTCAGCAAGATGAACAGATCGATACCAAGACTGATAAATCATGTTGGCAGTATATCTCTGTATATAATCCACAACAAGAGTTCAGTCATGAGATAAACAACAGACATGTCCCAGCTGAGGGAAATTTTACAAAATACTCTACTTCTCAAAGTGTTCCAGTTCAACAACAAAAAGTAAAAGCTGAAAGACTGTCACAATCCAGAGGAGCCTAAGGAAACATGAGGACAAATGGAATGTGATATGAAGGATGGAAACGTAGCAAAAACTAAGGAAATCTGTATAAAGTATGGTCTTTGTTTTTGTTTTTGTTTTTGTTTTTTGTTTTTTGTTTTTTGTTTTTGGTCTTTGTTTAAAGCGAATTTTATAATATTGATTCATTAGCTAATATTTGTACCATACTAATATAAGATATCAATAATTGGAGAAATTGAGTGCAAGTGCATGCGAATGCTCTGTACTATCTTCTCAATTTCCCTATAAATCTTTGTTTTTTCCTAATAAATAAGATTTATTTTGAAAATTGACTTAAATGAATCAGGCTCCAAATGTGAAGACATTTTTAGAATAGTTGAATTAACTTTTGCCTTATTCTTAAAGAGTTCCTTTGATGGAAACAAAGTAAGAATTTTAGATCAGAAGGAAAGAAAAGCACTTATGAACACGTACAATGCCTCCTCAACCTGAAAAGCAGGAACGGATAATAGCAAAAATCAGATAAAAATACTTCTATTATAATAGACACCATATTGCAAGGGCATTTAAAATTAGCAACGCATAACATTTATTTCTTTGACATTTGTCTTCCAAAGAGTTCACAGTGTTTCAGCGTCAGTTGAAACAGGGGAAGAATCTCAGGGAAGAATCCTTCACATAATAATAGGACCATTGGTAATAATGTCTCTCAGTTCATTCCAAATCCATACAGATGCGTTTCCTGATGAGTGACTGAGCTGTGAAGAAAGAGATGAGAAACCCTCATCCCTCTGAATTACTTGTGTCAGAATATTTTCACCATAGTACCACGGATAGTAAATTATCCTTATTACCAGGAAATATGTCTCAGATTGGAATCTGAGCAATCAGATGGGCAGAGAAAAATTGCTTTGACTTGCTCTTCATCTTTTAAAGACAAAGGAGAGCTTCTCTATGTACAAAGTCAGTTGTCAAGATAGCCTTAGGGAATAAGAGTCTGCAGCATGGAATCCCGCTGCGCAGCTGGGAAGCCCCTGCCCCAGGTCTTCCTGATCCCAAATCCCTGGGCCTGTCCCCCAACAGATGCTGCCATGCTGAGGTCATTTGCAATTGCTCTCTTAGGAGCTCTGGGGAAGGGGGAAGGAGATAGTTAGGATGGAACAGGAAGCATGGAGGCCAAGAAAATTAAGGCCATTCCAATTTAAATTCAGTGTTAGCCCAAGTCCACCCATCCCAGGTCCCTGTGAAGAAGAGCTGAAATTTACATTACTTCAGTTACAGGAAAAAAAAACAAAAGTTTACAGCTTAATGACCTAGAAAGCCCCACAATAGAATCAAAACTGAGCCCAGGCCAAGGACAGGAAGCCTCTATTAGAATGAGAACAGAGCTCAATGCCCTTGAATGTCCCATATCAAAATGTAAACAGAACTTGAGGAATTGCTCCAGCCCTTCTGGAGGTCTCTGAGACCAGCCCTTAAAACTAAGCTAAAACCCACCTCGGGATCCAAGTCCCTGCTCCACTCTGTTGGGTATATTTGGACACAAGCTCGAGCTTGTAAATAAACGCACGTGTGTTTGAATCAGTGTCGGCTTCTCCGCGGTTTCTTGGATTCGCAGTCTTGGGCACAACACTCTGAGATAAAAAAAACAAAACCAAAAGAAGCTCGGACACAGGTAGAGTAAACGCAGGTTTCTGAGAGAATCAGCAAGACCCGGGGGCTTGGGGGCTCTTCTGTGGAGACCCATGCAGACTGATGCTCAGCCCCAGAGCCAGAGGACCCAGAGACCCCACCCGCATCCCGCCCATCGGGGGGTCTCAGGGAGCAGCACTGCACCGCCCACTGGAGGCCAGAGGTGCTGACGCCCACCAGCCTCTGACCCCGCAAGTGCATCTACCATGCAGATGTGCACCTGATAATCAGCGCCAGAGCCCATCCCCAGACCCTGCACAGACCACTCACTGCCACCATGTTGTCGGACCACAGAGGATGCAGAGATTCACCTCTGCCTGGAAAGTAGGATCTAGGTTCCTTTGTACTTTGTGCTTTATTGTCATTTATTTTCTTTGATTTTTTTTATTAATTGCCTTATTTTAATTTTTATGTATGTACCTTATATATTTCTTATTTTTACTTTCATGGTACTTTAATTGTGTTCATGTTTTGGGATTTAGAATCTTATAAAATGCAGGCCAAAATAATCTGTTTTTTTTTTTTTTTTTTTTTGGAGGGCAGTTGTTATTGTTTTCCTTGGTTTTTCTTTTTCTTCCCTCTTTCTTTTCTGGAAAAGGTAATGAGATGGATAAATTCACCTTCATAAAATAATATGAGGTAGTACTCACAGCCAGGAAGTCCATCAATACACATATATGATGTCTAACTACAGTTTAAAACAATGATTATAAAGATAGCAGCTGGGCTGGAAAAAGAGCACAGAAGAAAACTAGAGAATCCCTTACTGCAGAAATAAAAGAACTAAAATCTAGTCAGGCCAACGTTAAAAATGCTATAACTGAGATGCAGTCCCAAGTGGAAGCCATAAAAACAAGAAAGGTTATGGACCACAGAGACAGATGTAGGGAAGTCAGCCACTTATTAAAACAATAATATTCATATCTTAGGAGACTCAGAAGATGAAGAGAGAGAACAGGTGGGCCTTGCTCAGCCATTAGAAACGACAAATACCCACCATTTGCTTCAACGTGAATGGAACTGGAAGGTATTATGCTGAGTGAAGTAAGACAATCGGAGAAGGACAAGCATTGTATGTTCTCATTCATTTGGGGAATATAGATAATAGTGAAAGGGGATATAAGGGAACGGAGAAGAAATGTGTGGGAAATATCAGAAAGGGAGACAGAACATAAAGACTCCTAACTCAGGGAAATGAACTAGGGGTGATGGAAGGGGAGGAGGGTGGGCGGTGGGGGTGAATGGGTGATGGGCATTGAGGGGGGCACTTGATGGATGAACACTGGGTGTTTTTCTGTATGCTGGCAAATTGAAAACCAATAAAAAATAAAATTATTATTAAAATAAAAGAAAGAAAGAAAAAGAAAGAAAGAAAGAAAGAAAGAAAGAAAGAAGAAAGAAAGAAATGAAAGAAAGAAATAGAAAGAAAGAAAGAAAGAAAGAAAGAAAGAAAGAAAGAAAGAAAGAAAGAAAGAAAAAGAAAGAGAGAGTGGCACCTGGGTGGTCATTCAGTTAAGCTTCTGCTGTAGGCACAGATCATGATCCAGGTCCCAAGGCAGACTCCCTGTTTAGCAGGGAACCTGCTTCTCCCTCTCCCTCTGCCACTCTCGCTCATGCTTTTTCTCCTCTCTCTCTCATATAAATAAATAACATCATTGAAAAAGAAACAAACAAACTCAGAAGGAAGAGAAATCTCCCATGTAGAAGAATTTCAAACAATTCGTGCAGACATACCACACTCAAGTTCATGAGCATAGCTTCAAACTTTTATGTGTGCAATATACATAATAACTTCCTTCTGCAAAATATATTATGAAAAACCTAAAATAATAATGATAATATAATAATAATAATAATAATAATAATAATAATAAAGAATCACTTAACTACGGAGAAAGATGACAAACACTACCTCAGCAAGATGATCAGATCGATACCAAGACTGATAAATCATGTTGATAGTATCTATCCTTTATATTATATAATGAAAATGGCGGTATATCTCTGTATATAATCCACAAAAACAGTTCAGTCATGAGATAAACAACAGACATGTCCCAACTGAGGGAAATTTTACAAAATACTCTACTTCTCAAAGTGTTCCAGTTCAACAACAAAAAGGAAAGGCTGAAAGACTGTCACAATCCAGAGGAGCCTAAGAAAACAGGAGGACAAATGGAATGTAATATGGGGGATGGTAACTTAGCAAATACTAAGGAAATCTGAATAAAGTATGGTCTTTGGTTAATGCGAATATATTAATATTGATTCATTAGTTCATATTTGTACCGTACTAATATAAGATATCAATAATTGGAGAAATAGAGTGCCAGTGCAAGCAAATTCTCTGTACTATCTTCTCAATTTCCCTATAAATCTTTGTTTTTTTTCCTAATAAATAAGATTTATTTTGAAAATTGACTTAAATGACTCAGGATCCAAGTGTGAAGACATTTTAAGAATCGTTGAATTAACTTTTGCCTTATTCTTAAAGAGTTCCTTCGGTGGGAACAAAGAAATAATTTTATATCAGAAGGAAAGAACAACACTTATGAACACGTATAATGCCTCCTCAACCTGAAAAGCAGGAAAGGATAATAAAAGCAAAAATCAGATAAAAATACTTCTATTATAATAGACACCATATTGCAAGTGCATTTAAAATTAGCAATGCATAACATTTATTTCCTTGACATTTGACTTCCAAAGAGTTCACAGTTTTTCAGTGTCAGTTGAATTAGGGAAGAATCTCAGGGAAGAATCCTTCACATAATAATAGGACCATTGTAATAATGTTTCTCAGTTCTTTCCAAATCAATAAAAATGCATTCCCTGATGAGTGACTGAGCTGTGAAGAAAGAGATGAGAAAGCATCATCCCTCTGAACTATTTGTGTCAGAATATTTTAACCATAGTACTATGGATAGTAAATTATCCTTATTACCAGGAAATACGTCTCAGATTGGAATCTGAGCAATTAGATGGGCAGAGAAAAAAAACTTAGACTCACTCCTCATCTTTTAAAGATAAAGGAGAACTTTTCTATGTACAAAGTCAGTTGTTAAGATAGCCTTAGGGAATCAGAGTCTGCAGCATGGAATCCTGCTGCACAGCTGGGACGCCCACGCCCCAGGTCTTCCTGATCCCAAATCCCTGGGCCTGTCCCCCAACACACGCTGCCAAGCTGAGGTCATTTGCAATTGCTCTCTTAGGAGCTCCAGGGAAGGGGAAAGAGCTAGATAGGATGGGACTAGACACAAGGAGGTCGAGAAAATGAAGGCCTTTCTACTTTAAGTTCAGTATTCGAACAAGTCCAGCCATCCCAGGCCCCTGTGAAGAAGACCTGAAATTTACATTACTTCAGTTACAGGAAAAAAACAAAGGTTTACAGCTTAATGGCCTAGAAAGCCCCACAATAAAATGAAACTGAGCCCATGTCAAGGGCTGGAAGCGCCTATTAGAATGAGAGCAGAGCCCAATACCCTTGAAAGCCCCATATCAAAATGTAAACATAACTTGAGGAATTGCTCCAGCCCTTATGGAGGACCCCGAGACAAGCCCTTAAAACTAAGCTTAAACCCCCCTCGGGGTCCAAGTCCCTGCTCCGCTGTGTTGGGTGTACTTGGACGCAAGCTGGAGTTTGGAAATCAACACTTGTGTGTTTGCATAAGTGTCAGCTCCTTAGTGGTTTCTCAGATTCGCAAACTTGGGCACAACACCCCCATGTCCCCTCCTACCTTGGCTGCACCCCTATCCCCTCCCACCCAGGGTAACACTCAGTCTCCTCCCTGCCTACAACAGCTGGGCACAGGCCGTCACACAGGTCCCATGAGCACGATGGGGACTCCCGCCGTCCCTGGCCTCCCAGAGGAAGGAAGGAGGTTTTGGCAGTAGACACTCCCATGGTGGCCCCAGGGATCCCTGCCCAGGACAGACAGGTTGGGGTCTGTGTCCCTGATGCCAGCTCCTCCTCCCCGGTTTTCCCACAGGAAATGAAGGAGGAGACCCTAGTCTCCTCTAGGGACATCACGCTGGGGGACCTGGACATCAACAGGATATTCAGCAGTCACGTCATGTTTTGGACTACTAGGGGGTAGGGTGAGGCTGAGGGGCCAGGGGGATCAGGACCTGGGAGGACCGGGGGCTTCTGGGTAGGGAACACAGGGCTTCAGAGCCTGGGGAAGAACAGCAGCGAACAACACACCGCTCCATGGTAGATTGTTGGGGATGAACACCGTGCCTCCACCCTCAGGGTCTCAGGGATGAGGAGGCCACTAGGACGGGGCCTCCAGGGACTGCCATGTAAGCTGAACCCCAAAGGGGTGAGGGACGGCCCCCTGTAAAGCAGAGGGCTGGGGTGAGGGCCGTGGGGCCAGTAAGGGGACCGGGGGGCAGGGTGCATGGCCGTGACTGGAGGACACACATCGATCTGATGAAGGTCAGACGGGTTAGGGTGATACCCACCCTCAGGACTTTATATATTTCTAAATTCTATGCATTCAATTTGAGACAATTTGCAATTTGTAAACATACATAGTATGATGACCCCCAGATAATGCCCCTGGTGAAGCCAGGGCCCTGCACTCACCACAGGGGTCCCCAGGGGCAGGTGTCACAGCATACCCCAGACTGGGGGCGCTTTTATCTGTAGACGTCTCCGTGTGCATCTTAGAGAAAGGGGATGCCCTGTGTCCGCAGGCCCCCCACACCATCCTCCCATTCCCCAGACCCACACCATCCCCTAACATCATCATGCCCCATGGCATAGCCCCTACACCATCCCCCTCACACACTCACAGCCTCACACAATCCCCACCCACACTATACCCCAACACCATCCCTGCTACACCATCCCCCACAACCCACCAACATCATACCTTGCCCCCACACCATCGACCCCCACACCATCGTCCCTGAGCAAGGACCCAGTGCACCTGCACCCTGTGGGACATGCTCAGACTCCCCGGGGTTCTCTGGATACCCTGCTCACATCAGAATCCCGGGTGTCCCATTGAGTACCCAGCGGTTGCAGGGAGGAGGGAAGGCAGGGAGTCCCGGACAGTGTGTGTGCAGGAGAGTGGTGCAGAAGACACACTGTGCCCTGCCTCCACCCACTGTCCCTCTGGGAGTGCGGCACAACCTGCACAGGACACCAGCCCATAACCCAGAGGGACCTGGGCTGACTTGGGCCCAGGCTCTGTTGGGGCTGGGTTGATTTGAGCCCCCACCAGTCCCAACTCAAAGACTAATGGAATCAGGCTCCCATGGCCCTGGCCAACCCTGGATTCTGGCCCCGGGCTGAGCGAGCCCTCTCAAAGTGCATGTGGCCTCCTGGGCCCCGGGCGTGCCCCACCGATATAGGTCGCTTATCTAGGGCAGCCCTGGGGATCCCGGGACACACCAGTGTGGGGAGAGGAGGGGCAAGCCGGTGGGCCAAACCGGCACCCACACCATGAGACAGGCTCCTCCAGGTGCTGGGGCCCCAGAGGGTCCGAGGCAGGGGTCCAGCTGCCCTGCGGGGACCCAGCACAGGAGCCCATGACCAGCAGGTCCAGGTCAGCTCTGCTGTCCTCAGAACTGTCACTCAGGCTGAAACCTCAGGACACACGCCACCACCCGGAGTCCACACATGCTCCCAGATGGGGGACTCCAGCACCCGCCCACCCACCCCGTGTGATTCTTGCCCCCACATAAAGGACAGAAAGGTCTCCTTCCCCAGGGGAAGACACGCACCTACGGCTCTGAGCCCATTTGCTGTACAAAGTCAATAAAGTGTTGTGGTGCGAAAATGCACAGCCAGCCCATTTCTGTGTCTCCCAGAACTCGGTGCACGGGGGGTGGAGAGACTCCCAGAGAGGAGGAGGGGGCACCACCTAGGCCCCAACCAGCCCCTGCAGGGGCGCCACCAGGCAAACACAGCTGACATCCCCACGTGCCTTCCGGGACGGGCGGACCCACTGCCGGACATGGGAATGTGGCCGAGCCGGAACTTCCAGCTCAGCTGACCCTCCAGCTGAAAGTCACTGCACGAGTGAGCGCTAGTGTGGCCAGGAGAGCCCAGCTAGCCGCCCAGTACCAGCACCAGAAATGATATTCTGCCAACCATTTTGGGGTTTTGGGTGACCCAGCCAGAGGATCCGATAGCTGCACGGGATAGCTGCATGTGATAGACACACACGCACCTCAAAACCAACAAAAGTCGGAATCCCCCCAATGTTGTCAAACAGCAGCCAGATGGTTACATACACTACGCTGTGGTCCCCAATAGGATACATGGAAAACGCTATAAGCCATTACTGCAGAGGTGCTGGAGGCATGGAGATGTGCCTGCTGTGATCCAACAAGGAGTGCAGAGGGGCAGGAAGCATCCTCCGGAGAGGGGGCCCACCTAGGAAAGGACACCAGGTCCCTGTGAAGGCTACAGAGGGTGAAATCTGTCCTCCTCTCTTTCAGCTTCTGGTTTTCCTCCTAAATGCCATTTTCCTCAATCAGATTAGAAAGAATTTATTTTATGTTTTTAAATTTCTTTTTATTGGAGTCCAATTTTTATGAATTCTTTCTTCAGCAAGGGTGTCATTCAGGAGAGAAGGAGAGATAAAGATTTTCCTAGACAGGCAACATATAAAGGAGTTCATGACCACTTAACCAGTCCAGTAAGGAATTTTAAGAGGGACTCTTCTAGTGGGGGAAAAAAAAGAGACCAAAAGCAACAAAGACTAGAAAGGCCCAGAGAACGTCACCAGAAACACCAACTCTTCTGGTAACAGAAATGCACAAAGTTCATATATTTGAATAATCACTCTGACTGCTGATAGACTAAATGCTTCAATCAAAAGATATAGGGTATCAGAGTGGCTTAAAAAGCAGGATCCAGCATGCCTGGGTGGCTCAGGGGTTGACCCTCTGCCTTTGACTCAGGGTGTGATCCTGGAATCTTGGATCGAGTCCCATATTGGGCTACTGGTGGGGAGCCTGTTTCTCTCTCTGCCTAATTTTCTGCCTCTCTCTCTCTCTCTCTCTCTCTATCTCTCACTATCATAAATAAAATTATTATTAAGAAAAACAACATCCATCTGTACGCTGCCTATAAGATGCTCACCTTCGACCTATAGACACCAACAGATTGAAATTCAGGGGATGGAAAATCATCTATGATGCTAATGGATATCAAAAGAAAGCTGGAGGACTCATACTTATATCAGACAAATGAGATTTGAAACCAAACCCTGGGGGACACCTGGTGGCTCAGTGGTTGAGCATCTGCCTTCGGCTCAGGGTGTGATTCTGGGATCCCAGGATCGAGTCCCACATCAGCCTCCCTTTGGGGAGCCTGCCTCTCACTCTGCTATGTTCCTTCCTCTGCTTCTCTGTGTAATTCTCATGAATAAATAAATAAATATTTTAAATTTCAAAAAAGAAAGAATAAATACTGTAAGAAGAGATGAAGAAGGGCATTATTTCATAATGAAAAAGACTCTCTATCATGATCAAACAACTAAATATTTATGCTGCCAACATGGGAGTACCTAAATATAGAAACCACTCTTGGTGGGAATGTGAACTGGTGCAGCCACTCTGGAAAACTTTGTGGAGGTTCCTCAATGAGATAAAAATAGACCTTCAAGACAACCCAGAAATTGCACTGTTGGGGATTTACCCCAAAGATTCAGATGCAATGAAACGCCGGACACCTGCACCCCGATGCTTATATTAGGAATGTCACAATAGCCAAACTGTGGAAGGAGCCTCGGTGTCCATCGAAAGTTGAATGAATAAAGAAGATGTGGTTTATGTATACAATGGAATATTACTCAGCCATTAGAAGTGGACTGCTCCCGAGTAACTGTGTGGGCTGGATACAGGTTTCCAGAGCTGGCCGCTGCCACTGGGGTTGTTCCTCCTGGGACCTCACGGGCTAAACTAACCGCACTGAGCCCTGCACCAAGCAGGGGACAGAGCAGCTCCCCCAAATGCTAACACCTGAAAATCAGCACAATAGGCCCCTCCGCCAGAAGACCAGCTAGACGGACAAGTTCCAGGGGAAGTCAAGGGACTTAAAGTACACAGAAACAGAAGATACTCCCCCATGGTTTTTTTTTTATTTCTGATTGCCTCCCCAACCCTTTTTCCCATTTTCTTTCTTTTCTTTCTTTTTTTTTTTTTTTTTTTTTTTTTTTTTTTTTTTTTTTTTTTTTTTTTTAGTCATCTCCTATTTTATTTGGAGAACAAACACGAAACATTTTTTATTTATGATAGCAGATTGGGATAAGTATGAAGACTATTTTATAATGTACCAACATGTATTAAATATATAATACTACACATTCTACTTCCCTTTTAAGAAAATGAGTAGTGACTATTTATTTTTGGCATTGCTTTACCATTAGAGAGAGAAACTTCTGTATTTTTCTTTTAAGCTAAGCACTACGAAGATAGCCCAGTTCATAATTTGTACATGTGGCAAGGACATGTTATAACTTCCTCAGAAACAGAGTTAGTAACTGCAGTGTCTAGTTTGCTGTTTGGTAATTTACCACTTATAAGTTAAAATGGTGTAATCTTTTAAAGTAATTAATCATATGCCTTTCTATATTTTCTCTGTGATAAATTGTTGACTTTTTCTGCTTTAAAGTATAGATAACATCACTGTTACAACTATGAAGTTTGTTCATTTGTTTGTCTGATAAAAGAGACTTGGATAAAAGGTTGCAGAGGTGCATATTAACTTCCCAAGTACCTCTCCTCTCTCAGGAAAGAGAATCTTAGGGAACAGACCTTCTGCTTCACTGGGGACTATCAAATTCTTTCATCTAATTCTTTCCTCTTTGGAGAAAAACTGTATTAGAAATATAGACTCTCTACAGAGTTTTCAATGTGACTTTTATCATTATGTTAAAAATACTATTATTCCTATAGGAAAATTTCAGGGCTTTCAAATTAGTAACTCGGTGTAACTTTATAGAATTTTTTACCATTATTTTATAAAGTGGACCTATACAAGGCAGACAGGCAATTAGCTGTTTTACTCTGTTGTGACAGTCAAGTAAACCAGAGACTAGGTAGTTTACATGGTCTTGTTCACAAGGCTAAACATTTTTAAATATCAGAGCTATAACTAGATTATCCCAATATGCAGTCTAGTGGGTATGCCACTGTACCACTTTGCCTTCCTTGCCTCTCAGAGCCAGGAGAACACAGTTCTCTAAGTGTAGTCCTAAAACAACCTGGAGAAGTTTATAATATTCTTTTTTTTATTATTATTATTTTTTTTTTATTGGTGTTCAATTTACTAACATACAGAATAACACCCAGTGCCCGTCACCCATTCACTCCCACCCCCCGCCCTCCTCCCCTTCTACCACCCCTAGTTCGTTTCCCAGAGTTAGCAGTCTTTATGTTCTGTCTCCCTTTCTGATATTTCCCACACATTTCTTCTCCCTTCCCTTATTTTCCCTTTCACTATTATTTATATTCCCCAAATGAATGAGAACATATAATGTTTGTCCTTCTCCGACTGACTTACTTCACTCAGCATAATACCCTCCAGTTCCATCCACGTTGAAGCAAATGGTGGGTATTTGTCATTTCTAATAGCTGAGTAATATTCCATTGTATACATAAAACACATCTTCTTTATCCATTCATCTTTCGTTGGACACCGAGGCTCCTTCCACAGTTTGGCAATCGTGGCCATTGCTGCTAGAAACATCGGGGTGCAGGTGTCCCAGCGTTTCATTGCATTTGTATCTTTGGGGTAAATCCCCAACAGTGCAATTGCTGGGTCGTAGGGCAGGTATATTTTTAACTGTTTGAGGAACCTCCACACAGTTTTCCACAGTGGCTGCACCAGTTCACATTCCCACCAACAGTGTAAGAGGGTTCCCTTTTCTCCACATCCTCTCCAACATTTGTTGTTTCCTGCCTTGTTAATTTTTCCCATTCTCACTGGTGTGAGGTGGTATCTCATTGTGGTTTTGATTTGTATTTCCCTGATGGCAAGTGATGCAGAGCATTTTCTCATGTGCATGTTGGCCATGTCTATGTCTTCTTCTGTGAGATTTCTGTTCATGTCTTTTGCCCATTTCATGATTGGATTGTTTGTTTCTTTGGTGTTGAGTTTAATAAGTTCTTTATAGATCTTGGAAACTAGCCCTTTATCTGATATGTCATTTGCAAATATCTTCTCCCATTCTGTAGGTTGTCTTTGAGTTTTGTTGACTGTATCCTTTGCTGTGCAAAAGCTTCTTATCTTGATGAAGTCCCAATAGTTCATTTTTGCTTTTGTTTCTTTTGCCTTCGTGGATGTATCTTGCAAGAAGTTACTATGGCCGAGTTCAAAAAGGGTGTTGCCTGTGTTCTTCTCTAGGATTTTGATGGAATCTTGTCTCACATTTAGATCTTTCATCCATTTTGAGTTTATCTTTGTGTATGGTGAAAGAGAGTGGTCTAGTTTCATTCTTCTGCATGTGGATGTCCAATTTTCCCAGCACCATTTATTGAAGAGACTGTCTTTCTTCCAATGGATAGTCTTTCCTCCTTTATCGAATATTAGTTGCCCATAAAGTTCAGGGTCCACTTCTGGATTCTCTATTCTGTTCCACTGATCTATGTGTCTGTTTTTGTGCCAGTACCACACTGTCTTGATGACCACAGCTTTGTAGTACAACCTGAAATCTGGCATTGTGATGCCCCCAGATATGGTTTTCTTTTTTAAAATTCCCCTGGCTATTCGGGGTCTTTTCTGATTCCACACAAATCTTAAAATAATTCGTTCTAACTCTTTCTTTTTTTTATTCTCTTTTTTCCTTCTTTCTTCCTTTATTCTTTTTCCTTTTTCTCTTTTCTTTCCTTCTTTCTCTCCTCTCTTTTTCTCCTTTTCTCAATTCAATTTGTTTTTGGCCACTTGGCACTCAGGAAAATGACTAGAAGGAAAACCTCACCTCAAAAGAAAGAATCAGAAACAGTCCTCTCTCCCACAGAGTTACAAAATCTGGATTACAACTGAATGTCAGAAAGCCAATTCAGAAGCACTATTATACAGCTAATGGTGGCTCATGAAAAAAGCATAAAGGACTCAAGAGACTTCAGGACTGCAGAATTTAGATCCAATCAGGCTGAAATTAAAAATCAATTGAATGCAATGCAATCCAAACTAGAAGTCCTAATGACGAGGGATAACGAGATGGAAGAACGAGTGAGTGACATAGAACA
The DNA here is from genome assembly GCF_053574225.1 of Canis aureus. Lineage (NCBI taxonomy): Eukaryota > Metazoa > Chordata > Mammalia > Carnivora > Canidae > Canis > Canis aureus. The sequence continues at coordinate 73,948,980 of NC_135617.1, forward strand.
CAAGTTGATGGCAAAGAGGGAAACTGAGGAAAAAAGAGAGAGACAATTAAAAGACCAGGAAGACAGATTAAGGGAAATAAACGACAGCCTGAGGAAGAAAAACCTATGTGAAATTGGGGTTCCCAAGGGTGCTGAAATGGACAGAGGGCCAGAATATGTATTTGAACAAATCATAGCTGAAAACATTCCTACTCTGGGAAGGGAAACAGGCATTCAGATCCAGGAAATAGAGAGATACCCCCCTAAAATCAATAAAACCCGTCCAACACCTCGACATTTAATAGTGAAGTTTGCAAATTCCAAAGGTAAAGAGAAGATCCTTAAAGCAGCAAGAGACAGGAAAATCCTGACCTTTATGGAGAGGAGCATAAGGGTAACAGCAGACCTCTCCACAGAGACCATGCACGCCAGAAATGGCTGGCAGGATATATTCAGGGTCCTCAATGAGAAGAACATGCAACCAAAAATACTTTATCCAGCAAGGCTCTCCTTCAAAATGGAAGGAGAGATAAAGAGCTTTCAAGACAGGCAGGAACTGAAAGAATATGTGACCTCCAAACCAGCTTTCCAAGAAATTTTAAGGGAGACTCTTAAAATTCCCCTTTAGGAAGAAGTTCAGTGGAACAATCCACAAAAACAAGGACTGAATAGATATCATGATGACACCAAACTCATATCTGTTGATAGTAACTCTGAATGTGAACGGGCTTAATGACCCCATCAAAGGTGCAGGGTTTCAAACTGGATAAAAAAGCAGGACCCATCTATTTGCTGTATACAAGAGACTCATATTAGACAGAAGGACACGTACAATCTGAGAATAATGGGTTGGCGAACCCTTTACCATTCAAATGGTCCTCAAAAGAAAGCAGGGGTAGCCATCCTTATATCAGGTAAACTAAAATTTACCCCGAAGATTGTAGTGAGAGATGAAGACGGACACTATATCATACTTAAAGGATCTATCCAACAAGAGGACTTAACAATCCTCAATATATATGCCCCGAATGTGGGAGCTGCCAAATATTTAAATCAATTAATAACCAAAGTGAAGAAATACTTAGATAATAATACACTTATACTTGGTGACTTCAATCTAGCTCTTTCTACCCTCGATAGGTCTCTAAGCACAACATCTCCAAAGAAACAAGAGCTTTAAATGATACACTGGACCAGATGGATTTCACAGAAATCTACAGAACTTTACATCCAAACTCAACTGAATACACATTCTTCTCAAGTGCACATGGACCTTCTTCAGAATAGACCACATACTGGGTCACAAATAGGGTCTGAACCAATACCAAGGGATGGGGATCGTCCCCTGCATATTCTCAGACCATAATGCCTTAAATTAGAACTAAATAACAACAAGAAGTTTGGAAGGAAACACGTGGAGGTGAAGGATCAACCTGCTAAAAGATGAAAGGGTCAACCAGGAAATTGAGGAAGAATTAAAAAGATACATGGAAACTAATGAGAATGAACATACAACCGTTCAAATTCTTTGGGATGCAGCAAAAGCAGTCCTAAGGAGGAAATATATCACAATACAAGAATCCATTCAGAAACGGGAAACTACTCAAATACAAAAGCTAACCTTACACATAAAGGGGCTAGAGAAAAAACAGCAGATAGATCCTACACCCAACAGAAGAATAGAGTTAATTAAAATTTGAGCAGAACTCAAGGAAATCGAGACCAGAAGAAATGTGGAACAGATCAACAGAATGAGGAAATGGTTCTTTGAATGAATTAATAAGATAGATAAACCATTAGCAAACCTTATTAAAAAGAAAAGAGAGAAGACTCAAATTAATAAAATCATGAATGAGACAGGAGAGATCACTACCAACACCAAGGAAAGACAAAAGATTTTAATATTATGAACAGCCATACACCAATAAATTACGCAATGTAGAAGAAATGGACGCATTCCTGGAAAGCCAGAAACTACCAAAACTGGAACAGGAAGAAATAGAAAACCTAAACAGGCCAATAACCAGGGAGGAAATTGAAGCAGTCATCAAAAACCTCCCAAGACACAAAAGTCCCGGGCCAGATGGCTTCCCAGGGGAATTCTATCAAACGTTTAAAGAAGAAAACATACCTATCCTACTAAAGCTGTTTGGAACGATAAAAAGAGATGGAGTACTTTCAAATTCGTTCTATGAGGCCAGCATCACCTTAATTCCAAAACCAGACAAAGACCCCACCAAAAAGGAGAATTACAGACCAATATCCCTGATGAACATGGATGCAAAAATTCTCAACAAGATACTAGCCAATAGGATCCCACAGTACATTAAGAAAATTATTCACCATGACCAAGTAGGACTTATCCCTGGGACACAAGGCTGGTTCAACACTCATAAAACAATCAATGTGATTCATCATATCAGCAAGAGACAAACCAAGAACCATATGAACCTCTCATTAGATGCAGAGAAAGCATTTAACAAAATAGAGCATCCATTCCTGGTCAAAACACTTCAGCGCATAGGGATAGAGGGAACATTCCTCGACATCTTAAAAGCCATCTAGGAAAAGCCCACAGCAAATATCATTCTCAATGGGGAAGCACTGGGAGCCTTACCCCTGAGATCAGGAACAAGACAGGGATGTCCACTCTGACCACTGCTATTCAAAATAGTACTGTAAGTCCTGCCTCAGCAATCAGAAAACAAATAGAAATAAAGTCATTCAAATTGACAAAGAAGTCAAACTCTCCCTCTTCGCCGATGACATGATACTCTACCTAGAAAAACCAAAAGCCTCCACCCCAGGATAGCTAGAACTCATACAGCAATTTGGTAGTGTTGCAGGATACAAAATCAATGCCCGGAAATCATTGGCATTTCTATACACTAACAATGAGACTGAAGAAAGAGAAATTAGGGAGTCAATCTCATTTACAATTGTACCCAAAAGCATAAGATACCTAGGAATAAACCTAACCAAGGAAGTAAAGGATCTATACCCTAAAAACTATGGAAAACTTCTGAAAGAAATTGAGGAAGACACAAAGAGATGGAAAAATATTCCATGCTCATGGATTGGCAGAATTAACATTGTGAAAATATCAATTTTACCAAGACAATGTTCACCTTTAATGCAAACCCTATCAAAATACCATGGACTTTCTTCAGAGACTTAGAACTAAGTATTTTAAGATTTGTGTGGAATCAGGATCCCTGGGTCATGCAGCGGTTTGGCGCCTGCCTTTGGCCCAGGGTACGATCATGTAAACCCAGGATTGAATCCCATGTCAGGCTCCTGGTGCATGGAGCCTGCTTCTCCCTCTGACTGTGTCTCTGCCTCTCTCTCTCTCTCTGTTTGTGACTATCATAATAAAAAAAGACTTGTGTGGAATCAGAAAAGACCCTGAATAGCGAGGCGAATTTTAAAAAAGACAACCATATCTAGGGGCATCACAATGCCAGATTTCAGGGTGTACTACAAAGCTGTGGTTCAAGACAGTGTGGTACTGGCACAAAAACAGACAAATGGATCAATGGAACAGAAGAGAGAACACAGAAGTGGACCCTGAACTTTATGGTCAACTAATATTCGATAAAGTTGGAAAGACTATCGATTGGAAGAAAGACAGTCTCTTCAATAAATGGTGCTGGGAAAATGGACATACACATGCAGAAGAAAGAATGAAACTACACCACTCTCTTTCACCATACACAAAAATAATCTCAAAATGAATGAAAGATCTAAATGTGAGACAAGAGTCCATCAAAATCCGAGAGGAGAACACAGGCTATATCTTTTTTTTAACTTGGCCACAGTAACCTCTTGGAGATACATCCACGAAGGCAAAATAAACAAAAGCAAAAATGAACTATTGTGATTTCATCAAGATAAGAAGCTTTTGCACAGCAAAGGATACAGTCAACAAAACTGAAAGACAACCTACAGAATGGGAGAAGATATTTGCAAATGACGTATCAGATAAAGGGTTAGTTTCAAAGATCGATAAAGAACTTCTTAAAATCAACAACAAAGAGACAAAGAATCCAATCATGAAATGGTAAAAAGACATGAAGAGAAATCTCACAGAGAAGGACATTCCCATGGCCAACATGAACATAAAAAAAAGCTCTGCATCACTTGCTATCATGGAAATACAAATCAAAACCACAATGAGAACCACCTCACACCACTGAATGGGGATAATTAACAAGGCAAGAAAAAAACAAATGTTGGAGAGGATGCAGAGAAAAGGGAAGACTCTTACACTTTTGGTGGTAATGTGAACTGGTGCAACCACGCTGGAAAACTGTCTGGGGGTTCCTCAAAGAGTTAAAAACAGACCTGCCCTATGACCTAGCAATTGCACTGTTGGGGATTTACCTCAAAGATTCAGATGCAATGAAACGCGGGGACACCTACACCCCGATGTTTATAGCAGCAACGTCCACAATAGCCAAAATGTGAAAGGAGGCTTGGAGTCCATTGAAAGATGAATGGATAAGGAACATGTGGTTTATGTATACAATGGAATATTACTGAGCCATTAGAAACGACAAATACCGACCTTTTGCTTCAACCTGGATGAAACTGGAGGGTTTTATGCTGAGTGAAGTAAGTCAATCGGAGAAGGACAAACATATGTTCTCATTCAATTGGTTAATATAAATAATAGTGAAAGGGAATATAAGGGAATGGAGAAGAAATGTGTGGGAAATATCAGAAAGGGGACAGAACATAAAGACTACTGACTCTGAGAAAGGAACAAGGGATGCTGGAAGGGGAGGAGGGCAGGGGGTGCGGGTGAATGGGTGACGGGCACTGAGGGGGGCACTTGCTGGGATGAGCATGGGTGTTACTCTGCTTGTTGGTAAATTGAACACCAATAAAAAATAAATTTATTTTTTAAAAAGTTCAAACTAAATATTTATGCTGCAAACATAGGAGTACCTAAATATAGAAACCAATTAATGACAAACGTACAGGAACTCACTGATAATAATACAATGACAGGGGATTTTACCACCCACTGATGGCAATGGCCTGATCGTCTATGCAGAAAATCAACAGGGGAACAATTGCCTTGACACACTGGACCACAGGGACTCAACAGATATAGTCTGAACATTTCATCCTAAAGCAGAACACACATTCCTTTCAAGTGCACATGGGACATTCTCCAGAACAGATCATATCATGGCCCACAAATCAGCCATCAACAAGTACAACAGGTACAAGAAGGTTGATATCACACCCCGTACATTTTCAGACCACGACGCTAAGAAACTCGAAGTCGACAGTAAGAAAAAATTTGGACAGACCAAAAATACGTGGAGATTATGAACATCCTACTAGAGAATGAATGGAGCAACCAGGAAATTAAGGAGGAAATATAAAACAAATGAAAATGAAAACATGTTTCTCCAAACGTCTGGGATGTAGCAAAGGCAGTCCTAAGAGTGAAGTACATAGCAATACAGGCCTACCTCAAGAAATAAGAAGTCTCCAATACACAACCTAACCCTACACCTAAAGGAGCTGGTAAAGCAATAGCAAACAAAGCCTAAAGCCTACAGAAGAAGGGAAAAAGTAAAGATGAGAGCAGAAATAAACAATACAGAAAAAACGAAATAGTAGAATGGAATAACGAAACTAAGAGCTGGTTCTTTTTTTTTTTTTGATAGTCACACAGAGAGAGAGAAAGGCAGAGACACAGGCAGAGGGAGAAGCAGGCTCCATGCACCGGGAGCCCGACGTGGGATTCGATCCCGGGTCTCCAGGATCGCGCCCTGGGCCAAAGGCAGGTGCCAAACCGCTGCGCCACCCAGGGATCCCTAAGAGCTGGTTCTTCAAAATAATTAATAAAATGGATCAAGCCCTAGCCAGCCTTATCAACGAGAAAAGAGAAAACCTAAATAAATAAAATCACAAATGAGAGAAGAGAGATCACAATCAACACCAGAAAAATAAGACAATTATAAGGGAATACTATGAAAGATTATATGCTAACAAACTGGGAGACCTGGAAGAAATGGACAAATCCCTAGAAATGTGCAAATGAGCAAAAGTGAAATAGGAAGAAATAGAAAATATGAACAGACCCATAATTAGCAAAGAAACAGAATCAGTAAGGCACCTGGGTGCCTCAGTAGTTGAGCATCTGCTTTAGCTAAGGTCATGTTCCCAGGCTCCTAGGGGATCACGTCCCACACCAGGCTCCCCGCATGGAGCCTCATTTTCCCTCTGCCTATAACTCTGCCTGTCTGTGTCTCTCATGAATACGTAAATAAAGGTGCAGCCACTGTGGAAAACAGTCTGGAGGGTCCTTGAGAAGTTAAAGATAGGGGATCCCTGGGTGGCACAGCGGTTTGGCAACTGCCTTTGGCCAAGAGCGTGATCCTGGAGACCCGGGATCGGATCCCACGTCGGGCTACTAGTGCATGTATCCTGCTTCTTTCTCTGCCTGTGTCTCTGCCTCTAACTCTCTGTGACTATCATAAAAACATTTTTAAAAAAGAACTTAAAAATAGAGCTACCCTACGATTCCAAAATTGCACAGCTAGGTATTTACCCTGAGGATACAAAAGTAGTTTAGTAGATTCGAAGGGGAACACGCAGCCCAGTGTTGGTAGCAGCATTATCAACAACAGTGAAACTGTGGATACAGCCCAGATGTCCATCGACGATGAATGGGCAGAGACGATGTGGTAAATATACACACTGCAACATCACTGGGTCATCAGAAGGGATGAAATGAAGCCATTTACAATGACGTGGGAGAAGTAGAAGGGACTTACGCTAAATGAACTCAGTCAGTCAGAGTAAGACAGGTACCAAATACCATACAATTGCATTCACATGTGAATTTTAAGAAACCAAACTGGAAAAGGGGCAAATGGGGGGATGAGAGATGCAAACCAAGATATACACTCTTAACCACACAAAATAATCTAATAAATACCAGAGGAAGGTGGTGTGGATGGGGAATCAAGGGATGGAGATAGTGGAGGTCACCTATGACCAGTACCAGGGGTTGTATTCAAGGGTTGAATCACTATGTTGTAAACCTGAAACTATTTCATACTGTGTTTACAAAGAGGAATTCAAGTAAAACTTTAAAATAATAATTGGTAGTATAGAGGATACATGTGCGCACAAGAGATAAAATCAGAAAGGCAACTGAAAATCCAAACAAAAGTCTTTAGAGCCAAAAACCCCTCCTTAGCTGAGCTCAGGAGAAGCCTGCCATGCCTATTCTCATCCCAGAGAAGCCTGGATTTTGATTCTCTGGGGAGGCCACTGACTTGGTCGAGTCAGGCTATCTTTGAAACCAAACCTAAGTAGAGTGCATAAAACTAAACTGCCCAAGATAGTAGGAGTCCCATTGCAGGCACATGCCAAGACCCAAACTCTAACCATACACAGACATAACCCTTACCCTACACTTAAGCCTAATGTTAACCTAACCCTTAAACAAGAACTATCACTAATCAAAAACCAAACACAAACCCCACGACGAAAACACATTCACTGAACCTTCCTGCCAACCCTCACCCTAACTCCTAAACCTATTCTAAACCCTTAACCCTGACCCTTACCTTAAATCTAACCCTAACCTCTAACCATAACCTTAACTTAATGTACTCAAATCCTATTCCTAAACTTAACCTGTACCCTAACCCTAACCCTCTAATACTAATCCTATCTCATACCCAAAAGTGTACCCTAACCCGTACCCTAAAACTAATCCCTAACCCACTGCCTAGCCCACTCTTAACCTTTTCCAAGCTGTACCCTGACCCTGACCTGACCCTAACCCTAACCCCTACCAAACACTAACCCTAATCCTATCCCTAACCCCTATCCTAAACCTAACCCTCGCCCTAACACTAAACCTAGACGTAACTTTTATTCTAACCCCTATCCCTAACCCCTGACCCTAACTCACACCCTAAACCCTAACCCTAACTGCAAACCTAGCCCAAACCTAACTCTCACCATAACCCAAACCCCAACTCCTAACCTCCTGCCATAATCCCTAAAGTCTAAACCCTATCCCTAACTCTAACTCCTGTCCCTCACACAAACCCCCATCCTAACTCCTAACCACTGACCCTTACCCTTATCCCTCACCCTAACCTCTAATCCATAACCATAAGCATAATAATAACCCCTAACATCTAACCTAAGCCTAACCACCAAATTCCTCCCCTCCCCTGACCCTACCATTCATTCTACCCATTCACTTACCCTATGGTTCTGAGGAGTCCCTACTGATATGGACGTGGTCCCCAAAGGCACCTCCAGAGTCCTCCAGGATGTCCTGTGGAAGCCGGGGTCCTATGAGTGCAGACGTGGCCCCACGTGTTCCAGAGACTTAGTCAGCGGGTCCTGAGTACGCCTGGTCTCCTGTCACTGTGGGTATGCCTCACATCCTCTGGAAGCCTCACAGCAGGTTCTCAGGAGGCCCGGGGCTCCTGTCAGCCTGGACATGGCCCCACATCCTCCAGAAAACTCACCGCAAGTCCTGAGGAGGCTGTGGGTTCCTGTCAGCCTAGACGCAGCCCCATGTGTCCCAAAGCCAAAGTGCAGGTCTTGAGGAGGAAGGGGGTCCTCTCAGTCTTGACGTGGCCCCACATTTCCCTCAGCCTCACCATAAGACCTGAGGAGGTTGGGGGCTCCTGTCAGCATGGACGTGGCCCCAAATCATCCCAGTCCTTCACAGTGCATCCTGAGGAGGCCGGAGACTCCTGTCAGTGTGGATTCGGCATCCACATTTTTCTTAGGCCTCACCACAGGCTCTGACAAGGCTGGGGTCTTCTGTCCGCACGGACGCATCCCCATATTTCCCAACATCTACACCGGGGGTCCTGAGGACATCAGTGTCCGGTTGTGTGGACGTGGCCCCACCTCCTCCCGAAGCATCACCACAGGTTCTGAGGAGGCCGAGGCTCCTGTCACTGTGGATGCGGCCCCCAGCTTCCAGAAGACTCAACTTATGTCCTGAGGGGCCCATTAGCTCCTGCCAGAGTGAACGCAGCACCACATCTTTCAGAAGCCTCCCTGCGTGTCCTGAGGTGGCCCAGGGGCTCCTGTCAGCGTGGATGCGGACCCACATCTTACTGAAGCCTCCCCGCGGGTCCTGAGCACCCCAGGGGCTCCTGTCAGGGTGGATGTGGGCCCATATCTTCCTGAAGCCTCACCATGTGTCTGAGGAGACTAGGGCTCCTGTCATCGTGAACGCTGCCCAGTATCCCCCTGAAGACTCCCCGCAGATTCTGAGGAAGCTGTGGCTCATCAGCGTGGACGTGTCCCCACGTCTTCCTCAGGCCTCCCCAGCACAGGCTTGCTCCTGTTAGTACAGACAGACGAGGCCTACTGCACATGCGTGCCCTCTGGGTGGTGCCTGGGCTCAGGCGCCCCCTGTGGGAGGCTCAGGCGCTGCAGGAGGCTGTGCAGGAGGCTGAGTGCCCATCCCCAGGCCCACCTCTGCCTCCTTCCAGGCTCCAGATGTGGCCTGTTATCTCCGGAAACGTCTGACTGAAAAGGAGCCCAACACCCGGCTTCCCCAAAAATACTTAAGGAGAAGGAATTGGAGCCCAAAAAGCGAAATGAAATGTGGACCAGACTTTTACCACGTCCTGTAAAACTCACTCAACCCTCTTCCATTGTGGGCGGGACAACGGGCTGGCGCAGCCACCCTGGAAACAGTGTGGAGGCTCCTCAGGAAGTTACAAATAAAGCCGCCCTGCGACCAGCAGGTGTACAGCCTGGAGCTCACTCTGAAGATACAGATGCAGTGAGACGTGGGACAACTGCACCCCAATTTCCACAGCAGCTGTGTCCACAGTAGCCACACTTGGGAGGAGCCTCGGTACCCTCTGCCAGATGTTGGATAAAGAGGATGGGAGATAGATGATGGTCATAGAGAGAGGAATGGTACTCAGCTATCAAAGAAAAGGAAATCTTGCCATTTGCAATGACGTGGATAGAACTAGAAGGATCATCCTAAGTGAAATAGGTCAGTCGGAAAAGAGAATGACGGTGTGGTGTCATTCAATGCTGGAATTAAAGAAGCAAAGCAGATGAACATCTGTGCAGGGAATGAAAAACAAATAAGATGAAAACAGATGCAGGAAATACAGACTCTTAATTAAAGGAAACAAACTGGGGATCCCTGGGTGGCGCAGCAATTTGGCGCCTGCCTTTGGCTCAGGGCTCGATCCTGGAGACCCGGGATCGAATCCCACATCGGGCTCCTGGTGCATGGAGCCTGCTTCTCTCTCTGCCTGTGTCTCTGTCTGACCCTCCCCTCTCTATCTCTCTCTCCGTGCGTGTGTGTCTATGGTAAATAAATAAATAAAAATTTAAAAAGAAATAAAGGAAACAAACTGAGTGTTGCTGCTAGGTGGGGACGGGGGAGGGGATAACATGGGACCAGCAAGAAGGAGGGCACGTGATGTCACGAGTACTGCGGTTATCTCCAACTGTTTAATCCCTGAATTCTTCCTCTGAAAGTATAATACACTATACGGTAATTAATTGGGTTTAAATTAAATAAAGTTAAAAAAATCTGTTGTATCAGAACACGTTTCCTACTGGACTCTGCTCTGTTCCTTCACCTTATGCTGGGACCAACCCACATGAGAGTGGTTTGTTAAGTAGGCGTCAGTCCTCGTCCATGGACCAGCCCAGGGCGAGAACTCACGACCCTGAGATCAGGACTGGAGGTGAGGTCAGGAGTCGGATGCTTAACTGATGGAGCCAGGAGGGGTCCCGAGGAAAACACTGCTTTATCCTGTGTCTCTGTGACATCGTTTGAAATAGGAAAGTGCTGCGTCCCACTCTGTCCTGCTTTTCCAATACTGATTTGCTGTCCGGGGTCATTTGTGGGGGCGGATGGATGTTATGGGTTTTTTTTTTTCCTATTTATAGGATGTGCCACCATGATTTGACAGGAATGACATTGAAATTGAGGGTGGATTCAGGAACTGTGGACATTTTCACAAGGTGAGGCTCCCACCCCACGAGCCCAGGACGGCCTCCCAAAGCCTGGTATGGCTAAGTGCACAAGTCTTGTGCTCCTTTGGTTCAGTCTCATTTATTCTCTGTGATGCTCCTGAGAAGGGAGTCACGTCCGTCATTTCCTTCCTGAGTGCTCATTGTCAGGACACAGCAAGCCCCACAATAGAATAAAAACTGAGCCCAGACCAAGGGCAGGAAGCCTCTATTAGAACAGATCTCAATGCCCTTGAAGGCCCCATATCAAAATGTAAACCGAACTTGAGGAATTGCTCCAGCCCTTTGGGAGTTCCCCGAGACCAGCCCTTAAAACTAAGCTAAAACCCACCTCGGGGTCCAAGTCCCTGCTCTGCTCTGTCGGGTATACTTGGACACAAGCTCGAGGTGGTAAATAAACCCTCGTGTGTTTGCATCAGTGTCAGCTTCTCGGTGGTTTCTAAGATTCGCAATCTTGGGCACAACAGTCTGAGATAAAAAAACAAATCCAAAAGAAACTCAGACACAGGTAGAGTGAACGCAGGGTTCTGAGAGCAGTGGCGGAGACCCGGGGGATTGGGGGCTCTTCTCTGGAGGCCCCAGCAGACAGGGGGGTGGGATGCTCAGCCCCAGAGCCAGAGGACCTAGCATCCACACCCGCATCCCGCCCATCAGTGCCGGGTCTCAGGGAGCAGCCCAGCGCTGCCCGCTTGAGCCCAGAGACGCTGACGCCCACCCCGCCTCTGACCCCCGCAGGATCAACTCCTAGGCAGATGTGCATCTGACAATCAGCACCACGGCCCATCCCCAGACCCCACGCAGACCATTTGCTGCCGCCAAGTTGTTGGACCACAGAGGCTGCAGAGCTTCAGCTCTGCCTGGAAAGTAGGGTCTAGATTCCTTTGTACACTGTGCTCTTTTTAAATTTATTTTCTTTGATTCTTTTTTATTAATTGCCTTATTTTAATTTTTTGTATGTACCTTATATATTTCTTTTTTTACTTTCATGGTACTTTAATTGTGTTTCATATTTTGGGATTTAGAATCTTTTAACAAGCAGGCTAAAATAATCTGGGTTTTTTTGGGGGGAGGGCAGTTGTTATTGTTTTTCTTGATTTTTCTTTTTCTTTCTTCTTTCTTTTTTTTTTTAATTTTTATTTATTTATGATAGTCACAGAGAGAGAGAGGCAGAGACACAGGCAGAGGGAGAAGCAGGCTCCATGCACCGGGAGCCCGACGTGGGATTCGATCCCAGGTCTCCAGGATCGCGCCCTGGGCCAAAGGCAGGCGCCAAACCGCTGCGCCACCCAGGGATCCCTCTTTCTTCTTTCTTTTTTGGAAAAAATAATGAGATTGAGAAATTCTCCTCCATAAAATAACATGAAGTAGTACTCACAGCCAGGAAGTTCATCAATAAACATATATGATGTCTAACTACAGTTTAAAACAATGATTATAAAGATAGCAGCTGGGCTGGAAAAAGAGCACAGAAACAAACTAGAGAATCCCTTACTGTAGAAATAAAAGAACTTAAGTCAGTCCAACGTTAAAAATTCTATAACTGAGATGTAGTCCCAAGTGGAAGTCTTCAAAACAAGAAAGGTTATGGACCAAAGAGGCAGACTTAGGGAGTTCAGCCACTTATTAAAACTATAACATTCATATCATAGGAGACTCAGAAGGTGAAGAGAGAGAAAAGGTGGACCTTGATCAGCCATTAGCAACGACAAATACCCACCATGTACTTCAAGGTGGATGGAACTGGAAGGTATTATGCTGAGTGAAGTAAGACAATCAGAGAAGGACAAACATTGTATGTTCTCATTCATTTGGGGAATATAGGTAATAGTGAAAGGGAATATAAGGGAAGGGAGTAGAAATGTGTGGGAAATATCAGAAAGGGAGGCAGAACATAAAGTCTTCTAACTCTGGAAATGAACTAGGGGTGATTGAATGGGAGGAGGGCAGGGGTGAGGATGAATGGGTGATGGGCAGTGAGGGGGGCACTAGACGGGATGGGAACTGGGTGTTATTCTATATTTGGCAAATTGAACACCAGTAAAAAATAAATTTATTATTAAAAAAAAGAAAGAAAGAGTGGCACCTGGGTGGCTGAGTTAGTTAAGCTTCTGCCTTAGGCTCAGATCATGATCCAGGTCCCAAGGCAGGCTCCCTGTTCAGCATGGAACCTGCTTCACCCTCTCCCTCTACCCCTCTCGCTCATGCTTTTTCTCCTCTCTCTCTCTCATATAAATAAATAACATCTTTAAAAAAATCAAACAAACCTAGAGGGAAGAGAAATCTCCCATGTAGAAGAATTTCAAAGAATTTGTGCAGACATTCCACCGTCAAGTTCATGAGCATAGCTTCCCACTCTTATGTGTGCAATACACGTAGTAACTTCCTTCTAAAAATATATTATGAAAAACCTAAAATAATGATAATACACTAATAATAATAAAAATAATAAAAAAAATAACAAAAATGAATCAGTTTACTACGGAGAAAGCTGACAAACACTACCTTAGCAAGATGATCAGATCGATACCAAGACTGATAAATCATGTGATAGTATCTACCCTTTATATGATATAATAAAAATGTCAGCATATCTCTGTATATAATCCACAAAAACAGTTCAATCATGAGATAAACGACAGACATGTCCCAACTGAGGGAAATTTTTCAAAATACTCTCCTTCTCAAAGTGTTCCAGTTCAACAACAACAAGGAAAGGCTGAAAGACTGTCACAATCCAGAGGAGCCTAAGAAAAAATGAGGACAAATGGAATGTAATATGAGGGATGGTAACTTAGCAAAAACTAAGGAAATCTGTATAAAGTATGGTCTTAGTTATTGTGACTATTTTAATATTGATTCATTAGCTCATATTTGTACCGTACTAATATAAGATATCAATAATTGGAGAAATAGAGTGCCAGTGCACGTGAATGCACTATACTATCTTCTCAATTTCCCTATAAATCTTTGTTTTTTTCCTAATAAATAATAAAGATTTATTTTGAAAATTGACTTAAATGAATCAGGCTCCAAGTGTGAAGACATTTTAAGAATAGTTGAATTAATTTTTGCCTTATTCTTAAAGAGTTCCTTTGATGGAAACAAAGTAAGAATTTTAGATCAGAAGAAAGAAAAACACTTATGAACACGTATAATGCCTCCTCAACCTGAAAAGCAGGAACGGATAATAAATAGCAAAAATCAGATAAAAATACTTCTATTATAATAGACACCATATTGCAAGTGCATTTAAAATTAGCAATGCATAACATTTATCTCCTTGATATTTGTCTTCCAAAGGGTTCACAGTGTTTCAGTGTCAGTTGAAACAGGGGAAGAATCTCAGGGAAGAATCCTTCACATAACAATAGGACCATTGGTACTAATGTCTCTCAATTATTTCCAAATCCATACAGATGCATTTCCTGATGAGTGACTGAGCTGTGAAGAAAGAGATGAGAAACCCTCATCCCTCTGAATTACTTGTGTCAGAATATTTTAACCATAGTACTACAGAATGTAAATTATCCTTATTAACAGGAAATACGTCTCAGATTGGAATCTGAGCAATCAGATGGGCAGAGAAAAAACGCTTTGACTCGCTCCTCATCTTTTAAAGACAAAGGAGAACTTTTCTATGTACAAAGTCAGTTGTCAAGACAGCCTTAGGGAATAAGAGCCTGCAGCATCGAATCCCACTGCACAACTGGGACGCCCGCTCCCCAGATCTTCCTGATCACAAATCCCTGGGCCTGTCCCCCAACACACACTGCCAGGCTGAAGTCATTTGCAATTGCTCTCTTAGGAGCTCCGGGGAAGGGTGAAGGAGCTAGATAGGATGGGAAGGGACGCAAGGAGGCCAAGAAAATGATGGCCTATCCACTTTACATTCAGCGTTTGATCAAATCCAGCCATCCCAGGCCCCTGTGAAGAAGAGCTGAAATTTACATTACTTCAGTTACAGGAAAAAAACAAAAGTTTACAGCTTAATGTCCTAGAAAACCCCCACAATAGAATAATAACTGAGCCCACGTCAAGGGCTGGAAGTGCCTATTAGAATGAGAACAGAGCTCAATGCCCTTGAAGGCCCCATATCAAAATGTAAACAGAACTTGAGGAATTGCTCCAGCCCTTCTGGAGGACCCCAAGACAAGCCCTTAAAACTAAGCTAAAACCCACCTCGGGGTCCAAGTCCCTGCTCCGCTGTGTTGGGTGTACTTGGACGCAAGCTCAAGTTTGGAAATCAACCCTGTGTGTTTGCATTGCTGTCAGCTCCTTAGTGGTTTCTCGGATTCGCAATCTTGGGCACAACACCCTCATGTCCCCTCCCACCTGGGCTGAACCCCTATCCCCTCCCACCCAGGGTGACACTCAGTCTTGACGTGGCCCCAGGATTTCCTCAGCCTCACCATAAGACCTGAGGAGGTTGGGGGCTCCTGTCAGAATGGACGTGGCCCTAAATCATCCCAATCATTCACAGTGGGTCCTGAGGAGGCCAGAGACTCCTGTCAGTGTGGATTTGGCATCCACATTTTTCTTAGGCCTCACCACAGGCTCTGACAAGGCTGGGGTCTTCTGTCCGCATGGACGCATCCCGATATTTCCCGATGTCTACACCGGGGGTCCTGAGGACATCAGCGTCTGGTTGTGTGGACATGGCCCCACGTCCTCCTGAAGCGTCACCGCAGGTTCTAAGGTGGCCGGGGCTCCTGTCACTGTGGATGCGGCCCCCAGCTTCCAGAAGACTCAACTTATGTCCTGAGGGGCCCATTAGCTTCTGCCAGAGTGGTCGCGGCGCCACATGTTTCAGAAGCCTCCCTGCATGTCCTGAGGTGGCCCAGGGGCTCCTGTCAGCGTGGATGCGGGCCCACATCTTACTGAAGCCTCCCCGCGGGTCCTGAGACAGCCCAGGGGCTCCTCTCAGGGTGGGTGTGGGCCAACTATTTCCTGAAGCCTCCTGGGAGGTCCTGAAGCGGTCCAGGGGCTCCTGTCAGGGTGGATGTGGACCCACATCTTCCTGAAGCTTCACTGTGTGTCGTGAGGAGACTGGGACTCCTGTCAGCGTGAACGCTGAGCAATATCCCCCTGAAGACTCCCCACAGGCTCTGAGGAGGCTGTGGCTCATCAGCGTGGATGTGTCCCCCCGTCTTCCTCAGGCCTCCCCAGCACAGGCTGGCTCCTGTTACTGGAGGCAGAGGAGGCCTACTGCGCATGAGTGCCCCCTGTGCAGTGCCTGGGTTCGGGCGCCCCCTGCGGAATGCTCAGACGCTACAGGAGGCTGTGCAGGAGGCACCTGCCCATCCCTGGGCCCACCTCTGCCTCCTTCCAGGCTCCAGCTGGGGCCTGTTAGCTTCGGAAACATCTCACTGAAAAGGAGCCCAACACCCGGTTTCCTCAAAAATACTTAGGAGAAGGAATTGGAGCCCAAAGGACACGAAATGAAATGTGGACCAGACTTTTACCACGTCCTGTAAAACTCACTCAACCCTCTTCCACTGTGGGCGGGACAGTGGGCTGGTGCAGCCGCCCTGGAAACAGTGTGGAGGCCCCTCAGGAAGTTACAAATAGAGCCGTCCTGCGACCAGCAGGTGTACGGCCTGGAGCTCACTCCGAAGATACAGATGCAGTGAGACTCGGGACACCAGCACCCCAATGTCCACAGCAGACGTGTCCACAGTAGTCACATTGTGGGAGGAGCCTCGGTGCCCTCTGACTCATGATGGATAAAGAGGATAGGAAATAGATGATGGTCATAGAGAGAGGAATGGTACTCAGCTATCAAAGAGAAAGAAATCTTGCCATATGCAATGACGTGGATAGAAGTAGAAGGATCATCTTAAGTGAAATAGGTCAGTCGTTAAAGAGAATGACCGTGTGGTGTCATTCATAGGTGGAATTAAAGAAGCAAAGCAGATTAACATCTGTGAAGGGAAGGAAAAACAAATAAGATGAAAACAGATGCAGGGAATACAGACTCTTATATATAGGAAACGAACTGATTGTCGCTGCAAGGGAGGGGACGAGGGAGGGGATAACAGGGGACCAGCATGAAGGAGGGCACGTGATGTCATGAGGACTGCTGTTAGCTCCAACTGGTGAATCCCTGAATTCATCCTCTGAAAGTATAATACACTATACGTTAATTAATTGGCTTTAAATTAAATTAAGTTAAAAAATCAGTTGTATCAGAGCACGTTTCCTACTGGACTTTCTGTTCCGCTCCTTCAGCTTATGCTGGGACCACTATCGTGGGTTTGGTTTGTTTACGTAGGCATCAGGCATCGTCCATGGACCAGCCCTGGGCTAGAACTCACGGCCCTGAAATCAGGACCGGAGGTGAGGTCAAGAGTCAGATGCTTAACCAACAGAGCCAGGTGGAGTCCCGAAGACAACACTGCTTTATCCTTTGTCTCTGTGACATCGTTTGTTTTATTATTTTTTTAAAATATTTTTTTAATTTTTTAATTTACTTATAGTCAGAGAGAGAGTCAGAGACACAGGCAGAGGGAGAATCAAGCTCCATGCACTGGGAGCCCGACGTGGAATTCGATCCCGGGTCTCCATGTTCCCACCCTGGGCCAAAGGCAGGTGCCAAACCGCTGCGCCACCCAGGGATCCCTGTGACATCTTTTGAAATAGGAAAGTGCTGCGTCCGGCTCTGTCCTGCTTCTCCAATACTGATTTGCTCTCCGGTATTTGTGGGGGCTGTTGGATGTTTTGGGGTTTTTTTTCCTATGTATAGGATCTGCCACCATGAATTGACAGGAATGACACTGAAATTGAGGGTGGCTTCAGGAACTGCAGACATTTTCACAAGATGAGGCTCCAAACCAATGAGCCCAGGACGGCCTCCCAGAGCCTAGTGTGGCTCAGTGCACAAGTCTTGTGCTCCTTTGGTACAGTTTCATTATTTATTCTCTGTGATGCTCCTGAGAAGGGATTCACGTCCGTCATTTCCTTCCTGATTGCTCATTGTCTGGACACAGAAAGCCCCACAATAGAATAAAAACTGAGCCCAGGCCAAGGGCAGGAAGCCCCTATTAGAAAAGATCCACTGCCCTTGAAGGCCCCATATCAAAATGTAAACAAAACTTGAGGAATTGCTCCAGCCCTTCTGGAGGTCCCCGAGACCAGCCCTTAAAACTAAGCAAAAACCCACCTCGGGGTCCAATTCACTGCTCCGCTGTGTCAGGTATACTTGGACAAAAGATTGAGCTTGTAAATAGTCCCTCATGTGTTTGCATCGGAATTGGCTTCTCGGTGGTTTCTCAGATTCGCAATCTTGGGCACAACAGTCTGAGATAAAAAAAACAAAACCAAAAGAAGCTCGGACGCGGGCAGAGAGAAAGCAGGGTTCTGAGAGAAGCGGTGGAGACACGGGGGCTTGGGGAATCTTCTGTGGAGGACAGGCAGACTGGGGGGCGGAATGCTCAGCCCCAGAGCCAGACGACCCAGAGACCCCACCCGCATCCCACCCATCAGTGTCGAGTCTCAGGGAGCACCACAACACTGTCCACTGGAGGCCAGAAGTGCTGACGCCCACCCCACCTCTGACCCCGCAGGTGCATACCCCAGGCAGATGTGCACCTGACAATCAGCACCATGGCCAATCCCCAACCCCGCACAGACCACTCGCTGCCACCAAGGTGTCGGACCACAGAGGCTGGAGAGATTCAGCTCTGCCTGGAAAGTATGGTCTAGCTTCCTTTGTACTTTATGTTTTAATGTCATTTATTTTCTTTGATTCTATTTTATAAATTGCCTTATTTTATTTTTATGTATGTACCTTATATATTTCTTATTTTTAGTTTAATGGTACTTTAATTTTGTTTCTTATTTTGGGATTTAGAATCTTTTAACAACCAGGCCAAAATAATCTGGTGGTTTTTTTGGGAGGGCAGTTTTTATTGTTTTTCTTTTTCTTCCTTCTTTCTTTTCTTGGAAAAAATAAAGAGATGGAGAAATTCGCCTCTATAAAATAACATGAGGTAGTACTCACTGCCAGGAAGTCCATCAATACAAATATATGATGTCTAACTACAGTTTAAAACAATGATTATAAAGATAGCATCTGGGCTGGAAAAAGAGCACAGAAGAAAACTAGAGAATCCCTTACTGTAGGAATAAAAGAACTAAAATCTAGTCAGGCCAACGTTAAAAATGCTATAACTGAGATGCAGTCCCAAGTGGAAGCCTTAAAAACAAGGAAGTTTATGGACCACGAACGCAGACTTGGAAACTCAGCCACTTATTAAAACAATAGCATTCATATCATGGGAGACTCAGAAGATGAAGAGAGTGAAAAGGTGGGCCTTGCTCAGCCATTAGAAATGACAAATAACCACCATATCCTTCAACGTGGATGGAACTAGAAGGTATTATGCTGAGTGAAGTAAGTTAATCAGAGAAGAACAAATATTGTATGTTCTCATTCACTTCGGGGATATAGATAATAGTGAAAGGGAATATAAGGGAAGGGAGATGAAATGCGGGGGAAATATCAGAAAGGGAGACAGAACATATAGACTCCTAAATCTGGGAAATGAACTACGGGTGATGGAAGGGGAGGAGGGCGGGGGTGGGGGTGAATGTGTGATGGGCACTGAGGGGGGCACTTGACGGGATGAGCACTGGGGGTTATTCTGTATGTTGGCAAATTGAACACCAATAAAAAGTAAATTTATTATTAAGAAAAAAAGAAAAAGAAAGAAAGAAAGAAAGAAAGAAAGAAAGAAAGAAAGAAAGAAAGAAAGAAAGAAAGAAAGAATGAATGGCACCTGGGTGGCTCAGTCTGTTAAGCTTCTGCCTTAGGGTCGGATCATGATCCAGGTCCAAGGAAGGCTCCCTGTTCAGCAGGGAACCTGCTTCTCCCTTGCCCTCTGCCCCTCTAGCACATGTTTTTCACTCCTCTCTCTCTCAAGTAAATAAATAGCATCTTTGAAAAAGAAACAAACAAACCCAGAGGGAAAAGAAATCTCTTATGTAGAAGATTTTCAAACAATTTGTGCAGACATTCCACCGTCAAGTTCATGAGCATGCTTCCCACTCTTATGTGTGGAATACACAAAGTAACTTCCTTCTACAAAATATAATATGAAAAACTTAAAATAATAATGATAATATAATAATAATAATATTAGTAATAATAATAATAATAAAGAATCACTTTACTACAGAGAAACCTGACAAACACTACCTCAGCAAGATGATCAGATTGATACCAAGACTGATAAATCATGTTGATAGTATCTAACCTTTATATGATATAATAAAAATAGCAGTATATCTCTGTATATAATCCACAAAAACAGTTCAATCATGAGATAAACAACAGACATGTCCCAACTGAGGGAAATTTTACAAAATACTCTACTTCTCAAAGTGTTCCAGTTCAACAACAACAAGGAAAGACTGAAAGACTGTCACAATCCAGAGGAGCTTAAGAAAACATGAGGACAAATGGAGAGTGATATGAGGAATGGAGACTTAGCAAAAACTAAGGAAATCTGAATAAAGTATGGTCTTTGGTTATTGGAAAAATTTTAATATTGATTCATTAGCTAATATTTGTACCATACTGATATAAGATATCAATAATTGGAGAAATTGAGTGCAAGTGCATGAGAATTCTCTGTACTATCTTCTCAATTTCCTTATAAAACTTTGTTTTCCTTCTAAGAAATAAGATTTAATTTGAAAATTGACTTAAATGAATCAGGCTCCTGTGTGAAGACATTTTAAGAATCGTTGAATTAACTTTTGCCTTATTCTTAAAAAGTTCCTTCGATGGGAACAAAGTAATAATTTTATAACAGAAGGAAAGAAAAACACTTATGAACATGTATAATGCCTCCTCAACCTGAAGCAGGAAAGGATAATAAATAGCAAAAATCAGATAAAAATACTTCTATTATAATAGACACCATATTGCAAGTGCATTTAAAATTAGCAATGTATAACATTTATTTCCTTGACATTTGTCTTCCAAAGAGTTCACAGTGTTTCAGTGTCAGTTGAAACAGGGGAAGAATCTCAGGGAAGAATCCTGCACATAATAATAGGACCATTGGTACTAATGTCTCTCAGTTCATTCCAAATCCATAAAGATGCATTTCCTGATGAGTGACTGAGCTGTGAAGAAAGAGATGAGAAACCCTCATTCCTCTGAATTACTTGTGTCAGAATATTTTAACCATAGTACTACAGATAGTAAATTATCCTTATTAACAGGATATGTCTCAGATTGGAATCTGAGCAATCAGATGGGCAGAGAAAAAATGCTTAACTTGCTCAACTTCTAAAGACAAAGGAGAACTTTTCTATGTACAAAGTCAGTTGTCAAGATAGCCTTAGGGAAAAAGAGTCTGCAGCATGGAATCCTGCTGCACAGCCGGGATGCCCATGCCCCAGGTCGTCCTGATCCCAAATACCTGGGCCTGTCCCCCAACACAGGCTGCCACGCTGAGGTCCTTTGCAATTTCTCTCTTAGGAGCTCCAGGGAGAGCGGCTTGAGCTAGATAGGATGGGACAGGATGTGTGGAGGCCGAGAACATTACGGCCATTCTACTTTAAGTTCAGTATTAGCACAGGTCCAGCAATCCCAGGCCTCATGTGAAGAAGAGCTGAAATTTGCATTATTTCAGTTACTGGAAAAAAAAATAGTTTATAGCTAATTTCTTAGAAAGCCCCACAATAGAATAAAAACTGAGCCTAAGCCAAGGGCTGGAAGCCCCAATTAGAATGAGAAGAGAGCACAATGCCCTTGAAGGAACCATATCAAAATGTAAACAGAACTTGAGGAATTGCTCCAGCCCTTCTGGAGGTCCCTGAGACAAGCCCTTAAAACTAAGCTAAAACCTTCCTTGGGGTCCAAGTCCCTGCTCCACTGTGTGGGGTATACCTGGACCCACGCTCGAGTTTTGAAATCAACCCTCGTGTCTTTGCATCGGTGTCTGCGCCTTAGTGATTTCTCGGATTTGCAATCTTTGGCAAAACACCCCCATGACCCCTCCCCACCTGGACTGACCTCTGTCCCCTCCTACCCAGGCTGACCCTCAGTCACCTACCCACTGACAACAGCTGCGCACAGGCCCTCACACATTTCCACGGGCACGGTGGGCACTCCAGCTGTCCCCAGCCTCCCAGGGGAAGGAAGGAGGGTTTGGCAGGACACACTCCCATGGTGACCCCAGGGCTCCCTACCCAGGAAAGCACCTGGTGACAGGTCGGGGTCTGTGTCCCTGACGCCAGCTCCTCCTCCCCGGTTTTCCCACTGGAAATGAAGGAGGAGACCCTGGTCTCCTCCAGGGACATCACGCAGGTGGACCTGGACGTCAACAGGACGCTCAGCAGTCACATGATATTTTGGGACTACTACGGGGTAGGGTGAGGTTGAGGGGCCAGGGGGGATCAGGACCCAGGGGAGGACCGGGGGATTCTGGGTAGGGAAAAAGGGGCTTCTGAGGCAGGGGGCAAAACAGCAGCCAACAACACACCGCTCCATGGTAGGTTGTTGGGGATGACCTCTATGCCCACACCCCCGGGGCCTCGGGGATGAGGAGGCAAATAGGATGGGGCCTCCAGGGCTTGCCATGGGAGCTGAACCCCAAAGGGGAGAGGGACTGCCCCTGAGAAGCAGGGGATGGGGTGGGGGACATGAGGGGCATGAACCGGACCTGGGGGCCAGGCGGCATGACCGTGAAGCAGGGATTTGGACCCTGAGACTAAGAAGCATAGTAGCTTTAAAGGGGCCAGTGGCCCATGGGATACACAGAAAGTTGCACAGTCGTGTCGGTCCACACGCAGGTGGCCGATTGAATTACACCTTACCCTATAGGATCCACTTGACCTGGCCTATTACTTTGGTCAGAATTGGCATGCAGTTTTGGCAGGCACAAAGCAGGGTTACATTGTTATGAGCCGATTTCCAATTAGGGTGTGCCCAGCGGCTTGACTGCGTTCGGGCAGCGCCTTAAGACATAAGCAGGTTATGTGGGTGTCATAGGGGAGGTGGCAGGTGTATCACAAAATGGAATCAGTCCTGCTCTGCTTGTCCTTTGGTAGGGGCTTTTTGTTAAATTTCCTGGGTCCCACACTTGCAGCTCATGCACCTGGGCCACCCTCACCAGGTGGACTCAGTGTGCACACCTTGTGGTGCTGGATCTCACACCAGCGTGTAGAGGGCACCCTCCTCGCCCTAGTGAGTAGGGGCTGGGAGAGCATGGGGCTCGACATGAATGCTAGCCAGCATAGGGGACCGAGGAACCCCAGCCCCATCACCATCCCTACTCCCACACACAGGCTGCCCCATGGCTCCCGGTAATGGGCACCCGGCGGCTCTGAAGATCCCCCCAGGGCGGCCCCGAAGTCCAGCTCCCTGCTGTAGAGGCATCAGGGAGAAGAGAAGCAGCTGGTGCTCAGCGGGAACCACTGCCAGACATGGGAATGTGGCTGAGCCAGACCTTCCAGCTCAGCTGACCTTCTAGCGGAAAATCACTGCATGAGCCAGCCCCGGGTCGGCCAGGAGAGTCCAGCAAGCTGCCCAGCACCAGCACCAGAAATGATGTTGTGCCAACCATGTCGGTGTTTGGGTGACCCAGCCAGAGGATCCGATAGCTGCACGTGATAGCTGCATGTGATAGACACACACACACACACCCTGAAACCAACAAAGTCGGAATTCCTCAATGTTGTCAAACAGCAGTCGAATGGTTACATACACGACGCTGTGGTCCCCAATAGGATACATGGAAGACGCTATAAATCACGACTGCAGAGGTGCTGGAGACACAGAGATGTGCCTGTTGGGTTCCAACAAGGAGAGCAAAGGGGCAGGAAGCATACTTCGATGGGGGGGCCCCTCTTAGGAAAGGACACCAGGTCCCTGTGAAGGCTACGGATTGTGAAATCTTTCCTCCTCTCTTTCAGCTTCTGGATTTCCTCCTCCTTTGTTCTTCCTTTTTTTTTTTTTTAAAGATTTTATTTATTTATTCATGATAGTCACACAGAGAGAGAGGGGCAGAAACACAGGCAGAGGGAGAAGCAGGCTCCATGCACCGGGAGCCCGACGTGGGATTCGATCCCGGATCTCCAGGATCACACCCTGGGCCAAAGGCAGGCGCCAAACCACTGCGCCACCCAGGGATCCCTCCTTTGTTCTTCCTAATTCTAGTTTACCTCCACCCTGCATCCGAACCAATGACCAAAGAGGCTTCTTTATGATATCCGGTCCTAAAAGGAGGCTGAGCTCTGGCTACCGGGTTCAGAAACGATCATTTTCTAGGTGTATGCTGATCCCCCGAACTCGTGCTTTCATGACTCTTCTCTCCCTGCAGAACGAGGGGAACCACAGGTCTTACAATGAAAGACGCCCACTTCCACTTGGGCAGGACTGTCCCTTGTGGAGGACGTCATCTGGGCCATGTAGTGCAAGTGGGGTGATCAAGAATAGGTTGCAGGTGAGACATAAGCAAGCACTTACCTTTGATATCATGCTTTATTTTTTCATCCATTTATTATTTGTTAACTATTTTTTAAATTTATTTATCTTTGATAGTCACAGGGAGAGAGAGAGAGGCAGAGACACAGGCAGAGGGAGAAGCAGGCTCCATGCACTGGGAGCCCGATGTGGGATTCGATCCCGGGTATCCAGGATCGAGCCCTGAGCCAAAGGCAGGTGAAAGGCAGGCGCTAAACCGATGCGCCACCCGGGGATCCCCTATTTTAATTTTATGTCCTGTCTATACCCAACACGGTGTTCAAACTCATAACCCTGAGTTCAAGATACCCCAACCAGGACAGCCAGACACCCCAGTCCCATGTTTTATAACACTTTGCTTCCTTGCCATTCTCTGCATCGAACTGGAACATTGAGTCCATGACGGGGAGCTTTAGTAACCTCCGAATCCTAGAACGTTCTCACTGTATCCCAATCCTAGATTGACATTTACCATTGAATAGCTTTTTAAATAGTCAGTAAAATAACTACTACAGAAAAGGAAATTATCTAATTGTCACGTATGTGGTCCCTGGTCCCTGGGTTCCCAGGGAAGCTATGGTTTCTTTAACATTGATCAAGGTCCAAATGACTCCACCACACCTCAAAGCGTGGGCTCAGTTTCTGCCCTGACACATGCAACACTCCTGCTTCAATTAACATGTATCAATCAATCAAAGGGAGCCTAACTGGCTCGGTGTGGTTTGTAAGAACATGGAACTCCTGTTCTTGGGGTAGCATGTTCAAGCCCAATGTTGGCTGTAGAGATTACAGAAAAATAAAATCTAAAAAAAAAAATCAATCAGTTTATCTTGGGGAGACATAGCCCCTGATCCCACAAGGGCAGGGAGGCAGCTGATGGTTCTGTGCACAATATTATGCAGCAGAGCACAAAATGTGAACTTTCAGAAGTCTCCTAGAGTGGGGGACACACCAGCCTTAAGGTGTTCAGGTGGAGAAGTCAGGGGCAGTCCCTAGAGCGACAGGGTGGGCTCAGGATCCCACGGGTCCCAAGGATGGTGGCACCAACTGTTCCCAGGCACAGGAGCGGGAACGCTGCTGAGAGTAGCAGGACTTGGGCCAGCTGTCTGCCCTGTGTGGCCATAAGCTGCAAACCCCTGTGAAGTCACGGGGCTGCATTCCTGGGACAGACCAGGAAAGGCCAGGAGTGGGAGGACACCCTCCCGGGCAGGAAGAGCACAGGTCTCCACCAGGGCAGCCCCTAAAATTTGGAGTTTTAAACTTCAGTATCTTGTCTGTGTGGAGGCTGACAAAATTGAGGCGGTTCCACTTTAAGTTCACTGTTAGCACAAGTACTGCCATCCCAGGCCCCTGTGAATAAGAGCTAAAATTTGCATTATTTCAGTTACAGGAAAAAAAGAAAAAAACAGCTTACAGTTTAATGTCCAATAAAGCCCCATATTAGAATGAGAACAGAACTCAATGCCCTTGAAGGCCCCATATCAAAATGTAAACAGAACTTGAGGAATTGCTCCAGCCCTTCTGGATGTCTCTGAGACCAGCCCTTAAAACTAAGCTAAAACCCACTTCGGGGTCCAAGTCCATGCTCTGCTGTGTCGGGTGTACTTGGGCGCAAGCTCGAGTTTGGAAATCAACCATCGTGTGTTTGCATCGGTGTAGGCTCCTCAGTGGTTTCTCAGATTTGTAATCTTGGGCACAAAACCTCCATGTCCCCTCCCAACCTGGGCTGACCCCACATCCCCTCCATCCCAGGCTCACCCTCAGTCACCTCCCCACCCACAGCTTGAGACAGGCCCTCACACAGGTCCCATGGGCTCGGTGGGCACTTCCGCCATCCTCGGCCTCCCAGGGAAAGGCAGGAGGTTTCAGCAGACCCACTTCCATTGTGGCCCCAGGGCTCCCTGCCCAGCATGGCAGCTCATGACAGGTTGGGGTCTGTGTCCCTGACGTGGGCTCCTGCTCCCCGGTTTTCCCACAGGAAATGAAGGAGGAGGCCCTGGTGTCCTCCAGGGACATCATGCAGGTAGACCTGGACGTCAACAGGACATTCGGCAGCCACACTATGTTTTGGGCCTGCTAGGGGGTCAGGTGAGGCTGCTGGGCCAGGGGGCTTAGGGGCCCCAGGGGAGGCTTGGGGGCTTCGGGGTAGGGAAAACGGGGCTTCTGAAGCCAGGGGGAGCAACAGCAGCCAACAACACACTGCTACATGATAGGGTGATGGGGATGACCTACATGCCGCCAACCCCGGGGCCTCAGAGATGAGGAGGCCAATTGGATGGGGCCTACAGTGGTTGCCATGGGAGCTGAACCCCAAAGGGGAGAGGGATGGCGCCCTGAGAAGCAGGGGATGGGGTGGGGGAAGTGGGGGGCAGGAACCAGACCTGGGGGCCAGGAGGCATGGCCGCGGCTGGAGCAGGACACACATCAATCCCATGATGGTCGGACGGGACAGAGTGACACCCACTCTCGGTGCTTTATGTATTTCTAAATTCTATGCATTTCTTTTGAGACAATTTGCAATTTGAAAAGATACATAGTATGATGACCCCCAGATAATGACCCCGGTCCAGCCAGGGCCCTGCACTGACCACACGGTGCCACAGGGGCAGGTGTCACAGCAAACCCCAGACTGGGGTCGCCTTTGACGGTAGACGTCTCTTGTGCATCTTAGAGGAAGGGGATGCCGGGTGTCCACAGGCCCCCCACGCCATCCTGCTCATTCCCCACCCCCACATCATCCCCCTACATCATCATCCCCAATGGCATTCCACAAAACACCATCCCCCTCACAGCCACACAGCCCCACACAATCCTAACCCACACTACACCCCAACACCATCCCCCCTACACCATCCCCCACACTCCACCACCATCATACCCCTAGTCCCACACCATCTACCCCACACCATAGGCCCCCGGCAAACCCGGTGCAGGTGCCCCCTGTGGGACATGCTCACCCTCCCTGGGGTTCTCTGGATACCCTGTTCCCATCAAAAGACCGGGTGTTCAATAGAGCCCACAGGGGTTGCAGGGAGGAGGGAAGGCACGGAGTCTCCAACAGAGTGGGTGTAGGTGAGTGGTGCAAAGAACCCACTGTGCCCTGCCTCTGTCCACTCTCCCTCTTGGAGGGCGACACACCCTGCACAGGACAACAGCCCCTAACCCAGTGGGACCTGGGCTGCCCTGGCACCAGGATCTGTCGGGGCTGAGTTGATTTGGGCCCCCCTATGGAAACACAAGGACGAATGGATTCCAGCCCCCCATGGCCCTGTGCAGCCCTGGATTCTGGCCCCACGCTGAGCGAGCCCTCTCACAGCTGGATGTGGCCTCCTGGGCCCTGGGTGTGACCCACAGATCCAGGTCGCAGACCTAGGGCAGCCCGGAGGTTCCCGGTACACCCCAGGGTGGGGAGAGCAGGGGTAGGCCTGTGAGCCCCACCCGCACCCACACCAGGAGGCAGGTTCCTCCAGATACTGGGGCCCCAGGGGGCCCGAGGCCGTGGTCCAGCTGCACTGCGGGAACCCAGCGCAGGAGCCCATGAGCTGCAGGTCCAGGTCAGCTCTGCTGTCCTCAGAACCGTCTCTCAGGCTGAAACTCAGGACACACGCCCCCACCCGGAGTCCACACATGCTCCAGGTGGGGGACTCCAGCACTCGACCCCCAACCCATGTGATTCTTTTCCTCCCGTAAAGGACAGAAAGGTCTCCCTCCCCAGGTGAAGGAATGCACCCACGCCTCTGAGCCCGTTTACTGTAGAAAGTCAATAAAGTGTTGTGGTGTGAAAATGCACAGCCAGCCCTTTTCTGTGTCTCCCAGAACTCTGTGCACGGGGCATGGAGAGACCCACAGAGAGGAGGAGGGGGCATCACCCGGGCCCCAAACAACCCCTGCAGGGACACCACAAGGCACACACTGCTGATGTCCCCATTTGCCTTCCAGGGGCGGACAGACGCCAGGATCAGGACCCCACAGACTATACTGGGACTCATCCTGTGCCCCGTGGGCCAGAATGGACTAGGACAGAGTGACAGCCAGGGAACCTCAGGTCACCAGGGTCTGTGCAAAGTGACCTGTGAGGTCTGTGCTCCCTCTGTCCAGGAGGCCGGGGCTGGCCTGGTTCCAGGGCATGTACTACCCTCCCCGCATCCCCATGCCAGTGTGCCTGGGGCACAGAGGGCCTGTGGGGCGCTCAGTGTGGCCCTGGAAGGGATGTCAGGACAGTAGGCCCTTGTGTTGTGCCCAAGACTACGAATCTGAGAAACCACTTAGGAGCCAACACCGATGCAAACTCCTGAGGGTTTCTCTACAAGCTACAGCTTGGGTCCAAGTGCACCTGACACAGCGGAGTAGGGACTTGGACCCCAAGACTAAGAGGCATAGCAGCTTTATAGGGTCAGTGGACTGTGGGATATGCAGAAATTTGCACAGTCATGTTGGTCCACACGCAGGTGGCTGATTGAATTACACCTTACCCTATAGGATCCGCTTGAGCTGGCCTATTACTTTGGTCAGAATCAGTGCGCAGTTTTGGGGGACACAAAGCAGGGTTACATTTTTATGAGCCGATTTCCGATTAGGGTGTGCCCATCAGCTTGACATGGGTGGGGCAGCGCCTTAAGATATAAGCTGGTCATTTGGGGGTCATAAGGGTGGTGGTGGGTATAGCACAAAATGGAATCTGTCCTGCTCTGCTTGTCCAGGGGTAGGGGATTTTTGTTAAATTTCCTGGGTCCCAACTTGCAGCTCACGCACCTGGGCAACGGTCACCAGGTGGACTCAGCGTGCACACCTTGTGGTGCTGGATCTATCACACCAGCCTATGGAGGACACCCTCCTCGCCTTAGTGAGTAGGGGCTGGGTGAGCATGGGGCTCGGCCTGAAAGCCAGGCAGCACAGGGTTTGAGGAACCCCAGCCCCATCACCACCCCGACTTCCACACACAGGCAGCCTCAGGGCTCCCCGCCATGTGCACCGGGCTCCTCAGGAGCTCCCGCCAGGGCAGCCCCGAGGTCTGACTCTCTGCTGGAGAGGCATCGGGGAGAAGAGAAGCAGCTGACGCTCGGCAAGACCCATTGCCGGACATGGGAATGTGGCCGAGACAGACCTTCCACCTCAGCTGACCCTCCAGCTGAAATTCACTACAGGAGCGAGCCCCGGGTCAGCAAGGAGAGCCCAGCTAGCCACCCAGCATCAGCAGCAGAGATAATGTTGTACTAACCATTTCGGCATTTGGGTTACCCAGCCAGAGGATCCGATAGCTGCACATGATAGCTTCATTTTTTTTAATTAATTAATTTATTTATTTTTATGATAGTCACAGAGAGAGAGAGAGAGAGAGGCAGAGACACAGGCAGAGGGAGAAGCAGGCTCCATGCACCGGGAGCCCGATGTGGGATTCGATCCCGGGTCCCCAGGATCGCGCCCTAGGCCAAAGGCAGGCGCCAAACCGCTGTGCCACCCAGGGATCCCCTGATAGCTTCATTTGATAGATACACACACACCCCACAACCAACAAAAGTCAGAATCCCCCCAATGTTGTCAAACAGCAGCTGGATGGTTACATACACGACGCCATGGTCCCCAATAGGATACCTGGAAGACGCTATAAACCATGACTGCAGAGGTGCTGGAGGCACGGAGATGTGCCTGCTGTTTTCCAAAAAGGAGCGCAGCGGGGCAGGAAGCATCCTACGGAGGGGGGGGCTCTCCTAGGAAAGGACACCAGGTCCCTGTGAAGGCTACGGATGGTGAAATCTTTCCTCCTCTCTTTCAGCTTCTGCTTTTCCTCCTAAATGCCATTTTCCTCAATCATAATAGCAAAAATTTATTTTATGTTTTTAAATTTCTTTTTATTGGAGTCCAATTTGTATGAATTCTTTCTTCAGCAAGGGTGTCATTCAGGATAGAGAGAAAGATTTTCCCAGACAGGCAAAGTATAAAGGAGTTCATGACCGCTAAACCAGTCCAGTAAGGAATTTTAAGAGGGACTATTCTAGTGGGGTGGAAAAGAGACCAAAAGCAACAAAGACTAGAAAGGACCAGAGAACGTCACCAGAAACACCAACTCTACTGGTAACACAAAGGCACAGAGTTCATATCTTTGAATAAGCATTAGAATGCTGATACTAAATGCTCCAATCAAAAGATATAGGGTATCAGAGTGGCTTTAACAACAGGATCCAGGATGCCTAGGTGGCTCAGGGGTTGAGCCTCTGCCTTTGACTCAGGGTGTGATCCTAGAGTCTGGGATTGAGTCCCATATTGGGCTCCTGGTGGGGAGCCTGCTTCTCTCTTCGCCTAATTTTCTGCCTCTGTCTCTCTCTCTCTCTCTCATGCTCTCAAAAATAAAATTGTTATTAAAACAACAAGGTCCATTGGTATGCTGCCTAGTAGATGCTCACCTTAGAACTATAGACAACAGCAGATTGAAAGTCATGGGATGGAAAATCATCTATCACGCTAATGGTTATGAAAAGAAAGCTGGAGGACCAATACTTATATTAGACACACAAGATTTGAAACCAAACCCTGGGGGTCACCTGGTGGCTCAGTGGTTGACCATCTGCCTTCAGCTCAAGGTGTGTTTTTGGGATCCCAGGATCGAGTCCTACATCAGCATCCCATTGGGGAGCCTCTCTCCCTCTGCCTATGTTTCTGACTCTGCTTCTCTGTGTATCTCTTATGAATAAATAAATAAAATATTTAATCTCAAAAAAGAAAGAACAAATACTGTAAGAAGTGATGAAGAAGGGCATTATTTCATAATTAAAAAGACTCTCTATCAGGATCAAACAACTAAATATTTATGCTGCCAACATGGGAGTACCTAAATATGGAACCCAATTACCAATAAACGTACAGGAACTCAGTGATAATAATACAATGACAGGGGATTTTAAAACCTACCCACTTATGGCAATGGACCGAACATCTATACAGAAAATCAACACGGGAACAATAGCCTTGACACACTGGACCACAGGGACTCAACAGATATTTTCTGAACATTTCTTCCTAAAGCAAAATACACATTCCTTTCAAGTGCACATGGGACATTCTCCAGAACAGATCATATCATGGGCCACAAATCAGCCCTCAAGAGGTACAACAGGTACAAGAAGGTTGATATCACACCCTGTACATTTTCGACTACGACGCTATGAAACTTGAAGTCAACAGTAAGAAAAAATTTGGAGAGACCAAAAATACGTGGACATTATGAATATCCTTCGAGAGAATGAATGGAGCAACCAGGAAATTAAAGAGGAAATTTAAAACAAATGAAAATGAAAACATGTTTCTCCAAACCTCTGGGATGTAGCAAAGGCAGTCCTAAGAGGGAAGTACATAGCAATACAGGCCTATCTCAGGAAACAAGAAGTCTCTAATACACAACCTAACCTTACACCTAAAGGAGCTGGAAAAGGAATAGGAAACAAAGCCTAAAGCCTACAGAAGAAGGGAAAAAATAAAGATGAGAGCAGAAATAAACAATACAGAAACAGTAGAATGGAATAACGAAACTAAGAGCTGGTTCTTCAAAATAATTAATAAAATGGATCAAGCCCTAGCCAGTCAAATGAACGAGAAATGAGAAAAGACCTAAATAAATAAAATCACAAAAGAGAGAAGAGTGATCACAATCAACACCAGAAAAATAAGACAATCATAAGGGAATACTATGAAAGATTATATGTTAACAAACTGGGAGACCTGGAAGAAATGGACAAATCCCTAGAAATGTGCAAACGAGCAAAACTGAAATAGGAAGAAATAGAAAATGTGAATAGACCCATAACTAGCAGAGGAATTGAATCAGCAAGGCACCTGGGTGCCTCAGTGGTCGAGCATGTGCTTTGGCTCAGGTCATGATCCCGGGGTCCTGGGGAATCAAGTCACACATCAGGCTCCCCGCATGGAGCCTCATTTTCCCTGTGCCTATACCTACGCATCTCTGTGTCTCTCATGAATACATAAATAAAATCTTTAAAAAAGAAAAAAGATAAAAAGATGAGAAAGGACCCAAATAAAATTACAAATGTGAAAAGAGAAATAACAACCAACACTAGAAAAATACAAACAATTATAAGAGAATATGATGAAAAATTACATGCCAGCAACCTAGAACCTGGAAGAAATAGGTCAATCCCTAGAAATATATAACATAGCAAAAATGAAAAATGAAGAAATAAGAAATTTGAACAGACAGTTAACAAGCAAAGAAATTGAATCAGCAATCAGGGTTCCAACAGGAGACGCTTAGATCAAAAGAACAGAATGGAAAGCCAAAACAAGATACAAACATGTATCTATGACCCATAATGGACAACAAGGCAGAAAGGAATATCCAATGGCACAAAGACAGTCTCTTCAAGAAACCCTAACCCTGACCCCAGGATAAGAACAAATGATGTTGGGAAAACCAGGCAGCCAATTGCAGAAGAATGAAACTGGACCACTTTCTTACACCATATATATAAAAAATGAATTCAAAATGGATGAAAGACCTAAAGGTGAGATCGGAAACAATACAAAGAAGAAAAGATAGGCAGCAACGTCTTTGACATTGGCCATTGGATCTTCTTTCTAGATATACCTCCGAGGTGAGGGAAACAAAAGCAAAAATCCTATTGGGACTTCATCAAATTGAAAAGCTTCTGCAAAGTGAAGGAAACAACCAAAGCTAAAAGGCAACATACAGGAGCAGGGGCAAGATGGCGGAAGAGTAGGGTCCCCAAGTCACCTGTCCTCACCAAATTACCTAGATAACCTTCACATCATCCTGAAAATCTAGGAATTCAGCCTGAGATTTAAACAGAGAACAGATCGAATGCTACAGTGAGAAAAGTTCACGCTTCTATCAAGGTAGGAAGACGGGGAAAAAGAAATAAAGAAACAAAAGGCATCCAAGTGGGAGGGGCCCCACGAGGAGCCTGGTAAAGGCCAGGGCGAGTGTCCCCCGGTCAGGAGACCTCTGTCCCAGAGAAGCAGGATCTGAACCAATCTTCCTGGGCGTATGGCGCTTGCAGGGATTCAGAGCAGGACCCCAGGAGGGCCGGGATACCAACGGGCTCCCTGGGACACAAACAGACAGCTGCACTCCCAGGAGAATGCACCAAGCTCCCTAAGGGCTGCAGGGCACATACACTGACTTGGGAGCAGCTCAGAGGGGCTCGGGCAGGGTTCTGCGTGTAGGGGGTTGCATGCCCCGGGAGCAGCTTGGCGGCAGTGCCTCTGGTAGAGGAAGGGGTTCAGTGCAGTGGGGGCTGCGTGGCTCCGGGAGCAACTTGGAGGTGCTCAGGTGGCGGCTCCCTGAGGGGGCTGCGCGACCAGGAGCAGGTCAGAGGGGCTGGGCGGCTACTCTGGGAATAGGCGGCTGCGCAGCCAGGAGTGCGAATCCAACAGCACAGGCCCCAGAGCACAGGGCGCCAGGACACATCCCAGGATTTGGCCTCCCCCAGGACAGGCAGAGGCCTGGAGGGCCCAGGACAACAAGGACGCTCCTGCCCAGAGCTGAGCAGAACAGCGGCCCCACCCCAGAGCCTCCAGGTCCTGCAGATGGACTGCTCCCGAGTTACTCTGGGGGCTGAATACAGGTTTCCAGAAGTGGCCGCTGCCACTGGGGTTGTTCCTCCTTGGGCCTCACAGGGTAAACTATCCCCACTGAGCCCTGCACCAGGTAGGTGACAGAGCAGCTCCCCCAAGTGCTGACACCTGAAAACAGCACAACAGGACCCTACCCTAGAAGACCAGCTAGACGGACAAGTTCCAGGGGGAAGTCAAGGGACTTAAAGTATACAGAATCAGAAGATACTCCCCCATGTTTTTTTTATTCCTGATTGCTTCCCCCACCCTTTTTCCCCCGTTTCTTTCTTTTTCTTTCTCTTTTTATTCCCCTTTTTCTTCTTTCTTCCTTTATTCTTTTTTCTTTTTCTCTTTTCTTTCCTTCTTTCTCTCCTCTCTTTTTCTCCTTTTCCCAATACAATTTGTTTTTGGCCACTCTGCACTGAGGAAAATGACTAGAAGGAAAACCTCACCTCAATATAAAGAATCAGAAACAGTCCTCTCTCCCACAGAGTTATAAAATCTGATTTACAATTCAATGTCAGAAAGCCAATTCAGAAGCACTATTATACAGCTACTGGTGGCTCTAGAAAAAAAGCATAAAGGACTCATGAGACTTCATGACTGCAGAATTTAGATCCAATCAGGCTGAAATGAAAAATCAATTGAATGAGATTAAATCCAAACTAGAAGACCTAACGACAAGGGTTAACAAGGTGGAAGAACGAGGGAGTGTTGTAGAAGACAAGTTGATGGCAAAGAGAGAAACTGAGGTAAAAAGAGACAGACAACTAAAAGACCACGAAGAAAGATTAAGGGAAATAAACGACAGCCTGAGGAAGAAAAACCTATGTGTAATTGGGGTTCCCAGGGGCACCAAAATGGACAGAGGGCCAGAATAAGTATTTGAACAAATCATACCTGAAAACTTTCCTAATCTGGGAAGGGAAACAGGCATTTAGATCCAGGAAATAGAGAGATACCCCCATGAAATCAATAAAAAGCGTCCAACACCTCGACATTTAATAGTGAAGCTTGCATGGGATCCCTGGGTGACGCAGTGGTTTGGCGCCTGCCTTTGGCCCAGGGTGCGATCCTGAAGACCCGGGATCGAATCCCACGTTGGGCTCCCGGTGCATGGAGCCTGCTTCTCCCTCTGCCTGTGTCTTTGCCTCTCTCTCTTTCTCTCTCTCTCTCTCTGTGTGTGTGTGACTATCATAAATAAATAAAAATTAAAAAAAAATAGTGAAGCTTGCAAATTCCAAAGATAAAGAGAAGATCCTTAAAGCAGCAAGAGACAAGAAATCCCTGACCTTTATAGGGAGGAGCATTAGGGTAACAGCAGACGTCTCCACAGAGACCTGGCAGGCCAGAAAGGGCTGGCAGGATATATTCAGGGTCCTCAATGAGAAGACCATGCAACCAAGAATACTTTATCCAGCAAAGCTCTCATTCAAAATGGAAGGAGAGATAAAGAGCTTCCAAGACAGGCAGCAACAGAAAGAATATGTGACCTCCAAACCAGCTCTGCAAGAAATTTTAAGGGGGACTCTTAAAATTCCCCTTTAAGAAGAAGTTCAGTGGAACAATCCACAAAAACAAGGACTGAATAGATATCATGATGACACTAAACTCATATCTGTCCATAGAAACTCTGAACATGAACGGGCTTAATGACCACATCAAAAGGCGCAGGGTTTCAGACTGGATAAAAAAGCAGGACCCATGTATTTGCTGTCTACAAGAGACTCATTTTAGACAGAAGGACACGTACAATCTGAAAATTAAATGTTGGAGAACCATTTACCATTCAAATGGTCCTCAAAAGAAAGCAGGGGTAGCCATCCTTATATCAGATAAACTAAAATTTACCCCGAAGTCTATAGTGAGAGATGAAGAGGGACACTAAATCGTACTTAAGGGATCTATCCAACAAGAGGACTTAACTATCCTCAATATATATTCCCCGAATGTGGGAGCTGCCAAATATTTAAACCAATTAATAAACAAAGTAAAGAAATACTTAGATAATAATACACTTATACTTGGTGACTTCAATCTAGCTCTTTCTACCCTCGATAGGTCTTCTAAGCACAACATCTCCAAAGAAACGAGAGCTTTATATGATACACTGGACAAGATGGATTTCACAGAAATCTACAGAACTTTACATCCAAACTCAACTGAATGCACATTCTTCTCAAGTGCATATGGAACTTTCTCCAGAATAAACCACATACTGGGTCACAAATAGGGTCTGAACTGATACCAAAAGATTGGGATCGTCCCCTGCATATTCTCAGACCACAATGCCTTGAAATTAGAACTAAATCACAACAAGAAGTTTAGAAGGACCTCAAACACGTGGAGGTTAAGGACCATCCTGTTAAAGATGAAATGGTCAACCAGGAAATTAAGGAAGAATTAAAATGATTCATTGAAACTAATGAGAATGAACATACAACCGTTCAAAATCTTTAGGATGCAGCAAAAGCAGTCCTAAGGGGGAAAAACATCACAATACAAGCATCTATTAAAAAACGGTTAACTACACAAATACAAAAGCTAACCTTACACATAAAGAGGCTAGAGAAAAAAAAAGCAGGGATCCCTGGGTGGCGCAGCGGTTTGGCGCCTGCCTTTGGCCCAGGGCGCGATCCTGGAGACCCGGGATCGAACCCCACGTCGGGCTCCCGGTGCATGGAGCCTGCTTCTCCCTCTGCCTGTGTCTCTCCCTCTCTCTCTCTCTCTGTGACTATCATAAATAAATTTAAAAAAAAGCAGATAGATCATACACCAAACAGAAGAATAGAGTTAATTAAAATTCGAGCAGAATTCAAGGAAATCGAGACCAGAAGAACTCTGGAACAGATCAACGGAACGAAGAGTTTGTTCCTTGAACGAATTAATAAGATAGATAAACCATTAGCCAACCTTATTAAAAGGAAGAGAGAAAATATTCAAATTAATAAAATCATGAATGAGAAAGGCAAGATCACTACCAACACCAAGGAAATACAAACGATTTTAAAAACATATTATGAACAGCCATACACCAATAAATTAGGCAATCTAGAAGAAATGGACGCATTCCTGGAAAGCCAGAAACTACCCAAACTGGAACAGGAAGAAATATGAAACCTAAACAGGCCAATAACCAGGGAGGAAATTGAAGTAGTCATCCAAAACCTCCCAAGAAACAAAAGTCCAGGGCCAGATGGCTTCCCAGGAGAATTCTATCAAACGTTTAAAGAAGAAACCACATCTATCCTACTAAAGCTGTTTGGAAAGACAGAAACAGAGTACCTCCAAATTCGTTCGAGGAGGCCGGCATCACCTTAACTCCAAAACCAGACAAAGACTACACCAAAAAGGAGAATTACAGACCAATAGCCCTGATGAAAATGGATGCAAAAATTCTCAACAAGATACTAGCCAATAGGATCCAAAAGGACTTTAAGAAATTTATTCAGCATGACCAAGTAGGACTTATCCTCGGAACACAAGGCTGGTTCAACACTCGTCAAACAATCAATGTGATTCAACATATCAGCAAGAGACAAACCAAGAACCATATGATCCTCTCATTAGATGCAGAGAAAGCATTTGACAAAATAGGGCATCCATTCCTGATCAAAACACTTCAGAGCACAGGGAGAGACAGAATATTTCTCGTAATCTTAAAAGCAATCTAGGAAAAGCCCACAGCAAATATCATTCTCAGTGGGGCAGCACTGGGAGCCTTTCCCCTAATATCAGGAACAAGACAGGGATGTCCACTCTCACCACTGCTATTCAACATAGTCTGGAAGTCCTAGCCTTAGCAGTCAGACAGCAAAAAGACATTAAAGGCATTCAAATTGGCAAATAAGTAGTCAAACACTCCCTCTTCTTTGATGACATGATACTCTACCTAGAACACCCAAAAGACTCCACCCCAAGATTGCTAGAACTCATACAGCAATTTGGTAGCGTTGCAAGATAAAAACTCAATGCCCAGAAATCAATGGCATTTCTATACACTGACAATGAAACTGAGGAAAGAGAAATTAAGGAGTCAATTTCATTTACAATTGCACCCAAATCATAAGATACCTAGGAATAAACCTAACCAAGGAGGTAAATGATCTATACCCTAAAAACAATAGAACACTTCTGAAAGAAATTGAGGAAGACACAAAGAGATGGAAAAATATTCCATGCTCATGGATTGGCAGAATTAACATTGTGAAAATGTCAATTGTACCCAGGCAATGTACATGTTTAATGCAAACCCTATCTAAATACCATGGACTTTATTCAGAGAGTTAGAACAAATTGTTTTAAGATTTGTGTTGAATCAGAAAAGACCCCGAATAGCCAGGGGAATTTAAAAAAAGAAAATCATATCTGGGGGCATCACAATGCCAGATTTCAGGGTGTACCACAAAGCTGTGGTCATGAAAACTGTGTGGTACTGCCACAAAAGCAGACACATAGATCAATGGAAGAGAATAGAGAACCCAGAAGTGGACCCTGAACTTTATGGTCAACTAATATTCAATAAATGAGGAAAGACTATCCATTGGAAGAAAGACAGTCTCTTCAATAGATGGTGCTGGGAAAATGGTCATCCACATGGAGAAGAATGAAACTAGACCACTCTCTTTCACCATACACAAAGATAAACTCAAAATGGATGAAATATCTAAATGTGAGACAAGAGTCCATCAAAATCCTAGAGGAGTACACAGGTAACACCCATTTTGAACTCAGCCACAGTAACTTCTTGCAAGATTCATCCACGAAGGCAAAAGAAACAAGAGCAAAAATGAACTATTGTCACTTCATCAAGATAAGAAGCTTTTGCACAGCAAAGGATACAGTCAACAAAACTGAAAGACAACCTACAGAATGGGAGAAGATATTTGAAAAAGATGTATCAGATAAAGGGCTAATTTCCGAGATCTATAAAGAACTTCTTAAACTCAACACCAAAGAAACAAATAATCCAATCATGAAATGGGCAAAAGACATGAAGAGAAATCTCACAGAGGAAGACATTGACATTGCCAACATGCACATGAAAAAATGCTCTGCATCACTTGCCATCAGGGAAATACAAATCAAAACCACAAAGAAAACCACCTCACACCAGTGAGAATGGGGAAAATTAACAAGGCAGGAAACCACAAATGGAGAGGATGCGGAGGAAAGGGAACCCTCTTACACTGTTGGTGGGAATGTGAACTGGTGCTGCCACTCTGGAATACTGTGTGGAGGATCCTCAAAGAGTTAAAAATAGGGATCCGTGGGTGGCGCAGCAGTTTGGCGCCTGCCTTTGGCCCAGGGCACGATCCTGGAGACCCGGGATCGAATCCCACATCGGGCTCCTGGTGCATGGAGCCTGCTTTTCCCTCTGCCTGTGTCTCTGCCTCTCTCTCTCTCTCTCTCTGTGACTATCATAAATCAAAATTTAAAAAAAAGAGTTAAAAATAGATCTGTCCTAAGACCCAGCATTTGCACTGTTGGGGATTTTCCTCAAAGATTCAGATGCAATGAAACACTGGGACACCTGCACCCCGATGTTTATAGCACCAATGTCCACAATAGCCAAAATGTGGAAGGAGGCTTGGAGTCCATTGAAAGATGAATGGATAAGGAATAAGTGGTTTATGTATACAATGGATTATTACTCAGCCTATAGGAACAACAAATACCCACCATTTTTTTCATCGTGGATGGAGCTGGAGGGTATTATGCTGAGTGAACTCAATCGGAGAAGGACACACAGTGTATGTTCTCATTCATTGGGGAATATAAAAAATAGTGAAAGGAATATAAGGGAATGGAGAAGAATTGTGTGGGAAATATCAGAAATGGAGACAGAACATAAAGTCTCCTAACTCTGGGAAATGAACTAGGGGTGGTAGAAGGGGAGGAGGAAGGGGGATGGGGGTGAATGTTTGACAGGCACTGAGGGGGGCACTTGACGGGATGAGCATTGGGTGTTATTATGTATGTTGGTAAATTGACCACAAGTAAAAAGTTAATTTATTAAGAAAAATATTCATGGAAACTAATACAAATGAAGATACTACTGTACAAAATCTTAGGAATGCAGGAAAAGCATTCAAAGGGGGAAATACATCACAGTACAAGCATCCATTCAAAAACCTGAAGGAACTCAAATAGAAAAGCTAACATTACTCATAAAGGAGCGAGAGAAAAAGCAGCAGATAGATCGTACACCCAACAGAAGAGAATTAATTAAAATTCGAGCAGAACTCAAGGAAATCGATACCAGAAGACATGTGGAACAGATAAACAAAACCAGGAGTTTGTTCTTTGAAATAATTAATAAGATACATAAACCATTAGCCAGCCTATTAAGAAAAAGAGAGAATAAAGACTCAAATTAATAAAATCATGAATGAGAAAGGAGAGATCACTACCAATACCAAGGAAATACAAACGATTTTAAAACATATTATGAACAGCCATATGCCAATAAGTTAGGCAATCTAGAAGAATTGGACGCATTCCTGGAAAGCCAGAACCTACCAAAACTGGAACAGGAAGAAATAGAAAACCTGAACAGGCCAATAACCAGGGAGGTAATTGAAGTAGTCATCCAAAACCTCCCAAGAAACAAAAGTCAAAAGCCAGATGGCTTCCCAGGGGAATTCTATCAAACGTTTAAGAAAGAAACCATACCTATCCTACGAAAGCTGTTTGGAAAGATAGTAAGAGATGGAGTACTTCCAAATTCATTATATGAGGCCGGCATCACCTTAACTCTAAAACCAGACAAAGACCCCACCAAAAAGGAGAATTATAGACCAATAGCCCTGACGAACATGGATGCAAAAATTCTCAAAAAGATACTAGCCAATAGAATCCAACAATACATTAAGAAAATTATTCAGGGATCCCTGGGTGGCGCAGCGGTTTAGCGCCTGCCTTTGGCCCAGGGCGCGATCCTGGAGATCCGGGATCGAATCCCACGTCGGGCTCCCGGTGCATGGAGCCTGCTTCTCCCTCTGCCTGTGTCTCTGCCTCTCTCTCTCTCACTGTGTGCCTATCATAAATAAAAAAAAAAAAAAAAAAAAAAAAATTAAAAAAAAAGAAAATTATTCAGCATGACCAAGTAGGATTTATCCTCGGGACACAAGGCTGGTTCAACACTTGTAAATCAATCAATGTGATTCATCATATCCGCAAGAGAAAAACCAAGAACCATATGATCTTCTCATTAGATGCAGAGAAAGCATTTGACAAATAAAGCATCCATTCCTGATCAAAACACTTCAGAACGTAGGGATAGAGGGAACATTCCTCATCATCTTAAAAGCCATCTATGAAAAGGCCACGGCAAATATCATTCTCAATGGGGAAGCACTGAGAGCCTTTCACCTAAGATAAGGAACAAGACAGGGATGTCCACTCTCACCACTGCTATTCAACATAGTACTGGAAGTCCTCACCTCAGCAATCAGACAACAAAAAGACATTAAAGGCATTCAAATTGGCAAAGAAGCAGTCAAACTCTCCCTCTTCGCCGATGACATGATACTCTACCTAGAAAAACCAAAAGCCTCCACCCCAAGATTGCTAAAACTCATACAGCAATTTGGTCCCATTGCAGGATACAAAATCAATGCCCAGAAATCAATGGCATTTCTATACACTAACAATGAGACTGAAGAAAGAGAAATTGAGGAGTCAATCCCATTTAAGATTGCACCCAGAAGCATAAGATACCTAGTAATAAACCTAACCAAAGAGGTGAAGCAGCTATACCCTAAACATTATAGAACACTTCTGAAAGAAATTGAGGAAGACACAAAGAGATGGAAAAATATTCCATGCTCATGGATTGGTAGAATTAATATTATGAAAATGTCAATGTTACCAAGGACAATGTACACGTTTAATACAATCCCTATCAAAATACCATGGAGTTTCTTCAGAGAGTTAGAACAAATTATTTTTTTAGATTTGTGTGAAATCAGGAAAGATCCCGAAGAGCCAAGGAATTTTAAAAAAGACAACCATATCTGGGGGCATCACAATGCCAGATTTCAGGTTGTACTACAAAGCTGTGGTCATCAAGACAGTGTGGTACTGGCACAAGAACAGACATATCGATCAATGGAACAGAATAGAGACCCAGAACTTTATGGTCAACTAATATTTGATAAAGGGGGAAAGACTATCCAATGGAAGAAAGACAGTCTCTTCAATAGATGGTGGTGGGAAAATTGGACATCGACATCCAGAAGAATAAAACTATACCACTCTCTTTCACCTTACACAAAGATAAACTCAAAATGGATGAAAGATCTAAATGTAAGACAGGAATCCATCAAAATCCTAGAGGAGAACACAGGCAACACGTTTTTTGAACTCGGCCACAGTAAATTCTTGCAAGATTCATCCACGAAGGCAAAAGAAACAAAAGCAAAACTGAACTATTGTGGCTTCATCAAGATAAGAAGCTTTTGCACAGCAAAGAATACAGTCAACAAAACTAAAAGACAACCTACAAATGGGAGAAGATATTTGCAAAAGACGAATCAGATAAAGAGCTAGTTTCCAAGATCTATAAAGAACTTCTTAAACTCAACACCAAAGAAACAAACAATCCAATCATGAAATGGGCAAAACACATAAACAGAAATCTCACAGACGAAGACATAGATATGGCCAACATGCACATGATAAAATGCTCTGCGTCACGTGCCTCAGGGATATACAAATCAAAACTACAATGAGATACCACCTCACACCGGTGAGGATGGGGAAAATTAACAAGGCAGGAAACCACAAATGTTGGAGAGGATGTGGAGAAAATGGAACCCTCTTACACTGTTGGTGGGAATGTGAACTGGTGCAGCCAATCTGGAAAACTGTGTGGAGGTTCCTCAAAGAGTTAAAAATAGACCTGCCCTACAACCCAGCAATTGCACTGTTGGGGATTTACCCCAAATATTCAGATGCAATAAAACGCCGGGACACGTGCACCCCGATGTTTTTAGCAGGAATGTCCACAATAGGGAAACTGTGGATGGAGCCATGGTGTCCATTCAAAGATGAATGGATAAAGAAGATGTGGTTTATGTATACAATGGAATATTACTCAGCCATTAGAAACGACAAATACCCATCATTTGCTTCAACGTGGATGGAACTGGAGGGTATTATGCTGAGTGAAGTAAGTCAATCAGAGAAGGACAAATGTATGTTCTCATTCAATTGGTTAATATAAATAAATGAAAGGGAATATAAGGGAATAGACAATAAATGTGTGGGAAATATCAGAAAGGGAGACAGAATATAAAGACTCCTAACTCTGAGAAAGGAACTAGGGAGCTGGAAGGGGAGGAGGGCAGGGGGTGCGAGTGAATGGGTGACATGCATTGAGGGGGGTACTTGCCGGGATGAGCACTGGGTGTTATTCTGTTTGTTGGTAAATTGAACACCAATAAAAATGAATTTATTTTAAAAAAAGTTCAAATAACTAAATATTTATGCTGCCAACATGGGAGTACCTAAATATAGAAACCATTTAACAACAAATGTACAGGAACTCACTGATAATAATACAATGACAGGAGATTTTAACACCCACCCACTTATGGCAATGGACCGATCGTCTATGCAGAAAATCAACAGGGGAAAAATAGCTTTGACACACTGGACCACAGGGACTCAACAGATATAGTCTGAACATTTCAACCTAAAGCAGAATACACATTCCTTTCAAGTGCACATGGGACATTCTCCAGAACGGATCATATCATGGGCCACAAATCAGCCCTCAACAGGTACAACAGGTAGAAGAAGGTTGATATCACACCCTGTACATTTTCAGACCATGACGCTATGAAACTCGAAGTCGACAGTAAGAAAAAAAATTGGACAGACCAAAAATACGTGGAGATTATGAACATCCTACTAGAGAATGAATGGAGCAATCAGGAAATTAAAGAGGAAATTTAAAACAAATGAAAATGAAAACATGTTTCTCCAAACCTCTGGGATGTAGAAAGGCAATCCTAAGAGGGAAGTACATAGCAATACAGGCCTACGTCAGGAAACAAGAAGTATCCAATACACAACCGAACCCTACACCTAAAGGAGCTGGAAAAGGAACAGCAAAAAAAAGCCTTAAGCCTAAGAAGAAGGGAAAAATAAAGACGAGAGCAGAAATAAAGAATGCAGAATAAACAAAACAGTAGAATGGAATAATGAAACTAAGAGCTGGTTCTTCATAATAATTAATAAAATGGATCAAGCCCTACCCAGGCTTATCAACGAGAAAAGAGAAAATACCTAAATGAATAAAATCAAAAATGAGAGAAGAGATATCACAATCAACACCAGAAAAATTAGACAATTATAAGGGAATACTATGCAAGATTATACGCTAACAAACTGGAAGAACTGGAATAAATGGACAAATCCCTAGAAATGTGCAAACGAGCAAAACTGAAATAGGAAGAAATAGAATATATGAACAGATCCATAACGAGCAAAGAAATTGAATCAGCAAGGCACCTGGGTTCCTCAGGGGTGGAGCATCTGCTTTGGCTCAGGTCATGATCCCGGGGTCATGGGGGATAACGTCCCACATCAGGCTCCCCACATGGAGCCTCATTTTCCCTCTGCCTATACCTCTGCCTCTGTGTCTCTCATGAATACATAAATAAAGGTGCAGCCACTGTGCAAAACAGTCTGGAGGGTCCTCGAGAAGTTAAAAATAGGGGATCCCTGGGTGGCGCAGTGGTTTGGCGCCTGCCTTTGGCCCAGGGCATGATCCTGGAGACCCGGGATCGAATCCCACGGCGGGCTCCCGGTGCATGTAGCCTGTTTCTTCCTCTGCCTGTGTCTCTGCCTCTCTCTCTGTGACTATCATAAAAAAAAATTAAAAG
The DNA here is from genome assembly GCF_053574225.1 of Canis aureus. Taxonomy (NCBI): domain Eukaryota; kingdom Metazoa; phylum Chordata; class Mammalia; order Carnivora; family Canidae; genus Canis; species Canis aureus. Next base: position 73,993,935 of record NC_135617.1, read on the forward strand.
TTAAAAATAGAGCTACCCTACGATTCCAAAATTGCACAGTTAGGTATTTACCCCGAGGATACAAAAGTAATTTAGTAGATTCGAAGGGGAACACGCAGCCTGGTGTTGGTAGCAGCATTATCAACAACAGCAAAACTGTGTATACAGCCCAGATGTCCATAGACAGATGAATGGGCAGAGACAATGTGGTAAATATACACACTGCGACATCACTTGGTCATCAGAAGGGGTGAAATGAAGCTATTTACAATGATGTGGGAGAAGTGGAAAGGACTTATGCTAAATGAACTCAGTCAGTCAGAGAAAGATACCAAATACCATACAATTGCATTCACATGTGAATTTTAAGAAACCAAACAAACTGGCAAAGGGGCGAAGGCGGGGATGAGAGATGCAAACCAAGAAACACACTCTTAACCACAGAGAATAAACTAATAAATACCAGAGGAAAGTGGGGGGGATGGGGAATCAGGGGATGGGGACAATGGAGGTCAACTCTGACCAGTACCAGGTGTTGTATTCAAGGGTTGAATCACTATGCGGTAAATCTGAAACTATATCATACTGAGTTTACAAAGAGGAATTCAAGTAAAACTTTAAAATAATAATTGGTAGTATACAGGAAGCATGTGCGCAGAAGAGATAAAATCATAAATGCAACTGATAATCCAAACAGAGAGTCTTTAGAGCCACAAATCCCCTCCTTAGCTCAGCTCAGGAGAAGCCTGCCATACCTATTCTGACCCCAGCAGAAGCCTGGATACTGATTCTCTGGGGAGGCCACTGACTTGGTGGAGTCAGGCTATCTTTGAACCCAAAACCTAAATAGAGTGCATAAAACTAAACTGCCCAAGATGCTAGGAGTCCCAGTGCAGGCACATGACAAGAAACAATCTCTAACCATACAAAGACATAACTAACCCTACACTTAAGCCTAATGTTAACCTAACCCTAAAACAAGAACTATCACTAATCAAAAACCAAAAACCCACCCCAAGACCGAAACACATTCACTGAACCTTCCTGCCAACCCTCACCCTAACTCTTAAACCTATTCTAAACCCTTAACCCTGACCCTTACCTTAAATCTAACCCTAATGCTAACCTCTAACAATAACCTTAACTTAATGTACTCCAATCCTATTCCTAAACCTAACCTCTACCCTAACCCTAACCCTCTAATACTAATCCTATCTCATACCCCAAACTGTACCCTAACCCGTACCCTAAAACTAATCCCTAACCCACTGCCTAACTCTCTCTTACCCTTTTCCAAAACCGTACCCTGAACCTGACCTGACCCTAACCCTAAACCCTAACCAAGGACTAAACTTAACCCTCGCCCTAACCCTAAACCTAGCCCTAACTTTAACTCTAACCCCTAACCCTAACCCACATCCTAACCCCTAACCCTAACTGCAAACCTAGCCCATCCCTAACTCTAACCATAATGCAAACCCCAACTCCTAACCTCCTGCCCTAAATCCTAAAGTATAACCCTAACCCTAACTCTAACTCCTGTCCCTAACCCAAACCCCCATCCTAACTCCTAACCACTGACCCTTACACTTATCCCTCACACTAACCTCTAATCCGTAACCATAAGCATAATCACTAACCCCTAACATCTAACCTAAGCCTAACCACCAACTGCCTCCCCTCCCCTGACCCTACCATTCATTCTACCCATTCACTTACTCTATGATTCTGAGGAGTCCCTTCTGACATGGACGTGGCCCCCAAAGACGCCTCCAGAGTCCTCCAGGGATTCCTGAGGAATCTGGGCTCCTGTGAGTGCGGACGTGGCCCCACGTGTTCCAGAGTCATAGTCAGCGGGTCCTGAGGACACCGGGTCTCCTGTCACCGTGGAGTATGCCTCACATCCTCTGGAAGACTCAGAGCAGGTTCTCAGGAGGCTGGGGGCTCCTGTCAGCCTGGACATGGCCCCACGTCCCCTGAAAACTCACTGCGGGTCTTGAGGAGGCTGTGGGTTCCTGTCAGCCTAGACGCAGCCCCATGTGTCCCGAAGCCAAAGTGCAGGTCCTGAGGAGGACGGGGGTCCTCTCAGTCTTGACGTGGCCCCACATTTTCCTCAGCTTCACCATAAGATCTGAGGAGGCTGGGGGCTCCTGTCAGCATGGACGTGGCCGCAAATCATCCCAATCCTTCACAGTGCATCCTGAGGAGGCCAGAGAATCCTGTCAGTGTGGATTCGGCATCCACATCTTTCTTAGGCCTCATCACAGGCTCTGACAAGGCTGGGGTCTTCTGTCCGCATGGACGCATCCCCATATTTCCGAAAGTCTACACTGGGGGTCCTGAAGAAGTCAGCGTCCTGTTGTGTCCATGTGGCTCCAAGTCCTCCCGAAGCATCACCGAGGGTTCTGAGGAGGCCGGGGCTCCTGTAACCATGAAAGCGGCCCCCAGATTCCAGAAGCCTAAACTTATGTCCTGAGGGGCCCGGGAGCTCCTGCCAGAGTGGATGCGGCGCCACATCTTCCTGAAGCCTCCTCTCAGGTCCTGAGATGGCTCAGGGGCTCCTGCCAGCGTGGATGCGGGCCCATATCTTCCTGAAACCTCCCTGAAGGTCCTGAGGCTGCTCAGGGGCTCCTGTCAACGTGGATGCGGGCGCACAATTTCCTGAAGCCTCGACGCAGGTCCTGAGGTGGCTCAGGGCTCCGGTCAGCATGGATGAGGGCCCACATCTTCCTGAAGCCTCCCCGCAGGTCCTGAGGCGGCCCACGGGCTCATGTCAGGGTGGATGCGGGCCCACATTTTCCAAAAGCCTCACCGCGCGTCCTGAGGAGACCGAGGCTCCGGTCAGCATGAACACGGCCCAATTTCGCTCTGAAGACTCCCCATGGCTCCTGAGGAGGCTGCAGCTCATCAGCATAGACACGTCCCCACGTCATCCTCAGGCCTCCCCAGCACAGACTAGCTCCTGTTAGTGCAGGCAGAGGAGGCCTACTGCACATGCGTGCCCCTTGGGAAGGTCCTGGTCTTGGGCGCTCCCTGTGGGACGCTCAGGCGCTGCAGGAGGCTGTGCAGGAGGCAGCAGGTGCTCCATGGGCCCCACCTGCCTCCTTTCAGGCTCCAGCTGGGGCTGTTAGCTTCAGAAACATCTCACTGAAAAGGAGCCCAACACCCGGGTTCCCCAGAAATACTTAAGGACAGGAATTGGAGTCCAGAGGACGCGAAATGAAATGTGGACCAGACTTTTGCCACTTCCTGCAAATCTCACTCACCCCTCTTCTACTGTGGGCGGGACCGCAGGTTGGTGCAGCCGCCCTGGAAACAGTGTGCAGGCCTCTCAGGAATTTACAAATAGAGCTGACCTGCGACCAGCAGGTGAACGGCCTGGAGCTCATTCCGAGGATACAGATGCAGTGAGACTCGGGACACCTGCACCCCAATGTCCACAGCAGCCGGGTCCACAGTAGCCACACTATGGGAGGAACTCGGTGCCCTGAGGCAGATGATGGATAAAGAGGATGGGAGATAGATGATGGTCATAGAGAGAGAAATGGTACTCAGCTATCAAAGAGAAGGAAATCTTTCCATTTGCAATGATGTGGATAGAACTAAAGGGATTATGTTAAGTGAAGTAAGTCAGTCGGAAGGAGAATGACCGGGTGGTGTCATTCATAGATGGAATTATAGAAGCAAAGCAGATGAACTACTGTGAAGGGAAAGAAAAACAAATAAGATGAAAACAGATGCAGGTAATACAGTCTCTTAATGATAGGAACGGAACTGAGGTTCTCTGGAAGGGGGGGGATAACATGGTACCGGCATGAAGGAGGGCACGTGATGTCACGGGCACTGCTGTTATCTCCAACTGGTGAATCCCTGAATTCTTCCTCTGAAAGCATAATACACTATACGTTTATTAATTGGGTTTAAATTAAATTAAGTTAAAAAAAATCAGTTGTATCAGAGCATATTTCCTTCTGGAATCTCTGTTTTGCTCATTCAGCTTATGCCGGGACCACCCTCCGTGGGTCTGGTTTGTCTAAGTAGGCTCCACGCCTCGTCCATGTCCCAGCCCAGGGCTAGAACTCAAGACCCCTGAGATCAGGACCAGAGGTGAGGTCCGGAGTCGGATGCTTAATCGATGGAGCAGGCGGGGGCCCGAGAACCACGCTGCTTTATCCTGTGTCTCTGTGATATCATTTGAAATAGAAAGTGCTGGGTCCGACTATGTCATGCTTCTCCAATACTGATTTGCTATTCGGGACATTTGTTGGGAGGGATGGAGGTTATGGGTGGTTTTTTCCTATTTCAAAGATCTGCCACCATGATTTTGATAGGAATGACATTGAAACTGAGGGTAGCTTCAGGAACTGCGGACATTTTCACAAGATGAGGGTCCCACCGCACAAGACCAGGACGGCCTCCCAGAGCCTGGTATGGCTCAGAGCACAAGTCTTGTGCTCCTTTGGTTCAGTCTCATTATTTATTCTCCTTGATGCTCCTGAGAAGGCCTTCATGTCCTTCCTTTCCTTCCTGATTGCTCATTGTCAGGACACAGCAAGGCTACTCTGCTCTGTAGGGTCAGTTTGTGTCCCGTGACTTTACTTAAATCACTCCTTAGTTCTAACAGGTTTTGGTGGAGGCTCTCGGGTTTCCTGTTTCTAGGACCGCATTTTCAGCATATAGGGACAGTGTGACGTCCCCCTTACAGGTGTGGAACCTTTGCTGTTTACAGCTTAATGTCCTAGAAAGCCCCACAATTGAATCAAAACTGAGCCCAAGCCAAGGGCAGGAAGCCCCTATTAGAATGAGAACAGAGCTAATGCCCTTGAAGGCCCCATATCAAAATGTAAACAGAACTTGAGGAATTGCTCCAGCCCTTCTGGAGGTCCCCGAGTCCAGCCCTTAAAACTAAGCTAAAACCCTCCTCGGGGACCAAGTCCCTGCTCCGCTGTGTCAGGTATACTTGGACAAAAGATCCAGCTTGTAAATAATCCCTTGTGTGTTTGCATCGGAATCGGCTTCTCGGTGGTTTCTCAGATTCGCAATCTTGGGCACAACAGTCTGAGATAAAAAAACAAAACCAAAAGGAGCTCGGATGCGGGCAGAGTGAAAGCAGGGTTCTGAGAGAAGCGGTGGAGACCCGGGGGCTTGGGTGCTCTTCTGGAGGGCCTGCAGACTGGGGGGTGGAATTCTCAGCCCCAGAGCCAGAGGACACAGCCTCCCCACCCGCATCCCGCCCATTAGCGCCAAGTCTCAGGGAGCAGCACAGCACTGCCTGCTGGAGCCCAGAAGGGCTGACACCCAACCCGCCTCTGACCCAGCAGTCAGATGTGCACCTGACATCACCGCCATGGCCAATCCTCAGACCCCGCACAGACCACTCCCTGCCACCAAGGTGTCGGACCACAGAGGCTGCAGAGATTCAGCTCTGCTTGGAAAGTAGGGTCTAGCTGCCTTTGTAATTTGTGCTTTATTTTCATTTAGTTTCTTTGATTCTATTTTATAAATTGCCTTATTTTAATTTTTATGTATGTACCTTATATATTTCTTATTTTTAGTTTCATGGTACTTTAATTTTGTTTCTTATTTTGGGATTTAGAATCTTTTAACAACCAGGCCAAAATAATCTGGTGATTTTTTTGGGGGGAGGGCAGTTGTTATTGTTTTTCTTGGTTTTTCTTTTTCTTCCTTCTTCCTACTTTCTATTTCTGGAAAAAATAATGAGATGGAGAAATTCACCTCCATAAAAAAACATGAGGTAGTACTCACAGCCAGGAAGTCCATCAATACAAATATATGATGTCTAACTACAGTTTTAAAAAATGATTATAAAGATAGCATCTGGGCTGGAAAAAGAGCACAACAGAAAACTAGAGAATCTCTTACTGTAGAAATAAAAGAAGTAAAATCTAGTCAGGCCAACGTTAAAAATGCTATAACTGAGATGCAGTCCCAAGTGGAAGCCTTAAAAACAAGAAAGGTTATGTGCAGACATTCCACACTCAAGTCCATGAGCATAGCTTCCCACTCTTATGTGTGGAATACACATAGTAACTTCCTTCTACAAAATATATTGTGAAAAACTTAATAATGATAATATAATAATAATAATATTAATAATAATAAAGAATGACTTTACTATGGAGAAACCTAACACTACCTCAGCAAGATAATCAGATCTATACCAAGAATGATAAATCATGTTGATAGTATCTATCCTTTATATGATATAATAAAAATGGCAGTATATCTCTGTATAGAATCCACAAAAACAGTTCAATCATGAGATAAACAACAGACATGTCTCAACTGAGGGAAATTTTACAAAATACTCTACTTCTCAAAGTGTTCCAGTTCAACAACAACAAGGAAAGGCTGAAAGACTGTCACAATCCAGAGGAGCCTAAGAAAACATGAGGACAAATGGAGTGTGATATAAGGGATGGTGACTTAGCAAAAACTAAGGAAATCTGAATAAAGTATGGTCTTTGGTTATTGCGAATATTTTAATATTGATTCATTAGCTAATATTTGTACCATACTGATATAAGATATCAATAATTGGAGAAATTGAGTGCAAGTGCATGAGAATTCTCTGTACTATCTTCTCAATTTCCCTATGAAGCTTTGTTTTCTTTCTAAGAAATAAGATTTAATTTGAAAATTGACTTAAATGAATCAGGCTCCAGTGTGAAGACATTTTAAGAATCATTGAATTAACTTTTGCCTTATTCTTAAAGATTTCCTTCGATGGGAACATAGTAAGAATTTTATATCAGAAGGAAAGAAAAAACACTTATGAACACGTATAATGCCTCTTCAACCTGAAAAGCAGGAAAGGATAATAAATAGCAAAAATCAGATAAAAATACTTCTATTATAATAGACACCATATTGCAAGTGCATTTAAAATTAGCAATGTATAACATTTATTTCCTTGACATTTGTCTTCCAAAGAGTTCACAGTGTTTCAGTGTCAGTTGAAACAGGGGAAGAATCTCAGGGAAGAATCCTTCACTTAATAATAGGACCATTGGTACTAATGTCTCTCAATTATTTCCACATCCATAAAGATTCATTTCCTGATGAATGACTGAGCTGTGAAGAAATAGATGAAAAAGCCTCATCCCTCTGAATTACTTGAGTCAGAATATTTTATTTTTTTTTTTACTTTTTTTGTGTCAGAATATTTTAAACATAGTACTATGGATAGTAAATTATCCTTATTAACAGGAAATACGTTCAGATTAGAATCTGAGAAATCAGATGGGCAGAGAAAAAATGCTTTAAATCGCTCCTCAAGTTTTAAAGACAAAGGAGAACTTTTCTATGTACAAAGTCAGTTGTCAAGATATCCTTAGGGAATAAGATTCTGCAGCATCTAATCCTGCTGCACTGCCAGGACGCCCGTGCCCCAAGTCTTCCTGATCCCAAATCCCTGGGCCTGTCGCTGAACACAGGCTGCCAGGCTGAGGTCATTTGCAATGTCTCTCTTAGGAGCTCCAGGGAGGGGGGCATGAGCTAGATAGGACAGGACAGGATGCGTGGAGGCTGAGAACATTATGGCCATTCTACTTTAAGTTCAGTATTAGCACACGTCCAGCAATCCCAGGCCCCTGTGAAGAAGAGCTGAAATTTGCATTACTTCAGTTACTGGAATAAAACAAAAGTTGACAGCTTAATGTCTTAGAAAGCCCCACAATAGAATAAAAACCGAGCCTAAGCCAAGGGCTGGAAGCCTCAATTAGAATGAGAGCTCAATGCCCTTGAAGGACCCATATTAAAATGTAAACAGAACTTGAGGAATTGCTCCAGCCCTTCTGGTGGTCCCTGACACCAGCCCTTAAAACTAAGCTAAAACCCTCCTCGGGGTCCAAGTCCCTGGTCCACTGTGTGGGGGATAGCTGGACCCTTGCTTGAGTTTGTAAAACAACCCACGTGTGTTTGCATAAGTGTCGGCTCCTTAGTGGTTTCTCGGATTCGCAATCTTGGACACAACACCCGAATGACCCCTCCCCACCTGGACTGACCTCCTGTCCCCTCCCACCCAGGCTGACCCTCAGTCACCTCCCCACCCACCACAGCTGGGCACAGGCCCTCACACAGTTCCATGGGCACGGTGGGCACTCCCGCCGTCCCCTGCCTCCCAGGCAATGGAAGGAGGTTTCGGCAGGACACACTCCCATGGTGGCCCCAGGGTTCCCTGCTCAGGAGAGCACCTGATGACAGGTCGGGGTCTGTGTCCCTGATGCCAGCTCCTCCTCCCAGGTTTTCCCGCAGGAAATGAAAGAGGAGGACCTGGTCTCCTCCAGGGACATCACGCAGGTGGACCTGGACGTCCACAGGATGTGCAGCAGTCACATGATATTTTGGGACTACTACGGGGTAGGGTGAGGTTGAGGGGGCAGGGGGGATCAGGACCCAGTGGAGGACCGGGGGATTCTGGGTAGGGAAAACGGGGATTCTGAGTCGGGGGGCAGAACAGCAGCCAACAACACACCGCTCCATGGTAGGGTGTTGGGGATGACCTCTGTGCCCCCAACCCCGGGGCCTCGGACATGAGGAGGCCACTAGGATGGGGTCTCCAGGGCTTGTCATGGGAGCTGAACCCCAAACGGGAGAGGACGGTCCTCTCAGTAGCAGGGGATGAGGTGGGGGACGTGGGGGGCAGGAACCAGACCTGGGGGCCAGGCGACATGGCCACTGCTGGACCAGGACACACATTGATTCCATGAGGGTCGGACGGGTCAGAGTGACACCCACTCTCGGTGATTTATATATTTCTAAGTTTTATGCATTTAATTTGAGACATTTTGCAATTTGAAAACACACATAGTATGATGAACCCCAGATAATGCCGCCGGTCCAGTCAGGGTCCTGCACTGACCACACTCCGCCCCAGGGACAGGTGTCTCAGCAAACCCCAGACTGGAGTTGCCTTTAAGTGTAGACGTCTCCTTGTGCATCTTAGAGGAAGGGGATGCCCTGTGTCCGCAGGCCCCCCATGACATCCTCCTCAATCCCCACTCCTACTCCATCCCCCTACATCATCATTCCCCATGGCATCCCACCTACACCATCCCTCTCAAACCCACACAGCCCCACACAATCCCCACCCACACTATACCCCAACATCATGCCCCCATACCATCCACCCCCACACCATGAGCCCCCATCAAGGACCAGGTGCAGGTGCCCCCTGTGGGTCATGCTCAGCCTCCCCGGGGATCTCTCGATACCCTGCTCCCATCAGAAGCCCAGGGGTCCCATAGAGTACATAGGGGTTGCAGGGAAGATCGAAGACAAGGAGCCCCCAACAGGGTGTGTGCAGGTGAGTGGTGCAGAGGATGCACTGTCCCTCCTGGAGGGCGGCACACCCTTCACAGGACACCAGCCCATAACCCAGGGGGATCTGGGCTGGCCTGGCCCCAGGCTCTGTGAAGGTGGGGGTGATTTGAGACCCCGCCCCAGGCCCAACAAAAAGACTAATGGGATCCAGCCCCCCATGGCCCTGTCCAGCCCTGGATTCTGGCCCTACACTGAGCGAGCCTTCTCACAGCTGGATGTGGCCTCCTGGGCCCTGGGGGTGCCCCACAGATCCAGATCGCTGACCTAGGGCAGCCCTGGGGATCCCGGGACACCCAAGGTTGGGGAGAGCAGAGGTAGGCCCATGGACCCTACCCGCACCCACACCAGGAGGCAGGCTCCTCCAGGTGCTGGAGCCACAGGAGCCCCACGACCAGGGTCCACCTGCCATGTGGGGACCCAGCGCAGGAACCCATGAGCTGCAGGTCAAGGTCAGCTATGCTGTCCTCACAACCGTCTCTCATGCTGAAACCTCAGGACACACGCCCCCACCCGGAGTCCCCACCCGGAGTCCACACATGCTCCCCGGTGGGGGACTCCAGCACTTGCCCTGCACCCATGTGATTCTTGCCCTCCCCTAAAGGACAGAATGGCCTCCCTTCCCAGGAGGAGGGGCATGCACCCTCGACTCTGAGCCCATTTGCTGTAGAATGTCAATAAAGTATTGTGGTGTGAAAATGCACAGCCAGCCTGTTTCTGTGTCTCCCAGAACTCTGTGTACGGGGCGTGGAGAGACCCACAGAGAGGAGGAGGGGGCACCACCCAGGTCCCAACAGCCCCTGCATGGGCACTGCAAGGCACAGCTGACGTCCCCACGTGCCTTCCAGGGGCGGCCAGATGCCAGGGTCAGGACCCCACACACTATACTGGGACTCAGCCTGTGCCCCATGGCCAGGAGGGCCTGGGACAGAGTGACAGCCAGGGAGCCTCAGGTCACCAGGGTCTGTGAAAAGCGACCTGGGATGTCTGTGCTCCCTCTGTACAGGGGGCCGAGTCTGGCCAGGTTCCGGGGCATGTACTCCCCTCCCTGCATCCCCGTGCCAGTGTGCCTGGGGCACTGAAGGCCTGTGGGGCGCTCAGAGTGGCCGTGGAAGGGACGTCAGGACAGCAGGCCCTTGTGTTGTGCCCAAGACTGCGAATCTGAGTAACCACTGATGAGCTGACACCAATGCAAACTCCTGAGGGTTTCTCTACAAGCTGTAGCTTGGGTCCAAGTGCACCCGACACAGTGGAGCAGGGACTTGGACCCCGAGACTAAGAGGCATAGCAGCTTTATAGGGACAGTGGACCGTGGGATATGCAGAAATTTGCACAGTCATGTTGGTCCACACGCAAGTGGCTGATTGAATTACACCTTACCCTATAGTATCCACTTGAGCTGGCCTATTACTTTGGTCAGAATTGGCTCACAGTTCTGAGGGGCACAAAGCAGGGTTACATTGTTATGAGCCAATTTCTGATTAGGGTGTGCCCAGCTGTTTGACTCGGGGGGGCAGCACCTTAAGCCATAAGCAGGTCATGTGGGGGTCAGAGGGGAGGTGGCAGGTGTAGCACAAAATGGAATCAGTCCTGCACTGCTTGTCCAGGGGTAGGGGATTTTTATTAAATTTCCTGTGTCCCAACTTGCAGCTCACCCACCTGGACAATGCTCACCAGGTGGACTCAGCGTGCACACCTTGTGGTGCTGGATGTCTCACACCAGCGTGTGGATGGCACCCTACTTGCCCTAGTGAGTAAGGGCTGGGTGAGCATGGGGCTCGGCCTGAAAGCCAGGCAGCACAGGGAACCAAAGAACCCCAGCCCCGTCCCCACCCCGACCTCCACACACAGGCAGCCCCAGGGCTCCCCGCCACGGGTACCCGACTCCTCAGAAGCTCCCCCCAGGGTTGCCCTGAGGTCTGACTCCCTGCTGGAGAGGCATCGGCGAGAAGAGAAGCAGCCGGTGCTCGGCGAGACCCACTGTCAGACTTGGTAATTTGGCCGAGCCAGTCCTTCCATCTCAGCTCTACCTCCAGCTGAAATTCACTGCAGGGGCGAGTCCCGGGTCACCCAGGAGAGCCCAGCTAGCCACCCAGCGCCAGCACCAGAAATGATGTTGTACCAAACATTTCAGTGTTTTGGTTACCCAGCCAGAGGATCCGATAGCTACACGTCATAGATTCATGTAATAGACAAACACAAACCCCACAACGAACAAAAGTCAGAATCACCCCAATGCTGTCAAACAGCAGCTGGATGGTTACATACATGACGCCGTGGTCCCCAATAGGATACATGGAAGACGCTATAAACCATGACTGCAGAGGTGCTGGAGGCACAGAGATGTGCCTGCTGGGTTCCAAAAAAGGAGCGCAGAGGGGCAGGAAACATCCTATGGAGGGGGGGGGCCCCTTAGGAAAGGACACCAGGTCCCTGTGAATGCTAAGGATGGTGAAATCTGTCTTCCTCCCTTTCAGCTTCTGCTTTTCCTCCTAAATGCCATTTTCCTCAGTCATACGAGCAAAAATTTATTTTATGTTTTTAACTTTCTTTTTATTGGATTCCAATTTGTATGAATTCTTTCTTCAGCAAGGGTGTCATTTAGGAGAGAAGGAGAGACAAAGATTTTCCCTGACAGGCAAAGTATAAAGGAGTTCATGACCGCTAAACCAGTCCAGTAAGGAATTTTAAGAGGGACTCTTCTAGTGGGGGAAAAAAAGATACCAAAAGCAACAAAGACTAGAAAGGACCAGAGAATGTCACCAGAAACACCAACTCTACCACTAACAACAAGGCACAAGTTCATATCTTTGAATAAGCACTCTGAATGCTGATACTAAATGCTCCATTCAAAAGATAGAGGGTGTCAGAGTGGCTTAAAAAACAGGATCCGGGATGCCTGGGTGGCTCAGGGGTTGAGCCTCTGCCTTTGACTCAGGGTGTGATCCTGGAGTCTGGGATCGAGTCCCATATTGTGCTCCTGGTGGGGAGCATGCTTCTCTCTCTGCCTAATTTTCTGCCTCGCTCTCTCTCTCTCTCTCTCTCATGCTCTCAAAAATAAAATTGTTGTTAAAAAAACAAGATCCATCAGTATGCTGCCTACTAGAGGCTCACCTTAGACCTATAGACAACAGCAGATTGAAAGTCAGGGGATGGAAACTCATCTATCACGCTAATGGTTATGAAAAGAAAGCTGGAGGACCAATACTTATATTAGACACACAAGATTTGAAACCAAACCCTGGGGGACACCTGGTGGCTCAGTGGTTGAGCATCTGCCTTCGGCTCAGGGGTTGATCCTGGGATCCCAAGATCGAGTCCCACATTGGCATCCTTTGGGGAGCCTGTCTCTCCCTCCGCATATGTTTCTGCCTCTGCTCCTCTGTGTATCTCTCATGAATAAATAAATAAAATATTTAAATCTCAAAAAGAAAGAACAAATACTGTAAGAAGAGATGAAGGAGGGCATTATTTCATAATTAAAAAGACTGTCTATCAGGATCAAACAACTAAATATTTATGCTGCCATCATGGCAGTACCTAAATATGGAACCCAATTATCAATAAATGTACAGGAACTCACTGAAATTGATACAATGACAGGGGATTTTAACACCCACCCACTTATGGCAATGGACCGATCGTCTATGCAGAAAATCAACAGGGGAACAATAGCTTTGACACACTGGACCACAGTGACTCAACAGATATAGTCTGAACATTTCAACCTAAAGCAGAATACACATTCCTTTCAAGTGCACATGGGACATTCTCCAGAACAGATCATATCATGGGCCACAAATCAGCCCTCAAGAGGTACAACAGGTACAAGAATGTTGATATCACACCCTGTACCTTTTCGGACCATGATGCAATGAAACTCGAAGTCAACAGTAAGAAAAAATTTGGAGAGACCAAAAATACGTGGAGATTATGAACATCCTACTAGAGAATGAATGGAGCAACCAGGAAATTAAAGAGGAAATTTAAAACAAATGAAAGTGAAAACATGTTTCTCCAAACCTCTGGGATGTAGAAAAGGCAGTCCAAAGAGAAAAGTACATAGCAATATAGGCCTACCTCAAGAAACAAGAAGTCTCCAATACACAGCCTATCCCTACACCTAAAGGAGCTGGAAAAGGAATAGCAAACAAAGCCTAAAGCCTACAGAAGAAGGGAAAAATAAAGATGAGATCAGAAATAAACAATACAGAAATAAAAAAACATTAGAATGGAATAACGAAACTAAGAGCTATTTCTTCGAAATAATTAATAAAATGGATCAAACCCTATCCAGCCTTAGGAATGAGAAAAGAGAAAAGACCTAAATAAATAAAATCACAAAAGAGAGAAGAGTGATCACAATCAATACCAGAAAAATTAGACAATTATAAGGGAATACTATGAAAGATTATATGCTAACAAACTGGGAGACCTGGAAGAAATGGACAAATCCCTAGAAATGTGCAAATGAGCAAAACGGAAATAGGAAGAAATAGAAAATGTGAACAGACCCATAACTAGCAAAGGAATTGAATCAGCAAGGCAACTGTGTGCCTCAGTGGTTGAGCATGTGCTTTGGCTCAGGTCAGGATCCCAGGAACCTGGTGGATCAAGTCCCACATCAGGCTCCCCACATGGAGCCTCATTTTCCCTCTGCCTATACCTCTGCCCCTCTGTGTCTCTCATGAATACATAAATAAAATCTTTAAAAAAGGAAAAACATAAAAAGATGAGGAGACCCAAATAAAATCACGAATGAGAAAAGAGAAATAACAACCAACACTACAGAAATACAAACAATAATAAGAGAATATGATGAAAAAGTATATGCCAGCAACCTAGAACCTGGAAGAAATAGATCAATTCCTAGAAATATATAACATAGCAAAAATGAAGAAGTAAGAAACTTGAACAGACCATTAACCAGCAGAGAAATTGAATCAGCAATCAGGGATCTCCCAACAGGAGATGCTTAGATCAAAAGAACAGAATGGAAAGCCAAAACAAGATACAAACCTGTAACTCTATGATCCATTAATGGACAACAAGGCAGGAAGGAATATCCAATGGCACAAGAACAGTCTCTTTAAGAATCCCTAAACCTGACCCCAGGATAAGTACAAATGGTGTTGGGAAAACCAGGCAGCCACATGCAGAAGAATGAAACTGGACCACTTTCTTACACCATATATATAAAAAATAAATTCAAAATGGATGAAAGACCTAAATGTGAGACCTGAAACCATACAAAGAAGAAAAGATAGGCAGCAAAGTCTTTGACATTGGCCATTGGATCTTCTTTCAGGATATGCCTCTGAGGTGAGGGAAACAGAAGCAAAAATACTATTGGGATTTCATCAAATTGAAAAGCTTCTGCAAAGTGAAGGAAACAACCAAAGCTAAAAGGCAACATACAGGAGGAGGCAAGATGGCGGAAGAGTAGGGCCCCAAGTCTCCTGTCCTGACCAAATTACCTAGATAAACTTCAAATCATCCTGAAAATCTAAGAATTCGGCCTGAGATTTAAACAGAGACCAGATAGAATGCTACAGTGAGAAAAGTTTACGCTTCTATCAAGGTTGGAAGATGGGGAAAAGGAAATAATGAAACAAAAGGCATCCAAGGGGGAGGGGCCCCACGAGTAGCCAGGCTAAGGCCACGGCGAGTGCCCCCCAGGCAGGAGAGCTCTGTCCCAGAGAAGCAGGAGCTGCACCATTCTTCCAGGGGGGAATGGCGCCTGCAGGGATTCAGAACAAGACCCCAGGAGGGCGGGGATACCCTTGGGCTCCATGGGACACAAAGAGAGACCTGCACTCCCAGGAGAGTGCACCAAGCTCCCTATGGGCTGCAGGGCATATGCATTGAACCAGGAGCAGCTCTGAGGGGCTCGGGTAGCGGCTCTGTGCAGAGGGGGCTGCGGGTCCCTGGGAGCAGCTAGGCGGCGGTGCCTAGGGCAGAGGAAGAGGCTCCGTGTGGAGGGGCCTACGGGGCTCCAGGAGCAGCTCAGAGGGGCTATGGCGGCTCCGTGGAGATGTGCCTGCCCGGCCAAGAGCAAAAATCCAACAGCGCAGGTCCTGGAGCACAGGGGGCCTGGACACAGCCCAGGATTCGGCCTCCCCCGGGACAGGCAGCAGCCTGGAAGGCCCAGGACAGCAAGGATGCTCCTGTCCAGAGCTGAGCAGATCAGCACCCCTGCACCAGAGCCTCCAGGCTCCAGAGTTACTGTGGGGGCTGAATACAGGTGTTCAGACCTGGGCGCTACCACTGGGGTTGTTCCTCCTTGGGTGTCACGGGATATTCAACCCCCACTGAGTCTATACCAGGCAAGGGGAGAGGAGCTCCCCCAAGGGCTAACACCTGAAAATCAGCACAACAAGCCCCTCCCCCCAGAAGACCAGCTAGATGGACAAGTTCCAGGGGAAATCAAGGCACTTAAAGTATACAGATTCAGAAGATACTGCCCCATGTTTTTTTTAATTTCTGATTGCTTCCCCCTCCCTTCCCCCTTTCTTTCTCTTTCTCCTTTTATTCTCTTTTTTTGCTTTTTTTCTTTCCTTTTTCCATTTTCTTTTTCTCTTCTCTTTCCTTCTTTCTCTTCTTTTTTTCCTTTTCCCAATACAACTTGTTTTTGGCCACTCTGCACTGAGCAAAATGACTAGAAGGAAAACCTCACCTCAAAAGAAAGAAACAGTCCTCTCTCCCACAGAGTTACAAATCTGGATTAAAATTCAATGTAAGAAAACCAATTCAGAAGCACTATTATACAGCTACTGGTGGCTCTAGAAAAAAGCATAAAGGACTCAAGAGACTTCATGACTGCAGAATTTAGATACAATCAGGCAGAAGTAAAAATCAATTGAATGAGATGCAATCCAAACTAGAAGTCCTAATGATGAGGGTTAACGAGGTGGAAGAATGAGTGAGTGACATAGAAGACAAGTTGATGGCAAAGGGGAAACTGAGGAAAAAAGAGACAGACAATTAAAAGATTAGGAAGACAGATTAAGGGAAATAAATGACAGCCTGAGGAAGAAAAACCAATGTGTAATTGGGGGTCCCGAGGGCGCCGAAAGGGACATAGGGCCAGAATATGTATTTGAACAAATCATAGCAGAAAACTTTCCTTATCTGGGAAGGGAAACAGGCATTCAGATCCAGGTAATAGAGAGATCCCCCCCTAAAATCAATAAAAACCGTCCAACACCTCGACATTTAATAGTGAAGCCTGAAAATTCCAAAGATAAAGAGAAGATCCTTAAAGCAGCAAGAGACAAGAAAATCCTCACCTTTATGGGGAGGAGCAGACCTCTCCACAGAGACCTGGCAGCCCAGAAAGGGATGGCAGGATATATTCAGGGTCCTAAATGAGAAGAACATGCAACCAAGAATACTTTATCCAGCAAGGCTCTCATTCAAAATGGAAGGAGAGATAAAGAGCTTCCAAGACAAGCAGGAACTGAAAGAATATGTGACCTCCAAACCAGCTCTGCAAGAAATTTTAAGGGGGACTCTTAAAATTCCCCTTTAAGAAGAAGTTCAGTGGAACAATCCACAAAAACAAGGACTGAATAGATATCATGATGACACCAAATTCATATCTGTCGATAGTAACTCTGAACGTGAACGGACTTAATGATCCCATCAAAGGTGCAGGGTTTCAGACTGGATAAAAATGCAGGACCCATCTATTTGCTGTCTACAAGAGACTCATATTAGACAGAAGGACACGTACAATCTGAAAATAATGGGTTGGAGAACCATTTACCATTCAAATGGTCCTCAAAAGAAAGCAGGGGTAGCCATCCTTATATAAGGTAAACTAAAATTTACCCCGAAGACGGTAGTGAGAGAAGAAGACGGACACTAAATCATACTTAAAGGATCTATCCAACAAGAGGACTTAACAGTCCTCAATATATATTCCCCGAATATCGGAGCTGCCAAATATTTAAACCAATTAAAAATGAAAGTGAAGAAATACTTAAATAATAATTATCTTATACTTGGTAACTACAATCTAGGTCTTTCTACCCTCGATAGGTCTTCTAAGCACAACATCTCCAAAGAAACGAGAGCTTTAAATGATACACTGGAGCAGATAGATTTCACAGATATCTACAGAACTTTACATCCAAACTGAACTGAATACACATTCTTCTCAAGTGCACATGGAACTTTCTCCAGAATAGACCACATACTAGATCACAAATCGCGTCTGAACTGATATCAAAATATTCAGATGGTCCCCTGCATATTCTCAGACCATAATGCCTTGAAATTAGAACTAAATCACAACAAGAAGTTTGGAAGGACTTCAAACACGGGGATGTTAAGGACCATCCTGCTAAAAGATGAAAGGGTCAACCAGGAAATTAAGGAAGAATTAAAAAGATTCATGGAAACTAATGAGAATGAAGATACAAACATTCAAAAGCTTTGGCATGCAGAAAAAGCAGTCCCTAAGGGGGAAATACATCACAATACAAGCATCCATTCAAAAACTGGAAAGAAAAAAAAAACTGGAAAGAACTCAAATACAAAAGCTAACCTTACTCATAAAAGAGCTAGAGAAAAAAACAGCAGCTAGATCTTACACCCAACAGAATAAGAGATTTAATTAAAATTTGAGCAGACCTCAAGGAAATTGAGACCACAAGAAATGTGGAACAGATCAATAAAACCAGGAGTTGGTTCTTTGAAAAGAATTAATAGGGATCCCTGGGTGGCGCAGCAGTTTGGCGCCTGCCTTTGGCCCAGGGCGCGATCCTGGAGACCCAGGATCGAATCCCACGTCGGGCTCCCGGTGCATGGAGCCTGCTTCTCCCTCTGCCTATGTCTCTGCCTCTCTTTCTCTCTCTCTGTGACTATCATAAATAATAAATAAAAAAAATTTATAAAAAAAAGAATTAATAACATACATAAACCATTAGCCAGTCTTATTAAAAAAAAAGAAAGACAAGCCTCAAGTTAATAAAATCATGAATGAGAAAGGAGAGATCAGTACCAACACAAGGAAATACAAACGATTTTAAAAAGATATTATGAACAGCTATACAGAAATAAATTAGGCAATCTAGAAGAAATTGACGCATTCCTGGAAAGACACAAACTACCAAAACTGGAACAGGAAGAAATAAAAAACCTAAACAGGCCAATAACCAGTCATGAAATTGAAGAAGTCATCAAAAACCTCCCAAGTCGGGATCTCTGGGTGGCGCAGCGGTTTGGCGCCTGCCTTTGGCCCAGGGCACGATCCTGGAGACCCGGGATCGAATCCCACGTCGGGCTCCCGGTGCATGGAGCCTGCTTCTCCCTCTGCCTGTGTCTCTGCCTCTCTCTCTCTCTCTCTGTGACTATCATAAATAAATAAAAAATTAAAAAAAAAACCTCCCAAGTCACAAAAGTCCAGGGCCAGATGGCTTCCCAGGGGAATTCTATCAAACGTTTAAAGAAGAAACCATACCTATCCTACTAAAGCTGTTTGGAAAGAAAGAAAGAGATGGAGTACTTCCAAATTCATTCTATGAAGCCAGCATCACCTTAATTCCAAAACCAGACAAAGACCCCACCAAAAAGGAGAATACAGACCAATATCCCTGATGAACATGGATGGAAAAATTCTCAACAAGATACTAGCCAATAGGATCCAACAAATACATTAAGAATATTAGTCACCGGGGGGAGGAGCAAGATGGCAGAAGAGTAGGGTCTCCAAATCACCTGTCTCCACCAAATTACCTAGAAAACCTTCAAATAATCCTTAAAATCTATCAATTCGGCCTGAGATTTAAAGAGAGACCAGCTGGAATGCTACAGTGAGAAGAGTTTCGCTCATCTATCAAGGTAGGAAGACAGGGAAAAAGAAATAAAGAAACAAAGGCCTCCAAGGGGGAGGGGCCCCGCGAGGAGCTGGGCTGAGGCCGGGGCAAGTGTTCCCAGGACAGGAGAACCCTGTCCCGGAGGAGTAGGAGCTGCACCGACCTTCCCGGGCGGAAAGGGGCTCGCAGGGAGTTGGAGCAGGACCCAGGAGGGCGGGGATGCCCTCGGGTACCCTGGGACAGTAACAGAGCAAATGCGCGCCCAGGAGAGTGCGCCAAGCTCCCTAAGGGCTGCAGCGCGCACGGCGGGACCCGGCGGGACCCGGAGCAGCTCGGAGGGGCTTGGGCAGCGGCTCCCCGGAGGGGGCTGCGCAGCCCGAGAGCAGCTCGGAGGGGCTCGGGCAGAGGAAGAGGCTCCATGCAGAGGGGGCTGCGCGGTTCCAGGAGCAGCTCAGAGGGGCCCGGGCGGCAGCTCCGCGGAGCGGGTTGCGCGGCCCGGGAGCGCGAATCCAACAGCGCAGGCTCCGGAGCACAGAGCGCAGGGACACAGCCCAGGATCCCGCCTCCCCCGGGACAAGCAGAGGCCGGGAGGGCCCAGGACAGCAAAGAAGCTCCTGCCCCGAGCTGAGCAGATTAGCGGCCCCCCCCAGAGCCTCCAGGCCCTGCAGACAGAGTTCCTGCCGGAGCTGAATCCAGGTTTCCAGAGCTGGCCCCACCACTGGGGCTGTTCCTCCTGCGGCCTCACAGGGTAAACAACCCCCACTGAGCCCTGTACCAGGCAGGGGCACAGCAGCTCCCCCAACTGCTAACACCTGAAAATCAGCACAACAGGCCCCTCCCCCAGAACACCAGCTAGACTGACAACTTCCAGGAGAAGCCAAGGGACTTAAAGTACACAAAATCAGAAGATACTCCCCCGTGGTTCTTTTATTTGTTTTGTTTTGTTTTGCTTTTTGATTTGTTTCCTTCCCCCACCCCCTTTTTTTCCTCCTTTCTTTTTCTTTCTCTTTTTCTTTTTTTTTCCTTCGTTTTTTTCTTCCCTTTTTTTCTCTTTCTCTTTTCTTTCCTTCTTTCTCTCCTCTTTTTTTCTCTTTTTCCCAATACAACTTGCTTTGGCCACTCTGCACTGAGCAAAATGACTAGAAGGAAAACCTCACCTCAACAGAAAGAATCAGAAACAGTCCTCTCTCCCACAGAGTTACAAAATACGGATTACAATTCAATATCAGAAAGCCAATTCAGAAGCACTATTATACAGCTACTGGTGGCTCTAGAAAAAAGTATAAAGGACTCAAGAGACTTCATGACTGCAGAATTTAGAGCTAATCAGGCAGAAATTAAAAATCAATTCAATGAGATGCAATCCAAACTAGAAGTCCTAACAACGAGGGTTAACGAGGTGGAAGAACGAGTGAGTGACATAAAAGACAAGTTGATAGCAAAGAGGGAAACTGAGGAAAAAAGAGACAAACAATTAAAAGACCATGAAGATAGATTAAGGGAAATAAACGACAGCCTGAGGAAGAAAAACCTACGTTTAATTGGGGGTCCCGAGGGCGCCGAAAGGGACAGAGGGCCAGAATATGTATTTGAACAAATTCTAGCTGAAAACTTTCCTAATCTGGGAAGGGAAACAGGCATTCAGATCCAGGAAATAGAGAGATCTCCCCCTAAAATCAATAAAAACCGTTCAACACCTCGACATTTAATTGTGAAGCTTGCAAATTCCAAAGATAAAGAGAAGATCCTTAAAGCAGCAAGAGACAAGAAATCCCTGACCTTTATGGGGAGGAGTATTAGGGTAACAGCAGACCTCTCCACAGAGACCTGGCAGGCCAGAAAGGGCTGGCAGGATATATTCAGGGTCCTCAATGAGAAGAACATGCAACCAAGAATACTTTATCCAGCAAGGCTCTCATTCAAAATGGAAGGAGAGATAAAGAGCTTTCAAGACAGGCAGCAACTAAAAGAATATGTGACCTCCAAACCAGCTCTGCAAGAAAATTTAAGGGAGACTCTTAAAATTCCCCTTTAAGAAGAAGTTCAGTGGAACAGTCCACAAAAACAAGGACTGAATAGATATCATGATGACACTAAACTCATATCTCTCAATAGTAACTCTGAATGTGAACGGGCTTAATGATCCCATCAAAAGGCGCAGGGTTTCACACTGGATAAAAAAGCAGGACCCATCTATTTGCTGTCTACAAGAGACTCATTTTAGATAGAAGGACACCTACAGCCTGAAAATAAAAGGTTGGAGAACCATTTACCATTCGAATGGTCCTCAAAAGAAAGCAGGGGTAGCCATCCTTATATCAGATAAACTAAAATTTACCCCAAAGACTGTAGTGAGAGATGAAGAGGGACACTATATCATACTTAAAGGATCTATTCAACAAGAGGACTTAACAATCCTCAATATATATGCCCCAAATGTGGGAGCTGCCAAATATATAAATCAATTATTAACCCAAGTGAAGAAATACTTAGATAATAATACACTTATACTTGGTGACTTCAATCTAGCTCTTTCTATACTCGATAGGTCTTTTAAGCACAACATCTCCAAAGAAACGAGAGCTTTAAATGATACACTGGACCAGATGGATTTCACAGATATCTACAGAACTTTACATCCAAACTCAACTGAATACACATTCTTCTCAAGCGCACATGGAACTTTCTCCAGAATAGACCACATATTGGGTCACAAATCGGGTCTGAACCGATACCAAAAGATTGGGATTGTGCCCTGCATATTCTCAGACTATAATGCCTTGAAATTAGAGCTAAATCACAACAAGAAGTTTGGAAGGACCTCAAACACGTGGAGGTTAAGGACCGTCCTGCTACAAGAGGAAAGGGTCAACCAGGAAATTAAGGAAGAATTAAAAAGATTCATGGAAACTAATGAGAATGAAGATACAACCGTTCAAAATCTTTGGGATGCAGGAAAAGCAGTCCTAAGGGGGAAATACATCGCAATACAAGCATCCATTCAAAAACTGGAAAGAACTCAAATACAAAAGCTAACCTTACTCATAAAGGAGCTAGAGAAAAAACAGCAAATGGATCCTACACCCAAGAGAAGAAGGGAGTTAATAAAGATTCGAGCAGAACTCAACGAAATCGAGACCAGAATAACTGTGGAACAGATCAACAGAACCAGGAGTTGGTTCTTTGAAAGAATTAATAAGATAGATAAACCATTAGCCAGCATTATTAAAAAGAAGAGAGAGAAGACTCAAATTAATAAAATCATGAATGAGAAAGGAGAGATCACTACCAACACCAAGGAAATACAAACGATTTTAAAAACATATTATGAACAGCTATACGCCAATAAATTAGGCAATCTAGAAGAATGGACGCATTCCTGGAAAGCCACAAACTACCAAAACTAGAACAGGAAGAAATAGAAAACCTGAACAGGCAAATAACCAGGAAGGAAATTGAAGCAGTCATCAAAAACCTCCCAAGACACAAGAGTCCAGGGCCAGATGGCTTCCCAGGGGAATTTTATCAAACGTTTAAAGAAGAAACCATACTTATTCTCCTAAAACTGTTTGGAAAGATAGAAAGAGATGGAGTACTTCCAAATTCATTATATGAGGCCGGCATCACCTTAACTCCAAAACCAGACAAAGACCCCACCAAAAAGAAGAATTACAGACCAATATCCCTGATGAACATGGATGCAAAAATTCTTAACAAGATACTGGCCAATAGGATCCAACAGTACATTAGAAAATTATTCACCATGACCAAGTAGGATTTATCCCCGGGACACAAGGCTGGTTCAACACCCGTAAAACAATCAATGTGATTCATCATATCAGCAAGAGAAAAACCAAGAACCATATGATCCTCTCATTGGATGCAGAGAAAGCATTTGACAAAATACAGCATCCATTTCAGATCAAAACTCTTCAGAGTGTAGGGATAGAGGGAACATTCCTCGACATCTTAAAAGCCATCTATGAAAAGCCCACAGCAAATATCATTCTCAATGTGGAAGCACTGGGAGCATTTCCCCTAAGATCAGGAACAAGACATGGATGTCCACTCTCACCACTACTGTTCAACATAGTACTGAAAGTCCTAGCCTCAGCAATCAGACAACAAAAAGACATTAAAGGCATTCAAATTGGCAAAGAAGAAGTCAAACTCTCCCTCTTCGCCGATATCATGATACTCTACTTAGAAAACCCAAAAGTCTCCACCCCAAGATTGCTAGAACTCATACAGCAATTCGGTAGCGTGGCAGGATACAAAATCAATGCCCAGAAGTCAGTGGCATTTCTATACACTAACAATGAGACTGAAGAAAGAGAAATTAAGGAGTCAATCCCATTTACAATTGCACCCAAAAGCATAAGATACCTAGGAATAAACCTCACCAAAGATGTAAAGGATCTATACCCTCAAAACTATAGAACACTTCTGAAAGAAATTGAGGAAGACACAAAGAGATGGAAAAATATTCCATGCTCATGGATTGGCAGAATTAATACTGTGAAAATGTAAATGTTACCCAGGGCAATATACACGTTTAATGCAATCCCAATCAAAATACCATGGAGTTTCTTCAGAGAATTAGAACAAATTATTTTAAGATTTGTGTGGAATCAAAAAAGACCCCGAATAGCCAGGGGAATTTAAAAAAAGAAAATCATATCTGGGGGCATCACAATGCCAGATTTCAGGGTGTACAACAAAGCTGTGGTCATCAAGACAGTGTGGTACTGGCACAAAAACAGACACATAGATCAGTGGAACAGAATAGAGAATCCAGAAGTGGACCCTGAACTTTATGGGCAACTAATATTCGATAAAGGAGGAAAGACTATCCATTGGAAGAAAGACAGTCTCTTCAATAAATGGTGCTGGGAAAATTGGACATCCACATGCAGAAGAATGAAACTAGACCACTCTCTTTCACCATACACAAAGATAAACTCAAAATGGATGAAAGATCTAAATGTGAGACAAGATTCCATCAAAATCCTAGAGAAGAACACAGGCAACACCCTTTTTGAACTCGGCCATAGTAACTTCTTGCAAGATACATCCACGAAGGAAAAGAAACAAAAGCAAAAATGAACTATTGTGACTTCATCAAGATAAGAAGCTTTTGCACAGCAAAGGATACAGTCAACAAAACTCAAAGACAACCTACAGAATGGGAGAAGATATTTGCAAATGACATATCAGATAAAGGGCTAGTTTCTAAGATCTATAAAGAACTTATTAAACTCAACACCAAAGAAACAAACAATCCAATCATGAAATGGGCAAAAGACATGAACAGAAATCTCACAGAAGAAGACATAGACATGGCCAACATGCATATGAGAAAATGCTCTGCATCACTTGCCATCAGGGAAATACAAATCAAAACCACAATGAGATACCACCTCACACCAGTGAGCATGGGGAAAATTAACAAGGCAGGAAACAACAAATGTTGGAAAGGATGTGGAGAAAAGGGAACCCTCATACACTGTTGGTGGGAATGTGAACTGGTGCAGTCACTCTGGAAAACTGTGTGGAGGTTCCTCAAACAGTTAAAAATATACCTGCCCTACGACCCAGCAATAGCACTGTTGGGGATTTACCCCAAAGATACAAATGCAATGAAACGCCGGGACACCTGCACCCCGATGTTTATAGCAGCAATGGCCACAATAGCCAAACTGTGGAAGGAGCCTCGGTGTCCATCGAAAGATGAATGGATAAAGAAGATGTATTGAATACATCTCAGCTATTACTCAGCTATTAGAAATGACAAATACCCACCATTTGCTTCAATGTGGATGGAACTGGAGGGTATTATGCTGAGTGAAGTATGTCAGTCGGAGAAGGACAAACATTATATGTTCTCATTCATTTGGGGAATATAAATAATAGTGAAAGGGAATATAAGGGAAGGGAGAAGAAATGTGTGGAAAATATCAGATAGGGAGACAGAAGAAAGACTGCTAACTCTGGGAAACGAACTAGGGGTGGTAGAAGGGGAGGAGGGCGGCGGGTGGGAGTGAATGGGTGACGGGCACTGGGGGTTATTCTGTATGTTAGTAAATTGAACACCAATAAAAAATAAATTAAAAAAAAAGAATATTAGTCACCATGACCAAGTAGGATTTATCCCTGGGACACAAGGATGGTTCAACATTCGCAAAACAATCAATGTGATTCATCATATCAGCAAGAGAAAAACCAAGAACCATATGATCCTCTCATTAGATGCAGAGAAAGCATTTGAAAAAATACAGCATCCATTCCTGATCAAAACACTTCAGAGCATAGGGAATGAGGGAACATTCCTCAACATCTTAAAAGCCATCTACGAAAAGCCCACAGCAAATATCATTCTCAATGGGTCAGCACTGGGAGCCTTTCCCCTGAGATCAGGAACAAGACAGGGATGTCCACTCTCACCACTGCTATTCAACATAGTATTGGATATCCTAGCCTCAGCAATCAGACAACAAAAAGACACTAAAGGCATTTAAATTGGAAAAGAAGAAGTCAAACTCTCCCTCGTCACCGATGACATGATACTCTACATAGAAAACCCAAAACACTCCCCCACAAGATTGCTAGAACTCATACAGCAATTAGGTAGCATTGCAGGATACAAAATCAATGCCCAGAAATCAATGGCATTTTTTACACTAACAATGAGACTGAAGAAAGAGAAATTAAGGAGTCAATCTCATTTACAATTGCACCCAAATCATAAGATATCTAGAAATAAACTTAACCAAGGAGGTAAATGATCTATACCCTAAAAACAATAGAACACTTCTGAAAGAAATTGAGGAAGACACAAAGAGATGGAAAAATATTCCATGCTCATGGATTGGCAGAATTAATTTTGTGAAAATGTCAATGTTACCCAGGCAATGAACAGGTTTAATGCAATCCCTATCAAAATACCATGGACTTTCTTCAGAGACTTAGAACAAATTATTTTAAGATTTGTATGGAATCAGAAAAGACCCCAAAAAGCCAGGGGAATTTTAAAAAAGAAAACCATATCTGGGGGCATCACAATGCCAGGTTGTACTACAAAGCTGTGGTCATCAAGACAGTGTGGTACTGGCACAAAAACAGACACATAGATCAATGGAACAGAATAGAGAACCCAGAAGTGGACCTTGAACTTTATGGTCAACTAATATTCAATAAAGGAGGAAAGACTATCCATTGGAAGAAAGACAGTCTCTTCAATAGATGGTGCTGGGAAAATTGGACATCCACCTTCAGAAGAATGAAACTAGACCACTCTCTTTCACCATACACAAAGATAAACTCAAAATGGATGAAAGATCTAAATGTGAGACAAGAGTCCATCAAAATCCTAGAGGAGAACACAGGTAACACCCATTTTAAACTTGGCCACAGCAACTTCTTGCAAGGTACATCCATGAAGGCAAAAGAAACAAAAGCAAAAATGAACTATTGTGACTTCATCAAGATAAGAAGCTTTTTCACAGCAAAGGATACAGTCATCAAAACTAAAAGACAACCTACAGCATGGGAGAAGATATTTGAAAAAGATGTTTCAGATAAAGGGCTAGTTTCCAAGATCTATAAAGAACTTCTTAAAATCAACTCCAAAGAGACAAACAATCCAATCATGAAATGGGCAAAAGACATGAAGAGAAATCTCACAGAGGAAGACATTGACATGGCCAACATGCACATGAAAAAATGCTCTGCATCACTTGTCCTTAGGGATATACAAATCAAAACCACAATGAGATACCACCTCACACCAGTGAGCATGGGGAAAATTAACAAGGCAGGAAACCACAAATGTTGGAGAGGATGCGGAGAAAAGGGCAACCTCTTACACTGCTGTTGGGAATGTGAACTGGTGCAGTCACTCTGGAAAACTGTGTGGAGGTTCTCAAAGAGTTAAAAATAGACCTGCCTGACGACGCAGCAATTGCACTATTGGGGATTTACCCCAAAGATTCAGATGCAATGAAACACCAGGACACCTGCACCCCGATGTTTATAGCAGAATGTCCACAATCGCCAAACTGTGGCAGGAGCCTCGGTGTCCATCGAAAGATGAATGGATAAAGATGTGGTTTATGTATACAATGGAATATTACTCAGCCATTAGAAACGACAAATACCCACCATTTGCTTCAACGTGGAGGGAACTGGAGGGAATTATGCAGAGTGAAGGAAGTCAATCGGAGAAGGACAAACAGTGTATGTTCTCATTCCTTCAGGGAATATAAATAATAGTGAAAGGGAACATAAGGGAATGGAGAAGAAACGTTTGGGAAATATCAGAAAGGGAGAGAGATCATAAAGACTCCTAACTCTGGGAAAAGAACTAGGGGTGCTGGAAGGGGAGGAGGGCAGGGGGTGGGGGTGAATGGGTGACGGGCACTGAGGGGGACATTTGACTGGATGAGCACTGCGTCTTATTCTGTATGTTGGTCAATTGAACACCAATAAAAAATAAATTTATTTTTAAAAAAAGATCAAACAACTACATATTTATGCTGCCAACATGGGAGTACCGAAATATAGAAACCAATTAACAACAAACGTACAGGAACACACTGATAATAATACAATGACAGGGGATTTTAACACCCACTTATGGCAATGGACCGATCGTCTATGAAGAACATGAACAGGGAAACAATAGCCTTGACACACTGGACCAAAGTGACTCAACAGATATAGTCTGAATATTTCTTCCTAAAGCAGAATACACATTCCTTTCAAGTGCAGATGGGACATTCTACAGAACAGATCATATCATGGGCCACAAATCAGCCCTCAACAGGTACAACAGGTACAAGAAGGATGGTATCACACCATATACATTTTCGGACCACGACACTATGAAACTCGAAGTCGACAGTAAGAAAATATTTGGACAGACCAAAAATTCGTGGAGATTATGATCCTACTAGAGAAGGAATTGAGCAACCAGGAAATTAAAGAGGAAATTTAAAAGAAATTAAAATGAAGACATGTTTCTTCAAACCTCTAGGATGCAGCAAAGACAGTCCTTAGAGGGAAGTAGATAGCAATACAGGCCTACCTCAAGAAACAAGAAGTCTCCAATACACAACCCAACACTACACCTAAAGGAGCTGGAAAAGGAATAGCAAACAAAGCCTAAAGCCTACAGAAGAAGGGAAAAATAAAGATGAGAGCAGAAATAAACAATACAGAAAAAACAAAACAGTAGAATGGAATAATGAAACTAAGAACTGGTTCTTCAAAATAACTAAGAAAATGGATCAAGCCCTTGCCAGCCTTATCGACAAGAAAACAGAAAAGAACTAAATAAATAAAATCACAAAAGAGAGAAGAGTGATCACAATCAACATCAGAAAATAAGACAATTATAAGGGAATGCTATGAAAGATTATACACAAACAAACTGGGAGACCAGGAAGAATTGGAGAGATCCCTAGAAATGTGCAAACGAGCAAATCTCAAAGAGGAAGAAATAGAAAATGTGAATAGACCCATAACTAGCAAAGGAATTGAATCAGCAAGGCACCTGGGTGTCTCAGTAGTTGAGCATCTGCTTTGGCTCACGTCATGATCCTGGGGTCCTGGGGAATCATGTCCCACATCAGGCTCCCTGCATGGAGCCTCATTTTCCCCCTGCCTATACCCCTGCCTCTCTGTGTCTCGCATGAATACATAAATAAAATCTTTAAAAAAGAAAAAGATAAAAAGATGAGAAAGGACCCAATTAAAATCACAAATGAGATAAGAGAAATAACAACCAACACTAGAGAAATACAAACGTTTATAAGAGAGCATTATGAAAAATTATATGCCAGCAACCTAGAACCTGGAAGAAATAGATCAATTCCTGGAAATATATAACATAGCAAAAATGAAAAAGGAAGAAATAAGAAACTTGAACAGACAGATAACCAATAACGAAATTGAATCAGCAATCAAGAATCTCTCAACAGGAGACGCTTAGATCAATAGAATAGAATGGAATGCCGAAACAAGATACAAACCTGTAACTCTATGATCCATTAGTCGACAACAAGGCAGGAAGGAATATCCAATGGCACAAAGACAGTCTCTTCAACAAACCTGACCCCAGGATAAGAACAAATGGTGTTGGGAAAACCAGGCAGCCACATGCAGAAGAATGAAACGGGACCACTTTCTTACACCATATATATAAAAAATAAATTCAAAATGGATGAAAGACCTAAATGTGAGACCTGAAATCATAAAAAGAAGAAAAGATAGGCAGCAACGTCTTTGACGTTGGCCATTGGATCTTCTTTCTAGATATGCCTCTGAGTTGAGGGAAACAAAAGCAAAAATACTATTGGGACTTCATCAAATTCAAAAGCTTCTGCAAATTGAAAGACACAACCAACGCTAACAGGCAACATACAAAATGAAACGAGATATTTGTAAACAACACATCCAATAAAGTTAGTATGCAAAATACGTAAAGCAAATATAAATATCAGCATCCTAAACACAAATTATCCAACTGCAGATGGGCAGAAGACATGAAAGGACTTTGTCTCTGACAAGACATCCAGATGGCCACCAGACACCGAAAGACACTCAGTGTCACCCATCATCAGGGAAATGCAAATGAAAACCACAATAAGATGTCACCTGACAGCCGTCAGATTGGCTAAAATTAACAGAAGAAACAACAGGTGTTGTTGAGGCTATAGAGAAGAGGGAGCCCCCTTACACTCCTGGTGGGCATGGGAACAGGTGCAGCCACTGTGGAAAATATTGTGGGGGGTCCTCGAGACGTTAAAAATAGGGGATCCCTGGGTGGTGCAGCGCTTTGGAACCTGCCTTTGGCCCATGTCGCGATCCTGGCGACCCAGGATCGAATCCCACATCGGGCTCACAGTGCACGGAGCCTGCTTCTCCCTCTGCCTGTGTCTCTGCCTCTCTCTCTGTGACTATCATAAAAAAATTATAAAAAGAAGTTAAAAATAGACCTACCCTACGATTCCAAAATTGTAGAGCTAGGTATTTACTCCGAGGATAGAAAAGTCGTTTAGTAGATTCCAAGTGGGACACGCAGCTCAGTGTTTGTAGCAGCGTTATCAACAACAGCCAAACTGTGGATACAGCCCAGATGTCCATTGACTGATGAATGGGCAGAGATGATGTGGTAAATATACCCACTGCGACATCACTGGGTCATCAGAAGCGATGAAATGAAGCCATTTCCAATGACGTGGGAGAAGTGGAAAGGACTTATGCTCAATGAACTCAGTCAGTCAGAGAAAGACAGATACCAAATACCATACAATTGCATTCACATGTGAATTTTAAGAAACCAGACAAACTGGCAAAGGGGCAGGGGGGGGATGAGAGAAGCAAACAAAAAAACACACTCTTAACCACAGAGAATAAACTAATAAATACCAGAGGAAGGTGATGGAGATGGGGAATCAGGCGATGGGGATAGTGGAGGGCACCTGTGACCAGTACCAGGCATTGTATCCAAGGGTTGAATCACTATGTGGTAAACCTGAAACTATATCATTCTGTGTATACAAACAGGAATTCAAGTAAAACTTTAAAATAATAATAGGTAGTATTGACGAAACATGTATGCACTAGAGAAAAAATCAGAAAGGCAACTGAAAATCCAAATAAAGAGTCTTTAGAGCCATAAATCCTCTCCTTAGCTCAGCTCGGGAGAAGCCTGCCATGACTATTCTCACCCCAGCAGAGGCCTGGATTTTGATTCTCTGGGGAGGCCACTGACTTGGTGGAGTCAGGCTATCTTTGAACCCAAAACCTAAATAGAGTGCATAAAACTAAATGGCCCAAGATGCTAGGAGTCCCAGTGCAGGCACAGGCCAAGACCCAAACTCTAACCATACACAGACATAACCCTAAACCTACACTTAATCCTAATGTTAACCTAACCATTAAACAAGACGCATCATTAATCGAAAACCAAACACAAACCCCAAGACCAAAACACATTCACTGAACTTTCTGCCAACCCTCACCCTAACTCCTAAACATAGGATCACCTAAACTCAGGTTTCCTTAACCCTGAACCCTACCTTCAATCTAACCCAAAACCTAACCTCTAACCCTAACCTTAAAATAAGTTATTCAAATCCTATTCCTAACCTTAACTTGTACCCTAACCCTAACCCTCTAATATTAATCCTATCTCATACCCCAAACTGTACCCTAACCCATACCCTAAAACCAACCCCTAACCCAATCCCTAACCCTATATCTTACCCTTTTCCAAAACCGTACCCTGACCCTGACCTGTCCCTAACCCTAAACCCTAACCAAACACTAACCCTAACCCTAGCCCTAACCCCTATCCTAATCCTAACCCTCGCCCTAACCCTAAACCTAGCCCTAACTTTAACTCTAACCCTTAACTCTAACCCCTAACCATAACTCACACCCTAACCCCTAACCCTAACTGCAAACCTAAGCCCAACCCTAACTCTAACCATAACCCTAACCCCAACTCCTAACCTCCTGCCCTAATCCCTAGAGCCTAAACCCTAACGTTAACACTAAATCCTTACCCTAACCCCTTACCCTAACCCCATCCTAACTCTTAAAACTGACCAATACCCTTATGCCTCTCCTAACCTCTAATTTGTAACCATAAACATAATCACTAACCCCTAACATCTAACCTAAGGCTAACCACCAACTTCCTCCCCTCCCCTAACCCTACCATTCATTCTACCCTTTCACTTACCCTGTGGTTCTGAGGAGTCCTTTCTGATGTGGACGTGACCCCAACAGCTCCTACAGATTCCTCCAAGGGGTCCTGAGGAAGCCGGGCTCCTGTGAGTGCGGATGTGGTCCCACGAGTTCCTGAGGCATAGTCAGCGGGTCCTGAGGACATTGGGTCTCCTGTCACTGTGGACTATGCCTCACATCCTCTGGAAGCCTCACAGCAGGTCCTCAGGAGGCTGGGGGCTCCTGTCACCCTGGACATGGCCCCATGTCCCCCAGAAAACTCACCGCGGGTCCTGAGGAGGCTGTGGGCTCCTGTCAGCATACACGCAGCCCCTTATGTCCCGAAGCCAAAGTGCAGGTCCTGAGGAAAACAGGGTTCCTGTCAGCATTGACGTGGCCCCACATTTTCCTCAAGCCTCACCATAAGACCTGAGGAGGCTGGGGGCTCCTGTCAGCATGGATGTGGCCCCAAATCTTCCCAAAACTTCACAGTGGGTCCTGAGGAGGCTGGAGACTCCTGTCATTGTGGATGCAGCACCCACATTTTTCTTAGGCCTCACCACAGGCCCTGACAAGGCTGGGGTCTTCTGTCCACATGGACGCATCTACATATTTCCCCAAGTCTACACCCGGGGTCCTGAGGAATTCAGCGTCCTGTTGTATCCATGTGGCCCCAAGTCCTGCCAAAGTGTCGCTAGGGTTCTTAGGAGGCCGGGGCTCCTGTAACCATGAATGCGGCCCCCAGCTTCCAGAAGTCTCAACTTATGTCCTGAGGGGCCCGGGAGCTCCTGCCAGAGTGAACGCATTGCCACATCTTCCTGAAGCCTCCCCACAGGTCCTGAGGTGGCTCAGAGGATCCTGTCAGCGTGGGTGCGGGCCCATATCTTCCTGAAGTTTCCCCGTGGGTCGTGAGGCTGCTCAGGGGCGCCTGTCAGCGTGGATGCGGGCCCACAATTTCCTGAAACCTCCCCGCGGGTCCTGAGGTGCTCATGTCTCCTGTCAGCGTGAATGTGGGCCCACTTCTTCCTGAAGCCTCCCCACGGGTCCTGAGGAGGCTGCAGCTCATCAGCATAGATGCGTCCCCATGTCTTCCACAGGCCTCCCCAGCACAGGCTGGCTCCTGTTAGTGCAGGCAGAGGAGGCCTACTGCACATGCGCGTGCCATGGGCGGGGCCTGGGCTCGGGCGCCCCCTGCGGGACGCTCAGGCGCTACAGGAGACTGTGCAGGAGGCAGCGGGTGCTCTAGGGGCCGCACCTGCCTCCTTTCAGGCTCCAGCTGGGGCCTGTTAGCTTCGGAAACATCTCACTGAAAAGGAGCCCAACACCCGGCTTCCCCAGGAATACTTAAGGACAAGGAATTGGAACCCACAGGACGTGAAATTAAATGTGGATCAGACTTTTACCACGTCCTGCAAAACTCACTCAACCCTCTTCCACTGTGTGCGGGACCGTGGGTTGGTGCAGCCGCCCTGGAAACAGTGTGGAGGCCCTCAGGAAGTTACAAATAGAGCCACCCTGCGACGAGCAGGTGAATGGCCTGGAGCTCACTCCGAAGATACAGATGCAGTGAGACTCGGGACACCTTCACCACAATGTCCACAGCAGCCGGGTCCACAGTAGTCACACTGTGGGAGGAGCCTCGATGGATAAAGAGGATGGGAGATAGATGATGGTCATAGAAAGAGGAAT